>NC_080673.1:194430215-195810729 GCF_030445035.2 Dasypus novemcinctus | reverse complement strand
ATGATTTTACTAACCATCTTGATTTGCTTGAGCTTTTATTTTATTCAGGGAGTTATAAAGAAGAAACAGAGGTTAACTGAAGCAAGCTGACATACCAATAATCCTTTGGAGTGGTGATAAAACCCCCTGCCTCAGCCTGGAAGAACTGTAACAAAGAGTTCAAGCTCATCCCGGGGAGTTATGTCCCACACGAGGGGGAAGGTAATGTATTTACATATTGAGTTTGGCTTAGAGAGTGGCCACATTTGAGCAACATGGAGGCTTTCAGGAAGTAACTCTTAGGTACCTTGAAACTCTAGAACTAGTTCATACCCCAACCAACTAACAGGGAGGTAAAGAAGGTCAACCACCACACCAGGGAGCCAAGAGTGCTTACAACTGCAAACAGGAGAATTGTGTCCATCATCCATGTGGAATCTAAACCCCCTCTTGATACAGAGGTGGAGTGGATATAAACATCCCAGGGTCCACAGGATGGAGGAATAGAGTATGGATTAGAGTGGCCTTACTGATATTTTACTATGGAAATATTGTGATTATTAATGGAAGAAATTGTAGCATTGATGTGGAGAAAGGGGCAAAGGTAGCTGCTGAGGGTAGGAGAGGGAAGAAGAGATATGATGTGGGGGCATTTTTAGGACTTGGAGTTGTCCTGGGTGGTACTGCAGGGACAGATGCTGGACATTGTATGTTCTGCCATGGCCCACTGGGTGGACTGGGGGAGAGTGTAAACTACAATGTAAACTATTATCCATGTGGTACAGCTGTGCTCCAAAATGTATTCACCAAATGCAATGAATGTCCCACGATGGTGAAAGAGGAGTGGGGTGAAGAGGGTGGGGGATATATGGGGACCTCTTATATTTTTTGAATGGAACATTAAAAAAAAAAATAAGAGAGACAAAAAATAAAGAGTTCAAGCTGACACCAGAAAGGCCTGTTGATCTTTACCAGATAGCCACAACCATACATCAACATCCTGCTTGCTAATGGACCAACTGGGCCTCAAGGACACCCTGCTCAAACAGAGCAGAATGCACATACCAAGAGAAATCCTGTACCCCTATCCCTTCCATTCCCCCTCTTACCTTCCCTTTGTCTCGAGCAGCCATATAAGCAGCGCCCCCAACTCAGCCTTTGGAGTAGAAACCTCTTTGGGTGCTGGACCTGCATTAATGCAACGTTAGCGCAATAAACTTTGTAAACCCTCCCCTCCTTTTAAAAGTCTGTTTGTTTTATTTTCAGCATACATGGGTGTATGGTGGTTGGTTAACCACACTGCAAATATGGCAAGGATCAGCACCCTAGTTAGCTTAGTTCCCTCGATTGCTGCCTGCTTCCTCTCACACTGCCTTTCTACCACGCGAGGTCTCGGCACCCCCCATGGGAGCCTAAACTTTCTGCTTCCTTCGGCCCTGAGCTTTGCCTTTGACAACTGCTTCCTCTCTGCTCATCCCAGTCTCCCTCCTGCACTCCCTCCACCAGGGAAACCAGATCTGAAAAGGCAGCTCCTGGCTCTCTACCTCTAGCTAGCTCCTGAGCCAGAATTTTCCCTTAATTTGCTCACTGGCATTTCACACTGATAAGCGGGGAATCTTCAGTGGAGTTCCAAGTAACACATGACTCACATGTTTTTCAAAGATATGTGGAGGAGGGAGAAAAAATTTAAAAAAACCGGGAGAAATGAGAGGGAGAGGATTTTAGTCATGTAAGTCAAGAAAGAGCCTACAAGGCTTGCTTTGGTTTTGTTTGTTTTAAAAAATGACTGGAGGCCATATAGTTTGAACTTTTCCATTGTCAAGTCTACTGAGAATTCAAGCAGGAGTGACCCCAAGAGACTTCTCTTTCTTTAGTTCCGGAGATGGAAAGAATGAAAGTCTGAATCTTATTTAGTGGATTTATAGGACTTGGGTTGAAAGAAATATTCAAGCTCGGGAAGGAAAAATAACTTCAGAGTGAGCTAGGGGTGCTTTGTGGTTCCCTCAGCAACCACGCCGCCAAGACCACAAGGCCGTGCGCACACGTTAGAGTATGCCTGTCTGAGCATGTGTGTGTGCATGTATATGTGTGTGAGTGTGCACATGTGTATGTGCATGTGTGCATATGCGTGAGTGTGCATGTATGTGTGAGTGCACATATGGCCACCTTGCAGCTGACAAACTGGCTCCAAAATTTATACAAGGAGATGATTTGTTTTTGCTACCAAAATAACTGGAGAAACAGCAAGTGACCTTTACAAATGGAACTTGGTTTTCATGGGCCCCTTGCCAAGGAAGCCCTTTTTCTACCCAGGATCCCAATCTTGCACCTTTGCGGAGGGTGTCCAGGGACTCTTTCCTGGTTCCTTGAACCCACAAAGAGTTCTCTCAAGGGAGAGAATTCCCTTGGCAGTTATTGTCTGTGTCAACCCCGCTGCCCTGCCTTTCTGTGGTTTTGAGTATTTTCAGGTTGCCTCTGGCTTCCTCAAGTCTGACTCACCTCCAAGTGGTGATTCCCTTAATATGTTTTTTCCACAAGCACAAGCCAGGTCTGTCCTTTAATTCTTCATAGTGCAGATTATACAGCCTTATGGAAGACTTGTGGAATGAAAAAAGCAATTACAAGGTAGACAAATCTTAGTGGGATCTGTAACTGAAGCCCCTCCACCATGGGGCCCCTCTACTTCTTCCTGTTGTGTCAGATCACAAGACTCCCTCATTTTTCAGGTCACCCTGAGCTGAATTTTCTGTTACTTACAGCTAAAATGGAAGTAAGCAATATACTCTCTGTGCCCATCGTTTTCTCACCTGTAAAGTGCCAGTGCTCAGAGAACCTGGCTCACAGGATTTTTGCAAAGATTACATGAGATAGAGAATGCTCCCGATTTTGTTTTGCCTTTATCTAATTTTTGTTATAATGCACAATAAATTCATAGACATCGTATGTTACTGTTAGTGTTATTATTTTCTGTGTCTTCAGTCCCAACCCTTTCTAACATTCAGTAAAGATCTACTTTGCGGGAAGGAAAGAGGGAAGAAAGGAAGGAAGAACATTGTTTTAATGCAAAAGGAAATATGGAAATGGTAATATGGATGAGCAAATTGCGTTGGTTGCCAAGAGCTTTGAATTAAATTATACCTATAGAGGTTTGCAGATAAGCTGGGGCCCAGGAGGGGCAGGAGGGGGTACGGCTGGGAGCCTGCCTCTGAAAGCCCCCTCTGGTGAATCCTGGGCCGCTGGTGTGCACAAGGATTAAGACAAGAACTTGGGAGCTTTGTTCAGTCTCAGAGTTAAGGAAACGGGCTTTCACTTTGCCTGAGGGAGAGTGACTGGCAGTTTCTTCCAAAGACCTTGCTTGAAATTAAGGTCTTGGAACACTGGATTCAATTAACTACCAGTTTAGAAACCTTGGGGAATCTAACTTGCCGTGTGCTTCATTTTCCCTTACAAATCACCTCCTGTTTTCTTGCCTTTATATTTCTCCCACCTACAAAGAGTTCTGTACTCAGAATTGGGTTCAGATTTGCACCCTCTTCCTTGGGTAAAAGTGGGAGAATAATGAATAAATTTACCTTCGAAGTCAATTTGTTGTCAACATGTTCTAGAATCAAGACATGAGAAAATATTTATTTACATATATATTATATATATGTTTATCTATCTATCCTATCTATCTATCTATCTATCCTATCTATCTATCTATCTATCTATCTATCTATCTATCTATCTATCTATCTATCTATCTATCTATCTATCTATGATCTATCTGTATGAATAGCAGTGGAAGAGACTGACTTACTCAATTTAATAAAACAAACACTTTTTCAAAACAGACTCTGTTTCGGTCTGTTCTGGGACTATGCAGAAGAAGAAATGGATTAGGGGAAGCAGACTTGGCCTAGTGGTTAGGGCGTCTGTCTACCACATGGGAGGTCCGTGGTTCAAACCCTGGGCCTCCTTGACCCGTGCGGAGCTGGCCCATGCACAATGCTGATGCGCGCAAGGAGTGGCGCGCCACACAGGGATGTCCCTGCATAGGGGAGCCCCACACGCAAGGAGCGTGCCCCGTAAGGAGAGATGCCCAGCATGAAAGAAAGTGCAGCCTGCCCAGGAAAGGCACCGCACACATGGAGAGCTGACAGAACAAGATGAAAGATGACACAACAAAAAAAAACATAGATTCCCGTGCTGCGGACAATAACAGAAGTGGACAAAGAAGAACACGTGGCAAATAGACACAGAGAACAGACAACTGCGGGGGCAGGGGGCGGGGAGAAATAAATAAAATAAATAAAATAAAAGAAATGGTTTAGATTAGATAAGATTTTTACCTTAAGGGGCTCAAGTCTAGTTGGGGAGAGACAGACAGATAAATTGATCAATTTCCTCAGTATTGATAGATACCATAAAGTGATGATAGTACTAGAGTCTACATGAATTTGCAAGACATGGAGGGGAGACTGGAGGACGGTTGGGTATGGGGTGGGATCAGGACAGGCCTCTACTTAGGCTGTTGTGCTACATTAAGCTAAAGATTGCTGTGCCAGTAGGAGTTTTCCAAGTGCAGAACTGGACTGAGATACAGACCAGCTGGGCAGTTAACTGAGGCCCCCCTCTACAACGGATGAATGGAATAAGGTGCCAGCTCACCTAGGTTTCTACATGCAGTTCTCTTTGTGACCTGGGGTGTGGATCTTGGTTTCCCTCTTACATGAGGCATATATAAAATACTTGTTTGTAATTTAACATATTATTAAAAAATTCCTCTTTGCTAGTTGTTGGAGATTGAACCCCATAATGACTAGTTCAAGTTCTAACCCTCAGTTCTGTGAAAGTGAATCCATTTGTAAATAGTTTGTAAATAGACCTTTCATGATGTTATCAGTTAGGGTGTGGACTCTTTCATTTATAGCAGGGGTTCTTAACCTCTTTTGTTCCATGGACCTCTTTGCCGGTGAGGTGAAAACCATGAACCCCTTACTAAGTTCACACTGTACTGTGCATTATTTAATAAATATATCACACCTCACAAGAATAATGTTTTTTTTTTTGAATTTCAATTCAAGCTCACGGACCCCTTGTTAAGAACCCTGCAATAGAGTTGGATAGGTTTGGAGTGCTATTATTATAAGCCATGGAAGGAACCCATTTGACTTCCATTTTTCTGAAGGAGAATCTAAGGTCTATGGAGTAGACATTTTTGCCTAAAGTTGTTTAATTAAATGTGACAGAATCACTTTTGTTGAGCTACAGTTTGCCTCCCTGGAGTTCTGTCTGTTTCTTCTCTATGACAATTGCAGAAAAGAAACTTAAGGCAGGTTACCATGAGGATGTAGCCTGGGAAGCTGAAAGATAGTCAGGCATTTCTGGGTTTGATTTCTAACTCCATCACTTGCTGGCTGTGGGAACTCAAGTGGGTGTCTCATGTGTTTCCTGAGACTCATGAAAAATGGGGTTTTTAGCTGACAAGAATATTACTGTCTGCAGTGGTATAGAGATTTTGTGAGGATATAGATAACGCTGCCTATATAATTATTTGTCATAATACCTAGTACATGGCAGGTACAAAATGCATATGAATTTCAGTCCACCTGTTAGTTTAAGTTCTGTCCCTTGGAGCCACACAAAGAGTGTTGAGTCCTTCTCACACATGGTCAAGTTTTAACCATTTGAAGAGACCTCTTGCTTTCTACCTCCTCCTTCAGTCTTCTTCAACACAGGATGAACAGCAATTATTGATCACATAACAGGATGTGTATTTCTGCTCCATGTAAATTTCCTTTCCCTTCCTAAGGTTTTTTGTTTTGTTTTTTTTTTATTTTAGGAGGTAACAGGGATTGAACCCTGGACCTTGTACATGGGAAGCAGGCACTCATAGCACTGAGCTACATCTGCTCCCTCCTTTCCCTTCTTTAAAGTGGGAGTACAGATGGATAGCGTGGCTTCAGGTGGGACTGAGTCACATGGAGTAAACTGGAAAATCAGTTCTTTTATGAAGGATGATAAATACAACCCTAATTCTCCAAGCAGTATCACTTCTATCCCACTCAGAGGCTCTTGGAATGCCACACTGGTCTCTGTGAGCACAAAGCAAGAACTGAGTGGACAGGATGCCTGCTGTGAAGAGTGTGCCATTCCCTTCTCTGCTCTGGGAATGAACCTGAAAGTCCAGCTGTAGCACTTGCCCTGAGTCAGATTCTATAAGCACATCTTTTACTGAAACTCCCTGTTCCTCAAATTTCTTGTCCAGCTGCACAGAACTGTTATCATCTCATTAGATGGACAGTATTTACAGTATTTAGTATTTAGAGTAATGCCTTATCCTCACCATGATGAAGTAAACACCTCCATCAGGCATCAGCACTGTTTGCAGGACACATTTTAGGGGAGGAATGTTCCCTGGGAACATACTCAGAAAATGTGAACATCACACCACACTAGCTGCAACCTTCTCTTCCCGCCTGTTCCCCACTATTGCTCTTCATGTACTTTTATGCTCCAGCCCATCTGAGCTACTTACTGCCTTCCCATCACTGTGCTTTCCCTCTTTTGTGATTTTTAGGGCAGTTCCTTAGGTTAGAAAACCTTTTCTGCCCAGTGATGCTTGCTCAGATTCTACTTGCCCATCAGGAGTACCCTCAAATTCCATAATTTTCCAAGGAGCTGTCCCTCCTTCTTTAGCAAAGGAGAAATACTTTCTCCTACAAATGTTCTCACTACTTTTTCCTGAACCTTCCTAAGGCACTTACATGTCTCAACTCTCCTAAATTCTAAGCTCCTTGAGACCAGGATAAAAGATCTGTGTGCTTCATTTAGCATCAAAGGCCAAAGGCTTGGGTTCTGGGATCAGGCTCCTGTTATGAACAGGGCTCTGCTACTAACCAGACCTGTGGTCTTGGGCAATTCTACACTGTAATCATTCAACTAAATGCGTGTTTATTATTTATATTCTTGTTGATAAGCAGAACAGTCCGTGGTATCCATTCTGTGCTCAGTAAATGTTTATTGAATGAATAAATGACAGAATTGAAAAGTAGTTAGTCATTGAACGTTTGTTGAATGAATGAATAATTCAGTGGATTGGGAAGCAAATTTGTCAAGCACACTGCTTTCCGCTGAATCTAAAGATGCTCTGCAAATGTTGTGATCAAAGTGCTCGTGAATCTCTTCTCAACTCACCAGCCTCTTAAGCTCCCCTCCTGTAGAACCAACCACCTACAAAAGGATACAACCTGAACGCTATTTTATTTTTATTTTAGGAATGACTGTGAAAAAGATTGCTGCAAATCTTTGGCAGATTGAGGAGAGAGGATTGCTTTGCTTGCCTAAGGATCAGGCTGGATTCCCTCGCAGACCGGAGCTAAAGGACCTTCCCCACCATTCTAACAATGAATTTTCTGAGGAGACAAGAGCCAGATGAAATTCAGTGGAGCCCTAGGCATCCTGGCTCACCTTCCAAAATGAATTTTAAGGCTGCTAAAATTGCATACAGGAAACGCTAAGCATTGCATACAGGAAACACCCCACACTCTCCCCTGTTCTCACCAAACAAGAGAAGTTATACAAGCAGGAGGGGCTGCTGGATCACAGATTCTGCTGCCCCCAGGATACATCTTTCATCTTAATTGTGCTTTTTCAGCTGTGGGGATGCTTGGGCATCCAGCTGATTTTTGAAAAAGTGCAAAGCCCATTTAAAAACATGACCAAATCCTTGTTTTGAAATTAGAGCCGGGTGTGGGCCTGGGGAGGGAAAAAATGAGGAAACTTTCCATCTTGTTGTCTGCTCTTCTTTGATTTGCAGAGGGTGGAGGAAGGATGTGAGCCGATGCCTGCGAATACTTCTACAGATGCCTGCAGGTGGTTTTCCCAAGCTGCTTTCTGATTAGAGTAGATAAAGCTCTTCCCCTGTGCAGGAAGGAGGTTCTCTTTCATGCCTAGCTCCTCTCTCTCTGCTGTCTTATGATGATAAGTCATCTAAAATCACACAGCCCCAAGGTCCTTATCCACTGGGGTCTCATATCATCGCCAGTGGCATCTATTAATCCAATAAACACGAATTAAGTGGTTTCTATGTGCCTCCCCGAGCTAGCTGCCGGTTGGAGATAGGTGTATTCAGAGGAAAAAACAAACACAAAGAAAGCTACCATTTGTTTTTGTACATGCCTACTACTGACAGGCACATGTCCTTGATGCTTTTGGTTCGCCATAGCAAAAAAAAAAAAAAAAAAAAATCAAGGTAGAACTTATTATTTCAATTTTAGAGAAATGTAGAAACTGAAATTCCAAGACATAAAATGATTTGCCTAAGGTCACTCAATAAGGAATGAGGTGTTTGGGCTGGACGTTCTGATATTGGCTGCCAGAGCAGGGTGGTGGAAAGGAGAAAGGGCACCTTGGGAAGTAGAAATGCAACAAAGCAGGTGAACAGGAGGGTGTGGCCAGTGTTCTGCAAGAAGCTTTAGGCTGCTGTTTAATGGAACCAGCATAGGAGAGAAGTTTGGATTGGGAGGGATGCTGGATACAGATGGAAGGTTTGGGGTGCTAGGCTCAGCCAAAGAGCTTCATCCTTAAACACCTGGTTTAAGAATGATATGGGGAAGTGGATGTGGCTCAAGTGATAAGGCCTCCGCCTACCATATGGGAAGATCTGGATTTGATGCCTGGGGTCTCCTAGTGAAAAAGAAGAGAGAAAGCATGCTTGCACGGAGAACCAGTGCCTGTGTGGTGAGCTGAGTGCCTGCACGGCGAGCTGAGTGCCCGAGTGGTGAACCGAGTGCCCATGTGAGTGCCTGTGTGGTGAGCCAAGTGCCCACTTGAGAGCCCATATGGTGAGCGAGTGCCTGTGTGGCGAGCCAGTACCTGCACGGTGAGCCAAGTGCCCATTCGAGTGCCTGTATGGTTAGCCGAGTGCCCGCACAGCAAGCCAAATGCCTGCACAGTGAGCCAGTGCCTGCACAAGTGAGTCTTGCAGCAAGATGATGATGCAACAAAGAGAGACAAAGGGGAGAGTCAAGGTGAAGTGCAGCAGAGACCAGGAACTGAGGTGGTGCAATTGATATCAGAGATCTCTGGGATCAAATCCTGGTAGATCCCAGAGAGAAGAAAGACAAGAAAAGAAGAGAAATAGATACAGATCATACAGTGAATGGACACAGGCAGCAAAAACAGCAAGGTAGGGGACAGGGAGGAGAAAATTGAAAAAAAAAGAATGATATGAATTAATTATAGGCAGGGTAAGTTAATAAGGATAATCAAATAACCCATAAGTGATTTTTATTCTTTTTTTCTCATTATGGAAGTATCATGCTCATTGTAAATATTTTGGAACATACCAAAAACAGAAAGAAAAAATTTGACCTTTGAGTCATTTCCAAAGCAATTAGTATGCACAGTTGGGTCTGTTTATTTCAATCTTTTTTTGGTCTATAGTTGGGTTGTTTGGTTTAACTAATTGTGGTTATATTGTACATAAAATCTGGCACCATTTTTACTTAATATTGCAATATAAACTTTAATGTGTTATAAGGTCTTGAAAAACATTCCTTTTAATGATTATAATCTAACTTAATATACCATACTTCACATAACCAAAGCCTTAGAGTTAGATATTTAAGTGTTCCATGCTTTAGACTCTGATAAATAACATTTTGATGGATGTTATTTTTTCTTTATGGTTTTCTGATATTTTTGATGATTTCTTTAGCACAACTGACCAGGAGGAGCACTACTGTATTAGAGGCCGCAGTCTCCTTTCAGTTTCTTCCATCAAAAGGTTAACTTCAGTGCTTTATCTGAATGCCATCCATGCGTCCAGCTATCTGCTAGGCTGACTTAGGAATTTACTTTCTAGTTGGATTAATTAAGGACAAAAATGATTCATACCATCAGGTATTTACGAAGAGGTGCATTCTGAGCTAGCGCTAGGTATACAGAATAAGGTGAGACTAACGGTGTCAGAAGAGAAAGAGCTCTTAGAGTTCAAAGAACCTAATGATATTATCTGATCTTGCTCCAGGCTGCAGATAGGTAAACCATTTTGCAGAAGAGCCTGCAAAAGCCCAGACAATTCATATATCCAATAAGGGGTGCAACAGTTTCCAGATCTCTAAAATCACTGTGTGTTATATTCCGTGGTACCAAGACTTGTCCTCTGGTCCTGTCTGCTTATGGCTGAATATTTCAGCATTTTGATGCATCCTCAATCACAGGAGTATGGCATACTCCCTGCAATAATAGCCACTCACTTTAGGGAGAGAATTGTATCAAAATTTCCCATGGGAACTTTATGGTTTGCACAAGGTTTGAAATGTTTTTCCCCATACTTCCCACTGCACCGAACAACTTGGTTACCTACTCAACAATTGTTCGTCTCTCTGGATGTTTTCCATGATTTTGTTTGGGAATCACACCCTACTCTATTTGGGTTTTACTAATTCAATCACAGTGGTCCAATTATGGCCAATGAAATGTAAGGGAAACCTGCTAGGGGACTTTGAGAAGATATTCTTTATTCATAAAAGAGTTCCATGGGAAGAGATAACCTCTGCTGCATGTTGGTAGCTCTGCATGTAATGGCTGGAGCTGTAGCAGTCACCTGTGCTCAGGAGGGGAGTTATGAAAATCCACTGGGGATTTCAGAATAGAGTGATGGAAAGAAAATGGGCCCTTGACATGTCTTTGAGTAGATCAATTATTTCTGTAGCTTCCCTATACTTATGTGGGATACTTTTTCCTCATTGCTTTCAATGAGTTGATGTGGAGTTTTCTTTTACTTGAGGCTCAAAGCATCCTTACTGATAAAATACATGTGAATGAAAGCCTCAATCATGGGACCAGCTGATGCCCTGGAATGTCAAAATGCCACATTACCAATTATTACTTTGGACAGCTTTATGAATTAAAAAAGACTCAGCTTTGTTACCACTTCCTCCAGAAGATCTTCCTCATCCTCTGTCAATTCGTCTTTACCTGGGCAGGGTCAGGTGTCTCTCCTTTGAGTTCTCCTAATGGCCTCTTCAGTCTCTTTCCTTGATTCGATCATGAGGGTATGCATTTAAATTTTGTCTGGAGCTGCCCACTAGCCTGTGAGTTCCTTGAGGGCAGTAACTGTGTCTTATTCATCTCAATAGCTCCTACACTTGGAACTCAAACCAGAGAGCTGAGTGAATGAATTGTTCACCAGCTGCCTATAACTCCCATTTTCCATGAAGGTATTCAAGTGATATGGGTTTGTGTGTTACGTGTGTATATTTATATCATTTCGATTAGAAATTAATACCTTCACCCATTTATATCCTGCTGTTTTTTCTTCTCCTGCATCTTTCACATCTATGGTATCTTTGGTAAATATCAAGTAAAAATGATTGAGATGAAACGTCTGTGCCCTAAAGGAGTTTCTTGTCTTGCTGGAAAAGAAATGTGAAAAGTATGTGGGTAGTGTGAAGCAGGTGAGAGACTCCTGTGAATTCTGCTGGATGACTTCTCACAGTGGTATTGACCTAAAGCCTTTCAGTTCTTAATAAGAAGCATGCAGAGCTGCAGCAGGGTATGTTGCAGTCGCCATCTCCTCCAGAGAATCTGAGAACTTGGTGGTAGTTCAAGGATTCTGTGGGTGGCTGAGACTCTACCCAGAGGCTTAGGAATGTGTGATTTATAATATTTGTTGAATGATTAAGCCACCAGCAGCACAAGGCTTACAGATGACTAATAATTATTCTCAGTCTACAGTGTATGGTTTGCAAAACAAAGCAAGCACAGGCATCTGCCCTCTCATGCTGACTCACTCTGGTAAATATTCAGTGGTATAACTGGAAAAGCACCAGAATATGAATTGGTACTCCTCGCTTAGTTCTCCCCCTGTCTACTTTGTCACTTACCTCTCCCACAGTGTCTCATCCCCACTGGGGCTGCACTTTCTTGAGGAAGACTCTGCTGCATTGTGGTTAGGAACCAGATTGTTTCCAGAATTCTAGCATGGTGGGGTCAAATCCAGGTTCCATCATTCCCTACATGTGTGGCCTTAGGCACATGGCTTAGCTTCTCTGTTCTCCACTGGTTCCCATCGCTTAAGTGGAGATAATGAAATAAGTTACGGGGTTGTTATGGGAACAAATGGATATAAAAAATGCTTAGTACAATACCTGGGACAAAGAGTTCAAGAAATAGTACTTAATTATTAAGATTAATTACAAGTTTTCCTTAGGCTGTTTCCAGAGTGCAATGGCTGTATCATTTGGGGGCTTTTTAAAAGTTTCTCTACTCTTTTCTTTATTCATCTTAAAAGCCATAATTATAGAAATTATAATAATTTCTACTTTACAGTTTAGTAGGAGAAATAGAGCAGGATATAGCAAATTTTCTGACATACTATCACTGTTCAACATATTTTTTTCCTTTCTCTGTCCTGAACTGACTGAAGATTCCCTTGGTGTATACAACCTCCTGAAACAGCTCTGTGAGATCTTTTTAGTGGAAGACACTGGTTTTAAGCATCAAACCCAGAAAAATGGTTCCCAAACATGACTGTGTAGACTGGTGTTAAGAGTTTCTCTGACTTGGAGAAGAAAAGCGGTTTGGGACTTCTGAAAATGGCAGAGGTCTGTTTGCATGTATATCCTGAATGGGGTGTAGCCAGTTATAAACCTGTGGGGTTGCATAGTTGAGAGGTGGCTTTGGCAAATTGAAGACTAAGGGCCAATCCGCAAATGTTCTCAGCTGCAAAGTGTGATGGGTGTACCTCTTCCTCAGTAGATAGGAGGGGCACCCCCAAAATGACTGCTATTGGGCTTCTTTCTACTCTGTCTATTGAGGGGTACATACGTAGACTTAGTTTGAGTCATACAAATAAAACAACATGGCATTTCTTACATGCTAGTGTGGAATAAATTCACATGGGACATATCTCTAAGTTCCAGGCAAGGTTGCTGGTATCAGTAGGGCTTACTAAATGGTAACTAATACATTGTTTTTATTTTACTTTGGTGAGAGCTGGGGTATGAGCGGTGTAAGTTAATAGTTACGAAGATGGGTCCTGGAGTCAGGGGCAAGAGTGTGATTATTCTTTCCCTTACTTACCAACTGGGGGAATGTGGGCAAGTCACTAAACTCTCCCAAGTTTGTTTTTTTTTCATTTGTGAATTGCAGATATTAAGAGTCTCTCAGAGGGCTCTTGGTTATAAGAGTTAAATGATATAACCATGTCCAGCTTGTATCAATCAATGGTAGCCATTATTACTTACATTATCTTGATTGTACAGTAGCTGTTGAAGGAAACTTTGTGCTTTCTCCAACTCCCTTTCTAAAGATCCAGTGTAGAAAGGTAATCATTCAAAGGTGACATCATCTTTACCTACTTTGTACTTATTAACACTTATTACAGAAGGTTCGGGGGTACTTTATGGACAATTTTATCTAGACTTGGAAAAATTCCTTTGAGGATAGTCATGCCTTTTCATGTATTTGCTCCTGGATGTGAGGAATTCTGCATGGGTTAAGAAAACCAAGGAGGGAGATAGGAGGACATTGAGGGACATTTTTAGAGCTTATGTTTTACTTTGGAGGTATTGGTAGAATGCGAAGAGGAATGAAAATTTTGGGAAATTGAAAACATAGAACTTCATTATAATGCACTTAAGAGATTTGAATTCACTTTACTCTTTTAGCAAAATAAATAATCTTATAACTTGTTTTGTTCTCTTTTTCCATTTTTGAGACCTAAAGGCCTGATGCAGGGTAAAGGAGAAAATCCTCTAAACCTTTGGAGAAAATTTTCCTTTGACTGCTTCCTTTGACTGCTTTACTGAAATTTAAATAAATATTGTTTTAAAACATCTCTCCCACATTTCATTTCGCAGGCCCTCATGCTCTATGATTCCTCAGTTCAATTCAATTTGTTTTTATTTCAATTGAATTGATTTTAACTTAATTTATTTCTTATTCATTGATCATGTGTGTTTTTTTAAAAGATTTATTTTATTTATTTCTCTCCCCTCCCCCCCAACCTCAGTTGTCTGTTCTCTGTGTCCATTTGCTGCTGTTCTTCTTTTTGTCCACTTCTGCTGTTGTCAGCAGCACAGGAGTCTGTGTCTCTTTTTGTTGTGTCATCTTGCTGTGTTAGCTCTCCATGTGTGTGGCACCATTCCTGGGTAGGCTGAAATTTCTTTCACGCTGGGTGGCTCTCCTTACGGGGTGCACTCCTTGCGCGTGGGGCTCCCCTACGTGGGGGACACCCCTGCATGGCAGGGCACTCCTTGTGCACATCAGCACTGCACATGGGCCAGCTCCACATGGGTCAAAGAGACCCGGGGTTTGAACCGCGGACCTCCCATGTGGTAGACAGATGCCCTATCCACTGGGCCAAGTCCACTTCCGCCCTACAGTGTTAGCTATGATAGGGACACAAAAGGAATAGGTGGCACAATCCCAATCCTTGAGAGCTATATGGCCTACTTGGTGGCACTGTGTAGCATGAATGCCTGGAATGACTCAGCAAACCACACAAGTGCAGATCGGAAGAGGTTCTAAATGCCATCATTATGCCACTCTTCTTATTCAGTTTGATACTTTTATTTCCTTTCTAATATTTTTTTTCCAAAGTGTACAAATATAGAAGAAAATTGAGGGACATGGAAAAATTTTGAAATCTACTTTAAGTGAAAGACAGCAGGTTGCAAATTCCCATGTATAATGTGGTACAAATTGCGTATATGTATGTATGCAGTAGGATAGTAAACATCCTATCATCTCAAATTTGATTCCAGTCTCCAAATTAAACAATAAGTGCCCACATACTCCCAGTTTCTAGAATGACGTGCTAGGACACACTGGAAGCCACGAGAACAAACGTGTGTTTGTCTCTCGTCACCTCCGTCTCTCGTCACCTCCGACCTCAATGATGCATGACCTTCATGGGCACCTGGTGCCCTTTGCCATAGAGCTGTGTATGCATCAGGACCAAGACTTGGAGAAGGTGAAGGGAAAAATGCAGAAGGGGTTAGAAGTGCTGCAGGCCCTGGGGCTGCTCCACACTGACCAGGTGAGTTGACAGAGTAGCTGCAACAGTGCCTAACATCCCACCCCAAAACCCAAAGACCCCAAAATGGCTGATGCTTGACTACTGCCTTTCAAAGCTCGGGCACATTTCTTTTACAGCTGCAATCTCTTGTCCCTTACCGAGGTGGAGTTCTGGGAGATGATATCCCGTGTAGCTATGCTGACACATTGCAAAGGTACCGCACCCTCTGATTTCTTTCAAGAGTCTGTGGTTCAGGGAAGCAAGCAAGAGTGAAGAACTGACGCTGTAACTGCGCCCTCCTTGGCCCAGGTGTCTCAGCCTGAGGCAGGTGTGAGCTGTGGAGATGAGAGAAATTTTAAATTGGTGGTGATATTGTATGAGGTTAGATTGGACTTAGTTATATATGGAAGTGAGTAGAGAAATGATGAAAACTAAATGAGATTTCATCCAGGTGTTGAGAGGGAAGGGTTGGGTGTGGAAAAATAAAGTTGTTTTTGACTGTGTTTTGCTTAGTCTTTATCAACCAACTAATGGATTAAATGGTCATAGGAGAACCTGCATATATCAGTATGTATATAACTATATCTATATGTGTGTGTATGCATGTGTGTGTATTAAATTTATTGAAGCATATCAACTTGCTGGGTTACAAATACCAAGGGACTTTGTTTTCTTTCAGTTAGATTCCCAATGATGGATGCTGCGTTGAATCTCTCTTAACTGTTAGGCGATAGATTCTATGACTTCCCATTACCTTTTGGTTATGTGAAGTTCTTCCAGTTTAAAAGCCCGATATCATTTTCTCCTTCCAGCACTTTGCAGCCTTGGATATGCTATTGCTCAGCATTTCCCTTCACTGGTCATGGATTTTCCTTCTCTCCTCTCCTCAGTCTTCTTTTATAGAAGGGGGCGCGGGGTGAGGTGGTGGTGCTGGGTGATGGTTGGGGGTAGCAGCACCAGGTTAACTATCCCTTAGCAAGAGCTGAGGGAGGTTTACAATGTGTGATACTTAAGGTCTCTTTGTTCTCAGTTGTATTTGTCAATTCTGGAGTAATAGGAAAAGTTCTACTTATTTTTTGCATATTAAATTTAAGACATACACATAACATAATATAGAGGAGAGGGAGAATGGGCGAGAGGGAGAGAGAGACAGAGAAAGAGAGAGAGAGACAGAAAGAAGTGTGTGAGAAAGAGGGAGAGAGGAAGGGATTGGGAGAGAGACAGAAGGAAACAGCGAGTGTGTATTTAAGAGAGGAAGAGAGAGTAGAGAAACAGAAAAATAGAGAGGGAAAGACAGAAAGTGTGTGTGTGTGTGAGAGAGAGAGAAACAGAGACAGAATGTGAGAAAGAGGGAGAGTCAGTGAGAGAGATAATCAGAAAGGGAGAGAGAGATATAGAGAGGATAAGACAGGAACAGAGGGACAGAGCGAGACAGAGAGAAAGGCAGAGAGAGGCAAAGGGTGTGGGAGAGAGAGAATGAAGGCACGAGAGAAGCAGCTTCTCCACAGCGGTTATCACTGGGGGGTAGAGTTAGAAATGATTTTTGTTTTCTTCTTTGGGCTTTACTGCAGGCGCCACATTTTCTCCAGTGAAAGCATTTTGCTCTTGAAATAGGAAGATGAAGTACAATAAACATGAATTTCAAAGTATCTCTGGGCTGTGACCCTGTTCAGCTGATGGGCCAGATGTGGGGAGAGGGGCAGGGGCCTGGGGTTCCTGACCTCCTGGGGCTCCCTGCAGGCTCAGGGTTTTATGAAACATCAGCTGTTCTGAATTCCTGCAGCACCTGCCACAACAAAAGGAGGCCCTTGGCTGAGAATACTAATGAAGTGGTACATGCTTTTAGAGAACAAAGGAATGAAAAGGAGGTGGCCATTAAGCTGCCTTGGACGCTGGCCATCCCGCCCTGGCCCGGGCACTCCGGGGAGGATGAAATCCACCTGCAAGGGAAGACTGCCCGTCCCCAGAAGGCATGCTGCCGCCTCTCGTTGCCCTCTCTGGTGGTCTGCTCCCTCCTCTCTCTGCTTCCCTGCCTCCCATTTGGCTCCCGCCTCGGCTCCCTGCCTCGTTCTGAGGACCCATTTAGCATCTGCTTATGCGTTATCTCCTGGACCCGACCCTGGCGCCACACCCTGCAGCTGTGCTTAAGAGACAGGTGAGGTTCACGCGAGGCAGAGGCTGCGGCGGCGCAGACGGCTGGCCCCCAGTCCTTTAGCTTTTCGCAGTCTAACCGTTCACTCCCTGCTGGTTTTCTGTCTCATCTTCAAAGTTAGCCCTGCTCTGCTTGGCTCTGTGAGAGGAGTCACGCTGACGTCCATTGCTTCACATTATAGTGTCATTTCAAAGAGGAAGGGACTTCTGTCTGCTCTTCCCCAGTGGGGCTAAGAGACCGTCTGTCTCTTGGCCTCATTTACCCCATTCCAAGGGGGACAGACTGGCCAGGCTAGCTGGCCTCAGCTTAACCCTCGCTGGGGCAGGTTCACAGTGGGTGAGCTTCTGTGCCTCAGAGTCAGGGTTTCTATCTGCACCCTTCCTTGTGCATGGGAGTGGCAGCTCCTCTTCCACCTTGCTCTTCCATGTTGAAGCAACTCCTAGTGAGGATTCTATTCCTCCCCAATCCAAGTCAATGCCCACTGAACTTTCCTTCTGTTTCTCCTTTGCCCAGTGACCAGGGCTATCATTCTTTCCCAGGCAATCGGCCGGCTAAATGCATTCAGAGTCTCTCTGGTGGCAGGTGACGTAGCTCACTCTCTTGTCCAGCATGCCTGAGCATGCTCATCTCAGGACGTCCAACCTAAGCCAAGCTCTTGCATCCAGCTGTCACCAGGGTTCTGCATCGGAAGTGTTTCAAACCTGGAAACCTATGAACCAGGAGGTAGTTTTCCACTTGACCATTGTTCTTTGGGTGGAAAGGTCAACCTTCAGAGGCCTAGCTTTGCAGAGGGACTCTTAATACTACCTTGTAGAGGTTGGAGGATGGGGGAACAATCTACTCATGGGGAAATCAGGGCCCTTCTTGGAATGGGCTGCCATCTATTCCTCTGGTCACATTTTCCCATTGGTCCATATTAAGATGCTGCTTTTGTGATAGGGTGGATGGAATTTATACACTTTTTCTCTGGTCCAGAACCAGCATCCTTCCTGACCGACAACAGGAAATTACACGAAGATTTGTTGGTGCTCATGAAAGTGGGCAGTTTATACCATAGATTATGTGGAATCCATCTGGCCCCCAAAGGAATGGAATTTTTGGTTTCTTTTGCACTTAACTCTGACTAGCAAAGCCTGGATGCCAGGATGGAAGCTGGTAGAAATTATATAGAACTGAAAATTTAACCTGCCCTGTCCCATCCCCTGGAGAAAAGAATTCAAGCGACATGGTTAAAGGTGTTGGGGCAACTTGAGTCCTTCATTTTCAGACTTCCCTGAGTTGTTGGTTCCAGCCACAGCTTCTACTAATTTGTTGGATGATTGTCTTATATTGCAATGATGACTTCAATTCTTCATCCCTTTATCCTTACCCTTTGCTACGTGACTGCCTTGTAGTTCTTTGCACTAAACAGCAGGTTCTTTTACCTATGCTTGAGCCTGGGCTGGCCTTGAGATTTGTTTTGGTCAATAAAATCCATTGACAATGAAGTGCCCTACTTCTAAGCCCAGGTTTCAAGAGGCATGGGGGCTTCTGCTTGCTTTCTTGTTCCTCAGCTATAGCCACAAGGACATGACATGTTTTAGCTTGCTGGAGGATGAGAGATATGTGGAGCAGAACTGAGTCACACCATTTGCCCCAGCAGGACAGCCCAGATCAGTGGATAGCCAGCCACCCCTGAGATATGTGAGTGAGCCAAGCCAGATCAGCAGAGCCATCAGCCCACCATCTAAGATGCAGGAGTAATAAATGCCTATTGCTGTGTGCTGCTGAGGTTTTGTGCGGTTTTTCTTATGTAGCATTACTGTAACAAAAGGCTGCTGAAAAGTGACCTTGGCAACTTTTCCTCATCTTGGATCCACTCATGCAGTCAACAGATATTGAATATCTACCACAAATAAGGCCTGTGTTAAGTATTATTGAGGAGACAAAGTTGGTTGTAGCATTACTTCACCAACAGCATGTAGGGGAGAATAAGAATGTGTTATGAGAACAGAGACTCTGGCTAGGTTATTCATCAATGTGCCCCATCACAGAGAAGAGTAACCTAGCACTTAGCAGAAGCTCAATAAACATGTTTTCTTATGTAGGGATGTTTGTGTGTATATATGGGTGTGTATCTTAGGTAACTAATTAAATATTTCACAAAAGTGCATAAACCTATTTCTCTTGTTCTCCTCTGGATTGGCAGAAATGACTCTTTCTGTTCATTTCTCCACTCTCCCTCTCTCTTTCTTTTTCTCTCCCCAAGATGTCTGCAGCAGAAACCGCAGTGTGCTATAAACTTACCTGCATGATAGAATGCAGATGTATAAATCAAAACAGCTTCTAACTGTTTGTCTAATGTAGTAAATGCCATGAAGGCAGCCCCACCTGGCAGTGTAAGAGAGATTGTATACAAACCACTGTCCGGAGAAAGCAATGCGTCATGAATAAACTCTGCCTGAATTATTTATCTATTTTAGGAGTTGTTTTCTCTCTTTTATCCTGTAAGACTTGAGAATGATTTTTTTCTGAGAGCTGAGAGCACCTGATTTTGGCTATTAAAAAATACAGTTACAGTCTGTCATAGGCCAAGATTCAGGATGAGGATGCATTATATTCCATAGGGAGTCAGTGAGTTACCATATGGAGCAGTAAGTCCTATCAAGTTGTGTCCCTAGGAGACACGTGGGCTTTGTGAACCATCTTGGCCACAAAGCTGAAGAGGGAGCCCAGGGCCCACATTCTCCACCTCTCCTTAGGGGATTCTGCTTCATTTTCATTTATACAATAGATTTTAACCTATTCCTCAACCCTGTTGCCCATTATAGTCCTGGTGAGCTTTTACAAACTATTAATGCCAGGGCCTCAATTTTCATAAGTTAAATCAGAATTTCTGGCGATGGTGTGGACATTGACATTTTTAAGGTTACCCAGTTGACTCTGATGTGCAATGATGATTAAGAACCAATATTTAAAACCCTTCATTCATCCAACAGGTCATGTACTGACCACCTACCATGAGCCAGGTACGTGGCAGAGGTCTGGGGATAAAGTTATGAATGAGACAGGTCCAGTCCTTGCCTGCATAGAGTGGGAGATTCTGGCAAGTAAATACATATTTGCAATTTGGTAGGATGTGTCATGATATGAGAGTATAAAATGCTGTACTAGTTACAACAGTGACAATAGCAATAATTTTTATTGTCAGGATAACATTTTTCAACCCCCCTTTTAAGACTCCGTCAATGTGCTAAGTGATTTATATGAAGTATCTTATTGAATTTTCATCTCAAATCGTGAGATAAACTGTTATCATCTCTGTTTTACAAATAAGGAAACTGAGGCCTGGAGAGGTTTAGCCACTTGCTCAAGGCTACACAGCCACTAGGGGATGAGTTACAGAGGAGTGGTGCCCTACCCAGCCTTGGAGAATCAAGAGGATGTCTCCATTCTTCACATTCCTTTGAGCATACTTCAGAGCTGCAGAGGTTAGGGAGCTGAAAAAATGTCAGAGTATATGTTTTGGAAGGAAAAATTAATCTTTTTCAAGGCATTGCACCAGTGCAAGGTGGGTGCAGATTCTACAGCAAAGCCAGGTAAACCCTCTTCCCTCTGGTTAACCTGGCTTTGCTGTGGAATCGGACTATAAAAATGTTCTGGGTTAAAGAAATACACAAGTCTTGAGTCTGAAGGAGTTGCAAATGGTCACATCAGACCAACCTGAATCCCTTTCCCTCCCAATCCACTCTGGGTGTTCTTCCTGAGCCACTAAAACTCTTGATGCTTTCCTAATTTACTTCTGTGCCTTCATAAATTTCTCTCTCCTGACCCACCTTCTAGGGGAAGAACAGGACTAGCCCGAGAGCTCTTAATGCTGGTCTCAGATTATACATTTGGGGAGTGCTGGTGAAACCAAATGGAGGCCACGCTGGTCCCCATTTTCTTGCCAGTGCAAGAGCCTAGGACTCAGCATATGCTTTCTGCTGGTTGGTGAGAGAATGTATGGCTGGGGTGCCAGTGGCACAGAGAATCTGGATAAGGTGAGAGGGGTCGTCAATCAATATGTGTTGAATGAAAATGCAAGAACGTGATGGAAGGCACAGATGGATAAAGGTAATTCCTTTGGCTTGAGCCTGCCCTTGGAAACCCCCAAAAGGACAACACACTCTAAGAATGGCACAGAAATGTGTAACTTTTAGGAAGAGAAAAAGCAAAATCTAAGAACTAGAACTTGTTAGGCCTGCTCCTCTTCCAAGCATTACAACACATGCACACACACACACAGAGAATATTAAAAGTAGAAATGCCTTCGATTTGACACTTTTTTAATGAGTGAGATTTAATATGCTTTGCTGTGTCTGGTATGAGAATCCAATTCTCCTGATCCCCATCCAGACCTTTTTACCTCTCCCCACTATGATTTCAATGGTGCTTTGTGCTCTTCTTGCTCACAATCCCAAAATTCAAGGAAAAATCTGCTCAGTTTCACCAATTGCATATTGTCTAATAAGGCCACTTGATCTTGCAGTGATCTCATTCTACAAGTGCCTTGGTTAACCCAAACTGCACCTCAAATTTTTAATGCCCCATTTTCTCAAATAATAAAGCTTTGTGCTTTTGGTAGGCAAGGAGGAACTTGTGATGGATTATAATCCTTCCCCCTTGTCTGGAATTGATACTTTCAAAGCTTCTTCACAGCCATTGTCTCATATAATCCTGCCAAGAAGCCTATCAACAGGCTAGAAAGTTGTTCTTATCAACCCATTTTCGAGGAGATTGAATTAGGTTCAGGGGATGTCATTCCTTCCCAGACATTGATGTCATCATGGGTGAAACGGGGGATTCACACGGTTGATGAACTCTACCTAACCTCTTGCTTTCCATCACAAAATGTTATTACCAGTTCCATTTCCATTTCTCCCCATTAATGTCTGGGCATCTTCTCCTTTCTAAGTGATTTATGCTCATGCCTATCTCCCAGGCTCCAGAGATCTAAATAACTGGGTTGCTTGAGATAGGAAAAGTTGTAGGTATGTGTATGTATGAGTGTGTGGGTGTATTGTTGTGGAAGACAGTCTTTTTCAGCTTTTCATTAGAACAGTTCAGAATATTTGGACCTGCCACCCTCCACCTCCCTCAGTATCTGATTTTCTTTCTCTTCAGTAGAACAGAATGCAGATCCTTGCTCTTTTCCAAGGCTGATTTGCAAAATCAGCTATCCTATATTCCATCTTTTTCCTTCTTTTCTCTCTTTTGTAACCATCACCAACAATTTAAACAGGATAATATAAATGATATTTCTTTAGAGTCTGGCCCAGTCCATTCTCCAAAAGGCTCATATCCTCTTGAAAACTTAAATGATACAATGGAAGACCTTGTTTCTGAAAAGCTCCTGGACCCCCAGTGCTTGTAAAGCTGATCAAAGACTTTATCCAAGGTGGACTTTTATTATTTTATTTTGATTAATTAATTAACTTTTTTGGAGATACCGGGGATTGTACCTAGGGCTTCGTACATGGGAAGCAGGTGCTCAACCACTGAGCTACACCTGCTTTCTGAAGGTGGACCTTTAGAGAACCCATAGGTCATGGAAAGCTGCTTCCTGGTGACCCCTTCCCCTTCAGTCAAAGCAGAGCCTCCAGTTACTAGAGTCAGGAAGGGTGGGGCAGTCATCCCACTTGGCAGACATTCATACTCAGCAGGAGTGAGATGAATGCTGAGAGAGGTGACCTGAGGGAATCTTGGGACTTGGGCCAAATGGGGGCTTTCCAGGAACCCTGTTGGGAAGAAAACATAGCAGGCTGTCTAGAAAGTCAGCAAATAATTCATCAAAGACCCAGAGTCAAGGCTGGATGGGAAGAGGCTGCAAGAAGTCAGACTGGTTAGCAGCCACTCTCCTGGATCTAGGTTTTACCCATGCTTTATGCTCACCTCCTTACATGTCCCTTTAAACTGAAAGAATTTTTAAGCATGTGGTTTTGGCGAGCGTAGCTGGCTTGATTAAAGCCCAGTGATAGGAGTGAGGTTTCATGGAGGGTTCATGTTAACAGATTTAGAAAATCCAGATGAAGCCTCTCCCCATGTAATTAACAATTTTGGTAAGAAGAGGATTGTAAGGGGAGACCTTTGAGATTTCAGATCTTGCCAACAGGAAAAACCATTCCCACCCTTGTTCCTGCCATCTCCAGGCTTTCCCTGAGCACCCACAAGATGCCAGACCTGGTGCTGGGTATCATGGACCTAAAGACAAAAAGGGACCCTTCTTCTCTTATAAAGCTCCCAGTTTTGTGGACCTGCTGTGGAAGGCAGTTCCCTGAGAACAATTCCCTTCAAGAGGGGGGTGTTGGGACCCTCCATCACTTCCATGTGATGATTTTCTCTCCTCCTGAGAAGCAAATGAGATGAACAGATCATGACTATTGTCTATTATCTGTAAGCAGAGGATAAGCTCTTTCTGCAACTAGGCAAGAGAGCATGCAGTGTTTGCCCTGTATGGTTTAGAAATGTGACTGCTTTCTTCAAATATATTTTAACAAAAAGATAAGGAAGAAAGCAGCCAGTCAGTGCTGAAGTAGGAGAGTCGAGGTGTGTTCAAAAAGACAGAACTCTTCTCTCTTTCCCCTACTGCTTGGAACAGAAGCCCTGTGGGGCCTGCAGATCTTTTTAGCTGAAGTTACCAGCAAGCCCTCCATGAAATACTCTCAAATTACCAGGCCCAGAACTGTTTGGACAATTGGAAAATATCATCTTCCAGCTAAAGACTGGGAGCAGTGCAAATAATAACTGGGTGGTGTTTGGCTTTCCTTTGAAAAGGAATAAGGGGTGTGTGAAATCCTCTCTGTGGGTGTCCTAAAATTTTCATTTTGCTGTGCTAAAAAAAGAACCAAAGTGTGCTCTATGTTAGACAGGGAAGGCACTGCTGAAATAGTTCTGTTTGGGGCACACTCACTCTACATTATTCCAGAATACATTTACCAAATGCCAACCAATTCTCCTGCATAGGCTGGGCAGTGGGGCAGAAATACAACCAGGGATTCACCAATCACCAGCCTCCTTTATGCTGTGGCTCTGTGTTGGTTGGTTTGTCTGAGGCAGGTTGCCTGTCTCTATCCTGCGGTTTGGGTGTAGCTCACTGGTCAGTGTTGGGTGCCAGGAGTTGGCACCATTCCCTCCCTTTACTGTCGAGGTGAATATGTAGAGCCATTGGGACAGGAGGGCAGGCTCTCTTTTTGCTTTTTGTCTTTCTGTCTTAGGAGGCTCCAGGGGCCAAGTCACCTGTGTTCTCTTTGGGGAGAGTGGGCATCTTTCTCTGCCTCTGCTCACTTGGGGTGGGGGCTGTTGGGATTTCCACTCTGGCCCTCAGCCACTTTCAGGGGAGAGTATGTGGGTTTGAAACCATTCCCTTAGGGGTCTTGGCAATGACAATGAATGAGACATGACCGCCGGCCTTTACCTTCAGTCATGTAACAAGGCCATGAGCCTCTAGAGGGAGCTCAAGGCCTTTTTCCATCTCCCACAACCTCTCCCTAAGGGAGAAGGGCGTCTGATGGATTAAGACTTGAAGACAAGCACAAAAAGCCCACCATTCTGGAATATTTAGTGGAAGAAAAAGGAAAGTCTTAGATTTTTGGGGTGAGGGGGAAAGTGACTCACTCTTTGTTTATGAGGGTGGCAAGGATAAGACAGAGCCTGGGGGACTTTCCTGCTTGGCAGGGTGGAGGTGTCATCCATGAGCAAGAGAGCACAGGGAGGGCTGCTGAGGCCAGTTCTTCGCAGGTTGGTGGGGTTGAGGGTTCTGCTCCATTCTTTTGCCTCCCTTTAAGTGGGAAGCTCTCAGGCCATGCCCTTGAGTGAAAGTGATAAAAAGGGGACTGAAGCTCAAATGTGGGTCCTGTCTGACTGTAGCATTCATGAGAACGTCTTTGGTCAGGCTGCCCCTTGAGTCCTGAATCCTTCTGGAAGCAGTAGGAGTCGTATGGGGATTCAGAGCCTCTCACCCCTATTAGGGTGAGAGCCCTGGGACTGCGGAAAAGAGGGCAGCAAATTCTGACTCAGTGGCCACTCAACAGTTGTGTGATATTGGGTAAGTTACACAACTTCCCTGAAATCCAGTGTCTCCAGCTGTAAATGAGAATAATAATAGTTTCCTTAAAGAGCTGTTATCAGATTCATAAGAAAAATTGATATAAAAACAACTGGCATAGTGTATCGCACATAGGCAATGCCCAACAGTTAATTGCTATTAAGACAGATGTGATTCTACCCACTCTATAATAAGCACTACTGTTAATAGGGCACGAAGTGACAGGTAATGCTAGACACTTGGTATTATCTCATTCAGTTACATCAGCAACTCCATTAGGTATGTTATTATCAGCCCTATTCTCTAAAGGATGAAACTGAGGTTTAGAGAAGCTAAGTGATTTCCCCAGGGTCACACAGCTTGTAACTCTTAGAGCTCAGGTTTGAATGCAGGTGGATCTGACTATGCTATGCCGATTCTTTAATTGTCTCTCAAAAGATGGTCCTGAGTCAATCAGCGGCAAATTCTAAGCCCTTTATCAAGGTTGCAATTTAACTTTATGTGTTCCTCAATGACAGATCCTTTGTGAAAAGGTCTGAGTAGAGGATGATCGGCCTCAGTTGCTCTTAGAGATTTGTGCCTTTGAGGCAGACACTAGCCACAAACAACCCTCTTCTTGAATTTGGAGGAAGCTGATGTATCTGAGTGCCACTTTTTAATCAAGGAGACCATCCATCTCCCGTTGTCATTTGATCTTCTTGAAACAACCACCACAAATCTCCAGGCAACACAGACGTGACGCAGACAAAATGAAAACAGAGGAAGTGGCATCTTTCTCTTGTTAAAGGGAGAAGAGAAAACACACAGCTTCTGTCTTGAGTGTTTTGGGGATGTGTTATTTTTAGAAAAGTACATTTTGTGATTATAGTTGTTTGATTTCTGAGAAGGCTTTCTTTTTAAAATTTTTCCCTGTAAGTTACAAAATCAAAAAGGGACAGTGGCTTGGGCAACAATAATCAATCAGTAAAAGTATATTGAGCGCCTTCTATGTGCAAGGTATGGAGGTGGAAACAAAGAGACTGTAAAGCTTTTTCTATGCTCTTGACACTTAGATCCCACTAAGAAAGACTGAATAAATATGTGTGCACACAGCTCAGTAAATAAGGCAATCTGTTCTATTATAGTGCACAGGAGGGAGAATAACTGGGAAGGTGAAAATTGTAGAGTACAAAGTAAAGATGGAGTCATCCATTCATTTGTTCATTCAATGAATATTTTTTGAACTCCTTCTCTGTATGAAATAGGCACTGGATAAAGAAAGTTGAGTAAGGCCTTGTCCCTTTCCTTGAAAAGATCATAGTCCAGTGGCAGATGCAGAATTATAAACCAAGAATGGCCATGAAGTAAGTAATAGAAACTGGTTCAGGTACCATGAAGCCAGGGTGAGGAAGAGGCAGTCATCTCTACCTAGAGGAGAAAGGGACAAGAAAACTTTTATGAAAGAGAGAATACTTAAGGTGGGTATCAAAGGATGGAGCCAGTTAACCAGAAGGAAGAAGAGGAAGGGCAGTCCAGGCAAAAGAAGTAGTATTCGCACAGACCTGGACGTGAGGACTAGCATGGCAGAGGTGAGGGTCTGGTTACACCTGGAAAAGGTAAGATAATTGAGAGATGAGGCAATATCAGGCAATGTAGGAACCTGTGAAGGATTTGATTTAAGGGGGAGACTTGGTCAGACCTTTGTTTTAGATATAACGTTCTCACAGTTTAGTCGGGGGACATAAAATTAAACAAGCCAATATAATACGGACTGTGATGGGCACAGTTCAGGATCCCATAGAAACTCAAAGGCAAATCACTTTATCCTGCCTGGGCCTGTCTGGAGAAGAGGCGACAGCAGCAGCAATCAGTGCAGTGGATGTGGGGGTGAGTTGGGAGAGGACAATTCTCTAAGAAAGAGAGATACACTTGGGGAACAGAGCACCACTGTGTGTGGTTGGAAGACAGGGTGAGATGTGTAGCATGAGGATAGCGACTGGACTGGATGGGGTGGAGAGTAGAGCTTTAAGCAAAGTATGACCTGAACAGATTTTCCTTTCAGAAAGAACATCCCAGCTTCTGAGTAGAGAACGTACTGAAGGGATCCAAATATGGAGGAAGAGGGGCCTGTTAAGAGGATGTCGGTCATGGTCAAGGGGAGAGATGACAGTGGCCTAGGCCACAGTGATTGCAGTAGAGATGGACAAAAGTGGATGAGAAGAGGAGACATTTTAGGAGGTTAAAAGTAGGGACATGGTGAAGGCATGGACAGCCTGGGATGTGGGGGCATGGGGGAGGAGGAAGGCCAGGAATGGAGAAGGCGCATACATGGGAAACTGGGAAGAAGGTAGAGCCATTCACAGAGATGTAGGACAAGGTGGAGCGGCTGCTTGGGGTTTTGTAGACTGCGTTATAGAAGCATAGATAAGGATGCAACTAGGGTTGCCTGGGGGTGTGTGGCTGTAGGGTATAATGGTATAACAGAGTGAGGAAAGAGATAACATTAGCTCAAGTCAACAAACATTAATTAAGCTACTTTGTCCCAGACTGAACTATTTGCTGGAAATAAACCCCACAAATAAGATATTTTCTCTACCCTCAAGAGATTTGTAGTCTAGCAAGAGATGCAGATGGTCACATAGGTGGTTTAAATATAATGTGTCTGTACATTGGTAAAGTTACATACAAAGTACTAGGAGGGGATTATTTAATTGGGCAAATATGCCAGGATGGTACTAGGGGCTGTAGATATTGCAATAAGTGAGTTTAACAGGAATCTTTCCCTTAATGGGGGTGGCATTTTATTGGGGGAGTGTCAATGAACAAATAAATACAAATAGATGAAGATCTTTATAAGTATGCTTGTGTTAGTTTGGGTCCTGGGGGAGGCAGGAGCAAGATATAGGCTTGTGAGGGATGAGAGTTGGAGGGGCTGGGGGTGAATCAGACATCATGTCACCCTGGTCTGACTCCACGTAGGGGAAAAAGAAGGAAGGAAGATTGGATAGGAAAAGTCAGACTGCCGAACAGTCCAAGAAAATTTTAGCACAGCCAATGGAAGTCCTTGGGCCAAAATTGCTGGTTGGTGGAGACCTGCATCTTCCAATAACAGGCCTGCCTCAGTGTGTCTGCTATACTCAGGTATTAACTGGGAGGAGCCAGTTGAAAGTGTGACCCCAGCGCACATGGATGGATGTGCGGGTGGATTTCAGAGTGAAACATCTGGCCCCCTTGAACAATTACCCTCCCAGCAGTCCAAGTTCTGCAAGGCACAGGGCCTTGCAGTAAGTAATCCAGGCACAGAGAGAGAATAACCTGGGAGAGGAACAATTAAATGGTCAGGAATGGTCTTTCTAGGGAGGTGGCACTTAACCTAAAGCCAGAAGAATAAGAAAAATCCAACTGTATGAAAAGTCCATGGAAAGCATTGTCCTTGAGGGAAGAGTAAGCACAAAGGCCCTGTGGTGGTTTCTGAGGGTCCCTCAGAAGGCCAGTTCGCCTGTAAGGTAATCAGAAATGGGAAGAGTGGCAGAAGTTGAGGGTCAAGAAGTAGCCAGGATCAGATAAGTAAGGGTTTTGTAAATCATATTAAGGACTTTAAATGTTATTCTAATTGCCAATGAAAGCCAGTGGAGAATTTTAAGTTATACCCTGACATGGTCAGACATATTTTAGAAAGCTGCCCTGGCTCCTGTGAGGAGCACAGATTGCAGGTTTGCAAAGGTGAAAAGGAGCTGAGAGGTGACAGGTGATGATGATTTACACGGACAAGTGGCACTGACCCAATCTGGGGCTGCAGGAGGGTGCTGTGTGATGAGCAAAGCCTTCAGGGAGAAGGGGTCACCTGAGTTGACTCTTACAGAAAGAAGGTGACATTGGAGGTGAGCCTCACTGGCTTCCTGAAGGGAGATGCAATCTTGTAGTACTTTTCAAAATCACTTCACTGTAACATAGGAGCAAAGCAGTCTTTAATTTAGTGTCTTTTATAGGACAGACCATGGTTCAGGAGTAACCAAGGACATTCACAGGTGAAAAGTACTTAAATCAGAGAGACAACATAGTTAGGGAAAGGAGATCAACCATTTCTTTTCTTTTATGACCGAGAACACTAACTGAATACTTCTGAGGCTGAAACAGAGAAACAAGGAGGCTAAGGGAACACTAGCCCTCCTTATCAGGCTTGGCTCCGAATCCAAACAAGCCACGGTGTCTGAGGCTCATTCTTCAGAACCCACTCTTTGCTGCTTCTTTCTATATTAAAAAATTGTAAAATCTACATCCACAATCTCAATAATGACACCAAGGACTACACTGCAGACCAGAGTTCCAGCACCTGGTTAGATTGCTGGAGCTACCGCCTGGTGGCTCTTCTCTCCAGCCTACATTCTGACAGCCCCCTCCTTCTTCTCATTCATTCACCTGCCCTTGACTTGTACTTTGGATCCCAGACTGGTCTTTCTACCTCTAGTCTCTCAGATTGTACACAGGTCAAGTCACCAAGCGGTAATCTTGGTAGATGCAGCCCACAGATGCATTTTATTATTCTTCATTGTTTTAAATGCTTTTTGGGATAAGATGCCACAATTGAAAAATCCAATTACATAAAATTCCATATTTCCAGTTTCTCTTGAAAATGCTAATGATTTGACCACATTGGCCCACGTGGAGCAACAACTGGGTGGAACTGAATAACCACTGTTCCTATCAGCTTTATCTCCAATTTGTCCTAATCCCTTTCCCCCTCCTGTTTTATACCATACTTTTTGTTACCTTCCTGGACCTGGGATGTTTTGAATTTGAAAGCCTTAGTTGACAGACTTATTTTTCCAAATCATAAATCTGATCTTTTCATGCTCTTGTTTAAAACCCTTCTTCAGCCTGCAGCCTGCTTGCTGGTGGATGAAATCCATACTTTTAAGCCTAGGGTGGAAGAACATTCACAACCTGATCTCAGTCCCTCTGCAGATCACTTCGCTAACCTACTCCTTGCTGGAAGCAATTACTACCTACCTTGCTCCTCTTCCCACTGTATTTCCACCTTCCAGCAGGGGATGTCATCTGTGTTATTATCCTCCTGGTGAAAAGCCTTCTCATAAGTCTCATCTCCAATGTAAATCCTCTCCTAACTTCTGCTGTCTCGTGACCTGCTTCTTCCTCTCTGCTTCGTCAGCAGCAGGGACCCACCTCTATGATGGCCCTTGCAACATTGTCCAGTCAACTCTGTCCCCTCCTCCAGACTGCACAACCTTCAAGATTCTGGGCCACATTTCCATTTGGGGGTCTGGTGGAGAATAGGCAAGTGGTGGTGATTGAATGAATGTGTCAAATTGGAAAGGTGGATCTTCCATTTCCTTACCTATTGGAATAGTAATACCCATGGCTCTTATATCAGAGGATTATTGTAGGAATTAATGACATGGTGCCCTTTTTAAAGATGTTGGCTTATTTACAAAGGACTTGGAAACTACGAAGTACTATACAAATGAAGGTATTAATATAGGAATCACTATATTCTCAATTGGCTTAGTATGACTTAATTGTGTTATTTCTGTAGTGAACAGTATTAGTTTCCTAAGGCTTCCTTACCAAATTGCCATAAACTGGGTGACTTAAAACAACAGAAATTTACTTTCTTACAGTGCAGAAGCCTAGAAGTCCAAAGTCAACGTGCTAGCGGGACAGGGAAGAATCCTTGCTTGCCTATTCTAGCTTCTGATGCTTGCTGGCAACCCAAGATGCAGTTTTGTAGCTGCACCAATCTAATCTCTGCCTCCATCTTCATATGTGTCTACTAATTTCCTTCTTATAAGAACAACTGTCTTTGGATTTAGGGTCCATCTTATATCCTAATCTAGTATGACCTAATCTTAATTTAATTAATTATATCTGCAAAGACCCTTTATCCAAATAAGGTCACATCCTGAGGTTCTGGGTGGGTCTGAATTTTGGGATGGCACTATTAAATATACTACAGTGAAAAATTAGAGGCAGGAGACCTGGATTGTATTTCTGTTTAGTTCTGTTACCAGTTAGCTTGCTGAGTTAGGGCAAGCCATTTAGCCTCTTTGGGCATTGGTTTCCACAGCTGACCCTTGAACATTTTAAGGTTCTTGTCCTTTCATGTTTTTTATTCCTAGCAGTAAGACAATTTTCTTTTTCATAAAGACTTTCATTCCTCCACATTTGATGTGGTATATTAACCATAATAAATAATCAAATGCAATAATTAGTCTTTTCATTAAATATACAAATCAATGACAATAGCTATTGTGTGGTGCTGATTACTAGAATTTTCCAAAGCTGAAATTGTTTTCATTATTTAATCAACATTAACAACTGAAAGCTTCAGAGCTCAGAGTTCAGTGATCTCAGGAGCTGTTTCATGATGTTTCATTGTGTCTCATCTGATGTCTTACTCTACGCTCACACGCAACTCCGTCTTTCTTCCCATCTTCACCAAAGTCACCAGAATGAGTAGCTGTTTGATTTGGGGAGAAGAGCTAGTGGAGTGTGTGTTAGTGCCCATGTACCTGAAGAGTTCAGTTAGAGGAAACAAGCTTCATCCTTCCCTGTTTTCTGAATTCTAGGTTTTAAAGTAGATTCACTGACTGTTGGTTTAAAATGCTGTCTGCTAACAGCCTCTGGTACAGCTTCTCCAAAGTGTGTAGTAAAATATCTTTGAAGCTTCAGAGAAGAGGTAAACTCAAAACCCCCCTATAAACTTGGACTCACAATAAACCAAAGGCTCTATCTGGGAAGAACATTGACTAACTTTAAGACTATAGACTTTGGTTAGTAGCAGTAGTTCAATATTGGCTCACCCATTGTAACAAATGTATCACACTAATGTAAGATGTTCTTAATCAGGAAAAATGTGGAAAGGGGAGAGGGTGGGTTATAAGGGAATCCCCTACATTTTTTGATGTAACTTTTCTGTAATTGGAAAGTTCTTTAAAAATAAAGTTTATTATATGAAAAAATATCCCTTATGAATATAGATGCAAAAATCCTGAATAAAATACTACCAAAACAAACAAACAAACAAGATCAATGGAACAGGAGCATTGGGCACTAACTTTGGGCATGGATGTGCTCTGGAGAGTTCTTATAAGGGAATGAAAGAGGTGGGAAGGGCTCTTGTCCTCTTTGCCCTGTGTCCCAAGTATGGGGACCTCAAGTTCATAGCATACAGTAACACAGAGGAGTGGACTGACCAGAGGGGAAACTGAGGCAAACGTGAGTAGGTATCCCTTATGTAAAGACAAACAGCCAGCAATTGTTATTGTGCAAGAACACAGGCAAGGAGTCCTAATTTGACAGTGCTGCTATCACAAATCCCACAAACTGGTTATTGCTTAATAATAGGAATGTTTTGGCATACATTTTTGCAGGCAGATGAAGTCCAAAATCAAACTATTGGCAAGGCTAGCTTTCTGCAGGAGTCTGTAGTATTATAGTGCTGGTTGCCTGCAATCCTGGGGGTTCCTTGGCCTGTAAATTTGGGGATCACAAAGCAATGTCCTCTTGTTTCTTCTGCTCTTCTTGTTTCCACTGACTTCGTTTCTGAGTGTTCCTGTGTTTCTCTGATTTCTGGCTTCCAGTTTTTCCCCTTTATAAGGCCTTCTAAAATATGGATTAAGACCCACCCTCTCCAGTGGGCTGCACCTTAACTAAAAGCAACGTCTCCAAGAGATCCTACTTACAATGGGTTTGTACCCACAGGGATGTGGATTAAGTTTAAGAACTTGTCTTTGGAGGGGTGCATAATTCAATCTACCACACGCCATCTTGCCAAATCTCTAACAGTTAAGAGAAACTGAAATCTTGGTTTTATTTGTATTCTCTTATTTATAAAAATATTGTCCCATTTTTATTTTAAACATGGTATTAACAGTTTCAAATGTCTGAGAGTCTGGTTGGCCGACTCCTGTCTGTGCTCTTTGTAGCCACCTTCTCACATGTGGCTCTTTAACTTTGTAATAGGCAGAGTGCTGGACTCTCTCCTCTGGTAGTTATTTCTTTTTTACCTCAGAGAGGGCCCTTCTCCAAACATCTGGGCCCAAACAGGAGGATGGGGGCAGGAGGAGGGATTTAAAGGGAATGATAGAAGGCATCCTAAGGTGGAAAAATGTAGTCCCTGCCCTGTTGGGGGGTGGGGGCAGAAAAGGATGACCCTGGAAGCAGGGCCTGTGGGAGTGGGTTGCTATTTTCTTCTTCACCAACTCTGCATGTATTCAGAAATCCAGAAAGAACTTGGACAGAAGCCTGTTTCAGCCTATTAAGTCCACAGTTAGTAAAACCTGTTAGAAAGTGAAACTTATTTGGGAGCTGTTGACATTCAACTGGTGGGTAGTAAGACCGCAGGAAAGGATCTTGACCAGAAGGAAGTGGGGTGAAAGGACATCCATCCTCGAGGTCTACTGGCAAGGAGTGGGTCTTTCATCTGGAGATGAGAAAAATATAAAACATGAAAAAACACAAGCTACCAAAATGGCAACAATCACAATGCTGGAACTTTGAGCACTGATTATAGAGATAATCATGAAAACTCAGAGGAAGGGCAAGCCCTCGACAATAATTTTCTGTAGGGACTGGCTTTTTTGAAGAAAACTATTTGGCATCTATAGATAAGGTGCAAGAAATTATAGCCTCTTGGAAACAGGACAAATGTCATAAATAAAGAACAAAAGAATGACCCGTAAAAAGAGCTGGATAAGACAAGGAATTCTAGACAACTAAAGAGTGCAGTGGCAGGATTATAGCTGGCTTTAAGAAGCAGTCAAACCAAGTACCAGCTGATGATGTAACTAGAAAATGACCTTGAATAAAAGGGTCAACTTGGATCAGCAGAATATCTCAGTCTACATATAATACCAGGAGTGAAAAATGTTTTTTGACCTGAATCAAGGGGGAAATGAAAAGGACAAATGAGTTTATATGGCTGTGAGTCTCCAAAAAGAGCTGGGAGGTTATCAGAGGGGTTGCCCTTATGCACACCTCAGTAGAGTCCCAGAGACAGATAAAGTAGATAAAACCCTGGGTATTGGTTCTTCTGAATGCTACAGAGACCCACAGGTTCTATGGTCATGGGAGATGGAGCTCAGTGCCGTGTCAGCTGGCCCTTCTTTGGAGTTTGTGTTTCTGCGTGATGGAGCTGGACTCAGATGTCATCTTTTTTCACAAGCCTCTCCAGAACTGTAGTTGGTGCTGGAGTTTAATATATACCCAGGGGATCTGAATCTCTGGACTGACCATATGATAGCCAGGCCCTGAGCCTCAACAGACTTCAGCTCCTACACTCTGGTTTATTGGACTTACCTCACTCAGCTAACATGGAGTTGAAGAAGGTCAATCACCACACCATGGAGCCAAGAGTGCCTACAACTGCAAGCAGAAGGATTGCATCCAGCATCCATGTGGAATCTAAGCCCCCTCTTTATATAGATGTGGAGTGGACACAACCATTCCAAGGTCCACAGGATGGAAGAATAGAATATGGATTAGACTTACTGATATTCTATTCACGAACTATAATGATTAGTAATTGAAGAAAATGTGGCATTGGCATGGAGAAAGTGGCCATGGTGGCTGCTGGGTGTGGGGAATGGGAGGAAGAGATGAGATGTGGAGGCATTTTCGGGACTTGGAGTTGTCCTGGGTGATGCTGCAGGGACAGTTACCGGAAACTGTATGTCCTCCCATGGCCCACTGGGTGGGGAACGTGGGAGAGTGTGGGCTATGATGTGGACCACTGACCATGAGGTGCAGCGGTGCTTAGAGATGTATTCACCAAATGCAATGAATGTCTCATGATGATGGACGAGATTGTTGCTATGGGGGGAGGAGTGGGGTGAGGGGGTTGGGGGGTATATGGGGACCTCATATTTTTCTAATATAATATTAAAAAAACAAAGACAAAAAAAAGAAGCAGTCAATAACATAATTGAAATTATGGAAAATTAAATCCTGCTATAAGGGACAAATTTTAGAGCCCTATTAGAAGTTACAGGATGCAGATGAAAATGATGAGAGAGAACATACGTGTTAATGAAGGTTGAGACAGTAGATTCAAGAAGTAAGGGTACTTCTCCTTGAGAGAGAAAAAATAAAACAATCAGAGAAATACAAGACATATTTAAAAACAATTCCTACTTAAAAAGATCCATATATACAGATAGAATCAGTCCTTCAAGTTATAAATATCTAGGGGATTTGAATCTCTGGACTGACAATATGATAGCCAGGCCCTGAGCCTCAACAGACTTCAACTCCTACACTCTGATTTATTGGACTTACCCCACTCAGCTAACATGGAGTTGAAGAATGCCAACTACCACACCATGGAGCCTAGAGTGCCTACAACTGAAAGCAGGAGGATTGCATCCAGTATCCATGTGGAATCTAAGCCTCCTCTTGACATAGATGTGCAATGGACACAACCAATCCAAGGTCCACAGAGAAAATGTGGCATTGGTGTGGGAAAAGTGGCCATGGTGGCTGCTGGGTGCAGGGAATGGGAGAAAGAGATGAGATGTGGAGGCGTTTTCGGGACTTGGAGTTGTCCTGGGTGGTGCTTCAGGGACAATTACCAGACATTGTAGATCCTTCCAGGATCCACTGGATGGAACGTGGGAGAGTATGGGCTATGATGTGGACCATTGACCATGAGGTGCAGTGATGCCCAGAGATATACTTACCAAATGCAATGGATATATCATGATGATGGGAGAGAGTGTTGCAGGGGGGAGTGGTGGGGTGGGGACGGTGGGGGTGAATGGGACCTCATATTTTTTGAATGTAATATTTTTACAAAATGAATAAAAAAATTTAAAAAAAAAGGAAAAAAAGTTATAAATAATGTCAATGAAACAACAAGCAAAGACAAATGAACAAAAAATATCACTAAATTCCATAGTTGCACATATTTTCCATTTATTTCTAATTATAAAAATGGGAAAGTATTTAAATACTCCATAAAGGTATAATTAAATAATAAAACTTCTCTTTGCCTCTCCCATCCTGTTTCCCAAAGATAAGAATGTCAAGAGTTTGCAGAGGAGAGCGGATGTAGCTCAGGTGATTGAGCGCCTGCTTCTCATGTACAAGGCCTGGGTTCGATCCCCAGTACCTCCTAAAAGTAATAATAATAAAATTAAATTTAAATAAAAGAGTTTGCTGAACTTTTTCAGATTTTTCCTGTTTACATTTAAGCATCCAAAAATGTCTATAAGGTTTTATTAGACAAAAAATACTAAACTAAATATAGTTCTACCTTGCCTTTTTTTACTTAGCCATATATAGTAGGTGCATTTCCTTGTCAGGACATGAAGCTTTATTTCAATATTCAAAACCACTGCAGAGAATGTGGTTGTAAAGATGTATCTCTAATGCATCCTTTTATTAATAAACACATATTTCCTTCCTTTTACTCCACTACAAACAATGATGCAGTGATTGTTCTTTGTACACTTTTCCTTGGACATTTAGAAAATATATTATATATTTCTTGAGGAAGAATTGCTCTGGTGTGAAGTTTGGCTCAAAGTTGATGAAGAAATCCTCCACTGATACTGACAGGCACAAAATGAAACAAACAAAACAAAATCCCCAAACAGGTTACTTAAAAAGGAAAAGAAGCGGGGAAGAACTCAGCTTTCTTCTGCAGGATTGAATGCCCATGTGTGTTTTATTGGAATTTCATCTGCAGAACTTTTAAGTATACCAGGATTTTTGTTCCCCTCTGTGTTAGTCAGGGTTCTTCAGAGAAACAGAACCAACAATTTACAGGTATGTGTACGTATGCAGATTTATTTTAAAGAATTGGCTCACATGATTGTGGGGGCTGAAATCTATAGGGAAGGAAGCTCAGAAGGACAGAAATTTTGGTAAGTGTGATGTTGCAGTCCTGAGCCCAAAATCTGTAGGGGAATCTGTAAGCTGAAAACTCAGTAAGGAGTAGATGGTGTCACCATTTTTAATTAGAGAAGTTGTGAGTTTACAGAAAAATCATGCAAAAAATACAGTTCTTCTATAACTCTCCTTATACAAGCAGTTCTCCCTATTAACACTTTGCTTTAGTGTTAAAATTGCTTTTGTTAAAATTGATGAAACCATATTATTATAATTACACTATTAACTATAGTCCATAATTTACTTTAGGGTTCCCTGTTTGTGTTGTTCAGTCCTATGGTTTTTAAAATATTTTATTATAGTAATATATATATATAAAACCTGAAATTTCCCATTTTAACTATGTTTAGATACATAATTCAGTGATGTTAATTACATTCACAGTGTTGGGTTGCCACCACCATCCATTACCAACATTTTCCATCACCCCAACAGAAACTCTATACCATTTAAACATTAAATCCTTATTTCCAAACCCTACCCAGGCCCTTAGTAACCTTTATTCTAGTTTCTGACTCTATGAATCTGCAGTTAATCGTTTTTTTATCAGTGAGATCATGCAATATTTGTCCTTTTGGGTCTGGCTTATTTCACTCAACACAATGTTTTCAAAATTCATCCATGTTGTTGAATGTATCAGAACTTCATTCGTTTTTATTCCTGAATAATTTTGCATTGCATGTCCATACCAAATTTTGTTTGTCCGTCTCTCTGTTGATGGACACTTGGGTTGCTCCATTTTTTTTTTGCAATTGTGAACTGCTAGGAACATAGGTGTGTTATCAATCCTTTGGGTATATACCTAGAAGAGGATTGCTGAGTCATATGGTAATTCTATACTTAATATTCTGAGTACCCTCCAAACAGTTCCTATTTCTCCACATTTTTTCTAATACTTGTCATTTTTTTTAAGAGTAGCCTTTCTAGTGAGTTTAAAATGGTTTCTCATTGTGGTTTTGATTTGCATTTTCTAATGACTCATGATGTTGGGCATCATGTCTTGTGCTTATTGGCCATTTGAATATGTTCTTTGGAGAAACATCTACTCAAGGCTTTATTAATCAGTATTCTCTAGGGAAAAAGTACTGATAGGGGATATCAGTAAATATTATGTGATTTTAAAAAATTGTCTTACATAACTGTGGGGATGAAGGAGTAAAATTCTGTAGGGCAGGCCACAAGTTGTAAGCACCAATGATGGTTTTAGATGAATCCTCCAGAAGCTAGCTGTCTGAAGTAGAGATGGAAATTCTCTCTTCTGACTGCTGAAATCATCACTTCTTTAAAGGCCTTCAATTGATTGGATGAGACATCTCTCATTGTTGAAGGCAAGCTCCTTAGTTGATTGTAGTTGTAATTAGCCATAGATACAATCAGCTTACTGATGATTTAAGTCTATGAAATGCCAATTAGGCCAGTGCTTGCATGACCAAACAACCAGGAACAATTACCTGGCCAAGCTGGCACATGAGCCTGATCATCAAATAGTCTTTTGCCATTTATATTATATTATATTATTTAATTTATTTTTTAATTCGTTTTTTAAATATTACATTAAAAAAATATGAGGTCCCCATGTACCCCCCACCCCACTCGCCCCACTACTCTCCCCATGGCAACATTCTCCTCCATCATCGTGATGTTTTCATTGCATTTGGTGAATACATCTCTGAGCATCGCTGCATCTCATGGTCAATGGTCCACATCATAGCCCACGCTGTCCCATGTTCCATCCAGTGGGCCATGGGAGGACCTACAATGTCCGGTAATTGTCCCTGAAGCACCACCCAGGAAAATGCCTCCACATTTCATCTCATCCTCCCATTCCCCACACCCAGCAGCCACCATGGTCACTTTTTCCACACCAATGCCACATTTTCTTTGATTACTAACCACAATAGTTCATGAATAGAATATCAGTAAGTCCACTCTAATCCATATTCTATTCTTCCATCCTGTGGTCCTTGGATTGGTTGTGTCCATTCCACATCTATATCAAGAGGGGACTTAGATTCCACATGGATGCTGGATGCAATCCTCCTGCTTTCAGTTGTAGGCATTCTTGGCTACCTGGTGTGGTGGTTGACCTTCTTCACCTCCATGTTAGCTGAGTGGGGTAAGTCCAATAAACCAGAGTGTAGGAGCTGAAGTCTGTTGAGGCTCAGGGCCTGGCTATCATATGGTCAGTCCAGAGATTCAGATCCCCTGGGTGTATCTTAAACCCCAGCACCAACTACAATTCTAGTAAAGTAACAGGAAAGGCTTGTGAAAAGACATCACATCTGAGTCCAGCTCCATTGATTATCTTTTTTCTCTGGAGTTGGAGTCATTTATATATTCTGGATATTAAACCCTTATTAGATTTATGATTTCCAAATAATTTCTCATATTTTTAGGTTGTCTTTTTACTTTTCACAAGGAAGTCCTTCAATGCCCAAAAGTTTTTGATTATGATGAAATCTGATTTATTGATTTATCTCTTATTCTTTTCTTTTGTTTCTCATGCTTTTGATGTAAAGTCTAAGAAAACATTGCCTATCACAAAGTCCTGAAAATGCATCCCTAAGCTTTCTTCTAGGATTTTTTTTTTTATAGTTTAGGTTCTTATATTTAGGTCTTTGATCCAATTTGAGTTCACTTTTGTAAATGGAATGAAATAGGGATCAATCTTCATTCTTTTGTGTGTGAATATCCATGTCTCCCAGCACCAGGTGTTGAAGAAATTATTCTTTTCTAATTGAATGGAATTGGCACCTGTAACAAAAATCAATTGTCTGTGAATGAGAGGGTTTATTTCTGAACTCTCAATTTGATTCCATTAGTCTATGTTTTGTGCCAGTCAGTACTGTGCTGTTTTGATTCCTACTGTTTAATAAAATTTAAAATCTGGAAAGATGAATCTTCAACTTTGTTCTTCTTTTTCAAGATAGTTTTGGCTATTCAACGCCCCTTGTCTTTCCATGTAAATTTGATGATTGGCTTTCCCATTTCTGCAAAGGAGGCTATTGAAATATTGAATGAGACTGTACTTAATCTTTAAATCTCTTTGGGTAGGACTGACCTCTTAATAATGTTTAGTCTTTAAATTCATGAAAATGGAATGTCCATCTATTTATTTAGGTCTTTTTTTCTTTCAGCAGTGTTTTATCATTTCTATGTACAAGTCCTTTACATCCTTGGTTAATTTTTTCCCTAGATAGTTAAGTCTTTAAATTGTTAATGTAAATGGGTTTTTCTTGATTTCCTCTTCAAATAGTTTATTACTAGTGCATACCCTACCACTTTGCTGAATTCATCTATTAACTCTAGTAGCTTTGGTTTGGATTTTTCAGGATTTTCTATGTATAGGATCCTGTCATCTGCAAATAGGGAAAGTTTTACTTCTTTTCCAATTTGGATGCCTTTTATTCCTTTTTCTTATCTAACTGATCTGGCTAGTATTTCCAGTACAATATTGAATAACAGTGGTGACAGGGGGCATCTTTGTCTTGTTCCTGATCTTAGAGGGAAAGCATTCAGTCTTTCACCCCTGTATATGATGCTTACTGTGTGTTTTTCTTATAAGCCCTTTATCATGCTGAGGAATTTTCTTTTATTCCTAGTGTCCTGAATATTTTTATCAAAAAAGGGTGCTAGATATTGTCAAAAGTCATAGGGTTTGAGTAGGATTGGTATTAATTCTTCTTGGAATGTATAGTAAAATTTATCTGTGAAGCAATCCACTCCTGGCCTTTTCTTTGTTGCATGGTTTTTGATTAAAGATTCCATCTCTTTTCTAGTTATTATTCAGTTGAAATCTTCTATTTTTTCTTGAATCAGTGTAGTAAGTATTTGCCTTTTTTGGAATTTTTCTATTTCATCTAGGTTATCTAATCTGTTAGCATACAGTTGTTCATATATCCTGGTAAATCTTTGTTATTTCTGTGTGGTTGGTAGTAAGTCCCCTCCTTTCATTTTTGATTATATTTATTTGTGTACTATCACACTTTTTTCAGTTTGTCAGTTTTTAAAAATCTTCTTGAAAAACAAACTTTTGGTTTCATTTATAGTCTACATTTTTTCAAAAATCCTCTAATTTATCTCCACTCTGATCTTGTTATTTCCTTCCTTCTGCTTGTTTTGGTTTAGTTGGCTCTTCTTTTTCTAACCAGTTGTTAATTTAGGTCTCTGGTTTGAGGCCTTTCTTCTTATTTATTTATTTATTTATTTTAAAGATTTATTTATTTATTTTTAATTCTTCCCCCCTCCCCCGGTTGTCTGTTCTCTGTGTCTATTTGCTGCGTCTTGTTTCTTTGTCCGCTTCTGTCAGCAGCACGGGAAGTGTGGGCGGCGCCATTCCTGGGCAGGCTGCACTTTCTTTCCCGCTGGGTGGCTCTCCTTACAGGTGCACTCCTTGAGCGTGGGGCTCCCCTATGAGTGGGACACCCCTGCGTGGCAGGGCACTTGTTGCGCGCATCAGCACTGCGCATGGGCCAGCCCCACACGGGTCAAGGAGGCCTGGGGTATGAACATTGGACCTCCCATGTGGTAGACGGACGCCCTAACCACTGGGCCAAGTCCGTTTCCCCCTTTCTTCTTATTTAATGTGAACATTTATAACTATAAATTTCCCTTTTAGCACTGCCTTTGCTTCATCTCATAAGTTTTGTGGATTGTGTTTTTTGTTTCCATTCATCTTAAGATATATCCTAATTTCCTTGTAATTTCTTCTTTGACTCATTGACTAAGATTGTGTTGTTTAATTTCCACATATTTGTGAATTTTTCAATTATCCCTCGCTTATGAATTCTATCTTCATTCCCTTGTAGTCAGAGAATATACATTATATGATTTCAATATTTTTAAATTTATTGACACTTTTTCGTGACCTAACATATTCTTTTCTGGAGAATGATCATATGTACTAGAGAAAAATATGCTTTCTGTGACTGTTGGGTAAAATGTTATGTACATGTCTGTTAGGTTTAGTTGGTTAAGAGTATCGTTCAAGTCTTCTATTTCATTACTGATCTTCTCTTTAGATGTTCTATTCATTATTGAAAGTAGTGGATTGAAACTTCCCACTACTAATGTAGAGCCATCTATTTCTCCCTTCCAATATATCTATAATTGCTTCATGTATTTTGTGTCTCTGCTCTTTGGTGCATAAATATAATTGTTATGTCTTTGTATCTTCTTGTTGAATTGACCACTGATCAGTATATAGTAACTTACTTTGTCCCTTATAACAGTTTTTACTGAAAGCCCATTTTATCTGATATTTTTCTGTCTACCCCTCCTCTCTTTTGTTTAGTATTTTCATGGTATATATTTTTTCATCCTTTCACTTTCAACCTAGTTGCATCTTTGAATTTAAGGTAAGTCTCTTATGGGAAGTGGATGTGGCTCAATTGATAGAGTGTCCACTTACCATATAGAAGGTCCAGAGTTCTGTACCCAGGGCCTCCTGCCCTGTGTGGTGAGCTGGCCCATGTGCAGTGCTGCTGTGTGCAAAGAGTGCTGCGCCATGCAATGGTGTCCCCTGCATAGGGGAGACCCATGTGCAAGGAGTGTGCACTGCAAGGAGAGCCGCCCCGCACAAAAAAAGCACAGCCTGCCCAGGAGTGGCACCACACACCCAGAGAGCTGATGTAGCAAGATGACACAACAAAAAGAGGCACAGATTCCCAGCGCCGCCTGACAAGAATGCAAGCGGACACAAAAGAACACACAATGAATGGACACAGAGAGTAGACAATGGGGAGGGGGGAAGAGAAATAAATAATAAAAAAATAAAAATTAAGGTGAGTCTCTTGTAACCAGCATAAAATTGGGTCATGCTCTCTTATCCAATTTATCAATCTCTGACTTTCGATTGGGGAATTTAATCTACTTACATTTAAAGTAACTACTGATATGCAGTACTTTCTTCTGCCATTTTGCTATTTGGTATTTGCATGTCAACCTTTTTTGCCTCTTAATTCTTCTGTTAATGCCAACCTTCATATTTATTTGACTTCTTTCTTGCACCATTATGAGTTCCCTCTCATTTTCTCCTGTAGATATTTTTTAGATATATATTTTTTGTGCTTACTATGGTGCTTAAATTTTAAATCCTAAATCAATAACAATTGCATTTGAGTTAGTACCAACTTAACTTTAATACCATACACAAATAGCGTTCCTATAGCCCTCCATGCCCTCACCATTTTGTTGTACTTGTTAAAAATTATATCTTTGTGCATTGTATGTGCAAAACCATAGATTTATCATTACTTTTTTACATTTGCATTTTAGAACCTGTAAGAAGTAAAAAGTGTAGTTACATACCAAAAAGTACAATACAATATTGCCAACATTTATAATTACTCATATAGTTACCTTTACTGGATTGTTACTTTATGCTGCTTTGATCCACTGTTGAATTCCTGATTGCTTCCTCTTCTCTTTTGACAGCTTTTCAGGGTTTGTGCTCCAGAATTCTTTACTCTGCAATTAATGTGAAATTGTGTCCTTGATTGATGACCATTTTAAACAATAATTCTTGCAATTCTGTTCAAGCACTTGGTAATGATGGCTAAAATATTGAAATATTTTAAACACTAGTGAGAGATTTAATAAATACACACAAAACTCATTTCTTTTCCATAAAAGCAAAGCTTCAGTGTGTGACATGACCATTTTCAGTGCCACAGAACTTGAATAATGATTTTTGCATTTTTCAAATGTATATGGAAAAGTCTGAACTTTTGGAAAGAGATAAACCACCCACTGATTGGTATTATCTGCCATTAAGCCGCTCTTTATTTTATCATCCATTTAAGAACTATAAACATGTCTAAGTTCTTTATGTGCAAAATCAGTATGTATGCCATTATTTCAATAACATTAAAACACATAGAAAAAGGACTTTATAAGACATAAACAAAAGTAGCTCCCTCTGTTTATCACTAGTTATATACTTGATTATCATTATTTTTAAAAGATGGATTCGGCCTATCTTGTTTCTTCTCTGTATTTTCTTAAGTTTCATGTATTCTGTAGAAAGAAATTTGCTTTTATAATGAAAATAAAGTAGAAATTAAAACTATGTTTAATTTCTATATCCCCTAAGATCACAATTAAAACATACACATCATTCACACTAGAAAAAAATACCCCAACATATTAATTGGTTTACATCTGGATAATGAAATTAGGGGTAGTTTTGTTTTTTCTTTCTCATATATTATAAAGAGCCATATTATTTCTATTTGTGAATAATGATTTAAAATTATAAAGAACAAATACTACATTGTATTCAATATGAATTATAGAATAACCTACTGTGTGACAGGATCTCTGAAGTTTTTTTTTTGGATCTCTGAAGTTTTACAGATAATTAAGGCATGCAGTTTATTCAAGAAGTTCCCGTCCTCACAGGCCATTGTCTTCTTAGGTTTCTACATAAAAATGAGGAAAAAGAAGAATCGCTTCTTACTGATAGAGCACATATATTGTGGGCTTTCCCGCTCAGTCTGACTTGGAATAATATTTGGTCTGCTAAACATACCTTGCCAGGGAGCATGGTGAGGCTCAAAAAGCATGGTCTATAGAGTCAGACAAATTTGAATCTGATTTCCCCTTCACTCCAGATTTACCATGCAAATCAAGGCATTAAATTATCTGGGCCCAATTTCCGCAGTTTTAAAAAGTGGAGACTAGTGCTGAACTGGCTCAGCCTCTGTAAGGATTAAATGATGTCTTATATGGCAAAGTGCATATTGTAGTGGCCATGTTGGTGTTCCTTATACACAGGCATTCTCTCTTTGCCTTCTCCTGCACGATTAAAAGTTTATGTTAAAAATGTTTGTCCCTCCTATTTGGTGCAGTACTTTAAAATTTGCAACCTGATCTCACACACCCTAACCTTATTTACTGCAAAAGACCAGCTGGTATCAGGAGCTACATTCAAAGTCTGATGGGATCAAATAGCAGCCAGTAGGTTGCAAGGTAGACAGTCAGGAGAGGTGACCAGTAGGCTCAACCTCAGGGTTCAATGGGAAAGCTTGATCTTTGGACAGAGACAAGTTGAGATTGATGGGCAAGGGTCAACCCAGGAGTGAGAGAAGTACAGGCAAAGCAGAGTACCTTTCCAAAAGTAAGAGAAGGGCCCTCACATTTTCTGAATGCTTTCTCTGTGCGGCACTGTGTTGAGAGATGAACTAGTATTATCTTAGTCAGTTCTCACAATGCCCCTACGATCTGGGAAACACTTTAACATTAAAAACTGAAAAAACAAAGGCCAGGAGGGGTGATTTGCTGAGAAGTGAAAGGTTGGGACTGATCTGATGGACATTTGATCCAATACCACATCCCCCATGCATAAAGTCACCTTGACCCCTGGATACTCCAATGGAATTGAAGAAGTAATTGGATTTTTAGGAGCAGAGTTTAATCTCCAGAGAGAGAAACTTAACATAGGTAAGCAGACTTTCAAGACTTGAACCAGAATGGGTCTCAGGTCTATTAAAGTTTACAGATGCTATTATGGATTGAATTGAGTCCCCCCAAAAGATATATGGACATCCTGAACCCTGACAGTTGTGAATGTGACCTTATTTGGAAATGGGGTATTTGAAGATATATTCAAGGTAAAGTGAGGTTATACTGGATTAGAGACGGGCCTTATTCTAATATGACCTATGTTTTTCTAAGAGGGAAGGAGAGACAAGGAGGGAAGATGGAAGCAGAGAATGGACTGATGCCTCCGTAAATCAAAGAACGCCAAGGATTTCCAGTAAGCACCAGAGGTAGAAGAGGCAAGGAAGTTTTCTCCTCTACAGGTTTCTGAGGGAACATGGCCCTGCTGATACCTTGATTTCAGACTTCTAGTCTCCAGAATTGTGGGAAAATAAATTCCTGTTGTTTCAAACCCTTAGTTTATGGTACTTTGCTAGGGTAGCCTTTGGAAACTAAGACAGATACAAAATTTGCAAACTGAGCATGCACTAAAGGTCACTAAGAAAGTCTTCAGCTTAGTAGCTCTACCAGCTCAAGATTTAGCTCAGTGACTTTGGTAGACTCTCAAGACCACTCCAAGAGTCAGAGCTGCTGCAGAATCTATACTGAAGGTCTGTCAATACTGTAGCTCTGAAGGGCTGGGACAAGCAGAGCTGTGACTAATGTAGGAAGAGCAGAAACGGTTCCAATTTCACTGGGGAAGATATCAAGACTCACAGAGGTTTTGAGGACCCAACTTGAGAATGGCAAATTAGACCTGGATTTCCTTAGACTTTAGCATCTACCCTCCTTTTTCTACTTTGTGCTTTTCCTGTCACTGATTCAGAAGAATAGGCAAAATGAATGGAGATGCTTTCTTTATTCAAAGCATGTCAAGTGAATTTGCTGCTAGGTACTCTTTTAGGCATTGGAGATTCAGCAGTTAATACAACTGAGCATACATTCTAAAGAGGGAAGGCAGAAAATGAATTAAAGTAGTAAATGATATTGTATGGTAGAAGGTGATAACTGCTGTATTAGTCAGGTAGAAACAGAACCAATAGGATATATGCGTATGTGCACATATAGATTTATTTTAAGGAATTTATTTTAAGGAATAATTTATTTTAAAGAATTGGCTTACATGATGGTGGAGGTTGGTATTTTGAGATCTGTAGGGTGGTCAGCAGATGGGAAATTCCAGTAAAAGGGATTGTTACTGTCTTGAGTCCAAAATCTGTAGGGGAAGCTGGCAGGCTGGAAACTCAGAAAAGATTAGATGGTGTAATTTTAAGGCAGAATTTATTGTTCTTACTGGAATTGTCAGATTTTTGTTCTTAAGACCCCTGACTGATTAGGTGAGGCCCACCCACACAATCAAGTCTAATCTCCTCTATTCAAATTCATCTGTGGAAAATAACCCCATCAACGAAATCCCTCCACAGTAACATCTAGGCCAGTGTTTGTCCAAATAGCTGCTCACCATAACCTAGCCAGTTTGACACATAGAATTAACCATCATAACTTCTTTGGAGAAAAATAGAAAGTGAAGGTGGCATGGGCCTCACTGAGATGGTGACATTTGAGGAAAGACCTGATGACAGTAAGAACAGCCATAGAGATTTCTTGGGGAGGAATGTCCAGCCCAGGTAGCAGCCAGCACGAGTGCCCTGTTAGAGTGTTCCAGGAATAGCCAGAGGCGGTTGTGATTGGGGGAGGGTGAGAACTGGGAGAGCACAGGATGCTGCAGGGGTAGCAGGATGCCTGCTCATTTATGCCATGTTGGCTCATTTCAAGGACTTCAGTTTTTATTCTGGGTAGATGGAGCTCCACAGGAAGGTGTTGAGCAAAAGAGTGGTCAGCACTGACTCCTGTTAACAGGATCACTCTGGCAGCTGCTCATTTAGGATGATGTGGTGGTATTGCTACTGCTGTGTAGGTATAGGACTCTCAGCCCCTCTTCCTACGGCTTCAAGGCTTTGAGCAGGTCACGCCAAACAATGCTGGACTTGGGGTCCCAGATGGGTCATACTAGATGTGGCAGAAGTCTTCAGGGAAGAAAGACCTCAGGAATTGGGCCACTCACAATGTCTCAAGAAGCATCACTTGCCTGTAAAGGAAGCCTCTCTTGGGAAAATCAAGTTGTGTTTCCAGATGGCTGTCTCTGTATTAGCTGGGCCACATTCCATGTAGCACACCTGGATGTTGTTGGCATGGATACATCAGCTAAAAACTGTATCTGGTGGCCTGAATTGATCCTATTCTGTAGAGTGACTCAAAGAAGAGTTGGTGCTGCCAGGCTCCTCGACATGAATCTCCAAAAGCACCTGTTTTCTCATGGGATGGGACCAACAAGTCTTAATGAATGTTTCATTTTGACTTTGAAGGATTATTCTAGGCAAAATCTCTCAATTGGCCCTGGCTTCTTCTCAAAAAATTTGCCTGGGATTTTCCCGGACCTGTTTAAAGTAATCCCAGATTTTGCTAGCTGTTTTGACACATGTTTCATTTAACCAGCAAATATTTATTGAATACCTCCAATGTTCCAGGCACCATGGGAGGGGGTAAACCTTAAGAAAAGTTTAGTCTCAGCTATTGATGAACTCATCTCTTGTAGGAGACCAAGATTGCTAAATAATTTTGAATTAACGATTTCTGAATAATTTCTAAGAACTGCAATGCATGTTTTTGCAGATATATGTTTATAAAGCTACACATTAACAGAAAAAGAAGCATTTAACTCCATCAAGAGTAGTTAGGAAAGGATTTTCAGAGAAATTTAGATGAAACCTAAGGTTTTACTTTAAGGTGATATAAGTCTGTCAGACTTTAAAGGTATTTTACTTCTTCTGTCCCTTCATCCCTTTCTCCATTTTGGCCTCTAGTTTTCTTCCTTTTCTGCTTTCTTTTCTCTCTTCCTTCCTTTAATAAATACTTATTAAGTATCATTATCAACAGCCTGCAAAGCGTTTGGGATTTAGTACATAGTCTTGCTCTCATGAAGCTTGTGGTTGAGTGAGATAGGTGTCTTATTTTGCTAGGTCTGCTAAGACAGATACCACACACTTGGCTTAAACAACAGGAATTTATTGGCTCACAATTTGGAGGCTAGAAGTCCAAAATCAAGGTATTGGCAAGCTATACTTTCTCCGAAGTCTGTAGCAATCTCTGCCTCCATCACATGGTGGTCTGTCTCTGTCTTCCTTGGCTTCTATATTTTTGTCCAGATTTCCTTTGGTTATAAGGACTCCATTTCAGCTTACCCTCATCTTAATAGGATCTTCAAAGATCTCATTTACAAATGAGTTTACTCCCCTGGACCAGGGGTTAGGACTTGAACATGTCTTTGTGGGGGACATGATTCAATCTATGATAATAGAGTCCATTTAGGAAACAGCAAGAGTATTTCAGTTTGGTTGGATTGTAGAATCCATGTAAGCAGGGTTGCCAGATGTAGTGCAAAACACTTCAGTGGATGTGAATTTCAGATAAACGATGAATATATTTTAGTATAAGTATGTATAAATATTGCTTGGCGTGTACATATATTGAAAATTATTAACTGGGTTTCTCTCTCTCTCCCTTCTTCCCTTCTTTCTTTCCTTCCTTTCTTTTTAATCTGGCAATAGTACATGTAAGGGAATATTAGGAAATTAGATTACAAATGTAAGTAGTGATAATACAATTTTTTAAAGCTTTTTAATCTTTTTTTTTAAAGATACTTAGATCACACAAAATGTTACATTAAAAAATATAAGAGGTTCCCATGTACCCCCCTCCCCACCCCCACCCACCTGGGATAATGCGATTTTATAAATCATTTTAAGGAGTTTGAATGTGCTACAAGGAAATAAGAACAGATTTGAGGGTTACAAAGGTTATTCTGGTCACAAGGAGAAGAATGTTTGAGGGGAGGCCAGAAGCAGAGGCAGGGAAACCAGACAGGCATCTGATGGAGGACAGCAGCAGTGGTTTGGAGAGATGGTAGTAACACAATCATTAATTAGGAGATAGACTTGGTAAGGATCTAGAAGAGCTAAATGTGGGAACTGAGAGAGGAGAGGGTCTTCAGAATGCCCCCATGTTTCTGGCTTGAGGGAACAGGTCAATAATTGAGCCCTTATCCAAGCTGATAATTCCAGGAGGAGGAGATATTACATCCATTTCGTTGCATTTAAGTAATTTGAGACTAGAAATCGTCTCCTAACTGTCTACTTTGTGTCTCAGTCTTAAATAAGAAACCTCTCATTCTAAGTTGTTCCTAATTTCATTTAATTGTAGAACAGAAAGATGGAGAAGCTGTACCCCCAATTTTTAAACAGAAGTAAGGGATTATTTTGTTAATGTCTGCTCATCTCCAATTTCTTTTAGTCCTGCTCATGATAATAAACATTTCTAAGAATTCAGTGGAGTCTTGTCACACAGTCCAGATATTTCTGAGCACCTGTGTGAGTCCCTAAATATTCAAGGACCACTAATTGAATGTGCAGTCAGCTAATCTCACACCCCAGCTAAGGATTTCTTGCTTGCACATCAGACCTTCAACCCAAGTGGTTCAAATTTATGCTTGCAAATGATTCAACCTTGAAGGTGAACTCCTTGGACATCAAGCTTTTATCATATGCTGTAAATGAACTAGGAAAGTCAGAACTTGCTAAAATCTAGTATTACTTGATCTGATTTAATGAGTAGATAAAAAGCAATTGGAATTTAAAACATCAAGAAATGCAAATGGATGCTGCCAAAGCATACTTTTCACCATGACATAAAAGGTTTGAAATTTCTTAAATATATGTATGCATTTCTGTCAATTCTTATTTGCCTAATAATTTATTTACCAAAATAAAGTCTCAGAAAAGTAGAAAATAGGACATATATATATATACACACACACACACACACACACACTCATATAGCCCTGAGGTTTTTAAGTGGATTGTTCCTGCTGTATTAAGTTAAGGTGCAATTGTAAACAGATACCTAGATGATATAACAATGGTACAATATGATGAGGTGAGAGAGATAGAGGTGTTTTGGTGAGAATCTGCTATTATTAGAATAATAATATTTGAAAAGTATTGATTCATGAATTTGCAGCAAGCTGGGAGAGGAATAGGAGGGGCAGAGGACTGTGTAACAATTTAACAAAATAGTACATTAGCAAAGGGCTTTAGATACTGTAAGCATGATACCAATAGTATAATTCCACATCTGGGAAGGAGGATAAACTCCTTATTAGCAGGGGAAATGGATGGTCTAGTTGAGAACACTGGAAAGGTCTTGTTTTATGCTGTTGTGGAAAGGACATAGGAAGGCAAAGAAATGAACATTTTTTGAACTTGTACCATGTGTCATCATGCTCATCGAAATCTTTCCACTAACCACACTCTTTAAGGAGAGGGTTATTTCAATTGTAATTTACCGATGAAGAAACTGAATCTTAGAGGAATTAAGTAACTTTGCCCTATGTCACAAGTTAAGCGACAAAATTGAGATTTGAATCTGGACCTTTGTTTCCAAATTTGACCATTTATCTATCCCACCAAACTGCTGCCTGTGATTTATATTGGGACACTAAATCACAGGAAAATTAAGACCCTTTTTGTTTGTTTGTTTGTTTTTCTTCTGACATAGCATTTTCTACCCCAGTCCTTTGAATGGCTAGGAGAAACTATTTTATTCTATCATTGGTATCATCTTTTGTTTTAGGCAATGGGTTAGTGACTCGACCATGATCATTAGCTAAGCCTTTGTGTGATCTACCTGTCTCTTCTTGCAAAAGTCCCAAACACCAAAGACCGTGATGGATTGGTCTTCAGATCTATGCAGAAACAGTTCTGCAACCTGACATTACACATTGCTGAAGTCAATGCAAAATGTCCTGGGATCAAGTTCATTTAAAGAAGGGAGGCTGAATATCCTGTCTTACATATGAAAAATATCATCTTGCTTGTTATCAATATTTAGAATTCATTTACTACTATACATTTTGGATTGTGCTTTAAGCTTGCATTTATTTTTAACTTTAAATTAGTTACCTTTTCATGTTAATCTAGAAAATTTAAAACAGCATCAACTTAGTATGACAAATTAAATTGTATGTCTAATACAATTTCTAGGCTATAACATTTGAAGAGATTTTATAGGGGTTGGCAAACAAGGGCCTTAGGTCAAATCTGTTCAGCCAACTGTTTTTAGTAAATAAAGTTTCATTGGGACACAGCTACCTTCACCCAATTATTTAGATTGCCTATGTCTGTTTTTGCCTTGCATGGCAAAGTTCAGTAGTTGCGATAGAGACAGTTTGGCCTGTAAATCTGAAAATATTTACTATTACTAGAGGCCCTTTACTGCTGACCTCGGGCCTATGATAGCAGGAGATACTCCAATCTTGCATTTCTAGTTAGGTTCAATACATCATATTTTGGTCTGTCTCTTCCAAGTGAAACCATAAAACACTTATCTTATTTTGTTTTATAACATCTAAATTTGCTTAAGCATTTCCTCCTCGCAGAAAATAGTTTTTCACTTCAACAGAGAAGTTTGTTTAAAAGGAAAGGGAAGCATTTCTTTAAAGTCTTCACTATAACACTGTGATTCAGCTTTTATGATTGTTTCAGAAAGGAAAAAAATATTCAAGTATGGATAGAAAAAATCTGGATACCTATTATGTGTCAGGTCCTGAGTTAGGTGATGGGGACAGACAGTGGATCAGGGGAGACAGGCTCGCTGGCATTGGAGAACTCTGGGCTAATAGCTTGCCCTAAGTCACACACATAATAAGGAGCAGCATCAGGCCACTTTCTGAACTTAAGTCTGAGTAGTTCCAAACTGTCTTTACATTAAATCTGAGCTTTTCAAATTAGTATGTGAGGCTCTGTCTCTAACACTCCCCATGTAGTAGGAGTCAAGGACACCCAAAGATACAGAATAGCAGGACTTCATTTTTACTAGATGATGAGTGAATTTAACATTTTTATATTTAAAATAAGCCTGGATATTTTGAGGAGTACAATGCAAATTTCAAATGAATATTTAAGATAAAACAAAAGGTTTCTAATAAATTAAGGCTTGCAGTACCCTGGCCCCTAGGAATGGAATATTCTTTCTGGAATATTCTTACTCAGAGTCAAAAGAAAAGAAAAAGAATCAAGTCTTTGGGAAAAAATACATAAAGGGAGACCTCATGATAGCTAGGATTTAAACAGGAGGAAGAAAAAGAGATAAAGGTTTGAAGGAGAAGAGATCCCTCAGATGCAAACTTGCAGATGACTTTCACAGAGTGTCCTTGGTCAACCCGCCACTGTGAAGCCTAATTAAGACATCTGCTATGAGTTATCAATTGACAGTGGTCTCACTGTACACTATTTTAATTGACATGCTGTGATTTCGTTCCAGATTAACTTCATAAGTGGTCCTCCTAATAGAAAGATCACTTAAATTAAAAGTGGACTGTAAATGGGGATTTATGATGTTAATAGGCCAGTATAACCTCTGTGTCATTTACATACATTTCCATTTTTCCCAATGCATATTTGCATATATTGGAGGATGTCACTAAAGGCAACATTAGTATGATAATGAGCATCCAACTGGCACAGTGTCTAAAGAGTCATTTGTTTGACCTCCCTTCAGCAAAACTTTGGAGCCATCTTTGAGTTTCCAACATTAATAACATAAAACCCATGTTTCAGAATAACATGACTTAAGACTACTGAACAGGGTGCAACAAATATCTAGAAGACTGAATTGAATTGAAGCATGCAGCCTTTATAACATTTGAAGTTGCATAGTACTTTAGAAATCCAGTACATCAATGATGCTAAACAATTCCAAAAATACTGGCATGGATATTCCTTGATGTGGTAGCCCAATACAGTTTACCTTCCAATCTTAGGAGGCTAAGGCAGAAGCCACACTCAAATAGGATTCAGAATAGAGGTTTCAGGACAGTGAAATTGGGTACTACCAGACAAGATTCCAGCTGTGCACCTGCCATCGAGTGATCTTTATCCCTGGAGGTCTCAATATACATCTATACATTCTGGATGGCATGTATTAGGTGTCTGTGGTGACACTTGAAATTATGTCCATAAAAGCACTTGAATTTAAAGTTTAATAATTGAGGGCAAAATATTAGCTCCCTGGTAACCAAAACGAAGAAGGAGCAGTGAACAATTCCATTTTCCTTGACTGGCTCTGACATTCTTCTCAGTGCTGGGGCCAGCTCTAGGGGAACAGTGCTTTTAGTGGGACCTCCAACATATGTTTTGAAAAATGAGCTTGAGTTGAGTAACGATGTAACTAAACCTGCATTTCATGGCAGATTTGAAGTACCTGAAAAGCTTGAGTTGAAATATTGTAAATAAGTCCATAGCAATAGACTGTATAGTTCTTTAACACAATTTCATTCATCATCACCTCTTTCCTGCAACAGTACGACCAACCTTTCCCTCACCATTCTTCACATTCATTGAAACTCCTTCTTCATTACCTCACTTGGGTTTCCATATCCTGCTCGTTGTGACACCTCTTAAAATAACTCTCACTAGTCTCTCTCCACCAGGACCACCTCGAAAGCAATGAGTTTTATACAGAAATGCTTCTTAGATTTTAATTTTTGCTGTTTATTATTCAGAGTCAGCTCAACTTTTTGGGGGCAAAATCTCCCAAGATGCATCTTCTGTGGTTATTTTAAAATGGAAAATGAAATAGAAGCAGAGCAAAGTGGCTTTGTTGCATCTCGCCATCAAGAAAGCCTTCCACAGACTTCACAAATAAAGGACCCCATGTAATGCCTATCCCACCGAGTGACATAGGGCCACAGGCTGCAGCAGATAAAATAATGGGTACTGCCTGGCAGATGAGCAGCACCTGAGAAGCAGCACCTTGCTTACAGCCTGGAGGTGTTCTCATACTTCCAAATGCTCACAGACAGAAAGGGGGATTGCAGGGCAGGATGGGCCACCAGGGGATGGAATCTCACCAGAATATCATCAAGGCAATTTGTACTATACGGGAACCTTTTCTGTGTCCCAGTGGCAGCAGCACTGAGAGTTTCTGAGGGCTTAGGCAAGATGTAAAGATCTTGAACTTGTTCCACTTTATTATTGTAGCAGATGCAGATGATGGTAGTCACAATTTTTGTCTCTCCATCCTGCTTTGCAATCCTTTTTCTTCTGGTTCCTTTGGTGAGCCTTTCCCTCCACTTACATGGTTTTGATGAGGTGTGGTAATTATTCTGTCCCTATTCCCAGCTAAAGAGGTAGAATGTGACTCTGGCTGTGCAGAGTGCCCTGTCCCTCTGAGGACAGTGGTAGGTACAGGCATCGGTGACCCAAGTGGGTCAGCCACTGTCTTTCCTGGAATTGATGTGTAGACTTTGGGAGTAGAGTCCTTTTTCCATCAGCATTGCTAAACTAGGAAGATGTGGTTTGGAGATGGGGGTAAGCACATGGAGAAGACTTTCAGCTCTAAGTTGGATTAAGAGATGGAGAGAAAGACCCCTGGATTTATCCAGGCCAGAAGTTCCTGGTCAAGGGAGCCAGTGAATTCTCATTTTACTTACCCTAGTTTGAATTGGGTAGCTGGTGCTTGCAATTGAAAAGGAGGAGAAGAGATATGTACAGCCAAAAGAACAAAATGGGAAATTAGGTACTGGCAAAGGGGTCCAAGATCACTGGACTAGGAAAAGATCAGGCTGTATTTTGGCAAGGAAATACAATGTCAGTCATCTGCCTGTCAAGTAACCTTTTCTAGTTTTCTCTTGTGAACGTTGTGCCTGAGATGCCTTTAAAGAGTCCCAGCTTATTTTGGGGAAGGTGTTGCAATACATAACATCAAATTCCTCAGCATGTGTGAAAGCCCATCCTATGGCACAATTCAGGAATCACTACTTTGAACCCCTGTTAAAACAATGTTTAAGTGATATAATCGAGCAACATAATTTAGAAGCAATGGGATATTGCATAAAGAATATTAGATTTTAAATTAGGGGCTGAGATTGGAGTAAACATGCCAATTCCCATTTGGGGTATTATTTTGTTTTTCTGAGCACTAGGTTTTTTTTTTTTTAAGATGGAAAATCAGGGTAATAATAATAATAAACCTCATTGCAAATGGTTTTCACATGGATTTGATGACGTGTTATAAATGATGTACTCTGATCAGCCCTGACAGTAATAGGTTCTCAACAAATGTTTTATTTCTTTATTTATTTAGTTCAAAGCAATACTGCTGGTATTTGGATGAGGTCGAACAACTGCCACCACTCCCATACCCAAGACAAAAGGAGTACCCTCTCCAGGAGCCAGAAAAGAATGAATTATCTATTTATTTTTCACTCATTTATTTTATTGTGGCATGTCTTGGGAGGCAGTTTCAGGGCCATTGTCTCCTTGAGAACAGTCTAATTTTGTAGAGTCTTTCCAGGCAAAAGAAAACAGGGAACCAGATACTGAAGACTGATTCAAAAGGAAAACGCTGGTCTCAAAAGAGAGAGTTAAAGGGAATTGTTAAATTGCCTTCTAGGTAGGCCTGGTTTCCAGGGCCAGAAAGAGTCAGGGATTTAGGATAGACTCTTTCCAAGGGGGAAAGGAATGCACATGCATTATTATTTGTATTGTTATTTTAATTAACGCTATCACCTCCATTTCCAGCAGCTGTCAGTCAATGAAAACCTTCAAAGACAATTTGTATATGTTCATTTATTTAATCTTTTCAATGACATGAAAAGAGCATGTATTATAAATATTTCAACCTATGAAAGAGTGAGTTTAAGAAACTTGCTGAGGGGAAAATGGACTTGGCCCAGTGCTTAGGGTGTCCGTCTACCACATGGGAGGTCCCCGGGGCCTCCTTGACCCGAGTGGAGCTGGCCCATGCGCAGTGCTGATGCGCGCAAGGAGTGCCCTGCCACGCAGGGGTGTCCCTCGTAGGGGAGCCCCACGCGCAAGGAGTGCACCCCGCAAGGAGAGCAGTCCAGCGCGAAAGAAAGTGCAGCCTGCCCAGGAATGGTGCTGCATACATGGAGAGCTGACACAACAAGATGACGCAGCAAAAAGAGACACAGATTCCCGTGCTGCGGACAACAACAGAAGCGGGCAAAGAAACAAGATGCAGCAAATAGACACAGAGAACAGACAACCGGGGTGAGGGGGGGAGGGGAGAGAAATAAATAAATAAATCTTAAAAAAAAAAAAAGAAAAAGAAAAAAGAAACTTGCTGAGGACATACAGCCAAAAAACAAGAGGTCTATGTGACCCCAAAGGGTTTACTTGTTCTCCACTTCTGTACCCTGTAACAGTCAATGTATAATCAGTGCCAACAACTGAAAAATACTTGTCTTGAGTTATTAAATCCATAAAAGATTCTTTTCAACAAGTACATTTGGAAAGAACCAAGGGTTGAAATGTTATTTTTCCTTCTTTATCCTTTAGATGAGGGAAATGGTATAGAAAGAAGTGGGTTAGGGGGTGGGCTTAATTGTCAAGGCAAAAAAAAAAAAAAAAAAAAAGTGGCTTTCAGGCCCTGGAAGTCTTTTATTTTAATAACTGTTTTTATTTTTAAAGACGCTTACATAAACGTTACAAAAAACCATAAGGGATCCTTCTATGTCCCACTCCCTCTCCTTCCCCTACTTTCCCACATCAACATCCCTCATTGGTGTGGTTCATTTGTTACAATTGATGAACACATATTGAAGCATATGGACTGCAGTTTATATTATAGTTTACACTGTCCCACCAATTTTGTATGTTATAACAAAATATACAATGGCCTGTATCTGTCACTGCAGTGTCATGTAGGATAACTTCAATGTCCCGAAAATGCCCCCATATTACCTCTGTTCTTCGCTTTTAAAGCTCTGTTGGAGCTTAGCTACCAGCTTTGCCAGACCTGAGTGGTGTGTCTATGAGTCATTTACATTACTGTTTATAATGTTTAGCTTATTATTCTTAAAAAGTCCCTAACAGACATAGTAGGAATAAAATAATGACTGTCCACATCCTGAATGCCTTCCTTAAAATGAAAAATTGACGTCTGAGAAATTTCATAGTTAAAAAGTGGTAGGTTTGACATAAAGGGATAAAAGTATTGAAAGAAAGTGTCATATATTAGTGGTAAACTCTAATTCTTGGATTTCTTTGAGGATTGGGATGGGAACTGCTACCCATCAGCACTGGATAGGAGGCCTAAGTTAGGATGCGAGGCTAGCCTGGGCAGGAAATCATACTTGCTCATCAGCAGCCATGAATCCCTTGACTGGAATAGCTTGGTTCTTGGATGCCAAGTGGCCAGAAGCCTGAGAAGATGCTGAGATAGACAATCACACCAAGGGGCAGTGGATGCTGAAATAGGAAGGCAGATCCATCAGGCTGAAGTCAAGTCTGGGTAAGAAACAAGGGTGAATGCCCAATGGAGGTCAGGGACTGGGTTGTTGGCCTAGAGTAGCAGTTCTCAGCCTGGAGAGATTTTGACCCTGGGGACTTTTGGTTGGAAGTTTCTGGAGATAATTTTTATTGTCCTGGCTGCATAGGGGTTGCTACAGCCATCTGAGAGTTAGAGGCTGTTACATATTCTACAATGAATAGGGCAGTCCCACAACAAAGAGTAATCCTGTCCCAGATGTGTTGTGGTTGGGAAACCTTGATTTAGGGGCACCAGATACTAAGTCTGGAGAGTCAAATTAGGTTTGGAAATCACCAAGGAAAGGGGCAAGGAGGATGGTTGACATGAGGATGCCAAGGAGAGCATGTGCTAAAACAGAAATATATCATGCCCTGTGAGCTAGGATTGCTGCTGTGGTGGAGCTACGCTCTGCTCTTCACCATGCCTTGATCTCCCTGATGCTTATCATGCGTGGCCATTTGTGTGCTTTTAGCACTTCCATTTTCTAGCTGTGGCTTGAAGAAATTTCCATAATCTCTCTTTTTTCTGTAATTGTATTATGGGGATAATAATACCTATATCATGAAGTTGTTGAGGATTAAATGAGATACGTAAAGTATCTATAATAGATATGTAAAGTGTCTATAATAGAAAGGTTGATAATCATTTCAAGGCAATGACTATTATTATTATGGTTGGGAATACTGTGTAGGAGAGGTAGAAAAGTCTGGGGTGAGGGCTTGGCGGATAAGGGAGGATGTACCAGGTCCATGTAAAAGGCTTGGGAAGGTCAGAAGGGTCCTCATGAGGCAATGGGCTTGAGAAGAGGGTGAAACCTATTGATGGCTTGTGATGTTAAATTGTAAGAAACAAAGATCACTAGACAGTTATTTGAAACGAAGCTAAATTCATTTGGTTTTCTGGCAAGGGATAACCACATCCCTCAGGTAGAAGCTGAGCAGGTCTCCTAGAGCAAAAATTGAAAGGGCTGGGTAGATCACAAAAAAAAAATGGAATAAGTACACCTGAAGTTAGGGCACTGGTTGGCTCAGGACTGTGAACTCTTCTCTGAGCAGAAACTTTCATGTTTTACAGCATCCCTGATGCCAGGAAGCCTGATGTCAAACAAGTTTAGATGGACTATGTAAAATTCCAGATGCAAATTCTGTTAAAGGCTTTATGTACAAAAGCTTAAAGCCTCAGAAGAGTCGTTAGCAATGCCAAAAATAGCATTGGATTACTTTTTTATTACTGCTTGTTGGTGGTTTGGATCCCCTAGGAAGCAGACTCTGAGATGAAGTTTTTTGTGTAGGGTGTTTATTCAGGTGTGTCCTTGGGATGCACATCTGTGGAAGGGAGAAGAATGAAACAGGAGAAGGCAGAAGTTGAGCTAGTTGTGATATGGCTCCAACAACAAATCTGGACGGACCCAAAGGAGCACCTAGAGCTGGCTAGAGTGGCACTTCAGTGTCGTTCCTGTTGTCCTGAAATGCCCAGGCCTCTATGTTCCCTCACCACTCACTGGATATGGGCAACCCTGGAAAGGACATCTTGGTGAGAGGGCTCGTGACAACTGAGGCCATTCCTGAAGAAGTGACAGCAGAAGGCTGTCCACTCCCAGCCTCTGGGGCAACAAGGTTTTCACAGTGGAGGATCTGGAGTGCATGTCACAGTGTCCACACCACCACTTAAAAGTTTACCAGACCCTGCCCCAGCCTTGATCTCACTTCATGCTTAAAACAACTCTGTGAGGGAGTGAGATCTGGCTCAAGGAGGTTAAGGGACTTGCTGAAGGCCGCGCACCTCCTAACTGATTGCATGGGCACGCAAACTCAGACCAGCTCTCTCCTGCTGCACCTGGGGTCTCCCTTAGAAGTGGAAGGGGTGCTAACAGTGGGAGGGGGGAGCATGGGACCAAAACCAGACTTGAGCTAGTTCTGCAGATGCCGCAAGGTGCTGCCTTTCCTTTAGGTGTCTCGTGCATTCTCCATCGGGCAATAACACCCCCAAAGGTACAAAAGTTGATCTTTATTTAAAGCACAGATTTATATACAGTGCATATGTGTGGTATTAAAATTTTGTGGAGAGGTGATTTCGGGAAAAAATTGTCTAAAATGCTAGCTCCTGGGAAGATGATAATGAAAAATAGGCATAAGGAGAACATGGAAGAGAGGAAAAAGGGGAATCTCTAAGCCCTAAACTTACACTTGGCCCTCCTGGTTCAAGGACTGAGTCTGTCCAAAGTCTTAGAGAATAAAAGTCATCAGTGGGTGGTCCTTAGGCCGAGCAGGGCAGAACAATGTTTTTGTTTTTGTTTGGCTTTCACACATCATGAAGCTGAAAAATATCCTACTTGGCATGAGTTAGAAATTTGGGAGCTTGCATGCATGCACAATCACTCGAATAATGGAGTATTTGGCAACCCTGGTCTCCCAGTCCCACTCTGCACCTCCAGCTAACTGCATGACTATGAGGGTCTGGCAGTGATTCTCTACTGCCTGCCTCAGGCACTTACATTAACTGCTTGACCTTTGGAGGCATTGGAGTAAGCCCCTTCCAAGAATATTAGAGCTGGGAAGGAATACCTAGAACAAAAGTTCTCAGGTCTAGCTGCATATCAGGGGAGGTTTTAAAAAACACCCTTGGGAGATCGTGATGGCAGAGTGAGATGCTTCAGCCTCTTCTCCGCTCCCCTACCCCCCAATCCAGAAGCTCTGAATGAACATCAAGAACTGGCAGAAACACCTTTCTCAAAGATCCAGAAAATAGTTAAAGGACTATAGTAACAAAGCAAGTACTGAATCAAGAAAAAGCCTACTTAAAATGTTTTGGTAATGGATGGTGGTGATGCAACATTGTGGATGTATTTAACAGCATTGAAATATGTATCTGAATGTGGAAAAAAAGGGGAAATGTTAGATTGTATATATGGTAACAGAATAAAATTTTTAAAGAAAATTGTGGAACTACACTACACAAACAGTGAACCCTAAGTTAAATCATGAGTTCTAGTTCATAGTTTAATTATGAAACTGTGTTTTCATCAATTGTAACAAGCATTTCCTACCAATTCAAGATGTTAATAATAGGGGGTATATGGGAATCCTGTATTTTATGCATGACTGTTCTGTAAACCCATAACTTCTCTAATAAAGAAAAAAAAAAAGCAGTTAAATCTCAGAATGTCCCTTACTTGTTCTGCACAGAGCTGACTTGCATTCCTGTTGCACATATTTTTGGTCCCAGTTACAGTGTGAGCAGAGTAGCCCTCATTTCACATGTTTGGAGCATGTATGTCTAGCCCAATCTGATTGGTGGTGGCTTGAGGGAATCCCTGCCCTAGAACCTTCCTTGTATTAGGAAGCTTACTGACCATTCCTACAGAATGCTGTGGGAAAGCTGTCAAGTGGCTGCCTGGGGCAAAGGATTATTGCCTATAGAATATACAACCCAGTGTCTGAGACCGGGAGAAAACTGTTTCCTAGAGAAGAGGGAACATTCATATTGATATAAATGGGGGAATTTCTAGGGCTACACATGCATACCCAAGACAAGTCACAAGTGCAGAAAGGATCAGAGGTACCTATGCTTTGGCCTCAAGCTATTCTCTAAATTATTGTATGGTTGAGCCTTGAAGGAGAGTACTTGGACAGGTCAATGTGCAAAGAATGGGAAAGGTGCTTTACTTTATTCTTTTCTTTTTGTTAGTTCCTGCCATTTAAAGAAGGATCTGTCATAACACTGATACTGGGTGGATATAAGCTTAAGGAACGGATGCCTCAGCGTCTAGATTCCAGCAGTAACACATTAAAATATCAAAATGTCCAGGTTTCAACAAAAGATTATAAATCATACAAAGAAACAGGAAGTGATGGCCCAAGCAAAGGAGAAGATTAAAACAACAGAAACCGTCAGTGAGGAGGAGCAGACCTGGACAAACCATTAAATAAAAAAGCAAACCAGAACCTAAAGATAATGTTCTAAATATGTTCAAAGGAAAACATGAATAAAGAACTAAAAGAAATCAGGAAAATTATAGATGAACACAAAGGACTATCAACAGAGAGGTAAAATTTTAATGAAAAGGAACCAAACAGAGCTGAAGAACACAGCAACAGAAATTAAAAATTCCCTAGAGGGGTTCAACAGCAGATTGTTGTGGCAGAAGAAAGAATTAGTGAACTTCAGGGTAAAATAATAGAAATCATTCACTCCAAGGAGCGGAAAGAAGAAAGAATGAAGAAAAGTGTGCAGAGGCTGAGGAACTTGTGGGATACCATCAAGCAAACTAATACATAAATTGTGAAAGTCTCAGAAGGAGAAAAAGAGTGAAAGGAGTAGAGAGAATTTTTAAAGAAATAGTGGCTGAAAACGTTCCCAAATTATTGAAACACATGAATATACACATGCAAGACTTTCAATGAACTCCAAGCATGATAAGTCAAAATAGCCCCACTCCATACCATGCTGTAATCAAACTGCTGAATATCAAAGGTAAAGAGAGAATTCTGAAAGCTGCAACAAGATGCAACATGTCATTACAAGGGAGCATCCATAAAATTAAGGGTCAATTTTTCATTGAAACTAGGAGGCAAGAAAGCAATGAGATGAAATAGTTAAAGTGTTGAAAGCAAAATTTTCATACCAAGAATTCTATAGTCAGCAAAACAGTCTTTCAAAAATGAGGGAAGGATTAAGATATTCTCAGATAATCAAAAGCTGAGGAAGTTTGTCACCACTAGACTGGCCCTTCAAGAGATGCCAAAGAGTTCTGAAGGAAAAGGACACTAGACAATAGATTGAGCGTACATGCAGAAATAAAGATCTCTAGAAAGAATAATGGCAAGGGAGAATACAAATGCCAGTACTATTGTATCTTTGTTTTTCAACTCCCTTTTTATTTTCTATAGGATCTAAAAGGCAAATTTATAAAATATAATGAGAAATAAGTGGTTTTGGTCTCATATAAACATGCAATTTGTGACAAGTACATAAAGGTGGGGATAGAGAGGTATAGGAACATAGTTTGTGTACCGTTGAAGTTAAGTTGGTGTCAAAGCAAATGAGACTGTTATAGATTCAGGATATTATGTTTAAGCCTCATAGCAACTGCAAAGAAAATATCAGAGACAAGTATTTGGTGCCTCGAATGAAATCTAATCCCCAATAGTGCCTTGTCTTCCCTTGGATTTCTAACTGAGATAGCAGTCCTGGGAAGAAATGGTAGAAGGGGAAGAGACAAATATCCAGCAGTTTCAATATCCCAACAGACCACAAAAGATAAAATAAGCACAGGTGGATTTGGTCAGGTGGCATGAGTTTCATAGCTGATAAGTGTTTTGTGTCCAGTTCCTAACTTTCCAAAGCCAATGTGCTTTCAGAGCCCACTAAAATGTAAGCTCCGCCGAGGTAGAAATTTTAAAAATTTGATTGTTCATTGCTTTTTTCATACTGCCTATAATACCGCCTGACAGGTAATAAGTGCTCAATAAATATGTTAGATCAAGGATGAATGCCGCCGAACTATACTATATAGGCATTAAGATGTGGGGACTAGAGATTTTTTAATTTTATGAAATATAAAGTATCAAAGAAAAAAATCTCCTTTTTAAATATTTTGGAATCCAGCAGCTTTCAAAGCATCTGCAAGGGGCACAGTGTATTTAAATACCTCCTCCAAGATGTCTGATGCCAAGTATAGAAGGACACCAAGTGAGAGCAAAGTCCTAAAGTTATCAGAAAGTGTGTGTGTGCTGCTGTACATTATTTAGTGTATTTTTAAAAGCTTATGTTAGGGGAAGTAAAACCATTAATCTCTCATAGACCATTCCAGCACACTAGCTCAAAAATGAGATATGCTCAATGAGAGCAAACAGGAGAAGAGACTTCCAATTTGGGAAGCTCAGGAAAGTGTATTTCTTCTTATCTTTGGATGTAAGCTAATTGGATGCTAACTATCACACACGTCCATGCCCTGGTTCCCAAATCATAGCAACCTGCTTAAAATGCAGTCTTCTCATCCCATATCTCCAGGACTTGGACCAAAGGTGTCCCATAAGTGCCTGTTGAATAAAATGGTAATTGGATCCCCATAGAAATGATATTGATTGAGGTATACACCCAAAGTATTATGATTTCTATGTCCTTCCCCAAGAATAACCTCCAGGTCATCTTGGATTGGGGCAGGGAGGCTTTTCCAGTATCTTTATAGTTTATAAAATCCTTTGTGACAATTGATCTTGCATTATTCTCCCAACAATTCAGTGAGAACGTATCATCTTCATGTTACATGGGAAGAAAAGAAGGCTCAGAGAGCTTGGGAAATTTCCACAGGGTCACGCAGCCAGTAAATGGTATCACCAGCATGGCAACCCTGAGCTCTAAGATGGGAGGAGCTCGTACAGTTCCTCTGTGCAACATGCAAGGGATTAAAAAGAGGAATTAATGTGGTGATAGCTACTGCCCAAAGGCCATAGTGGGTAAGAGTGATTGAGGCTATTGAGATGACTTTCCAACTGGAAAGGGAGCTTGGACCCAGTGACCCTGTCTTCACTAAGAAACATAAACTTCCATAAACAATGTACTACAAGCTAGGTGGTTTAAAACACCACTGGCATTCCTTGGCCCATCCATGCATACCCCCAATCTCTGTCTCCATTGTCACATGGCCTTCTTTCTGGTCTCCACCGTCACATGGTCTTCTCTCTCTGTGCCTGTGTGTCCAAATTTTTCTCTTCTTATTAGGACAGAAGTCATACTGGGCTAAGGCCTCATCTTAACTAATCACATTTTCAAAGATTCCATTTCCACATAAAGTCCCATTCACAGCACTGCTGTTTAGGATTTGAACATGTCATTTTGGGGGACACAATTTAACCCATAGCAGTGGGCAAGATCTAGGGTATGAGGTATAGATGACTTTCCAAATAGAAAGTAAGCTTGCTTGGACCCAGTGGCAGGCATGTCTAGACTCCTCTCTTTGCTCCATTGATAGCAGGTATAGTCCAAAGGACCTACCCACCACCTCTTCCTATTAATCCAGTTTTGAGACATCTTCTGTTATATGCAAGGTGTGAAAGTGAGGTGGGGTTTCTGCCAAATTCTGCGGTATTGTCCTTTTTCTTCCCTTCTCCTCCTTTCTCTTCTCTTCTACCTTTTCCTTCTCCTCACCTCTCCCCACACTTTCTGTTGGGGATTGAATCACATCCTTCAAAAAGACATGTTCAAGTCCCAGTCTGCATTCCTGTGGGTGCAAACCCATCCGTAAATAGGACCTTTGAAGGTGTTATCATTACTTAACTTGTGGACTCATTCAAAGATCCTATTTAGATAAGTCCAAATTGAATCAGGGAGAGCCTCCATCCATATGACTGAAGTCCTTATAAAGCAGAGGAAATTCACTCACAGAGAGAAGAAGCCAGAAGTCAGTGGAACTCAGAGGAGTAGACACAAGGAGAGAGAGATCACATGGTGGAGGATTGCAGGAATGCTTCAGACTCTGGAAAAAGGAAGCCCTGCCAATATCTTGCTGTTGGACTTTGAGCCAAAAAATCCCTGTGCTTGAGGCCAACCCTTTGTGTGGCATTTGTGATAGCAGCCCTGGAAAATGAAGCTACCTACCTTTTGTCAATGTGTATCCATCTTTGTTCCAGGTTCCTCAAAAACAAAAAGCATAGAAGAGGCGGCATCATGCTTAAGAGTGGAAGTTCTGAGTTTGAGCCCCTGGACCTTCGCCTCTTCTACCTTCTTGTTCTAGGCCTCTTTCTGAAGGCAAGTGAGGCAGCCTAGTCCTAGCCCTGTCTCTCTTTTAAATTCTGAATCTGAAATATGGGGTTAAGTGTAGTACCTACCTCCTTGGGTGGTGAGAATTGGAGCTAATGGATCCCTGATGCTCAGCCATTTCCGGCACAGCACACACACCATAGTGGTGCTGGCTATTAATTTTAAGATGTGGTCCTACCCAGAAAGACTCCTCTACCTTCTGAGGAGAGGGCAAGTAATTGATTACAATACAGGAAAGGAATATCTTTTAGGTCGGGCTAAGGTGTATGGACTTGACCCCGGTAGAACTGGGGTAATTCAACAGGGCTAGGAGGAAGTACCCATCTCTCTGAAGGGAACTTGGCTCTGTCTGCATCTGAGGTTTTTCTCTAAGAAACAAATTCTTTGGGCACCAACCTGCTACCCCAGGCAACAGACATTACACAGCTCTGCAAGAGGTATATATCATCTAAAATCTGCAGATGTAGAAGGCAGGACTGCCTTGGACTCCCATGGGCTGAAGGGCAGCATATTTCTTCAGTGTGGAGTGCAGAGCCTTTCTTGGTCTGAAACAGGGCATGGGTGTTTAATCCTGGCTGTACAATAGAATACCCTGGGGGGCCTTTACCGAGACCCTATGCCCAGCTCCATGGCTGGAAATTCTGATTTACTATTCTAGGCAGGGCCTGGCACAGTAGTTCCTAGACTCTCTCCAGAGGGTTCTCATGCACACTGGTGTTTGAGAACTGCACCTTACAGCTCTGTCTTCATCCCCTGGTGCTCCTCTGCCCCGAGACTTCGTGCACTGCCTGTCTGCCTGGCCTCTGCCTCTGCCACTCTTGCAACCTGGGCTGCTCTCCCTTCTTTGTACAGCCCATCCATCCAGCCTGATGCCATGCAGGGGAGCTTACTGCCTCACTTATGTTCCCATAACACATTGTACACATTTCCTATTGTGCTATTTACAGAGAATTACAGGTTTTCGCATATCAATCTGTTCATCTGAGAGTTGGGACTTTGTCTTAGTCACCTTTGCTTCCCTAGCACCTGACAGAGTCTGACCTGCTGCAGGAGAAGCACAAGGTTAATATTTGGTTGGATTATATGGAGGAACTCAAAACCGCTGTCATGTCATGGAAGCTGAAATAGCCATTCCTTATTGTGCTGGTCTCTGTCTTCCTGTTACAGTTACTGTTCAGCATACCAATGTGCCTCATTTGTACAAACACTGTATTCCCCCTCGACTATTGAAGTATTTTGCTAATTGTAGAATTGCTTGTGGCTACAACCTTCTGTTTCTCAGCATGCCAGCCAGAATTTAAAACCAAGATTGTAAGGGCTCTAGTTAGTGGTCTGTAACAAGTCTGAGTGTCTAAGAAAGATAAAAAGAATCTGGGGACCATAAAGGTATAAATGAAAGCCCAGAAGAGATATTCTGTCTTGTAGTCCTTTCTAAGGTCACACACCTTTTGATTTTTAATTAAGTGCAACATACATCCTTTAATTTTAATGCCTCTTTTTTTATGTTTTAGAAGGTCTCTAATATAATGTTATATGGGGAGAGATGGGTGATAGGGAACATTTCAAGCCAAGAAGCAGGACAAATAATCACCAGGTATGTACTGGGAGGCTGAGCTGTAGTGGCTCAAGTGGTGACTTCGTGTAGTGTCCATTCTGATTGCTGATTGCCTGGTATTTTCCAGTTCTAAATATTTTTTCTGCTATTTCTGTTAATAGAACTTTGGGAGATCCACTGTAGACATGAGAAGCAAAGCAACAGAAGAAGAGAAAAGAAGTGTTGATCAACAGAGATATTAAGTGCCTCCTCTCTGGGGACCTAAGAGGGATTTGGTGGCAAATGTGGATCAGGTAGAGTGTAGATTGTATAGATAGTAGCTGCTGGGTGGTCCGTGACTTCCTGGAGGATAAGGGAGAAATAGTTACAGTGCAAGGGATGGAGGTAGGTCCAGTGCTGGGCTTACCTGAGAGAGGATGACGGGACTAGGTCTGAAAGGGGTATTAGTTGCCAATATGGTTTGACAGCTATTACATGATCAAAACAAAGGATTACTTCTCTTAGGTAGCTGAGTATAAGCAAAGCTGTTATGAACTTTCTTATTGTTCTATTCTCAACATGCAGCTCCATCTCATAGTCTAAAACAGCTGCTCCTGCTCCCACTATCACATCCACATACCAGCCAAGAAGAAGAAAAAGGAAGGGGAGGGCACATTCATTTTATGTTAAAGGGTATGACCCAAAGTTACAACGCAGCAATTTCACTCACACGTTATTGACCAGAATCTAGTCACATGGCTACTTCTAGCTGTAAGAAAGTCAGGAAGTATATTCCAGATGGATGGTTCTGTGTATGATTAAAATCTTTACTATTACAGAAGAAAGGAAAAATAGATATTGGGGAAATAACCAGCAATCTCTGTCTCATAGGAGATGATTTCCTGGCTGCTGCCCAAACGCAGCAAATACAGTGAAATTCCAGAAGTTCTGGGAGGGTTAATTCAGAAAGAGATATATCTCAATGTCTTACATACCATCTCAGGATAAGATATAAAGCATAAATAGTTGAGATTAAACATGGTCATTCAAAGATTGCCTGGAAAATCACAGTGTGTGTAAACAACTTTGCCTTATTGATGCATGTGTCATATAATGTTTAATGCTAATTTAACTTAATATAATTTGTGGTGAGAGTATTTCCCAATATTCCCAAGAGTACTAGGAAAGTGTTGTGTATGGGGAGGGGACAAGCAGGAGGAGAAGAATTGTGAATTTCCATAAAATTAATTACCTGGGAGAAATAAAAATTTAATGAATGGAGGCATTTTATGTATAATTAAAAGTTCCTATTTTGGAAGTGGCTTCATGGTTTTATTTGAACCGGTTTAAACCATAGAAATAAAATAAATATATGTATACATGTGCATATATTTAAAATGACTCAGTGCTGTTAGAAGACACAGTTGTGAAACTGTTATTTCCATTTTACAGAATTTGGGAGTTAGATCCTGGGTCTAGAGCTTGAGCTTGAGGTGGTAATGGACTAAACCACGGGGGTGGGTATTGTTTCAGGAGAGGGTAAGAGGATTTTTCACGTGGGGAGAATGTAAAAATGTGCCATCAGAGGATCAACTGTGGTGATTTTAAAACAGGTTTGCAATTTTTTTGTCCCTTCTCCCATCAAGGGGAAGAGGGTGAGTTCTCTCCCTTTGAATATGGGCCTCAGTGACCACTTCTAATGAACAGTATCTGGGGGCAGTGACCCTCCTGGACTTGCAACATTAGGTCACAAAAGCTACAAAGTCTCTGACGGGCTGCCTTTCAGGGTGCTGGCTTCTGGCACCCAGCTGCTGTGCTCTGAGGGAGCCCAGGCCAAGTGGAGAAGCCAAGAATCTACATTTTGGCTGACAGCTTCTGCTGAGGCTTTAACCAACAGCCAGCATTAACCACAAAGCATGTGAATGAGGAAGCCTTCAAGAAGATTCCAGGCCCAGGCACCATTTGGCTGCAATTGCCCAAGAAACTCTGAGTGAGAACCACATAGCTAAGTCTAGTCAATCCCCAGACTGGGAGAAAATAAAAACATGATCAATGCTTTTGGGTATCACTGTCTTAGGGATGGTTCATTTAACAGCAATAAAAAGCAGGTTTTAAGTTCAGAAATAGCAGAGGGTGTGGACTCTCAGGGCTGCCATTTACCAGCAGTGGCATTGGGCAAGTTACTCTAAAAATGGGACTAATAATAGGCACCCACTATAAAATGGGACCATGGGGATGTGTGAGGATTAGCTTGAAAGGATGCATAGAAAATCTCTGTGTAGAAATGGCTGTGTGATTTGACTTAAGGTTATGCAGTTGGCCAACAAGTGGTAGAATTAGAGTTGGAAACTCCACTTTGTGAAGTTGAGTTCTGAGTTTTCTGCCTCCTTGTGTATGTTGTCCTGGTAGGGTGGTCCAACAAGGTATGCTCCATAAGACCTCCTTCCTCCCCTGCCCACCACTCTAGCAGAGGGAGTGAACACATGATCTAAGCTAGGGTATTCTGATGCAAGTTAGCACTTTTTCAAGTTGAAACTTGAGCACTGCAGGCACCTGGATTGAATTGTCCAGCAGCTGTGCTCTAAAAATGTCCTGAAATATGCCTATTAGTTTTTCTCTCACCTCCAGGTCTTCTGATAAGTTTCAAGGACAACCTATGTGCTCACAAAATAGAAATGAGAGAGAGAACTGAAGAAAAAAAGATTGCCAAGTATTTTGGAATGATTCTGTGAAGCTGGCTGATGCTGGACTTGCAGAAGTCAATTTCACAGCCAACACTGTCTTTCTCCAGCTCAGCTTCTAGATTGTGACAATTTGGGCCATCCCATCTCCCAGGTTATGTTCAGTCACACTGAGGCAAAAACTTCAGCCTTTGCTGATGTCAGGTTCAGTCACAGAAGCTGGAATTCTGGCTGCTGGAACATCTGCACATTCTATCGAGAAGCGTGCATGGCAGCTAGCAGGCCCTTTGGACTGTGCTCTTGGTCTGGCTTGGCAAGCCATTGTTGGCCCAGGGTTGGCAAACCTGAGGTTCTGTCTTCCTTCTTTCTTTTTTTTTTTACCTAAACTTTTAAAATTAAAGTTAATAGATCACAAAGAATGTTACATTAAAAAACATAAAAAATATAAGAATTTCCCACATACCCCACTCCCCATCCTCCCACCCCATCATTTTTGTAAATTGTATTTTTTTGAAGATATATATATCACACACAAAAAATGTTACATTGGTGGGGTTTTCGTGTTGCACTGGTTGGTGTTCCAGAGTCCAAGTTATGTCCACTGGTTTTTGCCACCATAGCTTAGACTTTATCTCCTCTGAAACTTAGCACCAAGAGAGTAAGTTCCAGGTAGAAGTAGGTACTCAAAAAATATTTGTGGAATGAATGGATGGATGGATGCTCAGAGTATACCTAGTTCCTGTACTGTCCAATACATGATTATTCAAATCTTCCTTCAAGTGCCTGGAATATTTCCATTAAATTAGAGTTGGTTTCTCTTATTTATAACCAGGGTACCTTAAGTGAGACAAATAGATGCCATTAACTCCCCTTATTGACAGTGCATTTCCCTTTGGTAAAAAGGGCTGTGTGTGTATGCATGTCTCTATTTACTTTTTATTAGAACCTTTTAGCCACTTCTCCTTGTAATGCTTTAACTCATTTGCCCACCTCTGTTGAATTGTCCATAATTGTCCCCTATTGCACATAGGTACTAAATCAGCCTTAGGGCATTAAGGTCAATATAAATAAGAGAAAAACAAAAACCAGCTAGTTCCCAGTATGTTTTAGCATGCAATAACCTAATAAGAAATTTCAAGACATGAATTCTCATCATGTACCATACCCCACCTTAGAGAAATGAGAGGGGCATAGACTCAGATGGATCCAGAAGGGGTTTGTTGGGGGATCCTTGCCAACAGCCCCAACTTTTCTTCTCACTAAGTTGTCTCCTTTAAGATCAACCTCAGCCTACACTGCTGAATTACTTGGCAATCTCAAGACATGGCTGCAGCCTCCACCTGGACTGCCATATGACTGAGGCTTCAGGACCTGTGTGGGTCAGAGCATGGGCTGTCTGTGCATCACCCCTGGTGGATCAGCAGGAATAGTGCCCCTTTCCAGGTGCGTGTGCAACAAGCCTCCACGCTAGACCTCTGGTGCATTTTGTGGTTTTTCTTCCTAATTATTAACAGAAAAGTGTGGGTTTACAGAAAAATTGTGTAAAATGCAGGCTTCCCATACCCACCCCCCCCCCCTTCCCATTAGTAACATCTTGCATTGGTAGGAAACATTTGTTACAGATGATGAAAGTGCATGTTTATAATTATACTATTAACGCTAGTCCATAGTTTAACTTAAGGTTCACTGCTTGTGTAACGCTGTTTCATGGATTTTTTATTTACCTTTGATTCTATTACCATTTATAACCTACTTCCTAACATATTCCCTTTTATCCATATTCTGTGCTGTTAATTACATTCATAGTGTTGTGCTCCCATCGCCACCATTCATTACCAAAACGTTTCCATCTTTCCAAATAGAAACCCTGCCAATTTTAAGCCTTATCTCCCTATTCCCTAGCCCCAACTCATCCCCTGGTAACCTACAGTCTAGATTCTGACACTATGAGTTTCCTTATTCTAATTATTTCACAGCAGTCAAATCATATATATTTGTCCTTTGTGACTGGCTTATTTGACTCAGCAAGTTGTCTTCAAGGTTTATTCCTGTTGTCTCATGAATCAGGACTTCATTCCTTTCAATAGCTGAATAATATTCCATTTATTGCCACATTTTGTTTACCCCTTCATCAGTTGATGGATACTTGGGTTGCTTCTGTCTTTTGGCAATTGTGAATAAAGCCACTGTGAACATCAGTGTACAATATCTGTGTGGGTACCTGCTTTCAATTCTTTTGGGTGTATACCTAAAAGAGAGATTGTGGAGTCATATGATGATCTAAACTTAACTTTCTGTGAAACTGTCAAACTATCTTCCACAGAGGCTGCACCATATAAATTGTCACCAGCAATGAATATTTCTATTTCTCTGCATCATCGCAATCACTTACAGTTTTTTTTTAATGATAGCCAGTCTAATAGGTGTGAAATAGTATCTCATTTTGGTTTTGATTTATATTTCCCTGATGGATAATGATGTTGAGCATCTTTTCATGTGCTTCTTGTCCATTTGTGTATCTTCTTTAGTGAGAGGTCTATTCAAGTCTTTTGCACACTTTTTAATTGGGTTGTTCGTCTTTTTGTTAGGTGGAAGTATTTCATTATATGTTCTGGATATTAAACCTTATGGGATATGCATTTTCTGAATATTCTCTCCCATTGTGTAGCCTGTTTGGTTTTAGTTTCATGACATGGTCTTTTGAGACACAAAAGTTTTTAATTTTGATGAGATCCCATTTATCTACTTTTTCTTTCTTGCTTATGCTTTGGTTGTAAAGTCTAAGAAACCATTACCTACTACAAGGTACTGAAGATACTTCCTTATGCTTTCTTCTAGGAGTTTGATAGTTCTGGCTCTTCAATTTAGGTCTTTGATTCATATTGAGTTGATGTGAGTTATGGGTTTGCCTTTATTTTTCTGCAAATGGAGATCCAATTTTTCCAGCACCTTTTGTAGAAGAAACTATTCATTCCCAATTGAGCGGTCTTTGCTCCTTGTTTAAAAAAAAAATTCATTTGGCCAAAAATGTGAGGGTTATTTCTGACCTGTCAATTTGATTCCATGGGTCTAAAGATCTGTCTCTGTGCAAATAACATACTGCTTTGATTCTTCTTGCTTTAGGATAAAATTTAAGATTAGAAAGTGAGTCCTCCAATTTCATTCTTCTTTTTCAAGATGGTTTTAGCTATCTGGGGTCCTTTTACCCTTCCATATCAGTTTGATGATTGGCTTTCCCATTTCTGCAAAGATTGTTGTGATTTTGATTGTAGTTGCATTGAATCTATAAACCACTTTGGGTAGAATTGAAGTCTTAACAATATTTAGTCTTCTAATCCATGAATACAGAATGTTCTTCCATTCCTTTAGGTCTTCTTTGATTTCTTTTAGCAATGTTTTAAAGTTTTCCATTTACAAGTCCTTACATCTTTGGTTAGGTTTATTCCTAGATTGATTCTTTTAGTTGCTCTTGTAAATCACATTTTTTCCTTCATTTCTTCCTCCAATTGTTCATTGCTTATGTGTGGAAACACCACTAATTTTGGGGCATTTATCTTGTACCCTGCCACTTTTCTAAATTCATTTATTAGCTCTAGAAGCTTTTTTTGTGAATTTTTCAGGTGTTTTCTATTTAGGATCATGTTATCTGCAAGTAAATAAATTTTACTTCTTACTTTCCAATTTGGATGACTTTTATTTCTTTTCTTGCCTAATTGTTCTAGCAAGAACTTCTAGTTCTTTTTTCAATTTTTTGAACAGGATTGGCATTAATTCTTCTGGGAATGTTTAATAAACTTCCCTGTGAAGCCATCTGGCCCTGGGCTTTTCTTTCTTGGGAGTTTTTTGATTACTAGTGCAATCTCTTTTTTAGTTACTGGTTTGTGAACATACTCTATTTTCTTCCTGAGTCAGTGTAGGTAATTTGTATGTTTCTAAGAATTTGGTCATTTTATTGAGGTTACATAATTTATTGGCCTGTATTTGTTCACAGTATCATTTATAGTTCTTTGAACTTCAGTGTCATCAGTAGTAATGCCCCTCCCTCTCTTTCTGTTTGTAGTTATATGGTCCTCTTTGTTTAGCTAAAGGTTTGTTTGTCAATTTTATTCATCTTTTCAAAGAACCATCTTTGGTTTTCTTTATTCTCTTTTTTTTTCTGTTTATTTCATATATTTCTACTCTAATCTTTGTATTTCCTTCCTTCTGCTTTTTTTTTTTTTGGTTTTGTTTTCTCTTCTTTTTCTAGTTTTACCTGTTTTTCTGGTTAGGTCTGATTTGAAATATTTCTTCTTTTTTAATGTAAGCATTTAGAACTCTAAATTTCCTTCTCAGCACTGCCTTTGTTGCAGCCCACAAGTTTTGGTAAGTGTATTAGTCAGCCAAAGGGGTGCTGATGTAAAATACCAGAAATTGGTTGGTTTTTATGAAGGGTATTTATCTGGGATAGGAGTTTACAGATACCAGGACATAAAGCATAAGTTTCTTCCCTCACCAAAGTCTATTTCCACATGTTGGAGCAAGATAGTTGCTGACGTCTACCAGGGTTCAGGCTTCCTGAGCTCTTCTGGGCTCAGATCCTTTGTTTTCTCCACAAGGTCAGCTGTAGACTATGAGGTTCTCTAGGCTTTGCCTCTCTCAACAAGGCCAGCTGTAGATGATCAGGCAAATGACTCTGTCTCTCTCCCAGGGGCTCCAGCTTAACACTTCAGCATCAAACTTCAACATCAAAACCCCAACATAAAAAGCCCTCAACTCTGCCTTTTCCCATGCCTTTTATCTGTGAGTCTCCACCCCTTGTTGGGTGGACACTCAACATCCTAATGACATGGCTCAGTCAAAGCCCTAATCATAACTCAATCATGCCCAGGTACAGACCAGATTACAAACATAACCCAATATCTATTTTTGGAATTTATAACCATGTCAAACTGCTACAGTAATTTCTCTTGTTATTTTCATTTGCCTCAAGATATTTCCTAATTATCCTTGTGATTTCCTCTTTAACCCATTGGTTGTTTAAGTGTACATTGCATAATTTCCATATATTTCTAGCTTTATCCCATTGAGGTCAGAGAAGTTGCATTGTATGATATCAATATTTTTTGAATTTATTGAGACTTGTTTTGTGACCTAAGATATGGTCTATTCTGGAGAATCATCTATGTGTACTTGAGAAGGATGTATATTCAGTTGTTGGGTAAAATGTTCTATATATGTCTGTTAGGTCTAGTTGGTTTAGAGTATCATTAAAATTTTGTGCTTCCTTATTGCTCTTTTTGTCTAGATTTCCTATCCATTATTGAAAGTGAATAGTAAAGTCTCCTACAATTAATGTAGAACTGTCTATTTCTCCTTTCAAATCTGTCAGTATTTGAGTCATATGTTTGGGAGCTCAGCTGTTAGGTGCATATATATATATTTATATTTATGATAGTACATCTTGTTAAATTTACCTTATATAATGACTGCTTTTTCCCTCGTAATTTTTTTTTTACTTAAAGTCTATTTTATCTGATATTAGTATACTTATCTCAGCTCTCTTTTGGTTATTACTTGCATAGTACGTTTTTCCCATCCTTTCACTTTCAGTCTACTTGTGTCTTTCTTTTTCTGTTTTTTTTTAAAGATTTAAAAAAAAATTTCTCTCCCCTTCACCCCACCCTGCCCCAGTTGTCTGTTCTTTGTGTCCATTCGCTGTGTGTTTTTCTGTGTTCAGTTCTATTCTTGTCAGCAGCACCAGGAATCTGTGTCTCTTTTTGTTGTGTCATTTTGCTGCATCAGCTTTCCTGGGCATCTTTTGCACTGGGTGGCTATCTTTATGGGGTGCACTCCTTGCACGTGGGGCTCCCCTATGCAGAGGACACCCCAGTGTGGCATAGCACTCCTTGTGTGCATCAGCACTGCACATGGGCCAGTTCCACATGGGTCAAGGAGGCCCTGGGTTTGAACTGTGGACTTCCCATGTGGTAGGCAAATGCCATATCCATTGAACCAAGTCCGCTTCCCTACTTGTGTCTTTGAATTTAAGGTGAGTCTCTTACAAACAGCATATAGTTGGGTCATGCTTTTTATCCATTCTGTCAATCATAACTTTTGACTGGAGAGTTTAATCTATTTACATTTAAAGCCACTATTTGTAATAGAGGGCATTCTTTTGCCATTTTGTTATTTTATCTTTGTAAGTCTGGTATCTATTTCGTCCCTCAATTCTTCCAATATGCCTACTTTTCTATTTGTTTTTTTATGTTTCTTCTTAAATTGAGTACTTTCTCATACTTATCTGAATGCATGTTTTTCATGTATTTTCCTTGTAGTTACCATGGGCTTACAATTAACTTCCTAAATATGTAACAATTACATATAGTTTAATTTCAATTTGACTTCAATACCATACACATACACTTTTCCTATACCTTTTCATTCCCTAGCTTTTTGAACTTATTACCAGTAATATCTTTGTCCATTGGATGTACAAACCACAGTTTTATCATGACTTTTATGCATTTGCTTTTTAGTTCCTTTAGGAAGTCAGAAGTGGAATTACCTACCAAAAATACAATATAATAGTAAGGGCATTTATAATTACCTGAATGTTTATCTTTACTAGAGGTCATTATTTCTTTATGCCTAGTGTCTTTTCCTTATACTCTGAGGAACCCTCTTTAGCATTGATTGTAGGGAAGATCTAGTGGTGATAAATTACACAGTTTTTGTTTATCAGGAAATGTCTACTCTCTCTCTTATTTTTGAAAAAACTCTCACTGGATATAAAATTATTCATTGAGAGTTGTGTTCTTTCAGCACTTTAAGTATTTCAACACACCACCTTCTTGCCTCCATGGTTACTAATGAGAAATAGACACTCAATTTAACTGGGACCCCTTGTGCATAACATGTTGTTTATCTCTTGCAGCTTTCAGAAGTTTTCCCTTGTCCTTTGAATTTGACAATTTGGCAATATATGATAGTGTATGCTTTTCTTCATGTTTATCCTGTTTGGTGTTCTCTGGATTTCTTGGATGAGCATATTTACTTCTTTTTGATATATTTGGGAAGTTCTTTGCCATTATTTCTTTGAATATTCCTTCTGATGCTTTCTCTTTTCTTCTCCTTCTGGAATCCCCATAGTGCATATATTGCCACATTTGATGGTATCACAGCAGTGTCTTAGGCTATTTTTGCTTTTTTTGGTAATTTTACTTTTTCTGCTTCTCAGCCTGACTCATTTCAATTCATAGCTTTTTTACAGCTGTTCCACAGTCCAGTGTAATCTCCTTCCTTGAAATTTCTTTAATGACATCATCTTGGCTGCAGTCATTGATAACGAGTCTTTGCTGGACTGACCTCTATTTCCCATTCCTATTATATATTTAAAGTCATAGCTGTAGCTTTATCTCTATCTCTATCACTATCTCTTTCATCTCATCATTTCTGTCATCTCTGTATCTATCATCTCTATCTTAATTTTGCAAGTTCCTGAAAGGCAGTGATTTGGTCTTACAATGATTGTGCAAAGGTACCCAATGAATGAAAACCAATCAGAAGACCAAAATAAAGAATAATATTTTAAAACTGTTTCATGTCTATTGTGTGTGTCTTAGGCTTTAGCAGGTAAATTTGGGCTTATTCTCATGATTATTTATTTTGCTTCTACTGAGCACTTCTAAGTTGTTTTCAATTGCACTTAAATTTTAAAAAAGCATTTACTTTACTATCACCTCATTTAGCATCCTAAATCCCTCTATAAAGCAGATATTATTGGGTTTCTCGTTATGGTTAGCAAATGATGATCTAATAGGGAGCATCACTTACTCATGGTAACAAAGTTTGGGGAAGCAGGTGCTAGGACCTGTGTCTGATGGACTTTCTGTGCTCCACCATCTTTTTTACATTGGGCTGACTCCCTGGAGAAAATCCTAAGAGATAATGAATGTGAAAATGTGCCACAGACTCCAGAGTAGAATACAAATGTAGGGGATTATTGCTATTATTTCTAGGGCAGGCGAGTTATAACCTCTTTTGGAATCATATATCAACTAGGAAATCCTTTTTCTGTGCACTGAATTGTTCCCCTGTGACCCAAAAGATAATGTATATCCCAATGTGCTTAACTTAATTCTATGGGCTGACCTGCACCTTGAACTGATCTGGGCAAGTAATATTTAAATGCAGAGCCTGACAGTTTATAACTCAAGGCAACTCACTCGCCCCCTATGGAGAGCCACCAACCAGGGAGGGAAGAACAGGAACGTGGGGAAGAATGAGATCGGGGTCAGATGGTGCTCCTCCAAAAATAACCAGTGGTTTAGATTTACTTGTGATAGCTTGACGGGAGGAACACATTTGTTCATTTTGATTACCAAGAGTGCTCCTCGGGCCACCTCCCGCAGCCACTCTTGCACTGGCAATTTCAGCCCTCCTCATGCTGGGTCAGGACTGTTCTTGTTGATTCAAAAACACAGTGGGGGATCATCTGACTGGAGTGTGATATTGTGACTCAACAGCGTGCTGGTTCCTCCTTGCACCTGCATAAAGGAAAATGCTTGCTGGATACTTCTGCAGGTCAGAGTCAGTGGGCAGGGGAGGAATAAGGTGTTTATGACTTAACCTCTTAGATATTGGACTGAGAGTACATTTCAACGATAGAGTTAGAGTACGTTTGAAATAGAAGGGAGCTTAGAGCTCATCAGTGCAAATTTCCCAAAATTTAGGCAAGGAAATGGGGACTCAGAAGGAGGTTGATCTGCCCAAGGTCACTGAGTTATATGGTATATACCTCATCCCCATTCCCCGATGCTTTTTTTCTTCACAAGTCAAGAATGACCCAAAGGGTCAGTGCTTAGGGAGACAATTTCTTTCAGCGTTATAACAACAAACAGTCAATCAGCAAGCATGCATAGGCTCTGGGGCTCCACTCTGAACCTGTCACAGAGCTCAGGGCAGTGAGGAAGAGGTTCAGTGGTCTCAGTGAAGTAGCAACTTCAGAAGTTGTCTGAGGAACCAACCCTAAGATAGCGAGCAGCCACCTGCAGAACTTCTGAATTGTGGGAAGAAGACAATACCTAATTTGGAGATTAAGATTGGGCCATTGCTTTTTACATGACTTAAGTTTGACAGAAAACAAAAAATGCTGTAAGAGTCTTTGAAGCTTGGTGTTAAGTTTGAGAGCTCTAATCAATCACACTCCCTCTGTGTATTCTGCATCCATTGGAAAACAGCCCCAGGAGCTAGATAATGATTAAAAAGAAATCAGCTTTATTGCTGTTAAAACTTGGATTGGACAATAGAGCTTGCCCAGTGGCAGAAATAGCTCAAGCCGCCCAATGAAAGGCCTTGAAAATTATCTGCTTTGGGGCAGATCGCAGGTGATTTAGATAAAGACAGAGCTAGAGAGAGAGAGAGAGAGACAGAGACAGAGATAGAGGAAGATGGAGACTAAGACAGAGACAGAGATGATAGAGACAGAGAAAGAGATAGAGAAATAGAGATAGAAATGGAGTAAAAGATATAGTGAGAGGGAAGGAAGTTAGAAGAAGGTAGGAAAGGGAGGGACTCATTCCCCTATCCCAAAGTCACACCTCCTGGTGTGAAGTGGAAAGAAGGAAATGGAGAGAATGAACTTTCCTATTTTATATCCAAGGAAGGATGAAGCATGCAGAGAGGAAGAAAAGATTCCCCTACATCTTTAAGAAATAGGGTGGGTACAGGAAAATGCAGACACATAAAACCATTGAGGAGGTGGTGGAATCCATGTTCTTTGACAAAGGAAAACTTGATGCTGCTAAGAAGATTACTGAATCTTCTTAGATTCAGGTTGCAGAATCCTGAGACCAGAAATTGACATATTTGCAGACTAAGAATAGCTTCTGGGGCCCGGGAGGATTGAAGAGCTGTCTTCCTGGGAGGCGAGAGGTACTAAGGCTTTCAATAGTCCTAAGGGAAGAGTTAGGCTGAAGCAGTGGATGTACTTGTTATTTGATAGCCTCCAGAGGCCCTGGGAAGAGCCTGGGGTCTTGGTGGCTGTGGGGATGGGAAGGGGAAAGATTCCTGCTTCTCTTCAGATGGAAAGCGTAGCAAATGTGTGGATGACTCAATTTGTGTCCAACAGTGTGTTTTCTTTCAGTTCTTATTCTCAATGGGGTATAAATTTGCTTGTATGTAAAAAGTAGGGATAAAGGATGAGTAAGATCTTTCATTTCATACAAAGAGAGGAGAGGCCAAGTCAGATGTGATTTATTAAGCACCAGCATCTAATATGCCATTTTAGAAATAAGGCATGCCTGTCTTAAACCTCACTCTTGGAGGGTGAAAGAGATCTAAGAGAAGAAGCAGTCCAAGGAAGAGTTTCACTTATTTCTCCAAGGTCCAGCCATATACTATTACTATAATTCTGTGTTGGAAAAAAATAAATAGTAATACACCCATTTGTCTAGGACAGTGACTCTCAACCGGAGGGCAATTTTCCCCTCCAAGGAACATAGAGAAATGTCTTGGACATTTTAGGTTGCCACAACAAGGAGGGAAGGGTGCTAACCTCATCTATGGGTAAAGGCCAGAGATGCTGCTAACCATCTTGAAATGCACAGGACAGCCCCTGCAATAAAGGATCATCAGCTCAAAATATCAATAGTGCCAAATTAAGGAACAGGATCTGTCCTATCTTTTGCTAAAGGGATAGTCTTATTTCATCCTCACAAAAAATTGCTAAGATTGTTATTATTTTATTGATTAGGAATGTGAGATTAGACAAGCCTGAATGATTTAATTAATTGCTCAGAGAGCCAGTATTAAGATCAGGTGTCTGATTTCTAAGGCCGTTTCCAATCACTGAGGGCTGAAGCCACAAATAAAGAAGGTGGAAAGAAGGAAATGAGCATTAATCCACGTCTGCAGAGCTGGGCGAGCACTGCCCTGGGAGATTTCAGCTACGTTGTCCTGCATAATCCTCATCACATTATCAACCCTTTACTGCAGCTTGGTAAATTGAAGTTCAGAAAATTAAATAGCTTGTAAAAGATCGCAGTTAAACTCGGGTCTGTACCAAAGGTAGCTCTCATCTTGACAACACACTGCTGCTTTCCTGGGGAGTGTGAGATTAAAAAAAATAATTAGTCCAAAATCTTCAGTAGTAAGACTCTAATATCTAGACATTCCAGTCTTCTACTCATTCATTCAAAAGAATTTTGGGGGAGCATACTATATATCACGCATTATGCTAGGATGCTGGCCCCTGAGACCCTCTCCCAGATTAGTTGAGGCAGAGTGCTAAAGTGCCCTAGTCATATCCCATAGACGTTGTGTGTGTGTGCATGTGTGTGTGTGTTAAGATGATTCCCTCAGTTTTGTTGACCTGGTGCTCTTTGTTTGGTTTACCCATTTGCTCACTTGCAATCCCAGGCATTTTGACCTACACCCTTGAGGATGTGCAAGAGGCCAATCAGAGGGATGTGCCCTGTTAGCTGGTATAAGCTCTCATACGAGACAAAATTTGCATGCCTGCCTCTGTTCTCTGAGGCTGAATGCTTTCCCTTTGAGGGTAAGGGAGTATGGGGTTTTGCAGTTAGATATGTCTCAAATCCCCCTTCTACCACTTACTACTATGGGGTTCAAACAAATGGCTCAACTTTGCTGGGTCTTGGTTTCCTGACCTCTAAAACAGAGATGGTGTTTTAGTTTGGAAACCTCCTCAGCTAAATATCCAAGCTCATCATTCTCAAATTCTGGCTCTAACATCAAAGCACAATTTCTCCAAGTTCTCTGCCATGTTAAAACAAGGATAACCTTTCTTCTCATTTGTAATGGCACATTCATCATTTCTAAGGTCTCATCAGACGTTCCCTCAGAGTCCATATTCCTACCAACAGTCTTTTCAAAGCGATCTAGATCTTTTCTATCAAGCATCTCACAATTCTTCCAAAATCTTCCCCTTACCCTTTTTAAAAGTTCTGTTAACATTTTTTGGTATTTGCATAACAGTACCCCATTCTCCTGGTACCAATTTCTGTTTTCATTTGCTAAAGGCTGCCAAGGCAATATTCCAGAAGTGGGTTGACTTTTACAATAGGGATTTCTTAATTTTTAAGCTTACAGTCCTGAGGCAGTGAAAGTTTCCAAATCAAGGCATCATCCCAAAATGCTTTCTTCAATATCTACAACTGTGGGCATTGAGGCACAAGGCCGTGTCTGCTAGTCTGGTCTCTCTCCTCTGGGCCTGCTTTCCGTTTCTGGCTTCAGTGGCTCCCCTGAGCTTCTGTTTTCCACTGATTTCAGCTTCAGACTCCCAGGGTCTTCTCTTTCAGCTTCTAGGCATTTTCTTTCTGTGTCTCTCCATGCTTATCTTGTTTATAAATGACTGCAGTAAGAGGATTAAGACCCACCCCAGGTCTATCCTAAAGGCTCCCACCTACAGGAGGTTTACATGCACAGGAATGGATTAGCTCTAAGGACATGATCTTCTGGGATCCACTCAGCTTCAAATTGTCACAGATGGTCAGTGTAGGACCATGCCAGAGAGGAAATGGGGGCCCAAATGGAGTGCTGGAAAGAGGAACAGAATTCTCTCCCCTCCAGGATAACTTGTATTGGCATAGGGGGAGCTGGAGGGGGGCAATGAGGAGGAAGTTTCAGTAGATGTAGTGTCAGTGCCAATAGGAGGTGGCAGTGCGTCACCTGCAGCTGCATTCTCCAGACCAACAGAGGAAGAGGCAAATAGCGCCAGTGTTAGATCATGGGCTCCAGGAGTCAGGTCCCTTTGGAGCTTTAAGGACAGCAGAGGTGATAGTAACAGAGAGAGGCCGAGTGAGCTTAGGGCCTTGCTTATGATCCACATTCAATACCTTCTCAGAACTTCCGGGAAAATAGTGGACACTTTTTGTCAAGTTCTATTTTACAGCATAAGTGAACCAGAGTAACAACAGTGTCATTTTTCACCCCCAGGGTGAAGAAAGTGTGGGAAACAGGGGCAACATTTTATGGCGGAATAAGCATCAACAGTATCAATTTAGGACAGACCCAAAGTCATAAATTTACCCAACCCTATTTATTTCAGAAGCCCTGGAATGGCAGTAGTGGAAAGTGGATCTGAAAACAGATGATCCATGACTCAGCTGCATCACCAACGAGCAGCATAAATTTGGAAAGTCACATGACTTCTTTGAGCCTCAGTTTCCTCATTTGTAATTTAAGGAAGATACTGTTTCACATGGTAGCTGTGAGTCAAATATAGTCAAGAATATACAAGAGCTCTGCAAATTGTCAAGCACTGCACAGATTTAAGAGATGTTATTTCTAACTAGGTAGTGCTACTGTGGATTTCAATTTGGTTGAAAGAAATTCTTTTAGTTTGTATTCTATGTGGTATCATCTTTGAACCTCTTGTTCTCACTCATCAAACACCTTAAAGTACAGAGGCCCTACAGTGGCAGAAACAGAAAAATATACCACCTAATTCAAAGAGTCATTTTCTCTGTAGCTCATTGGAATGAAGGTGGAGAGCATTTCTTCTGTTGGGCTTTCTTAATTCGAGGTGAAAAAAGTGAGTTGTAAATGAGAAATGCAAATCGAGGATGATATCCAGTAATGTACCTGGTTTTAATAAACTCTCAAATAAGAAAATCCAGCCATAATCCCCTTCCCCTCTCAAATTCATACTTACAATATTTTTAATGTCTAGGTCACAGACTAAAAGCCATTGTGTCAAATATCCAGCTCAGATCTTCTTATCCTGCCCTTCCCTTCCCTCCCCTCCACTATCCTATCCCATCTCATCCCATCCATCACAACTCTGCTTATTCCCTTTATCACATTCATCACTATTTAACATTTTCTTATTGTTTTATTTATGTGTTTGATTATCTTTTGCCCAAGATGATAAACTCCATGAGTTTATTCACCTCAGTCTCCAATGTCTAGGTTAGTGCCTTGCACAAAATGGAAACTCCCAGAGCAAGGAGTTCTTAACCAGAGGTCTGTGGACCACCAAAGCATCCGTGGAAAGATTTCAGGTGGTCCATGAGCTTGAATCAAAAATTCAAAGAAAACATTATTCTTGTGGGGATGTGCTGGTGTAGGTGTGATATATTTATTAAATAATACAGAGTATAGTGTGGATTTAGTAAGGGGTCTGTGGTTTTCACCTGACTGGCAAAGGGGTCCGTGGAACAAAAACGTTAAGAGCCCCTGTCCTAGAGTGTGTTGGCAGGTAGATTTAATGGCAATGGGGTCATTGCTTGCAAGAGATGGCAGCTGGATGGCAGAAATGGGAGCAACATGGGAATGCAGGGACAGATGGCCTGGACAGGAGGGGACTACAGGCTTGCCCACAAGGACCAGAGAGTCTGAGGTGGCAGGGATCTCTGCAGCAGACTCCTGCCAATGCTTCTGTTAGGGCCACCACTGGTTCAGCCAAAGGGTTTCAGGACCAGTATGCACAAGGCCAAGAGTGTGCAAAACTGTAACAAAGAGAATATGTGCTCACACTGAAGTTGAGGGTAGAGGTGCTGAGAGAGAGGGAAAAGGGTATGAGGGATGCCGCTACTTGGTGACAAATCTGGGAAGAAATTACCAAGACTCTCCCAGTGTTTTTTTTTCTTAGACTGGAAGACTGTGAAACAACTCTCCTTCCTAAATAAAAGAAACTTTTAAAAATACAAACAAATGAAATCCTTCCCCTAAAAGTCCCTTAAAACATTTGGCTTTTAGTGAATATTTGTGTGTTTATTCATTAGGCACTAGGCTAAGCACTTTACCTGCATTAGCTCATGTAGTCCCCACAACAGACCAGGGAGATGCTTCCTATTGTATTCCCATTTTACATATGGAAAAATAAGTCAGAGAGTTGACCTGACTTTCCTAGGCTAATAAGTGGTAGAGATAGGGTTTGAAGCTAATCAGTTTGATTTGTTTTAGCGTTTTTAACCAATGAACTATTTCATTGACAATTGGATATAGATGGTCTAACTTTGACAACAACTTTTTAGAACCATATAGAATGTTATTGTAGAAATCTCTAAACATTGGCACTTTTCTGTCTTTGTAAGTTTCAAATTTCTATATCCCTTTATCTGCTGATGTCTTTCACTGGATTGCCTACAGAAAATTCAAACTCAACACATCTACCATGAGTCACCATTTCCTTCACTAAACCTTCTTTCCCTCTAATGTCACCGATCTTAGTTAAATGACACCCTCAAACAACCAGTTGCCCCAGTGAGAAATCTGGAAGTTATTCCTAACACCTTCGTTTCTCTTCCACATGGTTTGTCTCATCTTCCTTAGGAGTCTTTGTCCCTTATAGTTTGTTCATCCCAACTGACCCTTATTGTGGCTTATTATTATGGATTATTGCAGTTTTGTAACTGGTGTCCTTGTCTCTGGTTTCAGCCCTCAAAAATCTACATGGCTCAGTTACTAGAGACTAAAAAATTTTACTAAAATGCAAACCTGGCTTATTATTCCTCTATCATTTCTTCCTACTCAGAATTCCTATAACCTTAAATCAGTCCTTGGCAGATATTTCTCTATTTAGTAGTTTTTAAAAATACCATCTGTGTATCTCATCTCTTCCCTTCTTTCCTCTCTCCCTCCATTTGCCCCTCCATTCCTCCCATAAATTTTCTTTAGCTTCTTCTTCATGTAAGTCTCCAAAACTAACATTATGAGAAGGTTTACAATATAAAAAATGGTTTCACTTACATTATCCCATTTATTTCTCACAACACTTTTGACAGCAGGTAGAATTATCTTCATCTTTATAAGTGGGGATAATGGATTCAAATATGTCAAGGGAGTTGCCCAAATTCGCAGAATAGCCAGTGCCATGGCTTACACTGGGGCTTTGGTGTTCAAGTCCTGGTACTGTTCTGGGTGGTGGGACTTGTCTTAGAAGACAAATGGCTCTGGACCTTTACATCTGCTTTCCCCACTCCAACTCATCATCATACATTGTCAATACATAGAGTTCTTCTATTCAGTCCAACCTGGATAGGTGATGTTCAGTCAAAAGCTGAGGCAGAAACCTACAGGGTAATAGAGAGGGGGCTACTGACTACAGGCATTCAAGGTTTTCTAGAAATGAATCAGCATGTTTTACCAGTGAAGGTGGACCCTCCATGACCCTGGCTTCTTCTATAGTGTTTGGGGTCTGTCTGCCTCAGTAGACTGTGACCACCACAAAAAGCAAACACTGCTCCTTATTCTTTGTATCTACCATCCAACCAAAGACAGTAGTTAGGCAAATAGTTGCCTGTTACATGAATTAATACTTAGAGTTTAGAGATGGAAAGGCACTCCACGTCTTTCCAGACCCTTGTTTCCTGGATTCCAGCCATCTTGTATACCACAGCCCACATTTTGCTACATATGGGTCTTACCTCCAGTAACACTTATTATTTACTTGCTATTTTTAATGTTTACTATTACTATCATTTCTGGTTTTATAGGTAAACAAGTAAGTGCTGAGAGGGATCTGGGGATTTGCCCCAGGTTAGGAATTAATACCAGAGCTGAATTTGAAGGTACGCAGTCGGATCCCAGATTACAGGGTATACAGCCAGCCCTTCCTGCCTCTTTATCTAAGCCTCTTTCTGCTTCTTGAGCAAAGAAGCATTGCTGTAACGAGACTGAGACTGCGGACAGGGAGATAAGCAGGTGCCTGCAGCCATCCGTGAGGTGAATGCAAGAAGCCTTGCGGGGGAAGCATCAGCGGTGCTTCCAGGGGAAAAGGAGGGAGCTCAGGAGAGGGGAAAATCAGAGAAGGCTCCCGGGAGCGGAGTTGGGGGGCAGACAAGGGGGAAAATCAGACAGATTTCTCTCTGAGCTGAGCTGAGAACACCCACTATACATTTCAAGTCTACATTTTGGAAGGAAAAGATATAATGCCATCTTAAAACTGTTCTCTCTTCCCTTCCAAAATGAAGGTCAGCAGGGGAGAGAAATAGCATCTGAGATGCTAATGAAAGAAAACCCAGATGACTGCAGAAGCAATTTAAAGATTTGCCCGGATTTGTTTAGGCTCCCATGGCTGTGCCTTCTACTTGCAATTCCTCTTCAGCAGTCTGGATAGGGAGATAAATGCATTTTTTAAAAGTCCAACATTCAGGCACTTTTGAAACTAGGGAAAGCAGAACCCAGGAGGCTTAAAATATTAAGCATGTATCCAGGCTTGCCAGAGAAAAGAGGATGGCGTTCTGCAGGTGTAATGCCGATAGAAAATCCCTTACAGGAACGAGTGATATGGAGGTGGATTTCGCTCATGTGTGCACTGAACACAGACATAAAGCCTGATTCATACTTAATGTGGGACTCAATTCAAGGGCCCTTTCTTAAAAGGAAAGCTGCAGGCCAGAAGCGTTCCTTCCGGATACTCTGAGATCTCATTAGAATATCATTAACCAGCCACTGAGGCTCTGCTGAGATGGCACGTTGAGTCCAGAAGTACAGATGCACAGCTTTAGAAATGCTGGATTAAAAAAATAAAGCCCAAACATGCAGAGATAAGAGTCTAATGGTGGGATTCCTGAGTCTTCAGCCCAGTGCCTAGGCTGTCATCAGAGGACAGGAGTGGTGCTTTCACATGGCTTACTGACTGGAGGCTCTGTAGTGGCCTTTGGAAGTGAACGTAGCAGGAGTTATTCTTCAGGACCTCCTGGCTCTATCCACTGTTTATCCCCAGGACTCCCACTCAAACAAGATCTACTTCCTGTGCTTGCATTAGTTTCTTATCACAGCCCCAGCGGTTCAGTTTCTTTCTGACCTTCAAAATGGCCACCACACCCGAGCTTGCTTTCCCAATCAGTTAGTCTACTTGGGTGTCTGTTTCTGTGCTGCCAGGAAGGAGTCCACAGGCTTGTTTTCAAATTGAGGGTTCTAATTCCAATTCCTACAAGCAAAGTGACAGAAAGGAATAGTGGGGCAGCAACCAAGTTTCTAGAATTTTAAAATTGTTAGAGTATTGTTCTTGGTCTTTAGATTCTGTCTTCTTCTTCAAATGTTCCTAGAAGGCCCATGGGCTCAACATTCTGTTTTTATCTCCTTTTACCCCTAGGCCCCTGAAACTTGCACCTTATTCTTCAAAAAGAACAACTAGCTTGCTGTTCCTTGACCTTGCCCACAACTGGTTTTAAACGAATATACCCTTGTTTACTTTGTCCCCTCTGCATTGAATGTGTTTTCCTGAAACCCAGTTTCTTCTCTCCAAGAAGCTCTCCCCCTAAGCACTGCCCTCTCCCCATCCTCCGAATCAAATACCCCACCCCTCTTGAGCAGGTGCCTACTGGCACCTCAGAACAAATATAATTTTCAGGACTGGGACTCTAATCACCAAGGCCTTCCATGGTGCTGGGCACACAGTTGGGCCCACATTTGAAAGATTAAATGGGTTATGCCTTTGAGTAATGGCAAAATGACTTGATTTTGTAGAAAGGATATTGGGCTTGAGGGCTCAGGCTGGAGTTTCGCTTTGTCACCCACCAGTTGTGTGATGGTGGAGGCTTTTTCAAAATTTTATGAACCTCAGTTTGCTGAGCTATAAGATGAATCAATAACACCTACCTTAATTTTTAAAAAAGATGTTCCTTTTCCCAACACACACATTTTGGAGGAGTGAAATTCTGGGGAACAGTCCTAGAAGCTGTATTTTTTGTCTAAATTTTAAGACTTGTTCTGCTCATTAGTTGACTTGAAGTTCAAAATGATATGGGTTGCATCCAGAGGCTAGACGGCTATTGGCAAAATTACCTCCCATTGTGTCCTTCATCACTGCAGTGTTCAACCAGGCCTGGCACTGAGCAGGATCAGTATCCTGGTTTGTCTGAATGTCAAGGGCAAAGAAGGTCAAATTAAATGCCAATCAACTTGTAACAGGTCTTTGCACTCTCAGGATGCTTGTGTCATCACACAGTTTTGATTTTAGAATAATTAAAACTGGCCCAAGTTTTACCCCTGGGTTATTTCACTTGTCTAGTTCCTTGCTGAGAATCTCATTGTCCTTTGAAGGGGGGAGGTGGCTTTGTTCCCTCTGCACCAAGCTTGGCCACAGGTATCCTGGACTTTGGCTCCCAACACTACAGCTCTCAGGGCCAGTCTCCTTTAAATTCCCTCTTCTTCAAGGGCACTGTGCTGGGAAATGGACTTCTTTGTCAAAGGATCCACCAGAAGTCCAGCCACTTTTTTTCCCCATGTCTGGCTTCCCAAAGAAAATTCTGGGAACAGAAAAACACATACACAGATACCCCCTACATTCCTCACCTTTTCCCCACTGTAGAATCAGATGGTCATTAAGAAAAACCCAGAAACTGGTTACTCAAAAGTCTTTATTCCACTCCTTATAGTGTAGCTAAGAACTACCTTCCATTCTTCTCTGATGTTAAGACTGTAATACCCCCACAACCAGAGTACCCAAGGAAACTCTGTGCTTTAGTACTAAAACAGAAATAAACAAGAAAGTATGAGTTAAATCCTCAGGGGGTCATATATACTGATAAACCACGAGGAATACAATTGTCAAAGGGAGACAGAAATTTCAGGCCAAATCTCTAGTTCTTTCATTCTCTAGCAGACCTACGCGAAAAGCCAAGACATAATTAGAATCTTACCTGGTGAGACTGCTATCATAGCAAAGGAAATTTATTGGATTTGAGTGTTTACTGACATCACGGGATGGGCTGATAGCTCCATCCTCCTGTTTGGGAGTACACTTGTGAAGTAGGAATGAAACAGAGTTATCATTTTTTTTCTTCAAAACCTTGATTTTGTAAACTTCAGTTACTGAGATCAAGGTCTCAGAAAATTGGGGGTTAGGGAAAAGCAAATTAAACATTTCACTAAGTACATTAAAACATAGAGTAAATAAATATTCTGGGAGGTATTCACTTGTGTTAGCAAGGCAGATTCATTGCTATGAAACCCTGTTCCAATAAATAAGCCTTCTATTGGATGACTTTCTTTCCATGTCCAGGAAATATTGCTGCAGCATTGCAATCCGCTGAGGCTGAATAATTCACCAACTTTTATTGTGCAGAATATACCTCTCTTTCACATTTCTAAACCAGCCCATCCTGGCATGGTGTTGGCAGGCTTTGCTTTTGTATTTATTTCTTCTTTTGTAGTAAAAAATCTTGGGGAAATGCTTGACCATTTCACAAATTACAGATATGTTGTGTGGGCCTGGGTCTCTGGTGGATGGATTTTAGATCAGGGAAGGCATCCCTGTGGAAGAAGAAATTGCACAAGATCCAAATGAAATAAAGTGGGAGTCATGCAAAATTTGTGAAAAGAGAATTCTAGGACTGGAGAACAGCCATTGTGAGTGCTGCAAGAAGTCAAGGTTAGAGAAAATTGAGCGAGATGGGGAGAGGTGAAAGAGGTAAGAGAGAAGATGGGCTGGGACTAAATCATGCTTGAACTCATGGGGCCACATGAGGAGTTTGGATATTTGTCCTCAAGGAGATTGACAGCCATTGCAGGTCTCAGTGCACCAACTAAACGACATGACCTTGGGCAGGGCTTGGATCACATAGTACCCTTTACCTCTGTGGTTCTCTTTTTCAGCTTCCATGACTGATCAGGGGCCTTCTGGCCAAGACAAATTTTCCTTAGCTCTGCTAATACCAATACTTTCATCGAGGTTAGCTCCCATCCTGCTGGTTTGGGCCACACTCTGTCCCTGGTGGATGACTTTGCATATCTTGTTCTAACTGTTCTGATTTTCTGGTTTAATGCTTTGGAGGGCAATCTATTTTGTCACATTTCCTAGTTCTTGGGGAGCATATTACTATTACCATCTTCCCAACATTCCAACTATATTAGTCAGGACCCACACAATTGCTTTAGGAAGTCAGAGCGAAAGAATAAAAAGGGATTTACAAAGGATGCTGTTTGGAGCCCAGGTGTGTTGGAAACTCTAAAAGCAGAAGCCAGAATAAAATATTCAGTATTTTCAGGGAGAGTGAGTTAGGAATAAACACTTACGTCATCTCTTCCTTCCCTGCATTGATGCAGTCCAGACAGATGATGGCCCAGCATTTTGGATTTGTCTGGTTTCCTCATTAATTCTACTTTCATTTCTGTTTTTATTATCTGCAATGACAACTGCACACTATCCCTAGGCAGCTTCTAAAGTCATCTAACTGTCATTAGAGCAATAAAGACTCTCATTATTTTGCTCAGTAAACAAACTAAACTGCAGCATTGTGCCTGAACCTCGATTAAAGCATGATTGTCATTGTTATAATCACTACTGTCCTTTGCAAACCTACTGTGTGCCAGGCATAGTTAGTTGCTTTACATACACTATTTCATTTAATCTTTGCAACAATACTTTCAAGTTGAGAATCACTGGCTCAATATGCAGAAGAGGAAATGATTCTGAGTTGTAGAGCAATGGCCCCTACTCAAAGTCTAGTGAGCGGCCCACCCCTGATTCTCACCCAGACCTGCACACTTATAAATCCCATGTTCCATCCATTGTACCTCCTGCTTCCTTTGGCATTGCTCTTGCAATCTTCCTACTCAGTGACTTTTCTTCCTCTCTGAGGTATATGTTCACCTTCATTTCTTTTCTTAGAGCATGTCTTCAAAATCTTAAAAGGACCCAACTTCACCTTCCTTTTGGACCTATCATAACATGGTAGGTCTCTAATACTGTGGTTGTTGAAGGGGACCTTGGAGATCACTTGCTTTGGAGTCTTCCAGTTGCCCCCAAGTGGTAGGCTCTAAGCTAATTTCAGTACTCAGAAACCTCTAGTTACGTCACAGTGCTACTGCTTGGTTTGTCCTTCATGCTCAAGCTTGAAGTCAACCAATTATTTTTTGATAAAAACAGTTTATCCAATAGAAAGTTTATAAGATTGGGCCCATGGTGAGGTAAATGGGGAGGAAAGAGTTTATAAAAAAGAATAGTCTCAAGAATTACACCAATTTGGTCTCAAGCTCTCTTTTACTGATGACTCAGAAAACTGATGTCCAGTGGAAGGAAAGTGAACACAAATTAAGCTTCACTGGTTTGGAAGAAACTTTAAAATATATGTGGTCCAACTACTCTACATTTCTAGCAAGTGGAAGACCAATTAATGATTGAGAATTTATTTTTGCCTTAGGCATAGTCTTCCAATTTAATAGCACTATTAAGGAGTTTCTACTTTTCAGTTCAAGTTCTCTGGAGCTCCATGCAATGATTCTCATTACTCTTCCAAGTGATGTCCTTCATGCATGATGGAGATGCAGCAGTTGTGGACTCACTGCTCGATTTGCTAGCAATAGCAAAGTGATTATAGCCTCTCTCAGCCCCACATGCAGACTATGATTGATAGGTCAAATGTTTTACCTAAATAATCCATAATGCTCTGTCATTTGACCTTTTGTTCACTGCCCCAATTGCTTGCCCTAGAACTTTGAACTGTAGATATACTTAACTACTGCCTATGCTCTGTACTCCTTTCCAGAATAGCTTCCCCCCCCCCAATCCCCTCTCCAGATTTACCTCCTCTGGGATGCTTTTTAAGACCTAACAGGGCGATGCTTCAATATGTGTTCATCAATTGTAACAAATGTACCACACTAGTGGAAGATGCTGTTGATAGAGAAAAGTGTGGGAGGGGAGAAGGTGGGGTATATGGGAATCCCTCTGTATTTTTAATGTATCATTTATATAATCTAAGGCTTCTTTAACTTACATTAAATTAACTTACATTAAATTTAACTTTAACTTACATTAAATTAACTTTCATTAAATTTATTTAAATTAGGAAAAATAAAAAGAGACCAAACAGCACTGGGTAAGGCCCTCTAATACCTTCTTCCATTGTACTTTGAGCTTTCCTTGCATAATTACTTTCTCCTTTGTTGTTGTTTTTTTGCAAAGTTACTTTCAATTTTCATGAGTCTCCTTACCAGGACTGTGGATTCTTAGAACCCGAAATGCTATGACTTGATTGAGACCTATAGTAGATGTTTAGTAAAATGAATAAAATAACTTAGCTATTTTTCACAGATCAATCCCTCCTCCCTTCCCCCATTTTCTGGCACAACTCTGGTGTCTAAGACAATAGCCTTGAATAGGACTTTCTGTGTCTTATCCAAGCCTATTTAATAACAGTATTTTCATAATGGCAGCGGGAAAGTGGGGAGTTGAGAAGGAAGGGAAATGCAATGAGAGGGGTAACAGGGAAGAGTAGCCGAGAAGAGGTAATTAAGTCAGAATCAAAAACTTCATTATATAGAAGAGGAAACCGAGACTCAGAGAGGACGGGACTTTCCTAAAGTCATGCAGGGGTGACCGGTACCCCAGTTTCCTGGTCTCTGTCCCTGTAACTATGGCAGCAAGCGTAAGAACAGGATCAGATCCTTAGCACACAGACAGAAACATACTTGTTCATTTCTAAAGATGACAGTTTCATTCCTAGAATGGAGGGGTCATTGGTTGAAATTTTAAAAATGATTTCTTGTTCAACCCCAGCTTCTCACTTGGAGCAATGACTCAGGCTAACTTTGTAGGCTGCCTGTTTTCTTTTGAGATTTCTCATCTGATCTGGTCTGTTCTCCTAGATTGCATAAGGGTAATGATGAATTTCGTGACTGGATCCTAACTTCCCGAGGCCCAAAATAATCACTGTTCTCTTTTCCACTGAAGATGGAGATATATATTAGGAATTTAACATTCTTTGAACATCTAGTTTAAAAACAGGAGACATCCGTGGCAGGTGGGGCTTGCAAATGATATTTCTAATCAGATGTTCATCCAGAATGTAATTAACTTTAAGAAAGTGTCTTCCCTATAAGGCCTCAGAGACTTGAAGTCTCTCGCTCTCAAACCTTTCTCTGAATTTTCCTTTGTCTTTGCCCTGTGCTGTGTCTCAAAGCCCAAAGGGAAGATGACAAGCATGTCCTACTGATAAGGAAGTGAATCCCATTTGGGGGGCTCAGAGATGTTGGGCAAGAAGCCTTTCTTCTGTCCTAACTTCCAGTCCCCCAAACCCTATTACCCTCAAGGTTATGACTTCTCATGTTTTGTAAGTTGCTTTGAGTCTTGCCAGGTTTTTCACTTTTATCTGGCCTTCTGCCTTGGCTTCACTGTCATTCCTTTTAGGAAATCCAAGGAGAGAGAATATAAAAATCTGTATTTTGAAGTCAGTTAGACAGGAGTTAAAATGCTGGATCTGCAACTTACTAGCAGTATATGTTTGGGCAAGCTGCAGCCTCTCTCTGTCTCAGTCTCTTATGTATGACCTGGGCATAATAAACCAACTTATAGGATTTTTATAGGACTGTTGAGATGATTGACTGAAATAGTCCTAAGGAAACACTGAGCTTGGTCCCTGCTTCCTAGAAGCTTCTCAGCAGATGCTAATTTTCTGCCCTACTCTCGTTCCTATCTCTATAGGGTCAAACCAAGTTTGGGATTATAGTTTTGGAAGATACCGAATCATATGCTAAAATATTCTAGTCGACTTGTCAATATTTAATATAGACTTCTGCTTTGACTAGATTTCTTTTGAGAAATTTAACTTCAGATCTTAGTCTTAGAGCTAATGGAAACACTGTAATGCATTTATTTCACCTTCTTCCTCTATTTCCCCTTTCAGTCTTCACTCTACATTGCAAATCTCCCAGTCACCATTTTCACCATTTCCACGCCATTGTTCACCCCACAGCTTGAGTTCTCTTTCTACTACCCTTCCTTTTCTAAAACAGAAATCTGTTCATACCATTCATCTTGTTCTTCATAGGACAAAGGTCATACTTCTCACCTTGGCAGAAATTACCCCAGCACGTGAATCTCACCTATCTCTAGAGTGACCAACTCTTCCAGATTGACAGGGACTGCCCTGGTTTTAGCATTAAATTTTTTGTATCCTGAGAAGTCCTTCAGTTCAACCACTTGTGTCTTTTAGCTACAGATACTCTGTGTTTATTATTATACATTTAATTCTGTTGTGTTTTGCTCTGGCATTAGATGTTTGCTCATTAGGCTCTTCTGCTAAATTATACTTTTCTTAAACCCTTTAGATCCAGCAAGTCTGGGTTTGAAAATCAGCTCTGTTGATCGTGGTCAATGACATATCTTATTAAGCATCACTTTTCTCAAAAGTAAAAGGTGCATGTAACTACATGTCCTTTGGTTTCTGTGAGATAAATTAAATATCATAAACTACCTGGCAGGGGACCTGGCATAAACTAGATATTACATAAATGGCAGTTTTTTCTGCCACAGATGCTTATGTTTGTATACTTCATAGTACCAGTGTTCAGTAAATGCTTTTGAAAGAAAGCTCAAGGCTATAGCACTCAAATCTCTTGAGCCACGATCTCTCTGTCCTTCCATTTTCTCTCTCTGACTTAAAAATGAATCCATTCCTTCAGGGGTTAGCCTCACTAAGAACTTGGCTCAAAGCCTTGCCAAGTAACGTGGAGTACGCCAGGGGTATTTCCTATGGAACTAAACTACTGGAATTTTCCATGTGTCAATTTTCTACCCTCCAGTGATTCTGATCTGGTTGGATTCAGTGCCTAGTCCTTAAAGGGGAAACATAAAACTGAAAAGTCCTTGAGTCCCTTCCTGTGCTCCAGTTCTCACGAAATTAAAACAGAAACCCGTTTAAAGTTAGTGTGGCGTTATTAACTGAAGGCTGGGGGTAGCTTAAAGCATTTTCCTCCATATCAGCCCCCCAGAGGAAGCAGAGATGTTTTAACCTAATGCGTTACGTAGATGAGGGAGCTGAGAAGGAGTTAAGGGAGTCCTCTGACCCAGAGGACAATAGGGAAAATCCTGACTGGAGTCAAAAGGATATCGCTGGCTCGTCACTTTCCCTAAGATCCTCATTGTGGGGGCTATTTGTTCTTTTATCCTAGTAGGTGTTTGATGTCATGATGAGATTAATAATTCACAGAATCTGGGCAGTACTTTTCCACCGAGGGCTGTGTGCAGAGAAGAGCAGAAGTGCTGGCAGAAGCCCGCGGGCTCCTGACAAGGTCGGCTGCCTTTGCTTCAGCAAGTTCTCCGAATCCCAACTAACCCCTTCCTCTCTGTGACTGACACATAGGAAGGCAGGGATTCTTGAAGGATTTTTGACTTTCTTGCCAGGGGTTTAAGTGAGTCCAATCAAATATATAATAAGAGATGGCATGTAATGACAACACCAGTAACAAAATGTAAATAAAATCCTAAATGCCAGTTCCAAACAATAGTTCAAGAGATAGTATAGAACTGCATGGGATTAGTTGTTACAGGTGATGAGAAAGGTTAGAATGGGTTGGTTGGCCAGGGAAAGAGGAGGAGAGCCCTGTGATTATTATTACTAGCTTTCATTTTGATTCTTCATAGCCTTTTTTTTCTTTTGAGATTTATTTTTATTTATTTCTCTCCCCTTCTCCCCACCCCTCCGTTGTCTGCTCTCTGTGTCCATTCACTGTGTCTGCTTGCACCCTCCGCGGCACTGGGAAACTGCGTCTCTTTTTTTATTGCATCATCTTGCTGCATCAGCTCTGTGTGTGTGTGGTGCCACTCCTGGGTGGGCTGTGCTTTTTTTTTTTTTCCACACGGGGCAGTTCTCCTTGCATGGCACACTCTTTGCGCGCGGGGCATGTGGGGGTGCCCCTGTGTGACACAGCACTCCTTGTGCACGGCAACACTGCACATGGGCCAGCTTACCTCACAGGTCAAGAGGCCCTGGGTCTCGAACCCTGGACCCTCCCATATGGTAGGCGGTCGCTCTACCAGTTGAGCCATGTCTGCTTCCCATAGCTATCATTTTTGAGTCTTGGTACCCTCCATTGCATATAATGCCTCCTTTGATCTTTGCACCAATCCTGTGAGGTATTCAGCCTTATTTCCATTATTTTATAAATGAGGAAACTGAGGCTCAGAAAGGCAACCACTGTAGTGATAAGTGGAGGTTGAGCTGGATTGCTTTGTCTCTGGAGACTGTACTGTGTACATGAATTCTATCACATTTCAGTAAAAATTAAAAATTAATGATCATGAAGGATTCTTAGTATTTTGCAGTAATTTAAGAGATTTCAAGGCCATTCATATCTACCATCTGACTGGCTTCTAATAGCAGCCCTGTGGGTAGACAGATTGGGGTTATTTTCTCTACTTGGTAAATGAAGAACTTAGACAGGAGGCAAGTTATATACTCTCCCAAGGTCACCAGCCAATTGGTTAGAAGCAGAGATGCACCTGGAACCCAGGGCTTATGATTCCACAGCTGGAGTTTGTGATCTTTGCTTTAGAAGATGAAAGGGGTCACAGTGGCGGCAGCTGCTGGTCTGGGTTTTAAAGTGAGCCCAAGGAGGTGAGGTTGGAGACTGGCCTGAACTGCATGTTCTACCTTCCCTGATCTCTAAATCTTCCTTGCTAGACCCAACATGACTTCCTGGACTGGAAGTTGGTCATAGATCAGATTTCCAGTGGCCCTGATGTGAACTGACATCTTTTGTTCTGGCCATTTTCAAGCTCTGCTTGCCCAGCCTCCTGTGATTCTGTGATCTCCCCAATAATCTTTCAATTAATTCATTTTCAACTTTAATCTTCTAAAGTCAGGTTCTGCTTTTTATAGTGGAGAACTCTGAATGATACTCAGTTTCACCAATGCAATGTGCAAAGCAGACACAGGGTGCTGATACCTAGGTGGTCTGCAGGTAACCTCAGTTTTTTCCCACTCCCCTTTCCTAAGTCGGGTTAGCCCAGTTCTTGCCCACTCCCTTTGCCAAAGTATAATTTATAAGTTCTACTCTTTTGCCAACCTGTCATCTCAACAATGCTTTACTTAACTATTTCATGTAAGTTCCTAGAAAAGATGGCTCTTGGCACTCCCCAGGGGGTAGCTGATTTTATATTTGTCCCTGGGAGGAGAGGTGAGCAAAGTAAACAAGGAGAGGGAGGAATGACAAGTCCTGTAATACTTTGGGATTTCCTTGGCCGATATACTTATTTTTCTCCTCTCCTTTTTTCCTTGTTACTTTCCACACCTTCTACTCTTCTTCATTGTCTTTCTATTCCTGCTCTTTTATCCTTTCTCCAAGCAGAAGGCAAATGAGTGTATTTTGCTCTACTGGAACTTAAGCATAAGTTTGAGTCACTTTGACCCTGAACTATGCTCTATACTGTTTTCCATGAGAACACATATATCACTTCATTTCATCTCCTTTAAACCTTTCGGAAGTGGAGATTATTATACCCCTGTTTATGGGAGGGGAGAGGATACTGAGGTTCATGTTAAAGATGGGGCCTGCTTTTGTTCAGTTGGCTGCCAAACATCCTTCTCATCTTTCCCATGAGATTGAAGGAGCATAACTAGACGTCAGAATGATTAGAAAGCCAAAAGCTCTTGCTCTGCTCCTTACCAGCTGGGCGTTCTTGGACAAGTTATCCAAACTCTTTAACTACTGGACAACACTGCAGGAGTGTGTAGATTGGACAGTCAGTGCAAGGTAAACAGAATTAAAGCTTTTCACTTGAAATGGTTCTTTGACTTCACATGCCATTTGCTTCCCCACAGTGTGCCTCCTGTGATATCTATAGAGGCGTAAGATGTAGCTTTCTTTCCCAACATGCAGAGATGCCTGAATCCCAGAGGATTTGTGCCACCAGCCAGATTCTCATGACTTCTTTTTGTTGGAAAAATGTGCTACCAGAGCACTGAGCTGTCTTTTTGTGGAAGCACAAATTGCCTGTGGCTGTTCCCAACTGATCAGATTTCTTCATGCTGGATGTTGGAACACTTACAAGATCAAATATAGCACAGTTATAAGAATAATCCCTGATTTTGCCTGTGACTGGGGAGATCTAGGAAGGCAAGGGTTACACTGCTGCTCAGGATATTCATAAACAGCACTGTAAGGCTTTCAGGTAGATTACATGACTCTATAAATAGAGTTCATGCTTTGGCATCGGATGTCCTTAGGATAAATTCTTAGTTCTGCCACTAAGTGTTCGTGGCCAGGTTACTTTAACCATTAGAATATTTCTTCATCTGACAATTCTAGAAGCTCTTTTTGATGTGGTTGTGAAGATTAAATGAGAAGATACCTGTAAAGCAGTTAGCTCAGTGTCTGACAGAGAAGGATCATTCAATAAAAGTGGACCATTTTATGTTCAGTGCCCAGTACAGAGGTTGATGATAAATAGCCATCTCATTTCCCACTGCTTGATATTATTCTGTCATTGCATAAGGAGGCAAAACACATGGATAAGGGGTCTTTTTCTTCAGAGTCAAATTGGCAAATCTGCTCACTTGAATCAGGTTTTTATATTAAGGGACTGAAGTGGCAAAAATAAAAGTTGTATGTGCTACCTTTGCTAAAAATAATGTAGTGTTAACCACTGGGTTTTCAACCTAATATTGAGAAGTAGCCAGTTCTTTTTTTTTTTTTTTTTTTTCCTTTACAGTGAGTTGCTATATACTCTAGAAGTTAAAAAGAAGTGAAAATGTAGAGGAGGATTTAAAATGCTTGAGAGGCATTTTACAGTATATCAGGATAAGAGTTCTACTTCCTCGTTTTAAAACTCACCAGGCAACAGTACTCCAGAATGTATTCGCCAGGTACGGTGGATGTGCCTCATTGAAGCAAGAGGTTGTTGATGTGGGAGGGGTGGGGGGTATATGGGGACCTCATATTTTTTGAATGTAACATTTGAAAGAAAATAAGGAAGAAAAAAAAAGAAAGAAAGAAAAAATAAATAAAACTCACCAGCTTTTTCTGTAGAAGTTGTATTTCCTTAGGTAAATTTCAAATCCATTGAAGGTATAAATTGTGACTTAGCCCTCTGTGTATCCCTCACATGCTCACTGGCATCTTGTAAAGCATCTCTTTACACTCTAATCGTGATGTTTCACTGTGTTCCTCTGTGCCTTGGTACATGTTTTTTCTAACTGGAACCCTGTTCCCCTGCTTGCCTGGCTGAGTTTAAATGTTACCTCCCGTGGGAGGTGGTTTCTTGTGCTAGTTAAGTTTGCCTTCTTGATCCCCTTGATATTTTTTTTGGACAGGAAGCAGAACTGCTTACTGGCATACAAGCAGGTGCTCAGATAATTCTGGCACAAGCAATACAAACAACGTCATTAATACTCTCGGACAAAGGTCCCTGGATATTTTTAAGGTAATCACTTGGCCAAATCATCTTAATCCCATCTCCATAGATGTTAGGCTCTTTAAAAAAAATGTTAAAATTTTATTAAGAAAGAAGATTTAGATAACATAAATGTTATATTGAAAATATAGGGGGATTCCCACATACTCCACCCTCTCCTCCTCCCCCATTTTTCCCCATTAACGTCTTTCATTAGTGTGGTACATTTGTTACAATTGATGAACACATATTGAAGAATTGCTACTAACTATGGTTTATAGTTTACATTACAATTTACTACTTTGCACCACACAATTTTATAGGTTTTGATAAAATGTATAAAGGTTTGTATCCATCATTGCAATGTCATGCAGGACAATTCCAGTGTTCCCAAAATGCCCCATGTTACTTACATCTATTCTTCCCTCTTCTTCCCCTCAGAAACCTCTGGCGGCCACTGCCTTTATATCAATGTTACAAGTTTTTCATCGCTGGAATAATAAGTCTACTTTAGTCCATAGTTGCATTCCTCCCTTCTCATGCTGTCTTGGACTTCTGGTTACATGTTACAAGGAGACTTTGTGAGGCTTTGGAGGTAGAGATATCAGAGTTCGCCTCCTGGTTCCCACTACCTATTAGGTGTGTGAAAACTGAATTTTAACTTTCTCATTTGTTAAATGGGGAAAATGTTAGTTACCTTGAAAGGCTGACATGAGATTAACTATGATAATCTAGGATAAATATTGAGCATTTCTTTGGGATCCAGTAGATTCTCAATGAACTATAGTTGCCATAATGTTGTCTATTCTTGTAAGACATTTTGGGGCTGCTCTCTAAGAAATGGCAGTTCAGTTCCAATTATGCACAAGTAAAGTCTTTTTATAAGAAAGGGTTTTAAATGTAGCCTACCATAGAAACAACCCATCTGTGCATACTTCTCTATCGTTTTGGAACTGGCAACTCTTGCCAAGCACAAGGGTTATGTTTCTGGAAAGTATCATGTTTGTTAAAGATTGTTGCTGGTAAAATCAAGATATAATAAAAAATATGGATTTAGGGGATAAGGAATAATAATTGTATTACATGTATTTTTAAAAATCAAATAAAAGTTTAGAGAATATCTAATTCCAAAACACATTTGATTTGTCAAGATTAAACTCTAGCTCTTCCCTCTCTGTATATCACTGTTATCACAATTACGTCAATGAGGAAACTGAGGCTTAGAGAGGCAAAGAGTAAGATCTATGTCTTATTTCTTCTTCCTTGGTGACATCTATTAAGAGTACTTTGGGTGAGCAATTCAATTGACTCTTTTGACATTATTTATTGTTATTTTTGTTAAGAATTCTCCAAGGAATTAAAGTTGAGTTTAGATATTATTTTGTAACTAAATCCAGACTTCTGGAAAAATACATGCAAGGTGCAAGGGTAGAATGGAAATCAAGGTAATAAGTTATATTAAAAAAAATAAAAATAAAAAAACTTGTTATTTTGAACTATTAATAGACTTAAAGAAAAGTTGTAAAAATAGTACAAGGAGTTCTCTTATATTTCTCACCCTGTTTCTCTTAATTTTAGAATCTTACATAACCATAGCATAATAATCAAAACCAGAACATTAACATCAGTACAATATTATTAACCAAATTACAGATCTTTTTACAAAGGTATCAAATTTTCCACTATAGTCTTCTCTTTTCAGATCTAATTCAGGTTCCCACATTGCATTTAGTTGTTATTTCTTCTTATTCTCCTCCAGTTCTTCAATATTTCCTTGTCCTCCATGACCTTGGCACTTCCAAATCGTACTGATGAGTTATTTTGTAGAACTTTTCTCAGTTTGAGTTTGTCCATTATTTCCCATGATCAGAGTGAGGTTATGCATTTTTACCAAGAAAATGCCACAAAAATTGTGTCCTTCTCAGTGCAACATATCAAGCAAAGGGGAGGGGAGGAAAGAGACAAAAGTCCATACAGACCCACACTTACTGAGTAGAGGCAGGCATCCCTGGTCTTTCATCATTTCCTAGAGTAGGTAGGATAAGGAATTACCCATTCTTCCAAAGGAAGAGTGCTTAGAACTTTATCAAAATTGGTAAGAAACAAAAATGAATGATAATCAAAGGTTTCTTTGCAATGAAATTTATCTCTGGTCAAATAGGCCTCTTGTAGATTTTATTTCAAAGTAGATGGGATTTAGTCATGCTCAACACAGTCAGCAACATTTACTAAATCTGTTCTATGAGCCTGTAAAGTAGGGAGGGATTAAAGAAAACAGGAGACATGGCAATGCCTTGGAATAGTGAAGGGAAATAACCTAGGCCAAACTGTTGATTTAGAGATTAGAAATTCAGAAATTCAAGTTCTAGCCCCTGCCTTTGTATCCTTGGGGATTAGTTTCCTCACTGTAAAATGAAGGTTTTATTTTATGGTCTCTGAAGTACCCACTTTTCAGCTTGCACATCCTGTTCTGCTTTCCCTAACGTGTGTTTTTACTGTTGGTAAAGTGGGTGGGCTGTATAACTGATGAACAATTCCTAGAGAATTTAAAGTATTCAGTCCCAGGCTTATAAACTGAGAATTGTTCCACAGAGGACAAAAGCAAACTAGGAGAATTCACACAGGTTAGAAATGCTCTGGAAATTCCTGAAGACAAATGCTCCAAGCTATTCTGTGCTTGATGTTTTGGTTTAATTGTTCACATTCAGTTGCTGTGGGGTATATACACTAGAAGGTTTGGTTTCAAGCCTAGTATATAGTGGCTTTGGGATAACATCTTTGGCTCATTATCTTTTCAATTCTAGCAAATGACAAAAAAGAGTATAGAATTAAGGGAAATATTTCAGTTAAGATTTTTACATAAATGAAGTCTGCTTTTCCCACCTACCTAGGCTGACTCTTAGCATTCAGACTTGCATCATGCTTGCTTCTGCCTCTCTCCCTCCCTTCCCTCCTCCCTTCCTTCCCCACATTCATTTCATTCGTCAGTCTTCCAGTCTTACTTTACTTTCTGTAGTGTGGTAGCTAAGAGCATGGATTGTGGAGCTAGGCTTATTGGGTATGAATCCAGGTTCCTTCTATTCTTAGCTGTGAGGTCTGGGGCAATTACTTATCCCCTCTCTGCTATAGTTCCTCATCTGTAAATTGGGAATAATAATAATAGTATTTAACTTATAGAGTTGTGGGAGAATTAAATGAGTCAATACATTTAAAGTGCTTGCAAGAGTAGATGGCATGTAGTAATGGCTTGGTAGTTGTTTTTCTTATTGTTAATAACATATATATCATCATCATTACTGAAGTTCTATAAATTAGTTCATCTGATGAATGGGTTTATTTGCTAGGAAAAGACTTAAAATACACACACACACAAACAGAGATATTTTAATTTTATTCAGAGCAAAGCAACTCTGTTACATAGTCAGCTAGACTGTGCTAGAACATTTCTGGTAATAAACAGCTATTCTATACAAACTTGCTTTGTTGATAATGAGCTCTTTCTAATGAACTAATACTTATTTCCTTGTGGTTTTGACTGACTACTCTTATTTCTTCTCTCTGGAATCTGCTGGATTAGTTTTTTTTTACTTCCATATGACAGTCTTCCACCTTCCCAAGAATTAACTCGACATGGTCAGTGGGATCTAGTTTCTTTGCTTACATACTTCCATTGAGTGTGAGCTCAGTAGCCCCCAAGAGAGCTTGTCTGCTGCTTGATGAATGCTAATGAAGAGAAATTCTTCCTCCAGTCAAATGTACTTTGTTCTAGTTTGTTAGGCTGCTGAAATGAAGATACAACCAAATGGATCAGCTTTTAACAATGGGAATTCATTAATTTATAAGCTTACTTTTTTTTTAATATTTATTTTTATTTTTTAATTTATTTCTCTCCCTTCCCCCCCCCCCCAGTTGTCGGTTCTCTGTGTCTATTTGCTGCATCTTCTTTGTCTGCTTCTGTTGTTAGTGGCACGGGTATGTTTCTTTTTGTTGTGTCATCTTGTTGTGTCAGCTCTCCATTTGTGAGGCACCATTCCTGGGCAGGCTGAACTTTCTTTTGCACTGGGCGGCTATCCTTACAGGGTGCACTCCTTGCGCTTGGGGCTCCCCTATGCAGGGGACACCCCTGTGTGGCACGGCACTCCTTGCATGCATCAGCGCTGCGCATGGGCCAGCTGCACATGGGTCAAGGAGGCCTGGGGTTTAAATCGCGAACCTCCCATGTGGTAGATGGACGCCCTATCTATTGGGCCAAGTCCGCTTCCCAGCTTACAGTTTTCATGCTGAGAAAAATGTCCAAATCAAGGCATTATCAGACAATGTTTTCTCCCTGAAGAACAGCTGCCAGAAATTAAGGCACATGGCAGTGTCTGCTGGTCTTTCCCTTCTCTTCCAGGTTTCACTGCCTTCAGTTTCTTGCTTCCCTAGCTTTCTCTCTCTCTATGTGAATTTCATTCTTTTATAAAGGATTAAGACCTACCTTTGATGAGGTGAGTCACATTTTACGCTCTTATTCACCAAAAGATCCTACTTACAATGGGTGCACACACACAGGAATGGATTAATTTTAAGAACATGTTTGTCTGGGGTCCATACAGCTTCAAACCATCCTGGACTTTTGTTTTCTCGTAACTTGCATGCATCAACTTCCCTAGAGCTGCTCACACTCCTTCTTCAAATAGGCCTTAAGAAAATCTTACGAGAAAAGTACTTCTTTATTCTTTTCTCCAGGCCAATGGTTCTTTCTACTACTCCTTCTGTAAGCAATTTCCCCAGGATTCTTCATTCAGTCTGTCCAAATAAAGCTGAACAAACACTAATAACAGTTTTTCTAGCTCATTCTTACCTTTGCATTCTTGGAGGCACCAGAGAATTTTATCACATGAGCTCCTAAATTCCTCCTTTTCATGCAACTGCTCTTGTTCGCCATTTTTGATGCTCACTGTGGAGAAGTAACTGGACGTTGCACCTCCCTGTCACAGCTGGGTACAGAACACTGATGTCTCTGGAAAGGCTGTTGTCTCTCTGGAAGTGTCAGACTTGTAGATACAAATTGGGGCATTTGTACCCACCTCACAGTGTCAGAGTCGAGCTGTGCTCCTCGTGGAGGCTCCCACTTGCTCACAATGTCTGCCTTGATGCTGGAGCCATGATGCTCGTGTCCCTGTGTATCAGGGCTAAGTTAAGGCAGCTGCTCTCTTTCCAGGACTGACACAAGCCCATGGGGTCTGGGAATGAAAGACCACATAGGACAACCTGGTGTCCTCTAGCTGCTCTCACCTTTCTTATTGTCTGCATAGGGGTTGCCTCCCATCGCCCTGTGCACATGCTCAGATATATGGGATACAGCCTGTGCTCAGGTTGGGATCACCAATATACATGACCAGGCTTCCAGACCCGCTGCCTTCACATGTCCTCTCCTTTACTTGACCTGGGAATGAAGTCACATGAAACAAATGATGCCAGTAGACATGCCGTGTCTAATCTGTTGTAGCAACAGAAAGTACTCTCTAAGAGAACCCAACTGGGGTGGGCTTCCAGGATGAGGGATTTGACCTGAAGAGGGTCATCTCAGCAGAGAGCAATGAGCTGCGAACTCTCTTTGTCTAGGATTCCAGTGCCTATGTGTATGCACATATGCTCACTATGCTTTTCTGGGATATATAAATGAAATAAAAAGTGATTATTTTTTGAGATAATTAAAATAATTAGGTTTTAGATTAAAACCATTGATTTGGAAGGCTTTGTTCTAACGGAGATTTACCCTAAGGTAAACAAACAAAAAATCAATACTACTTTTGTAGTGCAATCCCATTCAAATTTTGTATTTAGTTAGCATTTAGCTGTTTATTTTTCCACAATTATCAAGTTGCAGTCAGCCAATCTACAAGCAAAGTTAAATCCCTTGTTTTATCATTTATCATTAAATGCATTTACTTTGCTTTGATCATATTATGTGCAGTCTTTAGACCTTAGCTCTTCATTTTTAGTGGGTTGTTTATTTTGGGCAAATTCTGGACAACAAGTATTGAAATTTTTTGTCAGTTTACAGTTTTGAATCATTTTATTATAAAAGTTTCAAAAGTAAAAATATTTGACAGAATTATAGAGTGCTACACTCATGCCTACCACCAAGATTCTAGAATTAACTTTTTACTATTCTTGCCTTATTACAGATCTATCCCACCTTCATCCATTTATCAAGACATCTTATATTTCTAATACATTTCAAAGTAAATGTAGACATCAATATACTTCACTCCTGAACACTTTGACTTGCATATAATTAACTAGAGATTAGTGTTTTTATGCTTCTTTTTGAATTTTTGACTTAAAACATATATATATGAAACACACAAATTTAAGTGTATCATTCATATACCACCTTGCTATTAATACCTTTCATTAGTGTGGCACATTTGTTACAATTAATGAAAGCACATTTTTATAATTGTACTATTAACTAGAGTCCCTGGTTTACCTTAGAGTTCAATGGTGGAGTTGTACAGTCCCATGTACTTCTTAAAATATTTTTATTTTAGTAACATATATATAACCTAAAATTTACCCCTTTACCCACATTCAAAAATATAACTCAGTGCTGTAAATTACGTTCACAATATTGTGATACAATCAACCATTACCAAAATGTTTCCATCATCCCAAACAGAAATTCTGTACAATTTAAGCATTGACTCCCTATCTCTTACCCTACCCCATCCCATGGAAACTTAAATTTTAGATTCTGATTATGAGTTTGCTTATTTGAATTATTTCACATCAGTGAGATCATACAACATTTGTTCTTTTGTACTGGCTTATTTCACTCAACATAATATCTTCAAGGTTCATTTATGTTGTGGCATGCATCAGAACTTCATTCGTTTTTTATGGATAAGTAATATCTCATTGCATGTATATATCATATTTTGTTTAATCACTCTTCAGTTGATGTACACTTTGGTTGTTTCCATTTTTTGGCAATTTTGAATAGTGCTGCTATGAGCATTGTTGTGCAAATATCTGCTCGAGTCCCTGCTTTCAATTCTGTTGGGTATGTACCTAGAAAAGGGATTGCTTGGTCATATTTTAGTTCTATACTTTACTTCCTGAGGAATTACCAAAGTGTCTTCCACAGGAACTGCACCATTTCTATCAATAATGAATGAGTGTTCCTATTTTCTTCGCTCTGTTCAGCATTGTATTTTTCCATTATTTTTTGTCTTTATTTTTTTAATACTACATTAAAAAATAGGAGGTCCCCATATACACCCCACCCCCCTCACCCCACTCCTCCCCCCATAACAACAATCTCCTCCATCATCATGAGACATTCATGAAATGGTGTCACCTTGTGGTTTTGATTTCATGATCCTAAAGCTAATGATACTGAACATCTGTTCATGTGCTTTCTGGTTATTTGTTTATTTTCTTTGGAGAAATGTCTATTCAAGTCCTTTGCCCATTTAAAAATTGTGTTGTTGCATTTTGTTGTTGAGTTATAGGGTTTCTTCATATATTCTGAATATTAAATCCTTATCAGCTACTTCGCTTCCAAATATTCTCTCCCATTGTGTAGGCTGTTGTTTTACTTTCATGATAAAGTCCTTTAATGTACAAAAGCTTTTGATTTTGATTAGGTCCCAATTATCTATTTTTTTGTTGTTGTTGTTGTTGCTTGTGCTTTAGGTATAAAGTCTAAGAAAACATTGCCTGACACAAGGTACTGAAGATGTTTTCCTATATTTTCTCCCAAGGAATTTGATAGTTTTGGCTCTTATGTTTAGATCTTTGATCCATTTTGAGTTGATTTTTGTGTTAGGTGTATTAGATCACATGGAGATCCAGTTTTCCCAGAACCATTTGTTGAAGAGACTATTCTTTCCCAATTGAGTGGTCTTTGTTTGCTAGTCAAAAATCAGTTGGCCATGAATATGAAGGTTGATTGTGGAGCTCTCAGCTCTAATCCATTAATCGGTATGACTGTCTTTGTGCCACTCCCATGCTCTTCTGATTGCTGTAGTTTTGTTCTAAGTTTTAAGATAGGAAAATGTGGTTCCTCCAATTTCATTCTTCTTCTTCAAGAAGACTTTAGCTGTTTGGGGTGTGTAATACTTCCATATAAATTTGATGATTGGCTTTTCATTTCTGTAAAGTAAGTGGTTAGAATTTTGATTGGGATTGCATTAAATCGATCAGTTGTTTTGGATAGGAATGACACATTAATGATATCTAATTTTCTAATCCATGAACATAGAATGACTTCTTTGATTTTTCAGTAACATTTTTTAGTTTACTGAGTACACTTCCTTTATTTAATTGATTATATTTATTCCCAAGTATTTGATTCTTTTAATTGTTTTTGCAAATGAGATTGTTTTCTTGATTTTTCCTTCCAATTGCTCATGCTGGTGTACAGAAACTATGATTTTGAGGTGTTGATATTCTATCCCACAACTTTGCTGAATTCATTTATTTTCTCTACTAGTTTTGTTGTGAATTTTTCAGGATTTTCTGTATATACGTTTTTGTCATTTGCAAATAGTAAAAATTATATTAATACTTCTTCTTTTCTAGTTCAGATGACTTTATTCCTTTTTCTTGCCTAATTGCTCTGGCTAGAATTTCCAATACAGTGTTGAATAACAGTGGTGAAAGTGAGGATCCTTGTTTTCTTCCTAATCTTAGAGGTAGAGCTTTAATGTTTTTCACCATTGAATATGATGCTAACTGTTGATTTTTCAAATATGCCCTATATCATATTGAGGAACTTTCCTTCTATTACTGGTTTTCTAAATATCTTTTATCAAGAAGGGGCACTACAAGTCATTAAATGTCTTTTCTGTATCAATTGATAAGATCATGTAATTTATCTCTTCATTCTGTTAATGTGATGTATTTAATTAATTGATTTTCTTAATTGGACCATATTTGCATGCCTGGGGTAAATCCCACTAAATCATGTATTATTCTGTTAATGTGCTGCTGGATTTGGATTGTTAATATTTTGTTGAGAAATTTTGCATCTATATTCATAACAGATATTAGCCTGTAATTTTTTCTTCCTGAGGTATCTTTATATGTCTTTGGTGCTAGGGTGATGTGGGCTTCGTAGAATGATCAAGGGTATGTTGTCTCATTCAAGTTTTAGAAGAGTTTCAGCAGGATTGCTCTTCTTGGAATGTTTAATAAAATTCCCTTGTGAAGCCATCTAGTCCTGGGATTTTCTTTGTTGAGAGGTATTAGATTACCAATTCATTCTGTAATAGTAGATGCTATGTTGAGATTTTCTATTTCTTTTGAATCAGTGTAGGAATTTTATGTGTTTCTAGGAATTAATCCATCTTGCTAATTCAAGTAATGTATTTGTTCATAGTATCCATTTATAATCCTTTTATTTCTGTGAGGTAAGTATTAATGTTCTTCTCCTTCATTTCTGATTTTATTATTTGCACATGCTCTTTCTTTTTCCCTGTCAGTTTAGCTAAAGGCATGTCACTTTTATTGATCTTTTCAAAGAGCCAACTTTGGTTTCATTGATTCTATTTTGTGTTCTCTCTTTCATTTATCCCTGCACTAAACTTTGTTATTTCTTTCCATCTTCTCACTTTGGCTTTAGTTCAGTCTTCTTTTTATATATCCTCCAGGTGTGAGGTTGGGTTTCAGATTTAAGACCTTCTTTTTTAATGTAATCATTTAGAGCTATAAATTTTCCTTTCAGCACCACCTTTGCTGCATCCCATAAGTTTTGGTATGTTGCATTTTCATTTTCATTTGCTTCAGGATAATTTCCTTTGTGATTTCGTCTTGATCCATAAGCTGTTTAGGAGTATGTTGTTTAATTTCTACATATTTGTGAATTTTCCAGGTGTTCCTTTATTATTAATTTCTAGCTATCTTCCATGGTATTTGGAGAAAATAAATTTCATGATTTCATTATTTTCATATCTTTTGTGATGTGATGTATTGCTTATACTGGAGAATAACCCATGTGCATTAAAGAGCATGTATTCCCCTTTGTTAGAAGAAATATTCCATATATATCTGCTAGGTCTAGTTTGTTTACAGTATTGCTCAAGTCTTGTATTTCCTTATTAATCTTTTGTCTAGATGTGCTATCCATTATTGAAAGTGGTGTACTGATGTCTTCTACTGTTACTATAGACCTGTCTATTTCTCCCTTTAAATCTGTCAATATTTGCTTCGTATATATTTGGATTGTGTTGATAAGTGCATTAATATATTTATAAATGTTATGTCTTTGTGTTAAATTATATTTATATAATGTAAATTGATATGCATTATCAATTTATAGTGTCCTTTTTTGTCCCACATAATAATTTTGACTTAAATTCTATTTTATCTTATATTAATATAGCTACCCAAGAACCCTTTTGGTCAATATTTGCATGGGATTTTTTTTTTTCTTTTTTAGAGATATAATGCATTTACAGAACAATCATGCATAAAATACAGGAGTCCCATATACCATCTGTATTAGTTAGCCAAAGGGGTGCTGGTGCAAAATACCAGAAATTGGGTGGTTTTTATAAAGGGTATTTATTTGGGGTAGAAGCTTGCAGTTACAGGCCATAAAGCATAAGTAACTTCCTCACCAAAGTCTTTTTCCACGTGTTGGAGCAAGATGGCTGCCAATGTCTGCATGGGTTCAGGCTTCCTGGATTTCTCTCTTCCTGGGGCTTGCCTCTTCCTGGGCTCAGCTGCTTATTCTCTCATCTCTGCAACAGCAAACTATCAAGTGAGCAGCTTGTCTTTCTTCCTGGGACCTTCTCTCTTTCCTCATGACCAAGCTCTTCTGTGTGCTTATTTCTCAGGGCTCCAGCTCAAGACTCCAGCATCAAAACTCCTATGCTGTCCTTTGCCATGTCTTTTATCTGTGAGTTCCCACCTACCAAGGGACAGGGACTTGACACCCTACTGACATAACCCAATCAAAGCTCTAATCATAATTTAATCATGTCCAGGTACACACCAGTTTACAAACATAATCTGATATCTATTTTTGGAATTCATGAACCATATCAAACTGCTATACCACACTATTATGAAAACTTTGCATTGGTGTGGAATATTTGTTAAAACTGATGATAGCATATTTTTATAAATGTACCATATTTTAACCATAGGCCATGGTTTAACTTAGGGTTCACTATTTGTGTAGTATAATTCCACAGATTTTAAAATTTTTAAATTCTGTTAGCAAACATATAATCTAACATTCTCCCTCTTAATCACATTCAGATATATATTTCAGTGCTATTGGTTATGTTCTCAATTTTGTGTTACCATCACCGTCACCCAATACTGAAACATTTCCAACATTTACATGGAATGCTTTTTCCATCCTTTCACTTTCAACTTACCTTTATCTTTGAATTTAATGCTCATGTCTTATAAACAGCATATAGTTGGGACACGCTTTTTTATCCATTCTTCCAATCCTTGCATTTTGACCGGAGACTTAATCCATTTACATTTAAAGCAACAACTGATAATGCAGGATTTCTGCCATTTTTCTCTTTGGTATTTGTATGTCTTCTGCTTTTTTTGCTCTTCAATTCTTCTGTTAATGCCAACTTGCAAATTTATTTGATATTTTGTGTTGTGCCATTATGAGTTCCCTCTCATTTCCTTCTGTATATATTTTTAGCTATTTTCTTTGTGGTTACCATGGTGCTTAAATTTTAAATTCTAAATCCATAGCAATCATGTTTTAGTTGATAACAACTTAAATTTAATGTCATACACAAACATTGTTCCTGCACCCCTTGGAACTTCTTTGTTGTTGTACTTCTTACACATTATATCTTTATACAATGTATAAACCATTTATTTTTCATTACTTTCTATGCATCTGTATTTTAGAAACTGTAAGAAATATAAAGTAGATTTACATACTAAAATACAATACAAATATCTTGGCATTTTAAAATATCCTTATAGTTTCCCTTACTGGAGATCTTTTCTATTGTTTCCTTTTTTTTTTTTCAGGCTGTTTCTATCCCTTGCCTAGGGCCATTTCCTGTCATTCTGAAGAACTCTAGCATTTGGTTCACATTTTAAACTTCTAAATCTTCACTGAGATTCTCAAATTGTTCACTCATTGTTTTCCTGATATTCTTCTGTTCAGCAGCACCTAAATCTCTGCTCTGGTTATGACTTAAGCCTCCTGTGAAAGACAGAGGATAAGAGGAGAAGTTTTTTTGCAGGACCTTTCCATGTATATATGTATTTATATGTATATGTAAGTATATGTATATTTATGTGGATATGTATGTGTCTATATCTTCATTTGATCCTTAATATGAATGTACTTTCTTTAGATGTGAGACCAAGAGGCTCCCAGGCTGGGAGAAACAAGGAAGGGAAGAAAGGAAGAAAAGGAGGAGGCAAAAAAAGGTCAAAATCTCTTGTGAGCTGGTCATTGGCTAAGTCTCTTTATAGTATTTCTTATATATTTTTCACAACCCTAGAATATTAACATAACGATTACCTTTTTTTATATGTGAAGAAATTGATGCTGAGAATAGTTAAGTAACGTAAAATACAAATATTTATTGAACGCTTAATATGGACCAGTCACTACTCTGAGCAATTTTTGTTTCTAAACCACTCAATCCTCACAACATCCTTGGGGATGGATAAGTTTTACCTTAATTTTATAAATGAAAAAATGGACAGAGACGAAGCTAAGAGACTTGACAACACAGCTAGTAAATGGATGAGCTGAGAGCTAAACCCAGATAGTTTGTCTCCAGAGTCTACTTATTTCATGAATATAGCATATTTGCCATCAATTTATCAGTGGGCCCATTGATACATAATAGTGCTCTGTAAATTCAAAGCTCATGCACCTTCTACTTGTCTGTGAGGCTTAATTTTTTCAAGCAAGTTTATTTAATTCAATTCAGTTCAATTTAAAACATTCATTGACTGCCTTTGTGTCAATGAATTATGGCACAACAAACCATTCCAAAACTTAGTGGTTTAAACTTTAAAACAAGGATCATTTTATTTGCTCACAATTCTATGTGTCTGCAATTTGGGTTGGGATCAGATGGGTGGTTCTTCTGCTGGTCTTGCCCAGGCCACTTGTGAGGTTCTTATGCTGGTCGTCTGGAAGCTTAATTTGTGCTGGATGGCTTGAGATGACCTCACATATCTGGCCGTTGGTGTTGACTGCCAGATGGGTTGGGTCAGAAACCAGGAAGAAGTGCTAGATGCAAAGGAGAAGAGTGAGGACCACTTGGAACCCACCACTTCTGCATCCGTTTGTCACTGTGTCTGACCACAGAGTTTCAAAATAATGGCCTTCCAAATTTCCCCAGGTTCCTCTTTTGAACAACTCTAGCCCAGTATCAGTATCAAGGAGGGAAGGTAATCTGGGGAAACAAAGGACACAGCTTTGTTGATGGAGAAAAATGCCACAAGGTACACCCCTTGCCAACTTGACTTCCCTAACACTATCTTTTTTTAAATTGTATTTAATTTTGGAATTAAGATAATAGCAAAATCATATTTTAGTCTAACACAAGGCAACTATTCCTTGTACAGCTAAAAATATGTTAGCCTTTCCTCTAAAGAGTATGCAAATGGTCTTATACTTCATTTTATCTAACTTTTGGTGATATTAAATCCTTTCCTTGCTTAGTCATACTTTCCTTTTGGCATCCAATAACTTAAATATTGAAAAATAATAAATGTAAATAAATACATTGATATACTGGCCAAGAAGTAACTGCACAGTCCTTGGATTTCTCAGTGGCCATGTGGTTATAGCTGACTTTCCTAACGTCCTCCTCTTCCCCATCTCATATTCCATTTGTCCTCAGCAAGCACTTGAAGTGTTCATGTTTCCTTGCTTTCCTTCTTTTTCAAACCTTAGTTCTTGAGGCTTTTTACTATTTTCTGTCCTTTCTGCATTGGGTCATTTCAATTTTCCATTAATTTTTGTCACAGGATATGGGAATACTAAGAGATAACACAGACGATCTTCTATATTCCAGATATATCCCTCCTTCCCTGACACCTTTGTTACTGTCGTCAAATATCCCTTTGATAGAACTAGTCACACCAGCCCTCTCAATAAACATGATTTAAAAATTTTTCCTGTACTTTCAGTGGTCTGAGGAACCTAGAGTGGCCAGATGGCAATCTCAGCTTCCTGTTTAATGGTATCATAGTTGTATTCTCTGGTGATACCATATGTTTCTGGAGAAATAAGACCTCTAAATCAGTTAAGTACAAAATGGTGGTACAGCAAGGAACAACTTTGACTAGCTCATTAGGAGTTACAGCGAGAGGAGTCACTTCCAGTTTCACCCTTTGAAAAGTGCAGATCCAAGAGTTATAAAGAACAAAGGACTGGGGAAACACTCCCAGGTTGCAAATCTGGGCCCTAATCAAGGAAAATCCCCCACCTCTGACAGTGAGAAATGACATGTGTTCGGGTGCATTTCAGCATGGCTGTTGGTCACTATCGGCTATACACAGCCTGCTTCTCTCCTTTTAATGTATCCATTGCAGTTATTTTGTCCCTGTCTCACCATTGTATGTTGGGTGTTTGAGGGATAGATTGTTTTCCTTTTTGATACACAGAGCTCTGGTTTAGAGGAAACTTACCTGTGACTCTGCACCCTAGTAGCCTCATCCGCATCTGGACTTGACACAGACCCTAAGATCATGGACTTCAAACCAGATGGTTGAGTGGATGGGAATTTGGGGTCTTATGGGGGAGGGATAAGTGTAGGTTTTATGTTGAGGTTCATGAATCATGGACACTGAAGGGCTAATCTGCCTTCCTTTGCACTTCTTTGTGCTTCAAGAGGCTGAGCTCGACAGAAATCACAGCACCAGGGTTTTCTTGTCTTCTGTCTTTCCTTCCATCTGTCCAGTTGCAAGAACCATTAGGAGATCAGAGGGTGGTAGGAGAGCAAGGCCAACATTGTATTCTCTCTGCTCTCTTCCCATTTCAGAGTGGTTTTGTCAGGGCTGTGTTTTTCCATGGCCACAGCTCCTGTTGGGTAGGACTTCTGTTCCATGTCCCCTGTTTTTCCTTTAGGAATAGAAGTTATTAATGACTTCCTGCTGTTATTTTTCCCAGGGTGCCTCAACATTAATTTTGAGTTCCCTTAACCTGGCTGACACATCTGTAAATAATTGCATCATTACATATTCTCTCCTAAAATTCCATCTGAGGGCTCTCTTTCCTGCCAGAACCTTGATTGTCAGATCTAGTTTATATATATATATATATATATGTCACTTGACAGTCACATGACATAACCATTATGAATTTAGTATCTTTACCTATAAAATAAAGTTGTAGGGAATCATCACATTTATTGAACCTCTATCATATACTAGGCACTTCATGTATATTAATTCATTAACTCTTTATATTAGTTTTTATGAATGTAACTTTTTCATCATTGTATCCTCAAGCTTACACATGTACCTGATACATGGTAGATACTCAGTAAATACTTACTGAATGAATGATGCAAGCATGAGATCGTTAAAATTATCTTAGTTATAAGGAAATTGATACTGGGAGATGTCAAGTCATTCACTCAAGGTAACAGAGCTAATGAATGGAACAGCTGAAATTAGGAGCTAGGCTGTCTAATTTCAAAGCCTTTATACTTTCCAGTAAGTGATCATACCTATACCCCTAGCCAACCACGTAGGACTGTTGTGAAAATCAAAAGAATGATTAATGTGAAAGCAAGTTATGAATTCTGAAATCTGCTTAAACTTACTGAGACTAAAATATATTTAGGACCTCTTTCCTACTCTCTTGTCTCAGAGTACCAAGGAGTCATTAAGTATAAACTTATTCTCACATTAGTGTTAGTCAAACATGAAAATAAGTCCATGGAAAAAATAGGATTTTCTGCTCTTTTACATTATTTTCTCCATTGTAACCTTCTAATAGCAAGGCTAACTAGGAATTAATTTTTTAAAAATTTCAAACCTTAATATTAAAAAGAAAACATCTATTTTAAAAAATGAGGTTTTTGATCTGAATGTCAGTCAAGAAAGTATTTTAAGAGTCTAAGTTTAGAAATAGCTTAAACTTGAGTCTCTGACTCCCAAGTCATAAGTAAATGGAATTCATGGGAGTCACAAGAAATTGTTCCTAGGACCTTCAACATAGATTGAGGTTCTGAACCTTGGGATACATTATTAACTGTTTTCAAGATGAAACTTCTGTCTCCTGAGGACTCTGCAAGATTGGCTAGACCCAAAAGGCAATGGATTCTTTGATAAGGAAATGTTTCCAAGAGATTTATAAAAGTTATATACAGTACGGTACCCATGCCCCTTTTCCCTCTCTGTATTACTTATAGTAACTTTAGAAAGTTCCAAGTATATAACGATATAACAATAGTGATGAGAGAGTTTTATCCCTTAGGCGAAGTTCTTGGCTATGGAATTCTTTTCTTGTGTTTGTTGGTGACCCATGGTTTAATAATTTTGGAGCCCTGGGATTCTAGTTACTACTTGTACAGTGTTTTGAAATAAAACAATCTCAGAGAAGAAAGCATAACTCTAAGGGATGATACTGGTTTTAGCAAACACAATCAATATTCAGCATTTAAATCAATGTTGTTCTTCTGTTTGCCCTAAGAAGCTAATCCCTGACTTCAGTGATGATGACTTGGATGAAATGCATTCATATCTGAAATATATGAAGTAATAATAAAAATAATCCTAAAGGTTATCGGCATCTTTCTCCACAACTTTAAAATGAAGGATGTAGATGAGAAACTCCTTTTCTAGGTCCACAATTTCAGGATGCTTCAAGGATCTCAGTCTCTGTAACTTTTCATTCATTCTTTCATTTATACATCCAGCAAATATTCATTCAGCACTTACTAATGTGTCAAGCATTGCTCCTAATGGCTCAAGGATGGATGCCATGATCCATGCCCTTGAGGAGCTCACAGCTTCCTGGGACAAAGAAACACCAGCAGTACCGATGGGGTAAAATGCACTCAGAGGGCTAAGTCCAAGGTGGTCTTGAAAACAGAGAGGAGACCTCAGCATTCTAGGGAGTCAGGGAAGTGTAACCAGAAGAGAAAACTCTTGGGCTGAATTTTAAAAGACACTCAGGAGTAATCCAGGTGGAAATGTTGGGAAATTAAGGGCTGCATAAGAAAAGAAATAGGACGGAGAAGATGTCAAGAGAGGTAAATGAGGTGAGCACCCTACAAGGGACACCTGTGGTCTTACGATCCTTAGATTCAGTCTCCACGGACCAGAATCAAAACATTCAGAGTTATTTGTATTAGTTCAGGTTCTCCAGAGAACAGAAATGATGGGATATATGCATGTGTATGTGTATATAAAAAGATTCATTATAAGAATTGGCTCACGTGGCTGTAGGGATTGACAGCTTTGAATTCCATAAAGCAGGCCCCAAACTGAAAACTCTAATAAAGGTATTTTTCTGACGTCTGGCAAGTCTGAATTCTGTAGGACAGCCTGCAAGCTGAAAACTCCAATAAAGGTGAAACTGAATTCCCCAGAGGAGGTCAGCTGACTGATACCAAGGTAGAAATTCTTCATTCTGACTTATGAAATCCTCAGTTCTGGCTTTTCAGATGTCCAAATGATCAAAAATGAGATTCCCCACATTATTGAGGGCATTCTTCTTTGTTGATAGTAGATGCAATCAGCTGTAGATGAAACCAACTGATTGGAGATGTGAATAAATCTACAAAATACCCTTGTAGTGACAATCTGGCTAGTGCTCACTGACAAAACAATTGGACACCATGACCTAGCCATATTGACAGATGAACTTAACCATCACAGTACTATGTACAGTAGTGCTTTTCTATTCTACCAGAGTACCTGGTTTGGGAAAGGCTTATTACCATTCCAGATTTTAATTGTCAACAGCCTATGATGGGAATCAAAACACCTTTATTTGCTTTCCTAACCCCTTGTGCTTCTTAAAGACTTGTTGTGTTTTCCACTTGCATCACCCCTTGGAGTCATGAGCTTTCTTATTTACTGCCTTCTGTGTGGTAGAGTTCAATGAAGTATTGCCGTTGAGGCATTCAGACCTGCTCTGTCTTCTGCAAACCTTTATTTACAAATAGTCTTTTTCATGGGAAGGATCTTTGTGCAAACTTAGGAAGTGAGAAGAGCCTGGTGTCAAATCTGCTCATGTCTCTAATGATTGAGTTGCAGACTGACCTGCTTCATTCTATTTGATAAAACAAAACTCATTAACTCAACCCTGAAAATGGTAGATCTCATCCACCTCTGCTACCTCTCCTTAATTATGTTTCTTCTTTTACTCTGTGGTCACACCCTAGTGGCTTTCCTTTAGCCCCTCATATGCCATGTGGACCCCAGGCTTTTGCATATATTGTTAGCATTAGAACATTCACTACCTGCCCACCCTGACCTTGTTAAATTCCATTCACTCTAACTTCTCTTTCAAGCATAACTTCTTTAGGTGTGTCTTAGATCCCCTGGACCAGCCACATTCCCGGCTTTATTCATGAAGCTCTTATCAGGGATGTAATCTTAAAACATTTAACCTCCTTTCCTTCTTTTTAGAACCGTGATCTCTTGAAAGAAGGGGCCTGAGTAGTTTTGTTCACTGTCACAGCTCCTCAAATTTGCCCCATACCTGGCACATATTCACTACTATCTCTGCCTGCTTCTGTTTTGCTGATGTATGGAAACTACTTCCCTGTCCGATATCACTTCCTAACTGCTCAGGCCTTTCCAGTTGGAATCTGGGTGGCAGAGTATCAGGAGCACTTTGCTCTCTGGTGTATCAGTTCCAAGAATCACCTGTTGCCAGGTGTCCAGCCTGAAGTTGGAAAGAATCTCAAATTTCAGGGGGTCAGTGTACCTGCCTTGCACCCATGCAGATCATCCCGGCTGACTGGCCTTTCTTCCACCAAACTCGGCCTGCTCAGCTGAGGACCTGACCTTTCCAAGAGCCTTCCTCACAGTGCAGGGAGGCAGCTGGCTGTGGGAATCCTGCATTTAGAGAATTGCAGAACTCCTGAAGGTAAGTTTCATGAGGACAGGGACTATCTTGTTCAGGGCTCCTTCTCCAGCACCAGAAAAACAAACTGTTTAATAAATATTTCTTGAAAGACTAAGTACCACTTCCATTTTTGTAAGACCTGTAGCTTTGGAGTCATACATGAGAGACAATATATTATTCTAGTTAAGAATGTGACACTAGTACCAGATTGCTTAGGTTCTGTGGCAGTTTTCACAATGTCTCTGAACCTTAGTTTCCTCATCTATTATTAGAGATGTTTAATAATATATACCTCATAGGTTTGTTATGAAGATGAAATGCCCATATGTGAAGAATTTGCAATAGTTCCTAACATGTGTAATTGTTTACTCTGATCCTAACTTGCTGTGCACCTGCAGTAATCCTCTTAATCTCTCTAACCCCTATCTGTAAAACGAGGGTAGTAATACTGATCTCAGAGGACTGAACATGGGGAATTTTCAGCATGCCTGGTCCTGCATCTCCATCTTGATGTTAACAGCCACTACTGCCTAAAAGTAGCTGTCTGCATCCTTAATGCCACCTTCAGATAATTCTCCTAAGGTGTCATTGCTGGTTTCGAAGGGACTTGCAGGTGCTTTACTCCTCTAGGACTTGATGTTTTTAATGACTCCCTCTCCCATTACCAGAGTCTCTCAGGGTGGACCCTAGCTCGCTCCCCTTCCTGGCCAAAGCTCCCAGCTATCCCTCATAGCTCAGGTCACATGGCCCAGGGCCCCAAGGATAATCTTGACCTCAGAGAGTCCTTAGTAAAGGTTTGCCTTTGCTTCCAAATTAGCAAGGAGAAAAGTGAAAGTAACTAGGTAACTTGAACTTGAGGTCAAGGGACAAATGTGAGATAGTGACCTGGACTCTCCCTTGATAGAGAATGATTAATATGAGAGCTGCTGTTGCCCAAGGGGTTTTCTCCCTTGAAATCTTATACTGCTGGCATGGCTGCCCTTTAAAGGATGCACAATCTCAAAGGCCTCCCTGAGAGCTCCCTCAGTGCCATAAATACTGAGTTTGCAATACGTTAATGGACTTTACTTCTGCCGAAAATCTTCCCATCATTGCAACAGGGCTAGTGGATCTAGCTGACAAGTGCCAGGTGGCTCCTGCCTCTCACCAGGGATGGTGAAAGAGCCCTACTGAATAGGCTTTAATCTTGTTTTCTGCATCAGGTGGAGCGGGCAGCTAGAGCTGTGTTGGTCACGGTATGTTTCTCTGTTTTTTTTTAAAGGAATTTTTTTTTAGAAATTTTATTTTTTTCTCCTTCTCCCCCACCCCCTGCCCTACTCCCACTCCCACCTTGCTGTTTTTTGTGGTCTGTGCCCATTCACTGTGTGATCTTCTGTACTTATTTCTTTTTTTGCCTTCTCTTCTTGTCTGTCTTCTCTAGGATTCATCAGAATTTGATCCCAGGGATCTCTGTTGAGGAGAGAGATTCCCTGTCATTTGCACCACCTCAGTTCCTGGTCTCTGATGTGCTTCACCTTGACTCTCCCCTTTGTCTTTCTTTTGTTGTGTCATCATCTTGTTGTGTGACTCACTTATGTGGGCACTGGCTTTCCACATGCCACACAGGCACTCACATGGGCATTCGGCTCACCGTGTGGGTGCTAGGCTTGCCATGTGGGAACTCGCATGGGCACTTGGCTCACTGCATGGGCACTCGGCTCACCATGCAGGCACTGGCTCACCACTCAGTCATGCTCTCTCTTCTTCTTTTTCACCAGGAGGCCCCAGGGATCAAACCTGGGTCCTCCCATATGGTTGGCGGAGGCCTTATCAATTGAGCTACATCTGCTTCCCCCATGTTATGTTTTCTGTTCTATTGGCCTGCAGGTTCCTTGAGGTCAAAGATCAGCTATGTTTTTAATAACAAAATATGTATCGAGCAACTATCATGTGCCTTGAATAAGACCTTTTGGCATTTTACACAGGAAGCGACCCATAAATGATGCTAAAAAACATTTGTTACATACATGAGTGGAAAGTCTGCTCCACTTAGGAGAGCTTCAACAATATCCTCACTCTCTCAGCTTGCTGTTACTAGCACTGCACTCACTTGTTCCCCATGCTGGCACAGTGGTCTAGCCTTGGGCTCTAAGAGCCTTGGACGCTAAGGTGTTACTACCTATCCAATGACTCCTGAGCAATTTTTTAGGAACTGCTTCTAAGCTTTACGAAAAGATAAGGCATCTTCATGGCAAAGAATCTGAGTCTTCAATAGGAACATCAGAGGGAATGATTTGGATTTCTTCCTACCTGAATTGTAGGTCCTATGGTGAAACTGTTTATCATTCTTCTTAGTATCAATCCCAGATCAGTCTATTGCTTTTCTTTCTCTGCTCAGTCTTCTCTCAGTCTGCTCAGAATCTTTTCTGTTCCTTGTTTGGTTGCTTAGCCCTGGCCCTACACTGGTTTACTCTGGCCTGCATAGTCTGTTTTGCTATGTCTGGGTCTGAAGCTCTAGCCTGCCCACATGGAGCATTAAGTGAGCACCTAGGCCAAGCCTTTTGTGGGTAGTTCGTATGAGGCTGGTTTGTCTCTCACCCAGATGCCCTGCTGAGTTTTGACTTGACTCACTCTTCCTGCTTTCCTCAGCCTGGAAATGAAATCTCTAAGTTTTAGAGTCTGAATACTGTTGGGACTCTTGCTCCAGTGTCACGTGGACGTTTGGGTAATGGACACTGTCTTTTGCAGCCTTATTGAAGCAGGCAAGTAAGATAGGGAATCAGTAGGCAGATGTAGAACCTGGCAGAGAGTCCACATGGACCTCAATAACCCCCAAGATTGCCGTTGGAAGACCCTCCCCAAGATTCTGCCATTCAGAACAAGACTTCCTCCAGAAGCCAGGGGTGGCCCTGGATATTCCCCAAGGACTTTATCATTGGGCCCTCAAGGAGAATTGATGGGGGCCTAATCAGTCAAAACAGCAAACAGCTGGAACTCTTTCCCTGCCATTAGCCAAGGGGTAGAATGAATAATGGTTCAAAAAGCAGGCACAAGGCCTGAACTTGCTCCCTCTCACCTTTGGACCCTGATTCTGACTGCCTTCTCCCCCTGCATGGATCAACACGCAAGTAAAACCTGGGCATTTATAATCTATAATAGGGAATTGTAGTCTGTTATCAACCTGCGTTATTGCTTTTTCAGCCACTTCCTCTCTATCTGCGACCCATGTTCCCATTTCTCGTCCCTCCCTACCTTAATAAATTACTGGCGTAACGCACCCGACATGCTCTTGAAATTCATTTCTGCAGCATAGTCAAGAACCTAGACAAAATCTGGTAAAATTAGTATTAAGGGATGCACTGGCCACCAGTTGGTCTCACAAACCCCTCCCCATTGTTCAGTTCCCCATGCCTGGTATCTCCTTGTAGGAGAGAGAAATTAGACTCATATAATGACATGGGGACTCTCGGCTGTTAGTATTAGAAGAGACCACCTTTTCCATATCTACTCATCTACTAATCCATTCCACGCATCTCTAGAGTATTAAAACTAGTTAATTGGATAATTATGTTTTAAAAAAAATCTCTAACTACACAAGAAGAATGGAAGCGAAGTCAATGATGATGATTCCTTAGGCATATTTTAGGCAGACAAAAGGTTGAAGTGTTCTATTTTAAAGTAGAGGTTTGGGGGAAAGGCTGATGTAGCCTCAGTCTGCTCATTGTTCCTCCCCAATGAATCATTGCAATGCTCTGGATGCTTGAGAGAACCAGTTGTTTATCTTTGCTCTGAATTTTATCTGTTTCAGACTGATAACAAGATTAAAAATACAACAGTGTAGGGAATGTTCTGAATTTGCTTCTTCAAGGGCATTTTCTTACAAGGCTAAGGAAAATGGTTGCTAAGTATATTTAACTCATACCATACTTAATTTCTAGCCATATTTTAAATCTCTCATCATGGCAGAAGATATAATATCCTCACCTCATGGACTAAGGGAGAGTCCTCTGAGAAACCCTAAGAATGAAACAAATGGATAAGAATTATGTACATACTAGAGAGCCATCATTTCACTTAAAAAAATAAACATGTTTTTATGTTCTTTTCTTTCTAAAATATGGGATTTTGTTTTCCTTAATTTCAGCAATACTACTGTCAAATCAATAATAAATACAAAACAGTCATGACAACACAGATCTGAGCTTTAACATAGTAGAAGGAAAGAGAAAAAACAGGTCTTTGTAATACCTTGAAAATGTTCTTTCTTTTCTTCTATGTTTATTGACTGTTTTTCAGTCACTGGGTAAGTACTAGATCCAGAAATAATAGAGAAACAGTCTTTCCCTTCTGTGATGGTCTTTTGTGATGGTTGTCAACTATTTCCTATTGTTCACCTTCCAGGCACTTTCTGGCCACCATGAGTTGGAGTAGGCCACGTGCTTAGTTCTGGCCAATGAGCTGTGAGCCATAGTGCTTGTGTCATTTCAAGGCCAGGCTACTTAAGTCTTGATGAAAAACTCTCCATTTCCTCTTCCATGGTGACTGATTGTGCTTCAGACAGATGCTGCTCCATCAGCCTGTGCCCTAAAGGAGATGATGTGGAGTAAGACATACACTGGATTTGTTATATGAATGAGAATTAAAATTTGGTGGTTTCATGCCATTGAGAGAATTAGAATATTTGTTAATGCAACATAATTGAAGCTTTGCTAACCAATTTCTCCTTATTTGCTTACAAGATAGTGGAGAAAGTAGACACATAAACAAACAATTACGATAAAACATCAAAATAACTGTGCACAGATCTTATGAAAGCACACCCAGGAGCACCTATGGTGAAGGGCTGAGGGGAAAGTATAGTAGTTGGACTTATTTTGTTGTTTTGGCAAAAATCCAAACAAAATACCATTTTTTAAAAAAAGGGTAAAGACTAAAAATTGGCTCAGATACCTGGGAAACTGAGCATACAGGGTACAGGTGGCTTGAGCCTCAAACTGGATCCAGGGCTCAAGCAATTTCTCAGGACTCTCTTCATCTCTCTAAAAGGTTCTCTCTATGTTGTGGTGCATTACAATGAAAAACTTGGCTGGTCTTTGTCCTCAGTTCCTGGGGAAGCAACACTGAATTTTTGGAGTTTCCTGTTATAGAGGTTTTGTTTGTTGTTTTGTTGTTATTGGACCCAGGACCACACCTGGTGGTTCATAATGCAATTGACTTGACAGGGAAGGGCCAACCACACCTGCAGTTTTAGGGTAGGGATTTGCTCCACCAGAATCATCAATCAGGTGATTAGGCAGTTGGAGATTTGAGCTATGTCAAATTAGCCCACTTCCCCAACCTCTGGAGGTAAGTGGGCTGCAGGTTGAGCTCAGTTACATGGTCATTTAATCTATTAATCATGCTTACATAATGAGACCCCATATGAACTTGGGACACTTGAAATTCTATCAGCTTCCATGATTGAGAAAATGCATCCCTGCTGTGATGGGAGGGTGATGTGTTCTGGTTCCCTGTGGAGAGGACACAGAAGCTTGCACATGAGACCCTCCCAGACCTCACCCTGTGTGCCTCTTCTTTTATCTTATTTGTATCCTTTTCCTATGATAAAACTGTAATCATAATGTAGCACTCAGTGAGTTTCACGAGTTGTTCTAGAAGATTATCAAACTAGAATGAAAGGTTGAAACTCCAAAATTTATAGCCAGCTGGTCAGAAGGGTAGGCATCCTGGGCCCTTGATTTAGCAGCTGGTTCCAGGACAATCTTGTAGAGCAGGGGTTCTTAACAAGAGTTCCATGAGCTTGAACTGAAATTCAAAAAAACCCATTATTCCTGTGGGGATTTGCTGGTGCTGGTGTGATATATTTATTAAATAATATAAAATACAGTATGGACTTAGTAAGGGTTTCATGGTTTTCACCTGACTGGTAAAGGGGTCTGTGGAATAAAAGAGGCTAAGAACCCCTGTTGTAGAGGATCACCCTGAACCCGTGGAGTCTGACCTAACTCTGAGCAGTTAAAGTTAGAAACTGTTGTGGAAGTTGTAGAGGCTTTGTGATAACTTGCACGGGTAGAGAGAGAGTCCTCTGCATGAAAGAGAGTTTTTTAAAATTATTAAAAAAAAATTTTTTAGCAAAAATTTTTTATTGTCTCTTTTAAAAAAGATAAATAGATCACACAAAATGGTACATTAAAAAACATAAGAGGCTCCCAAATACCCCACTCCTCCACCTCCTGCTCCACCCATATCAACATCCCCTTTCATCAGGAAGGTACATTCATTGCATTTGGTGAATACACCTTGGAGCACTGCCACACCCCATGGACCATAGTTTACATTGTAGTTCACACCCTTCCCCAGTCCATTCAGTGGGTTATGGCAGGATATACAAAGTTTTGCATCTGTCCCTGCAATATCATTCAGGACAACTCCAAGTCCCGAAAATGTCCCATATCACCTCTTCCTCCTTCTCCCTGCCCTTAGCAACTCCCGTGGCCACTGTCTTCACATCAGTGATAGAATTTATTCCATTGCTAGAGTCACAACAGTTCTATAGTAGGATACCAGCAAGTCCACTCCAATCCATATTATATTCCTTGGTCCTGTGGAACCTGGGATGGCGATGTCCACTCCACCTCTAAATCGAGAGGTGGCTTAGATCCCACATGGTTGATGGATGTGATTCTCCTACTTGCAGCTGTTGACTCTCGTTTCCCTGGTGTGGTAGTTGACCATTCTTATCTCCTCATCAGCTGACCTGGGTAAGTCCAAAGAACTGGAGCTAAGTGTTGCAACTCTGCTAATTCTCAGGGCCCAAGTGGCACATGGACAATCCAGGGAGTTAAGTCTCCTGAGCGTACAGAAACCCCAACACCAATCACAGGTTCAATAAATGTGACAGAAGGTCATGTGTAGAGAGGTCATATCTGAATCCAACTCCATCACACTCAGGAGCACAAATTCCAAAGTAGAGCCCACTGACAAGGCACTGACCTCCAGAGCCATCTGCCATGACCATAGAACCTGTGTGTCTCCATAGCCCTCAGGAGCACCTGTACTGGGTTGTATATACTTTGGCTGTCTCTGGGATCCTGTGGAGATGTGCATAAGTGCAACCCTTCTGATGACCTCCTGACTCATTTTGAAGTCTCTTAGCCATAAAAACTCATTTGTCTTTACCATTTCCCCTTTTATTCAAGGTCTTTTTCTAGGTGCCTCACCAGCTGGTGATGGCAGTAATCTGTCGGCACCAGGGAGGCTCATACCCGGGAGTCATGTCCCATGCTGGTGGCAAGGTAATGCATTTATATGCTGGGTTTGACTTAGAGAGTGGCTACATTTGAACAACATGGAGGCTCTCAGGAGGTAACCTTTAGGCACCCTGAATCTCTAGACACAGTTGAAAAAATCAATTTTATCGGTACATGTTGATAAGGTATAAATCCATCCAAAGTGTGCAACCAATGGTATTTGGTATAATCACGTATTTGTGCATTCATCACTTCAATCATTCTTAAAACATTTTCATTATTCTAATAATAATTAAAAATGAAAAACAAACAAAACTTATCACCTCTCAACTCTCTATGCTTCCCCTGGTGTACATAGCTGCTATTCTTTGTCCTTCACTCTAATATATCTGTATTTATATTTTGTTAAAAACAGTCTTGTATATGCAATATCACCCATATTCATGTTTTACATGAGGTTTTACTATCTTTTACAGTCCCATGCTAGGGTTTTTAGCTGTCCTTCTAATAATATACATGACTTTAGACTTTCCCTTTCAACAACTCTCATACCCATATAATAGCACTGCTATTTACAAACACTGTGATGTGCTTCCACCATTTCTTTTCATTTCCAAAGATTTACACATAATCTTTTTACCAATTCTGCACAGATTAAACCACAGTTTTCTGTTCTCTAACCTCATTCTATATTCTAGTGACCTATATTTTAATTATTAACTCCATGAGTTTATACAATATATTTAATTCATAATAGTGTAATCATATAGTATTTGTCCTTTTGCGTCTGGCTTGCTTCAGTCAACATAATGTTTTCCAGGTTCATCCATTTGTCATATGCTACACAACTTCATTTCTTCTTATTGGTACATAATATCTCATTGTGTATATATAATACGATTTATTTATTCATCAATTGATGGATACCTGGGTTGTTTCCAACGTTTGGCAATCATGAATAATGCCATTATGAACACTGATGTACAGATGTCTGTTTGTGTCTGCTCTCAGTTCTTCTGGGTATATACCTAGGAATGGGTTGCTGGGCCACATGGCAAGTCCATATTCATCTTCCTTAGGAACTCAAACAGTCCTCCCCAGTGGCTGTACCATTCTACATTCCCACCAATGTGAATAAGTGCTCCTATCAAAAGAGGGGGTTTGGTCACCCAAAGGAGGGAAGTGGTGCCAGGCAATAATTCTAGTTAATGGCTCTTGAGAAATCCTGGGGTTCCTGGGAAAAAAACCATTCAAGTGGTCCAGGCACCCTGGGACCCTGGGAGCTCAAGCAGTGTCTATTTAGTGACTAATATATATGCACTTCAATCTTTTACCAACTGGAATAGCTGAATCAATGCATATCAGCTTAATATTTGCTCTGTACAGAAATGAGGACTGAGGAACAAACAAGGACTCAGTAATAAAGGGTTCATTGCTGTGACCTGAGGCTTCACATTTCAATATCAAATCCATGTTGAATTAGAATGACCACTGCATGTCTTTTCCACCAATGACAGAGTTGTTGCTGAACAAAGAACTCACCTGTACCTCAGTGTGGTCACGCTCTCCAAAATTTGTGTTGAGCATCAAGTCTCTAGGACAGGGAACATTGTTACCCCAAATTTTTCAATATGAGGGCAAGAAAAATGACTACAACCTTCAGTGTTTCTGAGTTTTATGGTTCATTTTATTCTTTGCACAACTATGGCATCTGTAATGGAATTCTCCATTAAGCTGCTGCCTGCCAATCCTATGATTTCACTGGACTCCAGCCCTAGAGTGTCCCCCAGGTCCACACACATGAAAGCTGCTCTCTCTTTCATACCCTCATTTATAAACCTCATCCCAATTCTCATCCATTTTCCATGACATGATTTGTCATTAATAAATTCATATTGCTCATTGCTCTTAAGTCCACCGTCTGAGAACTGTTGAAGTGCCCTTAAGCGACTCTAGTTGCTGAATCGGAACTCGCTCATCGGTCATGTTGGCACCATTCAGCTGGGCTGCTCACTTGCCAGCAAGTGTTTGAAACCTTCCCCATCTCTTCTCCCAGGTAGAGTAGAGGTACTCAGCAGTCCTGAAAAATTTCACATCTCTTATCAAGCAAGATGGAAGGAAAAGGGAAGCTGAAGTTGGGGGAAGTGAGAAGGAACACAGGGATGCAATCTGACAATTCTTCTTGCTTCTAGGTGGGAAAAACATGCTGAAGTTATTTTATGGAGAATAGGATCTAAGAGACCATTTAGTTCAAGATACCATTTTAGAGATCATGAGAGACCCAGAAAAAATCATGGCTTATCCTAGGTTGTCTGGCATAACCCTGACATTTGTCCTCATGTTTCTGGCTGCTCAACAACCTGAGAGTCAGTGAGGGGTGGAAGACGCTGGCTGTCCACAGAATACAAAGGAAAGGGGATGGAGAAGTAGGGGAGAAGAATGGAGGAAATACAAACAAGAACAGACCGGGGAATGACAGTGAGACAGAAAATTAGAAAGAAATTAGGAGGAAAAAAGCTCTATTGTAGATCTATAAAAAATTTTTAAATAATAATACAATTTTTATTACATCCTGACTTTGAAAGCTGTAAGGATGAAGAGGGAGGAATGGTTTTTATTGAATCAGAAGGAAATTAAGTGATAAGCTGTTTGTGACCCAAAGTGGATAAAGAGATTGTTCAAGTATGTGCAGTGTGTTCAGCACCGCTGATTTATTATGAATGGTTGGAGACTTGCCCCTGAGATCTGGTCTTCTGGCCACAAATACCCCCTGCCCTGCCTTATGTGCACATATGGCATGGCAATAAAGACCATGGTCTTTGATATTAGAGAGGGCTGGGTGCGAATCTCAGTCCTTCACCTTCCTTAGTTGGGTGTTTCCTGATAAATGCCTCTACTTCTCTGTCTCTTTGATCTAGAGATGTGCTGCTATTTATAGGTACAAGCTCAAATTCAATGAACAGGTAGGGAGGGATACTGTGACTTCATTAAATAAACGAGATAAAGAAAATTGCTTGTTTATTTAGCAAATAGATTTGAACTTCCCCCTTATTCCTTGCAATTATAGCCAAACAATGCAAGTGAAATCCTGAATGGTAAAGGTTTTTTCTTTTTCCTTAATTGTGACTTTATTCACTATTTCTTTCCAAACAAAACAAAAACAAACCTTTGAGATGGCTTGCAACCAAATACTGTGTTGTCAGTAAATGACAGAATAGAAACCTGGCTCAGAACTTGCTCCCTCTTATATGCTGGACTGGGTCTTGCAAGCCTTACTCAGCAATATATGCTTTTAGCCCAGGATCAATGTCCCCATGGAGGCTTCCACAAGGGGAATGGAATGCCCAACATTTTCGATAATGACCCTGGCAAGGCATGGAATGCAGATTTCAGGATGATGGAGGCACTGGTTTGGAAGGCCCATGGGGAGGCTCTGCAGACAGATGGCGGTTTCCCTAATCACAAAAATAGGCAGTGTTCCCAGGCCCGTGCCCCTTCCACCTCACCAGAGCAGGATGGGCTACCCAGGGAGGTGAGGACTTAACCATAGATGCAGGGCTTCTCTGCAACTCTCCTCTTGTTTGCGCATTGATAAACGCTGATTTGTGCAGTATGGGTTCTATGCAATTGCAGGTACCAGGGTCAGAGTGGTTCAGAGGTTCAGAGAGAGGCCAGGAGTTCCCTTTCAGTTGAAGAAACAAAGAAACGTAACAAGAAGATTACAGAAACTGACTTGTTATTGAAAAATCAGACTGAGAAAATACAAAAGGAAGACCCTAATTTATTAAATTACTAACGAATTAATTCATAGCCTGTTACAGGAGATATGGATCCAAATTTAAAAAGAAACAATGATTGGCTTCCTTCAACCCTGAAGCTCTCTTGCTGGGACTGCGTGAGTAACCTGCCTGTCCTCTCCTGGAGGTGAGGAGGACCTTTGTGAAGCTGGAGTTCTCCTTGCCTCCTGCCTTCTCTCCTCCCTCCTGGGTGAGGGGGTTTGGCCCTGGTGTCTGAAAGCCACCGTCTCTCTCTAACAACTTGTTTGCAGTTTAGGCTTGTTTCACAGAGCAGAGCCAGGACTGGGGAATTAGCTCAATGGATGAGCTCATATTTTCAGGTGCCCTATCTGCTAAATGTCAGCCTGCCTAAATGATAGATGATAATAGCCCAGTACTTACCACCTGGCTAACTCTGGATAGGACATTCCTCCCCGCTCTGTACCAGCCGCCCTCCCTCCCTCCTGCAAGTTTCCAATGACTTGTCTATGAAATGGGCATAATTGATATTCTACCTATCTGAAAACAGACATGGCTGAATGCCTGGGAATTCCTTCTGGCTCTGGACTCTTTGATTGCTTATCAAAGCATGGTTCCATGACCACCTGACCTGTGGCATCAGCATTCTCAGGCCCCACCCCAGACCTATTTAATGAGAAACTCCAGGGTGGCCCAGCAGTGGGCGTTTTAGCAGCCCCCTGGGGGATTGTGATGTGCACCAAGTCTGAGAATTACTGATGTAGAGCCAGGGGCCTCTTCTCTGTAGAACTTACTAAAATCCCTCTGAGCCTCAATTTTTTTCATCCACAAAAGTCAGGTAATTCGGTATCTTTTAGAAGATCGTCATGAGTTTTAAATGACATACGAGCACCTGAGACACTGTAGGTGCTCAATAAATGTTAGCTGAAATTGAAAGACCAGAAAGGTTGAAAAGGAGACTGGGGACAAAAGGATAAGAACACCAGTCTTCATTTTCCTTTATATAACACTTTTAGCATTACATAATTCGCAATTTGCATGCAAAGCACCCCACCCGGGTCTCCTTAGGAGCCTTAAAAAAATCCAATATTATGCAGACAGCCAGAGAGTCTGGCTGCTAAACCAGGCTTAAAAACTAATTTTCCCTCTTTAAGGAAGTGACATTTGCACATTCAGCACAGCAGCAATAAATTTAGGCTTTCTTACCACCCCCTGCTGCACATGGGGTTATTATTTTTATCAATAGCAAAATGATTTCTTTTTTGAGTGTTTGGAGCTGTTTGAGTATTCGGAGCTGAATCTCCCCTTTCATCAACATTGTATTATCAGCAGAGTAAACAGCTCATTAGAAAACATCAACAACAACAAAAAACAAACCTAAAAACCATTATTAAGAGAAGAAATGTGATGAGGACATCTAATTATATCTCAGAAAGTACACTTTCCATTAAAAGTTGGAATCACATTCATTGTCAATTAAAAAAGGATTAACAGTGAAGGTTTGACAATTTGGGCTTAGACATAGTTTGAATTTCAAGGCTATTTTCATTAACAAGTAATGCCTGGTGAAGTGCTCCAAGAACACAAAACAATGCTTATTCTCCTTAGGAATTTTCCAAATGCTTAGAAGGCCTCTTCATCCTCAGAGGTGAGGCACTACTGGTCCACTTTGGGAGTATAAGGGGCTGACCTCTGAACCCCAATATGAGTTCAAAAGGGCTGGAAAGGAAACTGTTCAGGTGGGAGGGGAAGTGGATAGAGTGATCTCAACTCAGCCCTTTTGGGGGGACCTGCCTTCTGACTCCTGTTCCTTGATCCCTGAACCTCTCCTAAGCCCCAGAGAAGGAGGGTTTCCCTATAAATCTCGGATATTGACATGAATTAGAAATTCCTTCCTCTCTCACAGACTCTTGCACAGAGAGACTGATTATTATTATTTTTTGGTGGTGGCAGGGTAGGGATGGAAGTTTCATCTGCAACTCTGAATTTGAAGTGAGGAAGGTATTATGGCCAAAATTGAACCCTAGAGATGGTATCAATGGTGAGATCAGAAGGTTGAAGAACCTCCATGATATCCAATGCAGCGATGAAGGTCATGAGAAGGCAGGAGACTTTTGTCTTTTCAGCCAAGGGAACAAGTGTCAAGCTGGAACAAAAGACAAAGTCGAGATTTCACCCGTGTGGGCATTGGCCTGTGTAGCAATGCTCCAAAATGTACTCATCAAATGCAATGAATGTACCATGCTAATGAAAGAAGTTGTCGATGTGGGAGGAATGGGGCGTGTGGGGAGTGGGGTATATGGGAACCTCTTATATTTTTTAACGTAACATTTTGTGTGATTTATGTATCTTTAAAAAAAAAGATTATGAAAAAAGACCCTGAATATTCAGAAGCCACATAGGTAATAGGATGGAGAAGGTAAGAGAGAGAAATGAGTGAGTGAGACCAAGACTCTTCCTCTCACTCAATAAATACTGACTAAAATCCTACTGTGCAGTCAGACCCTTTTACTCAAGGAGGTTAGAATTAACTCATTTTTATTGGCTTCTGAGTTTGACAGTTATATAAAATAAGGGTAAGAGATGATGTTATTGTCACTTACAAAAACCTTTCCACCTTTTAGCTCATTGGACCTTTATAACAGCCATGAGCAGTAAGCAGATTAGGTTTTATCACACATATTTTAGAAATGGTGAAATTCAGATTACTCAAGGAACAAACGTGTAGACCTAAGATTCTAACCCAGATCTCTGGAGTCCTATTTCAGTGGTCTTTCCGCTTTACCCTGGGTGGGCTCAGAATGATTTGCCTCCTCCTTCTGTACATTCAGAAATTTAGAAGAGTAGTTTACATCTTTCCATTTTTTGTTGGAAGCACTGAAGCCCTGGGTGTGAACTTCACTGATTGGCCGTAGGTTGTTCTAAAATAGAGTGATAATATTGGAGGGAAAAGCTCATTTCTTTATTCAGTAGTATTTGTGGAACACATATTAAGTGCCAGGTACTGTTCTAGGTACTTTTTCTTCAGTGATGCTTAAAAGCGCAGAGTAGAATGGAATGGATAGGATGGTATCACTTAAGTAAAAGTGGCACAGCACAACAGAACAATGCAGTTCCTGGTTCAAGGATATACATATATTCGAGGAGCTACATGGAGGGTGGTTTGAAAGGACATGCAGTAAACACCAGCGTGAATGTCTGAAGAGGGGGGGGAAAGTTGAGAAATGGAATGGGGATCAAAGGGCAAAGACAGTGGGGTGATGCTTGGATTGCTGTTGATGCTGAACCAACCCAAGTCAAATGGCAGGTGGCATCATTCAAATCATCATCTCCTATTGTTCAGAAAAGTGGAATACAGAAATTCTTCTGCCTCCAAGGAGCTCATAGCCTTCTTGGGGGGAATGCACAAATCAGCCAATACTTGCAATAAGTGGAATCCTCAACAAGCTTCAGGTCTCATGTTTTAAGCTTTTTGGTTTTTTTCTTTTTTTTTAAGCAAGTGCTTTCATAGCGCTCAACCTGGTGGTGGGGTTGCTTCTGGGCTAGCGATCTGTTTGGTGTTGTCACCATTGGGCCTATTAAAAGGCAGTTGCAAACTCATGAAGTTGAAGTGTAAATGTGCTCCCAATCTTGGTTGTGCTGTGGTTCCAAGAGGGCTGGTGGCAGCCCCTGCTATTCTTGGTTGCGGGAACTCCCTCCTACACAAAATCTCCCTGGGAACATTATGTTCTAGCATATTGTAAATGAAGGCAAGAGAGCAACTTCAGGCACCCTGGACTCAAATAACTTTGTCTTTTTTGCTTAAGTATAGCATTGGAGGAAAGAGGCAAGAGGAAGCCAAGGGCCCTGCCCTTACCCAAGATACCTGATATGGGAAAAAAGTCTTCTTGGTAATGGAGATTATCTGTAAAGGTTATAAAATACCCCCGTTTTTCCTCCCTGGGAATCTCTCAGAGAGGAAAATATGTCTCTTCAGCATCTCCTGAGATGATCTCTTTTTGTTTGTCTTAATGTCTGACTCTATCTCTTTCTCTGATTCTTTCTGTGACTCTCTTTGCAACTCTGTATTTTCATCTCTTCTCTCTCTCTGACTCTCAGTGATACTTATTCCTTAATCTCTTTCTGTCCAGATTTCTTTCTTTCTATGTCTTGTTCTCTCTATGACTCTCTCTGCATCTGTCTCCCTATTGTGTGCCTCATTCCCTCTATTTTCCTCTCTATCTCATTCATCCTTTTTCTCCCACCTTGTTCTCTTTTAGTTGATACAAGATTCCTAGGAGAGGATGAACATTTGTCATTACCAGGACCCCCAGAGATTGAGATGGAGCAATATTGTTCAAGGGAACAGCTATGTTCAGTACCATGGATGTACCATGTGATTTCTTCCTCACCTGCTATCCCATTTTGATATACCATACATATATATCTGGATCATAGCATCCTAGGGTGGTGTGGTAGTAAGCCAAAACGTTGCTAATGCAAAGTACCATAAATCTGCTGGCTTTTATAAAGGGTATTTATTTGGGGTAGAACCTTACAGTTACAAGGCCCTAAAAAGTCTAACTCAAGGTTGCCTTCTCATCAAATTCAGTTGCTAAGTATTGAAGCAAGATAGTCACTGATCTCTGCCTCATCTCTCTTTCCTGGGTTTCCTCTTCCTCTTCAGGATCCATGTGCCCAGCTTCTTCCCAATCTCAGGTGCAGACTGGAGCAGGGCTTGTCTCTCAGGGCTTCCTCTCCCTCAGCTGCAAACCATCGGGTTAATGGGTCATCTCTCTCCAGGGCACCAGGATCAAGCATGTGTCTTCCCATGTGTCTTCTTGAACAAGTATCTGTTTATATTGGTCCACCAAGGGGGCAGGGACTCAGACTGAGGCACACCTTACTGATGGTTGAATCAAAGACCTAATCTTAACAGGTAATTTAATCAAGGGCCCCTCAACTGAATCCAATATAATCAAAGGGTATCGCACCCAGAAGAATAGATTAGTTTACAAACATAATCTTTCTCTTTGGGATTCACAAAAACAATCTCATGCTGTCTCACTATCTGCAATAAATTATAGTAGGTTCTCGGAGTATGAAAGAAATCTATACCATGACGTGTACTCCTGAAAGCCTACAACCCACATGAGGACGCATCTTGGATTTAGTACCAAGTGAGCAATAAGGCAAGGGAGAAATGGAAACCAAATGGATAATTATATTAAGGATAAATGATTAGAGAATGTCAATTAAAACTTCAGTCAAATGAGTTTAACATTTTCCTTTTCAAGTCTAGACTTTAGGATAGTCCACTTAAAGGGAATTTTAAGTTTACCAGGCAGACACAGTCAGATTGGATTACCACATCACACTGATTCTGGGCAGAAAAGAAATGGGAGAATGAATCCCCAAGGCTTGCAGATTCTTAGCAGATTAGCTGGCCAAGAAAGAAGTGTGGGCAAGCAGATACCCAGATATTCCCTGTCATCTACTCCCCTCTACCTGTGTGGAGATAAGCCTGGATGTTGACCCATGGACTCCTGAAATTGGGGAAAGTATGAGAAAGTGAAGGCCCCCACCCCTCTTAAAACCTGTTAGTTTTCTTAGCTGATTGAACTTGACCTCTAAACCTGTGGTCAACCAGGGTTAAGTCTGTCCCCTCGTGGGAGGAGAGCAGTGGCACATAAAAAGACTTGGGCTGCCACCTTCCTGGAGCAGCTCCCTAGAATATATGTTCTCAAAGGGAGTGATATCATCCTCAAGGATGGATCTTGGGGTGGGAAGGGTGGAAAAATCTGAATTAAAACAACAGTTTGTAGCTCTCCGTAGGTCAACCTTATCTGATAATATAAACATATATACAGTATATTTGCGTTATTAAAATTCCATTGGGGGAGAATCGAGAAGGACAAAAAAATGTCTGAAAAGTTCCTGGGGGAAGTGAAATCACTCCCATTGAGAATGCATGAATTAGGGATCTGGCCCAGAAAATGGTAGTGAGATTGAAACACAGGTTGAGAAAAATGGCCCTAGTACCAACCTTGATTCCAATGTATGTTCTTCTGGAAACACAAAGGAGCAGTTTAATTCTTGCCCCAGAAATCCCTGAAGCACAGAGAAATGAAGGTGCCTTCTCCTGCCAGCCTATTTGTGCTATCCATACTAGTTTTAGATAAAAAAAGGAATCTACCTAAGTTGCGGGTTAATTTGCTGGAAGGTTAAAGGTAGAGGTAGAGACACCATAGAAAGAAATGGTACACTAGCGTCATGTCTCCCACAGTAGCAGAGACTGTCAGAGTAGGAAATATGAATTAGAGCCAGAACTTAAGAAAACCTGGAGGATGGCCAGGCTGAGGCTAAGGTATGGTGAGTGAGGCACACAATTTAAGAATCTTGTACTTGCATGACCTGAGAGCAAATGTCCCCTCACATTTTGCACTTAGGTGCCTCACTCCCCTCACCCTAGTCCAAGCCCTGAGAAAAACAGTGGCTCCAGTTGTCCTTGGCAGAGCTCTTGTTCTTCACCAACCCACTGGGGCCCAGGATCTGGTAGCTTCTGAGGTGCTCTGGTTCAGGAAGGTGCTGAGGCTGATCGTCAGGTGAATAAATGTGCAGATAGGAGGGAGATTTCTCCAGGGGGGCAGGAGGTCTAGCTTAGGCAATTCTGCAGCAAGGAGACATGGGCCCTTCCTTTACATTAGCTGTTCAGGATTTTCTTTGGGAAAGTCTCCATCCTTAAAACTGCCTTTCTCTCTACCATTATTCAAGTATTTGGTAGCGGAATTGAGGACCAGGCTAAGGTTACACTGCTCCTTTTCATGTAGCCACGACTGGAATGCTGTCTTCAGTTATGAGGAAACAATGAATGAGCTCCTAATAGAGAAACTGTCTGGTGCCAAAAATGGCAGTGAGTATGAAATGAAAGACATTCTTGTTCATCCAGGGAGAAGCCAGTATTTCTGTGTCTACCTTTCTGATATGAGTGGATGTAAATATAGATGCAGAGGGAGGCTCTGGGTGCGTTTTTCTACCACATGTGCACACATGCTCGGCATGTGTGTGAGTGGGTGAAGGTGATTTCACTTAATTATATGCCTCATTCAGCCAGACAGAGGAAAATAGAAATTAACTTCTATTATTTCACGAATTCTACCCCTTCATCTGAATTTTCATGATGGCATCTTTGAATATGGATGTTCTATCTACGGTAGCCATAATTGCAGGGGCTCCTTCCCTGACAGCCCTGTTTAAAGCAACGCTCACAAAATGCTCCTTTGCCAATTACCACATTTTAGAAAACAGCAACAATTCCCAGGACTGCTGCCACTAAATTATCTTTCCACAAATATGTGTTCACCCACTGAAAAATGTAAATGAGGAGCAAGTTGAGCTCACTGTTTGAATGCCTGCCTCTCACATATATGAGGTCCCAGGTTCAATCCCTGGTTCCTCCTTAAAAAAAAAAGACTAAAAAACTGGGGAACAGATGTAGCTCAGTGATTGAGCACCTGCTTCCCATGTATAAGGTCACAGTTTCAATCCCCAGTATCTCCAAACAACACAAAATTGTAAATGAATAAGCCCATATTTTCCTTGAAAGCTTCAAGTTGTTCTTTCTTCTTCATTTTACATTTTATCAACAGATATCTCCTTTTGGGCAATTGCAATAAAAAGATGCTAAAAAAGAAATGAACAGGGAAACGGACTTTGGCCCAGTGGTTAGGGCGTCCGTCTACCATATGGGAGGTCCGCGGTTCACACCCCGGGCCTCCTTGACCCGTGTGGAGCTGGCCATGCGCAGTGCTGATGCGCGCAAGGAGTGCCATGCCACGCAAGGGTGTCCCCCGCGTGGGGCCCCCACGCGCAAGGAGTGCGCCCGTGAGGAAAGCCGCCCAGCGTGAAAAAGAAAGTGCAGCCTGCCCAGGAATGGCGCCGCCCACACTTCCCAAGCCGCTGACGACAACAGAAGCGGACAAAGAAACAAGACGCAGCAAATAGACACCAAGAACAGACAACCAGGGGAAGGGGGGGGGGGGGGAATTAAATAAATAAATAAATCTTTAAAAAAAAAAGAAATGAACAGAAAATTATAATTGGGACAGGGAAACATGGGCCTCCTGAAAGGACTTTGAAACCTCAGAGTTTGTGTCGCATAACTGATGATCGTCATTTAATACCTGTACACTGAACATTTAGAATTCCTTCCTTGGCAGGTTATTTGGTTGACCTTGTAGAAGTTTCTTAACCTAACTGTGCCTCAGTTTTCTCCTCTGGAAAACCACAGTAATGAGAGTACCTACCTCTTTGGTTTATGTGAGGATTGAAAGGGTTAATGTGTGTCAAGCTCTTAGAACAGTAGCTGGTATACAGCATGTGCTTTGGGGATGGAAAGTACAGAAAAGGGAAGGGATGGGAGCTCATGAGTCAGCATGGAGAGGGCAGATTTCTTGGCATTTCAGTCTTCCCAGGGGCTGCTTCCGATTTGGCATGAGGGGGTTGTTTCTTGTCCTCCACTCTGCCCATAGAGATGAGAACCTGAGAAAACACACCCAGTCCTCTCTCCACACCACCCCACCCCTCACAGGTCAGAAGTTGTACCTGAGGGAGGTAGGGTACAGGGCCTTTAAAAGCACAGGGTCATTCCTTGGTCTTCTTGCTTTTTGACCCTCTTCCAGCTTCTGCTTTGGTGTCCTGGGTGTTAGGCATAAAATCTAAGTCCCTTGGATGTCTGGGCATCTTTGTTCCCTAGGCAGGTAGGTGAGTGGACTGATCCCGTTGCTCCTGATAAGTCTAGAAGGAGTAGGGAGATGTATTAGGACCCATCCAGAGACCTCAGGCTCCACCACCAATTTCACTGGGTTTGGTGAACTATGAAGAACCCTATGCAGAGCTATGAGGCAACACACAGTTGCTTACTTGGCAGTTGATCCTAGTGTGTATGTAAAATGGGTATGGCGGATCCTTGTAAAGATCCCCCAATTCCTCTCTTAAATAAGGTGACTTTAAATCTGGATCTGCCTGTTTATACAGAGTTCTGGATTAACCCACCATCCTCTAATGACTAGAGTGAACCATTTGCAGCTCCTGGAATGAAACATGCTTTTTCATGTTCCTGTAGCTGGGATAATGTTTCTTAATTCTTCACTAGCTAATTCTTGCTCGTCCTTCAGCTTAAATGTCACCCTGTTCCTGCATGAGTGGGTTCTGTAACTTTGGCTATATGTCCCCTGCTTTCCCAGCACTCACAGCACACATCACATGATTGCCTAATTCCTTACTGAGAGCCCAATAGATTTTGAGTTCCTTGAGTATGGTAACAGATCTTATAAACTAATGACCCTTACCACTAAATTCAGGGCCTAGTACATCATAAGAGTTCAACAGTTCAAAGACCATTTATCAAAAAGATATCCTAATTAATTCACCCCCTCCATCTGGACATTAAAAGATGAGAAGCCTCTAGTTCTGCAAAGATCTGAAGGGGAAGAGTGTTCAAGGCATTGCAAGAGCAAGTGCAAAGGCCCTGAGGTAGAGCAAGTGCCGTGTTTGAGAAAGGAGGACTGATGAGGCTGGAACACAGTGAGCCTGAGGTAGGGTGGGAAGAGAGTAGTCCAGAGAATCAGGTGAGTCCTGGGTCAGGTAGGGTGCTAAGTGCTATGCAGGGTAATAAGTGCAATAGGGAGTTTTGGAAATTTTTGTCAGGGGAGTGACACCATCTGATTTATGTTTAAAAAATAGCAACAACAAATTATTTTTAATATAAAGTTTTACCCCAGTAATTTTTTTCCGAGGCATTTTTGGAAAACTGGAAAGCCTGTTGAATGTACCCATTCAGAATGGAAATTATGATGTTTCATTAAAATTCTCTTCTTGGAGTAGGGTATAATTTTCTTTTATTACAAAACCAATATTAAAGAAACAAAATGAAACTGAAGAAGGAAAATAATTTACTGCTCCATTCCAGAAAATCAAGATTTTTGTTTTGAGTTCTCTTATAGTCTCTGACCATGTACATAAAGAGTTTGATTACAGTTGCAAAGATGGTGGATATATAGTGAATTAAGTTCTGCTACTTTCACACAATTGACACCCTAAGATTTTTCCACATTTCATATATGTGTTCATGTCAGTGTCTGGCATGTAAAAAGTAGTTAATGTTAAAATGCTACCTTTCTTTCCAATCTTCCTCTTTCTATTTCTATTATTATGTCAGCATAAAGTCTTTATAATGATTATTTTTAAAATTTGCAAAGCACTTTATTAAAATAACTCAATTTCTCTTGGTTTTTATACTCAGTTGGATATTAAGCTAATTACATTTTTTCCCCAATCCTAAACAAGTTATTACATAATTAAAATTCTTTGTATTTATAACCATTTTCCCCTTTTGTATTGTTGCCTTTGGACACTAGTTTCCAAAAAAAATAAATAATTTTTTTTTTTTTAAGAAAAAAACCTTTTTATTCCCAGGAAATATTGCACAAAATTATAATTATAATAGGCAAAAGTGGAGTTCACTTACTTTGCCTCCCCTACTCTCTTCCATTACCTGTGAGAGAGGCAGCCTTAAAGTTCTTCAGGAAAGCAGGAAATTCCTGGTTTAGGATAAATAACCGAGGAAAGAATTTTAGGGAAAAATTTATATATATTCCTTGGGTTTTCTATATGATTCTCAACCTGTATGTATATTTTCAAAGGGTTGAAACAATTTGCTCTGCTCCTAGAAAAGTGTAAACAGATAAATTTCCTAATGACATTGCCAACAGAAGACATCATCACTTAGATAAATTTTGTTAATGTAGTAAGTACAAATGGCACCTCATTATTATTTTTATTTACTTATCTTTGAATGTGAGAGAACTTCCTCATTTCCATGAATGATAAACTACAATTTAATAAGCATTTGCAATGTACTAGACAGTTGGTCATTGGCTTAGTGAGAATTCTCATTTAATTCTCATCCCAGACATCTTATGAAGTTATTTTTGTTGAATCTATTTTGTGGATGGGGAGGCTGAGATTGGGACAAATTGAAATAACTTTTTAAAGGTCAGAGAGTAAGTGACAGTATAGCCCAATTTTGAGCTTGGACCTCATTGCTGATTGCATCTTCTCTTGCCAGTATTTCAAATGCAATGCCTATTTATTTTTTATGATACCTGATGTTTTTCTCACTAATTAAGTATAATGTGGGTATGTATTTATTTCTTTGATATATTTAATGAAAATATTTTCCCAAGGACTTATAAAAGATCCTTTTAGCAGGAAATATTTAAGTTGAGGGAGTCATAAGTTGAAGAAAGTAGAGGTCTAATTTCACTAGTGCATAAGGTGTGTGATTCCAAGAAGCAGAATGAGACATTTTTACAATGTTTATTTATAAAACTTCTCTCAGTTTCAACCACAATTCTCACCCACTCTTGGTTTACTGTGCTATCCAGTTCCTAGATTATTCTCAAGCATTCAGTCAATTGGCATTTACATAACCAGATTACCATTTTCAGCCACATCCCCATTTATAAACTAGCTGTAATTCATTGTATGTTACATGGGAATGTGGAGAAGCATGGGGAAAATACAGCTGGAGTGACCTATGGACTGTGGTTAGTAGTAATGATATAATATTCTTGCATCTATGCAAAAGATGTACTGTGTTGATACTGAGGCAGTATGGAAAATGTGAGCCAAATATACACTATAGACATGGTAACAATCAGATGATATTATTTTATCTGTAACAAATGACACACCACATTGTGGTATGTTGATGGAAGGGTGTTGTTTGGGAATTCTGCACATGTGCATGATTGTTTTATAAGTTTACAACTTCAGTCATAAAAAAAACATACTTAAAAATAATAAAATAATAATCTTACACCAAATGTAAGATAAGGACTATGATTAGTAGTAAGATTTTGACAGTGTTCTTTCATAGTTTGTAAGAAACGTCTCATGACAATGCAAGGTGTTGGCAGCGGGTTGGTGTGTGGGACCCCTATATGATGTTAAGCATGTTTGCTTTGTAAGTCCACAACTTTTACTATATACTTGTTTATGTATGTTCATATATAAATGATATAAAGATAATAATAATTGGATTGATTAGGGGAAAATACGTTGTTTAGTAGTAATATTTTGACAAAGCTCTTTAATCATTAGTTCAAAAGGTTTAGTAACAACGCAAGTTATTGGTGGTAGGGTGAGATGTTACATATGTTTGTTTGATGTTATATATGTTTGTTTTGTAAGTTCAAAACTATTATACATTTATTGTTTTTGTATGTTTATGAGTGATATATTTCAATAAATTAAAAAATACATATAAAAAAACCCAAAAACACAATCATGCATAATGTGCAGAATTCCCATACAGCACCCCTCCACTAACACCTCACATTGTTACTTCGAGATGGTATCATACTGTTTTTACAGATGAGGAAAATGAGGCAAAGATGTAAAATCACTTTCCTAACGTCATATTTCTTCTAAGTAGCAGAGAGGAATTAAACAGATGTCTGGAGGAGTTCAAAGCACATGCTCTTTTTGCAATATTGTATACAAAGGTGTCTAAAGACGTATTGTTTGAGTCAACAATAGACTTGAGAATGCTCCCAGTTGAGTGGCACAGGTAAGCAAGATGTAGATTACTTCAGTGACAAGAGACAAGGAGGGAAATTAGATCTGTCCACAATGATGGTAGGAAGTAGGAGAGAGGGGAGGTTCAGGAGACAAATTCATCCATCCTTTTTCCTCCTTCCCTCCCTCCTTCCCTCCCTCCCTCCCTCCTTCTCTCCCTTCCTCCCTCCCTCCCTTTCTCCCTCCCTCCCTTCCTCCCTTCCTCCCTCCCTTCCTCCCTTCCTTCCCTCCTGCCTCCATTCATCAAAAATATATTGGATGCATTATAGGAGACACTGTGGAAAGTGGGATGAATGTAACATAGTCTCTGCCATTAAGGAACCTACATTCAAGAGACAAAACAGATGAACACATGATTGTAAACATTGTGATATTGCTAGGATGGAAACATCACAGAGAGTGATGAGACTGCAGAGCTTGTCAGCTAATTGGTGATCCCCAGTAATTTGCTGAGTGAATATGAAACTCAGAGATGGACATTAGAATCTGATTAGGAAGAGAGTAAACAGAGAAACATCTGGAAAAGAGCTTAAGTGTGAGCTGAGTGTTTTTTGGAAGGGTTGATAGAAATTAATTAGCTCAAGGGAGTGGGTGGAAGGTGTTCCCTGCAAAGGGAATCAGGATTGCAAACACTTGGAGCTGTGAAATAGAACTGAATATATGAGGAACAGAGAGGGTTTCCGTAAAGATAGTGTGGAGGGGAGGGGAAGGAGATGGAGTCAGGAAGATTGCAAGATCCAGGCTATGGCTGCTGGATTGGAGGAATTTCCATCCACAGGAAAAACCTGGGACTCTGGCAATTTTTTTTCCTATGTCCTCCCTGAGAATTTCTCCCAGGGATACACATTCCCTTCCAGGCCAGTGTCCACTGCTGTGTGAAAGGCCATCTGAAGGCCCCACACCAATCAGAATCAGTAATGCATTGTCAAGTCCGGGGAACAAAACTGGTTTGGAGGAAAACAAAACATTGTCCAGGACCCTAAATAAAAAGTATCCAAGACTGGAGAGGAGGAAGTTGATTTAGGCTTCTGAGGGTGTCTGAGAGGAGGCAGAAGCCCTCCGGTGGTTCACACCTCACTGGCCTTCCACGGTCCTCATTAACTTTTCTTCTGGAAAGCCAGAGGTCGGCTTCTTTAACATACCATTTCAGCATTCTCCATGCAAGCCATAGCCCTATGTTCAGTGGACGTGTTCTGAGGCCCAGTCAGAAAGCTTACATAGTATGAGATTTTATAAGAGTCTCTCATGGAGTTAGTCTTACAAATTTATTCCTCACAGTCCTGGTTAAAGGTGTGTCCTCTGGACATTCCTGGGTGGGTGGGCAGGCCTCAAGTGCTAAAGCCATTCTAGCATTCCAATCTCTTTAGGAATCTGAATTCCCTCTTCTACTATGTACCAGGGCAAATAGGGCTCAACCTCAGACACGCTAGGTCATCTTTTGGCCCATGTTTCAATCAGCCACCCAAACAAACTGTTAGAGCCCTTTCTGACCCTAAGGCTACAGTGTTGAATCCAGAATTTCTGCTTAGTGGGCCCATATCAATAAATTCAGCGTGATCCAACTTTATATTACTTCCATCATTATCCCACACCCTTAGTCCCTTAGTATCCATTCCCCACATATTCCCCTGATTTCTCTCTATATAACTTGGAAAACTTATGCAGTTCTTTCAGAGTATAGCATATTTCCTCATGGATCACACTTTGTGTTTCACTTTTGGAGGCTTGTTGTGATTTTAGTCTAGTAATAGGTCTTGAACCCAAAAGGGGTGGTGGGAGTGGGTAAGGAGAAGGATTAGAAATGCCTTGGAAACTTCAGACCTCAGGGCATTCCTTTGCATTTTCTTCTGGTGAGTCAGGATTAATCTCTTCAGGCAGGGATTGGAAGGCAGAATCCTCAGGGCAGACTGGAGGCTCAGCAATGCTGGAGCTTGGCTGGTACCTGCCTCAGGACCAGGAGGTCCAGACTCCCTGGGGCGGGCTGGAGGCTGGGTGATACAAGGTTGACAAGGTGTGGTCTCCACAGGGCAGGCCGTGATAGGTTTATCTGGCAAAGTCTCAGCAGAATTTAGGGTTGAGACCAATTAGAGTAGAAAACCAATTGCAAAACTCCCTGAACCACCTCAGACATCCCATATTTAAGACTCTGTTCCTCAAGAAACACTCTTGGTACCAAGCTGTATTAGTTAGGGTTTTCTAGGAAACAGAATCAACAGAAGATATTTCTAAATAGTACAAGATTTTATGAGTCTCTCATGTGACTGTGGGGATGCATGAGTCCAGGATCTGCAGGCAGGTTGCAACCTGGGGCTCCAATGAAAGTCCAATGAAGGTCCTTGATGACTTTCTGGGAGATGCTGGCTGTCCAAAGACAAGCTGGGAAATCCCCCCTGAAAGCTGGAATCATTCTCCCTTTTAAGGCATTCAACTTATTGGATAAAGCTCACTTATTGCTAATGGCAATCTCCCTGATTGATGTAGATGTAATCAGCTATCTATGCAGTAAACTCACTGGTGACTAAAGTCCATAAATGTCCTTGTATTACAATTAGCCCATTGGTTGCTTGACGAAACAACTGGGCACAATTACCTGGATGAGTGACACATTAGCCTAACCATCACACCTATAAAAATCTCTTAGCACATTTAATTATCACTAACCTTATAATGTAAGGGTTATTATCCTCATTTTACAGATGAGGAGGGTAAATTTTAATGAGATTAAGTGATTCATCCAAGAAGCCAACCCTCAAGGTGGAATTACTTGGGTTGGTGCCACACTGAACTTCTCTCTGCTTAGCACATAGCTAAAATTGCCTTTTCATGTTTCAGTCCTTAGCATTGGCTGTTCTCCCTGCCTGGAATGGCCCTTTCACTTTTTTCTTGTAAAATACTAAGCTTCATTTGAGATCTTTCATCTGGATTCTCTCCATCCCTTTCCCTATCCCTGAATCAGAGTGATTCCTCCTCACCTGTTCTGTTTGTATTTTGTCTAAACTGCTATTTTTGTTCACCTTCCACTGTGATTTCTGGGTTTCCCCACTAGGTGTGAGACCCTTGACAGCATGTATTCTTTAATCTCCAGTGCCAATCTGGTGTCTCAGTAAACATTTTATGAATGACTGAATAAAAAATTGTTTAGGTGTGTGAACTGGGAAAGTCACTTACCTTTTTGAGCCTTGGTTTGTGCATCCCTGAAGCAACAATAATAATATATACCTTGCAGCATAGTCAGAAGAATTCAGCAAGTGCTCACTGTATCATGCCTAAATGTGAGTCTGTTTTCCTAATTTAATTGCCTTAAACCAGGTCAACTCCCACATACATACATCCACGAGGCTATCACCTCCCAAAAGAAAATAAACTTGGAAGGTACAGCCCTGTTTAGGGAGTATGATCTGACACATTTCATTTTTATTTCTTCATGACCCCTCTCTTCATACTGCAATTTTGCATTCCTAATACCTTGAATTGGACTTGGTTTTTCATTCTTGGAGCTTGCACTCCACCTAATCTTGTGTGGCTCTCCCAATGGGTTTCCCAATTTTGGCCTTTGGCACTTTGTCTAGGACAGGGGTTCTTAACTTTTTTTTTTATTCCATGGACCCCTTTGGCAGTCAGGTGAAAACCATGGACCCCTTCTCAGAATGTAGGGGCAGATAGTTTTATGACACTCAACATCAGCATGTCTTTAAATTAAATTTTAGGATTATTCAAAATGATGCTTTGTAGTTTTTTATTTTTTGTTATAGTTACATTGATTATAACTATGCAAAGTGAAATAACTTGTGCTGACCCTGTGATTTATCCTCACAAAGTGGCACCCCTATACTTCAAAAGATCAAAGACATTACTTGGCAGATCTTCTGTTTCTTACCTATTCTGTGTTGCCAGGTAGTTGGCCAACTACATTACACAATAGTTTGTACACAGCAGGACTGTGATCACATGTGATCTAGCATTGGGTCTAATAACAACCATAATTTTAAATCATGGACAAGCATAAGGGATTTTTTGAGATATGCAACAACTGTAATGTGATATGAAATGAATTCTATTGTAACTAATTGCATACATTCATAAGTGAAAGAAATGCTAAATTTCAGTTAAAAGTCAGAGAAAATAAAAATAATAAGTTGATTTTTTTCATTTCAGCCTCATGGAACCCCTGGAATCTTTCTGGTTCAAAACCCCTGGTCTAAGACAAAATTTGCTATTTCCTCTGGGTCCAACTGCTCCTGGCTTCAGAGAAATACCTGCTTTAGTTTCCTGGGTTGCTCAAGCAAACACATTGAAATGCGTTGACTTAAACAATGGGAATTTATTTGCTCATGAATTGAGCCAGGGAAAAGTCCAAATAAAGGTATCATCAAGGTGACATTTTCTTTCCAAAGTCTGGTGTTTTGGGGCTCACTGCTGTTTATTCTTGGCTCCTCCCCATTCTTCTGGGTTCCATTTCATCTTCTTCCTTTTGGTGACTTTCTTTCTCTCTGAATTTCATTTTCTAGTATAGGACTCCAGTAATTCTCTAATATAGGACTCCAGTAACAAGACTAAGACCCATCCTAATTGAGATGGGTCACACCTTAATTGAATCTCATCAAAATGTCCTACTTACAATGGGCTCACACCTACAAAAATGGATTAAATTTAAGAACAAGTTTTTCTGAAGTACATAGCTTCAAATCTTCACACTCCACCCTCTAGATATCCCAAAGACATGTTCTTTCCACAAACAAAATACATTAATTCCATCACAACATTCTAAAGCCTTGTCATGTTAGTAACAATGCTAAGTACAAAGTCTCATCAAAATGAGTTATGGGTGTGGGCTGTTCTGGGGCACAATTCCTTTCCATTTGTGGACCTATAAATCTTAGAGAACAGTTTATACTTGTTCTGATATACAATTGAGGGACAGTCTTAGGATAAGTATGGCCATTCCCATAAGGAGAAATTGGAAGGAAAACAGGAACCACAGGTTCCAAACCTTACTGAAACACAGCAGGACATATTCCATTAGATTTCTTTTTTTCTTTTTTTAAAAGATGTATATTTCTCTCCTCTCTCCTGTCCCCCGTTGTCTGCTCTCTATATCCTCCACTCATTGTGTGTTCTTCTGTGTCTGCTTGCAACCTCGGTGGCACCAGGAAACTACGAGTCTTTTTTGTTGCATCATCTTGCTGCATCAGCTCTCCGTGTGTGTGGCACCACTCCTGGGCAGGCTACGCTTTTTTTCCACATGGGGTGGCTCTCCTTGCAGGGTGCACTCCTTGCGCATGGGGCACCCCCATGCGGGGGCGGCCCTGCATGGCACGGCACTCCTTGCACATGGCAGCTCTGCGCATGGGCCAGCTCACCACACAGGTCAGGAGGCCCTGGGTTTGAACCCTGGACCCTCCCTTATGGTAGGCAGGTGCTCTATCAGTTGAGCCATGTCTGCTTCCCTCCCTTAGATTTCAAGAGTAAGAGTCATTTGCCCTCCGGGCCTGATGAAGTCCAACCTCATCCCTTCTAAAGTACTTGCCCAGTGATCATACTCTCCTGGAACACTGGAATGAAGTCTTCACCAACTCCAAGAAATGAGATGGTGGCCAAGCTCTACGCAATTCCCAGGGCATATGCTCCATCCCTTCAGAACATAGGAGTAGTGGCCAGACTCTCCAAAATCTGCAGGGCACAGACTTCACCCTCTCTAAGCACTGGGGTGGCAGCATGTGTTGTGAACAATGGGGTAGAAGGGCTGGCCCTTCTTAGGGCAGGGGTTGAATCACCCTTTCCACACATGTGGGTGGACCTGCTCTCTTGGACTTAGAATATGTATTCAGTCTATACCGCAGCTTCCGTGGTTCTGCCTTGGAAGTGATTTTTCCTTCCATCTGTCCCTTTTCTGTCCCTTTTAGTCCAGGCTGGCAATGGTTCTGTTCACACATAACTAGCAAAAGACTTGTTGGTTTTGCATGTAGTACATAGGCATCCAAACCATCAGACAGTAGGACTTTTCCAAAGATCCTTTCTGGTTAACTACATTTCCAATCCTGACTTGTACCAAAAGGCCGACTGGATCCATGTTGAGTTAGAGCCTCATGTGGAGAATTATTCTCTGGGGACTTGATGTCTTAGCTTGCCAAAGAGTGCTGATGCAAAGTAACAGAAATCTGCTGGCTTTTATAAAGGGATTTATTTTGGGTAAAGGCTTACAGTTCCAAGGCCATGACAAATCCAAGTGAGGCAAAATCAGAGATGCTTTTACACCAAAGTCAGCTACTGTCGATCCTGGCCTGTTACCACATAGTAAAGCAAGATGGCCACTGATCTCTGCCCATGTTTCAACCTTCCCCTCTGATTCACCATTTCCTCTTGAACTCCGTGGGCCCAGACTTCTGAGGCTTCATGCTTATGTGATCCTGCAGTTCTCTCTTTCCTGGCATAGGGCCTCCTTCTTTCTGGGTCTCCTATATGAGTCACAGCTGTTATGCTTTCTTCTCAATTTCAGTTGTAAGCTATCAGGCAAATGATTGATCTCTCCCCGGGTCCTCAGCTGTCTGAGCCTCATCACATGGCGGGATCAAAAATGGCAGCGCTCTCTTTTCCTGTGTCTGTCTGAGTGTCCATTTATATCAGATCCAGCAAGGGGGTGGGATTCAAGCTGAGTCACACCTCGCTGACATAGTCCAATAAAAAACCCTGTAGCAATCTTAACAAGTAATCTAATCAAAGGGCCTTCAGCTGAACTTAAAATGCAATCAAAGGGTATTATACCCAGAGGAATAGATTAGTTTGCAAACATGATCTTTCTCTTTTTGGGATAAACAAAATAATCTCAGACTGTCACACTGGATTTCCAGAAACTCAGAATTTTCCAAACCATCAATTTATGATTTATCTGTGCCCAGGAATTCCATGCTAGCTTATCCCTTTCCTTACACATTTTACTATAAACTGCAAGGAAAAGCCAGGATATACTTCCACACTTATTTTAGAAATCTCCTTAGCTAAATATCTAAGTTCATCTTTCTCAAGTTCTGCCTTCCATCTGACATCAGAACTCAATTATGCCAAATTCTTTGCCACTTTAAACTAAGGATTGCTAGTGTGTTCATCAATTGTAACAAATGTACCATACTAATGAAGTTTTTTGTTGATGTGGGAAAGTGTGGGAGAGGGAGGGGATGGGGCATATGGGAATCTCCTATATGTATGTTTTAAAGATTTTATTTACTTATTTATTTATTTATCTATTTATTTATTATTTCTCTCCCCTTCCCCCACCAATTGTCTGTTCTCTGTGTTCATTCACTGTGTGTTCCTCCGTGACCACTCCCATCCTTATCAGTGGCACTGGGAATCTGTGTTTCTTTTTGTTGCATCATCTTGTTGTGTCAGCTCTCTGTGTGTGCGGCACCACTCCTGGGCAAACTTTCTTTTGCACTGGGGGCTCCCCTATGTAGGGGACACCCCTGCGTGGCAGAGCACTCCTTGTGCACATCAGCACTGTGCATGGGCCAGCTCCACACGGGTCAAGTAGGCCTGGGGTTTGAACCGTGGACCTCCCATGTGGTAGGCGGATGCCCTATCCATTGGGCCAAGTCTGCTTCCCTCCTATATTTTTTATGTCTTACTTATATAAACTAAGCTGCTCTAAAAATACAATTTTAAAATTAAAAAAAAAAAAAAGGTTGCCTTTCCTCCAGTTTCCAACAATACATTCATCATTTCAACTATGGCCTCATTGGAAGTACTTTTAGCTTCCATATTTCTACCAATAGAATCTTTAAATCAATAGGCCTTTTCTATCAAGCATTTCACTATTCTTTCAGTCTTTACCTATTACCCAATTCCAAAGCTGTTTCCACATTTTTGGTATTTGCAATAGCAACACCTTATTTTCTTGGTACTGAATTTTGTTTTAGCTTCCTATGCTGCTCAAACAAATACAGTGAAATGTGTTTGACTAAAATAATGGGAAATTATTTGTTCATGGGTTGGAGGGGGGAAATGTCCAAATCAAGGCATCATTAGGTGATGCTTTCTCCTGAAGACCAGTGTATGGGGTTAGTGGCTAACAAGTCTTGGCTCCTCTGTCATGTGGCAAGGCACATGGTACCTCCCTTCTCTTCCAGGTTCCATTTCAGCTTCTTGCTTCCTGTAGCTTTCTTTCTTTTTCTCTGAATTTCATTCTCTTATATAAGAGTACAGTAAAAGAATTAAGACACATCCTGACTGAGGTGGGCAATAACCTAACTGAAGTAACCTCATTAAAAGTTCCTACTTAACAATGGGTTCATACTTACATAAATGGATTAACTTCATGAATATGTGTTTTGGGGTACATGTAGTTCCAAACCATCATAACACCCATCTCATCATATCCAGTCTCCTTGCACCTCTCCCCAGCATCAACTTCTTTGAAATTTTGAAACAAGGTCCCATTTTGAGGAGATTCTTCATGGACATCTCCATGTAATTCTATAGGACTTCAGTTTGCTCAATGAATGAGAAATCAGGCTGGTCAGTTTTCCAATGAGATTAAAGCTATGTTGAGGAATGAGATATTGGAAACAATGTTATTAAACCACCTCTGAAATTTGTGAAAGAACTTAAGGAATAATGGTCTTCTATGTCTGGAGGTACCTTAGAGATCACTGAGTCCAGTGTTTCCCAAATTTGTCATTCACATATCACCTTCATGGTGTTTTTAAGATACATATCCTATCCTATTTGTTCAATTTACTTAATAATTCCTTTAACTTTTTTTTTGCAACCTAAGTACTCAAATCCCAGAATCTGGCTTTCTATTTTAACTTAAAATATGTATTTATTGAAATAGAACTTTTATTACTCTAAGAAATATAATGAAATAAATATCCATTGCTATAAAATAACTAAAAGCCCCACAAAACTAACAAAATTTACAAAAGAAGTTTTTATGTCTACCAGCTAAAATTATTCTGCATAAAGCAAGCTGAACACATTCCACATTTGGGGAAATGCCTTCCTGATGTATGAATCATTTCTAAAGCATTACTGTTAGGTAGCCATCCAGTCTCTGCTTAACTAGGATGAAAATATCATTATTTTCCTGGTTTCAAATTTGGACAACTCTGGTTACTGGAATTCCCTTCATATATCAAGCTCCTTTCTCTAACCTTAGGTTCTAATTCTTCTTCTGGAATCTCCACTTGAGCCATAAAGCTTAATCTCTCCTTTCCATACGTTAATTTGTCCAGAACTGAATGTCTTACAATTCCCAAACATCCCCTCTATTTTCTTGCCTCTGTACCTTTTAATAAGATAGTCCAGTTACCTATAGTGTCTTTTCCAATTGTTCCCCATTCTTGGTGTACTGAACTATTAGGTTTTTTCAAGATCCATTCTATGTTATAAAGCATGCCTAATCTTGCCATCAATATTGAGGTCTTTTCTTTGTAATCTTTAGTACTTTTAGGCACTGACACTGCTCTATCACATGTTTAGTTTTGAGTGTGCATATTGATATTATCTTCCCCATGATTTTCTCTTTTGAAGACAGGCATAACAAAGTATTCAGTAATGATACATTCAATTGGATTTCCAGTATAACTCCAGTATTATATAAATTCCACTATGTACATGGGAGTGAAAATGAAGTACTCTGAAATATCCAGGGCTATCTTCTGAGAATCTTTTAATAAAATTCCTATAGAACAGATGAAATTTTGTTATTATTGGAATATCCAGTAAAAGTGCCTTGAAATATATGTCTGGGAAGTTTGAGTAGCATGTAAAATCCAAATTAAGATGTTTTAGGTATAATTTCAGTTGTAACATAATTGTGACTTACTTCTGGCTGTGTTGGTAAAATAATTCATAGTATTTATGAAATAAATGAATACCAGAGAAATAAATTGTGAAATTTAAAAATTCATAGACAGAGATAATTATAACATGCCTAAAGAAAATAAATGAGGGAAGTGGATTTGGCCCAACAAATAAGGTGTCCACCTACCACATGGGAGGTCCAGGGTTCAAACCCAGGACCTCCTGACCCGTGTGGTGGGCTGGCCCACACGCAGTGCTGATGCATGCAAGGAGTGCCATGCCACGCAGGGGTATTCCCTGCATGGGGGAGCCCCACGTAAAGGTGTGTGCCCTGTAAGGAGAGCCGCCCAGGGTGAAAAAAGTGCAGCCTGCCTAGGAATGGCGCTGAGCACACAGAGAGCTGATGTAGCAATATGATGCAACAGAAAGAGACACAGATTCCGGGTGCCACCGAAACAAGTGGACACAGAAGAACACACAGCAAATGAACACAGAGAGCAGACGACTGGGGGCAGGGAAGGGGAAGTGGAGAGAAATAAATAAAACTATAAATCTTTTAAAAAACAAAATAAAAAAATAAAAAATATTAAAAAAAGAAAATTTATGAATAAATAAAAAATAGATATGGAGGAGTTAATTTTTATGAAAGACTAGACAAAAATCACAGGGCAGTTAGTGAATTTTTTTTATAAGACATAAATTATCCAACTTCATTAAAAAGAATTAGAAGCTCTAAATAGAAAAATATAGCATAGAAAGAAACTGGAAAAAGAGAGGCTTAGAGCCCAATTTTTTTTCAAATTCTCGATGAAAGATTGTTTCCATGTTTACTGACTATAACCAAACCTCTGATGAAAAGTAAATTCTTGGCATTAAGAGAGAAGAAAAGTAGATGAGCTATAATTTTAACTAAATAAATTTAAAGGGAAAAATCCAAGGAAAATGGGGGAGAGGAGATAAAATTAATATTAAGATGAAAAACAGTTAGTTAAAAAATTAAGAAACAATTCTTTGCAAATAGCCTCATTATTAAAATAGAGAATCAAAAATTCAGTAAGCAATGGAATAAAAAATAATAATAAAATGGAATAACTATAACAATGGAATAATAATAAGCAATGGAAAACAACAGACAGAGACAGATTAAATGAGTAATTTCATAAGAACAGTCAATATTACTTCATGGTATTATATTAAAAGTGTCAATGACATAGAAACTTTTCTGAGAAAATGTGAATTAACAACAAGAATATGTGAATAGATAAGTTGCCTAGGGAAAAATTTTAAAAAGTGGCTAAATTATTACCTCTAAAAACATTTCAGGGGAAAATTCTTTCACACTTCCATATAATAAATTGTTCTCTTGTTACATGAACAATTCCAGAGTTAGTAAAGAGAAGAGAGCCTTCAAAATTTATTATTTATTTATTTATTTGTTTATTTATTTATTTAGTATTTATTTATTTTTTTAATGTTACATTTAAAAAAATGAGGTCCCCATATAACCCCCACCCCCCTCACCCCACTCATCCCCCCATAACAAACACCTCCTCCATCATCATGAGACATTCATTGCATTTGGTGAATACATCTCTGGGCACTGTTGCACCTCATGGTCAATGGTCCACATCATAGCCCACACTCTCCCACAGTCCACCCAGTGGGCCATGGGAGGACATACAATGTGTGGTAACTGTCCCTGTAGCACCAACCAGGACAACTCCAAGTCCTGAAAATGCCCCCACATCTCATCTCTTCCTCCTACTCCTTATCCCCAGCAGCCACCATGGCCACTTTCTCCACACCAATGACACATTTTCTTTGATTACTAATCACAATAGTTCATGAATAGAATATCAGTAAGTCCACTTTAATCCATACTCTATTCCGACATCCTGTGGACCCTAGAATGGTGTGTCCACTCCACATCTATATCAAGAGGGGGCATAGATTCCACATGGATGCTGGATGCAACTCTACTGCTTCCAGCTGTAGGCACTCTTGGCTCCCTGGTGTGGTGGTTGACCCTCTTCACTTCCATATTAGCTGAGTGGGGTAAGTCAAATAAACCAGAGTGTAGGAGTTGCAAGTCTGCTGAGGCTCAGGGCCTGGCTATCACATGGTCAGTCCAAAGATTCAGGTCCCCTGGGCATAAATTAAACCCCAGCACCAACCAAAGTTCTGGCAAAAGTAACAGGAGAGACTTGTGGACAAAGATCACATCTGAGTCTCGCTCCATCACACAGAAACACAAACTCGAAAGTAGGGCCAATTGACATGGCACTTAACTCCATCTGCCATGACCATAGAACCTGTGGGTCTCTGCACCCCTCAGAAAAGCCAATACCTGGGGTTGTAATTACTTTATCTGTCTCTGGGACTCTGCTCAGGTGTGCATAAAGGCAACTCCTCTGATAACCTCCCGGCTCTTTTTGGAGACTCATAGCCATATAAACTCATTTGTCCTTTCCATTTCCCCCTTTTCTTCAGGTCAAAAAGCATTTTTAACTCCTGGTATTTTACATAGATGGAGATATTCTGCTGGTCCGAGTGTGACCCTTTTATTCAAGGTCATTTTCTAGTTACATTATCAGCTGGTACTTTGGTAGTAATCCCTTGGCACCAGGGAGGCTCATCCCTGGGAGTCATGTCCCACACTGGGGGGAAGGCAACACATTTACATGCTGAGTTTGGCTTTGAGATTGGCCACATTTGAGCAACACGGAGGCTCTCAGGAGGTAACTCTTAGGCACCCTGCAGCTCTAGGCCTTGTTCTTATTTCAGGTGCACAGGCTCACAAGCATAGTCATTAATATCAAAGGCTCATTGTTGGACCTTCCTTCTTTTTTGGTCTTTGCCGTTGCACTTGGGAGATTGTTGCTTTTCCTTTAGGGACTGTGATAGAGCTCCCCTGGCTAGGAACTTAGCACTCCCCCACTTGTTGTTTTTAATTGTAACCACTGTGAAAATATCCAAATATTTTTATGTACCCTGGATATATGCCCTGTAGAACTCCCTGCCAACCATGTGTCCCCTGTCAATAACATCCCACACCAGTATTCCTCCCCTGCCATTGTTGAACCTCTCTGTGATCCAAATCTCCTTGAAAAGTGAAGCTCAATATATTGCCAGGTCCTTTAATAGTAAAATGGAATATAGTGATGAGTTTAAAGGTTAGATATAGAATATATATTAATTTGGAAAAATTAAGGTAAAAATAAGTTGGGGTATCAAAAGATTTAAAAATGCAAAAGCTTTGTTTTGATGTTTTGCCTTCCATCACTTCAGTAAGTGTTGCCCTGTATGCAAATTGGCAAGGCAACTACGTCTGTCTTTTCCTCAGTGTCTACATCCTATCTTTTCCTTTTTTCTTTTTTCCTAATTATTAAGCTTATCTTCACAAAAGTTTTAGATCACAGTAATTCATATATGCAATATACAGTACTCCCATATATCCAACATAAAACCCTTTTCCCTTCCACAGCAACAATCTTTATACATATTTATACTATATTTACTGAAACTGATGTACAGATATTGAGACAATAGCTTTCAAACAAGGTAACATTTGGGTTTACTTTGTTGTTTATATTTTAGAGTATACAATTTTCTAAAGTTTTAGTTATCTTATGTTTTACATTATGATTTACATTTTAACCTATCAGCCCCTATATATTTTTGGAGTAATTTAACACGTCTTATATCCATCCTTGCATAATCTTATGGAACACTTCTATTGCCCACACAGTTACATTGGTTCCATCTATTCATTACCTCTTTCCCCCTCCCCTTAGGGCCCACAGTGACAGTCAATCTTCATTGCTTGAAGGGCCGTGTTCAGAGATACTTGCAACAGTGTTGAGGGCTTGACATGATCAACTGCCCTAATGCATTGGGAGCCACTATTTCTCTCGAGAGATATAATTCCCTCTATTTGAGAACATCAGCCCTCCCCAGGATATGGGTATACCTTCACTCTCATTATATGGGTCTCTATCCAATGATATAACCCACTATCGCCAAATGAGCACTCACACACTCCCTAGAAGCCTGTCCTGCATCAGATTATCCCCTTTAAGTGTCTTAAACAGGTAACCTTCCTTATTATATTTTTGAAAAAAGTTTTCTCAGCATTATTCTCTCAACCAAATACCTGACAATCTCCTATGTTCGTATGTTCCCCCACCCTCCCCCCAATTTCTTGGATGATATTTTCCATCCTCCCATCCCTAGCCCCCCTCAAACCCACAAAGCCCCACCCAAAGGTAACCCTATGCCCCCATTTTATCCCTTCCTTGTACAAATACTTACCTCCAGTTTATCATGGATTGCACCCATGTAGGTGTCAGCTTACATCCTTTCTTTACCCCTCACTTTCCTTTAAGCCTATCATCCAGTCTCTAGCTCTCTGAGGCAGCTTGGTTTACTTATTTCATATCATTGAGGTCATGTAGTATTTGTCCTTCAAGGCCTGGGTAGTTTCACTCAACATAAGGTTCTCAAGATTCATCCATGTTATCACATGTGTTTGTAGTGCATTTGTTCTTAAAGCTGAGTAGTATTCCATTGTATGTATACACCACATTTTATTTATCCATTCATCTGTTGATGGGCATTTGGGTTGATTCCAACTTTTGGCAATAGTGAACAATGCTGCTATGAACATTGGTGTGCATATATCAGTTTGTGTCCTTGTTTTCAGTTCTTCTGGGTATACACCCAGCAGTGGAATTGCTGGGTCATATGGCAAATCTATAGCTAGTTTTTTGAGAAACCACCAAATTGTCCTCCAGAGTGGCTGGATCCTTCTGCCTTCATACCACCACTGGATGAGTTTTCCCTTTCCTCCACATCCTCTCCAGCATTTGTAGTCTTCTGTTTTTTTCATAGCTACCAATCTTATGGGAGTAAGATGGTATCTCATTGTAGTTTTCATTTGTATTTCCCTGATAGTTAGAGATTTGGAGCATTTTTTCATGTGCTTTTTAGCCATTTGTATTTCTTCTTTGGAGAAGTGTCTGTTTAAATCTTTTCCCCATTTTTAAAATGGGTTGTTTGTCTTTTATTTTCAAGATATAGGAGTTCTTTATATATGCAGGTTATAAGTCTCCTATCAGATATATGGTTACCAAATATTTTCTCCCATTGTGTAGGCTCTCTTTTCACTTTCTTGTCAAACTCCTTTGAGGTACAGAAGGCTTAATTTTGAGGCAGTCCCATTTATCTATTTGTTCTTTTGCTGCTCGTGCTTTTGGTGTGAAGTTCATGAAGCCATTTCCTACTACAAGGTCCTGTAGATGGTTCCCAACATTGCTTTCCAAAGTCTTTATGGTCTTGGCTCTTATATTTAGGTCTTTGGCCCATCTTGAGTTGATTTTTGTGTAGGTGTGAGATGGTAATCCTCTTTCATTCTTTTACATATGGATATCCAGTTCTCCAGGCACCATTTGTTGAATAGGCCATTCTCTCCCAGTTGAGAGGGTTTGGTGGCTTTATTGAATATTATACGACTATATATATGAGGATCTATATCAGAACTCTCAGTTTGGTTCCATTGGTCTGTGTGTCTCTCCTTGTGCCAAGACCATGCTGTTTTCACTACTGTAGCTTTGTAGTATGTTTTGAAGTCAGGTAGTGTGATTCCTCCAATTTCGTTTTTCTTTTTCAAGATGTCTTTGGCTATTTGGGGCCTCTCTCCAATCCAAATAAATATCATAGCTGGTTTTTCTAGTTCCTTAATGAATGCTGTGTTGATTTTTATTGGGATTGCATTGAATGTGTAGATCAGTTTTGGTAGGATAGACATCTTAATAATATTTAGTCTTCCTATCCATGAACAGGGAATATTCTTCCATTTATTTAGGTCTTCTTTGATTTCCTTAAACAGTCTTGTGTAGTTCTCTTTGTACAAGTTTTTTAGATCTTTAGTTAAATTTTTTCCTTGGTCTTTGATTTTTTTATTGACTATTGTAAATGGTATTTGTTTCTTGATTTCCTCCTGAGCTTGTTCATTATTGGTGTACAGAAATGCTACTGATTTTTGCGCATTGATCTTATAACCTATGACTTTACTAAACTCATTTATGAGTTCTAGAAGCTTTGTTGCAGGTTTCTCAGGGTTTTCTATGTATAGGATCATGTCATCTGCAAATAATGAAATTTTGACTTCTTCCTTTCCAATTTGAATGGCTTTTATATCTGGTTCTTGCCTCAGTGCTCGAGCAAGTACTTCTAAGACAATGTTAAATAGAAGAGGTGAGAGTGGGCATCCTTGTGTTGTTCTGATCTTAGAGGGAAAGATTTTATGATTTCATCATTGTAAACGATGTTGGCTGTGGGTTTTTCATATATACTCTTTATCATGTTCAGAAAATTTCCTTGTATTCCAATCTTTTGCAGTGTTTTTATCAAGGAAGTGTGTTATATATTGTCAAATGATTTTTCTGCATCTATAGATATAATCATATGATTTTTTTCCTTCAGTCTGTTTATATGGTGTATTACATTGATTGATTTTCTTATGTTGAACCATCCTTGCATACCCAGAATGAATCCCACTTGGTCATGGTGTATAATTCACTTAATGTGTTGTTGAATATGGTTAGCAAGTATTTTGTTGAGAATTTTTGTTTCTAGGTTCATTAGAGAAATTGGTCTGTAATTTTCCTTTCTTGTGGTGTCTTTGTTTGGCTTTGGTACTAGGGTAATGTTGGCATCATAGAATGAGTTAGGTAATGTTCCTTCTGTTTTGATTTTTTGGAAGCGTTTCAGCAAGATTGGTGTTAGTTCTTTCTGGAATGTTTTGTAGAACTCACCTGTGAAGCCATCTGTACCTGGGCTCTTCTTAGTTGGGAGGTATTTAATAACTGATTCTATCACTTTACTTGTGATTGGTTTGTTTGAGATCATCAATTTCTTCTTTCGTCAATATAGGCTGCTTATGTGTTTCTAGGAATTTGTCCATTTCCTCTGAATTGTCATTTTTGTTGGAATATAGTTTTTCAAAGTATCCTCTTATGATAGTCTTTATTTCTGTGGGGTCAGTGGTGATATCTCCTTTCTAATTTCTTATTTTGTGTATTTGCCTCTTCTGTCTTTTTTTTCTTTGTTAGTCTAGCTAAGTGTTTGTCAATTTTACTGATCTTCTCAAAGAACCAGCTCTTGGTTTTGTTTATCTTTTCAAGTGATTTCTTATTTTCTATTTCATTTAGTTCTGCTCTTATCTTTGTTATGTCTTTCTTTCTTCTTCCTGTGGGGTTACTTTGTTGTTTTTCACTAATTCTTCCAAATATGCATTTAGTTTTTCAACTTTTGCTCTTTCTTCTTTTTTGATGTATGAATTTATGGCTATAAATTTCCCTCTCAGTACTGCTTTTGCTGTATACCATAAGTTTTTGTATGTTGTGTTATCATTTTCATTAGTTTCAAGGTAGTTATTAATTTCTTTTGAGATTTCCTGTTTGACCCACTGTTTTTCTAAGAGTATGCTGTTTAATTTCCATACCTTGGTGTGAAATCTGGGCCTTTGGCCCTTGCAGATTTCCAGCTTCACTCCACTGTGGTCAGAGATATTATTTTGGATGATTTGATCTTCCTGAATTCATTGAGCCTTTCATTTTGGCCTAGCATATAGTCTATCTTGGAGAATGATCTATGTGCACTTGAGAAAAATGTATATCCTGCTGTATTCTGGTGCAATGATCTTTATATATCTATTAGAGCCAACTCTAATATATTGTTCAAGGTTTTTGTTTCTTTAGTGATTCTCTTTTGAGATGTTCTGTCCAAAGTTGATAGTGGTGTATTAAAGTCTCCCACTATAACTGTAGAGGCATCTATTTTTCACTTAGTTTTTCCAGTGTTTGCCTATGTATTTGGAGGTGCTCTTGTTAGGAGCATAAATATTTATGATTGTTCATTCTTCTTGAAAGATTATCCCTTTAACTAATATGTAGTATCCATCTTTGTTTCTCACAATTGTTTCACATTTAAAGTCTATTTTGTCTGATATTAATATAGCTACTCCTACCTTTTTTTGGTTATTGTTTGCTTGTAAGATTGTTTTCTAGCCATTCACTTTCAACCTCCATGAATACCTGGGTCTAAGATGTATTTCTTGTAGACAGCATATAGATGGGTCATATTTCTTTATCCAATCTTCCAGTTTGAATCTTTTGACAGGTGAGGTTAATCCATTGACATTCAGTGTTATTACTTTCAAGGAATTATTTATGTTAGCCATATTTTTTTGGACTTGCGTTTGTCATATTTTGTTTGTTTTTTTTTTTTCCTTCTCTTTTTGTCTTTTTTGTTGCTCTCACACTCTCTTCCAACTCTGCCTCTCCTGTTTTTTTCTTTCTTCCTGCAGAACTCCCTTTAGTATTTCTTGAAGAGCAAGGTTCTTGTTTGCATATTCTTTTAATTTCTGTTTGTGAATATTTTGAACTCTCCATCATTTTTGAATGCTAGTTTAGCTAGATAGAGTATTCTTGGTTAGAAATTTTTTTATTTTAGTACCTTGACTATATCATACCACTGCCTTCTTGCCTCCATGGTTTCAGATGAGAAATCAGCACTTAATCTTATGGAGCCTCCCTTATATGTGATGGTTTTCTTTTCTCTTGCTGCTTTTAAAATTTTCTCTTTGTCTTGAGCATTGGATAATTTAACAAGTGTATGTCTTGGGGTGGGCCTGTTGGGATTTATGGTGTTTGGGGTGTGTTGTGCTTCTTGGACATGTACATCCATCTCTCTCAGTAGATTTCAGAAGTTTTCAGCCATTATTTCCTCCAACACCCCTTCTGTCCCCTTTCCCTTGTCTTCTCCTTCTGGGATGCCTATAATACATATGTTTGTGCATTTTGCATTGTCATTCAGGCCCCTAAGTCCTAGCTGGATTTTTTCTATCTTTTTATCAATCAGTTCTACTATCTGTTTGATTTCGGATGTACTGTCTTCTATGTCACTAATTCTCTCCTCTGCCTCTTCTAATCTGATGCTACTTGCTGAGAGTGTATTTTTGATTTCTTGAACTGTGGTGTTCATCACCATCATATCTGTTATCTTTTTGTGTATGCCTGCAATTTCCTCTCCAAGTGTTTTCTTCATATTGTTAATCTCTTCCGTTACTTCATTAAGTTGGTCTCTAATATATGTTTTTAGATCTTTAATTACTTGTCCAATGTTCTGCTCCCTTTCCTGGTTTTTAGTTTGTTCATTGGATTTGGCCATGTTTTCCTGATTATTGGTTTAGTTTGTAGTTTTTTGTTGCTGTCTGGTCATCATTTTATCTTGACAGGTTTAATCAGTTCCTTAGCTTCCTTACCTAGTCTTGGGGATTAATTAGTTGTTGTTCGTGCATAAGTGTTATGTCTTCTCTTTGTCACTTTGTTCTTCTTACTCTATTTTCTTGTTGCTGGCTAAGTTCACTTTGAAGGAAAATATTAGGGCCATGGAAAGCAAAATAAGTAAGAAAAGAAAATGTATAAAGTAGTATTGGTAATACATGTTAACAGAACAACAATGTGAGATCTAGGAGAATGGATATTAGACTCATGTAAGTTGTGTAGAGTTATAGCAGTAAGTAGAGCACCTATAATGAGACAGTCAACTGAATATGGGGAGGAATATTGTATGAATTAAAAGGGCAGTGTTTTCATGAGAGAGGGAAATAGAAAAGAAAGACAATAATATCAAGAGTGGATAAAAGACAGAAAACAGAACAAAGGTATCAGAAATAAAAGGTCAGACAATTTGGGGGCCAAAGAAAGGGAGGTGGAATATAAGAGACACAGTAGATGATGGAGGATAGAAAGATATGGGGAAAGAGGATAGTGTAGGTGGCCAAAATCAATACACAGAGAAAAGAGGAAATGGAGGATGAGGAAACACAGGAAGTGCGAAGTGCTCCCTGCTGCACCTATTATATAAAGAAAATAAAATAATAAAAGAAGAAAAAGAGAGAAAAGAAAAAAAAGAAGAGAAAAGGGTGGGGGGACAAAGAAAAGGAGGGGAAACAAGCAAGAAAAAGAAAAAGAGAAAAAAAACTAAATAAATGAAAAAGGACCTTGGGGGATAAAATGGGAGGAGACAATGCAATATTAGCAACTATGACAAAAAAAAAAAAAAAGAACCAACGTTTCAAGCTAGGAATCCTCTTTGCAGTTAAATAATACACTTAAGGATCTGAACTTTCCCCTTTCTCCTTTTCTCATTTCTCTCTCTCCCAGGGCAGCAGGAAAGCTGCTTGAGAGGTCTGGTAGGAGATTCAAGTAGGTCCTTGTTGAACCAACTCAACACAGACGACAATAACTCTTTATTTCCAGTGTGAGAACCTACACCTTGTCAGAAACCCCAAATATGCTACTGGAAGCTTGGATAGCCCCACCTACAGTTCCTCCCCCTTAGGTGTGCTAGGAGAGGTCTAATTGATTTTCTGACTCCATCTTCTCCCAGACCAAGTTTGCTATCCCAGGACATTTATGTAAATTGGGCTTTCTCAGCAGATTCACCTCTCATTTCTTCCCAGACTCTCCCCAGGTCAGCTGGTACATTCCTCCAAGTTCAGGGAGAGAGAGGAAAAAAAACAACAACACAAAACGCAGAAGGCTAGGGTAATCAAGGACCTCAGATGGACCTCAGGGCACAGTGGATTCGGGGATGGGAAATCCGTGATATTGCAGATTCAAGGTGTGTGAGTCTCTGAAGTGTGGGCTACCAGGGTTTAGGGGACACAGACCTGGGAACCACACATCCAGTTAAGACAGGGCCTGTGAACACGGCAGCACAACAAAGCCTTCAGGGATCGCAGCTGCCAGGCCGCCAGCCCTAGGAGGAGGGATCCCGCCCACAACTTCTGACCTCCATGTCAGAAACTCAAAATTCCACCTCTCACAGGAATCTCTTCTGTCACTATCTCACCAAATCAACATCCAGACACTTCCTGCCCTGCAAGCACCTGAAACAGCCCACTCAGGGTTTGGGAGCACCGCAGCACAACAAAGATTTCAGGGATCACTGTGGCTGGGCCGCCAGCCCTAGGGGGAGGGGTTCTGCCCACAACTTTTGACCTCCATGTCAGAGACCCAAAATTCCACCTCTTGCAAGAATCTCTTCTGTCACTGCCTCACCAAATCGACATCCAGACACTTCCTGCCTGCAAGCCCCCGAAACAGCCTGCTCAGGGTTTGGGAACACCACAGCACAACAAAGATCCCCCTAAATTTATTTTTATGAATAGAAAATAATTACGTCTAAGCATCATTGAGTTCCAATAAAAGTTGAGTAAATTTGTGAAAGAAATTTAACATAACATGCCCAAGCATGACTAGAGATGTATATTCCTGTATATTGTGTTATTACTGATGTGTAACAAAGCACTCAAACTCCAGTGGCTTCCAGGAATAACACATCATCATTATTCCTATGTGTCAGTGGGTTAACTGGGGGGATTGACTGATCTTTGCTGGGCTTGGTTGGTGCTCTTAGTTCAGTGATGTAGACCTCAGTCTGGGCTCCATGTGCCAGGCATATTCATGTTAGGGTCCAAGCACTGGGGCAGCAGCTACCTGGAGGAAGCCACTCTTTTAGGCATCAGCCCCATCATGTTTCAAGCTTTTAGTATGGTACCCTACTATTCTTGAACCTTTTCAGTAATGCCCTTTGTTCTACATCTATGCTTACCAAGCAAGCTTTTGAGTTTGATTTAGCTTACCACATAGCAAGTCTACTGGGAGAGAAAGTGCTGAGCAGCATGTATGAATTTGTTCTATTTGATTATATTTCTCATAACAATTTAGCAAATGCGCATCTGGTTGACACATTAGCTTCACAAGCTTGGTTTATATGATCCCATCCCTGGGAGCTGACAAAACAATAGTTTAAGCTTGTGAGTCTGAAGGCCAGCCTGTGGACTGCAGTAAATTCAACAAGGTGATGCTCCTTGTGTGGACTTGTCTGGGAAGCTAGCTAGCTAGCATTTTGCAGGGATACTTCTCCATCTCCTTGCAAATTTTCTTGGAACCCAATCCTGTATGGAGCAAAATAATGCTCACTGTAGTTATTTTATCATGGAATAAACATGTTTACCAATATTCTATTTACAACCCAAGGCTCTGTTCCTTCTAAACACGCATATTCCCTGTTGATGCTTTTTAGTAGTTAGGTTAGCACTACTTGAAGTTACCAACATATCCTATATCTTATTACACAAAATTTTTTCTTACTCACAAAATAGTCCAAAATGGGTCTAACCTAGAAACCTGGGAATCGGCCAAGATCTTCTTTCTTTCCCTCTTTATCTTAATCAGTCTCTATGTCCTATGATTGTTTACCCTAAATATAGGTCAGATGGCTAGAAGCCAATCACTTTGTCCTGTCTGTTGCTGGGGGGTGACTCTAATTTCTCCCTCTTTTCTTTAGGATTTAGTTATGCCAGGCACTGCTCTATATGTGTTGTATTTGACATCCCAGAATCCTTACAACCCTTGAAAACTGTTCATAATTAACTTAAACTCCTGTTATAATGGAGACACTAGTAGGCATGGCAATGCCTTTTCCAAGGTATTGTCATTATCCTCTAACTCAGCCTCCTTCCTATTAGTTCTCTCCTTGGAGCAATAATTTCTGACCTTGGGCTATTCAGTCCAGTGCTCCTTCTAATTATGATTCAGTGAGTTTCCCACCACAAATCTGTGTAACTGTGATCTCCATGTGCTTGTTCCCTGAATGAACAGGAAACAAAAGAGGAGGTGGATCCAGAATATGAAAGATATGGGCATTCTAGTGAATGAAAATTAAAATAGTTAGATGGTGATAACAAGGAGGTAAAGGGAATTAGGTAAGGAGATTAAGCCTTGAAGACAAATGATTATTGAATAAATGAATTAAATCTACAATGCAATTTTGTGGTTCTGGAGGACAGATATAAATGGAAATTGCATAATGGCAGGTTTGCATTCAAAATAACAGTTTTCAATAACTAGCCCTACCTAACAGTGGCCTTGGATAGCTACTGCATTTGCATACACACACACATAAGCACTTTCTAGTACCTTAAATTGGTCATCCATACATCCTTTTATTTTTCCTCTGACCTTGTTCTTTTCCTAATCCCTCCCAAATAATTTTCCTTTGTAGGTAAGAGGTCAAGTTATAGCTCATATTTGTCCTGGACTTACTGCCTCTTCTGAGAATAGTTGTATTTTAACATACTTCAAAACCTTTAATGACTGGGTGTGTAGCTTATTTCCTCCTGCTAAGTGTGTGATGGATAATTTCATGTGCCAACTTTGACAGGTGATGGTGTCCAGTTGTTTGGTCAAGCAAGCACTTGTCTGACTGTAACCGCAAGAATACTTCAAGGACTTAAATCATCAGTAAGTTGATTGCATCTATGGCTGACGACATCTACAGTTAACTGAGGAGATTGCTTTCAACAATGAGAAAAGTCTCATCCAATCAGTGAAAGGCTTTAAAAGGAGAAGTGAATTTCAGCAGTCAGACGGGAGAATTTCCATCTTTACTTTAGCCAGCCACCTTCTCCTGGGGAATTCCTCAAGAACCTTCATTGGAGTTCCCAGCTTGCAGCCTGCCCTACAGGATTTGGACTTGCTCATCTCCACAGTCATAAGAGACAATTCTTATTTAAAAAAAACCACGTAATATTTACAGATACCTCTCCTTAGTTCAGTTTCCCTAGAGAGCCCTGCCTGATATAGAGTATAGGAACAAAACGTTAGATATTGAGAGGTCTGGGTCTGAATCACTATGAGTGTGTGACTTTTCTAGCCTTTCTAGATTTTTTCTTTCTTAAAAAACTTGCTTCAATGGGCTGATGCTAGGATTAAATGAGATAACTCATAGGAAAGGACTTTGAAAACCCATATTAGTAGTCTTCGGTTGCTTTGTTAGAATATTATAATGTTTATGTTCTCTTTCTTCTTTCTTCTTTTTTGAATAGTTACTAATTCTTGGGAGAATGTGTTACATTGAGCAAGATTTCTCAATGCCAATATCAACAACTCTTCATAGTCAAGTCAGGTTCATGCCCTTGTTTGCCTGGTCTTGTTTCTTATTTTTACTGAGTCGTCCAATTTCCAGGGACTCTTTTGGTGTATGATGAAATAAAGGTCAGATCATATCTTCCGATCTAACTTTATGCTAAAGAATAATGCACATTCAGTTTCCTGAATCATGGCCTTTGAAGAGATTATCAAGAAGGGGAAAATCTCCTTCACTGAAGATAACTTTTAAGATCTAAAGGAATAAAGCTGAAGTGAGTGAAGGGCAAGCAATAGGGTGATATTTAAGAACTGAAAGTCAGATGTTGTAATTTTCTTCTAGGTATATTATCTTTTCTTGACCATAAATAAGGCCAGTTCTGATATAAGATATGTCATCTCTCTTTATATAACTTTTTTTGTATGCAAAGAAACTTGCTGTTTTATCCTTTGTTTTCCATCAATAATTCTGGTTTTGGAAGGCCATTTTGCAAATTCATGCACTCATTTCAACTTAAGGAGTTAGTTGATATTGAATGAGGTAAGAGCATCACCTCCAGTTTCTTAAAACTTTCTTTCTTAAAAGAAAAGTTTCTTAAAAGGAAAAAAATATACCTGCACATACATACAGACACACACATTTAAACAGTCTGGGAGACACTGGGAGATGCAGAGAAGTTAGGGACCAAGTTGTTCAATATGGAAAGTTCCATCAAGAGAATTTCAGAAAAGAAAAACAATTATTTCCCTTTCAATCAGGTCATCCTTAAAATCAGACAAAACACAAAACTTGTAACTCTTAAGGAAGTAAGAATTAGGAAGGTATTTTAAGGTGTTTTAATTTCCTAGGCAGCTCAAGCAAATACCATGAAGGCACAGGGTGGCATTTCCTGTTCTCTCCTTTCTCTTCTTGGTTCCATCGATTTCAGTTTCTAGCTGCTACCTCTGTGGCTTTCTCTCTTTAATGTCTGAATTCATTCTGTTAATAAAGGACTCAAAGAATAGGCTTAAGACCCATCCTGACTGCACTGGTCAAACATACCTTTACTGAAGTAACCTATCAAAAGGTCCTACTTACAGTGAGTTCACACCCACTGGAATGGATTAAGCTTAAGAACATGTTTTTCTGGGGGTAGATACAGCTTCAAATCAGCAGAGAAGTTATGTTTTTGATGAACTTATTATTCATTTTCCTCTCTTGGTCCCATTTTTCTCAGGAAATGACATCATTATCCATCCAATAGCTCAAGCCAAAAACCTGGAAAAAAGCCTCTGTTCTTCTTTTTTCCCTCACTGCCTGAAATAAATTCTTCTCCAAACCAATCCTGGTGAGGCAGTGACTTCCTGAGAGAGAGTCTGATTTGATTTACTGAGAAGCATCCAGCTAGCCTGTGGCCCTCAAGCTGTGGAAGAATATATTCCAGAGAGGGCCTAACACAGTCTCACAGAACTTTTCAGCCTCTGTAGTAAAAATACACTTTCTATTTTCTATGACTTACTTCTTCATCAAAGCTGCAATTTTTTTTTTAATGAAACTCAATTTCAATATTTTTGGACATGTCTAGATTCCTTGGGTAGAATCATTGTTGAACACATCTCAATTGCTTTGACTTTGAGACAGTCTTAGAAGTTGAGTTTGAAAAATAGCTGTGATGATGAGAATTAGCCTCTTTATCTTTTCATTGAAACACAGTAATATTAATTTTGTCACTTGTACTTTGTAGTGATGAATCATATGTTCGGACCTTGACACAAAGCTCCTGAAGCTCATTCAAAGATAGCATTAAATTTTATGTGTAAAAATCTGTTTGATTTCTTTCAATTATGTCATTGTCATGTACTTGGTAATGGCTGGCACTCATTTATCCCCTCTCTGCAAAAAACATAAAAATTCATTCCAGGCAATGAAATTCAATTTGTCTTGAAAGCAATTCTGTAAAAAATAATAATCTGTGAAGCATTCTAATATCCTTCTACAATGTTATGTTGAGCCAGGGCATTTTTACCTGGCATTGTCCTTGTATTATAGGGGGATAAATGAGAAATTAAAGCTTTGGGTACTATTAATGATAATGGAAATTAATTAAAAGCCCAAAGTAGACCTGGAGGAAACTTGATTCAAGCCAGAGAAAATAAAAATTAGTTTTTAGGTTATCATGCTATGATAGATGGTATTATTAATTCACAATTATTCATTCCTTCCCTGTCCTTGACCTGAGTATTTAGCCCTGGTTGCTATATTTGTCCAATTACAATAAAACTGGATATGAGGATACCAGGGGATGTTCCAATGGACCCCCTGAGTATCTAACAATGGCATCCCTTATTTCATCCTACCTCCTTAGGGTGATCAGAGTCCATTACCTTGGTCAATATGGCAATTCCTTTCTTTGCCTGCTATGCATATGTATGAGGAGACCAAGGTAACAAGAGGCTATAGGTTTAGTGGGATACTTCTCTGGTATCCTGTGAAAAATTTGTTAGGAGAGGAAATATAAATTCCCCAACAGGGTCACTAGGAATGATGGCAAGCTTCCTGTGGGTCCTTGTATTTTCCCTACTGGAGAATAGGTATCCTAACTGTTGGAGAACATGGCACTGTTGATTTAAGGTATATACTGAGCCCTTTCAGGTAATCGTCCTCAAGCTGGCCCATTAGCTGCATCTTTCTATCCAGTTAGCAGCTTTTGTGCAGGACCAGTGGGTCGTGTGCCTACTGCTACATCCTCTGTAAAGTAAAATGGAGTTCCTGGGTGAAAAGAGATGTCACATGTCATATACCAGATACTGTGAACCTCCAGATTATCATGCTGGGTACTTACATTTTCTGCCATGGTGTTTGAGAATGTGAGTAGCACATGTAGTGAACAGGGTTCTATCCTTAACACATAGTAAATTTGAATGTCAGCCACTGATAACCTGTCTCTTTTCTCCTGATCCTTTACAGTCACAAAATACCACCTCCCTTCCAAGGACAGCAGCAGAGCATTTGCTGATTGAAGTGCTTGGATGTGAATGCTAGTAGAGACAGCTAATTTGTTCTGCTATCTGGTGGTGGAGGGAGAAGTATTTGTTGCTGCTTCTTCAGTCGGCCACTTGGTATCAGTCAGCAGGATCAGTGTGGCACATGGGAAATTAGAGGCTAACTGTTCATGAAAGACCTGCAAGCTATAGAGACTCAAGAGCATTGCCATAGAGCATATAGAAAGTAGTCTGACATCCCTGCTACAATGGTTTTATCATTTATTTTGTGGTGTAAATCTTTAACATTATTTATTTTATTGTTTGGTAAATTTCTTTCGTTGTGAAATATGCTTTTTTTTTTTTTCAGCAATGAGCTTGAAAAGCAATCAAAATAGAAATGTGAAAGTTACAAAAGATTATACATTACGTTTAGAGCAAATAAACTACAATGAAGTTTTGGGGATAAAGTTGAAGTTGAGTACAAAAAAGACTTTAGCATGATAATGCAAGTTTCTCACTCTTGCTGTGGCTTTCTCTTTCTCTGTCTGAATTTGATTCTGCCTATAAAGGACTCCTGTAATCCAGGAAAAAGCCCAACCTGATTCAAAATCTAATTTCAAAAATACATCTTCAAAAGTTCATATTTAGAATGGGCTCACAACCACAGGAATGGATTAAGAACATTGTTTCCCCCTCGGGTATGTAATTCAATCCACCATATGTGGCAAGTGTGAGTCTAAGAAGTTTTTGTTTTTGGTGAAGCCTTTCCCCTAAAGTAACCCAACTACTTTGTCTTTGCTTATTCAAGGGTGCTGTGGAAAAGTATTGCAAGCATTATATGATAAGCCAAGCGCTTTTAATAATATGAGCCACAAAATGACTGATGGGTTTTTTGAAAGTAAATCTTGTGAATGAAAACCACCAAGAATAATCAGGCTAATTGAGTGTTGGTATGAACTCTTGACTGGGGTGTCTGAATGAACACCATGAGAAAAATGGGGGAGTTACTGAATATGCACAATAGCAGCAATGGGATTTTTATGTTAAGATTAAACCCATGGGAAGCAGATATGGCTCAGGTGATTTGGCTCCTGTCTACCATATGGTGAAGGTGAACTGCCTGTGCAGAGAACTGGCCTGTGCGGGGAGCTGGCACATGTGGCGAGCTGGCACAACAAGACGGCACAACAAAAAAGAGACACCGAGGAAAGACAATGAGAGACACAGCAAACCAGGGAAGCTGATGTGACTCAAGCGATTGAATGCCTCTCTCCCACATTGAAGGTCCCAGGATTAGTTCCTGATGCCTCCTAAAGAGAAGACAAGAGAAGACAAGAAGAGAAGACAAGCAGACACAGAATAACACTCAGTCAGTGGACACAGAGCAGATAGCAAGCACAGGCAGCAAGGTGGGGGGGATAAATAAATAAAAAAAAAAGATTAAAGCCGTATCTTCTACCCTATGGGATTATACTTTAGTGAATATTTTTGCTTGCCAGAGCATGGTGATAAATAAGGAAACTGAGACAATAATAGCAAAAAATGAGCCCCTTTACCAGAAAACAAAAGAGATTGTGATGGTGACTCCTCTTGAGATGATGTTACCTATAATTTTGCCCCTTAGAAGATGGGTTTCTGTGGTAATTTAAGGAAACTTAACTCTAAGTTATCTGAATGAATTTAATAAGCAATTTGCCAGAGGAAAGAACGTGCATGGAGTTTGCCATGTGACTAGGGGCCATGTGCCATTTGCTAATTGTGAATTAATAGTTTGGACTCGGTTGGGTCATAGAAAGAACACAGATTTTGGAGGTGAAGTCCTGGGTGGTTTGAGTTTAGCTTGCCATTTACCAGTATCTCTCTTTCTATTTATAGTTTGCTATAATAGTTTTAAAAAATTACACAAACACAAAATAGTTATACTGTTCATTTTTTTGCACCTTGCTTTATTCATTTAATACATATATTTAAAATAGTTCCATATTAGCAAATATAGATTTATCTTGTTTCCATTGTTAGTAGGAGAGAATTCTACTCTGTTAATATACTTCCGTCAATCCTGTATGGATAGGCATTAAACATCTTTTCAATTTCTTGATAAAATGGACATTGAGTAGGTTCATTTTATCACATATACACAGGCATATGTGCACGTTAAATTCATGGAAATTAAACTATTGGATAAACAGAAATGTTCATGTTTACCTTTGGAAGATATGGCACAATTACACTTGAAGTGCTGGAAAGGGTGTGGACTAACTAGAAATGATCATCTATTGATGTTAAAAGTGTAAATGGGTGTGGACCCATCCTGGAAGGTAATTTTGAATCATTATAAATGATAATTTCCTTCAACAAAATGCCTTACTGGGTTGCCTGTTTGCATATTTTCTAAACAGTTTATCTTGGACAGTCCTTCAGAAAGTAGAATAGTCCAACTTTTTTTTTTAGTAATTATAATTTAATAAGTTTATTTATTTATTTTTGTCTTTATTTATTTTTTTAATGTTACATTAAAAAAATATTAGGTTCACATATAACCCCCCACAGACCAACTTTAGATACTTGGTATGTGCTTTACTAAAATGTTAGTTGGTTTGTTTTTGTCCAAGTAAGTACCTACTTAGCCTCATCTTATTTCAGCCATGCAGAGTGTGGTGGTAGTGGGGATTTGGGGGCTTTCATTAGTTTTTCATTTGTTTTTGTGCTCAAATAGGAAACAACATTCTGAGTGAATTCTCCAGCCCTTGGGCCAGTCCCTGCTCATCACACTTCATGGGGCAGATGTCCATTCAAGTGTCTGCTCTAGCAAGCTTCTCACATTCCATAAAAAATTATTTTGTTTGTCCTTATCTTGCTGGTCTCTTGAAGCACAGTTTTGTTCTCAACACAAAACATGAACTTGCTGAACTTCAGACATCACACAGGAAGAAACAATACCAAGCCCACGTTACTACCTGTTTAAGCAAAGATCAGCTGATCAGAAGGGAATTCTGGGATGATTGCTTGAGATACACCATCCTGTCCTCTTTTCAGATATCCTTACATATATACTTGGATCACTTGGATCACCAGAAAACATTGTCTGAGACCTTGATATGGGCTATGTGTGGGGACTGTGTGTTTCTTCGTGATTAACATGGGCTGTGTGTGTCAATTTGCTAAAACTCAAAATTCCAGTATAAGCCATGTGTGCACGCAAACAATAAGAACTGTAGCCCCACCTTTTATAACCATGCCAACCATTCCTGTCTGCCTAGTTCCCAGAAAGCCAATTAAGTGATATAGGCTCTATAAACTTTGGATATTCAGGGAGGATGCAAACTAAATATGTTAATTCAAGCTTACCTGGAATATGGGGGATATGTTTTAATTCAAGCTTATATGGTACTCAAACAAAGCACCATTTGATTCCCCACTCCTACATCCTCTGTATAAAAGGGACCCAAAAATCCTATTCGGGGCTCAGCTTTTTGGATAAGAGTCTGCCGTGCCCGGGCGGTCATTAATAAATTTTCCTTCTCAGAAATATTCCTCAGTCCTGGCCTTCCACACATGATCATTGAATCTCTCTGCTTCTACAACATTTTTGTTGTTTTTCAAAAAAGATATTTTTGAAACCAGATTTCATTTTGGTGCTGTTATCTGTTCAGCTATTTTAATGCTATAAGAAATAGCCTTATGAAAACCTCGGTGGGGTTTATAGTAAGAATGTGTACAAGTTATTGTATTCATCACATTACAAGATTTCTATTTTTTAATAAGAACCCCTAGGAGAAATGTCAGTAGAATATTAGTACCAAGGAAAGTTGTAATTCTCCTGAATCATCAGGTTCTTTTTATTTCAGGAAAAGTTTGAGTCTTGTTACAGAGAAGTTTTCTATTTTTGTGTTACTTGCTAGAAAGCTGGGACCTAAATTTGTGCTTCACTCACTATAGGTTTTACTTATCAAGCAGACATATCCAAGGATCCAGGAGAACGAGGCTTTATCTTATCCCTGTGCAAAGACGCTGACTCACTGTAAAACATGCAAGGACTTGTGTAACTACAACAACTTTATTCATTAAGCCCCCGGATCTGACCAGGGGACAGGGGAGAATTAAGGAAATGTTGCCAAAGATTTCAAACAAACATGCAAAGATATGTACATTTGTTTACATTTCCAAACCTCTCCATTTTCGATCTTTTTTGACTCCTTTCAGCTTTCCTCAAGGTGGTTTGTGCCGCCTTCAGGGGATTCCACAAAACTGCCTATTTTAACTTTCTTTTATTTCCATATCTTTGTAAACTGAGTAGTGTTTTGGGGTCCTCTGCTAGTTCTTACTTGTCATTAATCTAATAGAATTTGATTTTTTTCCAAGTGTGTATAAGCCATGTGCTTTAGTTTCCTAGGCTTCTCAAAGCAAATCCCATGAAATGGGTTGGCTTAAACAATGGAAATTCATTAGTTTACAGTTTGAGGCCAAGAAAATATCCAAATCAAGTCATTATTAAGGAGATGTTTCTTTCCAAAGACTGGTTCCTGGCAAGGCACAAGGCAGCTTTTTCTGGTCTTTGCCTTCTCTTCCCCGTTTTGTTGAGTTCAGCCTCTTGCTTCTGTGGCTTTCATTGTCTGTCTGAATTTCATTCTCTTACAAAGGACTCCAGTAAGAAGATTAAGACCCATTCAGATTGAGGTAGGTTAGACATTACCTGAAGTAGCCTCATCAAAAGGTCCTGCTTACCACCTCAAGGAATAGATTAAATCCAAGACCATGTTTTTCTGGTGTACACCAGAAAACCACCACACACCATGCTATGCTCATGTGGTAAAAGTTATATAAATAAACAGGTATTAACTTCCTCTTATAGAGACTGGTTTTTACTTTTATTGCTTTTATAGCAATCCTGTTTTATTCCCCAAATTAACTTGTACAAACTCATGACTTTTCTTTTTTTTTTTAAGGAGGTACAGGGGAATGAAACTGGGACCTCATAAATGGGAAGCAGGCACTCAACCACTGAGCTACATCCATTCCCCAAACTAATGCGTTTTTTAAATTAACTTTACCCAATAGTTATATAGGCAATTATAATGTGCTTCCTTAGGTTTTTACCAGCTTTACTTTGTCCCAGCCCATCTATGCCTTTAATGTTTGCAACCTTTGTCAACTTTTAAGGTACAAGTATGTGTAAACCTTTTTGTAAATTTGTAGGAGTGAAGATAAGCACACACATAATGTTTATTTGGGCCCAATGAAGTCACAATATAAAGGGATAGGATTTCCCAGAGATATATTAAGTCCTAATTGTAAAGAAATATTATCTAAATTTGTCACTCAAATTTTCTAGAATCTGAAGCATGGCAATTGCCTCTGTTTTGAGACATATAATGAGTAAATGTAATGAAGTTTTGCATCTTTTGAGACTGAGATAATCTTGAAGTAAAAAAGTATACAATTAAAGTGGAGATCATTTTGGGGTGAGCCATTTAGACTTGTATGGTTCTATTTGGAATGGAATAAATTTATTTGGAATAACATTGACTGTAATGTTGATATTAAACGCAAAACAGGCATTTTGCCTTTAGTCATATGATATACAGTGATGGTAAGAAACTCTGGCACAAGTTTAAAGCAGAGTCTCATGATCTGGTGAGACTTATTCACCAAGGACTTATTTTAGTTGTAACTTGTAAATTGAGTTTGGAATTGATAAGTATATGAAACAAAGTTAGAGAAAACATCCTATTCCTACTATTAGTTTTAAAATCTTCATTTGTTATAGCACTGTTCAATATAACCCTGTAGGCAGTCTTGAATATCTATGGCCAATTGCTATTTGCAACACATGAAGGTTTTGGGTGGCAAGAAGGTTCTGCCAAGTGAAGAAAGGAGACAAATAATTAACACCTGCTAGTCACATTAATCGCAGATTACTCAAATTCCAGGAGTTCTACTGTAGCATGACTGATTGAAAGCTAGAAGAAGCAGCCAATAAAATGATGAAGTTTCATAAAACAAAAACATGTGAAGATAAAATATAGTGACACAGAGAGAAAACCAACACCTACACCTACATGACATCTTTCCTCATATTCCTGGGACAGGTGATCATTTCAGCCTTTGTGCCCAGTTTGTAGTAAACTTTTTACTATTCTGAGTGTTGAAAACTCATGGTGACACTGCTCTGTTAACATACCTGTCTTCCTAACTATACTATGAATTCTTGGATGTCTGTAGAGGGGCCTGTTGCTGCTCTGCCCAGATCCTCTCAGATCCTTTTTACCTTTCTTCTATACCTCTGCTCCAGCATCTGCGTGCTTTTTCTTCTAAGGATCTACACTGCTGACACTAGGCTACTGGAGCTGCTTTGGTTGTAGTACAAAGAACCTGAGGCCCCTGGGTGTGTATAATCTCCTGATGGGTGGGAGGCTTCACCAATGACTGATTTGTGTTGAGATATGAAAGCTCATATCCCTTGCCCAAAATTGGTATCATATCTGGTACTTAATTTACGCTCTCCCACACTCTTCTTCAGGATCATGCTGTGGCTACCATCGGAACTGTGCTTGAAATCATACCTTTTCTTGACTTCATTCCCTTCCCTTCTCTGCTTCTCTCACTTCCTTACTCGTTCCTTTAGGGAACCTTTCTTAAGAATCATACATGAGGGTCCTCTCTCAGGAATGGCTTCTAGGGGATTTGAGCCAAAGATGGCTAAGTTTCTTTTATGCATCCGTGTTTTCCCAGGCATCACGGAGATTTTATAAATGCTTGTGGAATAAACGAATGAGAAAATCAGAACAAATTCAGATATAGAAACTTGGCAAACATTGAAGTGCCTGCCTTCACAATGGGTAAAGCTGAACCTGAACTGGGCTTACTACCAGCAGTCTGGTGGAGAGGAATTCTCTTCTTCTGTTTAGGTGGTTTGGCCTTATTGATGTGCTATAGGTGTAAGAAGGATGCTCCATTCAGTCTTTGTGATCAGGTGACACTGGTTGCTTATTTAACCAAAGAGGAAACTCCTCTTTGGTTTGATTGATGAAGGTGAAAAGATAATGCTTAAAACAGAAGGGTACTGGAGAGTGATTTTTAAAAAGCACTATTCTTGGAAAGAAATCTTCTGCACATGTGTAGGAAAGTGAATGAAGGGAAAAGGGTGATCTGGATCAGTCTTCTGCTTAATTCTCTGTATGGCCTTCACAGTTTCTGTAGGTTGAAGTTCATTCTTAAAATGGCACTCAGTGTCCCTATTGATCTAGGCCTGTCTAGGATCTCCAACTTCCTCTTCCACCATTCTTTCTCTTATGTGTATCTTCCACCATAACTAACTCTGGATAGTCCCTGTTTATCCCATAAAGAAGTTTCTCATCTCTTTGTATTTGCTCTTTTCTTTCTTTCTGGAATGGGCTCACCTAACAAGGTCACCTTTTGATTCACATTGATTATCAACTATCTTCTGTAAAGTGTCCCTATTCTGTTTTCATAACACCTAATACATACATAAACATTGGACTTATTTTAAAAATAATTGCCTGGTTTTGGGTCTTTCTCTTATAGTTTGAGAGGTCCTCCAGACTACATTTTATTCATCCATGAATTCTCACTAATAAGCACAATGCAAGGAGCATAAATATTGATTGAATGACTTAATCACATTCATATTTGCCTCTGCTATCATACAACTTTGTTAAACCCATCGTAAATTGTTATGTCATGCTACCATTTCTATATCACACCAAAACTGGAGAAGTGGTAGGAAGAAATAAGACCCTATGATTTCTAAACATTATTTATTCTCTGTAAGGAATTGAAAAAAAGTGGGGTGCATAAGAATCTCCCTCATTAGGCAAAGTAAGCTCAGTATATTTGCAGAAGTTTCCCACAGTTCCTATCTCAGAGATATGATGGTAACAGTAAGTGAGTAGAGGTCAAGACTGGAATGGCAACAATGAAAACAAGAGCAAAAGGGAGCCTAGGTGGTCACCTAAACTTTGTTTACGAGGAAACAGAAGTTACATGGTAAACCAGACCCTGAGGCTGGTTTAGTCTCATGGGAGATACTAAATGCAACCTGGGATATTTTTGAAAATTAAAGTTTGATGAAAATAATGTATTACCAAAAAGGTATAAGAGAGGAACTAGAGAAAATTTTTTGTACAATCTATAGAATTTTCCTAGACAGAATCCTGTCAGTACTGAAGATCTGGGTTAACTTAGGTCCATTATAATGACACTGCCTTTAATAAAGCTGGTGAGAAGGAATGATTCAATCAAAGTATATGTAGATTTGAAGAACTGAAGTGGGCAATATGGCCATTTGTTGATAAAGCAGAGTATAACAGATTGAATTTTGTGAATCCCATAAAAAGATTATGTTCTTACACTAATCCATTCTTGTGGTGGGCTCTTTGGTTGCATTAAATTCAATTGATGGGCCTTGATTACTTGATAAGAGTGGTGTAGGATTTTGATTGGACTACCTCAGTAAGGTGTGAGCCAACTTGAGTCTCTGCCCTCTTTCTGGGTCTGAAATAAATGGAGATACAGAGAGAGATACACAGAGGAAAAAGGAAGCTTCCATTTTTGATCCTGCCATGTGAGAAAAAGGAGAAAGTAAAGAGAGAAAGGACTCCAGGTTCCCCTACAGCTGCAAAATGGCAGAGAAGCCCCGAGACAGACAGAGGAGGCCTGGAAAGCGACAAGCCCTATGCCTGGTTTCCCACAACTGAACTCTGGGAGATGGTAGATTCTGGAGCAGAAGGCAGGGACCTCAGCAGAGACTGGCTGCCATCTTGCTTCACTACATGGCCAGACTCCAGGATTACTAGTGACTGACTTTGGCAAGAAAGCATCTCTGGATTGGACATTTCATGGCCTCAGAACTGAAAGCTTTTACCTTAATAAATTTCCCATTATTAAAAGTCAATACATTTCTGGTACTTTGCTTCAGCAGCCCTTTGGCAAACTAAGACACGGAGCTTCAAGTTAGAGGAAGACTGGGATCCTTGAGTCATCCGATGAAGGAAAGCCTTTGCTGACCTGAAGAAGATTTAAATTTCTGTTTTGTTAAGTCACTGAGATTTCAGGTTAATTTGTTACCACTGCTAGCATTTCATAGCCTGAGTAACACAAAAACTGGTCCAGAAGTGTGTTGAAGCTCTAATATAAAGTAAACTATACGTCATTGCTCAGAGTGTAAACCAGCAATCTCCACCACCATTAGATTAGGGGGTCTTTCAGTTGGATTTCAAAAGTGTTATGGACCAGTGACTGCTGTGTGCCTTTTACTCTTATACTATGCAAATGAGATTGTTTAAGTTATCATCTCCATCTTTCACTCATTATATAAGCGTGAAGAAGGTTATCTGTGTTTTAGTTTCTAGATCATAGGACCAAAAGCATTCGTATATGAGAAAGATTACTATAAGAGAGATTCCTATAAGAGAGATTACTGAGCATCAGTTGGGGATCTTAGACTTTGAGCTGGATACTGTGACCAGACAGGGTTTAGAGTCTCCTGTGTGGGCACAAAGGAAAACCAAAATTTTCAGTCTCCCTTCTAGTTAGGTTGCAATTTTGGTGGATGGAAATGATGTAAGCCACTTCCAGAATTACCATTGACATGATTCCATGTATGGACATGATCCTCCATACTCTTTATTTTCCTGCCACTGCAATCAAGGAGGTCATGTGTGAGGATGAGAAGTTCTCAAGATGGAATGCCTGAGTCATTGGGTGGAGGAGAGTCCATGTCAAACTGCATTGAAATTTGTGTGATTAAAGAAATAACCCTATAAACATTTATTATGTTAAGAAATATATATAGCTATAATGTAACTAATTTATCATTAATAATCCACCATGCGTAGATATGTTATAGTGAAAATTAAGAACATAACAGTTAAAAATGTTTTAAAGTTTCCAGAAAGAGCAGATAATTGACAAAGGAAAAATGATCTGACAGATAACAGATTTATGAATAACAATATTTGATGCAAGAATATTATAAAGTAATATTTTCAAAGTATGGAAAGGAAAAATATAACCTAGATATTTATTCCAAAAAATTGCCTTTTAAATTTGTGGATATAATAAATATGTACTCAGACAAACAAAGTCTTTAAACTTTTCCCATTCAAATACGTATTTTAGAACATTCTTGAAGGAAGTACTCAGATAAGAGAAATAAACCCAGAAGAATGTTTTAGGAGTTATGGAAACTAAAGCTGATAAAATAACGTAGTAAAGTTAACTGCAAATTAAAATAACAAGTATCAAAGGACATTAAAAATAAATAGAAAGTATATATATAAAACAATCCAGAACAATAGGGAATACCAATGCAGTGAGCATAGAGACACTCCAAGAACCATTGTAGGGGAATTTAACATTAGTATGTATCATTATTCTACCATAAGGAAAAAAAGGAATGTATAAATTTTAAACCATCTAATGAAAATTTGATTTATCCAACTGAAAACAGAAAAGGGGAAAACTAAATAGGCTAAAAGAAAATATAGTGAATGGGAAATATGAAATATGATACATAAATTCATAAATTATAATAAATGTAAATCAGTTAAACTTACAATTAAAAGGCAGAAACCTTTAGATTGCATAAAAGAACAAGATCCAGGAATATGCTGTTTAACCAAAAAACATACTTAGTACAAAAAGACACAGAAAGTTTGAAAAAAGATTGAAGAAATATATAAGGCATTCATGAACAACAGCATAAAAATAGCATTTTTACAATTTCAAAAAAAATAATTTGAAATGAGAACTTTCCTCTGGATCAAATACTGTTTTTCTATAATAAATAAAATAAAATTAGAACAAATACCATCATGAACAAATACTATTAATTTAGACTTAATTATATAAATCAATAAAAGCAAAACTGTAGGAGAAATAGATAAATCAACATTTGTCAGTTGGATAGTTTAACATACCTTACTCAGAGATTGACAGATCAAGTGAAGTTTTAGAAATCTGAATTTTATAATGAAAATGTGAACTATTAAAAATATCTAAGAATTCTCACTGCACAAAGCATGCGCATTGTATTAAAACACATGTTGGACATTAAAAAACTGATCAAGTACTAGACAATAAATTAAACCTCAGTATTAAATAGATTATGCTCTATGGCCTCAATGCAGTAAAATCAGAAAACAGTGTTGTAAATATATTTTTAAAACCCCATAAAACATGCAAAAGTTTATAAACTAAGTAACATACTAAATAATTTTGAGTTTAAAAAGAAAAAAATAAGAAAAATCATAAAATATTTGGAAATAACTGACAGTGAAAATAGTGCATATCAAAAATTGTGGGACACAGCTAAACCATATGTAAACATTTTATAACATTCTAAATTTAAGTACATTTATTAAGAAACAAGGAAGTTTTAAAAGAAATGGGCTAGGATTAAAAATAAAGAGATTAGAAGTTAGATGTATTTCCTCTTAGATTTAGAATAAGTTATTATAATTACTGTTTATATAAACTAGAGATTTTGCACCCCTTTATGAGAAAATAAATGAGGAATAGGAATTGTAAGGGAAGAAATAAATGTCACTTTTTAAATATAATTTGATCACCAGCCTCAAAAAAACCAAAAACATGACCAGAAAAAAAATCAAAACTAAAATTATACAGGATATACAGAATATATAATGACCTGTTTCAACTTTGTTAATAGAAAATAAAAATTAAAACTACAAAAATATATTACTTTAAATTTATCAGATTGGCAAAGATTAGAAAACTGGAATAATGCCAAGTATATGCCAGGTGTACTGGGCAAGATGGCATTCAGAAACCTAAATTACTAAGTCATGGGGCACTTAGTCATATTAAACATAAGAAATTCCAGTGCTGGATAAGTATCTGAGAAAAAGCCTTACTCAGGTGTCTAAGAGGACACACAGGAAGAGGTTCATCACAGTATTGTCTCTGGCAGTAGCACCCAAGGAATGGAAGTGAAAGAAATTGTGAAAGAAATCTCTGGCAGCAGCTCCAGGGAATGGTAGTCTAAGGACTACTATGCAGCTGCTAAAAGCAATGAAGTAGATGTACAACTATAGCAAGGGCATATCTTTAAAAAATATGGTACCGAATGGCAAATGTAAGAAATGTGATGAGATCTATAGCATATCATTTATGCCAATTAAAACATATAATAAAGCTACTATTTTTCAAGGACACATACGAATAAAAACATTAACCACGTTAGAGAAAGGGTTGTTAATGGAAGTGGGGAACAGTGGTAACATGTCAGGAAGGGAGGAAATTTTCATCTCCTTTCTTTTAAATTAGGATATGCAGCAGCACTGGAGAATGTGTTGTCTTTCTGTTCGTCGGGGGTTGTGCTGCACCTATTCAGAAGTTCGTTTGCTTGCCTCTAAACAGTTCGTTTGTTCATTCATTCATTCATCCATCCATTCATTCAGCAAACACTCGTGATGATATTATAGTGTGTCTGAAGAGGGAGGATCAGTGAACAAATAAACAAGGACATATCCGACAGCATTAAGCCCAAAGAGAGGATTTACTACCAAGTAGAGTAACAGGGCAAGTATTCTACCTAACGTGGGCAGAGTGGGTCTATTTGACAAGGTGTATTAGTTTCTGAGGGCTACCATCGCACATGACCACAAACTGGATGGCTTAAAACAAAAGAAAAGTGTTTTCTCATAGTTCTGGAGGCAGGAAGTCCATAATCAAGGTTTCAGCAGGACCATTCCCCCTCTGAAGCCAGTAGAGGAAAGTCCTTCTTTGCCTCTTCCAGTTTCTTGTGGTTGGTTTGCAATTGCATCAACTCCAACTCTGCTTTGGTCTTCACATGGTGGTCTCCTTGTGTCTAAATTTCCCTCTTCTTCTTGAAACACCACCTTAACTCAGTATGACTTCATCTTAACTTGATTACATTCGCAAAGACCTTATTTCCAAATAAGATCACATTTACAGGTACCTGGGATTAGACATAATTTTATGGGGAGACACAATTCAACCCACAATAAGTGGTGGCATTTGAAATGAGATCTGGATGAGAAGGAGCCAGCCAGGCAAAGATTAGGGGAAATGCTTCCCCAGGCAGATGAAGCAACTATAACTGATTCTGTAGTGTGTGTAAGACCATGGGGGAAAGTGGCTACCACAAAGAGGAAGATGGGGGTCCCAAATCTCAGACTCTGTAGGTTATGGGAGAGAGTGAAGACTGTATTTTGGAAGCAAAAGGAGGGTGGGATGATGTTTAGATTTATAATCATCTTTGGGGCCTCCAAAACCTCAGAATGAATAGGAAGTGATAGATTTTTCTTCTGAGTCCTTGAGCAAATACAATCTGGAGCACTGGGGCTGCAGTGTGCTATAGTCACTCATTTTATTTAAATACTATCCTGTACCCCCTTAAAATCCTTTCAGTGTGTCTCAGGATCTGCAAGTTCAGACCCAACTTCAACAGTATGTTATTTGTTGTGTAGATATTTTTCTTGAGCAAATCACTTAAATTTTCCATGTTTTAGTTTCTTCATCTGTAATCCCTGTCTAACTTTTTCTGTCCTGCTTCTCCTATTACATAGCTATGTCCTTAATTTTTCAGTCACACCTTCTTCTATCATTTTGCCAACTTGCCCCTTATCTTCCTTCTAATGTCTGGAGTTATAACTATAGAAGGGATGTTGAAGTTTGGGTTTACTTAGAGCCATCTTCAACCTTGTAGTATAAAACTTTATAATCCATGTATGAGTTTGGGGAGTGATAAGAGTATACATTTTTTACTTTATAAACATTAATCAGTTCCATTTTTGCCAGATGACTCTGGCAGAGTTATGGGATTTTTGCCCTTTGCATTTTCCCGTTTGATTGGAGTAGAAGAAAACTTTCTATGCCTTACGAATTGTTTCCAAAATGAAATATTGTCTTCTCTATTGCCTTTGACATTTGTTACTATCAGATTCCTCTTTTCTATGTGCATAAACTGCTTATTTGATTTGACCTGGTTCTGAATCAAAAAAATTGATTCAGAAGGGACTCTGCTTTTGGAAATGGTATTGAATGAAAGCATTATGCTAAACATATGCTGAAACTTAAAACTGCAAATGCAGGGGAGAAAATGGTCTTTCAGTTACTTTCCTCATTTAGACAATTGGAGACATGAGACTTTATTCTAATAAAATGTGTTTGCAGCTGGGGCTGCAGTGAAATCAAGATACATTAGGAGAAATTGACATTAAAAGTACAATATAACAGATGGATGGAAAAATGAATTTTTATCAACATGATCCATTAGTGTTCCTCAGCTAGGCAGAGGAGAACAATGGCCTGGAACAAATCAAGAAGAATGATGCTTGACTTGTGTTTGCTTGTTCTTAAGGGTGACCCATATTCATAATCTTTAATTAGAAATGCATTTGCTTCTGACCGATTGGAGACTTTTTTCAACTATTGTCATTTTGTGTGTGTGTGTGGAGGGGTTGGGAATGTGGGTGATAGAGGTGTTTTAGTGCAAAGCACTTGGTTCAACAAATTAGATGAAATAGAGACAATAGGTCTGGGAGTGGAGCCCTGTCTAAATGGTGGAGTTCTTTGCAAAGGAGCAGAATAAAGTGTCTAGCGGGGGAAAGCTGAGTGGCTCCATCATCAACCAATAGCCTCCAAGAACCTTGGCTAAGTTTGGGGTCAATATTTAAAAGCAGATCTAGTACAAACCCTGTTTCTCACATCAAACTCTCTATATTTCTTAAACAACAGGCTTCACGTCTACTCTAATTGAGTTCTGGAATTAATAAGTACTTATTTTTTTAATGAGAAGAAAGAAGAAAGGAGACAGAAAAGAGCTGTGAACAGACTCTCCTTAATTTTTCTTTATAAACTAGGCTGAGTGTACAAGCCATTGGGGGCACTGTGCCAATTCATTAGGGAACACTTTGAATTTCACAGCAGATAAAGAATTACTAGTTGCTTGCCTCACTGCCAAGGCATAAGTAGCTTGAGATAATTCATTTACCGTATCTGCTGCATGTACCTATCACTTCCTTGCCTCTGGCTAATGTTAGTAATATTAGCCTGGGAGATGGAAGTAGAGGGGAGAGGGGAAGTTCCTCTGATGTCACTTAGACTCATCTAGAATCAGCACAATTGTAGCCCAGGGACATATGCTTGGATTAAAAACCCAACCTATCAATCTTGATCAAATTCCCTGCAGAATTTGTCTGTGAACAAAATAACAGTCACGTAGCTTCAGGAAAACAGAAAACAGAGAAGGAAGTTTGAGTAAAATTTTAAACCTGGAAAGAAACCTCAGAGATGACCTAATTCATCTTAGCCTGGTCTGGAATTAAGGTAGGTGAAAAGGGAGCTGAACTCAATTGGGCCACTAGCAAGTGCCCAGTCATGTGCTTAACTTTTATTCTAACTTATTCTGCATGACAACATGCCAAAGAAGGGTTATTATCAACCCATCCCCTCTTTAGATAAGCAAACTGAGTTTCAGATATATTTAAGATTGCTTGAAGTTTCTCAGCTTGTCAGAGGTTGAGTCCAGATCTAAATCCTTGAAGTTGGATCCCAGAGTCCATGCACAGATAGCTCTTATGTGCCGGGCCAATGTGCCCTTCCCAGGTAGCTGTGGTGGTGGCTGGAAAATGAGACAATATTCCTAAAAGTAGTCCTTTCCCACTCTAAACTACATATTATTGTTACACCATTAATTCTTTTTTTAAAATTTATTTTAAAGATTTATTTATTTATTTTCCCTCTTTCCCCTCCTCCTGCCTGCTGTTTTTGCTGTCTGTGTTGTCTTCTCTTCTCATTTTCTCTCCTCTAGGATTCAGTGGGATTTGATCCTGGAGACCTCTGATGGGGAGAGAGGTTCCCTGTCAATTGTGCCACTTCAATTCCTGGTTTCTGCTGTGCTTCACCTTGACTCTCCCCTTGTCTCTCTTTTGATGCATTATCATCTTGCTGTATGACTCACTTGCGTAAGGCACTGGCTCGCCATGTGGGTACTTGTGTGGGCATTCATGCAGGCATTGGCTCACCTCATTGGCACTTGCACAGGCACTGGCTTGCCTCATGGGCACGCTTTCTCTTCTTTTTCACCAGGAGGCCCCAGGGATCAAACCCAGGTCCTCCCATTTGGTAGGTGGAAGCTCTATCACTTAAGACATATCCACTTCCTGGCCATTGATTCTCAATATAGAGGGAAGACATAAGCTCTGGAGTTAGAATAACTGAATTTCTTTCCATCACTCATTATAAGTGTGAGTACATATAAAGCAATTATATCCCTGTGCCTCGGTTTTCTCATCTCTAAAATGGAAACAAGTTTATGCACATGATCTATCTTACACTGTTAGCAAGGTATATCTGCAGGCTAAGTTGGTGGCAAGTAGGTGGGTTGGATGGGTTGGCAAGGGGAGGGGAAGAGCAAGCAAATGTCAGGATAGGGTTGGAAAGTATCAGTCAGTGGTATAAGGGTGCTGCTGAGAGGAACGAGACCTTGTTTTCAACAACTAGTATCCTACATGGAATTAGTTCTGGCTATAGTCCATGAGGAGCCAAGTCAACATGCTTTGCCTGAAAATAAGTTTTGACACTTCTCCACCTGGGATGGTTTTAGCATTGCAGTTAGGGCCCAGGTGTCTGAATAGAAGAGGTGTCCAGTGCTGGACCCTGAGAAGCAGTGCATATATGCTCAGTCTTCTCTGAAAAAGACCCCCTAGTTAATTCCTGGGTGCCAGAGAGAAGAGAAAGAAATACCACCGTCAGAAACTGATGGTGGGGGAGAGCTCTTTTTTTAGGGACCCCATGTTATTTTGGATGCCAGCTGGGAGTTTGGGATTGGACGTATATAATATCTCCCAACCCAGCATTGCAATGAATAACGAAAATATCACTGGTGAAGGAAAAAATACTTATCATTATGCAGAGATATTAGTAATTGAACTCTGAGAACTCTGAGACCTCTAACAAATGCTCATAATCCTCTTATTGGAGAAAGCAGGATTCCTAATATTTGTAACTAATCCTGATTCAGACGACAGAGAAGAGAACATTAGATTCAGATGTGTGAACAGGTTCCTTGAAAATATGTCTTAAGCAAAACTTTTAGGAGAACTTTGAGTGTGAGGAACCCTGCCCTCAGATGGTAAAAGTTTTCCTGTTTTGTCTCTCTGGGGCATCTTTGCAGTTGGGAGACATATTTTGGCTCTGCCAGGTTCTAAGCAATGGGACACAGGAGCCATGTTTCATTCATCTTTGTGTGCCTCCTAGGCTCCAAGAGATGCTCAATAAATGTTTGTTACAAAATAATGCTACTGTGGACTTGGCATTTACCTCTTAGATGAAGAGAAATGTAACCAGTCAGAAAAATGGGGCCTAGGGTTGAAGAAAACATTTATGAAAGAGTTTATAGTTGCCTTATCCTCTAAATGTTCTTCCTCTCTCCAGATTCCTGTTATTGAAGAATTTGAAAAGAATTTTTCTTATCAGGTGGCATTTCAGACCTTTTGTTCCTCTCTGCATTTCCAGCTCTGTTTGATACAGACGCCACACTTCCTAGGAGAGGGAAGATTCACTGCCTCAGAGGCGATGGGGTGCACAAGCTGCAATTAAAAGCCAACACATTTCCATTTCACTCGCAGCCCGTGGGTGTTTTAAGAAGAAGAAGAAAAAAATCTATTGAAAATATAAATGTCAAGCTTCTCAAGGTTTTGATCTATACATTTCATGAAGAGTGAGCTCCTGGCAGAGGCCGGATCTTGAGGAGTTGATAAGGATGCTTGCTTCTAAGTTGTGAAACAGAACAGAGAATGCCCTGCTGGGCAGTGAGCAAGAACAGCTGGGCTCTGATGGGCACTGGAGCTGGGAAACCATGTGGAGACATGAGGTGGATACAGATCCTCTTAGGGATGTAGATCATGGTCAGGAAGCAAATAGCAGAGTGATACTAGTTACTGGGAGAAGGGAAGGGTGATTCCTTCTCTGTTCAACCCAGTTTAGCCTCTGATGAGAGAAGAGAGAAATTCTACTTAAGTTTCTTCCTTTTTCCCAACCCTCCTTTTTCCTTCCACTCTTTGGTTTTCCCAGAACTGGAGATTTATTGTCTTTCCCTTTGCTAGTGGGCAGGATACTATGCTTTAAAAGGCATGCTGCCATGCCTTGCTTCTTGCTTTGACTTCCTTGGTAAATTTGCATTTGGACAAGATCTTAGCTTCTGGCCCCAGATCAGGCAAGCTTTCAGCTTTCTCTTTTCCAGCTCCTGGTCCATGTGCCTGGATCTGTCTGAGGATTCAGAGTCTGCCAAGCAGATACAACCATTTGAATGCAGGATGAGTTTCTGGGAGTCTCATTTATATACCCAGGTCTAAGACTTAATTTTTGGTTTCTGTTTATCCAAGGACTCCAGCACCGAGTTGTAATTATTGAATAATTGTCCCAGCTCTGAGGAAACATGGTATTTCTTCTGGCCTCAAGGGAATGTCTCCTGTGGCAGGAAAACCTGGAAGCAGGGAAATTAGCATTGGGGCTCCAAAGTTCTATTTCAAATCCCACCCACCACCAGCTATTGCAAAGGATACCAGATCATAGAGATATATCAGGCAGGCCTGGAAACAGATGCCAGCAAAGGAAGATGCCAAAGTTTGCAAGGAACAGCTTTGCCTTGGGAGATGATGAGTTGCCAAGCAACAGGTGGTAAGTTGCATCTGAGGGAAGATCAGAGGCTTATGCCTTTCCTCCATCTGGATGGCCCTACTCTGAGTGTCAGCTTCCTGAACCTGTCTTCATACCCTCCCTTGGGGGCAATGTGCCTTGACCTTGAGCTCCTGTAATGTCCTGGCCTATCTGTCATATGACACTTGACTAATAATAATGTGTTTAAATATCTCTCCCACCCACCAGAGTGCAACTTAATTTTCTTTCCTTCTTTATTTTTTTTTCAATGTTACATTCAAGAAATATGAGATCCCTATATATCCCCACCCCCCTCACCCTACTCGTCCCACATCAACAATCTCTTTCATCATCATGGCACGTTCATTGCATTTGGTGAATACATTTTAGAGCACTGCTGCACCACTTGGATAATGGTTTACACTGTAGTTTACACTCTTCCCCCGTCCACTCAGTGGGCTATGGCAGGATATACAGTGTCCAGCATCTGTCCCTGCAGTACCACCCAGGACAACTCCAAGTCCTGAAAATGCCCCCACATCATATCTCTGCTTCCCTCTCCCTACCCTTGGCAGCTACCATGGCCACTTTCTCCACATCAGTGCTACAATTTCTTCCATTACTAATAACAATAGTTCCATAGTAGAATATTAGTAAGTTCACTCTAATCCATACTCTGTTCCTCCATCCTGTGGACCCTGGGATGGTTATGTCCACTCCCCCTCTATATCAAGAGGAGGCTTAGATTCCACATGGATGATGGATGCAATTCTCCTCCTGCTTGCAGTTGTAGGCACTCTTGGCTCCCTGGTGTGGTGGTTGGCCTTCTTCACCTCCCTGTTAGCTGGCCAGGGTAAGTCCAATAAACCAGATGGTGGGAGCTGCAAGTCTGCTGAGGCTCAGCACCTAGCTGTCACATGGACAGTGCAGAGATTCAGATCTCCTGAGTATACACCAACCCCAGCACCAACCACAGGTCCGGTAAAAGTAACAGAAGAGGCATATGTAGAATGGTCATATCTGAATCCAACTCCAACACACTAAGGAACACAAACTCCAAAGTAGGGCCAACTGACATAGCACTGAACTCCAGAGCCATCTTCCATGACTCTAGAACCTGTGGGTCTCTGTAGCCCTCAGGAGAACCACTACCTGGGCTTCTATCTACTTTGGCTGTCTCTGGGACCCTGCTGGGGCGTGCATAAGTATTACCCCCCTGATGACCTCCCGATTCTTTTTGGAGACTCATAGCCATATAAATTTTATTTTATTCCCTAGCACCTAAGTCCTCAATTAAAAAAAAAAAAAGATTTATTTATTTATTTCCCCTCCCCCCCCCACCCCAGTTGTCTGTTCTCTGTGTCTATTTGCTGCGTCTTCTTTCGTCTGCTTCTGTTGTTGTCAGTGGCACGGGAATCTGTGTTTCTTTTTTTTGTTGTTGTTGTTGCATCATCTTGTTGTGTCAGCTCTCTGTGTGCGCAGCACCATTCCTGGGCAGGCTACACTTCCTCGAGCTGGCCAGCTCTCCTTACAGGGCGCACTCCTTGTGCGTGGGGCTCCCCTACAGGGGGGTGGAACACCTCTGCGTGGCAGGGCACTCCGTGCACGCATCAGCACTGCCCACGGGCCAGCTCCACATGTGTCAAGGAGGCCTGGGGTTTGAACCGTGGACCTCCCATGTGGTAGACGGACGCCGTAACCACTGGGCCAAGTCCGCCGCTTCCCTAAGTCCTCAATTAGTATTCATTTACCAAACTGATGAATTGAGGGAAGCAGGGAAGGATGGAGAATGGGTACAAGTCAATAAATAGGGGCAGATTCACATCAATTAGGACCTTTTGGGATCCAGAAGCTTCTTTGGAAGCAGTTAGGATGTGGTATACTGAGCTGCCTATGCTAAGCGATGCCTGTGGGAACACTCTCCTAAGTATCCTTATCAATGAGAAAGTTTGTGCTTCTTGACAAAGATGAAAAACTGAAATTAGAAGTGATTTCAGTGGTAAGCGTTGCATTTTCACAAAAAGCAATATGGTGAAAAATCTGGGTGAAACTTGTGACTCAGAATTTGCCAGCAGTATCATTTTAGACAAGCTTCTTAGCGTCTTTGGTTTACTTTTTCATAAACAGGGAAGATAATCCCTAATTCATACATCATGGGTGCTCAAATGATGAGAATTCCATATTATTTCTTCACATAAAGCATTACATGGCCTTGTCCATTTTACGTCTTTCCCCATCCTTATTTTTGAGAAGGTGAAAGATTTTCTTTCTCCTTGCAGTCTTTACTGAGCAACTGATAGAAGCAGGAAGAACAGAGAGTGTAGATTTGGAGTAGTTTGTCTTGGCAATTCTGAAATCTGCCAGCAAATGGGTTCAGATGGTAGCGTCTTCCCATGGACTACATAGCTATTGGAAAATCATCTTGTTTTCCCTATTGCAATAGAAATGAATAGTAGTGTTCAGTAAATCTTGCAAGAAGAGCCAGTCTGAAGCTTAAACTTCTCTGGTCATAACTTATTTTTCATTTGTTTTATAAGGAAGTGGGGAAAATCTTCCTCTTTTGCAAGGTTTATTGTCCCTAAACTTTTCTTCTGTTCTATTTTAGCCCAAACCCTGGGAAACAGAATTGTTCTTATGTTACAATGTTGAAGCATGCTTTTAAAAAGAGAATGACAACATTGCTTTCTTTTTTCTTTTTCTTTTTCTTTTTTCTGCAAAATGTAAAATTTGCTTGGAAGTTTCAGAAGTGTGTACTTAATTTGTGAAGCTTTCCTAGAAATTCTATTGGAATGGAAACCTAATAGAGTGTCTATTTGTTCTCTGAGAGTTGAAGAATTGCAAAATTCCTTACTGTATTATTCTGAATGTTATTTTTCAAAGAAGAATCCTTTAAAAATGTAATTTAGTCCTAATGAGAAAAATAAAACCCAAATTCTAATGGCTGGAAACCCTCTTCAGGAATAAATATAGTAGCATTTCTGCCACGCCTCTTCAGTTTCTCTTTATCAAACCCCTAGAGATTATCTTGTAGAGGGGACTGTTGCCTTGGAACCCCTGTTTTAGTTTCCTCATTGCTAAAGCAAATGCTACGTTTTGGCTTGGCTTAAACAATGGGAATTTATTGGCACATATTGTCCAATCTCAAGGCATCATCAAGGTGATGCTTTCTCCGAGGAAACTGTGGAGCCAACTGGGGCTGGCTGCCAGTGATGTCAGTCATTGGCTTTTCTGTTACATGGCAATGCCCATGGCAGCTTCCTGGCCTCTCCCTTCTCTCTGAGTTCCATTGACTTTTAGCTTTTGGCTACTCCATCTGTAATTTTGTCCCTCTCTCTGTGATCTCCCCTATAAAGCCTTTAGTAACAGGTATAAGGCCCATTCTGGGCCACACCTTTTCTGACATAACCTCTTCAAACGATCCCATTTACAAGGGTTCATACAGGAATCTGTTAAGTTCAAGAGCATGCTTTTCTAGGGTACATATCTCCAAACCATCACAGCCCCCATTCAAAGATGTGTATTTCCCTGGTACATAGGTGGAATAACATCATCACATATTTCTCTCCTCTTTTTGAAAAATTGCAGAGAGTAGGGAATGTATGAGTAATGTTATATGCTTTCCCCAGGCAACTGTGCTTCATTTTCAAAGTTAAGAAAGGAAAGAAACTAGGAAAATATTTGCTTGAATCTATCCAGAAAGGATGATTGTTGCTAAAGGGACTTCACTTAGCATTTTGTGGAACAAGTCTAATAAAACTCCATCAACTCCATGAGATTACATGAACGTGGAATTAGTAACAACAGAGCTCAGATACTTACCATTCAGAGGCAAGTTTCCTCCCACAGAAAAATCAAAAGGGGAGCAGACTTGAAGCAGACCCCAAGCACTCAAGTGTTGGCTGATGTGCCACATGTAGTCCTTGCCACACTGCACAGCACAGGAATTTACTCTGGTTGCAGAATTCTAATTACGGATAAAATAGAAAATCAGGAACTTGAATCTAGACCATCTATGCCCCCCTTACTTTGGTCAGCTATCAGGTTTAATAATCTCAGATAATGATTTTTCTTTTTTTCTTTTGGTAGAAACAAATAATTGTAGAAAGAGTGCTCTCTCTTGGGAAGCATATTGGCCTAAAACAAATATTAGTTAGTAATGACTGAAATATTTGACCTATGAGGATGACAAAATATGGGTAGCTAAATTATGCCTGACAGCAAAGTTTAATCTCACACTTAGTATTCAGTCTTTTCCTGCTCTTCCAATTGTTGAGGTATAACTGGAAGATGAACTCCAAAATAGGTGTGGTTGGAAATAAATTGGAATATCCCCATAGCCCAAGAGCCCCAAATCCAAAAATGAGCTGTCTAGTAAACTGAAATAATGTATTGGCATGTTTCTTTTTCCTGACCCATGAGCTATGTGAGGTCACAGATTGTCTTATTTTCATTGTTTTCCCAACATCTAGCCAGAGCCTGACCCATATCAGTTTCTTGTGAAATATTTGTTCATTTGGAATGGGTCCATCACCCAAACTGTTTGTATTATTTTTGATGGAAATGATTGGTTAAATACTCTATTATTACAGCTTCTCATATAAATATGTATATACTTATATTCTCATATATATATAAGTATATATTTCCTGATGCTCACATGTAAGTGTATTTATTAATGTGACATATAAGGCTGGGATTTTGACTCCGTCTGCATAACTTCTGCAAGATACAGGCTACTTCTTACCTTCACAAGAACTTAAAGCACATGACTGAATCCAGGTTAGGATCATCAATGAATGAACATTTAGATAGGAGTAAAATTGGTTAATCTAGGGCAGAGATACAGTCCATATTCAGCGGTAAGTTTGGAAATACTACTGAAAGGGAAGTCTCCAGTAAGTATTCAGGGGTCCCAGTTTGGGTTCTCTGAAAAACAGGAACTGACATGGAGTTGGGAGTGTGCTAAGGTTTGAGGAGTAACACTTGTGAAAGGAAAAGGGGCAGAGGCAGAATGGGGCAGAAGAAGACCCCAGACTCTGAGGTAGGCTTGACAAAACCTCTACCAGCCCAAAGGGAGGTGCTAAGCAGAGATTGCCTGTTAGATTAGTTTGGCATTTGAGGGAAATGGTGAGGCACTAGTCCCACTGCTCTTCTCAATCATTGGTTGGCTGTCTCTTCCCTAAAATGAGTGATCTTGGCTAACAGCCCTATGCTTGGTCATGGGCGGGGGAAAGCACTGAAAATGTTACCTTGGTTGAGGTGGACCTTGAAGAGGCTAATACCTGGATGCTCTCAGTTAACCACACTCCTGCATTTGGGCTGCAAGTTCATTCTTCAAGGGGGATCTGAGGGGTCCATTTCTGTGTCTGTCACAGTCCACCACATGTACCTCATGGAGCCACTGCTTACTACGTGTATGAGGAGCAACACCTCAAAGGCTCTGGTGGCCATCCCTTTCTGAGGGGAAACTTAAAATAGGGAAGTTAGAAGGCTGAACTACAGACCCCCATGCTGCAGTTGGCTGTGAAAACAACTGGCACTCATCATATCACTTTTCCAGTAACCATTCTAAATCCATCTCAATCTCAGTAATCAGCTCTGACAGTCTTGGTGGCTCACATGATAGGGTGTGGCCTAAACCCTCATTCCCAAAGGGTCTGAGCTCCAGTTAACCTTTCCCTTCTTGGGCTGTGATTGCTCCACTTTTTTAATTACTAAGATAAGGGAGTACCAAAAAGTGCCCTTGTGCATCACCCAAGTTCTGCCCCTACTCATGTAATATCAGTATTACCTCCTTGTCAATTACCCATAACTAGATGGTGACTCACTTTTTGCTTGTTGATGCCTGGACAGAAGAGACCCAAGTGTGAAAGAGGTTGCTGTAGCTTATTCATTGAGATCCTTTTACCTCTATGGAAAAACACTGCAGATCCCAGCATTGCAGATCAAGGAAGCAGAACTTCTCACTGTTGGCTATTAGGGTTGATGATAAATGGGGCCACTCCTGCTTCCATCTTCTGTTTCCTGGACCTATGCATTTTTTTTCTATTGGAGCACAGAACTATATGTAGGTCTCTGATTCAATGTGTGCTGAAAACAGGAGGAGGACATCTTATCCTCATAGGGTTTTATCTCCAAGCTGGCCTTTCAGCTGTGCCTTTAGCATGCCATTCCAATCCTCTGTCAGGTTATCAACTTCTGGGTGATACAGCCATTGTATCCCATGGTCCTGAACCTACTCCCACACCTCTTTCACTGTAAATATGTTAAAATGGGTTCTTTGGATGGATGCTTTAATGTGTGGAATTTTCAGACCTTCTAACCAAGCATTCTTTGAGCTCCTGGGTAGTAGTGCATGTTGAGTTGCTATGGACAGGAAAAGCAACCCTAGACCTTGAATAGATATCTTCTTATTGTGAAGGAGAATCACTGACTCTTTCAAGATGGAAGAAGCCCAGTGTAGTTGACTTACTACAAAGTGGAAGACTGATCTCAAGGTGGCTCAACCTTGAAACCTGCTGCTGGCAGGTCAGATGTTCAGAGACGGTAGTGTCTAATCAGTCTTGATAAATGTAAGCTGACGCAATTGGGCCCAGGCATAGTCTCTATCACTGCTACTATGGCCTCTTAGCTTGTGTGCCCGTCTTACCAGCACTGGGATGGCCACTGACACAGGTTGGCTAATGATAACTGCCTGATTCATTTTGCTTACTTCATTGCTCAGTGCTTCTTCTGTGATGGATACAAAGATCTTCACACTTTGTGTCTATTCCATTTGTTCATTCACATGTTTTTATCCAAGAAGTCCTTGTATCCAGTCTTCTAATTGTTTTCACATTAAGTCTCTGATCAGATGGCCAACTATTTGCCACTATACTTTCCCTATAAATTCTAATCTCTGGTCACTTTTCTTTGCCCACAAAGTGTGTGATAAGGTTTATTCCCCAAAGCTGTGCTCATTAGGAAGATTTCACCTTACCACACATCTTTCAAGACCAACTATGAGTAAAGCTCTAGTATGATGTCATCCATTCTATGCTAGCACCTCCATTCCAGGCCAGCTTATCTGTAAATCAAGCTTGAGATTTTTCCTCCTTCTTTGATCATACAGGACAACACCACCCCCATATGACCTAAGTGTAAGCTGAGGGAGGGGCAATCATGCTGGGTAACCAGGGGGTCTGTAATGCCTCTCATGCAACTTACTTGTGCCCTCTTGTTTTGTTTATACTTGATTCTATATATACCATTTCCATCATGTGTTGAGTCACTGTCAAGCCCTCCAAATTCTATGATATGTTATGCCCAATTAATCCCAACTCCTGATGGGCAGTTCTAGATGCATCTCATGGTCAAGGATGCCCTCTCTACCAGGACCCTGTAGAATACCAGGAGCTGTTTTTCAAAAAGTATGCCATTCTTCCCTATAGATGGTTTGGCCTTGCTTGAGAATTTTAGGGGTTTTCATTGTGAGTTTCTGACTCAGAAATGCCATATGACATATTCTTTCACCACTGGCACCCTCAACATCATAGGATCTGCCAGATTTTATGGCCCAAGTTGCAGAGCTGCTTACACTGTAACCTGGTCTTGCTGAAGAGTCCATTCTTGCTCCAGGCCCCACTCAACACTGACAGTTTTCAGTGTCATCCAGCATGTAGGACACAGTAGTATAATATGTGTGGAATGTCTCTTCTCCAGATGCCATGCTTCTTTTTTTGTTGCACGGGATGCAAGATGTAGCCATTTGTCTTTTATGTTGGAGGAGATATTCCGGCATGCTCATCACCACTTTAAAATCCCCAAAAACATTTCCAAAGTAGCACATTCCTAAACTGCTCACTCTGATGGTCATACTTTGAACAGAGGCCTCCAGATGCTTGTCCTGCATTATCAACATGATACCATTGATGTGATGGGTACATGTGATATTCTATGGTTTTTCCAGATGGTTTATATCTCTTCAGACTGTATTATAACAAAAAATGAGAATTAAGGTAGTTCTATGGCAGAATTATAGGTGCATATTGTTTTTCATTATATGTAAATGCAAACTATTTCTGATCCTCTTTCCTGAAATAAATACAAAAGTAGTTTCCAAATCATTGACAGCGTACCGTGTACCTTAGGCAGTATTAATCTGCTCTAGCAAATATGTCACATTGAACAGCTGCAATCAGGGCTATTATTGGTTAATTTTTCTAGAGTCTTCAGTTATTCACCAGGATTTATCTTATTTCTGCAGGTGCTGGACTATTTAATTAAATGCATATAAGATAGGGATCATTACTCTGCATCCCTTAGGTCTTTAGGAAGTACCACTGGTCTCTGCCAACCCCCTGATAAGCAATACAATTTTTCTTTCACCATCTTTACTGGAGTGTGTGTGTGGGGGAGGGAAGATTCCAAAACTTCCACTTGATCTTTCTTACCATGATAGTTATTTTCCCAGAGTCCAAGAACCCAATCTTGGGGTTACTTTACCTGCCAAGGATGTCAATCACAATTATTCATTGTGAGTTTGAAAAATTCACCAATACCTTGGTCCACAGACCCAGCAAGCACAATGTGAATCAAATATTGTCAAGGAGTCCGTTTATTATCTGATCTTTGTATGTCCATACTCTAATAACTGGGCCAGGATGATACTTTCTGTCTCTGGACATCAATGTCAATAAGCTCAGTCCTCAAGATGTCTGGGTGTCTCCATTTCCCCATATGCAGCCTCTTGACTAAAGACCCCTAGATCTATTTGGGGAAGCTCTGGGGGAATCTTTATAGTGTGTATGTGCCAAAATATTGCAGATTCATTCTTCCAGGGGACCAGTTTCCTATTTTGAGTCAATTGGTTTGGTATTTGGAAATTGGTTCAGAGCTGGAAATTAGACAAGGGAACATGGCAATTTATAGGGGCAAGTGCCATCAGCCTCTTATTCACCCTTTCTTGTTTTTTTTTAGATTAAACCTAGCAAGCAATGCCTTTGTTGGTCTCCCATATTTTTTTTTTTTTCCCCTTAGAGAAGCTATATTCTATTACCCATCTCCTTGATATTCACTAGGTCAGGATCCTTGGCTGCCACTCAGACCTTGTTGATTGTTATAATAATAATGGTAACCCTTGGCTTCTGGCTGTTAAGTGGTACAGGCTGATTGCTATTGCTTGGGGCCCTATGATCCCCTTGCCATCAATCACACAATTCTGAGACAGACCCTCCTGCTGTTAGCATTATCCTACAAAGGAGGCTACCATTGAGATTCACAGATTGGTGCATTCCTGACAGCCTTGGTGAATGTCGCGTCCTCCAGGCCCTTTCCTGGAACACAGTCATCTAGTGGGTGTTCTGACCCCACATAATATATCCATTCTGGCATATCCACTTCCTTGAGCTGTGTAATCCCTTCCTCTGGCAATTCAGGGATGTTGGCCTTGTCCAGTTTGGGTCATTAATTGCTTTTTACCATGATTCTAGTGGTGATTTTGCAAAGACCCCTAGAGTTCTTGCTGGAGTGTTAACTTTTGTATCCTGAGGGTGTATCTCAAGTCCATAACCTCACATTATCTTATTTTCCAGCCCCCTTGATTGAGCACTTGATACTATAGTCCCATGTGGTTGCCTCCATTCCTGTTTATGCCTGATGGCTGGGTCTGGCAGCTACTTTAAGATATAGTCTCTTTGCTCCTATATCAAGCCCTGCTTACAAGCCTGAAGCCCAGGAGAGGACTGGGGAGGGGGGACAATACTGAAGGGGCACCTCTTGTCTTATGGCAGAAAGACTGACCTTTATATATCTTCCTGTACCAGGCAGTAGCAGCTCTTAAAGGGGAGAAGTGATCCCCTATGTCATCCCAGAAGATTCACTGAAGTCTTGAGAATCAAAGTCTTTGAGGTCAGCTACTCAAAAGTCCCTATTGCATATTTCAGGGTTCTGGTTTTCCCTAATAGGACCCTATCTTTGCATAACGGATTCTCAATGGAGCATTCAGAATTCTTTGAAGAGCAGTCATTCTGACTATTAAATCCTGGGTTTGTGCTTCAGGTTTTTCTGATTACCCATTGCCTGAGATGCAGACTTTTTAAAAAGCTACCAGAGATTTCTCTGTTCCCACACCTAGTTTAAAATTTTTGTTAATTGCCCTCAGCTTTTCATTATCCATCTGTAGGCTATCAATGCAGTGTAGTAACAACAGCGAATCCATTATTCTTACATCCATCATTACCCCTGTGCATTTTATATACCTGAATCCTTGCACAGGCCAGTGAGGTCACCTCCACTGGCAAGCCATTCCAGCTCACCACAGTGGATGTTTCAGTAGTTGGACAACTACCTTGTGCCAGGGGCTGTCCTGGAACCACCTATAACCAAGGATGGGGAACACTTACCAGATGGGCAGTGAGGGATTCAGGGCAAAACCACATGTCACCATCTGTTTTCTCAGACTTCTCCTAATAGGCACTATCACAGAATGGGTTCTCTGAGATGGAGTGAGGAGTGCAAAGGGTTTATGGGGAAATAACACCTATAGAAAAACAAGTGGTGGAGGGAGCAGGGTTGGGCAGGGGTATCCAACAGATCTGGCAAAGTCTCTGCCAGTCCAGTGCGGGAGCTGCTGGGCAAAAACTGTCTGCAGCTTTTTGGTCAAAATGACTAGATCCTCATAACACCTTGCTCAGTCACTGAATGGGAGCCACCCTGAGAAAAACAAGACTTCCTTTCAAAAGCTGAGAAGACCTTGTAAGAGATAGGAGCTGGTGGTTGTCAGCTAACCACACTCCTTGTAGGTGGGCCTTGAGTATGAGCAATGTGTCCTTGAGTTTGCCTCAACTGTAAATCTTTTAGGAAATGTGATGCATTTGCAATAAATGAGATACTTTTTAGAGTGTGTAGCATGTAGCTAGGTTTCATAATGTAAACCCAGCCCTTTGTTTTGTCAGGAAAATGTTTGGCTAAATACCAAGGACTGACTAACCTCCACAGTACTGAAAAATAAATAAAAAATTCAATGCAATAGTCCTACTTAATTTTTATACCAATTTTAATTATAGATACTATTTTGGAATGCATGCTATAATCCAGGTTCTGGGGAGAGAACTTGAAAGATATTATTTCTAATCCTCACAATGAAAAGATTAAGAACAAGAGTAGTAGAAAATCTTAACTTTAGTCCTGAATTTTCCTCCCATTCAGTGTTTGACTTCGAGTAATTTCCTTAACCTCTTTGAGTCTCAGAGTGAACTAGGCCCGCGTTGTAGCCTGGGCTGGGAAATTAGGGAGTGGGACCCATTCCTGGATTTGATGTTTACAAGATTTGGATTTGGGGAAAAATCATTTAATCTTATTGTATCAAATGTTGACCTCATTAATTTCTAAGGTCCCTTTCAGCTTTAAGATTTTATGACTTCATTTGATAATTTCTTGAATCTCCTTTAGGACGAGAGATTTTCATCATTAAAATTGTGTTTGATTTGTCGGAACCATCTTTCTGATTTTCAATGTGTTTCCATAATGTGCTAGGAGCATAATTTGGTCCTAAACGGACTCTGAAATACCAGTTTTCTAACTGGTGACCAGGGAGCTTGATTTTTTATACTAGTTTTAAATTTCTCCTGCCTGTCAGGAAACAGATTGTTTGGGACTTTGGTGTCAGGGAGACAAGGTCAAATTATACAGTAATACCAGAGATTGAGGTCGTTGGCCAGGAGATGAACTTTATCCTAAAATCAACGAGACTTTAATTCTGACTAATGGAGTGCCTGACTTATCCATCTTGGTAGACTTGTTGGATTCCCTGCAGGTGTTTCTTGTTTCCATTTCCAGAAACAGAGCTGGTGATTTATTTGCTGAAATGCATGGCCACTCACTTGTTTTTGTCCTGATGAATGATTTATTATCCTCCCTTATGCACAAGAGACAGAGTCATTTTACTCTTCTATTATTTTTGTTTTTATTTGCTGTTAATAGATACACAGAAGGCAAGTTAGAAAACGAACTTTACTGGTGATGAATACATGGATGGACATCTAGTTTGTGTAAAGACAAGGGTCCCTCTTTTTCACCTATAATGCTGTAGTTTGTTGGGCCTCTTCACTGGCCTTCTTGCAGGCTCTGTGACATAGAGGTTGAATTTGGGCTTTAGTGTCCTACATCCTGTGTCCAAAATGGACATCTTGTCTTATTAGCTATGGGTCCATAATAGCAAATGCTTGTACAGGGTTCACTTTGTACCAGGCTTGCTTCTAAGCACTTAACATATATTAGGTCATTTAGTGCCCACACCAAATCTATGAGGTAGGCACTACTATTATTTTATGCATGAGAAAATGAGATGCAGAGTTTAAGTCATTGATCTAAGTCACACAACAGAAAAAGAATTGAATTCATGTCTTCTCACCTCCAAATCCTGACTCCTACTGAGTGCTCTAAGCTGCACACATTTCCAAGGTGGGAAGCACCTTAGAGTCATGAATCCCAACTGCTCCCCTTCATTGGCCTTACTCTTCTTTCTTGACATGCCTCTGTCTCCTATTAGCTTCTCTAAGAAGTAGGCCTCCACCTTGGCTGTAGCTATCTGCAAAACCTGTCCACACACATGTGTGTACACACACACTCACGCTGTATACTTGCCATGTGCTGTTATGAATATATGGAGAGCATATCCTCCTTGCTCTTCGCTATGACAGGTGGACTTGAAATTCAGTATATTTGTATTATATTACTGTGTAACAAATTATCACAAACTTAGCAGCTTAAAACAGCACATACATATTTTCTCAGTTTCCATGGGTCAAGAGTCCAGACCCCACTTAGGTAGGTCCTCTGCTCCAGAATCTCACCAGCCTGCAATCACACAGGTCAGGCTCTGTTTTCCTCTGGAGGCTCAACTGCGAAAGAATCTGCTTCCAAGCTCACTCAGGTTGTTGGCAGAGTCCATTTCCTTGAGACTGTAAGACTTCTTACTAGCACCCTGATGTCCTGGAGGCCACCCTGATGTCCTGGAGGTTACCCTGAGGTCCTGGAGGCCACCCTGATGTCCAAGAAGCTGACAGTGATTCCCTGCCATACCACCCTCTCCATAGTTTTCAACAAGGCTCTTTGCTTCCTCAAGGTTGACAGGAGACTCTCTAATTCTTTTTTTTTTTTTAAAGATTTATTTATTTATTTCTCTCCCCTTCCCGCCCCCCACCCCGGTTGTCTGTTCTCTGTGTCTATTTGCTGCTTCTGCTCTTTGTCTGCTTCTGTTGTTGTCAGCGGCACGGGAACCTGTGTTACTTTTTGTTGCATCATCTTGTTGTGTCAGCTCTCCGTGTGTGTGGCACCATTCCTGGGCAGGCTGAACTTTCTTTCGCACTGGGTAGCTCTCCTTACAGGGCGCACTACTTGTGCGTGGGGCTCCCCTACGCGGGGGACACCCCAGCATGGCATGGCACTCCTTGCGTGCATCAGCACTGTGCATGGGCCAGCTCCACATGGGTCAAGGAGGCCCGGGGTTTGAACCGAGGACCTCCCATGTGGTAGATGGACGCCCTAACCACTGGGCCAAGTCCGCCGTCGAGACTCTCTAATTCTAATCTGCTAAAATGGAGACATATAAAATTAACTGTAATCACAGGGGTGACATCTGTCACCTTTGCCATAGTTCATTGCTTTTAAGCAAGTCACAATTTCCACCCATACTCAAGGGGAGGGGATATATGAGGGCATGACTCTTTGGGCGTCACCTCTGAGTGTCTGCTACACTCAGATTCACTGAGTCACCAATTCTTTCCCTTCTGACTAGTCTACATGAAAAGCCAGATGATACTCAGACTTTGTTTGGTGAGTAATCATGGAATCCAAGACACTGGAGTGAGATGATGATAATGGCTAGCAGCAAGTGATAAAGCTCAGATTTTTAAATCATTCTTCTCCACTGTAGGGTCGTTCCTCTTCTTGATGCCTATTTGACACGTGCTCTCATTCTCAGGCCCTTTCTTCTGAATAGTACTTGGAATAAATCTGTCCAGCTCTTACTCTGTGATTTGGGTTAACATCCTGACTCTGCTAATTACTGGATGCATAACCTTAGGCATAAACTTCCAGAAATTCTGCCTCCTATAAAATGGGACTCATTTTACCTGTCTTTACCAAATTGTGGGCTGATGGTGCTAAATTTCCAGCTCAAAATAGGTACTTTATCAGTGCCACCTCTCTCTGTCTTCCCTCCATTTTTTTCTTGCCTTTGTGCTGGACACTGCTTTTTTGTTGGCTAATTTGCTATTCAGGAACAGAATTATTTACTTGGTGAGGTTTAAATTTTCACAGGGACAATTGCATTCCAGTCATGTTTCTCCAAGACTCCATTTGAGACTACCCAAATCCCGGGGGAACCTGGCTGTTAATTGTGAATTACTCCTAGAGATGGACTCATTCATTGCACTTTCCCCAATATAATCCCAGAGGGGGACCTTATCCTTTGGAACGGTAGCATTGCTGGTGCCGCTGTGTGCAGACCAAGCTAGTTTAGTCCTCTGTGTGCTTATGCACACAATGTACTTTGCAAGCATTTGCTGCTGTACTTACTCCTCCCATATTCATGAAAAGTCAGACTTAATAATGTTTATTCCATGTCTCTCCCTCCTTGTGAGGTAAAATTACTCTAGGCACTCATTCTTTCGCACTAATGAATTCCCCACCTAGGACTTAGGGATATAACTCTTACTGAGGTATCCTGTGGCTAGTCCATTTTGGGGAAATGAAGAGCCTGGGGGAAATGTCTTGTAACTTCTTCCTCCGCAAAGACTTAAAAGTTGGAATAGATGATGCAATTCCAGAGGTCTCAAGGTTAAAACATCATTCATGTGAAACACCTTCAGTTCATTCCTGAGTAATTTTTTATTAAGACAGACCTAAGTGAGAAGGTTGTACCAGCTCTGGAAATAGGCTCAAGGCCATTTGGGAATGGAATTCCAAGGTTCCTGGAAACCAGAACATGGTCTAGAAGTGGGTGTGCTGCAAAGGACCCTCATGCTCTGGATAGTGGTACTAATTTCCCTAAGATCATTCATTCACAATGCTCACTTTCCTGATACTTTATCCTCCTGAGAGATTTGTAGTTGGGTCAAGCAAGTGACCCAGGCAATTTTTCTAGCATCATTCTGCTGGATGATATGCTAGGAATCTCATTTACCTGCCCAACCCAAAGTCTCTGTTTCAGATTAATTAAACTGGATTTAAATATGGATCCAGGTGGAGATTGGGTGTGACACAATGGGCAACTGAGGCCCTAATAGCATAAGAAAAAATAGTTTGTAACTTACAGGTCCCAGGGAAAGAGGGTTGCCAAGAGGCGTTGACGAGAAGTGCAACTGGCTCAGGGGTCTCAGCCAGCAGGCAGGAAGCATAAAAGCAGAGCAAGAGAGACTTGTGGATTTGTGCTTTGTGTGTCCATGGGTGGAAATTGGTAAATTTCCTGTGGGAGTCAAGGATTGTTTAGTTTAAAGCAAACATGTAAAGAGGGAAAAGGACTGGGGCCCTGAGGGTGCTGGGGGTGGTAATTTTATCATTTGGGACCGGCTGTGGGTTTTGGATATGTGTATGGGTAGGTAGGTAGTGGACACCAATGCAGGTTTGGGCTCTCTGGGGGAATTAATGCTCCAAGCCTGGAAAGCTGCTTTTTATTATGCCAAAGGTCAGTGTTGAGGCAAGTGGTTTAGCCAAATAAGATGGAGGCCAAGACAGCATCCAAAATTTTGTTATAACTGTCAATCGCTTCATGTCTCAGTCATTTGGAGGAGTGGCAGTTTAGGTGGCTGATATATTTACTGCCAGGGTTATAGCATTATCTAGCCAGTGTATAAGATGCTTAAGGACATTGGTTATTATAAAAATGTCAATAAATAGTAAAAGCAGGAGCTGGAAACCTTTGTATAGCCATTCCCTCTACCCTTCAGTGGATAGGTAGCAGGAAATATTAGGTTTTTTAGGGTCTGGGGTATTTGTTGAAATACTTGATCTCTTGAGTCATCTTCGGTAAGTTGTTTTGAACAGCCCTGAGTAATTAACATACATGCATTAGGAGATGGTTTTTTAAATTATTAATTAATTAATATGACATAGACATCCCTTTCTTTGGCCAGAGGTAATATAAGGTTAGGTGGTTATCCAAGGTTCCCTGGGTTAGGGAATCTATTTGTTATTGTATTAGTCTTTATTAGCTTGTAGAGGGATGGGAACTTAAGCAAAGGAACTGAGGGCAAATGTGTGGGCCCCTAGATGTATGTTAGAAGGTTGTCTCTGCTGTTTGATATTAAAGATACAAGGCTTAGCATGCCAGCAGAGGCGGGTGGCAGAACATGAGGCGGGAGGCATGACTCATGGTTACATGCATCGCATAAGGAAGTGTGGTCCATGGTTAGTCATCTGTCACTTTAGCCCTGCAATGGTCTGACATTTTTCCCCTTTCTCAAGGCAACATCTGGGTTTATCAGCTGCTCAAGTGTAGGATTGCTCTGGTTTGCTGGGGTACAGGAGAGGTAATTACCTTGGGTGGCAATCTCTCTGTCACTGGGACAATGCCATCTGAGGTAGTGATCACTGGGGCCAACACGGAGGTGGGAATCCCTCCCAAGTAGCAATCCATAACGGATGGGGAATTTTGGCATGGGCTTTTAAATACTACCGGGCAGCTCTAGTCCTATATCTCTGTAGAATTTTGCAAAATGGTGTCATCACAGAACTCCATGACTTTTAGGGGGTTGTCCAAGAAGTATCTAGCAAAGACTTTGACTCCATGTTCCCAAGTGGCCTCCTGTACTTCCTTCCACAGGGAGAATATGTTTTGTCCACAATTATATGACAATTGGGTATTAATTTTTTATAGGCCCACTTTGTAGTCTGAGCTCTATTCTAGGAATAGTTTGTCTGGCAGGCTGGGATAGATGGCAATTAGCTATGCAGGTTTGCTTTGATTATACTTGTGAAGCCATTGGTGCTGTATGAGAATTTTATTTAGGTTATGACTGGGTCGAGAATCATTTAGGCATTCGTGCCACTTGAGCGATATGATACTGGGGTAGGATAGCTTTGGGTCATCACCCAAGCTTGGAGGCAGATGAATGAGGAACAATCTCCTCTGTCCCATTCCTGGGAACAATTTTAGGGTTAGTCGAATAGTTTGCCTTCCTGGGCCTGCATGGTGAGGCATTGTGGGTTGGTAAGTAGGGCAGTGACCCCTGCAACCAGCAAAAGTACTAAAACCCAGAGCCAGGATGAACATTGAAATTGCACCAGTTGGTGAGGACTGGCTTCTGTGGCTGCTTCTTGAGTCATGGCAGCCAGACTCAGTGCTCTTTCTTGCTGAGAGATTGCATAGTGCTTTCCCTTGGGGTTTGCTCTATGGTGTGCCTCCCAGCCCGGGTGATGGGCCTTGCTTGGGTAATGGGCAATCAGGGCAAAGTGAAAGGGGGTCACTTTTTTATATGACTGGCAATTGCCAGATGGAGCTTTCTTTCACCTCTAAAAACTGTTCTACTACTTGGTTTGGGAGGGATAATTTTTACTTCCTGGTGGCTCCAGCAGTGATGGGAAGTGGTCCCATGCAATTAATATGGCAAAAGGAGAAGGACTTAATGCCACTCTGTGGAATGTGAGCCCATCTATGGGATACCAATATCTGGTTTTGGAGCAAAAGTCACAGCCATTAGTAACTCTTTTGGCCAGCAATAGGCCCAGGACAATCTCCTTTTACTTGGCCTCCCCACCAGAGCAGAGGAGCTCTGAGACCTGAGGTGCTGTGGGATGAGACTGCCAGTGGGTAGAGGAAACTTGGGAGTCCTGAGGGGACACTCTCCCAGGCACCCACCAGAAATGCTATGTAGGAATGAATTTTAGGTAGTTTGTCAACAGTGTACTCCGGGGTGATGAGGCGAGCATGTGTGGAAATGGGTGAGGAAGCCAGCTGTTTCTACATGTGGAGTCCCCCACAAGGGCCTTTCTGTATAAGAACATTATTTTTTTTCCATTGGGCTGACCCCCATGCTAGCCCTTTGGCCACCATCCAAGAATTATTGAAGATTTTGGAGACTGGGTAAGTGTCAGCTCAGAGCATCCTGAAGGGCTAGCTTTGCCAACCATGCAGACTCTGTACAATTATCTTGGGAAAGCAGAGAGTTTGAGTCTGGGTCATATGCTGTGGCCCTCCAGTGAGCCGCGTTGCATGCAACGGGAGGGTTCCTTTCGATGAGATGTACCAGCTCCCTTCCTATGTGAGACAGTTGTTTCCAAGGGGCTCCCCACTTGTTAGACACCTGTGGGCAAGGGGCTGATCATGGGGACAGCGACATCCTCCTGCAACTGGGAAATACCATGTTTGTCAGGTTCAGCCCTCTAGGTGCTGTTTCCATATTACTGGAGAGGTTTCAGTGGCCATGCTGAGCTCCTTCTCGGGATTATCTCTAACCCCTTGTTATGGGAATCATGGTTGCAGGCTGGCCAGTTGTGTCTTGCAAGCTCCTGTTTTCAGAAGAGCCCAATAAGCAGCCAGGATTTGGCATGCTTAGTCCAAGGACTCCAAGAAGCATGTTCAGAGGTAACCACAAGTGCTAATCTAAAATCCGTTCCCTGCAGGACAGGGGCAAGTCTTGTGAAAAGGCCTATGGCACCAATTCTAAGGTGCAGTGTCAGACTTTGCCCCAGTAGAAAGCAGCAGATGTCCATGTGATTTTGTACATGGGCTGTAATAAGAGAGAGATGTGGGGTGTGCAACCTGCAGAGCAGGGACAAGCCTCGTTAAGTTTTGTGCATGTCTTCGTGTCTGAGGGGAGCTTGTGTTTGATGCTCGTGAGAATCTGTCTGCCCTCAGAAGACCAGAGGATGCCTAGGCTTTTTAAAATTTTTTTCATTAAAAAATTTTTATTTTGAAATACTTTCTAACAGACAGGAAATTTACAAAAATAATACAAAATAATACAAATCCTATATCGAGAAGCCCAAAACACCATTACCTCCCTCCCAGATACAGAGATCCACCAACTTTAACGTTTTCCTATATTTGCTATCTCTTTCTATTATCTATCTATCTACCTACCTACCTATCTATCTATCTATCCATCCATCCATTTTCTGAACATCTGAGTGCAGGTTGTATACCTCATGCTCCTTGAATGCTTAATACAGATGCCTAGGAATTTGACTGAGTTTGATGACCCTTGCATTTAAAGGGATGCTATTGCACAGCCTCATTTTTGTAAATGATGTGTGAGTGCTCCTGTGCATGTCTTTTATTAGTTAAATGACATTAGGAATAAGAGCTTTGATGGGCAGGACTTGAGGATGTGTAAGTTAAGTCTGGTGTAATTGATGATTAATTGCCCTTCGTTGGTGGAGGCAGTAAGAACTGGCCAAGAGGACTATTTTATAGGGAGATGGAAGGTATGATAAGTGATTCCCTCTCTGAGGACATCTGGGATTACAGACTGGAGACTCACAGTACCTTGTTTCAGGTGATACTGGGGAATTTATCTCCTTGATTGGTAGGGGCAGTTCCATCAGCCTCCCGTTTGGCATGACCCACCAGGAGAGGCAAAGATTTGCTCTTACTTTAGGTGATATGTTAAAGCATCAATACCTACGGTGAAAGTAAGAGCAGAAGTTGCCACCACTAGGCGTAGCTGTTTAGCTGTTTAACGAGAATGGTTTCAAAAGTCACTATTCCTAGTGGGGCAGGGACTGCACCTTTGATGTGCAGGAGGAGAAGGAGGGGGTCGTCCAGGGCAGGGTCCCTGTGGCCCCCTGTAGGGTGGCCGCCTGGACCTGAAAAGCCAGGGCCTGTGCATCTGTGTGAGTCCCCCTCACATTCTACCAACAGCGTCACCCTGTCCATAGACTTGCTGCCTCCAAGTTGTGGTGGTGGCTGTGGGAGAGCTTCCTGTAAGACAATTTTCCATAACTCCATGTCAAATGGGGCCTCCCCAGGGCCAGAACAAACTCTGGGTCTCTTTAGTCTAAGTGCTCAAAGAAATGCTCTGCCCATTGCCTCATCTCCACCTTTCTAAGTCATTGTTTGCCACCAAGCATCCGTCTTGCAGGTAACACTGCTATGGGCCGGTGTGTTTCCAGGAGCTGGGAGTGTTTTGCGATGCTGGCTGATGGCTTCATTTTAGGCGATGGAGTGACAAGAACCCCATTTTAAAGACTCTCAGCAACCAATTTGCCCCTTTCTCCTGGTCCCCTTGCACAAAATATTTAAGTATGTTTTGAATCTCCCCTTAAGTAAAATGTTGAGTCAGGCTCCCTTTTGGGGTCCTGCTTGAACTTATGTAAGATGACGGGGAAGATTTGTGGCTCTTGCTTCCTGGGCTCTCTATAGGCACCTGCCTCTCACCCACAGTTGTTGGTGTGGGGTTCGTTTTCACTACTAGTGTGATAGTGCAGAAGCAGGCGGCCTGGCTCTAGTGTGATGATGAGCAATAGCACCGAGGGGGCCCATGCACATGGCATGGGAGTTCCACATTCTTAAGAAACCTAGAAACTTCCTCTGCTGGCACAGGGGTGCTGGCACAATATACTCAGACCCCTTCTTCTTTTTTTTGTCCAGTGGTTCCTTACCCTCCTCACTCCAGGGACTAGATCCTTGTATCCCATAGGGTTAGGGGTCAAGGAGCGACGGAGAGGAGACAGCAGCCACATAAGGATGGCAGACTCCAGCAGCGCTGTTGCACGTGGGGTGCCATTATGCTTCCCATGGGAGGTGCCCCTCAAGCTAGGGCAGATTTAAGACCTGGGGGCACGGTCCACAGACAGTGGCTGAAGTCTCGCTCAACTGTCTCCCAGCTGCGGTGTCCAGTTGAGTCCAGCACTTGCCTTCCTGCCCACATGTGTTTAGCCCTCGCTGTCTCACTTGTGAGCCACAACCTGGAGCAGGGCTGCCGGAGCTGCCACCTCCTACCTTGCGGGCTCCTACCTTTGGAACCATCACCTGGCTTATGGGTCCATGGTACTCAGTGTCGGTATCACCTGACACCAATGGTTCCCCTTTGGGGGGGCATTTGAAACCACAGGGCTCCCCCTCTTGCTGTGAAAGGGCTGCTCATTTACAGATCCTGGGAGGACACAGATGAATGGGACTGCTAATTAGGGTGGGAAGCTTAGGTGATGTCTGGCAGTACCAACAGGTGGTAGCACAAAACAGCAGGACATAAGTCAACAAGTCGTAGACCGTCCCAGGTGGTATTAGCTACCTGAGAACCAGTTAGTGAGCCACAAACAGCCAGTAGGCATTGGGCTTCATTTCCCATGGTTGTGGCCAACACATGTGTTCTCTGTGCCAATTGTTCTGAATTAGGGAAGCTGGATTTTAAATTTGGGTCTGAGGTTAGGAGAGACACAAAGGGAAACCAAGGCTATAAAGTTGTGAGAAAAGATAGTGTGTTACTCATAGATCTCCAAGAAAGAGGGGTCGGCAGAAAGAGCAACTGGTTCAGGGGTCTCAGCCAGCAGGCAGGGAGCACACAGACAGAGCTGGGAGGGACCCCTGGGCTTGTGCCTTGACTGTGGTCCAGAGGTGGAGGCTAGACGATTTCCTGCAAGAGTCAAAGACGGGTTAGTTTAAAGCAAGCACGCTCAAGGAGGGAAAGGGCCTGCGGGTCCAAGGGTGGCGGCAGCGGAGAGCTTACCTTTAGGACCTGCTGCAGGTTTTGGATATGTGTGGGGGTGGTGGCCACAAATGGGGGTTTGGACTCTGGGCTGGAAATCTGCTTATTAACTAGGCCAAAGGCAAGCAGCTTAGCCAAAGTAAGAAGGACACTGAGGCAGCAGACAAAAATGTTTATTAGAACAGCTTCCAAATAAAGGGGGTGGGGACTTCCTTTGATCCTCCATTCCTTGGATTGCAGACTCAGCTTTCCTCGCGCAGGATCCCTAGCAGCTGGGATGCAAAACCTACAGCTCCCTCCTCAGTCTGCATGCTGCAATTCTTGTGCATGGAATTTCTTACTGGAGCCTCCTGGCCCTGATCCAACTGTCGTTCCAATGTTCTATTCTCTCTCTCTCTGTCAAGTGGGCATCCAGAAGCTGATGTAATTTGCACAGAGCTTGAAATGGTATCAAATAGTGTTCATTCTTAATGAATGTTTCAGGGAGTTACACTTTCCAAGTCAGATGAGAGAATGCTTTTCTTTGAGAACTATTTAGTTGTACTTTTTGTATTTAAAACAAAACAAAGTCGCCTCATTTATTCTTCCCTGCTTCCCCCTGACACTTCTCTGAGTTTTAAAGCTCTCTTCTCATCTAGAATCTGTTTTATTTTCTCCCAGCAGTGCTAAAAATAACCTTTTTTTATGGCACATTCATCATGTCGTGTCCTTCCTAAAGGTTAAAATTGACCACACAATTCACTTCTGAGAAGTTCATTTTGGATGCTCTTAGATTGTTCAAATGCACAATAATGGCCTTGAAATAGATGTATACAGTGCCACACTCACATTCACTCCAAATCTAGCCATTATTTCTTTTCTAAGGCCCCATCTTACTCTTCGCTCTGAACCCTTACATGTACTGCTCTTTCTTCTTAACATCCTCTTCTGACCCGCTGTTGATTTTGCCTTGATTATTCCCCAGGCATTGTTGGTCCCAGTTTAAATTTCACCTCTTCTACCATTTCCTGCACCAGCCCCACGGGTGAGTCCAGTGACCCTCCGTGTATTCCAGGACTGCAATGGGAGAACTGACAGTCCTGACCAGTCCATTGCTGGTATATTGCTTTGTTTCCTCAAACAGACTGCGAATTTCCTGAAGGCAGACACTGTGGCTCACTCAAAAGAGTTCTATCAAATGATTGAATGCACTCTCTTCATATAGAGGAAGACACTGAGAATTGGAAAATTTAAGTGAGCATCCCATCATTACATCATTATCCAATCGGGATATAAATTCATATTTTACAGCTCTGAAGCTAGATTTTATCCTGCAACCTGGTAGCCATGTTTTGTTTATTTATTGCTGCATAATAAACAATCTCCAAACTTGGTAGCTTTAAACAACCTTTATTTTGGTTACGATTTTGTAGGCAGAATTGTTGGGAAGGGCTTGACTGGATGGTTCATTTCTGCTACATATGGTGTCAGGTGGGATAAGCATGGCGAATCTACTTCCAAGACGGCTTCCTTACTCCAGTGCCTGGTGCCTTAGTGCTTGTTGGGGCCTCTCTCTCTCCTTGTGTCCTTTCACTGATCAGGGCATCTCCACATGACTTGGGCTAATAATACATGGTAGTCTCTCTTGTTACATGGCAAATCACTTTCAGGAAGCAGGACTGGGCCACTATTGGCAATGCCCAGACTTAGCAGAGCATCTCTTCTACTGTTTTCTATTAGTCAAAGTCAACATTAGGCCCATCCGTATTCAAGAGACTGGTGGAATAGACTCTACCTTTTGATGGGGGAGTGGCAAGTTCATATGGCAAAGGAATATATGGGATGAGAAATATTGTTGTATCCAATTTGAAAAATATAATCTTCCACAAACCATATAGGAGCAGCTGAATGAATGAAGATAGAAATTAACTAATTCATCCATTCAAAATTATTTCTTTGTATATATTCTGCAATGCATGCCTCACGTAAGTGACCAAAGCAGGATAAATGGAGAAAATCCTTTATTAGTCAGTTAGTGCTGCTTAACAAAAAACCTCAAAACCTGGTTGCTTAAAAAGAACAACTATTTCTTTAGCTCATGATTCTGTGGGTTGGGGATTTAGGCTGGACTGTGATGGGTTGTTGTTTTAGTTTTAGCTGTGCTTGCTTATTCAAGAGTGTGCAGACAACTATGCTCAGGCAGGTGCGTTCTTGATTTTGGCTGGGTGTTCTCTCTTGTTTTGGGGATGGCTATCTACAGTGTGGCCCAGAATGACCTTGGCTGTGCTTTCCTACATGTGGTATCTCATCCATTAGTTAGTAGCCTAGCTTGTTCTCATAGCCAAACTAGAGGTATGAAAGAACTGGCGCAGAGCCTAAAATTGGAACAAAGCCACTTCTGCAGAATTCTATTAGGCATAGCAAATCAAAGCTAAGCCCATGTTCAAAAGGTGGGGATGCAGACTCTAAGTTTTGGTGGGAGAAGCTGAAAAGTCACTGTTTTTTAGTTTGCCAAAGGGTTGCCAACACATAGTACCAGAAATTTGTTAGCTTTTATAAAGGGTATTTATTTGGGGTAAACACTTAGAGTTCCAAGGCCATGAAATGTCCAACTCGAAACATAGCCATGAAATGTCCAAATTGAAGCTTCAGAAGAGATGCTTTCTCATCAAAGTTAGCCTCTGTTGATCCTGGCCTATTGCCACATGGCAAGGCAAGATGCTGTTGATCGCTGCTGAGGATTCAGCCTTCCCTTAGGGCTCACCATCTCCTGATGAGTGACTTCATGGACTCTTGGGGCTTTGTGCTTAAGTTATTCTCTCTCTTACATCACAGGATCAAACATGGTAGCTTCATTTTCTCCTGTGTCTGTTTGTATCAGACCCAGCAAGAGGGTGGAGTCTCAAGCTGAGTCATACCTCACTGAGTAGTCCATTCAAAAGCCCTAAAGCAGTCTTATCAAGTAATCTAATCAATGGCCCCTCAACTGAATTTAATACAATCAAAGGTATTACACCCAGAGGAATAGATTAGTTTACAAACATAATCTTTCAATTTCTGAGATGTGTAAAATAATTTCAAACTGCTACAGTCATATTGCACTGGACAGGAATACAGGAAGACCATTATTTTTGGCCACTAATGTAACCCATCTATTAAAAGAGACAAGCGGTGAAACACAGGGTGATAAGTGTGGTGGGCTATAGGGGTGCAGAGAAAGGACACTTTATGGGGCCACTAGCAAAGATGGGAAGCAGGTAGACAGGGATCTTGAGGATGGGTGGGTTTCTGAGGCTGCCTGTAGAACAGAAGAGAATGGCTGCTCCTTTACTAATGTCCTGCTTTGTAGTATACAGTATTCCAGGTTTTTATCTCCTGATCTTGGTTCAGTGTTCTGAGGGCAATCGGGCAAGATATGTGGCCATACTGATAGCGCAGCTGGGAAAACTAGAACCAGAAGGGACCCAGGAGATCCAGTCTTTAGTCTTCCTATTTCATAAATGCAAAGATTAGAATGATAGAGGTCTGCCCATGGTCACATAATGTCAGAGACGAGCCTGCAAGCCCACACTTTTCTCCATTAAACCCGTGACCTTTCAGGTTTTAGCTGAAAATTGTTTCCCTTCAGCTCCCCAGATGATCATTGCTCCTAACGTCCCTCACAATGCATTCTGCATGTCTCCTTCCTTGGGGATGCCTCCAAAGTCAGTAAAAAGACAGAAGAAACTCAGAGCCCAGGACTACTTGGCACACAAACAAACTTGTTAGCAGTTGGCACATGTGAGGGATATTATCTCTAAATTAGTTGGGGAAAATTAATATTGCTCACTTGCTATGCTCACCCTTATTGTTTCTGCTCTGAGAATCGGCAGGGCCAGAGCTACTGTAGATAATATTTTTTAATTAAAAGGAAAATAACTTTTGTGATTAATCTGCTTCTTTGGGGACTTGGTCCAGAAACTCATAAATCTAAAATGGAGGCATCTGCAGGTTCACTGATGAAGCCAATTCTACTCCCCCTCAGCCAGCTCTAGAGTTGTATAGGAGGAAAAGATGGCAGAACAAGATAAACTCCAGTCATGGTCTTCTTGAAAGAACAGGCGTTGGTTCCCAGAAAGCCTTGAGGTCAAGTCTGGATCTGCTACTTGGTTGTGGCTTTGGGAGAATATATCAGAATTCTTAGTCACAGAAGGACTCAGTTTCCTCATCTGTAAAATGGGGCTAGTATGACCTATCTCAAATGGATCACTTAGGTAAAAAGAGTATGAGCTCTGGAAACAGATTTCCTGGTAATGAATTTGAATAACTCCAGTTATTTTGACCTTGCATTTGTCAGGTTTCTCCAGAGAAACGGAACTGACAGGAAATATACATTGAGGTATATTACTATGGGTGATGGCATGTCTGAATTTCATAAGGCAGGACACAAGCTGGAAACTCTGAAAAAGGTAATTCTGAAGTCTGGCAGTCTGAACTCTGTAGGGAAGCCTGCAAGCTGGAAATTGCAATAAAGGAGTAGTTGAATTCCCCAGGGGAAGTTGGTTGGCTAAAGTAGAAGCTTCTCTCTAACTTCTAAAATACTTAGGTCTAGCTTTTAAGACATCCAATTAATTGGGTGAAGAGACTCTCCACATTGCTGTGGGCATTCATTCTTGTTAATTGTAGATGTGATCAGCTGTAGACGCAAGCAGCTGGTAATAGATGCAAATCCTCTACAAAATACCCTCGCAATAATAATCAGGCCAGTGCTTGCCTGACCAAACAACTGGACACCATAAGCTAGCCTAGCAGACACATGAAATTGGCTGTCATGGACCTTAAGCTAGTTATTTAACCTCTGTGTTTCTGTTTCTTATTCTGTAAAATAACAATAAGTCTGTCTCTTAGGACTGTTGTGATGACTACAAAAGTTGAAACATGCAAAGTGCAGGAAGATGGTGGAGTAAACACCACCAAATAAACATTTGCTGGCACAAGCCTAGTGTTAGCACACAAAGGGGCTTCTGTGTTACTGCAAATAAAAAAGGGGGATCTTAGTGGGGAGAAATAATACAGTCTACATTTTTTTAGAGAGGGAAAAAGTGGAGATTCAGAGAGAGAATGGGACTTGCCCCAAACATAGACTGAGGTATAGGCAAAGCTGGGCACAGAATGCAGGTTTCAGTCCCAGCACCAGAATTATGTATGAAGATGTGTGGTATTGGAGTTCCTTCCTGGTTTCAGGCTTCCAAAGATCTAGAACCAAGGCCAGTTATATCAGCGTGGATAGACCCAGGCAGAATTGCAAGAAGGCCAAGATCTGTGGCAAGCTAGCACCTCCCTATGCCAACTACCAGGCATGCTCCACATCCATAAACTCATTCCATCTTCCCAGTGTCCCACACTTTGACAAATGAGGACATTGAGATTCATGGAATTATGTATACGCCTAAAAGGACCCTCTACAACAGTGCAGCTGGTGTTGCAAATTAGGTTTAGTATAACTTTGTTTTTATTTTTTTAAAGAATTTGTGGGTTTATAGAACAAGCATGCGTAAAATACAGGATTCCCATATACCACCCCATTATTACTACCTTTCATTGGTGTGGAACATTTGTTACAACTGACGATGACACATTTTTGTAATTGTATTATTAACTATAGCCCATAGTTTAATTTAGGGTGCACTGTTTGTATAACGTAGTTCCATGGATTTTTAAAAAAACTTTTTATGCTGCTGCCATATATACAGTTTAACATTTCCTATTTTAATCACAATTCAGATATATATTTCAGTGCTGTTAATTACATTTACAATATTACTACCATCATCATTATCTATTACCAAAACATTTCCATTATTCCAAATAGGAAACCTGTACAGTTTAGTCCTTAACTTCCCATTCCCTATGTCTACCCCATCCTCTGGTAATTTGTATTCTAGATTCTGATTCTGTGAGTTTGCTTGTTCCAATTATTTCAAATCAGTGAGATCATACAATATTTGCCTTATATGCCTGGCTTATTTAACTCAACAGTATGTCTTCAAGGTTCATACATGTAGCATCTATTAGAATTTCATTCCTTTTTACAGGTGAATAATACTCCATTATATGTGTATACCACATTTTATTTATCCATTCCTCTATTAGTGGACACTTGGGTTGCTTCCATCTTTTGGCACTTGTGCATAATGTTGCTATAAGTTGGTGTGCAAATACCTGTCTGAGACCTGCTTTTAATTATTTTGGGTAAATACCTAGCAGTGGGATGGTCAGGCCATATAGTAATTCTGTATTTAGCTTTCTAAGGAGCTACCAGACTATTTTCCACAGTGGTTGCACCATTTTACATTCCCACCAGCAATGAATGAGTATTCCTATTTCAACACATCTTCTCTAACACTTGTTATTTTCCAGTAAAAAAAAAATAGCAACTCTTCTAATGTGTTTAATGGTATCTCATTGTGGTTTTGATATGCTTTTCCCTGATAGGTAATGATTTTGAGCATCTTTTCATGTGCTGTCAGGCTTTTATATATCTTCTTTAGAGAGATACCTACTCAAGTTTTTGCCCATTTTTACTTGTTTTTTTTTGTATTCTGTTTTTGGTCTTTTTGTTATTAAATTAAAAGATTTCTTTATATAGTCTAGATAGTAAACTTTTATGGTGTATTTGGTTTCCAAATATTTTCTTCCATTGCATAGGTTATTGTTTTACTTTCATGATAAATTCCTTTGAGGAACAAAAGTTTTAAGTTTCAATAAGGTCCCATTTATCTAATTTTTTCTTTTGCTGCTTGTACTTTGGGTGTAAAGTCTATCTCAGAAGGCATAGTCTAATACAAGGTGCTGAAGATGTGTCCCTATGCTTTCTTCTAGGAGTTTGCTAGGTCTTTTGTCCATTTTTAATTTTATTTTTGTATAATGTGTGAGGTAGGGGTCTTCCTTTTTTTTTTTTTTTTTGCAAATGGAGGTCCAGTTTTCCCAGCATGGATTCTTAAAGAGTATTCTTTTCCACTTGGCCCTTTGTAACAAGTAATTTGTCCATAAATGTAAGGGTTGATTTTTAAGCTCTCAATTCAATTCCATTTGTCTATATGTCTCTCCTTGCACCAGTACCATGCTGTTTTGATTATTATTGCTTTGTAATAAGTTTTAAGATAGGGAAGTGTGAGCCCTCCAACTACATTGTTTATTTTCTTTTTTTTTCTTTCAAATTTTACTCAATTTATTCATTTTTTAAAAAGATATTACGTTAAAAAAATATGAGGTCCCCATTCACCCCCACCGCCCCCCCCCACTCCCCCCCCAATAACACTCTCCCCCATCATCATGTCACATCCATTGCATCTGGTGAGTACATCTCCGGGCATCGCTGCACCCCATGTCCCGTGTTCCACACCATAGCCCACACTTTCCCACGTTCCATCCAGTGGGCCATGGGAGGACATACAACATCCGGCAATTGTCCCTGGAGCACCACCCAGGAGAACTCCAAGTCCCGAGAATGCCTCCACATCTCTTCTCTTCCTCCCCTTCCCTGCACCCAGCAGCCACCATGGCCTCTTTTTCCACATCAACACCACATTTTCTAGATTATTAACCACAATAGTTCATGAATAGAATATCATTAAGTCCTCTCTGATCCTTACTGTATTCCTCCTTCCTGTGGACCTTGGCTTGGTTGTGTCCATTCCACATCTATGTCAAGAGGGGGTTTAGATTCCACATGGATATTGGATGTAATCCTCCTGCTTTCAGTTGTAGACACTCTAGGCTCCATGGTGTGGTGGTTGACATTCTTCAACTCCATGTTAGCTGAGTGGAGTAAGTCCAATAAGTCAGAGTGTAGGAGCTGAAGTCTGTTGAGGTCAGGGCCTGGCTATCATATTGTCAGTCCAGAGATTCAAATCCCCTAGATATATCTTAAGCCCCAGCACCAACTACAATTCCAATAAAGTAGCATGAAAAGCTTGTGAAAAGAGATCCCATCTGAGTCCAGCTCCATCATGCAGAAACACCAACTCCAGGGAAGGGCCAACTGACATGGCACTGAACCCCATCTGCCATGACCATAGAATCTGTGGGTCTCTTTAGCCCTCAAAAGGACCAATACCTGGAGTTGTATCTACTTTATCTGTCTCTGAGACTCTGCTCAGGTGTGCATAAGGACAATCCTTCTGACAACCTCCAGACTCTTTTTTAGAGACTCATAGCCATATAAACTCATTTGTCATTTCCATTTCCCCCTTACTTTAGGTCAAACAGCATTTTTAACTCCTGTTATTATATGTAGACAGGGATATTCTGTTGGTCCACATTGAACCTTTAATTCAAGGTCATTTTCTAGTTGCATCAACAGCTGGTACTTGGTAGTGATCCCTTGGTGCCAGGGAGGCTCATCCCCGGGTGTCATGTCCCACGCTGGGGGGAAGGCATTTCATTTACATGCTGAGTTTGGCTCTGAGACTGGCCACATTTGAGTAACATGGAGGCTGTCAGGAGAGAACTCCTAGGCACAGTGCTGCTCCAGGCCTTGTTCTTATTTCAGGTGTATAGGCTCACAAGCATAGTCATTAGTATCAGGGGCTCACTGTTGGAACCTCATTCCTTCCTGAGCCTTACTGGTACACCTGGGGGACTGTCACTGCTCCCCAAGGGACCACGACAGAGCCCTCCCCGGCCAGTAACGCAGTACCCCCCAGCTGTTGTTTTTAATTGTTTCCACTATGAGTATATCCAAACATTTCCATGCCCCCTGGACATATGCCCTGTATAACTCCCTGTCAACCATATATCGCCTGTCCATAACATCCCATACCAGTATTCCTCCGCTGCCATTGTTGAACCACTCTGTGATCCAAAACTTCCTGAAAAGTGAAACCCAATATAATGTCAGGTTCCCTTACTAGTAAAATGGAATATAGCGATGAGTTTAAAGGTTAGATATAGAATACATATTGATTTGGAAAAATTCTACATCCTATCTTTTTCTTTTCTTTTTTCGTAATTATTGAGCTTCTTTTCACAGGAGGCCTAGATCACAGTAATTCATATATACAATATACAGTACTCCCACACATCCACCATAAAACCTTTTCCCTTCCACAGCGATTATCTTTTAACTTATTCATATCATATTTACTGAAACTGATGTACAGACTCTGAGACAATAGCTTTCAAACAAGGTGACATCTGTGCTTACATTGTGGTCCATACTGTAGGATATACAGTCTCTAAATTTTTTAGTTATCCTATGTTTTACATCATGGTTTACATTATTAGTCTGTCATCCCCTATATGTTTTTGGTGTAATATTACATGTTTTATATTCATCCTTGAGTACTCTCGCGAAACTCCTCTCTTGCCCCCATATTTACCTTGGTTCCATCCATTCAACATCCACTTTCCCCTCCCCTTGGGGCCCACAGTGACAGCCAATCTCCATTTCCCGAGGAGCCACGTCCAGAGATACTTGCGACAGTGTTCAGGGCCTGACTTGCTCAACTGCCCCAATGCCCTGGGAGCCACCCTTTCTCTCAAGAGATACAGTTCCCTCTATTTGATGGCATTAGTCCTCCCCAGGATGTGGGTCCACCCCCACTCTCACTACTTGGGTCTCTACCCAATGGTACAACCCACCCTGGCAAATGAGCATTCAGACATTCCCCAGGGGTCCGTCCTGCGTCAGACCATCCCCTCCGAGCATCCTAAACAGGTAACCCTCCTAATTATATTTTGATATGGTTTTCTCAGCATTTTACTCTCAACCAACACCTGACACTCTCCTATGTTCGTATGTTGCCCCTCTCTCCCCCCAATTTTTTGGGCAATATTACCCCTCTGCCCATCCCCAGTCCCCCTCAAACCCGCAAAGCCCCACCCAAAGGCAACCCCTTGCCCCATTTTATCTCTTCTTTGTGCTCATACTTACCGCCAGCTCATCATATATTCCAACCCTGCATAGATTTCAATTCTTCCTCCACCCCCCAATTTCCTGTAAGCCTATCTTCCAGTCTCTAGCTCTCTGAGGCAGCTTGTTTATTTCATATCATTGAGGTCATGTAGTATTTGTCCTTCAATGCCTGGGTTGCTTCACTCAACATAAGGTTCTCAAGATTCATCCATGTTATCACGTGTGCTTGTAGTGTATTTGTTCTTAAAGCCGAGTAGTATTCCATTGTATATATATACGACATTTTATTGATCCACTCATCTGTTGATGGACATTTGGGTTGATTCCAACTTTTGGCCAGAGTGAACAATGCTGCTATGAACATTGGTGTACATATATCAGTTTGTGTCCTTGTTTTCAGTTCTGCTGGGTATATACCCAGCAGAGGTATTGCTGGGTCATATGGCAAATCTATGGTTAATTTTTTGAGACACCGCCAAACTGTCCTCCAGAATGGTTGGATCCTTCTGCATTCCCACCAGCAGTGGATGAGTGTTCCCATTTCTTCACATCCTCTCCAGCATTTGTATTTTTCTGTTTTTTTCATAGCTGCCCCTCTTATGGGAGTAAGATGGTATCTCATTGTAGTTTTGATTTGCATTTCCCTGATAGCTAGAGATTTGGAGCATTTTTTCATGTGCTTTTTAGCCATTTGTATTTCTTCTTTGGAGAAGTGTCTGTTTAAATCTTTTTCCCATTTTTTAAATGGGTTGTTTATCTTTTTATTTTCAAGATACATGAGTTCTTTATATATGCAAGTTATAAGACTCTTATCAGATACATGGTTGCCAGATATTTTCTTCCATTGTGTGGGTTCCCTTTTTACTTTCTTGACAAACTCCTTTGAGGTGCAGAAGGCTTTAATTTTGAGGAAGTCCCATTTATCTATTTGTTCTTTTGCTGCTCGTGCTTTTGGTGTGATATTCATGAAGCCATTTCCTATTACAAGGTCCTGTAGATGTTTCCCTACACTGCTTTCCAAGGTCTTTATGGTCTTGGCTCTTATATTTAGGTCTTTGATCCATCTTGAGTTGATCTTTGTATAAGGTGTGAGATGGTAATCCTCTTTCATTCTTCTACATATGGATATCTAGTTCTCTAGGCACCATTTGTTGAATAGGCCATTCTCTTCCAGTTGAGAGGGTTTGGTGGCTTTATCGGATATTATATGGCTATATATATGAGGTTCTATATCAGAACTTTCAATTCAATTCCATTGGTCTGTGTGTCTCTCCTTATGCCAATACCATGCTATTTTCACTACTGTAGCTTTGTAATATGTTTTGAAGTCAGGTAGTGTGATTCCTCCAATTTTGTTTTTCTTTTTCAGTATGTCTTTGGCTATTTGGGGCCTCTTTCCTTTCCAAATAAATTTCATAGTTAGTTTTTCTAGTTCCTTAAAGAATGCTGTGTTGATTTTTATTGGGATTGCATTGAATGTATAGATCAGTTTTGGCAGGATAAACATCTTAATAATATTTAGTCTTCCTATTCATGAACAGGGAATGTTCTTCCATTTATTTAGGTCTTCTTTGATTTCCTCGAACAGTCTTGTATAGTTCTCAGTGTATAAGTTTTTTACATCTTTAGTTAAACTTATTCCAAATATTTGATTTTTTATTTACTATTGTAAATGGTATTTGTTTCTTGATTTCCTCCTGATCTTGCTCATTATTGGTGTATAGAAATGCTACTGATTTTTGCACATTGATCTTATAACCTGTGACTTTACTAAACTCATTTATGAGTTCTAGAAGCTTTGTTGTAGATCTCTCAGGGTTTTCTATGTATAGGATCATGTCATCTGCAAATAATGAAATTTTGTCTTCTTCCTTTCCAATCTGAATGCCTTTTATATCTGGTTCTTGCCTCAGTGCTCGAGCAAGTACTTCTAAGACAATGTTAAATAGAAGGGGAGACAGTGGGCATCCTTGTCTTGTTCCTGATTTTAGAGGGAAGGATTTTAGGATTTCTCCATTGTAAACAATGTTGGTGGTAGGCTTTTCAAATATACTCTTTATCATGTTCAAAAACTGTCCATGTATTCTGATCTTTTGGAGTGTTTTTATCAAGAAAGAGTGCTATATTTTGTCAAATGCTTTTTCTGCATCTATAGATACAATCATGTGATTTTTTTTCTTCAATCTGTTTATATGGTGTATTACATTGATTGATTTTCTTATGTTGAACCATCCTTGCATACCTGGAATGAACCCCACATGGTCGTGATGTATAATTCATTTAATGTGTTGTTGAATATGATTAGCAAGTATTTGTTAAGTATTTTTGTGTCTAGGTTCATTAGAGAAATTGGTCTGTAATTTTCCTTTCTTGTGGTGTCTTTGTTTGGCTTTGGTACTAGGGTAATGTTGGCATCATAGAAGGAGTTAGGCAATGTTCCTTCTGTTTTGATTTTTTGGAAGAGTTTCAGCAGGATTGGTGTTAGTTCTTTCTGGAGTGTTTTGTAGAATTCACCTGTGAAGACATCTGGCCCTGGGCTCTTCTTAGTTGGGAGGTTTTTAATGACTGATTCTATCTCTTTACTTGTGATTGGTTTGTTGAGATCATCAAATTCTTCTTTCGTCAATATGGGCTGCTTATGTGTTTCTAGGAATTTGTCCATTTTTTCTGAATTGTCATTTTTTTTGGAATATAGTTTTTCAAAGTATTCTCTTATGATAGTCTTTATTTCTGTGGGGTCAGTGGTGATATCTCCTTTCTCATTTCTTATTTTGTGTATTTGCATCTTCTCTCTTTTTCTCTTTGTTAGTCTCACTAAAGGTTTGTCAATTTTGTTGATCTTCTCAAAAAACCAGTTCTTGGTCTTGTTTATCTTTTCAAGTGCTTTCTTATTTTCTATTTCATTTAGTTCTACTCTTATCTTTGTTATTTCCTTCCTTCTTCTTCCTGTTGGATTACTTTGTTGTGTTTTTTTTTTTTCTAATTCCTTCAAATGTGCAGTTAGTTCTTCAATTTTTGCACTTTCTTCTTTTTTGATATATGAATTTATGGCTATAAATTTCCCTCTCAGTACTGCTTTTGCTGCATCCCATAAATTTTGGTATATTGTGTTATCATTATTATTTGTTTCAAGGTAGTCATTGATTTCTTTTGAGATTTCCTCTTTGACCCACTGTTTTTCTAAGAGTGTGCTGTTTAATTTCCTAATCATGGTGTGAAATCTGGGCCTCTGGCCCTTGAAAATTTCCATCTTCACTCTACTGTAGTCAGAGATATTATTTTGTATGATTTCGATCTTTCTGAATTCATTAAACCTTTCTTTGTGGCCTAGCATATGGTCTATCTTGGAGAATGATCCATGTGCACTTGAGAAACATGTATATCCTGCTGTATTTGGGTGTAATGATCTATATATGTCTATTAGATCCAGCTCCTCTGTTCAAATATTTTGTTTCTTTAGTGATTCTCTTTTGAGGTGTTCTGTCCAGAGTTGATAGTGGTATATTAAAATCCCCCACTATAATTGTAGATGCATCTATTCTTTCACTTAGTTTTTCCAGCATTTGCCTCATGTATTTAGAGGTGCCCTTGTTAGGAGCATAAATATTTATGATTGTTCAATCTTCTTGACAGATTGTCCCTTTCACTAATATGTAGTATCCTTCTTTGTCTCTCATAATTGTTTCACCTTTAAAGTCTATTTTGTCTGATATTAATATAGCTACTCCTGCCTTTTTTGGTTATTGTTTGCTTGTATGATTGTTTTCCAACCATTCACTTTCAGCCTCCATGAGTCTCTGGGTCTAAGATGTGTCTCTTGTAGACAGCATATAGATGGGTAATATTTCCTTATCCAATGTCCCAGTCTGAATCCTTTGATAGGTGAGTTTAATCCATTGACATTCAGTGTTATTACTTTCAAGGAATTATTTGTGTTAGCCATATTTTGATTGGTCTTGTGTTTGTCATATTTTGTTTGTTTGTTTGTTTTTTCCCCTTCTCTTTTTGTCTTTTTTGTTGCTCTTACACTCTCCTCCAACTCTGCCTGTCCTGTTTTTTCTTTTCTTCCTGCAGAACTCCCTTTAGAATTTCTTGAAGGGGAGGTTTCTTGTTGGCATACTCTTTCAGTTTCTGTTTATCCTGTTTATCTGCGAATATTTTGAACTCTCCATCATTTTGGAATGCTAGTTTAGCTGGATAGCGTATTCTTGGTTGGAAATTTTTTGCTTTTAGTACCTTGACCATACCACTGCCTTCTTGCTTCCATGGTTTCAGATGAGAAATCAGCACTTAATCTTATGGAGCTTCCCTTGTATGTGATGGTTTTCTTTTCTCTTGCTGCTTTTAGAATTTTTTCTTTGTCCTGAGCTTTGGATAATTTGACAAGTATATGTCTTGGGGTGGGCCTGTTGGGGTTTATGACGATTGGGGTGTGCTGTGCTTCTTGGATATGTACATCTGTCTCATTCAGTAGATTTGGGAAGTTTTCAGCCATTATTTCCTGCAACACTCCTTCTGACCCCTTTCCCTTCTCTTTTCCTTCTGGGATGCCTATAATGCATATGTTTGAGCATTTTGCATTGTCATTCAGGTCCCTAAGTCCTAGCCGGATTTTTTCTATCTTTTTATCGAGCAATTCTACTATCTGTTTGATTTCCGATGTACTGTCTTCCACATCACTAATTCTCTGCTATGCCTCTTCTAGTCTGCTGATGTTTGCTGCAAGTGTATTTTTGATTTCTTGAAATGTGATGTTCATTCCCATCATATCTGTTATCTTTTTGCGTATGTCTGCAATTTCCCCTTCAAGTGTTGTCTTCATGTTGTTAACCTCTTCCTTTACTTCATTAAATTTGTCGGTGATAAATGTTTTGAAATCTTTCATTACTTGTGCAAAGTTCTGCTCCCCTTCCTAGTTTTTAGTTTGTTCATTGGATTCAGCCATGCTTTCCTGATTACTGGTTTGGTTTGTAGATTTTTGTTGCTGTCTGGTCATCATTTTATCTTGACAGGTTTAATCAGTTCCTTAGCTTCTTTGTCTAGTCTTGGGGATTAATTAGCTGTTGTTTTTGCGTAAGTGTTATAGCTTCTCTTTGTCACTTTTTTCTTCTTATTCTAATTTCTTATTGCTGGTTAGTTCACTTTAAAGGAAAGTATTAGGGCCAGGGAAAGGCAGTTGTGTAAGCAAGGAAAAAGTGTAAAGTAGTATTGGTGATAAATGTTAACAGAGCAACAATATGAGATCTGGGAGGATGGATATTAGATTCATGTAAGTTGTATAGAGTTATAGCAGTAGGTAGTTATAATGAGGTTGTCGACTGAACATGGAAGGAATATGGTATGAATTAAAAAGCTATTATTTTCATGAGAGAGGGAAAGAGAAAAGAAAGGCAATAATTTCAAGAGTGGATAAAAGACAGAAAACAAAACAAAGGTATTAGAAATTAAGAGTTAGACACTTTGGGGATCAAAGAAAGGGAGGTGGGATATAGGAGAGACAGTAGATGATGGGGGATATCAAGATGTAGGGGAAAGGGGATAGTGTAGGTAACCAAAATCAATTCACACAGAAATGAGGCAGCGGAGGATGAGGAAACCCAGTTAATGTGACTTGTTCCCTGCAGCGCCTATTGTATAATTAAGATAAAATAAAATAAGAAGAAAATGAGGGACAAGAGAGAGAAGGAAAAAAAAAAAAGAGAAGAAAGGAAGAAAGAAAAAGGGGGTGGGTAAAGGGAGGGGTACAAGTAGGGAAAAGAAAACAGAAAAAAAGGATATAGAACAACCACAACAGCAACAACAACAACAACCAAAAAAAACCCCTAAATAACTGAAACAAAACACAAAAAAAAAACATAAAAAGCAAAAAAAGACTTTGGGGGATATGCTGGGAGAAAAGACTAGGAGATAATGCAGTGTTAGCAATCAGGACATTAAAAAAATAAAAAATAAAATAAAATAAAAATAAAAACAAAACAAAAAAGAAAAAACACATACGTTGAGGGCTAGGACATTCAAGGACCTCAGATGGACCTCAGGGCATGATGGATTCAGGGATGGAAAGTCTGAGATATTGAAGACTCAAGAGGTGTGAGTTCTCTGGGGTGTGGGCTACCAGGGTTTAGGGGACTCAGACCTGGCAACCTCAAATCTGGTTAATAGGGAGCTTGGGAGCACCGCAGTGCAACACAGCCTTCAGGGATCCCCACAGCTGGGTGCCAGCCCTATGGGTGAGGTCACATCACAAACTCTATCTTATGTGTCTGAACCCCGCAATTCACTCACTCACTGGGTCTATTCTGTGAATGTATCACCAATTCGGCTTCAGGACACCTCGCACCCTGTAAGCCCCCAGAATGACCACCTGGGGGTGCCTCTACACTGCAGCCAATTTAATGATGCAGATCTGTAGCCAGGCCTTGGGGTTGGGCTCCAGCCGGAAACGCCGATAACAGAGTTCAAAACCAAAATTCCCACGCTTCGCAAAATATTCCCCTAATTGGCTTCCAGACATCTCCCACCCTGCCAGACCCTGAGACAGCCTCTTGACGACGTCTCTTTATTGCTAGCAATTTAAGTCCGCTGCAGATCAGCAGCCGGGCTTGGGGGGGGTGGGCTCTAGGCGGAAATGCTATTATTTGTGTCCACAGTCAAAAATTCCCCGCTTCACAATAAAACTCCCATTTGTCTCCCCAAATCGGTCTGCAAAGGCCTCCTGTCCTGTTAACCCCCCAATAGCCCGCTCAGGGCTTATGAATTCCCCAGTACCGCAGAGCCTCCAGAAATCACCACCGCTGCACCAGTGCCACGGCTCCACCCACCCCAGGAGGGAGCGTCCCACACGCAGCTCCCACCTCTGTGTAATAGAGTCTCAATTATATCTTATAGATGAATTTTCTCTGTTACCTTCCCACCAAATCGATGTCCAGACACCTCCTGCCCTGCAAAAATCCGAAACAGCCTGGTCCTGAAGAACCTCCAATGCTGCCCAACCGTGTCTTTGCAGGAGAGATTATCAGGTATGCTCACTCAGCCACCATCTTGCCCCGCCTCCTCTCCTACAGTGTTTATTTTCATATGACTTTGGCTATTTGGGGCCCCTTGCCTTTCCTTATCAATTTGATGATTGGCTTTTCTATTTCTGCAAAGTTTGTTGGATTTTGATTGGGATTTTGTTGAATTTTTAAATTGCTTTGGGTAGAATTGATATATTAACAGTATTTAGCATTCTAATCCATAAACATGGAATGCCCTTCCATTTATTTAAGTCTTCTTTAATTTATTTTAGCAATGATTTGCAGTTTTCTCTGTACAAGTCCTTTACATCCTTGGTTAGATGTTTTCCTAGATATTTGATTCTTTTAGTTGCTATTGAGAAGGGAATTTTTAAAAAAATTTTATTCCAATTATTCATTGCTTATGTATAGAGACACTACTGATTTTTGGGTGTTAATCTTTACCAGCCACTTTTTAAAAAACATGTAAGAATTTATTGAAAGTAGCAAAAGATATGAATAATTAAGTTAAACAGTCATTGGGTGGAAAGTGACACTGAATCCTTCCCTGAAATTAATGCCCCCTCTACCAAGGATAAGTCTCTTATCACGTCCCTCTACTCCCTGTGATTCTCTGCTATCATTGCACCCTCAAGAGGTAACTAAGGTCTTGGTACCCTGCACCCACAGCTCCCTGTGGCTGAATCCTTCCTTAAATAGAGTCTTCACTTATTCTGAGGAGGCTGGTGATTCATTTATTATCTCAGAGCTTTGCTGAGGCTTTTTCAAGATGTTTTTTTGAATATAGAATCATGTCATCTGCAAGTAGGAAAAGTTTTACTTCTTCCTTTCCAACTTAGGTGCCTTTTATTACTTTTTTCTGCTTAATTGCTCTGAACATAGTCCAAAGAGACTGAAGGGTGGCAAAACTGATTCCCTGGGAGGTGAATGGGCCTGCCCAAGTTCTCTCTCAGCTAGAGTGTTAGAATTTAGAGTCCCCTCATGGTGGCTCACAAGGTCCTGCCTGAGCTAGTCTTTGCCCCCTCCATGCTGGAATGTTCTTATGTGTGTATGCATTTACTCCCCTTCCCCCAGTTAGAATTAGGCATCATGAGCGCAAGGGCCTCTCCTACCCTAGCTGGTGCTAACTTTACTGTACCTCTAATAGTGCCTGGCACACAGTAGATATGAGATAAATATTTATTAACTGAATTGATGAAACCAGAGTGTCCTGCTTCCTAGTCTGATGCTCTTTCCATATAAGCATGAGACACTGAGAGCTCGTTGGCTTGAAAATCTTTAGTAACTGTCAGCAGGGAGGCTGGGATTAGTCCAGATCATTTTCAAAATGTTCCTAAGTTGGTTTCTGGTTCATTTATGACTATCATGAAGTAGACATTCTGTCAATCATACCAAAGCCTCTGAGCAACCTCCCAACAAGTGTTAGGACCCACTGCCCAGGGAGTGATATGAACCTGTCTCTCAGCCTGCAGCAGCCACTTGCACATCTGATATTCCTGATTAATGCTGGGTACTAGACTGAGGACAACAATGTCAATCAAAGGAAACTTCTCCTCTTTTTTCTTCCTTATATAAAGCTAACAGAGTTTTGTAGCTGATAGGCCATTTGGAGATCAGCTATGCAAATGATCATTGTGCATGTGAGGTAACTGAGACCCAGAGAGGTTGCTAATCCAAATGTGATACACCTTATTATTGCTAAACACAAAGGAGAGACATCAAGGGTTGGGAATGTGGAGGATAAAGTGAGGCTAACCAGCTCTGTAGAGAAGACCCTACCTAACAAGCACTGAGCTATTCCTTTCAAACAATGGTGGACAACTGTGCCAGCATGCTATCTCGAGCATCATACAGTAGGTCAGGTGAGTGTGGAGTATGTATATGTGTGTGCACAGCTATGTGCACACATCTATGCATATGTTTGTGTACACATAATTATATACATGTTTGCATGCATGCATGTGACATGTGTGCATATGCATATGAATGTGCACACAAGATTGCATACTTGTGTTCATGTGTATGCCTGCTTGTGTGTGTGTGTGTGTGCACGTGAGTGCATATATGTTTCTTGACGAAAGAGGTAGAATTGAGAGCAATGGCCTAGAAGATCTTTTGTGCCTGTATTTTCATATTGCAATTGTGCCTTATTAGAAAAGCAGTTCCAAATATATTAATTTCATTTGATCAATATAGTCTAAGTTTAAAGCAGGAACTTTATAATCCCCCTTTTATAGTAAGAAATAAAGGCTCAGAGTACTCAAGTAACTTTCTTGTTATCAAGCATCTGTAGGTAGAGGAACTTGGTTTGAAACCCTGGTTGCTTACTTCTAGTCCAGCTCTCTGCCCTCTAGCTTCTTACCTACTGTAAGTAAGAGTCTTGATATGATTTCAGTTCTATGTAAGCATAATAATATTTGCTCATCTGCAGTTTTTGTTCTCAGTGTCACAGCCTCAATATCTGTGTGTGTGCAATTCACTTTTGGAATCAGTCACAATGGGTCACAATTTTAAGCTTTGCTGTTTGTATTCCTTGCTCTTGAACATGTTACTTGCCCTGTCTTGTTGCTGCCTCCTCATCTCTTATGTGGGGGACCAAACCATGTATGAAGGGACCTGGAATAGAGCCAGGCCCAGATTAGGTGCTCATGAAGTGTTAATTTCACCCTACGGTGTTCATCTGCACAGTAAATCTTCCTAGCTGATTTTCTTGCTGTGTTCAGGAAGCCTCTACTATATACCTCCATGGTTTGTGGCTCCAAATATAGTATGGGAAGAGACAGAGCTGGAAAACATAGTAAACAAATACTTGGAACTTTAACAGGAATCAGTTTGGCATCAAGGAAGCTACAGTGGAATAGAAGCCCTAGAAGCCTTGCCTCAACTGGCTCATTTATGTATGTATGTATGCATGTATTCATTCATCTATCAAATATTTCTGAGCACTCATATTTATAACACTTGTGGTAGGTGCTAGAATACCTTCTAGAGGCAAAGAAAGGGAGGGCAAGGAAAACTTGATGCTGTCGCCTGCACTCAGTTGTGATTTTCCCAGACAGACTTAGCATGGCCAGCTCTGATTTGCCTCCAGATGTACCAGACTTTGATCTGCAAGGAGCTTTTTCATATGCTCTGTTCTTATGGTTGGGGTCCCTAAAACCATACTCTTCTTTCAAACTTCAATCCTGGTTTCCCATTTCTCCAAACAATAGCCAGTGACATCCTTCAAAAATGAAAAATCAAATCATGGATGTCGCTGAACAAAGTCCTTCAAAAACACTTGGGAGAAAGTCCAAAATGGTGTCGTGGTTTGGGGTATTTCAAAAGCTGATCCTGAGATGAGGACTTATATTCAAATAGTTTATTGGGATGGAAGTGATCTGGGGAGGAGAGAAAGGTGATAAACTGGGTTCTGATGAAAAGTTTAGCCCTGTGGCAAGTGGGATTTTATCACTGTGGGCTCCCTCTAAGGGATTATGTAGACACTGCCTCAGAATTGTCCTGCCTCGAGATGGTGATGTTGGGGCATTTATCTGCCCATATCCTAATCCATCCCATACTGGTCAAGGGCTGCCCTCGGGAGCAGCAAGCGTCCAGCACATGGGTTAAAGAAGGCTCCACGGTGGAGAAAGCCCTCAGGCAGCCTAGCAGAAGCAGCAGCCTGTTAGGGTGAGCCACTATCAGTGTGAAGGTTAACTTCCACCTGGAGCTGTAGGTGAACACAGAGTTGGGCCAAGAGAAAGTGGGATGAGGCATCCGTAGAATTTGGTGGTTCTATAGGGCTCCGGGTTTGACCACCAGGCTCCACTTAGATTTCAATCCTTTCTACTACTCCCTAGATCACTCTGTTCTGACAACGTGGTCTTCATCAAAAATGCCAAACAAATCCTCATAGGAGGGCCATTGTAACCTCTGACCACTTTTCCCTGGAACATTCAGTCCCCAAATATTAACATGCTCAAATATTCTTCCTTGGAGGGAACTGGTTGATTATAATTGTTAAACTAGTGATTGTGATTTCTTTCTCCATGTATGTGTGCATGTGTGCATCTCTCTCTCTCTGCCTCTCTCTCTTTACCCTGCTTTTTTTCCTTGATTATTTTCATCATTAACATCATAGATACATACATGCTCATTATTCACTTTATTTTTTGTCTCCCTCGCTGTAATATTAGCTCTCTGAAGGCAAGAATTTTATCTATATTTTTCACCTGTGTGCCTTTTGGTTTTCAAGCAATGATTAGCACTTTAATGGCAGATCAATTCATATTTTGTGAATGAATGACTGAATGAGTAAAAGACTAAATGAAATGTACCTTTCTCTGTGGAATCTTCTTCAGCTTCCCGCTCTGCACTCCCCAAAGCCCTGATCTTACTCTGCTGGAATTTATCAGTTAACAGTCCTTTTTGTTCATCCCACTGGGTTTGGAGCCTCTTGTTTTCACTTTAGATCCCCAGGAACCAGCAAGCTTACTAGGCAATCAATGCCTGTCCAAGAATGTGTGTGCATATAATTGTTAATATTCTGACAATACTGTTTATTATACAATGGTGTTATTTTCATAATGACCCATGCGAGAAATCTTTTTCAGAATTTCATAGCAAGATAAAAACATAGGTTTGTCTCATGAGGAATGAGTTTCCATTTTTTCTTAAAAGAAGAACTATGGCGTGTTTTCTTTTGTGTCCTGGTGAAGGGTATCCCAAAGCCAACTCTGACACATAATTAAGAAACTTTATTAGTACTTATGGTTTAAATGTTTCCTTCCCTACTTTCTTAGATTTGTGTTTATTTTTCTATGCTTAGAGTACCTTTTGGATTACCTCCAATTTCCATTCTGCTTTAGTGTGAACAGCTTTTATTTTGTAAGTCATTCCCAATATCTTACAGAAGGAGTGAAGAAATAAGTAAAATATCTACATTTTAAAAATGGGACTATATCTGCATAGCAGAAAGTAAGTATTGATTATGATGGGAAGAAGGAGGAATGGATGAGGGCAAGGTCTGGAGAGTTTCTGGGATAAATGGGTAAGTCTGCCTGGACCCCAAAACACTATAATGACCAGGGCAGGGAGGAGACACTGGAGATCTTGCAGAAAGTTACAGGCAAGCTACAGGGAGGGACAGGCAGACAATGGAGAAATTTCTATCCATTAAATCAGTCCATTTATCCTATGAAAACTATTGGGAAATCAAATGCAAATTGAAGTCAACTATGCCTTAGAAACCAGGGCCTTTTGCAACACAGGACTGTGTTGCAGACTTCCCACAATTTTGTTGTTGTTAATATTGCTTAATTTCACATTTTTGTTTTCTTTAGTGTTATAGAATTTTATAGCAAGAAGGGAGGTCTGCACCTGGATTGCAGAAGTGGCAAAGGAATTGGTGAATGAGCTTCTGGACATCTGTTTGCTCAGGGAAAATATATGGACAAGGTGCATTTTTCTCAAGTCTACAGTTTCCTTCAGGTTCTCAAAAGGGTCTCTGATACTGCCTATAGCAGTTAGATATTTATGGATCCAAAAAAATATATTGATTATGTTTGTAAACTGGTCTGTTCCTCTGGGCATGACACCCTTTGACTGTACTAAATTCAAAAGTTTTACATTTACTTAATTAAACCAAGGCTAGGGCTTTGATTTGACCACATCAGTAAGGCATGACTCAGGTTGAGTCCCCAACCCCTTGGTGGACTATATAAATAGACAGTCACTCAAGAAGACACACAGAAGATACGGAAGAGGAGAGAACTTGGTCATTTCAGTCCTGCCCTGTGACAGAAGAACACTCAAACAGCTAAAGCCCTGGGAATAGGAATGAGCCCTATGCCAGCCTGCAGGTGAGATCAGAAAAAGCTGGACCCATGGAGCCTTAAGAGGGAAAAGGAAGGAGAGACCAGGCAGAGGTTACCTGCCATCTTGTTTCAACACATGGCAACAGACTTTGGTGAGAATGTAACCTTGAGCTGGAGTCATTATGGCCTTGTAACTATAAGCTTTTATTCCAAATAAATATCCTTTGTAAAAGTAAACAGATTTCTGGTACTTTGCATCAACACCTCTTTGACTGACTAATACACTGCCCCTCACTGTCTGTCCCCCCTCCAGTAAAAAGGTTGAATAACACTGAGTATACCTTCTCATGTACAGATAAGGAAGATGAGGTTGAAAAGAAGAAAATGACTTCTCAAGGCCACACCCCAAATTGATGTCACAGCTGAGACCTACCTAAAGCTGTTGTTCGAAGATCAGGGTTGCTGTTCTTCAAGTGCAAACTGCTTGTAGGTCAGAGAGCAGATGCCCTCTCTGTGGGCTCAGGCTCCTAGGTTCCTCACAGTCCCTGAGCCTCTGGGTGGTTCAGAATTCAGAACCTTCTTTGGGAATACCTTTCCTGCAGGCATTTGGGGATTTTGCTAGCTTCAAGAAAAACCAACCCTCATTTGCAGGGAGCTTTAGAAGCAAGGCCCTTTTTTCTTATTTTATAAAGCATATTTTCTGTATAGGAAAGTAAAATTCCCAAGGAGGCAAGGGAAGTTAGAAAATAAGCAGTGCGTTGCATTGGCTGATAGAGGAATGATTTTCTCCTTTGCAGACGTTATTTGGGCAGTTTGCTCAGCAGCGGTAATTCTTAACAGTTAATTTCTTTCTGAAAAAGAGAGTTCTTTCCTTACAGGTCAGAGCTTCACAAGTAAGAGGAAAGCCAGGTCACCTTTCAAGTGCTTTGGAGTGGCTAATTTCCACTTGTTTCTCAGGTCAGATCATGTTAAGGATCAGGAAATAGTCATGAAATCTAGGTGAAATGTAGACCAAGATGTGCAGTCTATCTGATATCCATGGTGACTGTCAGTGGAGGCAAAATGCAGGCAGAGAAAATTATATGTCCTCCTCCATCATTTCAACATAATTCTGTGACTGGTAAAACCCAGAGATATTATCTGAGCCTTAATTTACATACTTACCTTGGGGAATGTTGAAATATCTTGAGTGTTCTAAAGATTTGATTTACGTCTATGCCCCTGAGCCAATGGATTTGATAAGTGAACAGGGATTTGAGACTATTGCCAGATCCTCAGAGTATCTTGGTTTGAACACTGTTAAGAGGTGTGATGCAAAAACCTGATATCCCTGTATTTAAGGGATAGGCACAAGGGAGTGAAGGCTTCGGAACCATGAGCTAGGTGCAGCACTGGCTATGGTTCTATTTGTTTAAGCGACTCTCTTGAGCACTTAGGCTTCACTAACGAAACAGGTGATTTCTGCTCTGTTTAACCACATGGTCTTGTGAGGCAGATGGACACACAGCAGGGAAATATGATGCGATATAGTGACTGCAATAAAAAAAGAATTACTGATGGCTGGAAAGGGGGATCCAGCCCTGTATGGAAGGGATTAGTAGTGGCTTCCTTGAGAAATGATGCCAAACTGATTGGATGCAGAAAGAGGAGCTAGACAAAAGAGCTCAGGCAGAGGGGCAAGGTAAGAATACATGGAAGTGAGAAACCAGACAGTGAGGAAAGGACTACAGGAAGTTCCATGCGATGGGAGAGCAGAGTACGAGGCAGGGAATGGGAGGAGCTGAGGGCAACATGAAGTAACATGATGAAGTGAGCACTGTTAAGCTTAAGGCTGACTTGGTGAGATTCAGGTTTGGAAATAATTGTGTTCATGACCTGAGTGGAGGAGGGTTTGGAAGGTGAGAGACCATTGGCAGGTAGATCAGTTTGGAAGACATCCAGAGATGAAGGTCTGACAAAGGTAAAAGTCATACGGATGAAGGGGACAAGTTGAGATAAATTTATTTAGTAATAGACTAAATAAATAAATAGCTTATCTTGAGCTAAGGGACAGTTGGAAGCCCTATTCTGTACTTCAGAATACAAAAAGAGAGAATTGAGGAGGGCAGCAGGCACAGAACTCTGAAGTGATCAGAAAAAAATAATAGTCTAGTTCCCTAATGCAACTCTAGGCCCTCTGTGTAAGTTCCTTAAAAGGTTACAAAGAGTTTTCCCTAGGAGCGATTTTGTTGAGAAAACCAAATAAATTGGCAGCTGCATGGAAGGCCTGAACATTTTTTTTGCCAAAGGAGAGTATAACCATTGAAAAGGTGTACCCCAAAAGACCCTTCAATTGCAGAACCCTCAGGGAAGTTGGGCTGGCAGAAGCTACTGTCAGGGAAGCTACAGAAGCAGAAGTGGGGATCAACTGGGACTTGTTTTTGGTTCTCAGAAAATTCACTTGAAAGTGATACTGAGCCTCAGGAATGGAGGAATGGAATCCACCATTCAGAACACCTACCAACTGGGCCAATGTGCGGTCATGTTAGAAAACATGGGCTATTTAATCAGAGTCCTAAGTTCAAAGCTGGGTTGAGACACAAACTTTGTGAGCTTGGAGAAAGCTATGTAACTTTCCTTCTTTGTAAGATGTGGGGTCCAAACACAAATATTATAAGTTGTTTAATGTTAATATAAACATGTATTTACAACGTAAACACAGTGATTGGCATTTATTAACCCCCTAATAGCTAATGGTAGTTTATTTTAGTAGAGTTAGTAATAATAGTAATAGTAGTATTATCTTCTTAGGAGAGGTACATGGTATCCTGGGCTACTCAGAGATTCTAGGATGTCTCTATTTGTGTATCTCAGACCTTGAGTCCCGTGATTTCACTATTGACCTCTGGCAAGTTTGGGGAAAGTTTACAGATTACTGCCTACCTCTAGCATTCAGTTATGTACCAATACCCTTATCTAAAAAAAAAACATATTCAGAATTCTACTAAATTCCAGTTTCAGGGTTGATGGGATCCTGGGGCTATAGAGACAAAAGACACAGACCTTGCCTTTAAGGAGCACACATTAATTAAGGCAACACTAACTGCTATAATAAGCAAACCACAGAATTTCAGTGATTGAACAAAATAACAGTTTATTTAAAAATCACAAATCATTCAAAGGGGGGTATCCCTGCCTAAAATGATCAAGATAATTGATGGAACTAGACTCTTCCCATCTTGCTAATCCACACTTCTCTAAGCCTTGGGATCCTCCACATTCAACAGGGGGATGAAAATGAAAGAGTGGGGAAGGCACAGCACATCTCAAGCTCCTTGTCCTGGAAGTGACATACCTCACTCTTGTTCACATTTCATTGGTGAGAATTAGTCAGATGACTCTAGATACAAGGCTAGGGGTTGCTGAGAGCTAGGGTCTTGCTATGCAGTCCTTTTCAGCTACAGGTTAAAACTACAGAAGCAAAAGACATGAAATCTCCAAAGGAAAGCAGGCCATCTCAGCCAGATACTTAATCTGTATTGGGCCCAAGAGGATGGAGTGGAAAACAGGGACAATTTTTGGGTTTCCTTTACCTAAATTCAGAGGAGGGAGGATAACTTCTTCTGTCAAATCCTGAGTTATAATAGACATAAAATAAGATAATGCTGGGGAAACTTCCATGCAAAGAATGGAGTGCTGAAAATAGAGACAATGTTACCATATTAATTGCAGTAATGAGGATCCAGGGTGGATTTTTCATGGAAAGCATCCTTTTACTGTATTTTGATCCCTCTATATACCTGTTATGGATTGCATTGTGTCCACCTAAAAGATATGTTGAAATCTTAACCCTTAGTACCTCATAATATGACTTTATTTGGAAATAGGGTCATTGAAGATGTATTTAATTAATATGAGGTCATGCTGGAACAGGGTGGATTCTTAATCCAATAGGACTGATGTTCATATAAGAGAAGAGTCACAGAAATAGATACAGAAGAATGGCAGCCAAGTGAAGTTAGAGGTAAGGATCGAGTGATGCTTTCTAGGAAAGCCAAGGATTGCTGGTAACTGCTAGAAGTGTAGAAGAGGCAAGGACTGATCTCCTAGAGCCTTCGGAGAGAGGCCCTACTGAAAACTTCATCTCAGACTCCTGGAATCCAGCACTGGGGGACAATACATTTCTGTATTTTAAGCCAGCCAATTTGTGGCAATTTGTTACAGCAGCTCTAGGAAACTAATACAATAATAATAGAATCCAAAGGTCAAGATGTTTTCTTGAGTAAATATTTGTATTGCTTGAAGAATCATCACTGAACTTCTAAGTCTCAAGGACTATAGATATACAGGTGATCAAGATACAGTCCATGGTCTGGGAGAGACACAGTCCAGTGTGTGTGTGTGTGTGGGGGGGGGGGAGTTGGCAAACTATTGCCTGTGGTTGCTTTCCCACTACAATAGCACTACTGAGTAGTCATGATGGAGATCATATGGCCTGAAAAGTCTAAGATATTTACTGTTCTGGCCCCTTGCAAAAGAAGTTTGCTGACTCTTGGTCTAGTGGGGTAGAGAAACAGAAAAGTATATCACTGGGGAAAACTGGAATGTTCTCCCAAACCATTCTTTTCCTTTCATTCAGCTCTTACTTAAACTTAAACTCTTCTTCAGTGCCACCCATTTGGGTAGGCCTCTTTGACTTCTTCACACATGCACCTCCAGAATAATCCAAGTTTCCTTGTTATGTGCTTTCATAAACTCACATACCTTTCTTTCATAACTCTCATCATAGTTTGTAATTACTCATTTTCTTGGTGATTATTTCATTAATACCTGCCCTCCCCACTAAAGTAGTCTGATATGTGCCAGGCATTATTCTAAGGATTTTTACACACATTGACACATTTAATTCTTTCAACAACCCTAGTAGGTAGGTACTAATTTTATCTCCAGTTTACAGTTGAGGACAAGAGACAGAGGGAGGTTAAAACCCTGCCAAGCAGACTTGGCCCAGTGGTTAGGGTGTCCGTCTACCACATGGGAGGTCCGAAGTTCAAACCCCGGGCCTCCTTGACCCATGTGGAGCTGGCCTATGTGCAGTGCTGATGTGCGCAAGGAGTGCTGTGCCACGCAGGGGTGTCCCCCGTGTAGGGGAGCCCCCCGTGCAAGGAGTGAGCCCCATAAGGAGAGCCGCCCAGTGTGAAGGAAATTGCAGCCCGCCCAAGAATGGAGCCACACGCATGGAGAGCTGACACAAGATGATGTAGCAAAAAGAAACACAGATTCCTGTGCTGCTGACAACAACAGAAGCCAATAAAAAGAACATGGAGCAAATGGACACAGAGAACAGACAACTAAGGGGGGGAGGGGAAGGGGAAAGAAATATAAAAATAAATCTTTAAAAAAAACCCTGCCCAGGGTGACGCAGAAGTAAGTGGTGGAGTCCGGATTTGAACCTGGACAGCCTGGCTCTGGAGCCTCTTCTTTTTATGCTATGCTATAAGCCTGTACGCCTTGTATATTTTTTGTTCACTATTGCATATCTAGCATCTAAACTATTGCATGGCACATGACAGGCCCGAAAAACATCTGCTGAGCAAATATATGATACAGTCCTATAGGTAAATGTTATCAAATAGATAAACAAAGTGATGGGCAGGTAGAAGTGATGGAGCAAATTTTTAACTGCATGTGGGTGGGATCAAAGAAAACTACACCCAAGACCTTCACTTTTTATTTTTATTTATTTATTTATTTTAAAGATTTATTTATTTATTTATTTATCTCCCCTTCCCCCACTCCCAACCCTGGTTGTCTGTTCTCTGTGTCTATTTTGCTGCGTCTTCTTTGTCCGCTTCTGTTGTCAGCAGCACGGGAATCTGTGTTTCCTTTTGCTGCGTCATCTTGTGTCGGCTCTCCGTGTGTGCAGCGCCATTCTTGGGCAGGCTGCACTTGCTTTCCTGCTGGGTGGCTGTCCTTACGGGGCGCACTCCTTGCACGTGGGGCTCCCCTATGCAGGGGCACCCCTGCATGGCACGGCACTCCTTGCGCGCATCAGCACTGCGCATGGGCCAGCTCCACATGGGTCAAGGAGGCCCGGGGTTTGAACCACGGACCTCCCATGTGGTAGACGGACGCACTAACCACTGGGCCAAGTCTGCTGCCCTCACTTTTTAAACTTGAGGTGGTCAAACGCAAAGTCTTAGAATGAGGAGGAAGAGAGCAGTTGCCTTTTCTTCCCGATTTTCCCTGACTGCAGCTAAGGCTGGGTCCTCCTAATACTCCTCACATGCCACCTCTGAGCTGTGGTCATGCTCACTACCCATCCTGCCTGGTTCTCTGATATGTGCATTTGTAATCTGCTGCTCTAAGCAATTCCCCCTTGTTTTCAACCTCCTTCTTCCTCCCCCTGACACTATTAATTTTCAGGAAGCATAAAAACAGCTAAACTCTTCACCTGGACTGAACTTGAATTTGAACTCTAAACCTCAGGAGATTCACCTATCACTGAGTTGAAAGTTTCCCTCAGCCTCCAACTGCAGCAATTTTGTGAAGTCAGCACAGTGGGCCTACAACGGGGCACCATATTTTATTTTTCAATCAAGCATGGCACTGCCAAGTATTGCTTTAAGTGGCTCAATATCAGCACTTTTCTTTTCCCAAACAACTTCGGCGCTTGATGTGCGTGAAGGTTCCCTGTGTGAAAATGTATCATGATCAAAATTTCCCAAAGTCCTGCTTTCCTTGTTCTTAACAACCTCAGGAGTCCTCTCCAATGTGACCCCTTGGGTTCTGCTCTGTTGGCAAATGGTCCCTTTGTCCTTTAGCTGTGAATGCGCTCTTAAGACTCAAGATTGAAGCAGCCAGCATCAGCCCCAGGAGATGGCAGGCTCAGGGTCGAGGCAGCATTGGTGCTTTGTTGATAGTATTCAGGTTTCCTCTCTTACAGGTTGGGGATACAATCCTGGGCTGCTTTCAGACTGGGCAGATGTGAGAAGCCAAAGGAAATGAGGATGCTGCTGGATGCTTGGGTTCAGGTAATATTTTCCTTCAGGCTACTACTCTTGGGTGACTTTTCAAAAAAGAGTTGCTTCTGGAAGAAAGGTCCCTATTTTCACCATAAGCCCTTAACCTATAGAGAAACCTGATTGTGACACAAGCACCTCTCTTATCCTGGATCCTGATTTTCATAGCAGTGAGACAGCATGTGCAGAGACCCAGATTTTGACAGTCCATCTTCCCTTCTGGAACAAACGTAGTTAAAGATGGTGTAACCTGGACATCTGGAAAAGCCCAATTTCTCCAGTTACCCATCACACCTGGACAGACCCTGATCCTTGGTGGCTGTCCTCATATCTCAGGTGGCCTTCATTTTGTGTAGGGGAGGTATGATGTATACTCTTCTCAAGATCACAGAATCTGAGGGAGAAAGGAGACCTCATGTGGCCTCACCTCGTTGTGCTTTCAGACAATTCAAACTGGGAATCCGTAATTTATTATTATTGTGTGTGTGTGTATATATATATATATATATATATATATATATATATATATTTACATATATATATTCAACAGTAGCAACAGCTCAATTCCACCAATCCCTGATTGCCCTGTATTTGAAGTTGGAGGTACTCAGAGCTTCTGCTTTAATCAATTCTAGCCTTAAAAAATCTGATCACTAAAATTTTAGGGGGGGGGGTTCAGATGAAAACACTTTATACATTGTAATATTCCACACAGATAGTTGTTATTAATATATGTATGTATTGTAAACTGTAGAGGACTGTACACATTTGAAGCATTACTATTTAGATGATCTTTATTATTTGGATGATTATGCTAATATTTATGATATCTAATAATTAGAAAATAAAGGATAAATAGGAAAAAGAAGCTATCTAAAGTAAAGGAAGTGATCTTTTTTTTTTTATTGACTTTGTAATAATATTACTTTAAAAATATATATGTGAGGTCCCATTCAACCCCACCCCCCCCACCTCCCCTCTCCCCCCCCCCAACAACACTCATTCCCATCATCATGACACATCCATTGGATTTGGTAAGTACATCTTTGGGCACCTCTGCACCTCATAGACAATGGTTCACATCATGGCCCATACTCTCCTCCATTCCATCCAGTGGGCCCTGTGAGGATTTACAATGTCCGGTGATTACCTCTGAAGCACCATCCAGGGCAGCTCCATGTCCCAAAGACGCCTCCACCTCTCATCTCTTCCTGCCTTTCCCCATACCCATCGTCCACCATGTCCACTTTTCCTAATCCAATGCCACCTCTTCTATGTGGACATTGGATTGGTTGTGTCCATTGCACCTCTATGTCAAGAGGAGGCTCAGATTCCACATGGATGCTGGATGCAATCCTCCCATTTTCAGTTGTAATCACTCTAGGCTCCATGGTGTGGTGGTTGTCCTTCTTCAACTCCATCTTAGCTGAGTGTGGTAAGTCCAATAGATCAGATTGTAGGTGCTGGAGTCTGTTGAGGCTCAGGACCTGGCTATCATATTGTCAGTCCAGAGATTCAAATCCCCTAAATATATCTTAAACCCCAACATTAACTGCACCTCCAGCACATTAGCATGAAAGTCTTATGAAGGGAGATCCCATCTGAGTCCAGATTCATTACACATAAACACCATTTCCAAAGAGGGGCCATCTGCCCTGGTAGTTAACCCCATCGGCCATGACCATAACTCCCATGGGTCTCTTTAGCCCTCAAAGGAACCAATATCTGGGGGTTGTATCTGCTTTATCTGTCTCTCTGACTCTGCTCAGTTGTGCATGAGGGCAATCCTTCTGCCAGCCTCCAGACTCTTTTTTAGAAACTCGTAGCCATATAAACTCATTTCTCCTTTCCATTTCCCCCTTACTTTAGGTCAAACAGCATTTTAAAGTCATGGTATTTTATGTAGACATGGATATTCTGCTGATCCGCATTGAACCTTCCGTATAAGGTCATTTTCCAGTTGCATCATCAGTTGGTAGTTGATAGTGGTCCCTCGGTGCCAGGGAGGCTCATCCCCGGGTGTCATGTCCCACGCTGGGGGGAAGGCATTGCATTTACATGCTGAGTTTGGCTTCAAGACTGGCCACATTTGAGTAACATGAAGGCTGACAGGAGGAAACTCCCAGGCACAATGTTGCTCTAGGCCTTGTTCTTATTTTAGGTTTATCAGCTCACAAGCATAGTCATTAGCATCAGGGGCTCACTGTTGAACCCTCACTCCCTCCCGGTCCCTGCCACTGTACCTGGGAGACTGTCGCTGCTCCCCTAGGGACCACGACAGAGCACCACTGGCCAGGAACCCAGTACCCCCCCTACTGTGGTTTTTAATTGTTGCCACTATGAGTATATCCAAACATTACCATGCACCCTGGACATATGTTCTGTACAGCTCCCTGTCAGCCATATATCACCTGTCATTGGTATCCCATACCAGTATCCCTCCATTGCCATTGTTGAAACACTCTGTGATCCAGAACTCCCCGAAATTTGAAGCCCAATATAATGTCATGGTCCCTTACTAGGGAATGGCATATAGCGATGGGTTTAAAGGATAGATAAAGAACTTGGATAAAGTTAGATAAAGAACTTAGATAAAGAATGTTGACTTGAAAAAATTCCACATCCTATCTTTTTCCTCCCCCCCCCCCCCCCCAATTATTCAGCTTTTCTTCACAGGAGTCCTAGACCACAGCAATGTATATATATAATATACAGCACTCCCACATATCCACCAGAAAACCTTTTCCCTTCCACAGTGATACTCTTACGCCCTATTCATATCATATTTACTTAAAGTGATGTACAGAGTCTGAGACATTAGCTTTCTAACAAGGTGACATCTGTGCTTACATTATGGTGCATACTTTAGGATACACAGTTCTTTACATTTTTAGTTATCCTATGTTTTACATTATGGTTTACATTATCAGTCTGTCATCTCCTATATGTCATGGTGTAATATTACATGTTTTATATCCATCCTTGTGTACTCTCAAGAAACTCCTCTCTTACCCCCAATTTACTTTGGTTCCACACATTTAACGTCCATTTTCCCTTCCACCTTGGTGCCCACAGTGACAGCCAACCTCCGTTTCCTGAGGAGCCACTTCCAGAGTTAGATGGAATAGTGTTCAGGGCCTAACTTGCTCAACTGCCCCAATGCCCTGGGAGCCACCCTTTCTCTCGAGGGATACAGTTCCCTCTATTTGATGGCATTAGTCCTCCCCAGGATGTGGGTCCACCCCCACTCTCACTACTTGGGTTTCTACCCCATGATGTCACCCACTCTGGCAGAATGATCATTTAGACATTCCCCAGGAGCCCGTCCTGCATCAGACCCTCCCCTCCAAGCATTCTAAACAGGTAACCCTCTTTATTATATTTTGATATGATTTTCTCGGCATTTTACTCTCCACCAACACCTGACCATCTCCTGTGTTCGTATGCTACCCCTCCCTCCCCCCACTTTTGGGCAACGTTACCCATCTGTCCCTCCCCAGCCACCCTCAAACCCGCAAAGCCCCAACCAAAGGCAACCCCTTGCCCCTCTTTTATCTCTTCTTTGTGTTCATACTTACCACCATCTCATCTTAAATTCCACCCCTGCAGACATCGGCTCATATCCTTCCTCCACCCTCCGATTTCCTGTAAGCCTATCGTTCAGTCTCTTGCTATCTAGGGCAGCTTGTTTATTTCATATCATTGAGGTCATGTAGTATTTGTCCTTCAATGTCTGGGTTGCTTCACTCAACATAAGGTTCTCAAGATTCATCCATGTTATCACATGTGTTTGTAGTGTGTTTGTTCTTACAGCCGAGTAGTATTCCATTGTGTGTATATACCACATTTTATTGATCCACTCATCTGTTGATGGGCATTTGGGTTGATTCCAACTTTTGGCAATAGTGAACAATGCTGCTATGAACATTGGTGTACATATATCGGTTTGTGTCCTTGTTTTCAGTTCTGCTGGGTATATACCCAGCAGTGGTATTGCTGGGTCATATGGCAAATCTATGGCTAGTTTTTTGAGAAACTGCCATACTGTCCTCCAGAATGGTTGGATCCTTCTGCATTCCCACCAGCAGTGGATGAGTGTTCCCCTTCCTTCACATCCTCTCCAGCACTTGTATTCTTCTGTTTTTTTCATAGCTGCCAATCTTATGGGTGTAAGATGGTATCTCATTGTAGTTTTGATTTGCATTTCCCTGATAGCTAGAGATTTGGAACATTTTTTCATGTGCTTTCTTGCCATTTGTATTTCTTCTTCGGAGAAGTGTCTGTTTAAGTCTTTTTCCCATTTTTTAAATGGGTTGTTTATCTTTTTATTTTCAAGATATAGGAGTTCTTTATATATGCAAGTTATAAGTTTCTTATCAGATATATGATTGCCAAATATTTTCTCCCACTGTGTGGGCTCCCTTTTTACTTTCTTGACAAACTCCTTTGAGGTGCAGAAGGCTTTAATTTTGAGGAAATCCCATTTATCTATTAGTTCTTTTGCTGCTCGTGCTTTTGGTGAGATATTCATAAATCCATTTCCTATTACAAGGTCCTGTAGATGTTTCCCTACACTGCTTTCTAAGGTTTTTATGGTCTTGGCTCTTATATTTAGGTCTTTGATCCATCTTGAGTTGATCTTTGTATAAGGTGTGAGATGGTAATCCTCTTTCATTCTTCTACATATGGCTATCCAGTTCTCCAGACACCATTTGTTGAATAGGCCACTCTCTCCCAGTTGAGAGGGTTTGGTGGCTTTATCGAATATTATGTGGTTGTATATGTGAGGTTCTATATCAGAGCTTTCAATTCGATTCCATTGGTCTATGTGTCTCTCCTTATGCCAATACCATGCTGTTTTCACCACCGTAGCTTTATAGTATGTTTTGAAGTCAGGTAGTGTGATTCCTCCAATTTCGTTTTTCTTTTTCAGTATGTCTTTGGCTATTGGGGGTCTCTTTCCTTTCCAAATAAATTTCATAGTTAGCTTTTCTAGTTCCTTAAAGAAGGCTGCGTTGATTTTTATTGGGATTGCATTGAATGTGTAGATCAGTTTTGGTAGGATAGACATCTTAATAATGTTCAGTCTTCCTATCCATGAACAAGGAATAGTCTTCCATTTATTTAGGTCTTCTTTGATTTCCTTGAACAATCTTGTATAGTTCTCGGTGTATAAGTTCTTTACCTCTTTAGTTAAATTTATTCCTAAGTATTTGATTTTTTTATTTACTATTGTGAATGGTATTTGTTTCTTGATTTCCTCCTGATCTTGCTCATTATTGGTGTACAGAAATGCTACTGATTTTTGCGCATTGATCTTATAACCTGCGACTTTACTAAACTCATTTATGAGTTCTAGAATCTTCGTTGTAGATCTCTCAGGGTTTTCTATGTATAGGATCATGTCATCTGCAAATAATGAAATTTTGACTTCTTCCTTTCCAATTTGAATGCCTTTTATTTCTGGTTCTTGCCTCAGTTCTCGAGCAAGTACTTCTAAGACAATGTTAAATAGGAGCGGAGACAGTGGGCATCCTTGTCTTGTTCCTGAGCTTAGAGGGAAGGAGTCTAGGATTTCTCCATTGTAAACAATATTGGCTTTAGGTTTTTCATATATACTCTTTATCATGTTCAAAAAATTCCCCTGTATTCCAATCTTTTGGAGTGTTTTTATCAAGAAAGGGTGCTGTATTTTGTCAAATGCTTTTTCTGCATCAATAGATATAATCATGTGATTTTTTTCCTTCAATCTGTTTATATGGTGTATTACGTTGATTGATTTTCTTATGTTGAACCATCCTTGCATACCTGGGATGAATCCTACTTGGTCGTGGTGTATAATACGTTTAATGTGTTGTTGAATACGATTAGCAAGTATTTTGTTAAGTATTTTTGCGTCTAGGTTCATTAGAGAAATTGGTCTGTAATTTTCCTTTCTTGTGATGTCTTTGTTTGGCTTTGGTACTAGGGTAATGTTGGCATCATAGAAGGAGTTGGGTAATGTTCTTTCTGTTTCGATGTTTTGGAATAGTTTCAGCAGGATTGGTGTCAGTTCTTTCCGGAATGTTTTGTAGAATTCACCTGTGAAGCCATCTGGCCCTGGGCTCTTCTTAGTTGGGAGATTTTTAATAACTGATTTTATCTCTCTGCTTGTGATTGGTTTGTTCAGATCATCAATTTCTTCTTTTGTCAATATGGGCTGCTTATGTGTTTCTAGGAATTTGTCCATTTCCTCTAGATTGTCATTTTTGTTGGAGTATAGTTTTTCAAAATATCCTCTTATGATAGTCTTTATTTCTGTGGGGTCAGTGGTGATATCGCCTTTCTCATTTCTTATTTTGTGTATTTGCATCTTCTCTCTTTTTTTCTTTGTTAGTGTTGCTAAAGGTTTGTCAATTTTGTTAATCTTCTCAAAAAACCAGCTCTTGGTCTTGTTTATCTGTTCAAGTGCTTTCTTATTTTCTATTTCATTTAGTTCTGCTCTTATCTTTGTTATTTCCTTCCTTCTTCTTCCTGTTGGGTTACTTTGTTGTTGTTTTTCTAATTCCTTCAAATGTGCAGTTCTTCAATTTTTGCTCTTTCTTCTTTTTTGATATATGAATTTATGGCTATAAACTTCCCTCTCAGTACTGCTTTTGCTGCATCCCATAAATTTTGGTATGTTGTGTTATCATTATCATTTGTTTCAAGGTAGTCATTGATTTCTTTTGAGATTTCCTCTTTGACCCACTGTTTTTCTAAGAGTGTGCTGTTTAATTTCCAAATCGTGGTGTGAAATCTGGGCTTCTGTCCCTTGCAAATCTCCAGCTTGACTCCACTGTGGTCAGAGATAATGTTTTGTATGATTTCAATCTTTCTGAATTCGTTCAGCCTTTCTTTGTGGCCTAGCATATGATCTATCTTGGAGAATGATCCATGTGCACTTGAGAAAAATGTATATCCTGCTGTGTTTGGGTGTAGCGATCTATATATGTCTATTAGATCGAGCTCCTCTAGTATACTATTCAGATGTTTTGTTTCTTTGGTGATTCTCTTTTGAGATGTTCTGTCCAGAGTTGATAGTGGTGTATTAAAATCCCCCACTATAATTGTAGATGTATCTATTCTTTCACTTAGTTTTTCCAGCATTTGCCTGACGTATTTAGAGGCACCCTTGTTAGGGGCATAGATATTTATGATTGTTCGATCTTCTTGACAGATTTTCCCTTTCACTAAAATGTAGTATCCTTCTTTGTCTCTCACAATTGTTTCACATTTAAAGTCTATTTTGTCTGATATTAATATAGCTACTCCTGCCTTTTTTTGGTTATTGTTAGCTTGTATGATTGTTTTCCAGCCATTCACTTTCAATCTCCATGCGTCTCTGGGTCTAAGATGTGTCTCTTGTAGACAGCATATGGATGGGTCATATTTCCTTATCCAATGTCCCAGTCTGAATCTTTTGATAGGTGAGTTTAATCCGTTGACATTCAGTGTTATTACTATCAAGGAATTATTTGTGTTAGCCATATTTTGATTGGATTTGTGTTTGTCATATTTTGTCTGTATATTTTATTTTTGTCTTTTTTGTTGTTGTTGTTGGTCTTATACTCTCCTCCAACTTTGCCTTTCCTGTTTTTTCCTTTCTTCCTGAAGAACTCCCTTTAGAATTTCTTGAAGGGGAGGTTTCTTGTTGGTATACTCTTTCAGTTTCTGTTTGTCTGCGAATATTTTGAACTCTCCATCATGTTTGAATGCTAGTTTAGCTGGATAGAGTATTCTTGGTTGGAAGTTTTTTTCCTTTAGTACCTTGACTATATCATACCACTGTCTTCTTGCCTCCATGGTTTCAGAAGAGAAATCAGCACTTAATCTAATTGAGCTTCCCTTGTATGTGATGGTTTTCTTTTCTCTTGCTGCTTTTAGGATTTTCTCTTTGTCTTGAGCATTGGATAATTTGACAAGTATATGTCTTGGGGTGGGCCTGTTGGGGTTTATGACTTGTGGAGTGCGCTGTGCTTCTTGGATATGTACATCTGTCTCTTTCAGTAGATTTGGGAAGTTTTCAGCCATTATTTCCTCCAACACTCCTTCTGACCCCTTTCCCTTCTCTTCACCTTCTGGAATGCCTATAATACGTATGTTTGAGCGTTTTGCATTGTCATTCAGGTCCCTAAATCCTAATTGGATTTTTTCTATCTTCTTATTGACCCCTTCTACTATCTGTTTGATTTCTGATGTACTGTCTTCCACATCACTAATTCTCTGCTCTGTCTCTTCTAGTCTGCTGATATTTGCTGCAAGTGTATTTTTGATTTCTTGAACTGTGGTGGTCATTCCCATCATATCTGTTATGTTTTTGCGTATGTCTGCAATTTCCCCTCCAAGTGATGTCTTCATGTTGTTAACCTCTTTCATTATTGCATCAAATTTGTTGGTGATAAATGTTCTGAGATCTTTCATTGCTTGTGCCAAGTTTTGCTCCCCTTCGTGATTATTGGTTTGTTGATTGGATTCAGCCATGTTTTCCTGATTATTGGTTTGGTTTGTAGATTTTTGTTGCTTTCTGGTCATCTCTTTATTTTGATGAATTTAATCAGTTCCTTAGCTTCTTTGTCTGCTCTTGGAGGTTAATTAGTTGTTATTTTTGCATAGGTGTTATATCTTCTCTTTGTCACTTTTTTCTTCTTATTCTAGTTACTTGTTGTTGGTTAAGTTCACTTTAGAGGAAAGTATTAGTGTTGGGGAAAGGCAATTGTGTAAGCAAGGGAAAAGTGTAAAGTAGTATTGGTGATGTATGTTAACAAAGCAAGAATATGAGATCTGGGAGGATGGAGGTTAGATTCATGTAGATTGTATAGAGTTATAGCTGTAGGTAGAGTACCTTTTATGAAGTAGATGACTGAATATGGGAGGAATATGGTATGAACTACAAAGCTATTGTTTTCATGAGAGAGGGAAAAAGAAAAGAAAGGTAATAGTTTCAAGAGTGGATAACAGACAGAAAACAGAACAAAGGTATTAGAAATTAAGAGTTAGACACTTTGTGGATCAAAGAACGGGAGGTGGGGGGTGGAATATAGGAGAGACAGTAGATGATAGTGGATATCAAGATGCAGGGGAAGGGGGATAGTGTAGGTAGCCTAAATCAGTTCACACAGAAATGAGGCAGTGGAGGATGGGAAAACCCAGCAAATGTGAGGTGTTCCCTGTAGCACCTATTGTATACTTGAATTAAAATAAAATAAGTGGAAGATGAGGGACAAGAGGGAAAGAGAAAACCGAAAAAAAAAAAACTAATTATAATAAAGAAAAAAAGAAAGACAAGAAGAAAGGAAGAAAGAAAAAGAGGATGGGCAAACGGTGGGGAACGGATAGGGGGAAGAGAGATACAGGTATACACGTGTCACAATTGCAACACTATCTAAAACAACAACTTCCCCCCGCTTTGCCCTAAAACCCCCCGTCTGTCTGCCCAAATGGGTCTGCAAGCACCTCCCTTACCACAAACCCCCAATAGGCCGCCCAGGGCCCACGAACTCCCCAGTACTGCAGATGCTCCAAAAAAAAAAAAAAATTAAGTAAAATAAATTAACAAAAAAAAAAACAAACAAAGAACAGAAACCCCTCCGCAGGCCCGGCTCCGCCCGCCGCTGCCTGCCGCGGAGGCCTGGACCGGCCCCGCCCGGCTCCGTACGCCGCTGCGGCCCGACCCTTCTCCGCCTGGCTCCGCTCGCTACAGCGGCCCGGCCTGGCTCCGGCGTCCGCCTCTCGCTGCCACTTCCTGGACCGGCCCCGCCTGGCTCCGTACGCCGCTGCGGCCCGGCCTGGCTACACCCGGCGTCCGCCGCCCGCTGCTGCGGCCTGAACCGGCCCCGCCCAGCTCCACAAGCCGCCGCGGCCCGGCTCGGCCCGGCTCGGCCCCGCCCGGCCTCGCTCGCTGCTGGCGCAGCCCAGCCCGGCTCCCGCGTCCGCCGCTGCGGCCCGGCCTGGCTCAGCCCCACCGAGCGGGGCTAGATGCCTCGTCTCTGCCTACCCAAGGAGGGAATCCTCTACAGGTAGCCGGGATCTCCGTGTATATTTCACAGACGGATCCTCTCTGTTACCTTCCCTCCAAATCGATGTCCAGACACCTCTGAACCAGCAAAAATCCCGAAACAATTCCGTCCCAAAGAGTCTCCAACGCCGCCCAGCCGATTCCCTGCAGAAGACCCTAACAGGGATGTTCACTCAGCCGCCATCTTGCCCCCTCCTCAGGAAGTGATCTTAAACACCATTTTTTTTCCCTCACAAAGGCAGGCTGAAAAGAATTTTCAAGTAATTACTTGAAATATTTACTTAGTGCACTGATACATGTCACTGTTCTAGCCTTACAATCATTCAAAATCATTTATCAACAAGACTAAATTCCATGTTGTCAGGGAGGATTTCTGATTTGTTCACTGCTCTATCTCTAGCACAGGTATTCATGGAATGAATGAATGAATGAATGAATGAATGAATGAAAACATGATTTGTACAATCATCATACTCTAGCTATCTGGAAGTTTGCAAGGAAAAATTTGAGTATCAGGAACAGCTTCAGTCCCCATTAAAATCACTTCAAATCTTAACATTTACTAAGTGACCCTTATCTAACATTTACTGAACAGCTATTAAGTGTCTATCACAGTGCAATACATTTAATTTCAACTACCCTGGGAGAATTTTTTCTTTAATACATTTGCCAAGAAATGTATTAGTCATTTATAAAAACCATAAATGGCATATATTTAAGATAATAACAAAGAATATCATTTTCAAAAGACAGACTTTTTTAGCATCAATGAATAATGCACTTCAAAAAGCTGCAGATAATTTTTCACTTCATATTTGTTCCATAGCATTTTGGCTGTGGGTAAAAAATAAGAGGGAGATAGGTGCTTTTTCATACTTTTCTATTAAAGAAAATGTGGTTCAGCGAGAGATTAAGTGGCTTGATGAGGTTCGGACAGAGAGACAGTGGTAAAGCAATAGAACCCAGAGAGCCCGATTGCTCTCCAGTCCACTGTGGGCTGCTTCAGTTGGTTTTCTGCTCTAATTTATATCAGGACAAACTCTTGCTTGGGAGCTGTTCTATTCAGGACTCCCTTTAGTAGGGAAGAGAGAGAGAGAGAGAACCCAAATGTGAATTGGTTGGAACAAATATGGAAATTAACTGACATGTGTCCTAGGAAGGGCAGGACTCTGGCTGGAGAAGACTATATAAGGGTACTTTGATCTCCATCCACCTTTGCTGGTCTTCGCATCTGGATTCAATCTTTCCTCTTACAGTTTGTCCTCCTTTAGAAGGCTGGAATTACAACTTCTAGAAGTTCTTGAGCTCACACCCTCACATTCCTATCATCTGAGAGGAATGAACTTTTTTCCCATTATGTGATGGGCTGAACTGGGCATGCATCCTACTCTGAGGACTAATTCTTGATACCTGGAGAGTGAGGTACTATCATCGTTCCATCTTAGATCATGTGCTAATTTTGGAGGGAAATGAGGAACATCTGTCAACAGAAGAAGTAAGGGGGTGGTAGATATACTAAAATATCAGATGTCCACTGTCTACTACTGAACATTTGGAAAAACACAGAGTGTGATTTCTCAGCTTCTAATTGTCATTCAAAATCCTCAGTGATTTATTGGTGAATCTGGAGTATATTTACCAGAGCAAATCCCAGGAACATTCTATTCTAGCATAAAAATGGATGGGAAGAAAATATTAATCTTTTTCATTGCACACACACAAAAAGAATGAAGTTAAAAAAGGCATAGTTATGAATGGAGGAGACTTAACTCTGTTTCAAATAAATGTGAAAGGTGAAGGGGAGTCTATGAAGCTGTAGGCTCTGAGAAGCATGATGCCCTGGGCAATGCAATCTGGGTTTGGAGAACCATGCAAGCTCTCACTGAGTAATAAAATGCCTTCAGCAAGGAAAATATGGCTTCTGCAACTGTCTCCAGAAATTGGTGGGGGCAGGACAGTGGAAAATTAGTCTCTTTGACAAGTGTAGGCATCCCAGTCATGTTCCCTATGAATGAAATCAGTGGTCAGCATATGTGGCCAATTAGGACAAATGGAACTTTTGCCAGCTTGTCAATGAGTCATCCATATGAGAGTACAAAATCTACATGGGATGTTTCATACTTCTTGGCCACTACCAAAAATAAATAATTCTTCATTTTGCATCCCCTTCCAACTCTCCCTGAAGCCTACCTATGATTTGCCTTAATAGTTTGAGCTCAAGGTTTCTTGGGGGATTTAATCACATCAGTCATGTCAGACTATTGCAGACTGAATTGTGTCCCCTACAAAAGGCCTGTTTGGGTCCCAATTCTTGGGCGTAAGGGTGTGAACCCATTGTAAATAGGACCTTTGAAGATGCTGCCAGTGAGGGTGTGCTCAGAATGAATGAGGGTGGGCCTTAACCCAATATGGCTAAAGTCCTTATAAACAAAAGAAATCGGATGGTGTATTAGTCAGCCAAAGGGGTGCTGATGCAAAATACCAGAAATTGGTTGGTTTTTATAAAGGGTATTTATTTGGGGTAGGAGCTTACAGATACCAGGCTATAAAGCATAAGCTTCTTTCCTCACCAAAGTCTATTTTCATGGGTTGGAGCAGGATGGTTGCTGACATCTGCCAGGGTTCAGGCTTCCTGGGTTCCTCTGGGCTCAGCTCCTCTGTTTTCTCCACAAGGTCAGCTGTAGACTATCAGGCGAATGACTCTGTCTCTTTCCCCAGGGCTCCAGCTTAAGACTTCAGCATCAAACTCCAACATCAAAATGCCTGTCCTAAATGATATTGCAGGGACAGTTGCTGGACATTATATATCCTGCCATAACCCAATAAATGGACTGGGGAGAGTGTAAACTACAATGTAAACAATTATCCATGTGGTGCAGCAGTGCTCCAAAATGTATTCACCATATGCAATGAATGTGCCATGATGATGAAAGAGGTTATTGATGTGGGAGGAGTGGGGTAAGGGGAGGATGGGAGGCATATGGGAACCTCTTATATTTTTTGAATGTAACATTAAAAAAAAAAGAGATTGTAAGAATAAAAGCACCAACTCTGTCCTTTGCCATGCCTTTTATCCGTAAGTCCCCACCCACCAAGGGGTGGGACTCAATGCCCTAATGACATGGCCCAATGAAAACCCTAATCATAACTCAATCAAGCCCAGTAATAGACCAAATTACAAACATAATCCAATATATATTTTTGGAATTCATAACTATATCAAATTGCTACAGATGGGGAAAGAATGGAAGCCACAGGGAGCAGCTAGAATGAGGAAATTAACAGAACCAGGGAGAAAAAGGAGAAGCTAGTATTGCATTGTCACGTGATGGCAAAGCCAAGGATTAAGGATGGCTGGCACCCAGCCACAGTTTTCAGGAAGAAAACATTGCCCCACTGATGCCTTGACTAGAATTTGGACTTCTTTTAGCCTCTGAACTATGAGTCAATAAATTCTTGCTTTTAAGCCAACCAATTGTATGGTATTTGTTTTAGTAATAGGAAACTAAAACATTTTATAACACTAGGCTGTTGTAAGTTTCAAGCTCCAAGTGGGGAATGGTGAGCTTAGAACAGAGGCTCCCTCTTCAGGATCCTCAGCCCGCTGAGGTTCACTGAAGGGGTCTGTGGGAACTTACGAACCATTGAATGAACCTGAAAGTTAAAAAGAAACTGGATGCTAGCCAGCACCAAAGTGTTAATGATCACACAACCTTTTAGTCAGTTTTTGGATGGAACTGCAGTAAGTGTACAGTATGGGAAACCTTCCTGAAGATCAGAATTTCCAGTGGGCAATGATATGGGTCATTGATTGATACAAATAAGAACTGAGGAATTAGGTATTATAACTTAAAAATGCATTTTGTGTGATAAGCAAAATCTTTAAAAAATATGAAGCTCCCTGCAAGAATTAGTTTACAAAGGGAATACAATAGGAAAAGTTTCAGATATACTAGTGAAATATGCAAGTCCAGGATGCTGCTGCTGCTGCTGGTAGTGCATACTTAGGGTTCAGTGCAGTTGAAAATGCCATATCTTTGGAGGAGGAGGAAAGGAGAATTTTTCATTGCCCTCCATCCTTAAGATCAGAGGATGCCAGCAAGGTAAGAAAGTGCATTTGGAAAAATCCTAGGGTGATGTTGGCAATTGAATGATGTACCCCACAAAAGACATGGCCCAGTCTAAATCGGCATTCCTGTGCTTGTGAACCCATTGGTAAATAGTATCTTTGGATATGTTAAGTTGAGTCAGGGTGCAGATTCACTTGTGAATAGGATCTTCAAAGATCCTATTTAGGTGTGGCCAAAGCAAATCAGGGTGGGTCTTAATCCATATGACTGGAACCTGACTAGAAAGGAAATTCAAAAACAGTCAGCGAAAGCCACAAGAAGAAGCCAGAAATCAGGGAAAACCAAAAGAGCAGACACAAGAAGGAAGAGATCATCATGTGATGGAGGCAGAGATGTAAGCCAAGGAACACTGAGGGCTGTGTTAAGTAAACACTGGAATGCTACCACCTCCAGAAATATGCATGGCCTTGTCAATGTCTTGATTTTGGACTTTTAAACTTAAAAACCATGATACAAAGACATTCCTTTGTTAAGCTGACAGTGTGTGGCTAACAAAGAATTTCCTGAAATTTTCTGAATTTCATTTTCAGGAAATCCCTATGGCAATTCTCAATTATTACACCTACCACATTCAGTTAATGCAGAATACTTGGGAGGGATATGTTTCTGACAACCTCACACAGTCACATTCAACTTTGTCCAAGAATAACCTTGACCAAGGCTGGTAAGGATTAAGAACTCAGAAGATGTTCACTATATTATTGTTAAGAGCTGGCATTTCTCTGAGTACCTCATGTGATTGAATACAAGTATTTCATGGAGATGCACTATGATGGAGTGAAAAGTCACGGGCTTTGGAATGAGGGTAAACTTCATTTCAGATCCTGGCTCAATCACATAATTGTCCAACAGTCCTAAAAAAGGGCTTAATTTTCTTGAGCCTCTTCCTTTTCACCTATGAGATGGAGAAGAGTACTATGAGGGTTTACCAACATGGAATGTTACGCATCCATCAGAGAATGACCTTTGGCAGCAGACCTTTTTGCCAGCCTTTGTTGTTGGGCAGTTCTCATTATTTAAAACACTTCTTTCTTTTCTGTTGAATAGTACTTTTATCAGTAACTTCCATACCCACTTCCACTTCTACCAATAGATACCCCCCTTAAAAAAAAAGAATAGTGGTCTTTAGACTCTTTGTTCTTTAATTTTCTCACTGTGGAATAGAACTAGTACTTCTGCCTATGTAGATCACTTATGTCAGTGGGTGTGTAACAACTAATATTTGACCATGACTGAGAATTTACAGTGAAAATCTTCTACTTTGTATTTCTAGTGGTGACAGGCACTTAATAAATACAAAGGAGCATTACATTCTATTACTGAGATGAATACCAGCTGGTGGTATAAAATCTTCTATATTGCATTTCTCCTATTTGAGAATGGCAATGCAATGTATTATAAAAAGATCAGTCACTTTATCATTACGGTCTTCTTTGGCTCCAAGCCAGTTTATTGAATTCCTTTAGTTTCAAGTAACAATAAAATAAATTGCCTCTTATATTGAAAGGGAAAATATCATGTTTGAGACAGGATTGAGATTTTATGGCTGATATAAAAATGAGTCCACTGAAAATACAGGTTTCTCATCAATGGGGGTACAAGTTATAGGTCGGTGAGCTCTATTCTGTCTCCCTGTGTTGAGGGCTGATAGAGAACCATTTGGGTCTGATCATTGACTAAGAAGGTTCAAGATTTTGAGTCATATATTTCTTGCATTTTAGTACTATACAGAGTTTTTAAAAATCATCTGTTCTAATGTCCTGGATATATAGGTCCTCTTGAGGTTCAAGTTCACTTCCTAAAACAACTTCTTTAATGACATCAAGTCCCACGTTAGGTCCTAGAGATTCCCTTGTAACTTGACCAAAAATCACAATCATAGACTCATTGTGTTTTAAAAGCTTATCATACTTACTTTATCTCTGTGGAAACTAAGAGGTAGATGATTGTTCAAGGTCACACAGAGATTTGCCTGCATATTTGAGGAAGGTGTCTGCTTCTCTAAGACTTTTCTAAATTATCGCTTACCCTCTCCTTTTAATTAATCAGTTAATCAAGCATGTGGAGTGCCCACAGTGTGCTGAACTCTGGGATGAGGAGTGTGGGCACACGTCACAGAGAAACAAAATATCATCCTTCTCCTGGAAGAATTTACAGTTTCAGAAGACAAGATGGAACAACAGTAAGAAAGATAGTAATGTCCTGTGTTCTTCCTTCCCTCTGCCAGCCCACTTAGACACACCTCTTCTGTGCCTTCAAAGGTTTCTTTCTGCTCTACCTTTCAGGTCAGAGAATTGCAGCTGTCAATTAACTTTTCTATTTATAACTTGCTTTTATATCCTTCCCATGTGGCAAGTCAGTATCTAATACTTTCTATCCCCCGGACTTCAGGATTTCAAGCTACTATAAGTACAGAAATGCCAGAAATTCAGAAAATTTTGAGAAGCATCAGCTTACTCAGCGTGATGCATTCTAAAATGCCCCTCCCACCTTTGCCTCTCTCATGCCCTTTCCTTCTCTGAGATTTGTGATGACATTTTAATTAAAAAGTTGATAAAAATCAAACATTCATAATAAACCCAGAAACATTTAACATCTGTAGATGGCCACTGCACTTTAACTCCGATGGAAACTTGCAACTTGAATGATTCATTTGTGGGGGGTGATATGTGAGAGTTGCTTGAGAAGAGAATCTGATAAGAAAACGATGGGTGCAGTCGTTTTCTTCAGAAAATAGGAAGAGTTGTGGCTGAGGTGGGGGGGAGGGGAACCTGCTCTCCCCTCAGCAAGAGGGGAACCTGCTCTCCCCTCAGCAAATGCCTTCTCAGTGACCACAGAAAGGTAAGGACCCAGTCAGTGATCATGCCATCCTTGGGGCTAATAACCACTGGGCCAAATCCCAGCAACAGCTTGAGCCTGTGTGGTTAAACTATAGCTATGAATCTTGAGCCCTGGTGAACAAACCCTGCCTGCATCAGCAGTAGCCAAGACAGCAAGAACAAAATCAGCAGGTCCAAAAGGTGTGAAGGCAGGCCATCAGGAGGAGATGGAAGAGAAAAGATTTTCCAAAATCCAAAAGGACTTTTCAGTTGGCATCCAGGTTCCAGGAGAGATGGACAAAAGACCTAAGAGGAGGGGCCGCAGCTGTCCTCCCATCGATTTGCTGGAGGTTGAGGGGGACACTGAACTGGAATGTGCATCTGTTCTCCTGGTGATTTTCACCTGCTCCCTTACTTACCTCCTTGAGGCCATGAATCTTGGAAGAGAGAAAGGGAGCAAGAAGGGAAGATGGGAAGGAAGGAAAGAAGGGTAGAAGGTTATAGGGAATAATCTAACTATAGAACACTAGGATTGGTTTAACAGCAACAAGAAAATGTGATGCATTCCTCTTTATTCCGGGCACTGCTCTGGCTTCAGGTGATACAGGCACAGTGGGGGAAGACACATGACTCTGCATAACTTTAGCATAGATCATATGGCATATTATAATCATCTATTTGCCTGACTTTCAAAAGAGGCTGAGCTCCTCTAAGGCAATCATCCTTATGATCTTTGGGTCTGCAAGGCCTAGTTCAGCCTTGTTGCTCAGTAGAATGACCTGTGCAAAGCAAGACACTTTTGAGAGTGGAAAGGGTACTCTTAATAGTTATACTGAAATATGTCTAAACTGGGACTGTCCTGGGCAAAACCAAAAAGCATTTTTCAGTACACATATAATCAAAGAATGAATGTACTTTTGGCTAATCCTTTTGATGGTAAAGGCACTGAGCTAGCCAGCAGTTGACAGCTGAGGGCAGTTTGACTCTTTCTCTTTTGCCAATTGGGACACCATAGCATCACACATTATTGGGCTATGACTGTACATAAACCCAGAGAGAAGCAAGCATGTGTGAGACCAGACGTTCCAAAAATTCATCCAGAAAATGACAAAACTTCCATCTCAGGAGGATTATGATGAGAGAATCTGTTGGCAGAAATGTTTCCTGGCATCCCAGGGCCCTCTGGGCAGATGTGTATACTGAGCTTACATCAGAATATCTGAGGAAAAAAAAGGAAGAAGAAAAAGAAGCCAGACAAGGAGAGTGAGAAGGAATGAATATGTCTGCTGGAGACCATGACTAATTTAAGCAGCTAGGAGAAAAAATACCTTTCTTTTTTCTTTATGCCAGTTCTTTTTGCACAACTGCAGAACATTCTATGACAGCCCAGCATGCAACTTTGCGCTGTTAGAAGAGACCTGGGAAGAAAGGGAGTTCAGTAAGAACTGGAACCAGAATATCGCAATTGAGAGCTTGAGCTTGGAGGTACTTTCTTGAGTTTTCAACCCTAGGGGTGAATAGGGAGGTAAGAATAAACTTTAAACAAGGGTAACTTTCTCTCGTCATGCCTGTTCCCCCTGCCCCTCCCCACTTCATTTGAGGCAAAGAAGAAAGGCATGGATATTCACATTTGGTTGGGATTCTTCCCACATAAAATAATTTGATCAGAAAAAACAAAAACTTCTTGGGGTCTATTCATGGTGGAACTTGGTGTCAATGAAGGCACCCGCCGATGGCAGAAAACCTCGCTTCTTCCCAGCTCAGATGACCCGATGCCCTCCCTTTCTCCAAGCCTCCTTTCCCATCAACAGGAAATAAAAAAGTCGTAACAGTCTTTGGTAACTTGGTTACTCTGTTATGGCCTTTGCCTGCCCCAGCATTTCAAACAGCGGCTCTGTGATAGGGGTGTGATAGCTTCAAAGGACAGAGGCAGTTATCCATTGTCAGTCAAGAAAAGGCCCTTTCTTTCCTCAAAGGCAGCCACAGCCTGTTCTGACTCAGGGGTGGGATATCCAAGGGCACAGTCAGAAAATTATGCTTTCTTCTTCCAAAGGAATGTCTTGACTTGCACCTGCAGAGAGCAGAGGCAACCACATCTTGTTCTCAGTTGCTTCTCCTTCTCCTTTCTGCTTGGTTAACTATTTGTTCTTACAGCTTTACAAGGACTAGCTCACATCCTTCTCCTTGATGATCATGCTACTGGCAGGGCTCAAGGCATGTCTAGCCTTGAGATGCTAGGGTTCTCTTCTGTGGTGTGTGTTGTCTGTGTGGTGCTGTGAGGTATGCATGTGTTATGTGTGTGCATACATGTGTGTGATAAGGATATGTGCAAATGCATGTTACACTTGTATACCATGTGTTGTTCTGTGTATATGCAGATGCATATTATATGTGTGCAGTCTATGGTATGTGCTGTGTGTGGTACATGTGTAATATATGTCATCTGTGGTGTGGTTATATGTACTGTGGTGTGGTTATATGTACTGTGTGTGCTGTGTGTGTATACCTGTGGATGTGTGTGCAATATGGGTTGTGAGTGGGGTATATGTGATATGCATTGTGTTTGTTGTTATTCATGTGGTGTGTGTGTGTGTATATGCATGGGTTATGTGTGATGGCGCATACACACGTGTGAGATATACATGTTATATTATGCATGTGTGCTGTTTTATTCATATAGGCACATGCATGTTATATGTGTGGAGTGTGGCGTGTGTGTGATGTGTGTTGTGGGAGGTATGTGTGGTATGTATTGTGTGTTATGTGTGTGGTCTATGTGTTATTCATGTGGTATACGTGCGAAAGCATATATATGTGCTATACATAGATGTGTGTGGTGTGTGTATGTGCATGTATGTGTACTAGATATATTGTTGTCTCTGTATGTACATATTGTTTATTATGTTTGTGGTGTGTTTGATATGTTGTGGGGTGTGTGCTATGCAGTTTTGTGCATGATACATGTTTGTATGGTGCGTGTGTTTTTTATGTTATGTGTATGTGTGTTTTTTGTGTGAGGTGTATAGTGTGTGATGTGTTGTGTATGATGTGTAGTGTGTTGCTGTCCTTGTGACATGCATGTGCACATGGTGTATGCATTTGCATGTGCAATGTGTTGTATGTGGTGTGAGTGATACGTGTTGTATGTGGTGTGCGTGATATGTGTTGGGTGTTGTGTGTGCATGCATGTGAGTATGTTTGGTAATGAATCCACCTGTCCCGAGCGTGCCTCTATTTATGAATGTCTCCCTTCAGATGTAGAAGTGTGACTGGAGCACAGCTGGGGCTATCTGTGAGCAGTGCACGACCCGGATTTAGGGAATGGACCACCATTCTTCGGCAAACAGATAGGTTTCTGTTAGTGAGCCCTTTCGCATGCCCATGGCTCTCCCGTGAGCTTGCACCCTCTCCCAGTCATCACTGTTCAGTCAGCTGTCTTTGATTTTGCACGGAGTTGTCAAAACTGACTCTGGCTACATCCTCCTCACTTCTGGGTCATTCCTTGAAAAACAGTGCGGCATCCCTCCCCTCCACCCCGACTCCACTGAAAATCTGTCTCCCTATGGTGAACAAACAGCAAACTGCCAAATTCATTGGACACTTTTCAACCCTTGTATTACAAAAATTAAACAATCGTAAGCATTGTTGAACACATCCTCCGACTTGAAATTCTCCCCGCTCCTGACTCCGCAATAACACGTTACTGCGCTGTTCCTCCGGCTTCCCCAGCTGCTCCTAAATCATGGTCTCCTCCCCTTCTTCAGCCCATTTTAAAAACATTAGTTGCCAACATTCTACCACCGTCTCCATATTCCCTGGTCTACTCATTTTCCCTTGCTGACCACACTCGCACATTTGAACTCAATTTCCTCTTTCCAGGTGATCCCAGCATGTCCCAGCAGATTTGAGACCCCTCCTGGGTGGAGCCCTGAAATTCCTTCTGCCCCCTGGAGAGCTCTAGCCGCATGAATCAGCAAATGCCTCCACCCCGCAACCTGCTGGCAGCTTCCCTCTCCTATTTCTGTTTCGCTTGTCAAAGCACCACAATGCATACTGTCCCCGGGCCAGAATCCTGAGTGTTTCTTCCCTTCTCTGAGGGGAGAATACTATTTTCCTCAGAGGGGGTTGTGATAAAATGCGATAAGCAAAACACATGAATTTAAGACACCATCTGACATTTAGTAAATATTCTGAAAAAAAGTACCAGGAAAGTTCATGGAGACAGAGATGACTTTCAGATGGAGGATTTCAGATATGGCCTTCATAAAAAGTTAAATTAAATTACAATATTTAAATGACAAAGCAAAAACAAGGACTATCCCCAGCAGTGTACAGATACTATACACTTTTTTGTAACATCTCCCCTCGCCGTACTCAGAAATCTTGGAAGCAATAGGTCAGGGATGGTTTTCTTCAACATTACAGACAAGGAAAGGGTGATTCCAATGGATACGTGACTTTCTAAATTCACCCAGCTGGTTTGCAGCAGAGCTGGGTCTTCCACTTAGCCCTCCCATTTGTGTTCTTTTTACCACTGGTGACCCACCAGTGACAAGGGAAATGGTGTCATAGTCTCCAGGTGGCCAGACTGCTGGGTGACCAGGCCAGTTCTGAGTTTGGAGAAGGGGACAATAGCTGAATTAGGAGGAACTAACCACACATGGTGATGTTGGAGGGTAATCCCTATGAGGTCCTTGGTGAGGCTGACGTTTAGGAGAGTTTTTCAGTAGACACAGATTTGGGAAGGAGAGTGGTGGAGTAGGCTAAGCAGATGGCTTGACTCACAGAAAGGGACAGATGCAGAAATTAACCTCAGATACGTGGCTGCCAGACAGATTGTGTAGATTCTTTTGCCCATCTCTGAGTGATCGTGCATAAAAATGCGGTTAGAACACAGGCGTAGGAGCCAGAACAAGTCAACAAAACTCACAAAACTCACCCTTTTACACTTGGCAGAATGAGATCCTGTTATCTGATGTGGGCCTTACAATCAACCTCTAAGTTTGAGTCCTTATTATTACTATTATTATCAATGCCATCATCATCACTATTATTTTACAGGCATTTAAGGCTCAGGGTGGAGAAATTGCTAATTGTGATGGTCCAAGGTGTACTAGCACCAGACATCAATCAAGGATGGCAGTCCTGAAATCTTTTTACTTGTTTTACCATGCTACATCTGAGTTTCACTTATTCTCTTGTCTTGGGAAAATCATTGATTCCCACTAATCTTAAGGTCTCTGTCACAAATGTAGATAATAAGAACCAACCCATCTATCCCATGACATCGCTTGTGAAATCCAGATTGATAATGTATGTACATGGAAGTGCTCTGTAAAATCCAAAGGAATCTACAGACCTGGCACGTGTTAGCATTAGTGAGCCGCTGTTTCTGCTGCCTTTCTGCCCTGTGACTTTCAGCCTTATCTTGTGGTCATTTTCCTCTGCCAGCAACACAAGGCTGGTTAAATCACTGAGCTGAGCCTGTGTCATCCAGCAGCACATTGTGCCCTCGATTTCTGTGCTCTGAGACCACAAGTGTCAGGATGTCATCATGAGAAGCTGGACCCCAGAGCTAAGCTCCTCTTATTTTGCAGGGAAGGCACACAGGTGTGTGGTGGTGAGTGCTATGTGCCCAGGGTCACAGAGGTGGTTAATGGCAATGCCCAGTCTCATAAACTATCTGGGTTTTTTCCCCCAAGACCTTTAGCCTCTTTTCCATCTACATCAGGGTATTCAAACAAAGAAACAAAGTGGCATATTCGGCTCCCTTATTTTAATCTCTACTTTCTGTTCTGTGGTCAAGGTGCGGGGGATGGGTGGGTGGGGAGGGTAACTGATTGACTGTATCACCTGTTGGGAAAGTAAGCTGTCCGAAGGGGTTTTGCACTATTATTATTATTTTTGAACAAAAACTTTGGCAAATGTAACAGGCTTCGAATTACTTCTGTGAAAAGAGAAAGCTCTAGGAAAGAGTTCAGAGAAAAGATACAGATGGCATAGAAGAATAGGTGCGTGCAATAATAACTAACAGCTAGCATTTGTAGAACACTAGGTCTGTGCTTTACAACATTTTAGTAAATCCTTGTAAAAACTCTATGAAGCTCTTATTATCTTTACTTAAAGAGAAGAGGATGAGGCTGAATGAGGTCAAGTGTCTTTGGCTAGCGCGATAAGTCAGAAGCAGAAAAGGTTAGACTTGAACCCAGGCTGTTTTGCACCAGAGCTTTTGTTCAAATATAATACTATACTGAGGGTGAGAAGGAGAGAAGACTTTCTGTTGGGGAGCCAGGATTTTCAGATGATCAAGACAAGTAGAAGAGGATCCAGGGGCCTCATTGTTTCACACATTGACTCGCTTCATTTGACAGCCAGTATCCACAGGTGAGAGATCTTAAGCAAGTGAGATGCAGCTCCTGCTTGTTGTTCTCTGACTACTTGGTAACTGCGGCAGGCAGAATTCTGAGACCAATGGCCTTTGCCTAATAAGCCTCTCCCCTTGGAGTGGGAGTGGAATCTGTAAATGTGATGAATGCAAGGGGAGCAAGTGGGAGTGAATGTGGAGTGAGACATGGGGAGAGTTAACACTGATGACTCTTCAGATTCTTGGGTGGGAAAAGATGGAGAAAAATGGGTGATGGCTAAGGGGCTGTATCAGACATAGGATGTGTCTGGAAACACAGAAGGGAGAGGGAACCTTATGAAGAAAAATCCATGATGGAGATGTGAGATGATACTAGGACCATGGACTTGGAAAAAAGGAAGGATTGCCCATAAACAGAAGCCTTTCCACTTTGCCTGTATTTTTTCCATGAAGTATGAGTGACACTGGCAAGAAGCTCATTTGCCCAAAGAAAGTGAGACTTTGCAAGTCATTTAACCTTGTTATAAAATCTTCAGGCTTAATGTTTATATATATATGCATATACCACCTCCTCACTAACCTCTTTATATAACCTTGATTTGAGGATCCATGCATGGCAGCCACCCAGACTCCTCAATGTGTTGCCATTCTCTTTCTTCCGGGCACATTGTAGGGTTGCATTACTCTTTCCCCTTTGTAGTTTGCAGGTTGTATGACTTTTTTTGGCCAATGAAATGTCAGTATATCACTTTTGAGCAAACACTTTAGAAGCAGTGCTCGATTGCTATGTCCTCTCGCTCATTGCCAGCATTATCTGAAATGATTTAGTAAGGGTTTCTCAGATAACTTGGTCCCTGGGATAAGAACAACCTATGGTAGTCTCCATCTGATCCATGATGGGCATTTAGTGAAAACAAGAAAAACACTTTTTTTGTTTTAACCTATTGGTATATGGGGGTTGTTTGTTACTGCTGCATAATTTAGATCATCCCGACCAATACAAAATATAAGTAATATGTATTGGGGTCTTCATCACTGAGATATTTCCAGACAGATTGAATGAAGCCTTTCCAAGTTCAGAGGGCTATTTAAAGAACAGCAACAAAATCAGCAAAAACAACATAAAAAACAGCAACAGTAGCAACAGCAAAAACAATGTGGTGCCACTCCTAGCTCCCGTGGGCATTCGTGGAAATTATCATCACTGTGAGGGTTGCATTGTATTTTCCAAGAACTCACTGCTTTCTAAAAGCGAAGACTGTTTCCACATTTCCTGTATCATTTCTCTACAGCTTGTCCTCAGGGTAGAAGAACAAGGGATTTCATAACACATTCCAATGGCTGGGTTTATGAGGCTCTGCCTTACTCCCTGTGCCCTGAAGTGAAGCTGAATTATAAAATGGGGCCAGTTTTATCTTGGGCAGCCATGCAACAATGGTATCTGGAGGTGAGTGTTGAAATATGTCTTGGGGCTTTGGGAAATGTTTTCAATTCAACATTCTGTGATCATTGTCCAAAGATTTTTGATAGAATCTTTTAAGAGTTGCTGAATATAAACAGAAAGAAAAAAAAAAAAGAAAGAAAAAAGCTTGCATCAGATACTTCCAACTAACATGCAAACAAGCAAATGTCTAGATTATATTTCCATAGACTCAATAAGGATAATGGTGGTAATTACCTATTTATAGGTATATAATATTAACAATAAGTGTAATCATATGTATCCATATATAGTCACATATATTGGGGCTCAGAGACTTGAGGTAGAGCACTGTCTGGATGTCACAAGGCTGGGTTTTAGTCCCAACTCATCATTAAACCACAGGGTGTCTTGGGAAAATGACTTTGCTTCCTTTCCATACACCATTTATACAATAAAAGTGTTGAGCATTTGAACTATTTGGTCTTTAAGGACTTTATAATGCTGGCATTCTAGGATCTTATTTATTATCCTACTAGAATCCCATTTAATGATAGCTAACATTTCAGTTCTAAGCAACTGTGACAGACTGTAAAAATGGTGACAATTATTCCCTCTCCTTTGCAGCATGAGCTTGTAGTTCCACTCAATGGTGGAGCCCAGGTGGATCTGGTGATTTGCTTCGACTAATAAAATATGGCAGAAATAATGCTTGGTAGGTCAGATCCAAGGTCTCAAGAGGCTTTGAATTCTTCTCATCATTCCCTTGGAACACTGCTGCTACTGTATGGGCAAGTTCAAACTAGCCTATTAGAAGACAAGTAGGCTAACCAACAGCCACCTAGCTGCCACACATGTGAATGAAACCGTCCTGGACCAGCCGTCCTCCCAGTCAACCCTGCAGCTGACCTCAGACTCATAAGCCAGCCCAGCTGAGGCCTGCCAAGGTGAGTCTAGATCATCAAATCCATAATGATGTCCAAGAGACTGTAAGCAATAATGAGTGGCAGTTGTTTTAAATCACTAAGTTTTATAATTGTTTGCTATGTAGTAAGAGATAACTACATAACAAATAATTGATGACTGTAATAGGTAACTAAGACAATACTTTGGAAGTATTAACTCCTTTGCTCCCAATAAATCCTGCAACAACCCAATAAAGGAGGTATTAGTACCATCCTTATTTTACAGAGGAAGTAGTGGAGACATTTAACTTGCTTAACAGATAAGCAGAAGAGTTGAAATTTTTACCTAGATTGTCTGACTCCAGAAACTGCATTTTCTTAACAAACCCACGAAATAAAAAATAATTTCTACCGGCTATAAGAAATATCTGTCACCCACATATCCACTCCTACCCCTACATAAGGGTAATATATATATGTAAAAAACCGGTATAGAAATTACAGTTTATATTCACATTACAAGTTGTCTTTGAGTTGTGGGTGCCAATGAAAACTTCATTTTCAATCCCAAGGATTTAAAAAATGTTCTTGGGGAGGAGCAGCTGGCATAAACTCTTTCTCACTGAAAGTAGTTTGCATTCTAGGAACCTGAAGTCCATTTCAAAGGAATACTTTCCCATCCCCTAAATATTTATTTCACAGTTTCCACAGGTCCATAATCCATGTGACGCTTATGGAGATCCCCTGGTTCTGGATCTCCTGCAGAATGCAATCAAGTGGCCAACCAGGGCTGCGATCACCTCAAGGCTCAAATGTGGAAGGTTTTGTTTTCCCAAGCTCACTCACATGGTTGCTGACAGAGTTTGGTTACTTGTGGGCAGCTGGACTTGGGTTCTCAGTCCCTTTCTGACTATTGATCAGAGGTCTCTTTCAGTTTTTTTTTCATGTGGTTTCTCAGTAGGGGACAACATGGTAATAGGTTTCATCAGAGAGAGCAAGTTAGAAGATACACACATACATGTACACACATGGAGTGAGTGAAAGAGAAGTCACAGTCTCTTGTAACCTGATCTTGAAGGTGATGTCCCATCACTTTTGCTGCATCCTGTTCTTTAGAGGAAAATCATGAGGTCTGACATACGCTCAAGAGGTGATTATGCAAAGATAGGAACACCAGGTGGTAGAATCAATGGGCTCCAGCCTAGAAGTCTACCTACCACACTTTGCAAGCCAGAAATGTCTTTGGAGCTTTATATTTTGTCTTTAAAATTTATGGATATTTACTTTTTATGCCAAATTATATTCATGTTTATTTTAATAGAATGATAATATTTTTAATTACTTGTTATACAAAAATAGTTTTTTCAGGAAAATGCACATTGTTTAGCCTATGACTTCAGTATGCCAGGTTGCAGGCATAAGCTCTGGAGTATGGCCTTGGGCCACACCTTCAATTACAATATCATCATTTTGTTGAGGAGGAAACTAAGGCCAGAGAGAGACAATGACCTACCCAAGGTCACCCATCATGGTAACGACAGAGCTGGGACTAGATCCTGGGGCTCTGGATTTCAAACCCAGTACAGTTTCTTCAATATCTTGTTTTGCTTGGGTCTCTACCACACATTCCAATGTTAAACGTATACTACCTCCAGCATGCTCAAAGTATGTTGGCACATATGGCACAGGGTCTTTTTTTTTTTTTTACACTTTTAAAATTAAAGTTAATAGATCACAAAGAATGCGACATTAAAAAACAAAAAAACATAAAAAATATAAAAAATATAAGAGGTTCCCATATAAGCCACTCCCCACCCCCTCCACCCCATCATTTTTGTGAATTGTATTTTTTTGAAGATATATACATCACACAAAAAATGTTACATTAAAAAACATAAGAGGTTCCTGTATACCCCCCTCCCCCCACCCCACTCTTCCCAAACCAACAACCTCCCCCATCATTATGACACACTCATTGCACTTGGTGAACACATTTTAGAGCACTGTTGTACCACATAGATAATAGTTTACCCTGTAGTTCATACTTTCCCCCAGTACATACAGTGGGTTATGGCAGGATATACAAAGCCCAGCATCTGACCCTGCAATATCACTCGGGACAACCAAAAGTCCTAAAAATGCCCCCACATCACATCTCTTCTTCCCTCTCCCTTACTTCAGCAACTACTGTGGCCACTTTCTCCACCTCAATGCTACAATTTCTTCCATTACTAGTCACCATAATTTTATAGTAGAATATCAGTAAGCCCACTCTAGTCCATACTCTATTCCTCCATCCTGTGGACCCTGGGATGGTTGTGTCCACTCCACCTCTATATCAGCAGGGGGCTTAGATTCCACATGGATGGGATGCAATTCCTCTGCTTGCAGTTGTAGGCACTCTTGGTTCCCTGGTCTGGTGGTTGACCATCTTCACCTCCCTGTTAGCTGACCCGGCTAAGTCCAACGAACCAGAGAGTAAGCTTTGATAACTAAGTTCCTATTGTCATGTATCCTGAAATTTTTTTTCATTGAAATCTCTAAATGGACCATACTCTTCCCTCTAACTTCATTGCAGACCCTCCTCTTTGTTCTCCTGACCCCAAACCAACCTCCTGACTCCATTACATTCTCCTCCTGTTAGTCTGTGTAGTGCTTTTAAGTTTGATATGATCACCTTATTTCCTTGCTGAAAACTCAGCCGTGCTTCTCTCCATGTACTTTCACTAAAAAGTGGGATCTGCTTCCCCTTCCTACCCGTATATCCATGTTGTGTCTTAGCCCTAAGTCACCTTCCTCATGCCTCTTCTCTCACTTATTCATCCTTCAAGATTCATATCAAGCATCATGTCTTCTTGTAAGCCTTCTCTCTTTCCTTCCTGCTCCCAATTCTCTTTACTCCCCTATTACCTATTATCATTACCCCTCTTTGTATTCTCAGTACCATGCCTAGAGGGGATGCCAACAACCAAAAAAATCACAACGAACAGCACATGGCAATGAGATTTTTTGATATTATTTATTGATGACACCTCAAACACATTGCTAAGTACACTATACATTTTCCTGCTTTTCTCACAATAACTTTTAGGAGATACATTATTAATATTACATATATATTATCCATGTAGCTAATTTATTAGCTTTATGAGGAAAGTGATGATCAGAGAGGTTAAGATACACAAGGTCACAGAGCTCACCTCAGAGGTGGAGTTGGGATTCCAAACTAGGTCTGTCTCACATTAACTTATGTAATGAATTGTTTAACCTTTAGCTTGTGGAGGCAAACTGTCAGGTAATACTGAATGAATATGACTTTTAGAACATTGTTTCTGCTGTCTTTTTGTGAATGTCCTATGATTTACCTAATTTGTGCTACATTTGCTAAAAAAAACACAAAAAACCTTCACTTTTCATAATTACATTTGGGAATTCATTTGAAATGGCTCCAGAAGGATAGCTAGAAACATGGGCCAGGTATCACACAGAACTGTTCTCTTGCTTTTCTCTGTAAAGTCCTTATAATTGCCTTTGAAATGCTCAATTATCTGGCCCTGCATTGGAATTTGGGGTACCATCTCTTTGCAACATTGGTTCTTACACTTTAGCATGGATGTGTAGTGTTTGTTATAATAATTTCTGAGTTCTTTCTCCAGGGTTTCTGATTCAGTTGTCTGGAATGGGGCCTGAGAATTTGCATATGTAACAAATTCCCAGTGTTGCTGATATGGATCATATATGGTTTACAGAAATCACCTGGGGATGCCCTGGGGGATGTGTAGCTTGGGTGCTGTCCTCACCACTTGGAGAGAGTAGCAACCTCTACTCTTTCCCCTTCCTAGTCAGCCTGTTTTCCTGGCAAATCAGAAATCATTCTTAGGGTCATTTGCAGATAATTCTAATCATTGCTTCACAATGTCTTTAATTAACTTATTATTTCACTGATATTTCTCTGGGACTTCTGTTATTTGTAGGCTAAAACATCTTCAGTGATACAGGCCTTTATGTGCACTTCTGAAAATCCCATTGCACTCTCCCTTGCCCAGCTGACACCCCCATCACTGTGGCTTTCTATACTTTTCTTCTTTCCTCCTACTAAATGGGTCACAGCCACTCCCTTGGTCTAAAATGGGTGTTCCAGATCCTTTCCGTCTGGCCTTGCTGAAGTTCTTAGTCCATCATTTAACCACTTTATCTCCCATTCCATCAGCCTCTCTCTTGACTTTGCCCCCTTCAGCATATAAACATGTTCAAGTTTCTTCCATCCTGAAGATGATGCTCTGCTTTACCACTTCAGCTGCAAGACTGCAGACAACTTTCCGTAACCAGATTCTCCATAGCCCAGAAATTGTTGACACAGTTACTGTGAAGAGCCCTCATGAAGCTTTGCAAAGGGATTTCAGACCTAGCAGTGTTGACCTCCTTCTCCTCAGAAAGAAACAGAAGTGCCAGATTGGTAAATGGTGGGGAAACAGAAAGGATTGTGCTATCGTTTACATGATCTGCGGTTTTATATAGAACGTGTTTAAAAATATTGCCAGGGATTTTAAGGCTAGGATGAGACCCATATATGTTTACCTCCTGCTCATATAATTTATTAAAAAAAAAAGTCTCTTTTGTTTAAATCTGAAATTTCTTTGGATTTAAACAATCGAACAAATAAACAAAAAATGAAGCCAGGCATTGCTTCCATTCTTGTAAGCATGGAAAGAAAGAAGGGATTTCTTGAAGGAAATGCAATGGAATATGAATTAAAACAGTTGTCTCAATTGAATGAGCCGTGTCAGTTGTTATTCCCAGGTCTCTCTCCCTTCTCAGTCCAGCTTTCTGAAAGACTTAACCACATGCTGTCTCCAGTTTCAAACTGGCTGCAATATATCTTCTACCCACCGGAGGCTCACACAGTCCTGAGATAGTTCAGAAATGCCTTCTTCATTGTCAAATTCCATAGACTTGTGCCAGCCCCTCATTTTCCCTAACTTACCTGCTGGATTTGACATTTATTATTCTCCTGAGGAAACTTTATTTTGTCGTTCCTTCTCCTCTTTTTCTTTGACCTTGGGCTTGGTCCTCCTTTATATCTTCCCAGTCTTTGTGGGCTCCTTTTCACCCTTTCCTGTTCAGTGTTGGTATTTCACTAGATCTTACCCTTGGTCTTTTCTTGTTCTGTGTGAAACTCTGGGGAAATCTCATCCAGTCTCTTATTCTTTTATGGCTTCATTCCACTAATAAACCTGCTCCCAGTCACGGCCACTCTCTAGGGCAATGGTACACAATTCCTTATGAGGCAGTTTGGAAATCTGTGGGGATGTTTTTGTTGTCATGATGAATGGGGCAAGTGAGCTACCAGTATTTAAAGAGTAGGGACCAGAGAACCTAGACATCCAGAAATGCACTGGATGCCCCCCCGTGATAAAGAATCGTTCCACATCCCGCATGATCCTGAATGGATAGCCTGTGTGATTTTCATGTATAAAAAAAACCTTGATAATAATTTCATGGGCCTAGAAAAATGTCTATTTTGTTTCATTCTTATTATATACTGGATTTCTCAGGGATGCAATGAATGTGTAAATTGAGAAGCAATTGTACTTTGTTGTGATTTTTCCCCCAGAACTTTACCATGAATAGCTGATCACTACTTTGGAAAATCATGTTAATGAAGGCAATATTGCACATGTTATTTGATTCACCAACTTAATATGCTTCCTACATTAGTCTGCATTCAGATTATTCTGCTTACTTATAACATAATTATCTCTTATCTCAAAATGTCAAATATAAAAAAAAATCTTTTAGCTGAAAATTGAATAATGCTGACACTTTTTTTTTATCCCAATATGTTATTTTACCACCCCACACACGGCTAACCTTGGATAATAGAGATACATAATGAAAATTAATAAAAAACTTGAAACATCTAAATAGCACTCATTAATTTTCAGGAACTGTTTTAAGGGCCTGGCATATTTTAACACATTAACCTGAAAAGTAGTTGCTATCATTATTTCCATTTTATAGTTGCTCACAACACAGAGGTAGGCAACTCTCCCAAGGGCAGATAGCTAAGAGATGCAGATCTGTGCTGTGAACCCTGAGTCCATGTTCTTAAATCACCATGCTACACTAACTCATGCAGCACTAGCAGGAAGGCGCTTTGAGTATGTGGGAGAGGGTGAATATCTGCATCCTAGAAGTCCTAGAGAGATAGCACACCAAAGCTGGTCTTCTAGAACCAGTTTATTCAATTGTAGGTGAATGCATGCATTGAGAGCCAGGAATCATTAATAATTACCATAAAAAGCTTAAGTCCAACCTGCCAGAGCTTCTTGTCACTCACAGTTGAGGATATGATCTAAGTTAAAAGGTGCCTTGAACTGTGTTTTATTTGCTCAAGGAGGCCTTACTGGGTCTTCCACCCACTCTTCACACTGAACCCTTTTGCTCTGGTGCATTCCAAGATAAACTTGATTACTTGTTTATCTGAAGTTGGTTTCAGTTTTTCCTTTGAGTTCTGCCCCTGCAAGCTCTCTTGGCCCCACCTTTCACTGTCCAGCCCCTGTCCTTCCTTGTTTTCAGGACCCCAGCTGAAGTATAAACCTCTGGACTTGATTTGGCTAGGATGAGGAAAAATAACAAAACAAAACACCAGAATTCCTTCTGTATCTAACAGAGAACTGCTGGCCGTGATGTCTCTTAAGATTCTTCCTTGCTGTAATGATGAACACTTTTTTTTTCAGCTTGCAAATGGTCTCATAATTTAACTTAATAGTGTTTATGACAATATGTAATAAATACCATAAAAAAGTATAAGTTGTTCTGGGCGTGTTAGCTCATTAAAATGAATGCTTGCTAGATTCTGCAGCAAGCTTCGAAAACATGGCGCTAACTCATGTAAATTGCCATGACAAATGTGTTTCAGGACCAATAAAGTGTCTCAATATTCATTATTAGTCAGAACTAAGATCTCCCTGTGGTTCCCAAGAAAAGGAGAGTGGAGATCTGTGGAAGAGAAATTGCTGCCCAAATTATGCCAACCTTCAGGCACCCGCATTAGCATGTGTGATTTGGCAGCTGTCTTTCGTGACACTGTGCACCTGTGATATTGCCGGCAAGTTTTTTGATCCTGCAAGCTCTGGAAAGGCCTCAAAGCTCTCAGCACGTTCTTACTGCCAATGCCTGATGTGGAGTCTTTGGATTTATGCAGTCTCCCCAACCTCTTCCTGGCTCAAAACAAAACAAAACAAAAACAAGCTTTCCTGGGCTCTGAAGGGAGCTGCCAGATTAAGCTCAGCACAGGTGAATGGCAATGGAGACAGACCAAATGGTAAACAAGCATCTCTCCTGCCTCAGAAGCACCCGCGAGCCACAGGCATAAATATGCAATAAAGCTGCAAAGAGGGGAGGCAGGCTCATGTTTTATAATGTATCTATGTCCCGCAAAACATCTGAGATTCCAGGCACAGTCCAGATTGCAGCTGATAAGGTTTTGCCAGAATAAAAACAAGCCCCCATTACCTAGGAAAAGTAGTTTGGAATTGTAGGACTAACTTTGGAAGGGGGTACATATATTGAGATAGACCTTGCTCTCCATTTGCCACCAATCTTTGTTGGTTAATTTTACATTATACAAAATGCTTCAAGAAAAAGGGTATAAGTAAAAGTGTAAAACTGACATACCGCCTTGGAAAGTCACGGGTCTCTAGACTGCCACTGTCTGTCGAGGGTCTCAATCTTCCCCATTCTGTCCAACATGGATGTTTACTAATATCTGTGGTGCACTTTGAAGTTTGACACACAAGTTCATGAACATTCTTTAACAGAATCCTCATGATATACCACCAAGGGAGGTATATCTCCCAGTTTACGAGTGAGTAATATGAGACACTGAATAACAAAGGAAATCGCCCAGTACCATGGAGCAGAGGAAGCAGATGACTGAAGTGGACAAGAGCATGTCTTCTGACTTCCAGTCTCTTTCTTGTCTCACTGTTTTAAAATGCCTTTTGGCATGGATGGAAAACTTTCTCTTTCCTTTGGTAGTTCTGCTTCCTGTGTTCTCACCCCTTCTTAGGAGTAGACCTGGTGTGAGGGAAAACTGTCCACACTGACCCTGGCTTGTGTCACTCTGTCTTTGCAGATGCCTGTGGGTTTCAGGTGACAAATGACAAGTGGCCACCTTATGATCATTATTGGATGACTATTTGGTGCAGTTTCCTACATATCTTGGGGGACGAAGGGAATGTAAAATTGAGTTGGTCAATGCTTTATTGACAGCCTCTTATGTGTCAAGCATCTGCATTTTGAGTATTGGCAGAGAACAGACTTTTATGAATTTATCAAATCATTCTTCCATCCATTCATCTATCAATCATTAATCAGTTTAAATCATTTAAAAGTTGTCATATGTTATAGTGGCCCCCTCCAAAGAAAGAAAATAAAGGAGGTAGAACATAAACTTCAAAAAAAACCTAATACAAATAAAAATCCTATGGGTTGAATTATATCCAAATGAAGACTAAGGATTGTCTCCTTGAAAGTATATTGCCCAGTTTAATTTTTTCTATCCTAGTAGAATTTGTATGGTCAGGAAATTTATGTATGTAATATATACAATCTTGAGTTGGTATAGTGACCAGAATAGGGAGCTAGAATTGCCTTGGAATATTGGACTGCTTTCCTTGCCTACTTAGCTCCTATATTCTATGTCAACGAGTATAGCTGCCCTTCAATATAATCGACAAAGTCTGTCTTCTTTTGGTGCAGAAACTCAGATGAGAAGCACAGCTCTGACAGTCACTCTGAAGCCTCTGAAGCTTTCTTTTTTTTTTTTTTTTTAATAAGCTTTATTTCAATTTCAAAAAATAAAATAACAGACAAAAGGCAGCTCATAAACCATGGAAACATCACCTTAAAAAGTCCTGGTCAGGCACATTTATCCTATCCAGTACCCAAAACAAACTCAGTTGTTTCTCCAGTGTTCCAAAAGATGAATAAATGAGCACAGATTTGTCAAATGACATGACCAAGGTCTCTTTTTTAACAACAACAAAAAAAAAAAAAAAGAAGAAAAAATGCTTGATAATATTCACATCACATAAAACTAAATTTGACCTTTAGCTTTGCTATAATACTTTCTTTGCCTTTGCTACAAAATTATTATAATCTTACTGATAACTATAGACTATAAATTACATTATTTGTATTTCTCCTATGTATCACCATATTCTTAATACTTTGTAATAGAGAAGTATTCTTGTATTATTAACTGCAACCCACATCTACTACTGAAATCACTGTATTATACAGCTCTTAGATTATTTCCACACTGATCTTCATAGTGGCATTATTTACAATTATTAAAAGATAGAAACAACCTATGTGCCTATCCACTTATGAATATATAAACAAAATGTGGTATATACATATGATGGAATTCTATTCAGTTGTAAGAAGAAACAAACTTGGGATGCCTATGACAAGATGGATGAGACTTGAGGATAATTATGTTGAGTAAAATAAGCCAGACACAAAAGGAAAAATATTGTATGGTCTCCTTGATAGGAACCAAATAGGATGAATAAACTTATGGAATTATACTGTAGAGTATAGGTTACTAGGAGACAGAATGTGGGGTGAGAAGGGGGAGCAGATGTTGAATGTATGTAGAATGTTTAATGTTTGACTGTAAATATGTGGAAATGGATAGAGTTGATGGTAACACATTTTAATGAGTATAACTAACACTGCTGATTTATAAATGTGATTGTAGCTGAAAGGGGTAGTCTAGAGAGGTTAATATTAACTGAAAGACAACTACAGGGTAACCTAGGGACTGGAGCTTTCTTAAACACAGATTTACTGCTATTTCCAAGTATGATATAGCTATTGGCCTGTACTAGTAAGCTTATTCAATATAATTGAATACTTTTTTTTAAAGTTTAATAAACTTCAAGTATAAAATCAGATATAGCAAGCTGAGTTTTAAAAAATGCTCCATCGGATTTATTGACATTGATTTTATTTTGTTGATTTTCTTTTCATTAGATTTATATTCCAATCTCATCACTTCAACTTCTGATTAAGAGATTGTATAAAATAAGTCTATACAAAGGTCCCAGTTAAACAAGAAATACACACAACCCAGTGAATGCATTATTGTAAAAATGAAATATTTACCCAAACTCTAGGAGACAAATAGTAAGAGATAATGCTTATTTGGGCATTACTAGGTACCAGATTTGAAGCATATATGCATTATTAACTCATTCTACCTTTGCAACAGTCCTTTAGGTTCAGTAGCACTGTTACCCAAACTTACAGGTATGGCAGGTAGGCTATGAAAATTAGGTGATCTGTCCATGGGCACTGAGTTAGTCAGTGGCAGAGCTGGGATTCAAAATAAGGCTTTCAGAATCCCACTGTTAATATTCTCATTAAGGGATTTGGACCCTTCAAGGCTCACTTTCACCTAATAAAAAGAGGAAGGTTCCACTTTCCCTTTCCCATAACTTTCCTCAATGAGGAAAGAAATATCTTGAGATTGTTTTAAATACACCATCAACCAAACTAAGCTACCAGCTTTTTGGCATTTAGGAAGGTTAGAACAGGCTTTTCTAGGCATAAATGGAATGTCAAAGTTGGTGGGACCCTGGGCATGAAAAGCTGAAAAGACAAATAGAAAAGAGCAAAATGAATCCCTGGGGATGGAAGCAGCATATGTGGGCTTATTTTAAATTAAAGTGACAAGGACAGGGAGAAGGTAAATGAAGGTTAGGTTGGGAGTACAGGTGGATTGAAAAGTAGTTAAAAAGGTAAACAGAAAACTCTAAGAAATGACAGAGGAGGTAAAGACAACTGTGCCTATTGGACCACATTCCCCTGGGACTTCAATGTGCTGTGACTTGGTCTCTGTTATTTTGTGTAATAGTTCACTTGAGAATGTATGCTCTTGGTTCTGGGATTTTAGACTCCTTAGAGAATTCTTTCCTAGCTAATGACAGAGTTAGTGGGCACGATGGTTTTTACTTCCCCACATGCCACTTCTGTATATTTTATAACTGAAAATACTGATACTCAGAATTTTCAGCATCAGATTTCATTGGCAAGGCTAGGATTTGGTCCTAAGCTCAAGTCCAAATCAATTCTTCCCATTATACCATTCTGTGACCCTTCTGTCTTAGTAATGATGGTGGGCTCCATTGAAAGACCAAGATAAAAACTTGGTTCAGGGGATAGAAATAGGGCAAATGAAGGTAGGGGCACATTTATTCATATTCATATCCTTACACTATAAACTACAGGTACTGAGTAGACACTCAATAAATGTGACATGACTGCATGACACTGCACATTGCCTCAAGGCCACTTGTATATTGAGGACTACTTTTAAGAATTCTAATATCTCACTGATATTTTTAAAACTTACTTCCTGCACACTAACCTGAAATTTTGGTTACAAACTCAATTTCAGGCCAGTGGTCTGCCTTTGGTTCACTACTTATGAAGATCTTCCAGATATCTTCCTTTTCCATTTCTAAGTACGACCTTTAGAGCATAAGCTCTGGCACCGAAAAATCTGATTTCAAACCCTAGTCCTTCACTTGCCAGCTTTGTAATCTTGGGAAACTTATATTAACTCCTTTGAAACTTCTCCTTGTTTTTGTTTTCTTTTTTTCATTAAATGAAGATAAAAATACCACTTGTGAAGAATAATTAAGTGAATCCAGGTAAAGTTTTAGGTAATTAAGTCTGGTGAATAGTAACACCACAAAAATGCATACATTGTTATAGTCATAACTATGTTGGGTACTAGGTTTGGCAATTTGTATGCGATTTCAATTCCAGTATTCATAACACTTCATGGGCAGGTACTACTTTTATCCATATTTTATAGATGGAAAACTGACACAGAGGGGCTTAGGAACTAGCTCAAGCTCTCGTGATTTTAGGGGGGTAGGGGCAGGGACAGGGGTAGATTTGAACTGCGCCTGTCTGACTCCAAACCATGTTCTTTGCCTTATCATCCTGTTGAAAATATTATACTATTTTAGCTTAGCATAAGATGGAGAAAATGACTCTAACTTCAGAAAGAGTGTTTATTGGTTTAGAAATGACATTTCAGATCCTAGTAAAATAAAATCTATTAAACAAACAACCTGCTTGGTTTTCCTTAGCAGAGCTTGGATCCCACCTATGTCTAATTCCCAACTGAGCTTTTGCTCTACACTTTGACACTATCTTGACTCTCTTGGTTCCTTCTGGGTAAAAGGATGGGTCTTTGGGACAACTACACACACCTAGAAATAGCAGAATCCCAAATGGGGTACAGTCCAGGGTGAGACACAGGGATAATTTATACGTAAAGTGACCAAAAGCAAGGGAGATACCAGGCGAGGAATCAGATGATGCGCAAACATATATGAGCACAGGTGTAGCAGGTATCCCAGTTCAAAAGGAGATTGGAAATCCAGGCTTAGAGGGTATTGGTGAGTAGGTGAAGCTATAGGAACAAAGGGCAACCCCTGGAGGAAGTCCTTCTATTATTGCCGCCCCTGAGAGCCCCTGAGAGCCCTTCTGCAGTTCCTACAGGTGCAGACCTTGGAGCCTCCTATCAGATACCAAGGACCAAAGTCATCCCCAGGAATCCCTGATCAAATGGCCAGCTCTTCCCTACTTACTCATTTGTCCATCAGCTCTTGGAAAGACCATTAGCACTAAGACAAATGTATTTACTTTGAGAATGCTACAAAGCAGGCATATTATCTAATGACCTAGAATATGTGGACTTACTTTCCCATAAGGAATTGGGATATTTTGGTCTTAACAACCAGCTGAGCTCACTTATTACACATGGACCACTGTGGAGGAGGAAACAATTTATGAAATTGGTGGGTCACAGGAGTGCACTGTTGGGCCCAGTTTCAATTGCAAAACATCAGAAGAGGTAGCATGGTGAATTTTCTGAAGTCTGATACATTTCAGTTTGTAATGAGGAAGTGATTTAGGTGGTGATTTTTTTTTTTCTGCATGCTTGGGCTTATTTATTTGGAAAGAAGTTGAAGCAATTTTGTTTATTTTATATAGGTGGATGACTAAATTAGGAAAAATGTGGAAGAATGTTATAGAACTACTTTTTCAGCTTCAGGAATTTAGAGGATCAGATGCCTGTTAACAGCTAAAATTTTTAAACCCTCAAATATATTTTTACACTGCTATGGCCAAAGTATGGGTTTACTAAACTTGGTGCTGCAAAAATATATATTTTAACTCTGCTGATTTCTTTGAGGAAGTACAGACATTTAGCAGCAAACTGGACATGTGTATTGAGCAGATGGCAATTTGAGACTGCACCCAATTCCCATTGCTGAACTACCCCAAAGTCAATGGAATCACAGCTGTCAAAGAATTGCAGAGCTATTTGGTGGAAATGAAAACCTAATTTCGGAAACAATTCCAAGGTTTGATGGGAATGAATCATTCCTTATGCTTTTGTGTCTGCCTCTAGACTGCAAATTTCAGGATGTGACTCAATCATTTAGCATCTGCCCCATCTTTGAGGCTGAGCTTCCAGAAGACATGATTGGGCAGAAAGCAAAATAGCATTACCAAGAAGATTGCTTAACTCAGGAATTTGGGAGATGGGTACAAACATCTCAGAGATATTCCACCGTTTTTAAATAGGTGAACAGATTCTGGAACGTTGGGCCTATTGGGTTCTGTGAAAATTATAGACTTTCATGAAATGACTGAAATGAAGTTGTTGAGCCATACTCCATGATACAGACTTGGAGTTTGCATGGAGATGGTACTTGGCAGAATATACCTCATTGTCTTCAAGAATTGTACTCTTATTGACATGATCGAAATTGATCAATGAATAGCATTAGGCCTGTAGTAGCACACTCTTATGAATAAAATTCATTAGGTCTATTTAGATGGTTTTTGTATTACTGCTACAAAATCCATTTGTTTAAACAGCTAATAGCTTAATCCTTTCCAGTTCTATTCATCAACATCCCACGAGTACCTTTGATTAAGAGAGCTACCACTGAGAAAAGAGTAGAGATTTGTGGTCTCCAGTAAAGCCCTGGGATTTTGTTGTCTTGCCAAGACTTCTGGCCATCACTCCTGAAGAACTTCTAATTACTGATTACTGGCTATCTGGGCTTTCTTCTATTGCCAGTTATTGAAAACTTGTGAGTTACCTAGACACTGCAATAGGGCTGCTTGGAGTCTGTGTTCTAGGACTGACAACTCCTTTCTGAGTTCTAAACCTGATTTTTTTTCTTTTCCTGTTGTTTGTTAATCCAAGGAAAAGCTTTATTTACTATCCGGCCTAGTTTCAGTTTCCGTCATTATTGACCAGACAAGGGAAAAGTGATTTGGATTTTTAATAACTCTAGAAAGTTCAATACAAAAATCCTAGAAAGTTCATCATAAAATCTATCATTAGAACCGTAGATAGCCAATGTAAAATGTGACTAAGTGGTACTATGGAAGCACAGCATCCTAGAGAGGACAGACAACCTGGATTTTACAGACTCTGTTTTACTCTTTCTTCAGGAATCTTATTTTTAACTATATAGCCCCAACAGGGTAAGCTATAACATATTATCTAATCTAAACATCTTTCTTCCTCTTATTCTGAGATTGGGAGCCATATCACATTTCATCTCTGGAAAGCAGTGAGTTTTAAATTAAACAGGCTAGAAATATTTATTACTCCAGACACTGAGTATCATTGGGGTAAGGAGTGATCACTTATAATCAGCATTAATGAACAACCAGAAGTTAGACACAGGGAGATGACATTCTAAGACCTTAATGATGTTCTGAAAAGTTAAATTATCATTTTCATCAGTTGGTGCCTTTTCGAGAGGGTCCAAGGCAGATAATTAAGGAATAAATAAATGGAAATCGCTTTTAAAAATTAACACAACAAAGCTGAAAAAGAAAGAAAAGAGAAGCAAATTATTTATTTTAACGAATGTAAAGAACAAACCAGAAGGTGGATACAGTATTTAACTTAGGATTTTACTGTTCAATTTAAGTATGTATTTAAGAATTATTTTTAAATGAGAGAAGTGTAGCAGACAGGCTGAATGTAGGAAATGTCAGGTGTAGCAGTTTGATATTATTTATGAATTCCAAAAAAATATAGATTATGTTTGTAAACTAGTTGGTTCCTCTGGGGTGATAACCCTTCAATTATTTTAGATTCAGGTGAGATGTCTGATTAAATTACATTAAGATTAGGGCTCTGATCCAACCATGTTATTAGAGTATGACTCAGCACTGAGTCCCAGGCTCCCTCAGGATAAAACAGCAGCTCAAAGGGAAGTAAATACATGGAGAAGAAGAGCACAGAGGCAGATATGCAGGAAGAGAGAATGCTCCATAGATAGGGCCCTGGGAAGAGAGATGAGTCTGATAGTCTACGCTGACCTTGTAGAGATAAACAGGCAGCTGAACTGGGAAAGACACTATCCCTGGGGAGAGTGATGAGCCTTATGCCAGGCTATAGCTGAGATCAGATGAAGCTGGGCCCATGGAGCCATAAGAGGAAGGAGAAATGTTGAACCCTTGCAGACATCAACTACCATCTTGCTTCAACACGTGGCAACAAACTTTGGGTGAGAAAGTACCTCTTACGGTAAACTGAGTTGGATTCCTTAGGACCTGATAAATGTAAGCTTCTACCCCAAATAAATGCCCTTTATAAAAGCCAACAGAGTTCTGGTACTTTGCATCAGCACCCATTTGCTAATGCATTAGGTGAAACTCAAAAGCACAGTACTCAAAAGCAAAGAGCTCTTGGGAAATGGATATGGCTTAAAAAATTGGGCTCCCATCTACCATATAGGAGGTCCAGGGTTCGATGCCCAGGGCCTCCTGGTTAGGGTGAGCTGGTCCACAAGGATTGCCGGCCATGTGGGAAGGTCACCCCGTGCAGGAGTGCTGTCCTGCATGGGAACGTCTCCCAGCATGGGAAAGCCATACTGTGCAAGAGCGCCAGCCAATGCAGAGAGCTGGCACAGCAAGATGAGGCAGCCTGTCCAAGAATGGCGTCACACTCATGGAGAGCTGACACAACAAGATGACTCAATAAAAAGAAACACAAGATTCCTGGTGCCGCTGATAAGGATAGAAGCGGTCACAGAAGAACACAAAGAATGGACACAGAGAGCAGACAACTGGGGGGAACTGTTGAGAGTAAGATATAAGAGAAAATCTGGGGTAGAACAGGAGTTCAGGCTTAAAGCCAAATGGAATTGCTTAATTTTACCCCAGAATCACACATACTTGCCAACCTAGCCATTGCCACAGAAGAGCAGCCACAGGTTTCCCCTGGAGAGGCCTGAGCAGAGCCTTCTCAATTTCTTCTTACATGTTTGCCATTCAGAAAAATCATGCCTCCCCCATAAGTAGTGAGAGTCGGAAGAGAGGTCTTCTTCCAGGGGAGGTAGAAATTATTTCATAACAAGTGTACTAGTCAGCTAAAAGGGGTGCAGATGCAAAGTACAAAAATCTGTTGGCTTTTATAAAGGTTATTTATTTGGGGTAGAAGCTTACACCTAAAGGAGTACAACTCAAGGCACCATAAGAGGTATTTTCTTATCCAATGCCATTTGCCATGTGTTGAAACAAGATGGATGTCTGTGAGGGTTTAGCCTTCCTTCTTCCTCTGAAGACTCTTTGGTCCCAGCTTCTTCTGATCTCAGTTGTAGGCTGGCATAAGGCTTGCCTATCATCCTGGGGCTTGTTTCTTTCTGGGCTCAGATGCTCTGTTCTCTTCACAAAGTCAGCTGTGAACTATCAGGCTCGTCTCTCTTCCTGGACCACAGGATCCTCTGTGTATTTTCTCTGTATATCTACTTCTGTGTTCTTAATTGAGTGTCCTTTTCTATAGCCTGCGAAGCAGATGGAGACTCAACCATGAATACTCTAATGAAATGGTGGAATCAAAGCCCCAATCTTGATTTAATAAAGTAAAAGTGAAACCTCTGGATTTAATACAATCAAAGGGGTATCATGCAAAGAGGAATAGACCAGTTTATAAACATAATCAATATCTCTTTCTGGAACTTGTAAATGTATCAAACTGTCACAACAAGTTTAAAAATGAGATAGAGAAAAGAAAGAGAAAATGTTCATGAAAACAACAAAGCAAAATAAAACAAAACAAAAAACAATCTCTGTTTTGGTTACTCATCCAAGGTGGCAAGAATGGTAAATGTCTTCTCCCCACCTCCCATCACATTTGGGTATAGAATTTCAGTAACTACTTTCTTTCTCACCTTGGCTTTGGGTTTCTGTGCCAGTATCCTATTATCCTTGCTCTCTTCCTGGGACAGTGACACTTGAAAATTATAACAGAAGCTGGCAAAGATATCAAGTCTACTTATCATTTTCAGTTCAAGCATCTATTATCCTAATGTAGCTATAATTGCTAAAAAATTTCAAGACCATCGGGATGACAAAAAATCCAAATCCATCCTGTGGATATGAATATCTCTAAAACCTTTTTTCTCCTTTTAGATTCTTATAATGGGTCTGCAGTTAGTAACCTATAATTATGCCACTTCAACCACCATATAGTCATTGACATCCTATTGTGTATAAAATATATTTTGTATAGTATGGGGATCCATATTTATCTTAAAGAGAATAAAATTAAGTTTGATTTATATGCATATTTTTAAAACATTCCAAGAACACAGGACAAAACCATCAAAAGATGATCCAGGAACAACTGTCAAACAAGTTATATGATCAATATATGAAAGTAGAGAAGGAAACTAAAGAAACACTTCCATGTACAAAAATTTTGCCTGGTGCAAAATGAACATGAACAGGAGTATTAGAAATTAAGGGGGTGTATTAAAGAGACCTATAAACATCCCCTGTTTGCTAACTCTAAGAAGTTCATTAAAACTTTTTTCTGAAAAGTATAAAAAATTATCTCTAAGGGCCAATCAAGAAAATGAGAAAACACTTAACAGATAGTATTCTCTGGCAGATGAAACTCCATGAAATTTTTTCCCTTAAACATTAGGTGGGGAAAATAAAACTTAAATTAAGCAAGGAAGCCAAAAAGCTGCAGGTTAAGGGTAAAAGTCCCAGAGGACACGAGAGTATTATACTTCTTTAATTTTTGCTTCAGATTTTTTCCCTGAAAATATAGATGCAACTCTCATTAATTGTTTCACAATTTTAATAAGGTATTTCACATTTACTTCTAAAAGCTGGCATTAAGTGAATCATGCTAAATCCTCTGAGATTCAGCAATCTATATCTGGAAATAAGGGAATACTTAGAGTAATTCCCAAGAAAATTTTCTACAAGAAAATGCAGGTAATAATGCCAAGTGACCTCTAGAGGGTTCACTATAAACCAGATCTAGTTCATGAAGCTATATTATGCTTTATATAAGGAAATACTTTTCCTTAAGGTGCTTGATACAAGATTTAAAAGATTTTAATTTGGAGAGACTCAAACATGGCTTTCTCAAATGACAAACATACCAGGCATGATTTGGTATGTTCCAAAATTTTATTAGGATTCTTTGCTATCCCAGTGGTGAGCTCATCTATGTACCCAGCACCAAATACAATGCCCAGTGTATTAATCAGCCAAAAGGAGCGCTGATGCAAAGTACCAGAACTCTGTTGGCTTTTATAGAGGGTATGTATTTGGGGTAAAAGCTTTCAGTTACAAGGCCCTACAGAGTCCAACTCAAGGTACAATAAGAGGTACTGCTTCACCAAAGTCTGTTGTCACATGTTGAAACAAGATGGCGGTAGATGTCTCTGAGGGTTCAGCCTTCCTCTCTCTCTAAAGTCTCCATGGGCCTAGTTTCTTCTGATCTCAGCTGTAGGCTGGAGGGCTCGTTTCTTTCCAGGCCTTCTTAGCTGCTCAGGGCTCTGGTCTCTTCAGCTGCAAGCAATCGGGTAAATGGCTCATCTCTCTCCAGTGTCCGAGGATCAAGTTTTTTCCTCTGCTGGGTCTATGGAGTTCTCTCTATACCAAGGTGTATCTTATTCTGTGTTCTCCCTGAGTGAGTGCTCATTTATATAGCCCAACAAGGGGGCAGGCACTTAACTGAGTCACCCTAATGATGTGGTCTAATCAGAGTCCTAATCTTGATTTAATCAAGCCAGTGTAAAGCCTTTGCATTTAAATAAATCAAAAGGTATCATGCTCAGAGGACCAGACCAGTTTATAAATATAATCGATGTCTCTTTTTGGAATTGATAAATAATATCAAACTGCCATACGCAGCATAGAAATAGGTGACCAAGAAATGTGTGCTGATTTTATTTGACTCTCTTCATTCCAATGGTGTTTGGAAAATGTTATGAACACAGAATAAAACTGATAATAGTAATAAAAACAAATTTGACTTCTTTGTAGTGTATAACAATTAACACACACACTAAATTCTTACATATCAGGGAGTTAGGTTTGATTATAATTTATAGATGAGATGACTGACTCTAAGGGACTTTATTTAATAAAGTGGAGATTTAAATTTAGTTATTTTGGGAAGCAGACTTGGACCAATGGATAGGGTGTCCGCCTACCACATGGGAAGTCAGTGGTTTAAACCCCAGGTCTCCTTGACTCATGTGCAGCTGGCCCATGCACAGTGCTGATGCGTGCAAGGAGTGTGCCACGCAGGGTCCCCTGTGTAGGGGAGCCCCATGCACAAGGAGTGCACCCTGTAAGGAGAGCTACCCAGTGCAAAAGAAAGTACAGCCTGCCCAAGAATGGTGCCGCACACACAGAGAACTGACACAACAAGATGACACAACAAAAAGAAACACAGATTCCCAGTGCCACTGATAAGGATAGAAGCGGCCACAGAAGAACACACAGTGCAGACAACTGGGGGGGGGGGGGGAGAGAAATAAATAAATCTTTAAAAAATAAATAAATAAATAAATAAATTTAGTTATTTTGACTTCAATCTCATTGATCTTTTCACTGACTTATTGCTGCTTCTGGTTATCCAAATAATGAAGTGACAAATTGGTAAGCTTACAATAGGTGTCCCACAGTGGACAGAATCATACAATCCTGGAGAAGGGGAAGATATCAGACATCATTTCAGCTAATTAGTCATAAACTTGAAAGGCTAGTTGGCCTATGAAGAGAGTGAGGTAGTGAGGCATAGATGTACCACCCCTGGAGAGATGGGAGGGCCTCAAGCCAAATTGCTAAAATAAACAGGTGCAGGGAGTGGAAGTCAGAGCCAGAAATGTGTCATTTTCTGGGTTGACACTCAAGAAAGGCAAAAAGACCACCAGAATGGTATCCAAGCTACAGGATAAACCCAGCCAGAGCCGCATATTAAGTCTGAAGTGAGAAACGCTCATGGAGAAGCACAAGAAGTATTCAAAATGGGACCTGGTGGGTATGGGGTTGACTGCAGGTGTCTTAATTTGTCAGAGCTACTATTAAAAAAAAAAAAAGCCACAGACTATTTGGCTTCAGCAATAGGAATTTTTGTCTCACAGTTTTGGAGGCTACAAGTCCAAAACCAAGGTGTCACCAGGGCCATGCCTTCTCTGCCATCTGTAGCATTCAGGTTAAGGCTTGCTGGCAATCTGTAATTCAGTCTCTGCCTCCATGGCATGTTTATATTTCTTTCCATATATCTCCTGTTTCTTACCGTTTTCAGATTTCTTCTGCTAATAAAGACTTTAGTCTTATTGGATTAAGGTCCACCCTGATTCAGTTTGCATCACATTAACTAATAGGATTTTCAAAGATCTATTTACAAATGAGTTCATGTCCCAGGACCAGAGTTAAGACTTGAACATGCCTTTGTCGTAAAACCTGGCAATTGAGTCTAACAGCAGAGTTTATTCCACTTTGTTGTTTATTCCACCCTTTATTCCTAGCTTATTCTACCCTTGCTGTTTCTATCTTGATGGCAAAATTCTCAGAACATGAAGCTGCCTCCCATTCAAATGAGACAGGAACAGAAAGAAGAGATAGAAACTGTTATTCCTTCACCCCAAATGCTACATATTCCTCCTCTTTATCAGCCAATACCTGGCATGAAATCTTGGGAGTCAAGGCTCAGAGAAACTTATGCTTTGATAAGTGGCAAAGCTCACCACTTGGAAATAAGTACAGGCTGGCAGAACTGCTTCTAGGCAAAGCCCCAAAGGTGGAAAAGGTAATTAAGGACTGAAATGGATAAAAGAGCACAGAGGAGAAAGGAGGGCACACAGAAGGTAAGGGATGCTAACCTTCCAGTTTTGCCTTAGGCTTGTGTTCTATAGCATGGGGAGGTCAATATCACACTGAGAGCAGAGTGTCTTGGTTTGACTCTTGCCTCTAACATTCACTGGCTGTGGGCTTTGAAAAATTTTTGTGCCTCAATTTCTCTTCTGTAAAATTGAGATACAATAACCTCATGTGTTATTGCAAATTTAAAATAATTCTATGAGTGATTTATCCAGACCCAATAAGTATTAGCTAATTATATGGGAGGGGGATTTGGGAGTAGGAGGCATTCTGGGAAATTGCAGTCTGCAAAAAATTAGATTAAATGTCCCACTCCTATGGGATGGGTATCTCTTGGGGGTCTACAGGAAAAGTCTGAATGTTTTAGCATGGCATTAAGATTATACAAAAGGGGAGTGAATCTCCTACAAATATCCTTTGTTTACCTCTTGTGCTGGGTTGCATAGTATCTTCCCAAATGAACATGTTCCTGGAGCCTTAGAGTCACCTTACTTGGAAATAGGGTCATTGCAGATATAATATGTTAAATTAAAAGGTGGCCATACTGGATGAGGCTGGACTCTAAGTCTAATGAAATGTCCTTATAAGAAGACCATACAAAGACACAGGGCCATAAACACAGGGGAGAAGGCCACGTGACAGTGGAGGAGAATCTGGAGTGATGCAGCTATAAGCAAAGAAAAACCAAGATTTCCTGGCAACTCTCAGAAGCTAGAAAAGGCCCAGAAGGATTCTTCCCTAGAGTTTCCAGAGGGAACATGTCCCTGCCAACAGCTGGATTTTAGACTTCTGGTCTCCAGAACTGTGAGACTCATTTTTGTTTTGTTTCAAGCCACTCAGTTTGTGGTAATTTGTTACATCAGCCCTGGGAGATTAATGCACCTCGCTGGTTCACGTTCTCAAAGAAAGAATAAGTCCCTGCTCTAACGTATTAATTCAACAAACAGTTATTGAGCATTGACCTGATGCCATGGACTGCTCCGGGCATTGAAATAAGCAGGAAAAAGACCTCAAACTTTAGGGGCTTCCATTTTTGTGGAAATTATGCAGGTAATTGCTAAAGATCGTCTCTGTTCTTCCTGTCTATTGTGCCTCTTTTTCACAGGCAATTAGAAAGTAGAATGTGATTCTTGCTGGCTGCAAGAATCACTGGAGTGATGTGGACCTTAGGCCTTCCTCACGTGTTCCTTTTGAGCGTCTTTGGAGAAAGCTGAGCTTCACCCTGACCCCTTCTGTCCATCCAGAGGGACTTCTGAGAAGGGATCCAGACCCCCTCATTCCCCACCAGTGAGCTGAGGATGGAGCCCCACCTTCTTCTAGCTGTGGCTATTCACAGCAAGACTCAGCCTTACCCTCAGCTTGAGATGGCCTGTCCTGATGGTTCCCAGTGGCCAAAACCTAACCTAGGACTGGCTTTTCCTCTGTTCCCATGAAACCTGTCTGATTCCCTACCCAACCTTGCTCTCCCGGGGTCTCCTAAGGCTTCCCGTGGGTTGTTGGCAGAGGCTTCTGTTCTCTGATGATCACGCCTTTCTCCCAAGGTCACTGCCTCCCTGATTCCCGTTATATGCTATGCCTGGAACATTAGCAGAGACCTAATAAATATTTATTGAATGATTGCAGGTGGTGTGCAAGGTGATTTTAGAGATCACATGGGTGAAAATTTTACATTTTAACACATTAATGTTTACTTTAATGTTTTTGGAAAGATGTACTGTGGATGAATGGATGCCTGAATATTTATTTTTTAAGTTTAAAAACTACCAACTTCAACCAGGGTAAACAAATGGCCAAAGTTTGGGAAGCACTAACCCAATGGGTAACAACACAAGCTCTATAGATTAACTGGCTAGATTTTAGTTCTGCTTCAGACAGAAACTAACTGAGTGACCTTGGGAAAGGACTTAACCAGTCTAGACCTCAGGTTTCAGTTTCTTCCTCTTAAAATTGGGATAGTAATAGTATCCCCCACCTAGGGTTGATGTAATGAATAAATGAGATAAGCAATCCATGTGAAGTGCTAAACCCTGTAATAGGTACCTGCGAATGTTCGGTAAATGATCATTATTATTGTGTCATGGATATAATACCATACCTAGCACCTTGCCAACTCCTGCTTAGCATTCTAAGCATTGTTGAATGGAGAGGTCCAGGCTGCTGCTTTGCTCCCAAGGATGACATGGAATTTGGGGCAGGCCCAAGTCCACAGCTGGATCCTCCCAGTGGACACCTGCAGGGAGCCTGGGGTGTGAAGGCCAAGCACTGCCCAGGACCAAGAGAAAACAGATCTATGGAGGTTCCACAACTTAGTTAATGAGCAAGTAATATGTCTCCCAGGCACTGAAGCGTGAAGACTGAAGCTCTTCTGATATTGTCAGTAGAACTTTGCTTTGCTTATTCATTTTAATCAATGCAGTTGATCCTTTAAAAAATAATCTGGCTTTTCTGAATCTTATGATGACGAGAACTCAGTTCATATTCAACATTCAGAAGCAGAGGTTCTGCAGTGCGATAATGAAAGCATGCACATAAATAAGATGAAATTTTGTTTAACCATAAAGCCTGCAGTTGGTTAGTCATTACATTGTAATCTAACCTGATCTAAACAAGGCATTGCACATATGCCATCGGCTTTTTATCTTCTAAAAATATCTCATTACTATCCATAGGAACAGTTAAATATAGATATTTTGTTTTTATGGCTATTTCTGAAACATAAAAGGTTTTATGCTTCTAATCCCTAGACAATTTTTCATGGTATTTCTGTTTATCCTGCATTCTGCTTTCAAGCCCTGCTTGGCAAAAAAAAAAAAAAGCAATAATTTCAGAAAAGTCTAAAGTGTTTTTCAATTACTGTGAATGAATTCTGGGACTCAAGGAGCCATTTAGCTCCTCTGATCTTAGACAATTGCTCTGCATAACAGGAGTTACTCTGGTTGGGTTTTATTATCTTGGTTTCTTTCAAATTCTCTCTGGTGGCTCTCATTTCCTTTGCATTTCTCTATTGTTTATTGCAATGAATTCCAATGAGGTTTACCTGGACTGGTTTTGGTACAAATAAAGGGTTGTTGGTTGATTTTTCCACATCAGGGTTTTATTATGCAGGAAATGTAGCAAGCCTGTAGTCATGCTTCTGATGATCTTAGTGTTGATTTGGGCAAAGGTTTCAGAGGAGATAGAAACAGCAGTGATAAACTCACGTGCATTCTTTCACAGGCAGGGTTGCCTCCGTGTGTGTGTGTATAACCTGTGCCTTCAAAGAGCCCCTTGCTTGGTTTAATGCTCTGCTGTCATTGTCTGGAGATTCTTAATAATTTTCGAACAAGGGGCCCTGCATTTTAGTTAGCATTGGGTACCACAATTTATGCAGCGAGGCCTGTCCGCAGGAACGAAAAGGAGTCAAGACTGAGTTTCCACAGAGCCTGATGAGCACTCAGTGTTTTGTAAAAGTAAGGTTACCCATTTAATAAACATGGCTATCTGGGGTTACTGGCGGAACTCAGCTCCCTTTAGATTAGAAAGCTAACAGAGCTTCACTATCAAGCTGCTAGAATGATGGAGTGACAAGATAATGACAAATTTGGGGAGCACAATCCTGGCATATTCAGTCTAGTTCAGTCCTACAGGTTATAATACCTTTGGTATGTTCTAGCTAGGTAACCATCAAGGAGAAGAGAATGCATTAATGTTGAAACAATCAAGAGCTCAAATATAATGGCTAACATAGGCTATGCCTACCCTGTGTTCTGGGCACTGTTCTTGGTGCTTCTGTGTTAACTGATGAAACTTCACAACAGCCAGATGAGGTAGGCTCTGCTACAATCTTCATTTCTAAGAGGCAAGGAAGACAGAATAAATTTCTCAAAGCCACATAGTTGCTAAGTGGCAGAGCCACTTTGGATGCCAAGGGAAGTCTCCTAACCACTTTGCTATACTAGAAACACAGAGAGAATGAAATTTCTACATGATCAATCAGTGAAAGCTTTCTGGACAAGGTGGAATGCAAAGCAGCTTGGCTGGGGAGGACATTGCAAAGATGAGACTGTTGAGTAAAGGCAATGAGGTGAGAGGGCAAATGTTTTGCCGACTGTTTGGTGTATGGAATGAGAGGTTTCCAGGTATCTACCAGGTGAAGTGAAATATTTTAGACCAGCAGACAAAGCCACTCAGAGTTGGCTCCTCCCACTGTACCCACTTCCATTCCTAACCCCACCCAGCTTTCCTTCCCCTTGCCCACACAGAACTTCACAATCCTTTATGTAGTCCATAGACTGCCCTGACTCCACATTTTGCCACATCATGATCCTCCATCTACCTGGAATGTCACTGCTGGCTTCTTGCCTGCCTGGTGGACTCCTCCCATCTCAAGTGTCCTCTCTGCAAATTTTCTCTGTCCTCTCCAAGCAGAGCTAGTCATTCCATGTATCTTTGTTTCCCCAGAAACCCAAGGAAGCCTCTAGAAATGCAGTTTTACCCTCCCTATATATAAGTATGAGGATGTGATTGTCTATCTCTCTCAGCTGTGAAATCAAAGAGGTGAATCAAGTTGTAGTTTACTGTAGCATTTCTTTGGTGGTACTTGGATGCTTGGATAACGTGAGAGGCTTCAACAAGCATGAATACTCTGCACCAGCCACATGAAGCTTCTCATCACTTTCTGTACATTGCTCTCTCTGCAACCTGCTGAGCTCTCTCTGATATCTGCACAAGATAACCTTTTACCTATTTGTACCTGCAGGGCCCTTATTCATCTTTTAATGATCAACTCAAGTGCCTCCTCTTCTGGGAAGTCTTCTTTGAATGTGACCTCTCAGTACTCACCTCATAGCATTTTGAGGATCTGAAAAAATCTGATTTCTCCACTTGACTAAAGGCTCCTTGAGGCTCATGTTTTATTCATCTCTGTATCCTCAGTCCTGGCAAAGTATCCATAACAACAATAACAAAATGAAGAAAACAAGAAGAAAAAGCAAATAAGAAAAGGAAAAGATAAAGAGACAAATAGCATAGTTGCCTGATACCAAAATGATGATTTGATAGATGAAAACTCCAGTGGAACAATTCCGTTTTATTATCCTCATGCCAAGAGCGCTAAAGTGTCTGTTTTTACTCAGAGGGTGGAATACGAATGTGGAACGTCTAACCTAGTTGTTTTTTCTTTAACAACCTGGCATTTCTTGTTGCACTGAATTTTTTGGTCTAGCTGGACTAGAACCTACACCTTTCTCCAGGCAGGAAAGAGAAGACTTCTTAAACTTTAAGGTAAACACACTGATTCCTTAAAGTTTTGCAGGTGTACTGACTGAAATATTTAACAAAGTAAATGAAAAAAGCAATTCTTCTATCTATCCACTATGATTCTTCACCCAAATGTTTGCTGACTTTCCACTACTTCTTTGCTCTCAGCCCATCTAGGTCCAGTTGCCCTGGGGGCTTCCCTTTTGTCCTATATTATGACATTTACACAGGAAAAAGTTTCCTTAGGTACCTGACTTTTACATTCGAAAGCAAAAAAAAAATTGCTCTCCATAGCTTTGGGGTCTATTTTGCATCTATTTTTCTTCTGTACTATGGCATACTGTCTCCTACCAGATTGGTCTGGCTTTTTTCTTCAGTAAACTCAAAGTCGAATTAGAACCTAGATGAAATGCTCACTGCATAGCTTGCACGTCTGCTTCTACCTCACTGGGTCCTCACCCCGTTTAATTTCCCTACTCTGCACTTGACTCCTCCTCTATAAGAGAAGGAATTTGATGAGCTCAGAGCTTCCCAAACTCTGCTCTGCTGAGCCTTAGCTTCCTAATCAGCTGGGATGGGTGCTGGGTAAAAATAAAGATGCAAAGTATCATTCCAGACCAACTGATGGTGACTCCCTGGGCTGGAGCTCTGGCATCTCTGTTTTTAAAAAGCTCTCAGGTTGTTCTGTTGAGCAGTCCTGTCCAGGAATCACTGAACAGTAGATTGTAAACCTTCACGTCTCTTGTATGGTCTGATCTCTGATGTATGAACAGACTTTATTAAGAATATGAACTATTTGTCTCTAAGCAAAAGCTTCATTATTAACACGATTAATATTTTGTACTTTATAATTTATACTACTTTCATATAGAATGAATTATTTATAATATTCTGATCTTGGTGACAATCATGGGACTAAGGCAGGAAGGGCTAGAGCCATCGGGCACTTTTGGTAGATGAGTTAAAGGCTTTGAGAAAGTAAGTGCTTTAATAAGATCATACAGAGCCAAGTTCTGACTCCAAGTTCATAACAAAGGTAGAAAAAGTAGATTATAAGGGAACCAGAAAGTGGAGGTTCCATTTGAAAAAGAGTTCTATTGATATGGGAAGATAGGAAGAAAGTGTGTCTCTAAATAGAGCTCTGGGTGGTGATGGGAGGAACATGTATTGAGAAGTTAAAGCCTCTAATCGGTAGCATATATGGGTGTATAATTCAAATTTAGACTTACCAAAAGGTGCAAATAACCCTTCTTTGAAAAATTAGGATTAAAAACTGGCCCCAAATCCCTATGAGCCAGGCCCAGTGTAGGGAGGTAGGAAACAAAGAGAAAAGACCTCATAGACAAAGTAGTAATGTTTCTCAAACTGTAGATTTTGCCCATATAATCAAAAATGATGATTTTTAGGCACTATCCTAAACCTGTAGAATATCTGAGAATGCTTCCTCCAAGTGCATTTTTTACAGCTCTGCCTAATGATATTAATGCCCACTGTTGCAGAGGGCAAAGGAGAAGATATCTAAAACTTTTGAAATACTTATTCTATAAAACCACATTTTGAGGACACTTTTTGGGTGCCAAGTTTTCTGCTGGGACATATCTATGAATAAAACAGGTAAACAATGTTTTACACTTTATTGTAGCTAACATTCTTCTTGGGGAAATTGGAGCAACATAAAATAAAATGACGGGTAGTTAAAATAATTATATAATAAAATAATAATAACTAAAATAAGTTATACTGTATGTTAAGCAATGGTAGTTACAAAAAATAGCACAGGAACAGTAGGATCAAGCAAGGTAGTAGCATGGAGAGTGGTGTCACAGGATATTCACAATTTTAAAACAGGTTGTCTGGATGGATCTCACTGTCATTTGAGCAAAGCCTGGGAAGAGATGGGGGAGTACATCCTGTTGACTGAAGGGAAAGACCTGCTGGGCAGAAGGAACTACTGATGACAATGGGGCCATCAAGTCTCACCACTGGACTGCATCCATGTGGCATGCATTGAGAAGCATCATTTTATTTAATTTTCCTACTATTCCTGGTTCGTGGACATCACTTTCTTCATTTTCCTGGTGAGGAAACTGAGACTGAGAAAGCTGAAAAACCTGTTCAACATTGTTCTGCGTATAAGCAAAAGTGGAATCAATCAAATCCCATTCTTTCACCAACACATATTTGGAGGTTGAATACATTTCATTTCAAAGATTCAGAAAGCAAAACTCCCTCTCAGTTAATGGGGGCCAACTAATTCCAATAATGATCCTTTACAAGTCTCTGCTTGCTGGAGAAGTGTTAACTGTTTAGTAGCAGTAGCTTTTAACAAGCCTATAACATTGCCATTACATGAATTATACATGGCTTATAAAATGATTATTTAGTCAGTGGAAAATTAAATCCACCAGTGTTTTCCAAATCTGAGCTAGGACATTCATCAGAAAGACTGTTAAATTTTTAATCAACTGTACTGTGGTTGATGTAGCTATCAGCTCAAATTGCTCTTTCTCTGTCATTCCCCTTGCTGTAGAATATAGTGTAGAATTACCAGCTCTACGATGCTAATTGATTTTTTTTTTTTTGGTACAGATTTAAGATGGAGCAATATGCATTGAAATAAAAAGTTATATGAGTTTCAAAGACACATTTCACATATAGTGAGCAGTAATTTAATGTTTTAGGCTCCCTTGATTTTCTGCCCTCCAATCCACCATCTCTGTGGTCATGGAATTAATTTGCTGTGAGTCCTGCTGTTGCAAAACTATGGATACCTAGAAACCTGAACCCCATCTTAGACTGAAATCACACCCAAAATATTCAGACCCAAACCATAAAAATAAGTAAGCTGCATAGTATGTTTAACATGTTAAGTATTATGAAAAGCCTAAAGAAAAAGGGACCTACCGTTTTAGATTAACAATGTAGTATAATAAAAGAGTAAATTCCTCAAATGCACAAGTGACAAAAATTCCATACAAATGAATAAATAATTGAATATTTCTTATAGACATAAAATAATTTAGATAGTTTCTTAGTTTCTTTAAAAATCTCTCCCTTTTTTTCAATGCACTTATCTTCTGACGACAATCAATGAAATACCTCACTCATATTTTCCTTCCAGGAAATTCATTAGTATTACCTTTCAAACTTGTATTTGCATGCATTTAAATAAGCCTACACATGTGGACACAGGCAAAGAGGACCTTGAGAACACTTCTCTGCCTATGCCTCTGCAGTGGAAATGGGGCTAGAAACGGAAATCAAAGGATTCAGTGCCCATCCGTGCCCTGGACACAGCCCTGCCTCCTCCTGTCGTCAGTTGTGGGAAGAACCATCTGAGAGCTCTTTCTGGCTTTCTCAGGTATGACTTACAGTTGGCAATAATGAGTTTACCTAGACCAGCACTTCTCAGACTTAAATGTGCTTACAGATCATCTGAGAATCTTATTCAAGTACAGTTTTGACTCAGCTGATCTGGGTATAGCCTCAGATTAGGCATTTCTAAGAAACTCCCAGATGATGCTGATGCTGCAGTTCCATGGGCCACACTTTGAGAAGCCAGAATCTAGACTATAGACTTCTGGAATGGAGCCAAAAAATATGAACATCTTAGCCTCAAGCTCGGGGTCCCAGACTGGGGGTCTGGATTGCTATTTTATATTCAGGACATATATTGCTTCCATAAGGTGTGCCTCAGCAGGAAGCCCAGGTGGACCCAGCAAGGCCCAGCATGGACCCTGTGATTGGGCAGGGGTGGGGGGTAGATAAGGGAAAAACAGACGTTTCTATACAGTGCTCTAGATGCAGTTCCTTTACAGAAGTTTTGGATCACAGAGTGGTCCAACAATGGCAGCGGAGGAATACTGATATAGGATGTTATCGACAGGATATATATGGTTGACGGGGAGTTATACAGGGCATATGCCCAGGGTATATAGTAATGTCTAGATATACTCATAGTGGAAACAATTAAAAACAACAGTTGGGGGGGTACTGGGCCCCTGGATGGGGGGTCACTGTCGTGGACCCTGGGGGAGCAGCGGCAGTCCCCCAGGTGCAACGGCAAGAACCAGGAAGGAAGGAGGGCCCAACAATGGGCTCCTGATACTAATGGCTATGCTTTTGAGCCTATACACCTGAAATAAGAATAAGGCCTAGAGTAGCACTGTGTCTGGGAGTTTCCTCCTGACAGCCTTCATGTTACTCAAATGTGGCCACTCTCACAGCCAAACTGTAGATGCAGTGCATTCCCCCCAGCATGGGACATGACACCTGGGGATGAGCCTCCCTGGCACTGAGGGATCACTACCACATACCAGCTGAAGATGCAACTAGAAAAGGACCTTGAATTAAAGGTTCAACACGGATCAGCAGAATATCCCTGTCTACATATAATAACATGACTTCAAAATGCTGTTTGACCTAATGTAAGGGGGAAATGGAAAGGAGAAATGAGAATATAAGGCTATGAGTCTCTAAAAAAGAGTCTGGAGGTTGTCAGAAGGAATGCCCTTATGCACAACTGAGCAGAGTCTGAGAGACAGATAAAGTAGATACAACCCCAGGTATTGGTTCTTTTGAGGTATAAAGAGACCCACGCGTTCTATGGTCATGGCAGATGGGGTTCACTGCCATGGCAGATGGCCCTTCTTTGGAGCTGGTATTTCTGCGTAATGGAATTGGACTCAGAGGGGATCTCTTTTCACAAGACTTGCATGCTACTTTATTGGAATTGTAGTTGGTGCTGGGGTTTTAGATATATTTGGGGGATTTGAATCTCTGGACTGATAATATGACACCCAGGCCCAGAGCCTCAACAGACTTCAGCTCCTACACTTTGATTTATTGTACTTACCCCACTCAGCTAACATCGAGTTGAAGAAGGTCAACCACCACACCATGGAGCCTAGAGTGTCTACAAATGAAAACAGGAGGATTGCATCCAGTATCCATGTGGAATCTAAGCCCCCACTTGACATAGATGTGCAATGGACACAACCAATCCAATGTCCACAGAGAAAATGTGGAATGGGTGTGGGAAGGGTAGCCATGGTGGCTGCTGGGTTTGGGGAATGGGAGGAAGAGATGAGATGTGGAGGCGTTTTCGGGACTTGGAGTTGTCCTGGGTGGTGTTTCACGGACAATTACGGGACATTGTAGATCCCTCCAGGGCCCACTGGATGGAACGTGGGAGAGTGTGGGCTATGATGTCGACCATTGACTATGGGGTGCAGTGATGCTCAGAGATGTACTTAACCAGGTGCAATGGATGTGTCATGATGATGGGAGAGAGTGTTGCTGTGGGCGGAGTGGGGGGTGGGGGCAGTGGGGTTGAATGGGACCTCATATTTTTTTAATGTAATTTTTTTTTAAATTTTTTTATTTTTTATTGACTTTGTAATAATATTACATTAAAAATATATATGTGAGGTCCCATTCAACCCCACCCCCCCACCCCCCCTCTCCCCCCCCCCCAACAACACTCGTTCCCATCATCATGACACATCCATTGGATTTGGTAAGTACATCTTTGGGCACCTCTGCACCTCATATACATTGGTTCACATCATGGCCCATACTCTCCTCTATTCCATCATGTAGGCCCTGTGAGGATTTACAATGTCCGGTGATTACCTCTGAAGCACCATCCAGGGCAGCTCCATGTCCCTAAGACGCCTCCACCTCTCATCTCTTCCTGCCTTTCCCCATACCCTTTGTCCATTATGTCCACTTTTCCCAATCCAATGCCACCTCTTCTATGTGGACACTGGATTGGTTGTGTCCATTGCACCTTTATGTCAAGAGGAGGCTCAGATTCCACCTGGATGCTGGATGCAATCCTCCCATTTTCAGTTGTAATCACTCTAGGCTCCATGGTGTGGTGGTTGTCCTTCTTCACCTCCATCTTAGCTGAGTGTGGTAAGTCCAATAAATCAGATTGTAGGTGCTGGAGTCTGTTGAGGCTCAGGATCTGGCTATCACATTGTCAGTCCAGAGATTCAAATCCCCTAAATATATCTTAAACCCCAACATTAACTGCACCTCCAGCACATTAGCATGAAAGTCTTATGAAGGGAGATCCCATCTGAGTCCAGATTCATCACACATAAACACCATTTCCAAAGAGGGGCCATCTGCCCTGGTAGTTAACCCCATCGGCCATGACCATAACTCCCATGGGTCTCTTTAGCCCTCAAAGGAACCAATATCTGGGGGTTGTATCTGCTTTATCTGTCTCTCTGACTCTGCTCAGTTGTGCATGAGGGCAAACCTTCTGCCAGCCTCCAGACTCTTTTTTAGAAACTCATAGCCATATAAACTCATTTCTCCTTTCCATTTCCCCCTTACTTTAGGTCAAACAGCATTTTAAAGTCATGGTATTTTATGTAGACATGGATATTCTGCTGATCCGCATTGAACCTTCCGTATAAGGTCATTTTCCAGTTGCATCATCAGTTGGTAGTTGATAGTGGTCCCTCGTTGCCAGGGAGGCTCATCCCCGGGTGTCATGTCCCACGCTGGGGGGAAGGCATTGCATTTACATGCTGAGTTTGGGTTCGAGACTGGCCACATTTGAGTAACATGAAGGCTGACAGAAGGAAATTCCCAGGCACAAAGTTGCTCTAGGCCTTGTTATTATTTTGGGTTTATCAGCTCACAAGCATAGTCATTAGTATCAGGGGCTCACTGTTGAACCCTCACTCCCTCCCGGTCCCCACCACTGTACCTGGGAGACTGTCGCTGCTCCCCTAGGGACCACGACAGAGCACCACTGGCCAGGAACCCAGTACCCCTCCTACTGTGGTTTTTAATTGTTGCCACTATGAGTATATCCAAACATTACCATGCACCCTGGACATATGTTCTGTACAGCTCCCTGTCAGTCATATATCACCTGTCATTGGTATCCCATACCAGTATCCCTCCATTGCCATTGTTGAAACACTCTGTGATCCAGAACTCCCCGAAATTTGAAGCCCAATATAATGTCATGGTCCCTTACTAGGGAATGGCATATAGCGATGAGTTTAAAGGATAGATAAAGAACTTGGATAAAGTTAGATAAAGAACTTAGATAAAGAATGTTGACTTGAAAAAATTCCACATCCTATTTCCCCCCCCCCCCCCCTAATTATTCAGCTTTTCTTCACAGGAGTCCTAGACCACAGCAATGTATATATATAATATACAGCACTCCCACACATCCACCAGAAAACCTTTTCCCTTCCACAGTGATACTCTTACGCCCTATTCATATCATATTTACTTAAAGTGATGTACAGAGTCTGAGACATTAGCTTTCTAACAAGGTGACATCTGTGTTTACATTATGGTGCATACTTTAGGATACACAGTTCTTTACATTTTTAGTTATCCTATGTTTTACATTATGGTTTACATTATCAGTCTGTCATCTCCTATATGTTATGGTGTAATATTACATGTTTTATAACCATCCTTGTGTACTCTCAAGAAACTCCTCTCTTACCCCCAATTTACTTTGGTTCCACACATTTAACGTCCATTTTCCCTTCCACCTTGGTGCCCTCAGTGATAGCCAACCTCCGTTTCCTGAGGAGCCACTTCCAGAGATAGATGGAATAGTGTTCAGGGCCTAACTTGCTCAACTGCCCCAATGCCCTGGGAGCCACCCTTTCTCTCGAGGGATACAGTTCCCTCTATTGGATGGCATTAGTCCTCCCCAGGATGTGGGTCCACCCCCACTCTCACTACTTGGGTTTCTACCCCATGGTGTCACCCACTCTGGCAGAATGAGCATTTAGACATTCCCCAGGAGCCCGTCCTGCATCAGACCCTCCCCTCCGAGCATTCTAAACAGGTAACCCTCTTTATTATATTTTGATATGATTTTCTCGGCATTTTACTCTCCACCAACACCTGAACCTCTCCTGGTTCGTATGCTACCCCTCCCTCCCCCCACTTTTGGGCAACGTTACCCACCCGTCCCTCCCCAGCCACCCTCAAACCCGCAAAGCCCCAAGCAAAGGCAACCCCTTGCCCCCCTTTTATCTCTTCTTTGTGTTCATACTTACCACCATCTCGTCTTAAATTCCACCCCTGCAGACATCGGCTCATATCCTTCCTCCACCCTCCGATTTCCTGCAAGCCTATCGTTCAGTCTCTTGCTATCTAGGGCAGCTTGTTTATTTCATATCATTGAGGTCATGTAGTATTTGTCCTTCAATGTCTGGGTTGCTTCACTCAACATAAGGTTCTCAAGATTCATCCATGTTATCACATGTGTTTGTAGTGTGTTTGTTCTTACAGCCGAGTAGTGTTCCATTGTGTGTATATACCACATTTTATTGATCCACTCATCTGTTGATGGGCATTTGGGTTGATTCCAACTTTTGGCAATAGTGAACAATGCTGCTATGAACATTGGTGTACATATATTGGTTTGTGTTCTTGTTTTCAGTTCTGCTGGGTATATTCCCAGCAGTGGTATTGCTGGGTCATATGGCAAATCTATGGCTAGTTTTTTGAGAAACCGCCATACTGTTCTCCAGAATGGTTGGATCCTTCTGCATTCCCACCAGCAGTGGATGAGTGTTCCCCTTCCTTCACATCCTCTCCAGCACTTGTATTCTTCTGTTTTTTTCATAGCTGCCAATCTTATGGGTGTAAGATGGTATCTCATTGTGGTTTTGATTTGCATTTCCCTGATAGCTAGAGATTTGGAACATTTTTTCATGTGCTTTCTTGCCATTTGTATTTCTTCTTCGGAGAAGTGTCTGTTTAAGTCTTTTTCCCATTTTTTAAATGGATTGTTTATCTTTTTATTTTCAAGATGTAGGAGTTCTTTATATATGCAAGTTATAAGTTTCTTATCAGATATATGATTGCCAAATATTTTCTCCCACTGTGTGGGCTCCCTTTTTACTTTCTTGACAAACTCCTTTGAGGTGCAGAAGGCTTTAATTTTGAGGAAGTCCCATTTATCTATTAGTTCTTTTGCTGCTCGTGCTTTTGGTGAGATATTCATAAATCCATTACCTATTACAAGGTCCTGTAGATGTTTCCCTACACTGCTTTCTAAGGTTTTTATGGTCTTGGCTCTTATATTTAGGTCTTTGATCCATCTTGAGTTGATCTTTGTATAAGGTGTGAGATGGTAATCCTCTTTCATTCTTCTACATATGGCTATCCAGTTCTCCAGACACCATTTGTTGAATAGGCCACTCTCTCCCAGTTGAGAGGGTTTGGTGGCTTTATCGAATATTATGTGGTTGTATATGTGAGGTTCTATATCAGAGCTTTCAATTCGATTCCATTGGTCTATATGTTTCTCCTTATGCCAATACCATGCTGTTTTCACCACCGTAGCTTTATAGTATGTTTTGAAGTCAGGTAGTGTGATTCCTCCAATTTCGTTTTTCTTTTTCAGTATGTCTTTGGCTATTCGGGGTCTCTTTCCTTTCCAAATAAATTTCATAGTTAGTTTTTCTAGTTCCTTAAAGAAGGCTGCATTGATTTTTATTGGGATTGCATTGAATGTGTAGATCAATTTTGGTAGGATAGACATCTTAATAATGTTCAGTCTTCCTATCCATGAACAAGGAATAGTCTTCCATTTATTTAGGTCTTCTTTGATTTCCTTGAACAATCTTGTATAGTTCTCAGTGTATAAGTTCTTTACCTCTTTAGTTAAATTTATTCCTAAGTATTTGATTTTTTTATTTACTATTGTGAATGGTATTTGTTTCTTGATTTCCTCCTGATCTTGCTCATTATTGGTGTACAGAAATGCTACTGATTTTTGCGCATTGATATTATAACCTGCGACTTTACTAAACTCATTTATGAGTTCTAGAATCTTCGTTGTAGATCTCTCAGGGTTTTCTATGTATAGGATCATGTCATCTGCAAATAATGAAATTTTGACTTCTTCCTTTCCAATTTGAATGCCTTTTATTTCTGGTTCTTGCCTCAATGCTCGAGCAAGTACTTCTAAGACAATGTTAAATAGGAGCGGCGACAGTGGGCATCCTTGTCTTGTTCCTGAGTTTAGAGGGAAGGAGTCTAGGATTTCTCCATTGTAAACAATATTGGCTTTAGGTTTTTCATATATACTCTTTATCATGTTCAAAAAATTTCCTTGTATTCCAATCATTTGGAGTGTTTTTATCAAGAAAGGGTGCTGTATTTTGTCAAATGCTTTTTCTGCATCAATAGATATAATCATGTGATTTTTTTCCTTCAATCTGTTTATATGGTGTATTACGTTGATTGATTTTCTTATGTTGAACCATCCTTGCATACCTGGGATGAATCCCACTTGGTCGTGGTGTATAATTCGTTTAATGTGTTGTTGAATACGATTAGCAAGTATTTTGTTAAGTATTTTTGCGTCTAGGTTCATTAGAGAAATTGGTCTGTAATTTTCCTTTCTTGTGATGTCTTTGTTTGGCTTTGGTACTAGGGTAATGTTGGCATCATAGAAGGAGTTGGGTAATGTTCTTTCTGTTTCGATGGTTTGGAATAGTTTCAGCAGGATTGGTGTCAGTTCTTTCCGGAATGTTTTATAGAATTCACCTGTGAAGCCATCTGGCCCTGGGCTCTTCTTAGTTGGGAGATTTTTAATAACTGATTCTATCTCTCTGCTTGTGATTGGTTTGTTAAGATCATCAATTTCTTCTTTTGTCAATATGGGCTGTTTATGTGTTTCTAGGAATTTGTCCATTTCCTCTAGATTGTCATTTTTGTTGGAATATAGTTTTTCAAAATATCCTTTTATGATAGTCTTTATTTCTGTGGGGTCAGTGGTGATATCGCCTTTCTCATTTCTTATTTTGTGTATTTGCATCTTCTCTCTTTTTTTCTTTGTTAGTGTTGCTAAAGGTTTGTCAATTTTGTTAATCTTCTCAAAAAACCAGCTCTTGGTCTTGTTTATCTGTTCAAGTGCTTTCTTATTTTCTATTTCATTTAGTTCTGCTCTTATCTTTGTTATTTCCTTCCTTCTTCTTCCTGTTGGGTTACTTTGTTGTTGTTTTTCTAATTCCTTCAAATGTGCAGTTAGTTCTTCAATTTTTGCTCTTTCTTCTTTTTTGATATATGAATTTATGGCTATAAACTTCCCTCTCAGTACTGCTTTTGCTGCATCCCATAAATTTTGGTATGTTGTGTTATCATTATCATTTGTTTCAAGGTAGTCATTGATTTCTTTTGAGATTTCCTCTTTGACCCACTGTTTTTCTAAGAGTGTGTTGTTTAATTTCCAAATCGTGGTGTGAAATCTGGGCTTCTTTCCCTTGCAAATCTCCAGCTTGACTCCACTGTGGTCAGAGATAATGTTTTGTATGATTTCAATCTTTCTGAATTCGTTCAGCCTTTCTTTGTGGCCTAGCATATGATCTATCTTGGAGAATGATCCATGTGCGCTTGAGAAAAATGTATATCCTGCTGTGTTTGGGTGTAGCGATCTATATATGTCTATTAGATCGAGCTCCTCTAATATACTATTCAGATGTTTTGTTTCTTTGGTGATTCTCTTTTGAGATGTTCTGTCCAGAGTTGATAGTGGTGTATTAAAATCCCCCACTATCATTGTAGATGTATCTATTCTTTCACTTAGTTTTTCCAGCGTTTGCCTGACGTATTTAGAGGCACCCTTGTTAGGGGCATAAATATTTATGATTGTTCGATCTTCTTGACAGATTTTCCCTTTCACTAAAATGTAGTATCCTTCTTTGTCTCTCACAATTGTTTCACATTTAAAGTCTATTTTGTCTGATATTAATATAGCTACTCCTGCCTTTTTTTGGTTATTGTTAGCTTGTATGATTGTTTTCCAGCCTTTCACTTTCAATCTCCATGCGTCTCTGGGTCTAAGATGTGTCTCTTGTAGACAGCATATGGATGGGTCATATTTCCTTATCCAGTGTCCCAGTCTGAATCTTTTGATAGGTGAGTTTAATCCATTGACATTCAGTGTTATTACTATCAAGGAATTATTTGTGTTAGCCATATTTTGATTGGATTTGTGTTTGTCATATTTTGTTTGTATTTTTTTTTTTTTGTCTTTTTTGTTGTTGTTGTTGGTCTTATACTCTCCTCCAACTTTGCCTTTCCTGTTTTTTCCTTTCTTCCTGCAGAACTCCCTTTAGAATTTCTTGAAGGGGAGGTTTCTTGTTGGTATACTCTTTCAGTTTCTGCTTGTCTGCGAATATTTTGAACTCTCCATCATGTTTGAATGCTAGTTTAGCTCGATAGAGTATTCTTGGTTGGAAATTTTTTTCCTTTAGTACCTTGACTATATCATACCACTGTCTTCTTGCCTCCATGGTTTCAGAAGAGAAATCAGCACTTAATCTAATTGAGCGTCCCTTGTATGTGATGGTTTTCTTTTCTCTTGCTGCTTTTAGGATTTTCTCTTTGTCTTGAGCATTGGATAATTTGACAAGTATATGTCTTGGGGTGGGCCTGTTGGGGTTTATGACTTGTGGAGTGCGCTGTGCTTCTTGGATATGTACATCTGTCTCTTTCAGTAGATTTGGGAAGTTTTCAGCCATTATTTCCTGCAACACTCTTTCTGACCCCTTTCACTTCTCTTCACCTTCTGGAATGCCTATAATACGTATGTTTGAGCGTTTTGCATTGTCATTCAGGTCCCTAAATCCTAATTGGATTTTTTCTATCTTCTTATTGACCCCTTCTACTATCTGTTTGATTTCTGATGTACTGTCTTCCACATCACTAATTCTCTGCTCTGTCTCTTCTAGTCTGCTGATATTTGCTGCAAGTGTATTTTTGATTTCTTGAACTATGGTGTTCATTCCCATCATATCTGTTATGTTTTTGCGTATGTCTGCAATTTCCCCTCCAAGTGATGTCTTCATGTTGTTAACCTCTTTCATTACTGCATCAAATTTGTCGGTGATAAATGTTCTGAGATCTTTCATTGCTTGTGCCAAGTTTTGCTCCCCTTCGTGATTATTGGTTTGTTGATTGGATTCAGCCATGTTTTCCTGATTATTGGTTTGGTTCGTAGATTTTTGTTGCTTTCTGGTCATCTCTTTATTTTGACGAATTTAATCAGTTCCTTAGCTTCTTTGTCTGCTCTTGGAGGTTAATTAGTTGTTATTTTTGCACAGGTGTTATATCTTCTCTTTGTCACTTTTTTCTTCTTATTCTAGTTACTTGTTGTTGGTTAAGTTCACTTTAGAGGAAAGTATTAGTGTTGGGGAAAGGCAATTGTGTAAGCAAGGGAAAAGTGTAAAGTTGTATTGGTGATGTATGTTAATAAAGCAGGAATATGAGATCTGGAAGGATGGAGGTTAGATTCATGTAGATTGTATAGAGTTATAGCTGTAGGTAGAGTACCTTTTATGAAGTTGATGACTGAATTTGGGAGGAATATGGTATGAACTACACAGCTATTGTTTTCATGAGAGAGGGAAAAAGAAAAGAAAGGTAATAGTTTCAAGAGTGGATAATAGACAGAAAACAGAACAAAGGTATTAGAAATTAAGAGTTAGACACTTTGTGGATCAAAGAACGGGAGGTGGGGGGTGGAATATAGGAGAGACAGTAGATGATAGTGGATATCAAGATGCAGGGGAAGGGGGATAGTGTAGGTAGCCTAAATCAGTTCACACAGAAATGAGGCAGTGGAGGATGGGAAAACCCAGCAAATGTGAGGTGTTCCCTGTAGCACCTATTGTATACTTGAATTAAAGTAAAAATAAGTGGAAGATGAGGGACAAGAGGAAAAGAGAAAACCGAAAAAAAAAAAAAAAAACAAAAAACAAACTAATTATAATAAAGAAAAAAGAAAGGCAAGAAGAAAGGAAGAAAGAAAAAGAGGATGGGCAAACGGTGGGGAACAGATAGGGAGAAGAGAGATACAGGTACACACGTGTCACAATTGCAACACTATCTAAAACAACAACTTCCCCCCGCTTTGCCCTAAAACCCCCCCGTCTGTCTGCCCAAATGGGTCTGCAAGCACCTCCCTTCCCACAAACCCCCAATAGGCCGCCCAGGGCCCACGAACTCCCCAGTACTGCAGATGCTCAAAAAAAAAAAAAAAAAAAAAAAAAATTAAGTAAAATTAAAAAAAAAAAAAAACAAAAAACAAACAAACAAACAAACAAACAAAAAAAAAACAGAAACCCCTCCGCAGGCCCGGCTCCGCCCGCCGCGGAGGCTTGGACCGGCTCTGCCCGGCTCCTCACGCCGCCTTGGCCTGGCCTGGCTCCGCCCAGCTGCGCTCGCTACAGCGGCCCAGCCGGCTCCGGCGTCCACCTCCCGCCACCGCGGCCTGGACCGGCCCTGCCCGGCTCCGTACCCGCCGCGGCCTGACCCGGGCCCGCCCGGCTCCAAACGCTACCGCGGCCCGCAGCCGGGGCCTGCACCGGCCCCGCCCGGCTCCAAGCGCTACCGCGGCCCGCAGCCGGGGCCTGCACCAGCCCCGCCCGGCTCCAAGCGCTACCGCGGCCCGCAGCCGGGGCCTGCACCGGCCCCGCCCGGCTCCAAACGCTACCGCGGCCCGGCTCGGCCTGGCTCGGCCCCGCCCGGCCCCGCTCACCGCCGGCGCAGCGCGGCCCGGCTCCGGCGTCCGCCGCTGCGGCCCGGCCTGGCTCAGCCCCACCGAGCGGGGCTAGATGCCTCGTCTCCGCCTACCCAAGAAGGGAATCCTCTACAGGTAGCTGGGATCTCCGTGTATATTTCACCGACGAATCCTCTCTGTTACCTTCCCTCCAAATCGATGTCCAGACACCTCCGGACCAGCAAAAATCCCGAAACAATCCGGTCCCAAAGAGTCTCCAACGCCGCCCAGCCGATTCCCTGCAGAAGACTCTAACAGGGATGTTCACTCAGCCGCCATCTTGCCCCCTCTCTTTTTAATGTAATTTAAAAAAAAAAATAAATAATAATAAAAAAAAATAGATGCAGTTCAGCTGAGATCAGGAAGTGGGACTAGAGCCGGCCATTGTTTCCACTTTTCCTTCCCATGTGCTCTGACCAAGGGCTCCGGGGCTCAGTTGGCATGGAGAAAAGGCCCTGTATTTCCGTGGCCTAAAGTAATTTTGGGCACTTGTCAGGTTTTCATTAATGTTGGTTGATGAACGATTGACAAATGCTGAAAGTATACAACAAAATGGCACACACTCTAGTGAGATGGGTATGGCTTTGAGGGCTAATTCTGCCCCTTAGTAGCAACTTAACTGCCCTAAACTTCAGCTTCTTCCTTTATAAGATGGCAATAACAAAAGTCCCACCACCTGGGGCTGTTTTAAGAAGTACCTTCAAATAATACACAGCATGACATAAGGCTTGTGCTCAGTAAATGCAGCTCTGATTTTCATTACTATCAACAATTCCTTTATTTACATGTGAAGAACAGTAGGGGTTGGGGGGAAACAGGGGAAGTGTGAAACCACATGCCTTGGAACCCACATGAGAAACATGACCTTCTCCCCTAGCTCCAGGAAATATCACAAGACTGGGAATGTTTATTTAGAGACTCAGCTTGAAAGTTCTTAATTATCTGATTAATGACCATCCCACAAAGGGTTTCTGATACAGGATGATGGTTTTAAGTGTATTTGGACTCAAGGGGAAGATTCTAACCTGCTGCTATCTGAATTGTGAAATATTTAAAATGGAATGTATGGAGTGGGGAGGTAATTATGTGCATGGCAAACATATGGTGGAAGATATATTTCTCCCGCTGAAAGAAACAAGTTCAAACGTGTAAGATACACACATTCTCCCTCCTATAAATACACAGATTGGATGATGCTGCGGCAACATTTTGTTAAGTACCAGCCTCCTGGAGAAATCATTCGAAGCATGTTATCGGAGGAACAGATGGTCGGCGTCCCTCCTGGTCTGAAGGTATTTCTGGCCGTCATGTGGTTATTCTATAAATAAACCCCACTGAGCGGCAAGAGAAGGTAAGCAGTTGGTTGTATTCTCTGACTTTCCAAAAGAAAGCCTTAAGGGGGAAAAAGGGGGGGGGGCAGGACTGACTATAAAAATGATTCTATCATAGTACCTGAGGGCTAGAAGTGGCCTTGAAAAACCACCAAGATTATCTGTTTATTATAGGTGAAACCTAATTTGATTAGTTTCAGTGTGACTTGTAAATATCTTCAGAGGATAAGTCCAAATTCCAATTGTGACATGTGTGGCATTGTTCAAAATCCTTTATTGTGTAGATTCTGCCCACCTGGATCCATTCCTCCTCTTCTTCTCCCCCTAGCTCACCTCTCACCCACTACCAGGGAATCATTTCTGATCCAGTTCAGGTAACCCACAGTACATAAGTGTTTCTGCTGGTCCTCTCTGACCTCAGGGGGCACCCATCAAAGGAGGTAGTGCAAATAAGTGCCAACTAACCTCCAAGGATTTTGCATTCAATGTATCTTTTTTCCTTACAATTGCATTGTTGTGGATTGAATTGTGTTCCCTCGAAAAAACAAAAAACAAAAAAACAAACATGTTCTAGTCCTAATCCCTGGTGCCATGAATGGGACCTAAATTTGGAAAATTTGAAGATGTTATTAATTAAGACAAGGCCAAACTGAATTAGGGGTGGGTCCTAATCTAATTTGGCTGGTGTCTTTGTAAGCAGAGGAAATTGCAGGAGAAATTTGGTCATAGTAAGAGAGAGACTGATGGAGGCAGAGACTGAGTAGAGCTGCCACAAGCCAAAGAACACCTTGGCTTGCTGATCACCCACCCAAAGCTAGAAGAGAGTCATGGAAGAGATTCTCCCCTTTCAGAGGAAGCATGGCCCTGCCAATGGCTTGACTTTGGACTTCTTACTCCAAAGCTGAGAGCTAATAAATTTCTGTTGTTTAAGCTCCCTACTTTGTGGTACTTTATTACAGCAGTTTGGGAAAACTAAGACTTGTACACTGAAGCATGTTTTATTATTCCCATTCTACAGTGAGGCTATTGAAGTCCAAGGTGTTGACTTACTCAACCAACATCACACAGGTGGGAAGTGGAAATCAGGTAGAGACTGCAGCCAAATTGCCTACATCCGTGACTCTCCATCAGAATTGGCAACACTCTTATCCTGTCTAATTCTTTATCCTTAACACCTCCATAGAAAGTCTTTTCTCAGTAACTAAGCAGCAGCCATTTACTCTTTAAAGCAGAACATAAAACTCTTTGGTTCATTCATTCATTCACTTATTTGTTTTTAACTCTTCAATGTGATAAGGGTGAAGGATTTAGGGCAAACTTTCTCAAGGCAGAAATCTCTTGTCATTCTTTAGATGTCTCCATCTCTATCTCCATCTAATCCTAGTTAGGTGTGTAAGATCTCAGAACCTTAGTTTTCAGGACTGTAAAGTAGGGAAATTACCCACCTCAGAAAGTTGTTGTGATAATGTCCAAGTGCTATCTGACATATGCCTAAATGTTCAGCCAGAATATCCTTTTCCTTCCTATGCAGAATGAAATAGGACAAGGCCCCTTCTCACAGTCACCACCACCTATCTCTTTTTTTTAAAACAGATTTTTAATTGTCTTTTGTTAAGATAAATAGATCACACAAAATATTACATTAAAAAACATAAGAGGTTCCCATATACTCCTCTAGCACCACCCACCCCCTGCTCCTCCCACCTATCTTCTGAGGTGTTGGTTTGCTTCCCAAATTTCTAGGGCTGGGTTTGGAGGGTTTTCTTACAGTTTAAGCTCTGCTGGTTTCATTCATTGCTGTAGCTCAACACAAAACAATGGGAATGAGAGCTGCCCAAGGGAAGTACTTAATAGATCTTTGTTGAATAAATTTTTTGATAAATGAAAACTGAAAACAAAATTACTTTTTCAGAAAATTTTCCAGTACTTTAATTTTCATAAAATAAGTTCGTTCTTCACCCATTAAAAATAGCTATTTTAAAAATAACACTCTTTTAAAAATCCAAGTTGTATTCTATAGGGTAAGTTTATTAGCAATTTCTTAAGGAAACTGGGGGTTTTAAGGTGCTAAAAAATTTTATTTGTTTCTGAAATTCCTTGTTCCCACATTCAAAGAACAACAAAATGTCTCACTTTAAGTATCTAAATGAAAGGTTAGTCATTTATTTTTGTATTTAATTTCAGAAATAGTTATTTTTGATAATTTAGTACTTTAGCTTTAGGGGAACAAACAGTCCTATGCAAAAGAGAGCATGATTGAGAGTTTTAAAAGTCTTTGAAGTAGTTTGTCTAACTGTTACAGTTATTATTGGTCTGACATGGAAAGCATGTCCTTTGATACAGAAATGACATATAGAACAGTTATGTTGGGATGTGATAGGCAGAAACAGACTATCTTCAGGCAACTTCAGGCTGCCAAATTTACTTATTGCCAACCATCAAATTTCTTTTTGAAATGTTAACTGTATCCTTATCGAATAAATATATCCTTATTATTTCGTGAGCCCTTTCTTTGGCCCTGGCATTCACATTTTCCCTGGAAACATGGTCTTGGGGAGAAGAACAGTAGCAGAAGCTGATCTGAGAGAAGAATTTGCAAGGCATGGCGGACGAAGTCCTGGGTGGCCCTGGTCCAGGCCCTGCTGCAGGGTCCCTGGAGAACTTGGGCCAAGACACATGAGCCTGTGGGCCTTGGGGACCCCATCTGAAAATAGTTTAAGCTGGACGAATAATTTCCAACTTCTTCTCTAACAGTCTTAAAAGTAGTTCCTCTTTCCTCTGCTTTGAAATATGCTCAGAAAAATTAGAAACCGCAGGAACAATAACAAAAAACTTCTTTATATATACATATAAAATGTATCTGTATAGGAATAGCTACGTATGTGTAGACATATGTCACCACAAAAGCAAGCGTTGTTTATTATAAATGCTATTTTGTACTTCAGTTTTTTCTGACATTTGGCAAATTCCTCCCCCTTGGGTGCAGGACTGATCACAATAAACATCTCAACCTGGACCTTAGAGCCGCTTGCTGCCTGTGCCGGTCTATTTTTGGTTTAACTTTCTTAAAATTTTGACATAATTATAGAATCAGATCAAGTTACAAATATGGTAAATAGAAGTACTGTGTCCCTTTCACAGTTTTAGCTGTGAAAAATCTGGCTTTCATCACATATGGTATATATCCTTATTTCTCCAACCCTATTCTACAAGTAAAGTAGTTTCAGAATTGCTAATCCATACCCCTGTGAGCACCAAATTTACTAATTTGCAGTTCTTATGGTCTTTAGCTTTAGGAAGGATTTTGTTCAGTCAAAATGCAGTTTCCAAAGTTGCTTGGCTTGTCGTTCTGCTTCCCTGCCCCTTCAGCATGGTCTTCTCATACAGGTTGTCGTGTAAGTAGGTTCAGTTGCTGCTGTTTGAATTCTACTTTGGATTCCACTACATCCTGGTTGTTTTTTTTTCCTTTTCTTTTCTTTTCCTTCCCACCCCTCCCCCACCCCTCCCCCACACTGCTTTTTTTTGCTGTCTGTGTCCATTCCTTGTGTGTTCTTTTCTGTTTCTCTTTTTGTCTTCTCGCTTTCTCCTGTAGGATTCACCGGGATTTGATCCTGGGGACCTCTAATGTGGAGAGAGGTTCCCTGTCAGCTGTGTCACCTTGGTTTCTGATCTCTGCCGTGCTTCACCTTGATTCTCCTCTTCATCTTTCTTTTGTTGCGTAGTCACCTTGTTGCATGACTCACTTGTGCGGGCACTGGCTCACCATGTGGGCACTGGCTCACCATGCGGGCACTCATGCAGGCATTTGGCTTACCACATGGGCACTCAGCTCACCAGGCAAGCACTTGCTTGGGCACTTGGCTCACCATGAGGACACTGGCTTGCTGTGTGAGCACCGGCTCACCACATGGGCATCCACGTGGGCACTCAGTTCACCATGTGGGCACTTGCATGGGCACTCTGTCAGCTTGCCACGTGGGCACTTGCATGGGCACTCCACTTACCATGTGGGCACTAGGCCCACCACATGGGCACTTGGCTCATTGCACGGGTGCTCAGCTCACTGCGTGGGCACTGGCTCACCATACAGGCACGCTTTCCCTTCTTCTTTTTTCACCAGGAGGCCCCAGGGATTGAACCCGGGTCCTCCCATATGGTAGGTGGAGGCCTTATCACTTGAGCCACATCTGCTTCCCCCTGGTTGGTTTTAATTGTTTATTTTGGAGATAGGTGAAATATTCCTATAATTCTAAGAGTCGGGGCTATACAAAATGGTCTGCTCAGGGAGATGTCCCTCCTGCCTGAGCCCTACAACCCATTCCTTCTTTCCCCTTCTTTCTGGTCTCTTCCTACCCACCCAGCTGTAGGTTACCAATCTCTGTACTTGCTGGTTTATCCTTCTTTAATATCTTTTTCACAAGTGAACAGATACATCTGTATTTTCATATATATCCTTCAATCTTATAGGAGAGGTAATTTTTGGCAATTTTCATTTTTCACTTAGCAGTATATCCTAAATATCACCTTTTATACTAGTTAATAGAGCTCTTTCTTTCTTTATTTTTATTTCTGTTACAGCTACACATTATTCCATTGTGTGGATGTACCATAGTTGTTTTTTGCCAATAACCCTACTATGTATAGATATTTAGATTGTTTCTAATATTTTCAGTAACAATGCTGCAATGTGTAACATTGTGTGTGTATTTTTGTATTGTGGAATCTTAGGAGTAGAATTGCTGTGTCAAAAAGTTAGTACATATGTAGTTTTTGTGGGTATTGTCAAATTCCCTTGCGGGAAGTTTCTGTCACTAATATTTGAAGAAACCCTGCTTTTCTCCATAGCCTCCTTGAGGGGCTATATTGTCCTACTGTTTAATCTCTGTTAATTGGAGAGGTGAGAAATGTTTCCTCAGTGTTGTCCTAAGTTGTATTTCTCTAATTGTGAGTTAGTTTTAAATTTTTTTATATGTTTGAGGACCATTTTAATATCTTATTTTGTGAATTGTCTGTTCATATCTTTTGCACATTTTTTTCTATCAGCTTTTTGGTCATCATTTGTCCCTCAGTTTGTATGAGTTCTTTATAAAGAAGGAATCTGAACCCTGTGTATGTGGTAAACATTATGAATTCCCCCATCAATTGCCTTTTGATTTTGTACCATGTATTTTTTTTTTTTGTCTTAAGTCAATTTTATCAATCTTTTCTTCTATTGACTCTGGATTTTGAGTGATAGAAAGTCTTTCCCCAACCTGAAATTAGAAAGGGATTCTTTCACATAGTATTTGTATGGTTTCACTTTTCATACTTATGTCACTAACCCATTTGGAGTTTATGTTTGTGTATACTGTGAGAGATATTAATCTAATTTTATCTTTTTCCAAATGGCTACCCAGCTGTCCCAGCACCATTTATCAAAAAGTCCATCTTTGCCTGGAGTTCATCTCAAACCCTATTTGTCTTGGAATATCTGCTTCTTGCTGCAGGATCTTTGTCTTTACTTTTATTTCTACTCAAAGAATAATGTTTACGTATAATGACTTTCATAATATGATTGCCAGTGAACTCTAGCTGCTCCGTCATTTGCCACATAAAATAACAGCTTACCTATTGGGTTTGTCAAAAAGCACTGCTGTTCTCCTACACTCTGGTTTATTGGACTTACCCCACTCAGCTAACATGGAGTTGAAGAAGGTCAACCACCACACCATGGAGCCAAGAGTGCCTACAACTGAAAGCAGGAGAATTTCATCCAGTATGCATGTGGAATCTAAGCCCCCTCTTGACATAGATGTGGAATGGACACAACCAATCCAAGGTCCACAGGATGGAGGAATACAGTAAGGATTAGAGTGGACTTACTGATATTCTGTTCATGAACTATTGTGGTTAATAATTGAGAAAATGTGGCATTGGTATGGAAAAAGTGGCCATGGTGGCTGCTGGGTGCAGGGAATGGGAGGAAGGGATGAGATGTGGAGGCATTTTCGGGACTTGGAGTTGTCCTGGGTGGTGCTGCAGGGACAATTACCAGACATTGTAGATCCTCCCATGGCCCACTGGATGGAACATGGGAGAGTATGGGCTATGATGTCGACCATTAACTATGAGGTGCAGCGATGCCCAGAGATGTACTCACCAAATGCAATGGATGTGTCATGATGATGGGGGAGAGTGTTGCTGTGGGGGGAGTGGTGGGGTGGGGGCAGTGAGGGTGAATGGGGACCTCATATATTTTGAATGTAATATTTTAAAAAAATGAATTAAAAAAATTAAATTGAAAAAAAAAAGCACTGCTGTTGATGTTGTAACTCTTTCTGTATCTCACCCACAGGCTCTGTCTTCAAGCTGGAGTGATGAGAATGGGATATTTAAAATATCCTTTTGCAGAAGGTCCTTTGCTATTCATGCTGATGTTTGAAACCACAATTCCCATACTAGAAAACTGTTGGGGGAACTGAATCATTTCTCCCACAAGACATGTTCAGATCCTACCCTTAGGTCCTGTGGGTGTGGACTTCTTTGTAAATAGAATCTTCGAAGATCTTATCCTGATTAGGTCAAATTGAAACAGCCTGGGATACTTACAAGTGGAGAAAATCTAGATATAGAGAAGTAGAAAGAATAGCGCAAGATCTAAAGAGACAGATTGCCAAGTGACAGGCAGAGATTGGCTGTCAACCAGCCACCAGGAGCATGCTACAGACTTTGCAGGAAGCATGGCCTGTTGACACCTTGAATGTGGACTTCAGGGCCCCAAATTTGTGAGAAAATAAATTCCTATTATTTAAGCCAACCTGACTGTGCTGTTCGTCATAGCAGTCCTGGTAAACTAAGACAGAAGCCAAGGGTCCACCTGCATAACAACACTTACCAACTTCCTAAATAGTAGCCTACAGATTGTAGGCTTTGGGGGTTGGGTAACTACTATATCTTCAGGATCCAGTACAGCACCACACACATTGGCCGCAGCAATTAAATCTTTGTTTAATAAATGTGTGAATGAAGGAATGAATTCCTGAGTGGTGTACTACTCTTAAATTATTTCAAGTCCAGTGTTGAAGCAGCTATGATAACATGAGGTGGGACATTGAACACATATTTCTCAATCATATTTAAATAAGAAAAATGATATTTTTAAGTATATGTTATCACTATGGATCAATTATCTGGGTGTTTCTTCAAGGGTCAGGCTTTGCCCAGTGTCATTTCACTTTGCTTAGCTCACTTATTCTTCATCACAATTCTGTGAAGCAGATATTATTAGCCTGTTTAACAGTGCAGGGGGTTCCAGTAATTTGCACATGATGACATAGCTACTAAGTGAAGCCTGGGTTTTGGACTTGAAGTCCATGGCTCTTTCTCAACTGCGTGCTTGAGAAATGTTAAGGTCTTTGTCAAATATGCAGAACCTATAATAGTACCATGATAGTCATAGCTGTTCATGTGCAAGAATTTGCTGATATTTAAAAACTCCCTCAGTATTTTGCTGCTTCTTGAAATATTATCATACCTCAATCTTAACAGGTAGTAAATAATTCAGACTGAATTTGGCAGTATCAAATGTTTGTCCTTTCCCACTTTCTGTTGGCTTGACTGAAAATTATTTTCCCTCTTCAGTTGTTTACTGAACAAAAATGCCTTTACATTATTTTCTAAGCCAGCTATGTGGTCTGGTCTATTTTCCCCCATGGTTGCAATGAATAAATTGTGCAAAATCTACTTGCTCTGGTAATGGAGATTCTGCTAAGAAAACGTTCAGTTAGACTCACACAATAAAGCACACCAATCTGATGTCTGGGTCAGATTCAAGAAATGAATTCTCCCCTGTTTCAGAAGTCATTTTATTCTGGAGGACCGACTATCATGTTATAAGTTGGAAAATATAAATCTTTATTTAGAATTACTCTGAATTTTCTGATTGGTCCATGATATATTTACTAAATGTAATGACTGGTCAAAGGCAGTTTCAAATAATGGTGGTATGGTCTTTACCAGGGCTTCCTGAGCCCCTTCCAATAAGAACATGATAAAAATACTAAGCATTTGTCAGAGCATTTTATTGTCAGTATATAATGGTCCTGCATGTGGAGGCAGTTGTGAGCAGGGAAAGGACTGAAAATGAATTCTGTTTGGAGTCAGACATTCCAGGTTCAATTTCTGGCTGAAAAATTTGATAGTCAATTGACTTTACTCAAGTCTTACCCTTTCTGAAACTGAAAAATGGGGAAATTTAAATGAAATTTGCATATGGAGCATTCTATTTGTCTAAAACACTATACGAATATAACATTTTATTATTATAGTCACTTTTCTTATATTTTTAAATTCCTGCTGACATAGTAAGGTAGATTGTGGTAACAGCATATAAATCTGTACAACAACTTACTTGAGGAGTGAGTCTTCTGCTTAAGTTCTTTGTACAGAGGGGAAAACTGACTGAGAGTGAGGGAGCTCAGGTTTCTGCCAGATGCTTCGACAATGATTCCATGTACACGATGCTTTCAGGTCATCTTCCAGGAACCAGGAGGAAGTTGAAGATGTGCATGTTCTTGTTTACCACAATTGATTTGAGTTATACAGAGAATGCTAAAAAGAGTAGGTCCTGGGAAGTGGCTGTGGCTCAATCAGTTGGGCTCCCATCTACCATATGGGAGGCCCTGAGTTTGTGTCCCAGGGCCTCCTTGTGAAGGCAGGCTCACCTGCACACTGCAGAGAGCAAGGTGATGCAACCAAAAGGGAGACAAGTAAAAACACAGAAGAACAGGCAGCGAATGGACACAGGGAGCAGACAGCAAGCAAGCCATGAGAGGAGGTGGGGAAGAGTAAATCCTAATCTGTTCCCTTAAGGAGTTCACAGTATTTGGGAGGAAAAGGCTAATGCACACCCAAATAACTGACTGATAAGAAATTACTTCACAGGCTCCCAGGGCAGATGATATTACATTTGTCTAATTTTTCAGAATCTCTGCTGAAGTCCCATTTGGGTCAATGAGCAGTAAGATCAGATACTCCTCTGAGGCCTTCACCTTCCCCACCCCAAATGGCCAAGAATTTTGGAGATTTTTCCATTCTGAATGAATCAACTCTGTTTCTGAACACAAGGAGAGAAGAAAGGAAAATTATCAGGACTCTTGTGTTGAACCCCACTTTGGGGTTGTGGTTTGTCTGTCATGTTCCACAGTGCCATCCTTATTACCCTTGGTGTCCCTGAGGTATGGCCTGTAGCATTTCACAATTATAGCATTCTGACTTACATTCATATGCCTGCCATTGTTCTAAGGTGTAGCAGTCTTACAAGAGTAGCTGGTAAGAAGGCATTTCCTGTTATTCTTCCTTGACCATTTAGGCCTGTGGCATCCAATATGGTGGTCACTGGCCACAGGAGCTAGAGCCCCATGTGGCTAGGACAAACTAAGTGTAAAATACCCACTGGATTCCAAAGATTTAATTTATAAAGACAATTGTAAACTATCTCATCAATAATTTTTATTATAATTATTTGTTGAAATGATAATATTTTAGATATATTAAGTTAAATAAACTGTAGCACTAAAATTAAATCTCTCTACTTTTAAAAATGTGGGTACGTGGGAAGTGGATGTGGCTGAAGCAGCTGGGTTCCTGCCTACCACATGGGTGGTTTCAGGTTTGGTTCCTGATGTCTCCTAAAGAAGACAAACAAGACAGCATGCTGACTCAATGGGCTGGCGCAATGAGGTGACATAACAAGGTAATGCAACAAGATGTTGCCACGAGATGATTCAATGAGGAGACACAATGAGAAACACAACAAGCGGGGAGTGCAGGTTGCTCAATTGATTGGGTACTTCTCTCACACATGGGAGGTCCTGGGTTTGGTACCTCCTAAAAAGATGAGCAGACACAGAGAGTACACAACAAACAGACAGAGAGAACAGACAGTGAGCATAAACAACGAGGTGTGGGGGGACATGAAATAAATAAAAAATATATATATCTTTACAACGTGGGTACTGGAAAGTTTAAAACCATATATATGACTCACTTTATATTTCTTTTGGACATTGCTGATCCAGTCATTGACGTTTTCAAGGTACTTGTTAATACTACCCCTTTCGTCATGAAAATTTTTCCTTTGGGGGACTTTGGTGTCCTCTCTTGCTAGCAATTTTTAATTTGGTCATCCTAACTGACCAGAGAAGTTCATTGTCTCCTGAAAAGAAAAGTGGCCATAATCTAGATCCCTTTCCTCCTAGGAGACTTCTAGGCTTATTTGTAATTTTATTGATCTCTGCCTCAGCAACCAGTTCTGTATATCAAGGGGAATTTGGAGGGGATGTTTTTGTTAATCTGTTGAAGATCCTAGTGTTTTATTCCCTCTCTCCCATATGACCATCCACCTTTTTACTATTTAAGAAAATTAGAACTACTCTAGACATTTCTCTTCAAATGGAGACAATGTACTGTCTCCAACATTATGCAGGGAAGCTGGTAATACTTAAAACTGCCTAATTTATAATACAAGGTGATGTGCTTGTACAGGGAAGTACAGGGAAACGAGGAGAAGACAAGCCACAACATGGCCAACAGACAACATGGCCTCGAAACCCTGCTGAAAGTTTAGTAGGTGGTTGGGAAATAAAATCAGAAACAACAGCAACAAAGAGACCAAAGTGCTGTATAAACCAGGAGGAAATAAGAATGTTTAAATGATGTTCTTCACACATCATCTCATCCCAGGAAAGGAAACCAGAGGAGATGAATGATGGGATTAAATCAGCTAGAGATGTGGCACTCACAGATGCACAAGAAATGAATGATGGCTTCAGGCATAGCCTGTGTATGCCAGAGTCAAAGAGCTAACAATAGGCTTACTTCCTCTCAGGTCAAAACTAAAACTCTGGTGTTCCCACAGCCAGGCTGCCATCCTCCACTAGAGCTGTCTCCACTGGAGCAGTCATTAAATCTCCACAAAGGCCCTCGTGTGTATTATGGCAAATATCTCAGAGCATCTTTCTCAGCATAGAGCTTGAAGTACCACTGTGGTCAATTTTAAATATTGCTCTTATTCCTTCTCACAGCTCAGAAAATGCAGGGAGACACTCAGAAGCTTCCTGGAACATAAAATTTTAAAATCTGAACTCTTTTTTCACGACGAGTGCCAAATATATGCAAAGCTATAATTCACAGGATTCAAAGCCGCTCTCCAGGGGAAATAAGGGTTGATCAGGTGAGTTTCCTGTTGATACAAGTATGCTGAAAATGCTAGGCTGCCTTGCAAACTAGTCAATGACATCGCTACTGTGACCTTCTTCCCAAGCTATAAAGTGTTGAGCTGTTAAGAAGAGGTACTAATTATTCAAATGGGAGTAGGAGAAAGGAAGTGTCCTTGACTTTATTACATTGTTTTCTTGTGATGTCTCAGGTGGCAAGGAATTTTGTGGGTATACCACAGTAGGTAGTGAAGGCTAAGGATGGGTGGTGGTGGTGGACTTGATCAACGTCCTGGGTTAAGATGACCAAGGGGCTAAATGTGGAAAAATGGCTTCTTGCTTAGAAAGATCTGCTTTCCGATTGCAGCATCTTCTAAAGGATATCATCTGGTCAACTCCATGACAAACAATTGTAAAAATGAATTGAAAACACATGCCCACTGTAGCAGTTTGATATTATTGATGAATTCTAAAAAAGAAACATTGGATTATGTTTGTAAACTGATCTTTTTCTCTGGGCATATTAGATTATACTGGATTCATAGATTTACATGATTAAGTAATTATGTAAACCTCTTGTGTAATTATGTAAACTCCCAGTAGGGAGGTGAGTCTCCACACTTTGTTGAGTGGGGACTCCCAGATAGAAGGCATGACAAAGGACAGAGTTAAAGGTTTCTGATGTTGGAGTTTTGATGTTGGAGTTTGATGCTGAAGCCTTAAACTGGAGCCCCAGGAAGTAAGCACACAGAGGAAAGAGAAGCAAGCCCCAGGAAGGGAGGAACCCAGGAAGCCTGAACCTTCATAGATGTCGCTAGCTATCTTGCTCCAACATGTGAAAATAGACTTTGGTGAGGGAAGTAGCTTATGCTTTATGGCTTAGTATCTGTTAGCTCCTACCCCAAATAAATATTCTTTATAAAAACCAACCAATTTCTGGTATTGTGCGTCAGTACCCCTTTGACTGCCTAATACAACCACAAACAGAAATAGGCAAGAACTTTTATAATAGCCTTATTCGTAGTAGTGAAAAACATGAAACAAATTAGATGTTCATCAGTAGGTTAATGGATAAAAAGAAGTGTGGCATATTCATTCAGTAGAATGCTACTCAGGAATAAAAAGTAACAAACTACTGATAAATAATATAATAATATGGAAGAACCTCAAAAACCTTGTATTTGGGCAAAAGGAGGCAGAATAAAATATTATGAACTATCTCATTCCACTTATATGAAGTTCTAGAATAGGAAAAACTAAGTTATGGTGACAGATATTAGAGTAGTAGTTGTCTCTAGGGGGAAAGAATCTGGAATGGGACACAAGGGAACTTTCTGAGATGATCAAAATGTTCTGTATTGTTACTGGAGAGGTAGTTACACAAATTATACATTTGTCACAACTTGTCAAACTACATGAGAATTTACATTTTACTGTATTTAATTATACTTCTATTTTTTTAAAACATTATTTTGGGCCATTTTCCAAGCTTAAACATAATTTCCTTATAATCTGTTAGTTCAATCTGACTTTAAGAGTTTATCAAACATATAGCCTTCTTTTTTCCCATGGATATATATTTTTAACTCAGTCCTTTACTACTTTACAAAAAATTGGAGAAAAAAAAGTCAAAGTAGACGGAACATGAAAGGGCCTCTCAGCAAGTGTTTCTGCAAGCATCTGCCTTTAAAAGAAGTGAGGATGATTTCCTCCACCAGATATCTAGTTTTAGAGACTATTTTATTGATCATTGGACAGTAATGGTTCCCTTAGAAACCAGCAACTAACATCTGAAACAGAATTTGGAGTATGAAAAAAAATATCCTGAATATTTTAGTCGTTTTACCAAAGAGGCCAGCATGTGGATAAAGAATCTACCATTTTAAACAGTATTTAAGTTGAGATAATATAGCTTTAAAAGAGAGAGATAAACTGTTCTTACCACATAATGTTTCCACTTGCTTGATAGTCATGCATATCAGTAAAGTTTCATCTGGCCTTTGGTCCATGTCTGCTGATCCAGCACATTCAAATCCGGTGCATGATGACTAAGGATATCTGGATGTGGACTACCCAATGGCCAATTCCATGCCACATACTTTATGACATGTAGAATCCTGAGAAAGTAAGGAATCTTTGTCTCAGCTTGTACAAAAGTGGTCTCAAATAGATGCCAAAAGAGCATGGGGATCCTGATAATAATAATTAATAATAATAGTACTGTTTCAGTCTGTTGACTTGCTCATGGGTTCTCTTTTCTTTGGCAGTCACTTGATGATGATGATAATGATGATGATGGTGCAGTTTATGAGAATGTTGGTGGTCAAGGGGAATGTGGATAGTGAATATATTGCTCACAACAATTTATCTTGTGACTTGACCTCTCTATTTTTTTGCTCATATTAATCTGTTAAATCAAGACTATGTTCCCTTTTGTCTTAGTTTGTCATAGGGCTGCTGATGCAAAGTACCAGAAATGGGTTGGCTTTTTTCAAATAGGGGATTTACTTAAATTGAAGACTTATAGTTACAAGACCATTAAAGGTCCAAATCAAGGAGTGATGCTTTCTCAACAAAGTCAATTACTGTTGATTTTGGGGACTTGCCACATGACAAAGATGGATGCTGATCTCTGCTCAGGTCTCTGCCTTCCCCTCCAGAATCTACTGTCTCCTAGAGCTCAGCTGAGGGCAGCCAGACACAGGGCTTGTCTTTTATTGGGCCTCCTTTCTGTCTTAGCTGTTCTGTTTTCTTCCGGATTTCAGATGTGAGTTATCAGGTACATGGTTCATCTCTTCAGCCTTGAGCTACTCCACAGCCTCAGCCTCTTGGGAGTGTCTTTCCATGCCTCTGTGCTTCTCTTGTTCCAGACTCTGGGACCTTTCTCAGCCCTCAGGGCTTCTTTTTTTCCTCTTTCTCACCTGGCAATATGGCATCTCAATATGGCAGCTTCCATTTCCTCTGTGTTTGTCTTTCTGTATCTCCTTTTATATCAGCTCCAGTAAGAGGGTGGAGACACAACCCAGTCATGACGCACTATATAGTCCAATCAAACGCAACCTAATCAAGTGATTTAAAGTGAATCTAATGCAATCAAAGGGTACCATACCCACTGGAATAGATTAGTTCAAGAACATAATATTTTATTGGGGGGGGGGCAGGGATTCATTAAAGAACTTCAAACTGTCACACCTGCCTAATTTACAGATTCAATCAAATAACTTCCACAACCCTGGACATGTACACTCCCTAGCAGTACAACTTTCCTCTTGTTGACACTTGATAAATAAATACTTATTCTGGTTTTAATTCGAGAGTATTAACTAGAATGAAAAGTAAGCCCCTAATTATAAAGGAGCCATTTCTTTTCTCAATATGTATTTTATTTTCACTTTTCAACCTTTATCAAGTATATATAAAGCACAAGATACTGTATTTCATGGACATAAAAGCACATACCCATTAAATAATGACTGATATTTTCATACATATGATATAGTTATATTTAGATATAGAGATATACAGATAGGTACAGAGAGATGGATAAATGCCAAATAATAAAGTTTCAGAAAAAATGATGAAATAATGAGCAACTGAATTTGCTGAAATGACTGTTTTATTGGATATTGTTTTTCAGAAGTTCAAAAGACTGCAGTGAAAGTTTTTTTTATTTCAAGAGTAATCATTGAAAGAATCAACTGACCTTGCTCTTCTCTGGTTCAAGTCAGAAAATAAATAGTGAAAGTGTATCTTAGTGGTTTGCAAGTGATTCAGAGCAGGATACACAGCTATTAGAAAGCCATCGATTGGGCTGGAGGAAATGAGTTGACTGCAGAACGTGATATAAGCCAATGCCCAAGACTGTGAGGTCAGGGCATAATGCCAAGGAAGGCTGCATTATCTGGCAGGAATTCAAGCTCATTACTAAAGTCCTGTTTTTACTCAGAATCCAGGTTTTCCAAATTTTGCTAGACCCTTACCTTGATATTCAATAATTTTCATTGACCCTTTCCATCTTTCAAGCTTCTTTATATTGGTATAAAATTTTCCTCCTTAAAGGAACCCACATTTTAAGGTTAAAATCCATTCAGGGCCTTTAGACTGGTATTATTGTTTTAGACTGGCAATTAACATTGCTCAGAGTCTCTATTTAAAAAAAAAAAAAATCTCTTCCTTTAGAAACTAAGCAAGTTTGCCAAGAGTATTACTCAGGAAAAAAAAAAAAAATGGCTCAGGACTATCAAAGCCATTAGCTACCCCAGAACAGATTGTTTCAAATAAGGTGTATTGGGAGGGGCGCATGGACGGGAAGCAACAGACATGAGTTCTATTCTGGGCTTGACTTCCATGTGACCTTGAGCACTCAATTTGTCTGTGGTTCAGTTTGCTCATTTAAAAAAAAATTGTACTGATAATACCAGGATGTTGTGGGGAGTCGTCAAATTAGCAAGATGCTTTGGACTCCTGAGATACAGCTAACATAGGAATAGATGATATTCCAGACTTGTCTCAGCAATACATCTTGTAGTCTAAGTATTATATTCTCTTCTTTTTCATTGCTTTAAAGCCCATGAATTATTCCTTCCAAACACTGTATTTTTCTATTTGAATTGTCATTCAGTTATAAATGAGATAAATTTATACTGCACTAAAATCATTTCAATTCAAAGCAACAAAGATTGGTGGAGTATAAAAAGAAAGTAAATAATTAGTTTCATAATAATCCATAGTCCCTTAATATTAAGAGTCCTGGCATTTTTCTCTTTTATTCCAGCTGTAAAGATCCTAAAGTTGGTTTACTATTAATACTTTACATTTACCAGTGATTACTAATTGTTAGACATTTTCTAAACATTTATACCTTTAGGTCTCACAATAGTTCCATGATCTGTGTGCTATTAGTATCCAAATTTTATAGACAAGAAAACTACATAAGATTAACAAAGACTCAGAATCACTCAAGTAGTAAAGAGCATACCTGGGATTCACTCTTTGGGTCTCTTTGCTTCTAGCCACCAACCTATAGCACTCCTAAACTAGTAACTTTAGTAAGCCTTGGACGTGTTTGATGTGCTTGTTAAATTTTTCAAATTCCTGAGATCCACACACGTCCTGATGCTATGGCTTGTTGATTGTATGCTGAAAACATGTCCTAGAAATGAAAGTAAGGGACATTGTAGTGGACTCAGTGAGGACTGAAGTTCAGAACAAAGACCTCACAAGGAACCGAAAGGGAATGCTCTGCTCCTCAGTTTGAAATAAACAAATGGTACAACAAACTTTATGACTTTTAGTTATTGGGTGGTTAAGCAAGTGTGACTAATGAGAGTGATAAGCTTCAATAGTGCTTATAGATCTTAATAGCAAGTGCTTCTTTACATATCTGTTATCCCCAGCCAAACTCTCACTCGCATTATCCATAGAAATACTCTAAGTCACTCTAAGTTTGAGTTTCTCAGCCTCAGCACTACTGGCATGTTGGGTTGTATAATTTTTTTCACAGGAGACTATTAATGGACCTTGAAGAATGACTAGCAATATCCATGGCCTCTACCCACTAGAAGCAAATAACAAACCTCTCCAAAATGAAAATATCTCCAGACTTTGCCAAATGTCCCTGGAGGACAAAATCTCCACTCCTCCTCCTCCAGTGAAAATCACAGCTCTATATTATGTTGGATAATTTAGGATTTGGGAGAGATCGCTGTGGCAGTCCTTGTTCCCCAAATTCTTCTTAGTTTAACAGAATCTGTAAATAGTCCAGAGTTTAGTAAGACTCTTTGCTATTGAGACATCTAGGGTTTACTTGAGAAAATACCATCTTTGCATAGATAGCACAATATGAAACACCTATCACTGTAAAAAAGGTTCCAAGGACCTTTGGGATCCAAAGGTGGGCACTCACCCCAGACTCCTGGAGAAGACTTGCGTTTACAGATTTGAGATAGGAAAACAATCTTGTTGAGAAGGGAGAGAAGACCAACCACAGACATAGACTGAGAACCACAATTGAGAATAGTTGTGGCAACCAAGGATGGTGTTTTATGTGACTAGGCTGATGGGGACACATGCCCAGAGAGGGAAAGAGAAGATGCAAATCAGCAGGGGATGGTGTGAGAGCAGCTAGAACTAAAACTCTTTGAGCCTGGGAGGCAGATGCCAGGCTCCATGGGTGAGGAATGGATGATGAGAAAGTGGAGGCAAGGACCTGTGGGTAAAGCAGAAGAATAGGAAAATTGAAACTTATGTTCACAGAATGTCTCCAGTCCTAGAAAGCCTGGGTTATAACGAAAAAGGGTGTAAAAAGCTATGTGGCTAAAGAATTTAACTACTTGGAAAATTGTGCACTACACAAAGGGAGGGTATAAAGTCATTGACCAGAATTCTGGTTTAGATTGTTTGAAAGCACCAAAAGAAAATCAGAGTCATAGGGATGGGTCTCCTTTTTATGCTGGCACTTTCTTGAAAAGTCAAAGAAGCAGGAGGCCTTTCTCTGAAGTCAGATGGCTCTTGGAAACATTGACTATCCTAAGAACTTCAATCAGTGCTGTATGGGTAAAAGTTTAACAATCTCTCTGGGACAAAAACAAAACAAAACAGCATACTCTGATTTGTAGCTTTTGCTAATTTCCATTTTGTAAATATGTCCAAATGGCCAAATTCAAGATACCATCATGAAGTCACCGAACAAAAGGTTAGGAAGAAATGCATTCCATTCACTTTTGTGGGCCAGGTGAACTAACACAAGCCTGCTTCATTACACGGTGTGGCCTCTGCTTCCTCTAAGTCATATTCTGTGGAATGTCTGTGTTCTCATCATGTACACCTTCATCAAAAGTTTCAGCAGAACTAAAACCTTCAAATTAAGGTATTTTTGAGTTCCCACCTATTTCAGCATTCTGGTTCCCATCTTTGAGATTTTCTACCTGTGGCTCCCCCTGGAACATATGGGAATGGTACACTCAGTTCCCAGAAAGGCAACTTGGAACTTGTAGGAAAAATGCGGTCCACCGAAGATTTTTAGAATGCATAAACAAAATACACTAATAGGCAAAAAAGGCCAAAATGAATGGGTAATATAGAATTAAAATTTGCAACTCTTGCTGTTTAGTTTTTCAAAGAAGGCTTCAAAAATTCTTGCATCGGGAAAGGCAGAGTGGCAACTATTGATAACTACATGATCAATGTGATTAGGAATAGAAGTGGGATTGGTAGTACCACTTCTGGCCTGCTAGTAATCTGCAATGCTGGCAAGGGCCAAAGAAGAAATGATTTCTACTCCTTGAGAAAGGAGCAGTAGGCTAGCATCGGGGAAGAGAAAAGACAGTGGATGGTGCCTGAAGTCATGTACCTAGACGTTCTCAAGTTTATTTCCACTGAAGTTACATCATGAGACTAGAGCATTGTAAAAATTCCCCAACTTAAAGAAATGGTCTTGTATAAAACCTTCATGTGCCCTTGGCTTTTGTTTATTTTTGTTCATTACTGCAAGGCCTGGAGTAAACCTTCTTCACATACTGGTGTCATCAATTTCAGAATCCAAGTGGCCACACATATATGGTCAGATTGCCCACTTCTGAAAACTTCTTGGGTGGTATGCTTAAAAAAAACACATTTCATGTTGTCAGAATATGCAAGAAAGTAACAGTGAATGATGCAAAAAAAAAACCAAAAAAACAAAACAAAAACCAAACAAACAAGGACATATCTTTAAGTAACTGCGTAAGTTTGTCTTTTACTTCCTAATTTTTTTTTCCAAATTCTACTCAATTTATTCATTTTTTTAAAAAGATATTACATTAAAAAAAATGAGGTCCCCTAAATTAGTTTTTTTCTTCTATATCATTTTTTTTATTTTATTTATTTTATTTTTTATTTTATTCTATATCATTTTAAACCCAAGGTGTTTCTAACTATGAGGTATGTTTCTAGTTCATCTCCTCTTTATAATGCAAAGTGCTAGTAGGCAGATGCTAATAAGAGAAATAAACTCATTAGATATTCCCTTCTTACTTTCTGTCCCAGACTCTGTAAGTCAGAGATTTGAACACCTGCTGGCACCAAGAATGTTTATTTATTTTGAACTCAAGCCAAGGTGTGTGGCTTGGAGAGCTTTCTTCAGAATAAGAGTAGACTGTTTTGTTTTGTTTTTCTTTTTATGTTGGTTAATAACTGGATGGTATGGAGCTACCTCATTAGGCCCATGCAGGTTTAATGATGCTTTCCTGAGGGTGTAGGATGGTCCCTGCAGAGGGTGAAAAATGATTTTCCTTGAAGATTTCTAAGGCATATGTAACCTCATCACCATAATTGGCCTGATTGATTTTGATTCCTTTAATAGCACAGGTATTTTCCTAAATGCTTACATTTTCAGTCTAACATTATTCCTCTTGCACAGCTCTCAGTGATTTTTTTCTAACTTGAGTGCCTGTTACCAGTTCTTCGCTCATGGAAGATGAGGGATAATGAGATTTTAATCGTTTTCTCCTTTATAGCACCTATCACTATTGCTAATAATAGTGACCATCTCTTACATTTTCAGGACTTGACTATCTACCAGGCCCTTATGTAAATGTTTGCTCAGTCCATTGTCAGTCACAACCCTGTGAGCTACAGAGGAAAGGATTCTATTGGGGAGGATGGCACAAGGGGAAACCAAGCATTTGGAACCATACGGAATAGTTGGTTTTGGAGGCCAAGGCCAATCAGTAATTATCTTAAACTTTTCTTAACATTGTGCTTTGTTTTTCTCCTCCCTTCCTTTATCTTGGAAGTAACCATTATCTAAATGAAGTATTTTACTGTGATAAAGCCCAGTGCAAGGAATTACTGCATACCTTTTTGTCATAGAAAGCTTTAAAATCATTTTTGGTGGTTATGGTTTAATTGGATAACACTGGAATTATTTTCTATGCATTATCTATGTAATCTTGGTACTCTTCTTTCCTATAGATGCTGGATGATGAGCCAGATATTTAAAGTTCAACATAACACTGCTGGCTTTAGGTGACCTATTCAGGAAGGAGGAAGGCTTCCAAGAGCTGCACCATCTAGAAGCTCACACAAGGAGGTAAGATCAGCAGGGGTTCCTTTGGGACCAAACACATCTGAATTTGAGGTACAAGTCACATTTTCAGGCTTTCTCCTCCAGTTTTCCATGCTAGCAGCAAACAAATGTGTTGTTAGGATATTAGGACTGGAGAGGATTAAAATATAATTTTATTGTGAAAGGTATTTCAATGGCCAATGGGGCTTTTACATTTTCATGAAATAGAGCAAACCACTTTCTCCCTTGAATTGAGACATTGTGAAGTCTACTCCCATGATCCCTCCTTGCATAAGGATGTCAATGATTTTTTTCCAATATTCTACAAGATAATTACTGTCTTACACCTGAAAAATCCAGGGAGACTTTATTGAAAGTTGCATGTATTTGGAGGTGGGAAGGGTAGATTCTGCTAATAGCAATGAAATTATTATCCCACCTCAGCTGAGGCTCACAAATTGGTCAAAATTAAAGATGGAATTTGAACCCAATTCTTCTGACAGTACACCTTCTAACCCTGAATCCAATTTTCTGTCCACTACATCTCTGTTGTTGCCCATTAATAGGGTGTTCAATAAAGACTTTTTGAACTGGACCAAATGGAGCTACTGGCCATAAGGAAGTTTCGGATCTGCCTTTCCAATAAAGACAATCTCTTCCCAACCAGATTCTCAGCTTTCTGTTGTGCTTCTGAGTTCATTTGATAAGGGAGTTGATTTGGGTTTGGTTTAGCAGATAAATTCAGTTAATATTTATTTTAGGAAAGTGGGATTAGAGAAGATAGGTGGGGGATGAATTATGCATTCTCTGAGCAACCGAAGGTCATTAGGAAAACATGCAGCTGCCAGAGATTTCCAAGTGAGACTAGCACAGTGAGGGCTGGAGGCGATTTCCAAATGTTCTGGTTCCTACTTATTGGAGTCACTGTGGAAAGGGTAAACTGAGATGATTAGGTGGCTAATTCGAATAGAAGGGCGCTTTTAAAAAAAGAGCAACACCTTTCTGTGTGAATATGGAAAAGGCAACTCCTGAGGCTGGCAAACCATGCCACCTGTAGGGATGGGGGTGGCAAACCACAGGGGCTGATTATTTTATTGTGTTGCTCTGTGTAAGAAGCTAAGAAGAGGCATATGTGGTGGGCAGAACCAACTCACTAGTAAAACAGACCAGGGCAAGAGGAGTCAACGTAACGCACAGTCCAAAAAGTGCATGCATTTTAGAAAAATGTTAACACTGGGAATTTCTCTCTAAGGGAACAGAAAATTCTTCAGGTGCACAAAACTGGAGATTGGACAATAATAATGATTGATAACTGATAAACCACCATTCATTCTCAAGTACCACATGCGAGGCATTTTATGTAAATTAGCACATTTAATCCTTCCAGCAGTCCTGTGCTACTGGGCACTATCAAAATTACAGGGGAAACAATCTGAAAAGCTGAGATCTTTGTCAGAAACACCAAGTGGTGAACTTGAACTCCCACCTTGGCCTAGCTGATGTCAAAGTGTTGACCCAATACCATATGGATGCCTTTTTGGGAAGGAAAACCAGAGAGGAAGCATGGGAGTTGTCTGCAGTGGCCTACAGGGAGAGAGACTTGAAGCATTTATAAGGGGTTTATTGGTTCCCTGAGTCCTTTATTATCACAGGGAAAATAATCTTTGGAGAGGAAATATCCAATATTCATCAGCTGGTTGGGCCCTGCTTGAGGATATTTTCCTGCTCTGTTTTGGACTCACTGACTCTGGAATGTGACAAACGTGGACTAGTGAGTAAGATTGATCGAGTGTTATAGAGGGAGAGAAGGAAAGAGAGAGAGAGATGCAACAAAGGCAGAAGAATGCAGGTTGGCTGGGTGTTAGTCATTACTCAATGAACATTTGTTGAGTGCTCACCATTTTCTAGGTAATGTTCTAGAAACAAGGTCATGGTACATGCAGCTGAGAACAGTCACAATTCAAAAGGAACATAAGAATTGGAGGCAGATAAATTCCAGTATTGTCACCACTACCTGACCTTGGACATGTTACTCCATTCTCCGAGCCTCCGCTTCTTCATCTAGTATGAATATAATGATGTCCAGCTCCCCGGGTTACTGGGAAGAGTCTATTTTGTGCCATGTAAAAAGCCTGGCACAAAGTAGATACACACTTCAGTAATAATCATCATTAAAGATTTAACACCCCTTGGAAACCCATGTCCAGTTTTCTTCGCAAAGGGGTAATATATTGTTTTCCTCTGTGCCTCCTTCCAACTATGCTGGAGAACCTAGATATCTCACCTCATTTCCTGGGGGATGCTAAATTACGATGATTTCTTGGTTATCAAATTCTGCGTTCCTGGTCTGTGCTCACCTTCCACCCTTCTTTCCCTTCAACAATGTTTGGTTGAATATAGTGAGGTCTAGAAGTGTGATCCCTCCAAGGTCATGCAAGTACCCAGGGAGAGAAGATAGGGCATTACTCAGCTCTTTTGACTTCTAGTTCAGTGCTTCTCCTCTATAATTCTCTACTTCATTCTGCCTCTTAATAGTAAACACTATTTCATAACTGAAGAGACATGGAATGCAGATCAGGCAGCCTCAACACAAGATGAGATGAGACCTAACTTTAGCAACCACGATTCCACCTAATGGAGAGAGAAAGTTGGGCCCTGGCAATGTCCAAGGGAAGGGAAGTAGCCCATCATTCATTCAACACAGACTGTGTGCCAAGCATATTGCATATATCATCTCTTTTAATCCTCAGAAAAATCCATTCTTGTCTGTTTTGAGAAGGCACCGAGGTGCAGGGAGATAGTACTGCCAGACCACAGAGCTGGTAAGTAAAGGGACCACGTCTGCTGAAATCCTGAAGCTGTATTCTTTCAGTGACAATAAACTCAGTCCCTAAAATTGGGCCTGGAAATGGATTAGATGCACACAAAGGTAACTTTTCCAAAACCTGGAGAGGTCTGAGGGGCCTGAGGATGTGGGCTGTGTGAGATAGCTGGGTTCTGCTTAGGACCTTGATTCTGGCCTCCCATCTCTGGGCCCAGCCTTCTTTATCACCAACCCCATATGCCTGTATGGTCCACATGAGAATGGGCAGATGCCAGTGCCTGGCGGGCAATGCTTGTTTTACAGCCAAGCACACCTGCTCCCTGCAGCCTGCCAACCCCTTTAGCTGCTGGCTGCTGGGCTGGGTGATTCTCTTTCTTTTTTTTTTTTCTCTCACTCTCCTCTAAATACACACACATACACACTTCCTCTCTCCCTCCCTCCTTCCCTTCCCTCTTTCTTTTTCTTTTCAATTGAAACTTGTCCTCATTTTACAAGGATGAAAAAAGTAAATGACTTAGATCCTGCATTGCTGAAACTTGGAAACAGGGCTCATTCTCTACAATGCCCTGTGCCTCTGACCTCCTCATTTTTGCCCTTAATTTCATACCCATCACTCTTTGATGTTTTTTTCTTTTCTGTAGAATTTTTGCCATATCCTAAACACTGGTGTTTCTTCTGATTCTGGCACTGCTGTTTGTCATGCAAATAGGGTTTCACTTTGAACATAATTTTAATTTGATGGATGTTCTGTTTGTCATGCAAGCAAGATCTTGCTGGCAGAACAGTTTTTTAGTCATCTCTGTAACTCTGCACATTCCCATAGTTACTCTAATCATTTAGCCTTGTTATGGTCTAGGATCTTTTGGAATTAAACCATTGATTATATTCATTAATTTCATAATCCATAACATTTTTACATACCCATACAAATGCCTCTTTGTCACAGACTTTTAAGTGACTAAAATAACAATTTTTGGACTTTTGAATTTTTGTCTGTGCTTGCATATACATACACATATGTGTGTACATGTACATATGGTCATGTTTATTTACATACACATATGTATATATTTAAATGATATGCATATGCATTTACTTTTGAATTCATATTCATGAAGAGAGTGATAGATTTTGTTTAGAGAGAGAGATAGGTGGTTTCCTGGGGCCCAGTTGCAGATTCTGAGAGAAGCATCATTTGGAAAGGTCTGGGATTGTTTGCCTGCCTTATGCCTGGGTGGATGAAATGTTTGTGCAAGGAGTCCATAAACAGATAAAATATCAGGACCAGGGGTGCAGTAGGAATATGCAGAGGAGATCTGGGGTCAGGCCAAGAGCAGTAGAGATCCTTATTAGCTCAGGATAAATCACAGTGAGAAAAGACTATTACAGTGAACTCACTGAAAATGGGGATACACATTCTAGAGATAATAATAAAAGTGAGTTTGACTGGTTGGAATGCATGATAAATGAACTAAAATTATGAAAATAAGTTCATTTTATCTTATATTTAAAAGTGTGAATTATAGATGCAATCATGATCTAATTCTTACAGTGATCAAAGAATGCATCAAGTGGATTTCAAATTTTTTTGGAGGGGGCATTGCATAATTTTTGTTATAATCAGTTGAGGTCAAGATAAAATATCCTTAATTTCCCAACTGTCTTTCATACTGTGGTTAAAGAGGGTACTGTTTTAAAAAATATTTGGTACTTTAATCATTTTCCCAAGGACCTTTCTTGATCTTTCACAGCCAAATCATTCTTTCTCATAACAAATTTGCAATTTGTCTCTTCTTCAATTGTTAACTGCTTTAACTCTGATAATTTCTCATCTTTCAATGGTTTTGCAAGAGAGTTGGGCCCTTCCCCAAGATCATGCTCAGCAATTCAATGAAGTCAAACATAAAATTTATAGCTCTTTTGCAATTATTTTGTGTTGTTATTCACACTTGGGAATGCCTTCTCAAAACATACATTTATAACACCTGGCAATCAGTGAGTGTAAGAATCAAGATATGGATAGGAGAGGTCAGGACAGGTGCTGGTGTTACAAGGGAAGTAAGTATTTGTGAGTGATGACTAATTTCATGCACATCTATTCTTTTAATAACTTTTTTTCTATTATTTTGACTTTTGCTTTCCTAGAAACCGTGTAATTGTGAGAACAATAACAGGAAGACATCTTTGGCCAAGAATGGTGACATCTTTAGCCAAGAATTGTGTCTAAAGGCTGCACTGTGGATTGGAAATAAGAAATGAGTGTGGCAGCTTCTATATTGTTTATGAATTTCAAAAATAGTTATTGGATTATGTTTATAAACTAGTTTCTTCATCTGGGCATGATTAAATAATGATTATGGCTTTGACTGGGCCACATCAATAGGACGCTGAGTCCCTGCCCCCTTGGGGACTCACAGAGAAACTGTACCACAGACAAGGGAGACTGGAGTTTTTGATATAGGAGCCTGGGAAGTAAACCCATAGGAGAAGAACACAGAGGAATAGAGAAAGCTCAATGGATACAGCAGAGGCCCCGGGAAGAGAGACAAACCAGTTGCCAGATAGTGTACTGCTGGACTTGTGGAATGAGCAGGGAAGCTGAACTCAGGAGAGAAGCCCTGGGAAGAAAGGAACCTAGGAAGTCTGAACCTTTGCAGACATCAGCAGCCATCTTACTCCAACACTTGAGAGCCTGAGAGTCTACAGCCGACCTTGTGGACAGAACAGAACAGCTGAGCCTAGAGAGAGACTAGACTCATCTCAGCTGAACCCTAGCAGATGTTGGCAGCCATCTTGCTCTAACACATGGCAACAGATTTTGGTGAGGGAAGTAACTTATGCTTTATGGCCTGGTAACTGTGGGCGTCTATCCCAAATAAATACCCTTTATAAAAGTTAACAGATTTCTGGTATTTTGCACCAGCACCTCTTTGGCTGACTAATACAAAATTTAGTACTGGAGAGTGAGGTCATGCTTTTGCAATTACCAAAATGCTGGAACGGTTTTATAAGTGGGTAAGGGGTATTTTTTGGAAGAACTGTGAGATGTTTGATAGAAAAGGCCAAGAGTGCTTTGAAGAGACTTTTTAGGATGCCTTTGAAGTAAATGTTGAAACTATTATTGGAAACTGGAGGAAAGGAGATCTGTGTTTTAAAGTTGTAGAGAATCAGCAAGATTGACTCCTGATGTTTTGTGGAAGGAAGAATTTGAAAATGATCAGCCTGGGCATTTAGCTGAAGAACTTTCCAAAGTAAATTCGGAGAATGTGACTTGGCTTCTCCTTGCAACTTATATCAAAATGCTAGATGAGAGAGATAAACTGAGAACTGAACTATTGGGCACAAAGAAAACAGAAACTGATTCTAGAAATTCCAAGCCTCTGGAAATCAAGCCCCCAGAAGATAGTGCCTCATTTGAGGACTTAACTAAACTTGGAACTTGTAAATCAGGATTGAAGATACAGTTATCTAGAAAAGACTTGTGGAAAGTCTTACTGTCTGATGGCTTGGGCCCCTGCTTCTTGCATGCTAAACCAACAATCTTTTTGAGAGCACTGTATGAACAAAACCACTGTTAGCTTTAACTAAAAGGGACATGAAAAGGAGAGATTGAAGGAGAAACAATTTAAAGAGGAAAACCATGGAAGCTGAGATCTGGAATTAACACTTTGCCTTGGGCCAAGAGAGGAATCCCACCCATGTGTACAGAGAGGGTGAGTTTGCCCCAGCAGTTGAAGAGGGTGGATGTTCCCACCTGATGTTCAGGGAGAGTTTTGCCACCCTAGGGTACAAAGAGGGTGGAACACATTCCCCAAGGGTTAGGGAGGTTAAGGTCACCATTCCATAGGTCTGAGAGGGGTGGACCTGTCCCCATGGATAAGGGAAGACCAGGTGTTCAACTCGTTACTCTGAGACGGTTGAGCCTGTATGCCAGCAGTTAGGGCAGATGTTGTCTTCACTTCATTGTACTATCATGGTTAAGACTCTAACTCAAAGAATGGGTAAAGTGTGGCAATAACCCTAATGCTCTTGGAGGGTGATGTCTGGAGCTTGGTCACCACCCAGATGCTTGATCAGGGTGGAACCAAGAAAATGGCCTTTAGGCAAGTCTGTGGAAAGGGTGGGTCCTCATGAGGCCATAGGGAGAAGATACCATCATCTTAAGAATGACTCTCAGACTTTGACATCTAATGAAGTATGTCCTGCAGGATTACTGAACTCCAGAGGACTCATAACTCATGACTAATGTATCCCTTCCAATTTCTCCTTATGGTAATGAAAATGTTTATCTGACTGTCCATTCGTGTACTGGAAGCAGATAAATTGTTTTGTAAGTTTCAGAGATCTACAGCCAAACTGGCCTTTGCCTCAAGACAAACAATATTTCTTTAAGCTGATTATGATATGATTTTGTACTTAGTATTGCTACTCAAATGAGGTTTTTGGACTATTGTAATGTCTTTGTGGAATTCAGATGGTGGGGTGTGGCAGTTTGATATTGTTTTATGAATTCTAGAAATAGATATTGGATTATGTTTGTAAACTGGTCTCTTCCTCTGGGCATGATTAAATAATCATTAAGGCTTTGACTGGGCCACGTCAGTAGGATGTTTAATTCCAACTCCCTTGGTGGGTGGAGACTCACAGAGACCACAGAGAAGGGATGTTAGAGTTTTTTATATTGGAGCCTGGGAAGTAAACATACAGTAGAAGAACATAGAGGAATAGAGAAGGCTCAACTGGATACAGCAGAGTCCCTGGGAAGAGAGACGAGCATTTGCCTGATAGTGTACAGCTGAACTTTTGGAGTGAGCAGAGTCGCTGAGCCTGGGAGAGAAATGAGCCCTGGGAAGAGAGGAACCCAGGAAGTCTGAACCCTGGCAGACATTAGCAGCCACTTGCTCCAACACATGGCAACAGACTTCGGTGAGGGAAGTAACTTATGCTTTATGGCCTGGTAACTGTGGGCTTCTACCCAAATACAGATTTCTGGTATTTTGTACCAGCACCCCTTTGGCTGACTAATACAGGAAGGATTCAAAATCCAAAGATACAGGCAAAAGACTAGAAAGCAGAAAGATAGAGTAAATGGCTAATTTTATAGACCCTGTATGAAGCTACACTTTCTGAAGCTGGTATCTGCTGGAAAGTGATGGAGAGGGGATGGGCAACATGGAATTATAATGATATTATAGATCGGGTTCCCTGCAAAACATAGTAAGACAAGGATTAGCATGTTAGAGATTTTATTGAGAACTCTCTTGGGATCCACTCTTGTGGAAGGAATGGAAGGGAAGCAGGATTTGTCATTAGAAGTCAGGTTGCAATGCAGTGTCATGAGAAGGCTTGTCCAGCCTTATGGGGAGTTCTGAAGATGCAATGACCTTTTAGGATTGTTCCAGTTGAGGATAAGGGATCCAAGTCTAGTTTATGTCTTTACAGTAAGAAATCAGTGGTTATGGATTGCCCTGGGAAGGGGCTGTGAATTTGGGCAGTTGCCCCATAGAGTGGTGATGAGTGAGGCTCTCCGTCAGAATAATCCTTGCAGCTGGGAGATGATAACAACACGTATTTATTGAGATCTTACTATGTACAGTCACTATTTGAGGCATTTTACCTCAAGTATGTGTTTTTAAAATAATTATTATAACAACCATATGAAGGTGCTATTAACCCCACTTTAAAGATGAAGGAATTAAGATTTAATTAATAAGTGGAAAACATTTAATTTTCTGCCATTTGTGCAAACCACCAGCATTTCTAAAATGTCCTATGAAGTTTCCATTATTACCAAAGCAAATGAGCTAGTGCATGAACTACTCTTCTTGAAGTCCACACATCCTTCATATAATACATAGTGCTTTATTTTCTCTTTTCTTTTAAGAGTAATTGACACAGCCCAATTCATAGTTTCATATAAGGAAGCAATAGTGATTGGCCCATATTACAGAGGGAAAAATTATGTACAAACTCATTCAGTCATTTACTATTTCAAAAAGAATTTATGGAGCATTATTTTATTCCAGAAATCATGCAAAGCTTGAGGGGAGTCAATAATAAACAAGTTAGACAAAGACAGCTCTTAGCAAGGTTATAGAATAACCTACAGGTTATAAAAATGCTTATAATAAAGGCAAAGTCATAGACACGGTTGATGGGTATGGGTCTTAAACTGAGACCCTTGACTACAGAATCTCTGTGCTTGCCCCTAAGCCTCCTGAATCTTGGGTCTTTATCACAACCTCCTTTTCACCTGAATAGAAATGGAGGGACTATTCCAAGGAAATTTGCCTTGGGTTCTCCAGTCTCTATATTGAAGGCTCTACAAGGTAAGGACATCTTCTTATCTGTTGTCCTAACTTAATGTTGTGTCTATACACATCTTCTAGTTAATGCTTTTCATTGTCACCCAATAAAACCAACAAGCAAGCAAAAAAAAAAAAGTACAAAGTTAACTGAAAATAAATAGCCTCTTTATAATCAGTATGGAAATTAAGATTTGGATTTTAAGTTTCAGTGCAATGACTGCCTCAGGCAAGAGCATAAACTACTAAAAGATCTTTGGTAGTTCATCCAACCCTGTGTGGGTGCTATCTCCCCTTCAGAAGAGAAAGGACTCACTGAAATGAGTGAAAACTGAAAAATGAATGTAACGGATACCAATTTTCAAAAGTCTCTCTAAAAATTTAATAAAGAATTGCTTCTTATAGAATGGATTTTAACAGGTTATTACTGTACTAAGTGAACACCCAGAAAGTGAGGCTTTTCTTCTTTCCTGTTTGAACTTTTTTTGATAAAGCCAAGTGCCTTTAGAATTAGTTTCCTTAAGCTTTATGAATGCATTTCAGTTAAGACAATTATATAAATCTTTCTTCCTCAAGCTATGAGCTAAATAAATTAAAACTCTAATTAGAAAGTACGGAAATATAGAAACCATGGGTCAGAAAGAAGGGGCATAACTCCCAATTCTAGTACATTTTATAATTATGGGTCCTATCATTATTTATGACTGCTTTATATTAATCCATTTCGTATGTATTGTGAATTTTAGAATAATAGGATAAAGGAGGAATCCCACCATGTCTGAGATTGTACTATGTACCAGGGCCTATGCAAAGGGCTTTACATGCATTCTTTAATTTATTCTTCTAAACCTGAAATCAGGATCAATTACTCAAGAACAACCAAACATACAGGCAGAACTAATACACATGTGTGTATGACTTAAGTTAAATGGGATGGTGAATTTCTTGGCCAGGTTATGGTGTCCAGTCGATTGGTCCAGTCCTGGTTTACTTGTTACTGGGAAGTTATTTTAAGATGGGTTTTGTGTCTATGATCAGTTTTTTGCATCTGCATCAACAAAGGAGATGGCTCTGAACAATGTGGGAAGTCTTCTCATCCAATCATTTCTAGGTTGGAAAGGCCAGAACTGAGGATTTCAGTGGTCAGAAGAGCAATTTGGATTAAGGGCCTCAGCAGCTCTTCTATGGGAATTTCCACCTTGCAGCTGCCCTATGGGATTTGGACTCATGATCTTGGGAGCCAGTTCTTTGTAATAAAGCTCTTTTTACAAATTCTGCCAGTGCTGTTTCTCTGGAGAACCCCAGCTAATCACATTGCCTTACTATAATACCCATCAGTCTGCAGATAGTTCAATTATTGTTGTACATCTTTGTCCCACAGATCTTCTTGGGCATGGAAGAAAACTTTCAAAGCTGGGTAGACACAACCATTTCTCAACCTCCTAACAATTGCCAGACAATGGACTTAACACTGTAGGAATAAAAAGATAAAACAGACTCTGCCTGTAAGAAGTTTATATTGTCAAGAGAAATAGTGCTTTACCACTTAAAAAGCACTATGGCTTATATTTTCTAATTCTGTCAACTCATCAAACTTGTCAGGGGGATAAAAATAGGTATTAACCCATTTGGACTCCAAGTTTCTTCATTCGTAGAATGGATTCCTATTTGATATAGTATTTAGTACATTCAATCCTTTGGAACACCAAGGGATACAGGAAGTAGCAGACCTTCTTATACTGGCCCAATGTATTCTCATGTACGTATATGCAAACATTACTATTACAGAGTTAAAAATGAGAAAGTATAGCTGAAATTCTCCGGGGGTTTTAAGGAAATAAAAGAAGGAAGGGAGGAAGGAATAAAGGCAAATTTAAATTTTACAGTGTGAAACACTGTTTATTCACATTTTCCAGATAGAAAGAAAAAATGCAGAGAGGTAAATCATTTTGCTAGATTCCATAGGTAATATTTGATGCAGCCAGGAATGAAACTCAAGTCCTTTTAATTCTCAAACCTAGACCCATCCCACTGCAAGAGGCTAGCCTCAGAGAAGGACACATGGGAGAAGGGGTGGTTATTTCTGGGGCTGAGGGAGTACCTCAGTGTTAGCTCTTAGGGAAAAGATGAAATTTCTCTTTTCTTTCAAAATGCGTATCATTGTGCAGATTGATGGTAGGCAGCAGAGAGAAAACAAGGGATTCACAAAAACTTCAAATAAAAATCAAAGGAGGGGTTTATCTATAGGTAAAAATAGAGTGTTCACAAAAGCTAAGCCTGGAAGTTGGGTAGAGCAGAAAAATTTCTAGCTCTATTTTTTTTAGAATGTTCTAGCTCTCTTCTTTTTAGTCACATGGCAGAATGGAACTTCTGATGCCTTTAAGTTAAGTGAGGCTATGTGACTATTTCTGGCCAGTGAATTGTGATCAGAGGTGAAATGGGACACACATTTAGTGACTGGTGTGAGCCCTTCTGCTTTTCTCATTCTATCTGACCTGTTGACTGGAAATGTTTGTTTGTGATGGTGGCTGCCATATCATGGTTTGTTTCGGAGTGGTTCTGATAAGCAAAGCTCTCACCCACACCCTCTGCCCTTGATGACATGCAATGATTGTATATCATCGGGAAGAATATTATATTAAGCACTGAGATTTTGGGGGCTGTTTGTTATGTAACACATTCCCAGTCTAGCATGACTAATACAAAAGTAATCACGGGATACACTCAAAACAAATGTTCTTTCCCACATTCCTCTTTAATATCAGTTTTTCTCATGCATTCTTATGAAAATATTTCTTGACTTCAAAATTTCCAGTTCTTGAGCCAAAGAATTTCAATTCTTGCAGCCAAAGCCCTTTGTTCTTTCCTTTATCTCTGAAAGAGATTCTCTATCTGTTTCTAATGTCATACCCCTCTAGATTGTGAAGCCACATAACCATTTTTAGAACTTTCTCTCTCCCTCACTTCCATTTTTAGAACTTTCTCTCTCCCTCACTTCCAAATGTAATCATACTTCAGATTACAGAGAACTTCAGAAATCAACCCAAACATGTCTTACTCTGTTTATAACACTAGACACCAGACACTAGCATGTGTTAGTTATGGCAATAATCTTTGAATAATCATTCCACCTGTGGAGTCTTCATTAATATTAGGCTCTTCACCAAAATAGTATTAAGGCAAAATTGACAATTAGTATTAGAAACACTGAAGGATTTATGTATATATATGCTCATGTCCATTTGAGCTTATTTATTGCATATATTTATACCTCTGTACATGCATATAAATCTGTTTATGCAAACTAATTAGCAAATGGTATGAATTTCATTCTATATGTGGGTTCTCTCATTAGCAACTGATCTTCTAATGTTATAGCGATATATTTTGTTTGTTCTTTTTTTTTTTTAAAGATTTATTTATTTATTTAATTCTGCCCCCTCCCCCGGTTGTCTGTTCTCTGTGTCTATTTGCTGCGTCTTGTTTTTTGTCCGCTTCTGTTATTGTCAGAGGCACGGGAAGTGTGGCGGCGCCATTCCTGGGCAGGCTGCACTTTCTTTCGCGCTGGGCAGCTCTCCTTACGGGGCGTACTCCTTGCACGTGGGGCTCCCCTATGCGGGGGACACCCCTGCGTGGCAGGACACTCCTTGCACGCATCAGCATTGCACATAGGCCAGCTCCATATGGGTCAAGGAGGCCCGGGGTTTGAACCGTGGACCTCCCATGTGGTAGATGGATGCCCTAACCACTGGGTCAAGTCCGTTTCCCTGTTTGTTCTTAAGTGTGTGCTTATAAGTATAAGATCTGGATGTTTTTCAGGTATTGTTACTTAGTTCAGATGGTTTATTCTGGAAAATGAATAAAAATTTTTGATGCCCAGAATAAATGGCACAAGAAAATAGCAGACTACACAAGACTATACCTGCATAAAATGCATTTTCACTTATATTGGTAGTTTTTAAAGACAGTACTTATCTCTGTATTAAGTTGTTCATAGTTCAATCCTTAAGCCCTGTCCTCATTTTGTTAGCTTCTACAATTCTAGCTTCTCACATTGTGAATTAGTTACTGTTGATTCATGTAATGCTGAGACTTCAGTCAGTCAGTTATTTATCCAATGCATTCTTCATAAAATGCCTCTACTATGAAGCTGCCTTCTACTATCTGTTTAAATGACTGTTTAACTTCATTTCAATAGAAAAATGGGAAATTCCTAGAGCTCCCATGGCAGTTGGTTGAGCACTGAATGACTTTGTTGGGTGTTCTCCAAAAAGACAAAAAGATAAAGGGAGAGGAGAGGAGAGGAGGGATGGAAAGGGAAGGGAAGAGGAGGGGAGGAGAAGAAAAAGCAAACATCTGAAAATTTCCCCATATTCTGTAGAAGTCATTAATTCTATATTATCTTCTATACTGCATTATTTGGCATTATCCTTGGCCGTGATTGCCAAGGGTGTTACTGTTAGATATTTCATGCTCAGATGTATGTTGTATTACCTTACTTCACTCCATTCATTTATTACTGTTGCAATTGCAAATTCTCTGGTGAAAACATAATACTTAGAGGGAATGTAATGTGGCATGAGGACAGAGCAAAGAATCAGGTACACAGAGACATAGAGTCCCATAGAACTTACCTAGTCTGACCATACATGACAAAATGTATGTCTACTATCACACCTACTCAGTCTAGAAGCCAGAGGCTTAGACACTTCTAGCACAGGGGCTCCTATAGCTTGAAGAAGTAACCCAGGCTCTTATTTATCAGCTCTAATAATAAGTAAATTATTTTTCATATTAAACCAAAATCTCCCTCTTTATAGTTTTATCCTTTTGATTTAATCACTTTAAGTTTATTCAATTTAAATTTAAAATTTTTATTCTCTTACTACATGTCAAACTCTGTACTTGTCACAGAAGATATAGAGATGAATATAGAAGACTTCTTTCTACAAGTAGATGAGCAAAAAACCATCAAATCCCCTATTTAAATGATAAGTCTTTAGTTTTCTGACTATGGAAATTCATCCTCTTGTCTATCTTATATATCTCTAGTTTCTTCATACATTTATCATATAAACAAATTATTTCTGCTAACGTGAAATAACATATCTTTATTTTTACCTGAGACTTTTTTATTGGCCACCTTGAACTACATATTATCATTTATATGTTCTTTAGAAAATTAGTAAAATAAAAAATCAAATGCAAAAGGTAATAGATTTTAATCTGAGCATTGCCTTTCTTCAATAAACAGTCATCTTATATCTAGGACATCGCCAAGAGAATTGTGGGAGATCGTGACAATTATTTTAAATGCACAGTCCCACAAATGAAATCACTTAATCTATAAGAAGTAATGAGTATTAGATGAATAAACCTGAAGGCATTATTTGTGAATATTTGATTTTGAATTCTGGATGGGGATAAAATCTGTTACCCCATGTGTGGAAAGCATGCTGGTTAAAGATGCCACTTAGCATATGATCAATTTAAGATTTTTATCTCTCATAAAACACATAGGCCAAAAGATACATTGGTCAATTGAACTACTTCTTAACCCTGATTTTCAAATATTATCAAGTAAACTGTATTTATTCTGGATTTTGCCATGCTGGGAAACCTAATAAAGGATGACACATTCATCTTATCCTCATCCTTTCTGAAAATAGGCTAATCAATGATACTTTTGTATGATTAAAGCTCAAAAAAAAAGCAACTCAATTGTTGTGTTGAACTCATAAGTTACATAAAACAAAAAGTATCTCTAAGAAGTTAAAAAACACACACAAACACACAAACACATTACATTTTTATCACACACATTTCAGAAACAAAGGGGAAGAAGTTTTGTCTTCATCAACAGTTGTCCGTGCAGGGCAACCTCAAAATAATATATATCTGTGCATCAACCACTTAGCTGTTAACAGACTTAGTCAACAAGGATTGAATAGCTAGACTCAGAGCCTTTCTGAGAAATGTCATCCTAAGGTAATGACGCACAAAAGAAATGATTCTTTTAAAAAAGTCCTTGGAAAACTTCAGGATTTGAATATAACTTTCCTTAGATTTAGTGGTAGAAAAAACAAAAAAAACAAACAATGACTAAAGCACAATGTCTGAGTCCTCTGCTCTGGTTATCTGTTTGGCATCACAGAAACCGCAGACCATTTCAGAAAGGCAATTCCTTGGAATGCATAACTACATATATAAATAGCTGCTTACACACACACACATGCTGATCCTTCCTGACATACCATTTTATTGTCATATGCCTTTACCCTTGTTTTAAATGTATATTTATTACTTAAATGTCTTATTTTATTGTATCTCTTACCGAAACCTTCTTAATCTAACTTTTTATTTAATAATTTTTGTTTTCCTAATCACTTCTATTTTCTACACGTGAATATAATCTTTCTGCATATAAAATGCACAAAGGTACACTTTTAACAGCGTATGCAAATGTAGATTCAGCCTATAATTGTTTTTTACTCATTCCTAGAATCATTTTTTGTAAGTTGACATTTCTTTCCTAATCTTTGCCATTTTTGCTAAAATTACCTTAAGATAGTAGTACCTAGTTCATAGGATTGTTTAATTTTAAACAAAGACCATAGCAATTGTTATCTTTCTCTTCTTCCTTCTGCTCCTTATTGTGTTTACATTACTGGCTTCTTCATTATATCTAGGTTCTCAGGTCACACACACGTACATGGGAATAAAAGCGCCTTCTCAAAGAACACTTTCATATTCACCATAACAAAGGATTCCCCATGTCTAGGAACTCTCTAGCCAATTACTGTGCTTTATTATCTTCAAAATATCTTTCACTATCTGAAAGTATTTTATTTATTTATGCTTTGATTATGTAGTTATTGTTTACCACCCCCGACTAGAAAGTAGCTTTATAAACACAGAGACTCTGGGTTCACTGTCCTATTTACAATGCTTAGAACAGTGCTTAGTCCCAATAGGACTTCAGTAAATATTTGCTGAATGAACAAATACTGATTTGAGGTATGAATATTTTGACTCCATGGTCCATTCTTTCTCCTGGTTTACACTATTCTATAGTTACATGCTTTTCCAGGCTATCCAAGAGCTATATTAGTGGCATTACCAAACAAAGAAAGAGTGATTCTAACTGGTACATTTTGAGATATTTTGCCTGGGTCTTGGAATAAGACCAGAGTTTTGACTGGAGGCGACCAGACCTAAGGGCATTCTGAACAGAGAAAACAGAATCAGGAAAGACTAGGAGACATGAAACATGGAGTTGTATTTGCAACAATACATAGACTAGAGAGCTTGTCCTGAGTGATGAGTTATATGAATGAAAATATAGATCTGGGACAAATTGAAATGGGCTTTCTTTCCATTGTAAGAATATATCTTGAGGAACTTCTGGGGAAAACATGAAGTAGGGAACTTCAGGGCTCCAGTCCTTCCTCCAAAAGAAAGTAACCAGGCAGGAACCGTCTAAAATTCCAGAAGCCAGAAGAACACTGTTCAGCATCTAGGGAAGAGTGGGAGAAAGAGGTTGATAAATTATGGTAAAGTACTCTGAAGTGCTTTCTCCACACTGGTGGCTAGTTGCACCTATTCCTTGCTTTCAAGGCAGTCCACCACCATGACCAGATCCTGGCTAGTTTGCTGCTTGCAGAAAGGGACATAAAATCCTCTTCTTCAAGACCAGGTGTGTGCATGGCTGATCACTGATGGTAACTTTTGATTACTGAATTTTGATAGCTGGCTCCCAACTCTGAAAGCAACAATTGTTTCAACACTGCCCTGGACAGGTGCAGAGGTGGTAGAGATTTAAAGATGCAGGGGTTTCATCAGGTCTGTAGGGTACTGTTAGCTGAAAGACTTCATTTTCTAGGCAGGCCAGGAAAGCTCCACTTTGTGGAGCTGTTGGAGTTTCTGGCACCCTTCCTGATCACCTCCACAGGAACTTTGGAGCTCGTCTGCAACCCATTTGCGGTCTGTGGCCCTATTTTGCCTAGGAAAGACCAAACAGGAAAAGTCCTCACTGGGTGACATTCCTCTCAGAATTTGCCATCCAGGTAAAGCAGTGTGAGACATGAAAGAGTGTGAAGAACTATAGAAGGAGACTTTCTGGGCAAAAGCCTACTGGTGTCAGATAACTAGGAAAGGGAGGTTTGTCCCCTGGGAAACAGAAGGGACAAAAAACTGTAAACAGGGGAACTCCAAAACAATTAACAAGCTAAAGCCCAAGACAAGGCAGAGGCCCAGAAAAATGGGGAAAACTCTGCACAATGCATTCACCTTGGGCAGACCTTTTTTCATTCAGCCTTCCTGGTAGGAGGGCTGATGCTCAAGAAAATCTCTGACTTATCACTGAATAGTTATAAAACCAAGAAACAGATATCCCAGGAAGTGAATCCCAGACTTAAAATTTTAAAATATTAAAATTGTATAGTGTACAAAAAAGTGTACAAAACAAAGAAACAGAAAATGATGACCAATCCAAAAGAGGATAAAAATACAGAAAATTCAAACAAAGAAGACAATAATGAGGACATAGCCAACAAAATCTTTAAAAATGATAATAAAGTGCTTAAGGAGTATAGAGAAAGAACTACATGATATCAGGGAAACGATAATAAACATGACAAGAGTCTAAGTGAAGAGATAGGAAAAAAACAAAACAAAACCAAACAGAAACACTGGAGTTGATGACTACAATACCTGAAATGAAAAATGACCGGTATGGTTTCAAGAGTAGGTTGGAACTGGCTGAAGAAAGAATCAGTTACTTGAAGAAAAAATACTTGAAATGAATTAGGTTGAGGAACAGAAAGAAATAAAAGAAATATTAATAGTGAGAATAGCCTAGAGAGCTATGGGATACCATCAAGTTATGAATATACACATTAGGGAGTTCCAGAAGGAGAAGAAATTGTGAAAGGGGAAGAAGGAATACTCAAAGAAATAATGGCAGAGAACTTCCAAAACTTAGCAAAAGATGTGAATATGCAATTCCAAGGAACTTGGAGAAAGCCAAACAGGACAAATATGAAGAAAAATAGACCCTGTTGTATACTGATTGCACTGTGAAATTAAAAGAACAAGGAAAGAGTTCTGAAAGCTGCAAAAGGAAAGCAATGTGTTACATACAAAGGAGTCCCAATATGATTGAGTGATTTCTTGTCAGAAATCATGGAGGCAAGAAGGCAGTGGGTTGAAATACATAAAGTGTTGAAGGAAAACAACTACCAGGCAAGAACTTCATATCTGATGAGATTCTTTTTCAAAAATGAGGGAAACATTAAGACATTCTCAGATAAACAAAAGCTGAGAGAGTTCATCATCACTAGACCTGCCCTATAAACAATTCTAAAGGGAGTTCTTCAAACTGAAATGAAAGGACACTAGACAGTGGTTCAAAGCAGCAAAAGAAATAAAACCTGTGGTAAAGGTAATGATAAATTACATTTTGGGTAATTACAAATATCAGTGTATTGTGTTGTATTGCTTGATATATAACTCCATGTATTACTTCCTACAGGTGCTAAAATGCAAATGCATAGAAAGTAATGATAAATCCAAGTATTTGGACATAAAATGTACGAAGATATAAGTGGAAAGAACTACAAAAATGGTGAGGGTGAGAGGGGTATAGGGAAAGTATATTTGCATGCTATTAAGTAAGTTAGTATCAGACCAAATATAATTGATATATATTTAGGATGTTAAACTTTAATCCTATAGTGACTACAAGGAAAACAGATGATAAATATATCTAGATAGAAATGATAAGACACTCAATATGGTAGTACAAAACAAGAAAGCAAATTAATAGAAAAGTAGCTTTAATAGAAGTGAGATACAAAAATGGTATATGATTTACAAAAACTAAATAGCAAAATGACTTTAAAAAGATCTGTATTATGATTAATAACTTTAAATGTAAACAGATTACAGTCAAAGGGCAGAAATTGGTAGAGTGGATAAAAAGCATCACCCACCTATATATTATCTGCAAGAGGCTCACCGTAAAGTCAAAGACTCAAGTAAGTTGATGGTGAAAGAATGGAAAAAAATATACTATGCAAGTATTAACCAAAAGAGAACTTGAGTAGCTATAGATAATATAAACTTTAAGTTAAAAAACAGTTATAAGTGACAAAGATGGTCATTACACACTAATAAAAGGGAAAATTCAACAGGAAGATATAACAATTATATATGTACTTAACAGCAGAACTCCAAAATATATGAAGCAAATACTTATGGATTTGAAGAGAGACATTGACAGTTCTACATTAATAATAGGAGACTTTAATACACCATTCTAAATAATGGATAGCATTATTAATTACAATGGATAGTCAGAAGATCACTAAGGCAGTAGATAACTTGAATGATACACTAAACCAACTAGACCTAACAGACATACATAGAACTTTGCACTCAATGAAAACAGAATACAGGTTCTTTTCAAGTGCACATGGGTCATTCTTCAGGACAAATCACATGTTATGTCACAAAGCAAGTCTCAATAAACTAAAAAATATTGAAATCATACAATGTATATTCTCATGCCATGACATAATCAAGCTAGAAAACAATCCAGAGGTAGAAAAGAGAAACTCACAAATACATGGAAGTGAAACAACATACTATTAAACAACTAATGGATTAAAGAGGAAATCAGAGGCAAAATTTGGAAATATCTTGAAGTGAATGAAAATGAAAATACAATATACCAAAACTTAAGGGATTCAACAAAGGCAGTGCTGAGAGGGAAATTTATAGCTCTAAATGCTTACATGAAAAAAGAAGAAAGACTTCAAATCAGAAACCTTACCTCAAAACTGGAAGATGTAGAAAAAGAACAATTAAACCATAAAGAAACAAAAGGAATGAAATAACAAAGGTTAGAACAGTTTTATTTGAAATAGAAAACCAAAGGAACAATAGAGCAAATCAATTAAAAAAATGAAAGGTTTTTTTTTAAAGTTCAACAAAATCGACAAAATTTTAGCTAGACTGACAAAAATAGAGAGAAGATAGAAAACAAAAAATCAGGAATGAAAAGGGTGCATTCTTACTGATCCCACTGAAATAAAAAGGATTATAAGTGGATACTATGAAGAACTATATGCCAATAAATTAGATAACCTAGATTAAATGGGCAAGTTCTTAGAAACACAAAATCTTCCTACATTGACTCAAGAAAATTAGAAGATTAGTAAAGAGATTGAGTCAGTCATCAGAAACCTCCCAAAAAAGAAAAGTCCAGGGCTAGATGACTTCACAAGGAATTCTAACGAACATTTGAAGAAGACATAGCTTCATTTCTCCTAAAACTCTTCCAAACAATTGAAGAGGAGGACACACACCTAACTCATTCTATGAGGCCAACCTGACCCTCAAATCAAAGCTGGGTAAAGATATCACAACAAAAGAAAACTACAGACCAATATTTTCTATGAATATAGATGTAAAAATTCTCAAGAAAATTCTAGCAAACCAAATCCAACAGCATATTAAATAATTATACACCATAATCAAGTGGTATTTATTCCTGGTATGCAAAGTTGGTTCAACCTAAGAAAATCAATGAATGTAATACATCACATTAATAGAATGACGATTAAAAACTACACAATCTTCTCAATTGATGCAGAAACTAATCTGATAAAATACAGTACCCTTTCTTGATAAAAACACTTAGAAAACTAAGAATAGAAGGAAACTTCCTCAACATGACAAAGGATATATGTGAAAAACCAACACAGTTAATATCCTATTTATTGATGAAAGACTGAAAGCTTTCCCTCTAAGATCAGGAACAAATCAAGGATGCTTAATGTCACCATATCAACACTGTATTGTAAGCTCTTGCCAGAACAATTAGGCAAGAAAAAGAACTAAAATTAAATTGGAAAGGAAGAAGTTTAAAATTTTCCTTATTTGCAGATGGTATGATCCTATGTACAGAAAATCCTGAAAAATCTACAACAAAGTTCCTAGAGCTAATAAATAAATTCAGAAAGGTGGTACACTAAAAGATCAACACCCTAAAATCAGTAGTGTTTTTATATACAAGCAATGAACAATTAGAAGAAGAATTCAATAAAAAAACTCCATTCACAACAGTCATTAAAACAACCAACTATCTAGGAATAAATCTAACCAACAATGTAAAGGATGTATACATAGCAAACTACAAAATGTTGCTAAAAGAAATTAAAGAAAACTTAAATAAATGGAAGGTTATTCTATGCTAATGGATTGGTAGATTAACTATCACTAAGATGTTAATACTACCCAAAGAAATTTATAGATTCAATGCAATCCTAATCAATATTCCAACTACCTTTTTTACAGAAAAGGAAAAGTGAATCATCATATTTATATGAAGTATAAGTGGCCCTGAATAGCTAAAGCATTCTTGAAATAGAACTGCATTTCCAATCCTGATTTACAAGTTCCAAGTTTACTTAACTCTTCACATGGGGCACTATCCTCTGGAGCTTCCTTTCTTGAAGCTTGAAATTTCCCAGATCGGTCTCTGGTTTTTTGTTCCCAGCAGTTTAGTTCTCATCTTATCTCATTCTCACTCATTTTGCTATAAGCTGGAAGGGGAAGCCAGTCTGCATTTTTCACATTTATTTGGAAATCTCTCCTCAACTAAATGTCCATGCTCATCAATTTCAAATTCTGCCTTCCATTTTACACAAGGAGTCAATTTTGCCAGTTTCTCAGCAACTTTAAAAGAAGGTCACCTTTCCTCCAGTTTCCAAGAATAGTTCCATTATTTCTATCTAAGAACTTATCAGAAATACCCGTAGGGCCCATATTCCTATTAAGAGTCTCTTCAAAGTGATCTAGGCCTCATCTATCAAGCATTTAACAATCCTTCCAAGAAATAACCCTTACCCATTCATAAAGGCACAGCAACATTTTTGGTAATTGTAAGCAGCATGACCCCACACTCTCAGTACAAATTTCTGTTTTAGTCTACCAAAGGGCTGCCAATGCAAAGTACCATAAATGGGTTGGCTTTTATAAATGGAATTTGTTGGGGGTAAAATCTTATAATTCCAAGGTCATGACATATCTAAACCAAGGCACCATCAGAGATGATTTCTCACCAAAGTCAACTGCCATCTAGTGAAGATGGCCACCAATCTCTGCCAAGGTCACTGCCTTTCCCTCCAGAATCTATTGTCTCTTGCTCACCTCCTGGAATTCTACTGCCAGCTATCAGGCATATAGACCTTGTCTCCCCTTGAGCTGTTTTCTATCTAACACCAGGATTCAATTTTTCCAAGTTCTCAGCAACTCTAAAACAGGAATAGATTAGTTTAAAAATGTAATCTTTCTCTTTTGGAGATTCATAAAGTGATAGCAAACTGTTACAACTTTTACAATGGAGATTTATTAACTTGTGAGTTTATAGTTCTGAGAACATGAAAGTGTCCAAATCAAGGCATCATCAGAGATGCTTTCTCCCTGCACTGCAGCTGTTGATGATCAGGCACATGTTGGTGTCATTAGAAGATATGCACCTGTGGGTGAGCAGATGGTAATATTTGCTTATGTCTCCCCTTTTCTCTGGGCCTTGTAGCTTTATGCTTCTGGCTAAGTGGCTTTTCTCAGCTACTGTGTTCCTGTGATTTTAGCTTCTGGCTCCTAGGGCCTTCTTTCCCAGCTTCTGGGTTCCTCTCTGTCTCTGCAGTTTTTTCTGTGTCTGCATCTTTTTATTCCTTCATTTACAAAGGACTTCAGTAAGAGGATCAAGACCCACCAGGTCATGCAATCTATTCTAAGGCCCTTAACTAGAGCAATTTAATCAAGAGTTCCCACCTACAATAGTTTTACATGCACAGGAATGGATTAACTTTAAGAATAGGATTTTCTATGTGCATAAAAGATTCAGTCCACCACACAGGGGATGAAGTGGGGATAGTGATTGGGGAGTTAAGGCTTAAAATGTATAGTATTCTTATTTGGAATGATGGAAATGTTTTGGGAATAGATGGCCATGATGGTAGCATAACGTTTCAATACAACTAACATCACCGAAATATGTATCTGGATATGAGTAAAAGGGGAAATGTTAGATTGCATGTATAGTAATAGAAAAAAAATTAAATTCATGGAACTACAAAGCAGAGTGGACTCTAAGTTAAACCATGGAGTTTAATTAATAGTGTGATTATAAAAATGGGGTATCATCAATTGTAACAAAGGGTTCACATCAATGCAAAGTGTTGGTTGTGGGGTGGTATATGGGAATCCTTTATTTAATGCATGATTGCTCTGTAAACCCACAACTAATAAAGAAAAAAGAAGCTAATATATGACATTTTGACTCCAATAAAAAAGAATGTATCCTATATACAATTGGAAAGGTAATTGCATATATATATATATATATATACTATATTCCTATGAGATATTTTATATATATATCTCATAGGAATATAGTAAGAAACAGTGTCAACAGAAGGGGGAGTTAAGGAACCTCTGGCTTTCTAGCTTTCTGGCTAAGATACTTGCTGACAGTTGATAATAATAGATGATAGGAGCGCATGAGTAGAAGGGGCATATTTTCTAATAACCCTCACATCTAAGGTCTCATATACTGCCCTCAAACACAAATAAAATAATTAAAATGGGGAAGTGGATGTGGTTCAAGTGATAAGGCCTTCACCTACTATGGGAGGACCTGGGTTCAATCCCTGGGCCTCCTGGTGAAAAAGAAGAGAAAGTGTGCCTGCGTGGTAAGTCAGTGCCCGCTTGGTGAGCTGAGTGCACACGCGGTGAGCCAAGTGCCCATGTGATGAGCTGAGTGCCCACATGAGTGCCTGCATGGTGAGCCAAGTGCCTGTGTGGTGAGCCGAGTGCCCCTGTGGTAAGCCGAGTGCCCACATGGGTTCCTGCATGGTGAGCCAGTGCCCATATGAGTGCCAATGAGGTGAGCCAAGTGCCCATGTGGCAAGCTGAGTGTCCATGCAACAAACCAAGTGCTCACATGATAAACCAGTGCCTGTGCAAGTGAGTCACACAGCAAGATGATGAAGCAACAAAAGAGAGACGAAGGGGAGAGTCAAGGTGAAGTGCAGCAGAGACCAGGAACTGAGGTGGAGCAATTGACGGAGAACCTCTCTCGATATCAGAGGTCCCTAGGATTGCATCCCAGTGAATCCTAAAGGAGAAGACAAAACGAGAAATAGATACAGAAAATCACACAGTGAATGGACACAGACAGCGAAAACAGCAGGATGGGGATGGGGGAGGGGAATAAAAATGTTAAAACAAAGAATAAGAAGGAATTATAATAGCCAAAAATATGATAAAACCATCAAAATAATACAAAATCAGCCACAGACATTGCAAGATATAAGTAATGATGTAGTTCATTCTACAACTAGGTAGAAAAATGCAACTTTTTTTTTCTTAATTCAAGGGAGAAAATAAAAACAAAACCAAAAAACCAGTTTCCATTGATGATATAATTTCAGTCTTGGCGTCCAAGAAAGTTGGTGTATGTCAATATTAGCACAACTTTTCTTTCTTTGACTCACATATTTCACATTCTATAGTTGTTTTGACATTCCAGTTATGGTATTTTGTGGTTCCTTTCTTGGTAACTTTGATGTCTAAAACTGATGTGAAATTTATGGTGTGTTTTCTTAACTTTCCCTCAAAATATTAGAACTGTATAAGTCTCACGAACCATCTTTATTTCGAGTTTTATTTCGAGTTTGACCGTCTCATTTCCCGTTTATAACCTCTTCTCGTACCTAATTAGGAAATTCTGGGAGAAACCGGGCGGGAGTTTCGGCACCATGGACAGCGCCACGGAGCGCCTCCCCAATACAATGCTTCACTCTTTTCTCCTTTGCTCGGTCCTATTTCTTTTCTCATACACCTTCTATGTGTTCCCTTCAGCTTGCCACACTGAAAGCACAAAATGCAGTTTAATGCCATTCTTATCAACTTAACTGAGCTTGTTTAGTTTTATTGTTTATATTCTATAATGTTAAGCATTTCAGTTGCCCTGGATCATGACTTGGCAGATAAAAATTATGTACAAATTGTGGCAGAAAAGCAGTAAAGTGGGCATTAATGATGGTTACTTAATTTAACAGATAGACATTATTGAACCCTTAACTTGTGTTAAGATCTAAGGATAGATGCTAAGGATAGAAAGAGAAAATAAAAGATAGAGTTTCCACTGGCAGCAGGAACTCATATGAAAAAGAGAAGATAGACATGTGAAGAGTAATCTATCACACTGAGTATTCTGCGATTGGCACTGTACAAGAGAAGTAAGAAAGCTGGTAAATAGGAATCCTTCATGTTTGTATACCATTTTAAAATGATATAGGTGGTACACTAAAATGTACAGATAGTTTTTACATATATTCAATTTAAAATCTTCACAACATCCCTGCAAGATTCATATCCTAGATAATATTATCCCATTTAAAAATAAAGGGAAGCTGACTCTCAGTGAGATCAAATGATTTTCTAAGGTCTCAGAGCTAGTAAATAAGATATTTGGTCTTCAAATCCAGGCCTTACTATCAATATTTTCTCATTATGTTTTCCTGTCATTGGGTTTTTCTGTTATGATATATTAACCTGTAATTTTTGGTTCAATTTTTGCCTATTTTTTTAAATCAACAGTTCTCCACCCAGGAAGAGATTTGTGAATGTTTGTGTAATAAAATAACCTTTACCTTCATAAACCATTTTATTTCAATAAACAAACCTTTAATGCATGTTTAGAATGTTCCAGGCACTGTGATAATCACTAAGGATACTGAGTTAAACAAGACAGATCTCCTCATTATTAAGAGTTTAAATTAATATAGGGGACAAGGAATGCTGTTAATCTACTATTATAAAAGTAAGCACAAAGTTATTATCAGGAAAGACCCAGCATGAGTCAAAAGTCACCACAGGTGTTTCTCTGCCCTTGTACAATCTTGAGAGTGAGTGCCTTCTTAAATGTTGAGTCCTATGGAACTTGTTTATATTACTCTAGTCCCAGCTCAGGTAGCAGTTTACCAATTCTGCCACATTGCTATCTGAAATATAAATATAAGAGACTAATAGTAGTCTTCAAAAAGGTAGCATCATAGAGGAAGATAGAAGGAATAATACAATAACTTAAGTTATACATAGATACACTGATTGATAGTCACAACTTCCTTTTTCCATTGCCCATTCCACATTCCTTCTAGAATTTGTCAATCCCTTGTATAGGGTTCTTTCCTGGTAAGATTAACCAAATTTTCATTCTCAAATATTCTATCTGTATTGAGTTAATTTTCTATTAACCAGGACTATTGGCAAGATATTACTAAAGTTACCACAGTGATTTCCCTGAGTTACAATCAGATCCCTCCATTCTTCATTGAGCAGAAACAACTTAATTTCCCCTCAGGAAGTGTATTAAACACCTCTTTGTCTGCCACTTCAGTGCCATGAGGTGTCCAAAAGGGCTGGATATTTTCTTGGCATCCAAGTTAATTAAAAAAATAACCAAACTTGGTTATGCTCCCTAAGGGAAGAATTCCTTTAAGAAATATAATTTCTGAGATTCAAAAATTCTATGAGTTATGAGGTATAATAGTGAGAATGATTCCTTTCATTTCCTCTACTTGGTTCCTTACCCATGTGTTCTGGCTGTGAGGGAAATTAAGTCACATTGGTTTAAAACACAGATTGCATCAGGTTGGACAATGCTCATACTTGAGAGTCTTTTCTTCCAGCTAATTCCATAAATAAGCTTTACATAGTGTAGCAGTTTGATATTATTGATGAATTCCAAAAAGAAATATTAGATTATGTTTATTAGACTGGTCTTGTTCTCTGGGCATATGACATTATATTGGATTCAGAGGTTTACTTGATTATTTAATCAAGTAATCACCCCTTGGTGGGTAGGGACTTGCAGATAAAAGGAATGGCAAAGGACAGATTTGAGGTTTTTGATGTTGGAGTTTTGATGTTGGAGTTTGATGCTGAAGTCTTAAGCTGGAGCCCCAGGAAATAAGCTCACAGAGGAAAAGAAGCAAGCCCCAGAAATAGAGGAACACTGAGCCCAGGAAAAAGAAGCCTGAGGAAGGGACGAACCCAGGAAGCCTGAACCAATGCAGACATGTCAGCAACCATCTTGCTCTAAGACGTGGAAATAGACTTTGGTAAGGGAAGTAACTTGTGCTTTATGGCCTGGTTATCTGTAAGCTCCTATCCCAAATAAATACCCTTTATAGAAACCAACAAATTTCTGGTATTCTGCATCAGAACCTCTTTGGCTGACTAATAAAAATAGTAACCTTAGAAACAAAGAAGGAGGCTATACATAAGGCCAAATGATTATGAATGAAGAATAATATGGTAAAACAACCAAATTATATGGGCAAGAGCTTTGTCTCATTAAATTTGCCATATGAGTTTCTCATTTGGAAGAGATAATATATGGGATACCAAGGTGATGAGAACAGCATTCTATAGGTCTATAAATGGTGGTATTAACAGAGAACTGTGGGTAGTAAATCCATTTCCAAATAGATATTTATTCCCAACAATACAAATTATTATCTTCTCCATGATGGAACAGTTCTAATGTAATCAACTACCACTAGGCAACTGGCTAGTCAACTCAGGGAAGGGCGCTATATCTGGTCTCCAGTATTGACCTTTTCCATCGGCTGCATGGGGATTCAGCGGCTGCAGTAGCTGTGTCACCATTGCTGAGACTAAGTTCATTCCTTTACCCTCATGCATAGCCTCATTATCTGCTGCCATGTCTATTTTGTATTTGGAACCATGGAACAAGTGTTGTTATAGCTTGGGAAAGAGACTGCCATTCATATTATGGCTTATCTTGTCTTAATGACCATTCTTCCACAAAGGATGCCCTCTCGTGGATATTTATATAATTCATAAATATGCAAAATATAAATCTAACCTCAAAGACAATCCACATATTTCTTCTCCAGACCCCCTTGTCATCATCTTCCCATTTTGTTTTTTTCTATTATCTGAAATCAAGCAGCCAATAAATTAGCCACTACCCATAAGATAGTGTAGTCCCATAAAACCATCTAACCTAACAGAAAAAGTGTAAAACAGAAACAAAAATAGATGTGCTGCTCATAATTTGGCCTACTAAGAAGAATTCCAGGTAACTTCTATATCCATTTGTATAAGAAACTTCTTATGCATCTTCTCATAGTCTCTTGGCAACACCTGTTTCCAGGACCGTGTACATGTATTTTACCCCAGACACTGACAAATGATTCATATAGGTATAAGTTGCTAGCACATCACGTCAGGGTGGCACCATACATTTCTCACCTTAGTACCTGAGGTTTCTTTGCTTCTGTGGAGGTGTAAGGGATGACTCTTTGCCAAAACAGCCTGGAAGTGAGGGAAATTAACCTCCCTGGGACTGTAACTTAGATCACTGGAATTCAATGGGAAGTGACCAAGAAAAGGACTAGCATCAACTAAAGCAGTAGAAAACTAAAATTTCCTTTCTAATTTCCAGATCGAAATTCATTCACAGATTCAAATCCATTTGATTAAAAGAGGACATATTCCTTTCAGGAAATATTCTATAATTCTATCAAAATATGTAATAAATATCTCTCTGATAATTTCCTGAAAGTACTTTAATGGCTGGGGCAGTTGTGCACAGAGAATATTCACAGTTTTAAGACTGCAATACAGGATATGGACTAATACTAGTGTTAATAAAACTTGGAAGTGTCTTCAAGAACATCTGGTTAAATTGGGAGATTATGGAGGCCAGGGAAAACAGACTTGGATTCAAGTCTATTTCTTATTTGCCCAGTGAATCCATAGACTGTGGTTATATCCTTGTTCCGCATTTTACGTATTATAAGAACCATGTATTTACCAGCTGACAAAGGCCTCATTTTTCTTCTTTTGTCTTGTGCTGTAAGGGTTATTATAGTATAGATATGTATCAATTCTTACCATTGCATATGACTTAGCTGGGGAGATAAGAGACTAGATAGAATCAGAAGGGAAAGTTGGATAGAAGCAGTTCTAGGGAAGTGGTATGTGCTTGAACAAATGGGAGCATCTAATGTTGATGTTGGAGCATCTAATGTTGATGTTTACTGGAGAGAGTAAAATAGAAGAGATTCTCACATAAAATTTGAAAGGATGCTCTTTGTATGCTTTTGTAGCTTTAAGAAATATTTAATTTATCCTAATTTCAAATGATAATTATTGTTATATTTTCTAAGAATTTAAAATTTGACTTCTTTACATTTAAGTACTGAATCACTCTGGAGTTAATTTTAGCATATGGTAGAAGTCAGAGATAGTCTCCTTTTAAAAGTATACACATTTTTCCAATGCTGATTATTTTATTAAACAGTCTTTTTATTCAACAGTAATGTGGCATATCACTTCTGCATATAGTAAATTTCTGTATATGAATAAGGATCTGTTTCTGGATTGGAGTGACTATTCCACTGATTAACTTTCTGTTCTCCACCTTCATCAATAAAACATACTTTATTACAGTGAGTACTGATATCCAATAGTATAACACCTCTCTCCCTATTGTGATATAATTCTTTTTATTTTTGAATTGGTGAACTGATTTGAAATGAGTTTGCATTTTTATGGTATTAAGTCTTCCTTAATATTAATATGCATGTGGATCATTCTGTGTTCAATTAGGATAGGGAAGCCACCCTGTGATTTTAACAATTTTAAAAGGAAGAAAATTAACTTTTTTTAATCAAAAGATTTCTAGAAGCAAGTGAAATCCAAGTTATACACTGAGAGAAGATAGGATTAAAAAAAAAACAAAGTATTTTCATCAAGATTTTACAGTAAGAATACAAATAACTCAGTGAAAAATGCACAAGAAATACAAAGATTCATTTCATTGAAGAGGAAACACATATATAGCAAATACCTAATAAATGGAAGGGAGATGACCATCCTTGTAAGATTATGATGATGCTATCATTTTATATCCATTGGATTATTGCAATTTAAATAAAGCCATGATATAAAATAATTCAGAGAATGTGGATTGATAGCATCCCTTTATACTTTTGGTGGGCATATAAACTAGTAGAATTACTTTGGAAAAACAGCTTGATATTATTTCCTAAAGTTAAATATTGTCATATCTTATGACCCAGAAAATCCAATTCTGGAATAATACATAAAAAGACATCCTTACTCATGTGTAGCAGAAGACAATCATGAAAATTTTTACAACAGTGTTATTTACAATAAGGTGAATTTGGAACCAACCCAAAGTCTATCACCTGGGGAGTAGATGAATAAATTGTGGAACAGTCACACATGAAGTATTAAGCAGTGGTCAAAGCTATAGCTACATTATGGATGGGTATTTAGTGCCATCATATTGAAGAAAAAAAATAGGTCTCAAAAATTACACACACTCAGATTTAAGAAATATTATATGTGCATATTTATATGCGTGTGTTGCATATACCTTTTAGGAATCCATATAGATAATACCATACAAAAGCAAAAGCAAGGGAATGATAAATACACAATCCATGTTTATTTTTACATGCTGTGAGGGGAAGCAGAAGTATGGGTTGATGGGGGAGGATCCTGCATTGAGATGTAAGTTATTGTCAAGATTCCAATTTGGTTTTCTATATTGAGTTTTTGGGTGTTCCTTTTATTATTTAAAATAGCTAACTGAATATCTAAATAAAATTGGACAAAATATAAATAAGGAGCACCTAATCTAGCAAGGGAATTATAAAAGGCTTTAAAACATAAATGTATTCTAAGCTCAAGTTCACAGGATTATCATAATATATCAGCACATAGAATGATATTTCAGAACATAGACCCCAGTGTATTCAAATCATGAAATTACCACTTACTAACTTAGGTATTCATTTGGTTTCAATTATCTTATAGACAGTAGTTTTCTGTCATCAATGGGGATTTAACAGTACCATACTTTGGTTGTTATTAAGGGTTGTATAAATTACTACTCATAAGGTACTTAGTAAGTGTTTACAGTAAGAATACAGAGTTGATATACAGTAAGTACTTACTAATTATTTTCTGTTTTTATATTTGTGACCTCATTTAAATACCACAGCAAGCCTACAAGGTTATCCTTATTTTATTTTCATAAGACATTTCAGATGAGTAAAGACAATTTCTCAAGATTTCTTCTCTTTAGACTTGAATCTAGATCTGTTTGACTTCAAGGTACCTTTTGTACTTTCTTCTACATCTTCCTAATCTATAATATTAATTTTTGATTAACACATAAGCTGATTAGGAACAGGAAATACCAAGATAACATTCAAATGGCTTTAATTATGGGGAGATCCAAGGTAACATCTTGTTTTAATGTATTGGTTCTCCAGCTTAAACTTTATAATAGAAAATTCCAGGGTCACACTAAATGGGTTTTATTTGGTTGTGCTATTTAACATATTAATAGTAGGAGTGAATGGCACTCCTTAGTTAGTTAGTTGACCCAGCTTAGTTAGGAGAAGTAACTTACCCCATTGATAGAAGGTAGGTTAGAGTCTCTAAGATTTTGCTTCAGTTTCCAGTACTTTTGGTTGTGACACATATGTTGCATGAGACCATTTCCAAGAATTTACAATTGACTGAGTCTTTTCTTCATGCCCTAATGAGCTCTGAGAAACAAGAATCAATTATTTGGTTATTTTGTTGGTTTCATTTTTGGAGAGGTTTTGGATCACAGAAAGGTCATAATCGTGGCAGGGAGGATCACTGGTGTGGGGTGTTGGTGATGGGATATATGGGAGGGGTGCACCTGGGGCATGTCTCTAAGGCATATGAATATGTTCAAGTGTTCATGGGGTGTAGTCTCAGTAGGTAGAGACCCATACAATAACTGAAGGAATATTGAATTTGCGGTCACCCCTCGGGCTGAAGTGTGGTTTGCTGGCCTGGCGGGGGAGCAGCCGCGGCAGGCCAAGCCGCTGCCCTCATAATAGGGTGGCTGGTCGGACTCACCGCCACCCCTGAAGGGAGCTCGGCATGGGCGCAGAGTGCCCTCGGGTCTCCCCTTCTCGGCAGCCATGCTTCCGCGGCCGCCCCTCCTCCCGGATGGCGCCACACGATGCCTGTGGGGCGGCACCCTTCTTCTTCTTTCTCCCTGCACAGGCGCAGGGCGGAAAATTCCAGTCTGCCCTTTTCCCCTCCCCCGACAGCAGCAACAGCCAGGCGTGGGCGGAAAAATCCAGTCTGCCCTTTTCCCTTCCCCCGACAGCAGCAACAGCCAGGCGTGGGCGGGAAACTCAAGTCTGCCATCCACCCCAGCAACAGCAGCCACCAATCCCTAAACCCTGCCCCTTCCCCCAGCAACAGCGACAGCCAATCCCTAACCACCACCCCTCCCCCGTCCAGTACCGCCCACTGACCTTTCGCCGGCAACCAATCAGAACAGGGCATGGCTTTGACCAATCAGCCTTCCCCAGACCCTATAAAACTGTTGCCTCTCCCTCAATAAAGTGGACTTGCGTGTTTACCTTGTCTCCCCGGTAGTTCTTCTGCCGTGCGCCCTCCAGTCCTGAGAGCCCCCGACAAGGGCCTGGCCTCCCTTGTCCCCAGTTCGTCGCCTGCTTCTCCGGGCGACCCCTTCGTCGCCTGCTTCTCTGGGCGACCCCTTCGTCGCCGGCTTCGCCGGGCGACCCCGTCAGCTGAACCGCGCAACCCCTGTGAGACCGATCCCTCGTCTGCTGCTGGACCGACCCCTCGTCCCAAGTGGGACCGACCCCTCGTCCCAAGCGGGACCAACCCCTCATCCAGAGCTGGACCAACCCCTCGTCTGCAGCCAGACCCCACCTCTACCAACCGAGCAAGCCGCCGCAGAATTCCCATCCTGTGAAATCCTGCTGCATTCTCTAATAGGATTGCAAGAATCCCCTAAGTACAAGGGCAATGCCTAGTGAAGGAACACAGACCATTACACCAGGCTCTTGATATGGAGGATTGTACTTATCAACATTTTCTTGTGAAATTAAAACTTAGCCTCATATTATATATTACCTAAGAGTTACCTCCTGAAAGCTTTCTTGTTGCTCAAAAGTGGCCTGTCTCTAAGCCAAACTCAAAATTAAAACACATTACCCTCTCCCCAGTGTGGGACATAACTCCTTGGGATGAGCCTTACTGGCTTTGAGGGATTATTACCAGGTGCCAACTAGCAATGCATCTGGGGAAAAACTTTGACCAAGAAGGGGGAAATATTTAATACAAATGATTTATTATAACTAAGATATTTCAAAGTGAGTTGGGAGGTCATTCCAGAGGCTATGCTTATGTGTTTCTCAGCAGGATCTCATTGGCTGCCACAGTAAACAGTGCCTCAAACAGTGGGGCTCCTGAGGGCTCTGGAGACATCCAGCCACTATAAGCAGGCAGACAAGCTTGACAGACAAGCTCAGGAATTTGGCATCCTGTCAGTGGGCTTTATTTTGGAATTGAAGCTCCCCAGTGTAACAGAATTAGACTCATTTATAGTTTCCCTACACATGGCTTTTCTGCCCCTTTTATTTGAACCTATAATTAGCACTATCCTCATTAAATATCTATCCCAGAGACTTAAATCTTTTGTTTATTCATGAGCCAGCTGGGCATTGAATCTCTGCAGAGTTGCAACATCTAGTCTTCAGTTCATTGGACTCAGGACAACTAACAAGATGATTCTGAACAATGCTTATCCCAAAGAACAGAGAGTGTTTGAATTGCAAACAAGATAGTTCATTCCATCTGCCCCATGGGATCTAAGCCCCCTCTTACATAGAAGTGCAATGGACACAACCAATCCAATGTTGACAGAAAAAATGTGGCATTGGTGTGGGACAAGTGGCCATGGTGGCTGCTGGGTGCAGGGAATGGGAGGAAGAGATGAGATGTGGAGGCATTTTCAGGACTTGGAGTTGTCCTGGGTGGTGCTTCACGGACAATTACGTGTAGATCCCCCCAGGGCCCACTGGATGGAACGTGGGAGAGTATGGGCTGTGATATGGACCATTGACCATGAGGTGCAGCGATGCCCAGAGATGTACTTACCAAATGCAATGGATGTGTCATGATGATGGGAGAGAATGTTGCTGTGGGGTAGTGGGGGGTGGGGGCGGTGGGGTTGAATGGGACTTCATATTTTTGGAATGTAATATTTTTTAAAAAATGAATAAAAAAAAAGATTAAAATAGAAAACAAAAACAAAAACAAAAACAGAATAGACATCATCATCCCCGAATCTTCAATTTTGGGGAATGAACAATGGACTAAAGTAGACATTACTATTCTAGCCGTGGAAGAACTTTTGTCATTGATATATAGGCAGTGTCCACCAGAGGTTCTGAGGGGAGGGAGAGGAAAGAATAGGTGTAATATGGGGACATTTTGGGGACATTGGAATTGTCCTGCATGACATTGCAATGATGGGTACAGGCCATTATATATTTTGTCATAACCTATAAAATTACGCAGCACAGAGTACAAACTATAATGGAGACTATAGTCCACAATTAGTAGCAGTGTTCTTCAATTGTAATGAATGTACCATACTAATGAAGGATGTTGTTAATGTGGGAAAGTGTGGGAGGGGGAGGAGGTGGGGCATATGGGAATTTCCTATGTTTTCATGTAACATTTATGTAATCTAAAGCTACTTTAAAAATAAAAAAAAATTAAAAATAGTTAATTGTTCACAGTAATCAAATTCCACAGAAAATTGATGTAAAATACTACTCTGTGAAATGCCATGTCTTGTAGAATGGAACCATTTTCAGATTTCATCTTTTTATTACCTACTGCACTGGGAGCACACACACACTCACATACACCTTCACTCATAGCAACAGAAGTCAACATTTTCTCAGTCAACAGACTTATCTTTAAGCAATCAGAGAGATCGAAATTCCAGGTGAACCCAGTCTCTTGAGCACCAAATGTAATTTTTGCAAAACTTTGTGATGGATTTTTTTATGTGATAGTGATCACTACAATGGAATAAACAAAAAGTACCTTTTTGGAACCATGAATTTATTTCTGATCCTGGCAAGCCTAGTGGGATGATTTTAGATTAGGCATGGCACTCAGATTAAAATGTATATGCATTATTTAGAATCTCATAGTTCACCAAAAATCAATTGTTTCTAGATATGATCTTACCTAGAAGAATTACTTTCTAGTGCTAATCTAGAGAGAGGAAATGTCCCTTAAAATGAATTATAGAATTATTTTTTGTAATTCTCTCACCATGCAAAAGATGACAAATTCAGAAAATGATCTAATTTCTGGAGTCATATATGACTACAAATACAGTGTCCTTCCATTTCACCTAACTGGTTGCAAAGATTATGCACACTCATTATCCAGCAACCCCTGGAATTTCATTCTATGTTGTCTTTCCCTCTCTTCCTGGCAAGTGTTCCACATAGAAAAAATTATCTAAATATCCAATAGTGGGTTTTGAGCCACAGTTCCTGACCTCTCCCACTTGTGGCAGCTTCAACATCTCCATCTTTACTGAGTTCTTGTCTTTAGCTCACATATATGTTCATTTCTCTTCATTGTTAAATAAAACCTTCTGCAGGCTTCATTTCCTGCTTGTTTAGCCAGCATGTCTTCACTTTCCTTCCCTTTCAACTAGTAAGCTTTCATCTTCCTTGATTGCTACCCATATGTTTTGTCACTGCTTTTTATTTGCTTATTTTTTCCCATTTACTTGTTTTATTTGAATTTTGTTTGTCTCTCTGTTTTCCTGTTTTCTCCAGGGTCAGACCTATTCACAAGTAGTACTTCTGTCTAGGGGCTTCCTAGCCTCAACTCCTTGGAAACCCACCCCTCCTCTGGCATACTCTGTCATTCTAGACTAGGGTGGGAGTCACTATATTGAGTTACCTCATCACCTGCTACTGCCTACAGGGTTGTGCTTGTGTTGTAATTATCCATGCACCTACCTCTATTCCCCATTTAGGCTCTGACTTCCTTCCAAGACAGAGACAAGATCTGTTTTCTTCACTGTAGTATTTTTCCGTACCTAGCAAAGTTCTCGGTAAATACGTGTGTACTCTTTGAATGAACCAGTTAATCTTCCCTACAATGGAGCTGGGCTGGTCAATATGGAAGCTATGAGATTTCCTTCATTTCTCTCCTGAAGATCATAGCAGAGCCATACATATTCAGCTAGAACCTTTCTAGACACTGGGCTGTACCTGCCTGAGCTCCCCCCATATAGGGTGGGTCAAGGGAAGGGTGCAGAGCTAAATACGGAACGGAGGGAAGTGGACTTGGCCCAATGGATAGGGCATCTGCCTACCACATGGGAGGTCTGCGATTCAAACCCTGGGACTCCTTGACCTATGCGGAGCTGGCCTATGAGCAGTGCTGATGTGCTCAAGGAGTGCCGTGCCATGAAGGGGTGTCCCTGCATAGGGGACCCCCACGCACAAGGAGTGCACCCTGTAAGGAGAGCCACCCAGTGTGAAAGAAAGTGCAGCCTGCCCAAGAATGGCACCACACACAGGGAGAGCTGACACAACAAGATGATGCAACAAAAAGAAACACAGATTCCTGGTGCTGCTGATAAGGACAGAAGCGGTCACAGAAGAACACACAGCAAATGGACACAGAGAGCAGACAATGGGGAGGGGGAAGGGAAAGAAATAAAAAAATTAAAAAAATATGGAATGAAGTATCTTTTACACAAGTTAAAAAGGGAGAGTGATATTAAAGGACAATGAGGTAGAAATTGGGAATGTCATCACAGGCTAAGATGTTTGAAACTTCAAAATAGAAGAAATTCCTTGAGAAATTCATGAGACTGAGGGATCTCCTGTCTCCTTCCATTTTAGGGGCACACCATGGGAAGTTTCGTTAAGGTTCTGGCAAAGCCTGATGACCACCTTGGCTCTTTCAGTTCTTCAGTATCAAAGGCAACTCCATTAATATTTCCACCAGCCCTTGGGTCCACATAATTTTTTTTCAAGGAATATTCCCTGGGATAGAGAAGCATCACAGTATAAAGTGATTAAAATATGCCTTTCATTATGTCTTTGTTCCTTCCTCCCACATCCCACATTTCAGTTCTTCCATGTCCCTTCCTAGGAAGGGATAGGGGAGAGAAGACTACCATACTCTACCCTGGGAATAAGTCATTGTTATTCTTTCTTGGCTCTCATCTCATGGAGTTCTTCCCCAAAGAGAGCAAAGGTCAAGAAGCCAATGCTAATCTTCTCAAGAGAAAGGACTGGCCCAAGCCTGTGGAACGACAAAATCTGAAAACTAATATGTCTCCTATTTCTCTGTGCCTTACCCAACTCTCCTAAAACAGATCCCTCACACGTCTAATTGCCAAAAGCAGTGAACTTACCCCAATTTTTATCATACTTAATGGTTCTTCACTGAACTACCATAGTGCCTGGTGCATAGGAAGGATATATTTATTAGAGAGAATCTCTTTTCTCCTGACTTTTAGGATATAGAACATAGGCCTCCTTTCACTTATCTGACATTTCCTTCTCTCTCTTTTTGTCTGTTTCCTTCTCTGACTTTTTGTTCTGTGTCAATTTATTTTCATATAAAGATTTCAGCCATTTCAGATTAAGGGCAACCCACACTCATTCAGCTTGTCCACACTTAATAACACCATCAAAGTTCCTATTTACAAGTGGGTTCAAACCCACAGGACCAGTGGTTAGGGTTTGAAAATGTCTTTTGTGGGGGCATGATTCAATCCCCAACACAGTTATGAAACATGGCACAGGCTAGCTTAGCCAGTCCTATTTCTTCTCTTGGACACAGAGGAAATTTCATTTCCAAATTTTCATTGAAATAAATTTGGGGTGGACAAATGACTGGGTTTAGCCAATAGACTGTGGGTGAAAATTATGTGTGATACTTTCAGTCCTAGCTATATAATGCTTGTTTGAACTTCCTCTTTGCTCTCTCTTTCACTTCCATGGTGAACATGTAGGAAGATCTTATGAGATCACAAGAGAAAAGGAACCTGAACCTTGAGTCTCTCCTTGGAAATTCATCACCCCAAATTGCTGCCCAACTGTGGTTGACTATAACTTTTTAAAGAAATAAGATTTTGTTGTACTAAACCACTGAAATTTGGGGTGATTTGTTGTAACTGCTAGTTTCTCCAAATGAATGATGAAAGAAATCATAAATTCTATTGGTAATGTTGTGATAAGGATTTAATAAGAAAAATAAATGTAACAGGCAAGTAAAGTCATCATCAAGCACCAGTAATAATTGTTGTGTCTACTTTATGTTAAGTGAAGTAAGGGTACAGTTCTTTCTAAGATCCATTATGGGCTATCCACTGTGTCAGGTTTTTCTACTTGCTTATTCAGTGATTCCATAACATGACCCTAGAAGAAGAAGGACTCTATGTTGATTTTACTGAAGGGGAAGTTGAGGTTGTGAGAAGTTAAGTCATACAAGCAGAAAGTGCTGCAGCGTACATTGAAACCAAACCAGGATTATTTGCATGACTCCCAAGCTCCATCCCCTACTAAGGTATTAAATACTCCATATGTGGTGACTATTATTATGGCACTTATCTTTGACTTTCTTTTATATCTACACACTCTCCCTTAGTGACTTCACTTTTAAGCTACAATTTAAGTATCATATTGACAAGAATGACCCTCATAGGTATTTTTTGTTTTGTTTTTTTGTTTTTTTAGGAGTACTGGGCATTGAACCCAGGACCTTTTATATGGGAAGCAGGTGCTCAACTGCTGAGCTTCATCCACTCCCCAATGAGAGTTGTTTTTTTCATTTGTTTGTTTTTAGGAGGTAGCAGAGATCTAACTCTGGACCTCATATATTGGAAACAGGCACTTGGCTACTGAGCTACAGCTGCTTCCCACATAGTTTTGTTTTATTCTCAAGTTCTTTCCCAATCCACAGACCTCATTGCCAGCTTCAGCCTGGACATGCCCTCCTGTGTGACTTGTCAGTGCTTCAACCTCAACACATTCAAAGGAATCTCATCATCCTTTTCATTTTATTTCCTATTGCTTTAGATGATACTAATATTTTCCTAGAATCTGAAAATCAAAATCTCAGCCATCTCTCTGACTTCTTTCATTGTTTTTCTTCCACTAATTAGTCTCCAAGCTCTAATGCATCCGGTTTTTCATCTCTCCATCTTTTCTGTCCCTTTAACACCAACAAATTACAGATCATTTTAAACTCATCTTGGACTACCGTCTCACAACTAATACTAATCTCCTCATTCCTGGCCCTTCTACCTCATAAATATCATCTATAATGTGATCTATGGATCAATTCACCTCTATGCTTTCATATTATACTAAATAAGTCTGAACTCAATAAGCTGGCATATAATAAAGAATGTGACATAGTTCAGGAGAATTGAAAACTAGGACACTAGGATGGGCTATGGAAGGGATTGATGATAGGGTTGCTCCATTAATTACAAACAAGGAACAAAAGGACATTGGCATCACATTAACAAGTGGCAAGGCTACTCTAAATATAGGCAGGCAGTCCACCCACATGGCTAATCAGATATAACTGGCATGGGGGTAGCAGCAGGTATGAGGGAATGGGTGAGAAAGGCAGCAAAGTGTTTAATATTAGGATTCCTGAGCCAGATCTAAGGTTGAATCACTATTTTAAAATGAAAATCTGTGAATCTCTTTAAATGAAAGTATTGCTCTATTTTTCCACTTGCAGAGCCTTAGGTGATGTCCTTTTACCTGGCACCAAAGTTAGGATTCCTAACTTTAATGCTCAAGGCCCTCCAAGCTCTGAAATCCCGGTGCTGATTATGTGCTTAATATAGGCTCTGGATATATGGAGAGAACAATATGAAGATAGTTCCTGCCCTTGGGAGCTTACATTCCAAAGGGGGAGATGGACATTAAAATTTTAACACATAAATAAATATACGATTAAAAATTGTGGTAAGACCATGAGTGAAAATGCATTGTGCAAAGAAAAACTGAATGGGGTACCTATTTGAAAGTTGGTGTCCAAGCAGAGAAAGTCTCCTTTTGGTAATTAATTTTAAGGTTAAATGTGAAGAATAATGAAGTACCCATGACAGGATAGGGTTAAGAACAATTTAGGTGGAGGGATCAGCATGGGTGTAGCCTCAGAGGCTAGATGGAACGAGGCATGTTGAAGAGCTGGAAAAAGGCCAAAGTGGAAGTTGAAAAGTCAAGAAGTGGGGTGAAATGGTTATTTTTTGACATGCTCTTCTTTTCCCTTGCCATGGTCCTTCCAACTACTGCTCCCTAGTTCACAGACTCAAACATAAAAACACAGATCAAAAATCACCTGGAATGTATAACATGACATCCTTCCTCCCTAGGTGAATTTAGATGATTCTCTCCATGCTCTCATATCTCCAGTAGTCTGGACTAACCACATCCTTGCATCTTAAGAAAATTTTATAGTTATAGATTTTTTTCATCTTCCTCCTTTACTAGACAGTGAACTTCTGGAGAAGAGAGTTTTGATCTTATTCAATCTTCAGTGACAACTGAATCCTGGCACATGCATGTTTAGACAGGATGTCTTTCTGGAAAATACATGGACACATGAAAATCTGGCCAACAAAGACACCCATCTTCTGGTTCTGATTCAGCCATTTTGTGGTTGAAGACCAAAATTAATCTTTCTTGTTTAGACAAGTTCTAGAGACATGGTTTTTGTTCAACCTCTTCCTTTTGGGAGCTCAGAATTCATTGAGACACACATAGGAGTCAAATGGGGAACAAAATATGAACTTAATTGTTAGTAAGCTGGATTAGAGAATGTGACTTGGAGTTGCAGTTCAAAATCAGGTTTTCCTCTCCTGTTACTGAAATCTCAGTGTTGGGATCCACATATAGGAACAACAGTGTTTGCAGATCAGGTGTTTCCCATGCCTGCTGCATGTAGACCATGATCTGTTGTAGCCATGAGCTCAGGAAGACTGAAAGTGGGCACAGAGAGGTGAGCCTCCTGATCTGTCTTTTATAAGGCTCCCTTAGGCTCAAGGAGCTCAATAATGTGAGCTTTCTGGGCATATGATTCTCAACCCACAATTTATACTCCAATAGCACTTCTGGATTTTCATAAAATTATATCAAGCTTGGTCTAGGAAAAGAAAAGCACAGAGTACATTTTTCACCTCTCTTTCAATTGAATGAGAAAGCAGACACCTGAAGAGATAAACTGGACTCTTCAACTATACAATGGCAGAATCAGGGTCAGAAGATCGGGGTCTTTGTTGGCCAGATTTGCATGTGTCCATGTATTTTCCAGGAAGACTTTCTGTCTTTCATTAAACACCCATGTGCCAGGATTCAGTGGAAAAGAAAACCTACCCAAAATGAGAATCCACACAGGACTAGACTTTCTTGGACATCCATCTCAATCTTAACAGGAAGATAAATCACTCCTCTACTTGTTGGGGAGACTAAGTGAGAGGTGAAAAGAAGAGAGGCCATTTCTACCTGATACTTGCAAGAAGACCCATGCCTCTGCTTTGTGGCATGGCAGGAAAAGAGGAAGAGGCTACCAAACAGTTACCACATGCTCTGGAGATCTTTAGAGATGTAAGTCTGCACTTGAATAAAGGATTACTTGTTGTTCTGTCTCCATTGATTTATTTATTCACTCATTTATCAAATCTTGCTCATCTCCTAAAATGCAGAAACCCTGTTGTAGGCATAGGGGATACCAAGACAAATACAATGTAGTCCATGTTTCACCTAGTACAAGGACAAGAATGGATATGAATTTGCTTATTACGAGGACAGGTCTTCCTGGAGAAGTCAGCATGGTTGTTTGCTCAAGAATAAACCAGAAGGAATAGAGAATGATACCCCTCCCACCAACAGAAGGTAGCATCTTTGAATGGAAGCCAGCATATGTAAGTGGATAACTATGTAAGTGGATAATCTGGAAACAGATTACTTGGTTCAAATTCTAGCACCATCCTAACTATATGGATCATCTTGGGCAAGGTACTTAACTTCTCTGTTTGCTCATCTTCGAATGAAGAAGATAAGTGTTAACTCTGCAAGGGGTTGCTTGGACAACAAATAAGGTAAAGCATGCAAAGCACTTGGCAAAAGGCCTTGTACATAATACTTACTCAACAAATGTATGGTTAAGGAAACTGAAGAGAAGAATCTCAAAGCAAATTCAATGTACTTTCTTAAGAATAGACTTGACCATTACAAGCAGATACTTGACCTGGCAATTGCAGCTGCCCATTTGTCATTATCATAGCGTTCTGTCCTTTTTCCTGCAATAAACTGTGAAAAGGAAGGTTTTCATGGGTGTGTGTTTAAGGACAGTAAGGCAGGGGACATTACACATTGTCTTAGGGAAGGTAAAATTTCCAGGGCTCAGAGCAAGGAAACAAATGGAAGCTCACACATATTTTCTCTCTCTCTTTCATAAAATAAGTAATTATATCCAAATTTAGTAATGATAACGAAGTTGCATTATTTCATCTAACTTGTTCAATTTGTAGAGTTGATGAGAGTAATTTCCTTGTTCGTTTTCATTGTTTTGATTAATAATTAAATCTTCTTTACATCAAGAATTTGTAATGCAATAGTCACTAATTTGATGTGACTCCTGTGGAATGAAGTCTACTCATTTTATTATTTCTTCTTCTAAGCTGACTCCATTTTGAAAGAAAATCCATTTATCCACCTTTTCCCTCTTTGGCCTAAATTTTCATCCTTTTGGTTTCTGTCAAAATATTAACCTGTACTCATTCTAAATGATTTAAAGGATTGAAAATTAAAATGTAATTGGATTCAAAGGATAAACTATTTGAACATATTTTCATCAAAATAAAATTGTAAATTTAAGTAGATTTAATCTAAATAAGGCTGAACTATATTATTTGAAAATTTAATTACATATTACTCATTTTTCAGGCATAATACTATCACTATTCTAGCATATAGTGTCCATCAAATTATTAATGTAAAGAATAGTATCATACTTCATGCATATTACATCTACAATACAGACATTTATAACATTAAGAGGGATAAGAATTGTTTAATACAGGAAAATGACATTTAGCTGCCTTGTGAAATGGATGTGAACACTTCACCAACTCATGTCTACTCCTGAACCATGAGATGGCATATGTCTCAGCTTCCTATGACGGCTGTAACAAAGTACCACAAACTAATTGTTTGGAAACAGAAACTTACTGTCTCAGTTCTGGAAGCCAGGAATCTGAACTCACGGTGTCAGCAGGTTTGGTCCCCTCAGGCTCTAAGAGAGAATCTGCTCCATGTCTCTCCTAGTGTTTCTGGTGGCTTGCCAGCACTCCTTGGGCTTCTGCCTCTTTTGTCACATGGCCTCCTCCCCTGTGTCTATGTCAGTGCCTAAATTTCCTCTTATAAAGACACCAGGACCAGTCTAAACCTCATTTTACCTAATCACACATTCAGTGTCCCAATTTCCAAATAAAGGCACAGTCATGGGTTGGGAGTTAGAACTTAAATATATCTTTTGGGAATGCAATTCAACTCATAATAAAGACAAACAAGAAAATGGGAGCTTTATACCACATCATCATCATGAATCTGATGCATCTGTACCATTTGCCATGAAAGATTCCACAAGTTAATCTAGTTAATTAATGTCTGTTCTCTTGCTTAAGTTGCTCCCACTGCTCAAACCGCCGCCTCCTCCAATTCTTCAGTTCAGCACCCATCTCTGACATTGGCAGTGGCACACACACAAACCTCCAGCATTCAACACTCACATGTACCTACCTTTTGTTTTGAGGACACCAGGATACAGAGAAGCATTTTACTGGGACCTGAACAGTGTTAGTCACAGGAATGGAGTTTCAAGGGTTGGATCATGCTGAGAAAGTACTGAGAGCTTGATGTCTAGAAGCAGAGATGACAGGATATGCTTACATATACTTATTTTAATGTGTTTGTAATATTTAGCTACCTTTAAAGCATGAGGCTCGGGGCAGAGGTCCTTGGGGTCCAGATTCAAGGGCAGCTATACAGGGACAGATTGGGTCATGGGAGCAATCAAAACAAAACTGGAGATGTGTCCTAAAGACAAGGAAGTCAAGAAGAAAACTGGAAGCCAACCTATTTTGAGAAGTAACCTTGAAATATGAATATCAAAAAGCCATTCATGGTTGAGTCGACTGAGGTTACTGGCTAAAATGATGCTGAAAAAATTATCCTCCCTTAATCACAAACACAGAAATATACCTCCCACACATACACCCCATGCAAGATTTGTAGTCCCCCCTTGCCTATGAGGGGATTTTACTCTGCTGCATGCATGGCAGGAGAAATATACCCTATTCTCTTGCACCTTGACCTAAGTGCAACATAAAAGTGCCTGCAAAAGGCCCAACCAAAACCAATCACCAACATCCCCTTGGACACTGCTTGAGTCAGCAATTTCTCAGAATCACCATATTTTCGAGACTTTTGGATTTTCAGGGTGATTTACCACGTCATTAAGGTAATGCTTGGAATTGTTAAACAATGCAGATTACTTTCCTTCTGCCACTGGGAATTATCCTGTTAGATTTTCCAGGCTGATCCTAGCAAGAACAGGAGTCTAGAAGTCAGTGACCCTCCCCCTCTGTGTTCTTTCATCAGGACCACAGGTCTCTGTGCCTTTCAGCCACAGGGACCCACCTTGCCCCACGAGTTTCTGAGTCTCTATCCTTTTATCATTGAATCGATATTTATTGAGCTCCAACTATGTGTACAGCACATTTCTTATTGTCAGGGACACAGCAGTGAGAAACTAAGTCCTTGCTATCATGGAGCTAATATACCATTGCAGACTTTTTAGACATTGTCTGAAAGTAGACAATAAGCAATCATCCATATAAATCCATAATATATTGGATGATAAGGAAAATAAAGAAGGGTATGGGTGACAGAGTACGCAGGGGTGGTATTTGCTCTGCTGAGTAAATTAGTCAGGGAAGGTCTTGTTAATGTGATACCTACCTAAATACAGACATGAAAGGCTACTCATGAACGTATCTGGGACAAGAGCTTACCACGCAGAGAGAAGTGCAAATGCAAAGACACAGAGGTGGGAGTGTGCCTGCTGTGAGTATCAGCACGGAGGCAGGTGAACAAGGCATGGGCAGGGGGAGGTAAGGTCAGAGAAGTGATGGGGGTCCAGGCCATAAAGTCTGCCTGAAATATTGCCCCTCTTCTGTCTCTTCTGACCAGTGTTACCAGTGTTACTATGAGCCTGCTGAGTCTCTCTGCTCTCTCTGTTCTGCTAGCCTCTGCATACTGTTGAAGACTTCCCTTTTACTGTCAGTGAAATGGGAATTCAATGGAGGATTTCAAGCATCCAGGAAAGTAATGTGGTTTATTTACTCAGAGTGTCACTCTGGCTGCTGTGTGAGGAGCTCTGAAGGCAGGTGGAAGCAGAGACCAGGTAAAAGGTTACCTCAGCAATCCAGACAAGAGATGCGACTAACAGGCACTGCTTACTTAGCACTGGCATGCATGAGTCCAGGCCTTCTTCCAAGGGTTTTGCAGGTGTAACTTAGAAAATCTTCACAACTGCTGTAGGACATAGGTATTAATGTTATACTAATTTTATAGATGTGGGAACTGAGGCATAGAGATTTTAAGTAATTGTCTGAGGCTACACAGGTGATTGGTGAGTTTGGTCAGGATGGTAGCCTTGGAGGTGGTTGGGTCTGTTGAAGGTAGGGTCAACAGGAATTGCTGATTGAATCTTTTAATGTATTCAATATTTCCATCATAGCTCCTGTTATTAAGCATTTACAATGTGCAGACTTCAGGGCTAAGTTCCTTATGTAAATTACCTCATGTAACCTTCACAACTACCCTGTAAATTCACTACTATTATTCTCATTGTGGAAATTGACACAGAGAATTTGAACGATTTGTTCATAGTTATATAGCTGGTAAGTGCCATCTGCCTGTTGAAGACAGCTGAGCAACTGTACTTTCCCACCTTCCTCTCCACCTCCGTGTTCAGTCCTGTATTTACTCAGGAACTTTTTTTATCTGCCTCTAGTTTTTGGCTGTGTTTGTCCTTTGGACCTACTTGGCTTTAGATGTCACCTCCTGGAGGAACTCTTATCTGGCCTTTTCCTCTTAAGTCTCTATTTTCAATATGATATGATATGATATGATTTATATTACATTGCATATAGCATATATATCACATACAATATGGTGTGGAAATATATTTTATTGTATTATGTATATTACTATATAAACTATATATTATCTAAAATATAATTATAAGCTATAATATATGATCTAATATACAATATGACATATGCAATATAATATGTAACATTGACACTAAATTACATACTCTTTATTTTCTGTTAGCATGTTCATTCTGTGAGGGGAGTTACTATATCTGCCTGACTCATCAATTTATCTGCAGAACCTTGCACATTACCTAGCACATAGTAGCAAACAATAAATATTTAGTAGATGTATGATATAATAACAATCTAATTCCAGGCACCCTAAATAATTATCCTTGTCAATTAAAGGATTGACCCTGACTCCAGCATGTTTGATATCCCATGGTCCATCCCTGAATTCAGTCCACAAACATTTCATGATCTAACCTCAGATCTGCAACAATGACTGCGAGGTATCTTGGGCAGGTCATTTCCCACTTTCATCTTTGGCTACTCCTTGGGACCAGCTATAAAATCTGGGCCCTGGAGTCTTTGAAAAAAAGAGGATTCTAAAGATCATCATTTTAGATAAAATGAAAACATCTAAGAAAAGGTTGCTTCTGGAAATCTTACAAATCAGTAATTCATCTTGGGAATAAAGAAGCCATTCTCAGGGTCCAGAGCAATGGTTGATGGTGACAGAGATGGCTGTTCATTTGCCTTCAGCTCCCAAGGTCCAAATCTGGGAAACTTGTCAGACCAGGACCTGTGTTTTGTAATTTCTTTCAACAGTCTTCAAGTACCAAGGTGCTGTGGATTGATTTGTGGTGCTAAAGTGCTCACCCCTTTTCCGGAGAAGCAGTGTCCCTGAATATTTAACAAGGCAGGTAATAGTCCTAAATAGGAATAGGATTGAGTTGGGTGGTTTGGGTCAGCCACAACTTAAATTAAAAAGCTGAAAAGTAAGATCAGACAATTTTTATTGATTTGAGGCCAATTTTTTTCTTAGTTTATTTGCTGCTTTAAATCTATGTGCTTTACTCCCAGCAGTTTTGTGTCTGGAAAATGGAAACCACTCTCTGTAAGTGGTTAACTTGATGAGTTATCATTTGTACCTGGGCTTCCAGGAGCCACTTATGACTCCCATCTGCATGTTTATAGTTGTATGTGTCACTGAGATTCATCCATTCATTCATTCATTCATTCAATCATTCATTCATTTGTACTCAATCAGCTTTGATTGAGTTTCTTACTATGTGCATGGGAAAATGCTTGATGTTTGCAAAAAAAAGCAGAGGAAAAAATTTCAATGCCCTTAGGAAAAAAACCCAGTTTAATAGAACAGGCACTTAAATCAGGTTACACTAGTGATGTAATGTGTGATGTGTTACGATGAGGGTTTTGGCATCCTCTATAGCCAATGGACACAACATGTCTTGGCTTGGTTTGGTGGTCAAAGAAGGCATCCCAGCAGGTGTGACTCTGGATTGTTCTCCACTCCTTTTATCTTAATGGCTTAGTATTCAAATACGCATATTATTGAATACTTTGGGGATTCTGATTCACAAACTATGAAATGAGTTGTTTAGATTAGGTTTTAACAGGTTCCCTGGAATCCCTACAAAACTGTCCTCTAGGAATCTAGGCACTTCTTTGCATGAGAGGTATCAGAGTGACTAAGAGCCTTGTCTTTGTCAGATAACTTGGATTCAAACTCTGATTTCACTCCTCATTTTCTCTATCCCATAGGAAAAGTATTTAAACTCTGAGTCTAAATGTCTGTTTCACTTTTCCTTGGCTGCTGAAGCAAATACCATGGGTGGGCTTAAACAGTGGGAATTTATTATATCACATTTTTGAGGCTAGGAAAAAGTTCAAATCAAGATATCATCAAGGCAAATCTTTCTTCCCAAAGACTGGAATTCTGAGACTGGCCGTCTGTGATACTTAGTTCTTCTGTCAAATAGTAATGAACATGGAGGCCTCTTCTGGCCTCTCCCTTCTCTTCTGGGTTCCATTGATATTCATCTTCTGACTGCTTCCTTCGGCTTTTTATTTTCATTCTGTCTGAATTTCATTCTTCTTATAACTCCAGTAACAGGTTTAAAATCCATCCTGATTGAATTATGCCATACCTTAACTGAAGTAACCTCATTAAATGGTCCTGCTTACAATGGGTTCACACCACAGGAATGGGTTAAGATTAAGAACATGTTTTTCTGGGATACATAGCTCCAAACCACCATCATCTGCCCTCTGGACCCTAAAAGATGTGTTCTTTCTACATGCAAAATACATTTGTTCCATCACAGCATCCCAAAAGCTTTAAGTCATTTTAATGACAATTTTAAGTACACTATTGGTTATGGATGTGGTTATGCTAATATAAATGGATGACAAGATATAAGATAAACATTTTCATTGTAATAGGGAGAAATTGGAAGTAAAACAGGGGTCACAGTTTCCAAACAATTCTGAAACCCAGCAAGGCAAAGCCCCTTAGATTAGAAGGTCTGAGATCATGAATGTGCAGCAGCCATGCTCTCCCCAAACACTGGGGTGGAAGCCCAACCCTCTCTGAGCATCAGCAGGCTCTACACATATGGCAGGGCAAAGGCCCCACCATCTCCAAGATTTGGGGTAGGAGCAGTCCCCTGAACAATGGCATAGAAGGCCTGGTACCTCAAGAGCAGGGAAGAATTGCCTTTTCCAAACACATCGATAGGCCTGCTCTCTTGGCCTGAGGAGAAGTCTTTGGTCCACAACTCAGCTTCCAAGATTCTGGAATTGAAGTCATTCTTCCTTCAAATCATCCCTTCTCTGCCCCTTTTAGTCCAGACTGGCAGTGGTTCTGCTCATACAAATTTTGCTGAAAACTTGTTGATTTTGCATGCTGTCCACATGGGTCCCAACCATCAGATAATAGAACTTTCCACAAATCCTTCCTGCATAACAGCATTGCCAATCCTGAGTTTTACTGAAACGGTGGACTGGATCCAAGCTCAGTTAAATCCACACATGGAGCCCTATTCTCCAGGCATTCACTTTCTCAAAGCTTAGGGAGGTCCCTGATAGAGCTGCTTCTGGCCCTGGTCTCAGAGCACACTATCTGTATAGGCTCAGAATTTTCTGAACAATGATTTTTTTGTTTCTTTGGACTTAATAGTTCAGTGTTCAGCTTATTTCTTTTATCTTTCATTTTACTATAAGATGCAAGGGTAAACCAGGCTGCACTTTCCATACTTAGCTTGGAAATCTTTTAAGTTAAGTATCTAAGTTCATTGCTTTCAAGACATCAGAACTCAATTTTGCTAAATTCTCTGCCACTTTAAAATAAGGATTGCCCTTCCTCCAGTTTCTAAGAACACATTCATCATTTCCTTTTAAGGTCTCATCAGGAGTTCCTTTGTATCCATATTTCTACTAATGACCTCTTCAATTAGTCTAGGCTTTTCTATCAAGTAACTGCAATTCATCCAGCCTCTACTTATTGCCCAATTTCAAAGCCATTTCCACATATTTGGTATTTGCAATAGCAATACCCCACTCTCCTGGTACCAAAATCTGCTTGAATTTTCCTTGGCTGCTCAAACAAATACCATGCAATGGGTTGGCTTAAACAATGTCCACTGTAAAATGGCATTAAAAACAGCAACCCTTTCATAGGATGCCAGGCAACTAGCATTTAATTAATATTATCTACAGCTATAGGAAATATTAGAAACTCCATGAAATCCTATTGTATTTGTAAGAAGAAACCATAAAAGGTAGTAGCCAAAATTTGGAATCTGTTCAGTGATTCTCACATGGGTGTAATTTTGCCCCCAGGATACATTGGGCAATGTCAAGAGACATTTTGGTGGTAATATGATAATTGTGGGATCATATTACCTATTTAGTGGGTAAAGACAAGAAATTCTACTTAATGTCTTACTATGCACAGGGCATCTCTCTACAATCTAATTATCTGGCCCAAAATCTCAATAAAGTTAAGGTTGAGTAGCCCTGGATGTTTAGGATGACAAGAGACATTTTAATTTTGAGGTTTGATTGCCTCAAAGTAGAGTTAGTAAATATTTATTCATTGATTCAGCATTTATGTATTAATTTATCTAATAAAAATTGAGCACTTCCTCATGAGACTTCCCTGGACTGAACCTGCCACAGTGCAAAAGACTGACTCATAGTGTACTCAAGATTAGGAGGCAGATTGATCAGAAAACATTTGAATGATTCCAAGGGAAAAATGCAGACCTATTTAGGGCTTAACAGGGGTTCCGTGAAATATTGGGGAAAATTATAAGTGGGTATTACAAAGGGACAGGTTGGATCAGAGATTGCTATGTTCATTGTGATATGGGACAGTTTATGGGAAATCTCTGTTACTCTACTACATCATTGTCATGCCATTCCCCACTGCCATGCTCATCCATACCTGTGAGGTTGAGTTCATCTGTCAACTTGGCTAGGTTGTGGTGTACAGTTGTTTGGTCAAACAAACAATGGCCTGGTTATAACTGTGAGGGTATTTCATGGATTTAAACCATTGATTGTGTCTATAGCTGATTACATAAAAATCAGCAAGGGAGATTGCACTCAGCAATTAGAGAAGCCTTATTGAGACAGTTGAAGGCCTAAAATGAGAAGTGATGATTTCTGCAATCAGAAGAGAGAATTTCTATCTTTACTTCTACAGGCAGCTTCTCTTGGGGAATCCACTGAAACCTTCCTTGGATTTCTCAACTTGTGGCTTCCCCTACAAAATCTGGACTTGCCAATCCCCTTAGTCATGGAGCCAATTCCTGAAAAAAAAAATCTCATAATAATTACATGATGGTGGTTCTGTTCCTCCGGATAACCCTGACTAATGCAATATCCCAAGGCTAGCCATAATAAAATTTTTCTCAAATCCTCCTAATGTTCTCTGTGCTTTGCCCATCCTGCCCTTTCTACTTGCAGTGCCCCTTTTCAAAATTTTCCACCAAATAAAGGCAAAGCATTTTTAAAGATCTCTACACCATTGTCTCTGGCACTGCAGCAGAAAAAATTAATAACTTCATGTTTTCTCCATATACCCTAAGTAGACATAGGGCCCAGCTCCTGTCTTCCTCTGTCGTGCCCTCTGACCTGCCTGCCTGTTCTTCACTGTGCTGGGGTCACTGAAGAGTAGGACCCTCATTCTGTGCCATCTTTCTTTCTCAGGTACCTAACACAGTGCCTGGCATGATCTGGGTGCCCTGTAAACACTGGTTAACTGAGTTAAAGTAATCTAATCCATTTCTGCTGTACAATCTCGAGTTTTGCTAGCTGGAAAGACCCTTGCTTGTTAAGGAGATCCAATGTGAAAGGGATTAATGGAAATTTCTCTCACAGCTCTCTAAAACCCCTGTGGTAGTGGTTAAGCTCATGAAGGTTTGACAAAAGAGTTGCAAGGTACACAAGGGTAACTGCATTAATTAATTCATCTATTCTTACTTTAGTTTATTCATCAGATATTTATTGACTGCTGTGCAGACACTCTGCTAATGAATGGGAGGTTATGATAAATGAAACAGATAAGGTATTTGCTCTTAGGGAGGACAAGGCTTTTTGGAGAAAATTGAAATGCAAAGGTAACTTGACTCTGTGATGGATGCAATGAATGAAGTGCCAAGAATAATCATATGATAGCTTTCCTTCCTGCCTGCCTGTCCTGAGAACTTCAGTAGCTTTCACGGACTGATTAGCCTTCAGAGTTTATGCTCTCACAGTTTAGAGTCTTCCTGAAACCTGTTTGTCTCCACCAAACCAATACTTACACAGTTGTTTTAGTTTCACTTTCTCCATGTTGACTTACTTATCTTTGGATCATGTACCTTATTTTCTACTTTTGTAATATGGGAAGGTTGGACCAAAAGGTGGTGAAGATTGATGATTAAAAGGGAATATGTTGGATTGTATATATGGCAACAGAATAAAAAGTTTTTAAAAAATCTACCGATTCACTGTCTACACAGACAGTGAACCCTAAGGTAAACCTTGGACTATAGTTAAAAGAACAATTATAAAATTGTGCTTTCATCAATTGTAACAAATGTTCCACACTAGATGCAGGGTGATAATGGGTGGTGTGTGGGAATTCTGTGTTCTATGCATGATTGGTCTATAATCCACAACTTCTCTAATAAAGAAATAAAAAAGATTCTCCCAGACTTCAAATTCATGATAATCTTGATCAACACTGAGATTGTCCTGGTTAAAGAGGTGAGGACTTGAGATTTAAATTATCTCTTTAAAAATAAACAAAGCAAAGCAGCATAAAAATAAATCACAATAATGAAAAATAAAAAAAATCCTCATCGACTCCCCCAACTATAAACACTATGTATGTCAATAGCAACAGGGGAACCTTGATTGAAAACTTGCTATATCCAAGATGCTGACTAAGCTGTTTATATCCATACATTAATTTAAATTCTCAAACCAGCTCTGGAATTATTCCCATTTGACAGCTGAGCCAGCTGAGATTAAGAAGCATAACTTGCCTGATGTCACATGGCTGCAATATATGAGTCTGTACTAGCACCAAGGAGTCTCTGACACTAAAGTCTTTGATCTTTACCCATATTTCCTACAGCCTTCTTGCCCCTACACTGTGCCCTACGGCTATGCAACACTTGCACAATGTTGAAGCATAGGGGCTCTTCCTTACAGAAATTAAAATTTTGTAACATGCTGTGAAATGTTGCATCTGGAGGCACCTGGAAGTCCTTCTATTTGCCTCTTTTTCCTGCAACACTTCTTAGTTTTTATAAACACCAAAAATGAGAAATTTTAGCAAAGCAACAGCTTGGCCTGCTAAACACAGAAACTCAACCTAATATGATTTTACAGTTGGCTTTAATGTCTCTGTGCCCCACACTGTAAATAGTAGGTAAAGGGAAAATGTGCACACTCAGATCTGTATGACTCCATTATGGATGTATCTAAGGGCCAGTCAGAGACCTTCAATTTTTTCTTCCTTACCTTGTAAATATTTGATATTCATAGGGGTGAGGCAGAGGAAAGTCAACCTCTCTGTAAGATTGTTTGAACCCACCTTTGTAATTACTCATGACAAAGCAAAATCAAAGGTCACTGAAATAATGAAACTTGGTCGTCTGAATATAACTGATGAATCTGTGGCCAAGGGGTGGTGGAAAAGAAAGGTGCACCAGTTATAATCCAGATCATTAAAAGACTCCCATTTAAAGACTTTGAGGCCAAAGTCTTTTATTTTTATTTATTTATTTATTTTAGAGGAGAACCATTGACAAGGGTTCTGAAAGCCTAAGTCTTTTTAGTCCTGCAGAATAGCAGCGATTTTAACATTTCTTGTTATATATCAAGCAAGGTGTTGACTCTGTCTTCAAATACCAGCCTATTCATGGTTTCTAAGACTCTACCCTACATGTTTTCAAACAACTTTGGTATTAAAAGCCCTGGGAATTGTAAAACAAACAGTGTGACCATAATTTTGCAAGGTGGAAACAAATTTAGCCTTTTGACTTAAAGAAGTAAAGTAGCTGTCAATCTTACATTCCTCATCTGTAAAATAGGAAGGTGAAAACCTGCCTTGAAGGGTCATTATGAGGATTAAAGGAAATATCAGCTAATGAATTTTATATTTTAGATGCTGTTATTGGAAGGGGCAGAGGTGGCTCAGCCTCTTTTTATCTTATTCACCATTACAGAATCACTCTTGAGTCCAGTTTGCAGACTACAAAGAGAGTGTGAATGGCTGGACAGATGCAAGGACACAAATCAGACTCAGCAAATGTTAGAATTTTGGTCCTCCCCTGCTATTTCTCTATTAATTGATGGCTAATGGAAACATCTTTCTCTTCACCATTCTCTTCCTTCATGCTATTGTTCCCAATAGGCTCCTACAGATGAGCCAAGGTCCCACTATAAAAACATTTTTATGGTCATTTTTTTCCCCTTTTCTCTATATTTGCCAAGGTAAATCTTGATAGAAACTACTATAGCGCACATTCCTCTGTTCCTGTAACTTTCTACAAGGGAAAGTGGTTCCTATGGATATCTCTTTCTTTTCTAAGAGGGACTCATTTAATGAAAAATGTACCGTTCACGTGCCACACACCAGCAACCCATGGCAATGAGATGCTGGCAGGACTTATGTAAAAGCATTTAGCATTCATGACCTACCCCATCAACTGTTTCCATTCCTTTTCCCCAGCATACCATTTATAGAAAATTACTCTTTCATTTTGAGGATCCATGTTTCTGTGCCAAGCACAGTACCCAATGGTTAGGATTTAATGAATTACAACCTCTGCATCCAGGCTGGTTGCTCAAATGTTAATCAAATGGATGACTATGTACATAAATATTCCTTTATTCAATTCCCCAATATAAAGCAATTTGCATTACATGGGGTCAAAGATAGACTGTCTAGAAGGTTTCCAAGGTCTATTAAGGAAAAGTAGGGCGGCGAACTTGGCCCAGTGGTTAGGGCGTCCGTCTACCACATGGGAGGTCTGCGGTTCAAACCCCAGGCCTCCTTGACCCCTGTGCAGTTGGCCCATGCACAGAGCTGATGCACGCAAGGAGTGCCATGCCACGCAGGGGTGTGTGTCCCCTGCGTAGGGGAGCCCCACGCTCAAGGAGTGCGCCCTGTAAGGATAGCCACCCATCACGAAAGAAAGTGCAGCCTGCCCAGGAATGGTGCCACACAAACGGAGAGCTGACACAACAATATGACACACAAAAAAGAAACAGATTCCCCTGCCGCTGACAGCAACAGAAGCAGACAAAGAAGACGCAGCAAATAGACACAGAGAACAGACAACTGGGGTGGGAGGGGGAAGGGGAGAGAAATAAATAAATAAATAAAAATCTTTAATAAAAAAGAAGTAGAAGAAGATACACAGTATGTGATATGAGGTAGGAGGTAAGCACCATGAGAAAAAGAAAAACTAAGTACAATAGCTATTTGAAGGAAGAAAGTATATTTAGTTGGGAATGTGGGGCATATGAATATCCTTTCATAGGTAAGAAGGAAAAATAAAGGGAAAAGGTTGTGGAGCAGTGAAGGATAAAAAAGCAAACAGATATTTTAAAGTACATGTCTTAATATTTAGGGAGAAGGCAAGTGGATCCTCAGTAATTTATGGAGTAGAATATAGAATAAAGCTACAGAAAGAGATTAAGTCCATTTGGGGAATATGAGAGAAGAAGGGTTTAGATATAATTCAATGAGCAGATGATATTTATAGAACACTTTTGAGAGGAAAGAGCAGTAATGGAAGAGTATTCCAATGTTAGAGCTACGACCTGAGCTTGAAACTATTACCCAAGTTTCTTGTTGCAAATGTAAGGTATTTATTGATGATTTATACTTAACTAAGTATAACCACATAACATTATATATTTCCATTCCAAGCTATTTGCTATGTCAAATTATCCTTCCTATTTCTTGATCTCAGATTTAATATTTAATATCTCTTTTGGTCATTTTCAGTGATCATATTGAGCTTCTGTATGGCAAAGATAGTAGTAGCATTAAAGCCCTGTTATATTTTCCTTTGGGGCTTAACTTCCCTAGCAAGGGTGTGTGTGTGGTGGGTAGGGACAGGTAATTGAGTTCTAGCTAAGGGAAATGAGTTCTATCCCATGGACAAAAGTGATATAAAGCACTGTTAAACCTGGTCCTCAACAATCTGTCATCTGCAGATCCATAGAAGGATTTTGAGGTACCAAGGGATGGCTGGGTCACTAGATGGAAGGAACTTGGGTCTCTGAATGACTCTGTAGAATAAATCCTCAATCCTGACTCACATTAGACTTATGGAAGCATGGCAGATATCTTAATTTGTTAAAATACTGAATTGTGGTTTTTTTTGTTTTTGTTTTTTTTAAATCAATAAGTAAGTCTTCACTGACTATTAACACATGGCATTGCTGCTTATAACACAGCTGCCATGAGACATTGAGTATTGGATCTGGCACAATTTTGTCCTCTAGATCCTATATTGTTGCTAGTCTGGCCACTCTCTCTAATGCTAGCCTATACTCTCCACTGCCACTAGATCTTTGCAAAACTAAGTGTAGATTTCAAAATCTGATGTGTCTAATTGTCTGACACACCTGCCTTTGCTCTTGTTGCCAAGAGGACTTTGAAAATGGTCATCTAACCTTTTTTGTATTTATTGTGAGACGTGGGCTTTGCCTTCTAATAATTGCACACAGTGAAATAATTCTCCAAACAAGATTAAAAAAGGCAAATGCCCATTTCACAAATGATTCTCTATCATTGACTAGCTATGAAAACTTGGGCAGAAATTTAATCTCCCTAAGCCTGATCTTCACCTGAAAAATGGCTGAAATGTTAGCTACCTGTGAGGAATGTGCTGAAAGCCTATGAAGATGTTTGTAAAATGTTTATTAGCACATGTGTCTGCATGTAGTAAACAGCCAGTAGACATTAGTTATTATTACTAGAGTAACTCAGTGATGTCCTCTAGGAACACTGTGCAGTTAAAGATACTTCATTTCTAATTGAAACACTATATATTAAGATTTGTAAAAATCAGTGACCAAATGTTATATGTTCTAGAAATCTTTAAGCATTCATAGTGATCTAAATAACCTTGGTCAAGGTGCTTAGTAAAGCAGCCAGACCTCCTGGCTCTGGGGTTCTATCCTGCTGAGCTCTGGATCAACTGCAGCTAGTCCAAGTTCAAACAAAGCCTCTCGCAGCTGCAAAATTTTGGTTTTTAGATGTTAGGGAAGTAGTTATATTAATAATATCTGTCACAATATTGATCATTGCTAAGATCTTTATAAACAGTCTTTTCAAAAAAATTGTTATAACTAGTCAATGAGGAAGTTAGAATTATCTCCATTGCATTAATAGGAAAACTGAGGCTCAAGGTGGTTGATTTGCTAAAGTCACAAAGCCAGAGAGAAAGAGGAAATACGAACCCCAGTCCCCTTTGACTCCAAAGACTATATGCGAAAATACTGTGCTGTGTTCTTTTCAAGCCAAGTTCCAGCTAAGCTTCTTTTTGAGATAGTAACTAACTAGGATAGTTGTGGTTGCTGGGAAGAGGGGGTGAAGGGCATTAAAAAGAAAGAGGAAGGAAGTAAGCAGTCAAAAACCAACATTTACACCATCCTCTGTGGCTGATGAGCTGGGTGATCTGAGGACAATGCACATTACTGCCCTCAGCCTTTGCACTGGACTGTAAGTGAAGAATAAAAATATCTCATTGTTAGAGAGGATGGGAAATTGAGTTTCAATATGTTAAGCACTCTATAAACTGTAAAATATGGCACTTATTAATGCATTATTGAATAAGGGAGAAACAAATAGAGGGAGAAGAAAAAAAAGAAAAAAGAATAAAAAGAAAGTTAATCTAATCATCCATATTCACAGTAGTTTTTGAGAGCAGGGAGAGGGAAGAAGAGATGTGATGTGGGGCATTTTCCGGACTTGGAGTTGTCCTAAATGACATTGCAGGGACAGACACTGAACATTATACATCCCGCCATAACCCACTGAATGTACTGGGGGAGAGTGCAAACTACATTGTAAACCACTATCCAGGTAGTGCAGCAGTGCTCCAAAATGTATTCACCAAACGCAATGAATGTGCCACCATGATGAAAAAGGTTGTTGATGTGGGAGGAATGAAGTGGTGAGGTGTGGGGTATATGGACACCTCTTATATTTTTAATTTAACATTTTTTTTGTCATCTATGTATCTAAAAAAAGTGATGGAGGTGTGGGGGTGAGGAGTGGGGTATATGGGAACCTCTTAGGTTTTTTAATGTAACGTTTTGTGTGATCTATTAACTTAAAAAAAAGATAACTAAAAAATAAAAGATAATATATAGTTGTTATATAGTTGGTAAAATCCTAAGCATGAAAGTTAAATAGGCCTGTGTGTGAATCCTGCCTTTTCACACCTCAGACAAATCATGCAAACTCTGTGCATTTCAGATTTAAGTAAAATAGAGACACCATTACTCATGTACATGGGATCAGAGCTTATCTTCCTTCCCCTTCTCTTTCTCTTTCCATTTATTCATCATTCATTCCTACATTCCACATCAAAATCCTATCTATTCTTTTAGAGAAAAGGTGGATAATCAGATGGAAGAGCCTGGAAAAGAGTTAGACTTCCAGGTCCAGTCTGAAGTCCAGGACAGAATAATTGGCTGGTGGCCAACTTTATCGTCATCAGTTGCTTAACTGAGAAGCAACCATATGTGTTTGTGTAAGCACACACATACTTATCCCCCACACACATACGCATACATTCACATGCACATATATACACCCAGCAATATTCACATATTTGCATACTCACACCACACATACCTCCCAGAGAAAACCCTCCTATAAAGGTGCTTGTCTTTGTTTGCTATGGGCTGCCTATGAAAAATACCAGAAATGGGCAGGATTTTATAAGGGGAATTTATTAGGTTAAAAGCTTATAGTTCAGAGGCTGTGAAAGTGTCCAAACCAAGGCATCATCAAAGATGCTGTCTCACAACCAATCCAATGTCCACATAGAAGAGGTGGCATTGGATTGGGAAAAGTCGACAGGGTGGCTGATGGGTATGGGGAAATACAGGAAGAGATGAGAGGTGGAGGCATCTTTGGGACATGGAGCTGCCCTGGATGGTGCTTCAGGGGCAATCACCGGACATTGTAAATCCTCACAGGGCCCACTGGATGGAATGGGGGAGAGTATGGGCCATGATGTGGACCACTGACCATGAGGTGCAGAGGTGCCCAAAGATGTACTTACCAAATGCAATGGATGTGTCATGATGATGGGAATGAGTGTTGCTGGGAGGGGAGAGGTGGGGTGGGGGGTGGGATTGAATGGGACCTCATATATATATTTTTTATGTAATATTATTACAAAGTCAATAAAATAAAATTAAAAAAACAAAAAAAAAAAACAAAAAAAAACAAAGATGCTGTCTCACCAAAGATTGGCTGCTGGCAATGCTGGCCTACCTCTTTGTAACAAGGCACAATGGCAGACTGGTTCTGTGGAGGTCTCTGCCTTCCCCTCCAGGCTCAGCTGTGGGTGATCAGTCATATTGCTCCCTCTCCCCTCTCTACTGGAACTTTCTCTTTACGCCTCTTTGGGGGCCTTTTTCCGTGCCTCTATGCTCTGCTGATCCCAGGCTCTCTGAGTTTCTCTCTCTCTGCCACTCTTCTCTGTGTGTCTCTGCTTTTATTCCACCAATTGTAAAGGACTACAGCAAGAGGACTAGGACCCACCCTGGGTCCTGCAATCTCATCAAAGGTCCTTAACAGTCTCCAACCAAAAGGTCCCACATGTAATAGGTTTATATACACAGGAACGGGTTAGCTTAAGAACATAATTTTCTGGGGTCCATAAAAGACTCAAACCAGCACAGTGCCTATTTAAAACAGTCCAAGTCTGAAAGATTGATGATTGTAACAAAACTAGAAAATGTTTGCAGCAAATATGATGAATGTTTAATAGCATTAGTAACAAGTTCTGACAAATTGGTTAGCACGCCACAAAAGTGCTTGAAAAACATGTGTGCAGCAAAATGTTAACAGTAGCTAATTTCAGATGGTAGGATTGAAAATTATTTTTATCCTTTTTAATATTTTATCTATGCAGAGGTGAGAAACAGGTCATTTGCTAATGAAAAATACAAACCACTAATAAACATTTCAGGAATACTTAAAGAAATTTTAAGAGCATTTTAAGAAACTAATAAACATATTAAGAATATTGTTAGACATTTTAAGAAATTTAACCTTACTAGTTGATCAAATATGAACAAATGGAAATAAGAGCAAGGCACTATGTTCTGCTTATCCAGTTGGAATAATGTTTTTTTTAATATTGATTTTTTTTTTCTCACTGAAAATTGATAGCTACAACCACCAACAGTTGAACCTATTTCCGCTAGGGCATTAGGAAAGAACAGAGAGAAGGTGGCCAAACCGAGGCACCATACCAAGCCATGGACAATACTTCAAGAGCTGCAAAGGATGGAATGTGTTTCTGGTGAGTCAAGAAGGGCTTCAGCCACCTTGTCAATTTCCCAAGAAGGCTGCCGGGATGAGTGAGGTGAGACACGAGGCTTGGTGTAAACTGCTTGCTCTGTCAGTGGAACAGGAAGAGGAAGAACCCATTGTAGAAAAACTCAAGCAGGAGCACACTACAAAGACTCCCAAGGAACAGAGGGCGAACCACCCTGTGAACGAGGACTGCACCAAGAGGACCAACTGACTGTCAGAGTTAGTAGAGATGGGAGCAGGGGCAAATGACGGGAAGGGGAGAGCGTGAAGTTGTCACTACAACTGCCTTCTCTAAGTAAGACCATGCTGCTTCTCACAGCCTCATTCACTTGATTTGCCTTTGCAGAGTGCAGGGAGATTAAGAGAAGTGTAAGAGGAGGGAACAAGTGGAGAGGAGAGAGGAGAGACAGAGGCAGTTGCTCAGATCATACCGTCATTGCCTCAACTTCTGCAGCGTGGTTATGACATTCACATTTTGGTAGGGGGATTTGGATTGGCTGTGGCAGATGATAATACCTTAAGTTAATTGAATATTTATAGTTATCTGAAGGTAGATATAACATATATATCTCTCTCTCTATGTGAATGAAGAAGGCAGTTATTTATTTATTTAAAAAATGTTGAGCTTACAAAACAAACATCCATAACATACAAGATTCCCATACATCACCCCTCCGCCAAGAACGTCATCAAAATATGGACTGCCAATTACAGTCCATAGCTTATATTTGGTGAATTTTTCCATAAGTCACAGTTATTAACATTATGCATTACATTACAGATTTTTTATACGTCATGAAAGAATGTTCTCATATTTGTACTGTTAAGCACAGACCATCATCTACCACAGGGTTCAGTGTGTTATATATCCCCATTCCTTGTACAATTGATCCAAAGTTCATACTTGGTGGTTCTCAGTTTCATCACAGAGTTGTGCTGTCATCACCACAGTCAATTTTAGAATGTTTTCATTACTCCAAAAGGAAAAATTCCATAGCCCCTAATAGCCCCCTCATGTTGACACTTAGCATTGATATAGTACTTTCTTTGCTACTGATGAAAGAATATTATAATATTGCTGTTAACTATAGTCCATTTGTTACATTAGTTGTATTTTCCCACGTATCATCATATTCTTAACATTATAGTGACACATATCTGGTCTAGTTCATAGAAGAACATTCTTGTATTTGTGCTGTTAATCACAATCTTCATCCACCACTGAGTTCACTGTTACAGTCTTTCACTTATCCTCTAGCTTTTTTTCAATTGACATTTATGTCTCCAGACTACCTTTTCACCTTTATAAGTCAGTAGTGATAGTTACACTCACGATAATGTGTTATCATCCACTCTATCCTTTTCCACACCTCTACAATCAACTTAATAAAAATTCTACACATATTACACATCAGCTCCCATCCTCAATCCTCATCCTATCTCCTAGTAACCTATACTCTAGAGTTTGCCTCCATGAGTTTACTCGTCATATTTAGTTTATGATAGTGCGACCATATAATATTTGTCCTCTGTGTCTGGCTTATTTCACTTAGCAAAATGTTCTCAAGGGTCATCAAAGTTGCCATATGCATCCTGATTTCACTTCTTTTTAGAGTTGAATAGTATTCCACTGTATGTATATATCACATTTTGTTTGTCCATTCATCAGTTGATGGATGCTTGGGCTGTTTCCATATTTTAGCAATTGTGAATAATGCAGCTATGCACATCAGTGTGCAAATGTCGGATAATGTTTTTTACTTCTTCTGAATATATTCCTACTAATGGGATTGCCGAATCATATGCAGTTCTATATTCACCTTCTTGAGATACTGCCAAATTGTCTTCAACAGTGAAGGAGTATTCATATTTCTCCATATCTTCTCCAGCACAAGTAACTTCTTGTTTTATAAGTAACGGTCATTCTATAAGGTATGAAATTGTATCTCATTGTAATTTTTTCTTTATATTATATAAATATTGCAGCTTTGATCTGCATTTCCCTAATATTTAGTGATGCTGAATATTTTTTCATGTGCTTTTTGGCGATTTATATTTTCTCTTTGGAAAAATGTCTATTCAAGCCTTTTGCCCATTTTTAAATTGGGTTGTCTCTTTATATAACAATGATATCAAACCCTTATTGGATTTGTTGTTTCCAAATATTTTCTCCCATTGAGTAGGCTGCCTTTTTTACTTTTTTGACAGTGGCTTTTGAAGAAGAGAAGTGTTTAATTAAGAGGAGGTCCCAGTTTTCTGTTTTCTCTTTTGTTGCTCATGCTTTTTGTGTAAGGTTTAAGAAACTACCACCTATCACAAGATCTTGAAAGTGTTTTCCTACATTTTCTTCTAGGATTTTTATGGTTCTAGCTTTCATATTTAAGACCTTAATCCATTTTGAGTTAATTTTTGTATAAAATGTGAGGTAGAAGTCCTCTTTCCTTCTTTTGGGTATGGATAGCCAGTTCTTCCAGCACCATTTGTTGAATAGACTGTTCTGACTCAGCTCAGTGGGCTTGACATCCTTGTCATAAATCACTTCACCATAGATGTGAAGTTCTACTTTTGAGTTCTTGATTTGGTTTTATTGGTCAATGTGTCTATCTTTATGCCAGTACCATGCTCTTTTAACCAATGTAGTTAAGTAATATGATTTAAAGTCAGGAAGTGAGAGTCTTCCAAAATTTCTACTTTTTAAAGATATTTTTGACTATTTAGGACCTCTTGCCCTTCCAAAGAAACTGGATAATTGGCTTTTCATTTCTGCAAAAAAAAAAAAAGACTGTTGGGATGTTTATTGGCATTGCAGTGAATCTGTAAATCAGTTTAGGTAGAATTGACATCTTAATAATATTTAGTCTTCTGGTCCATGAACACAGAATGTCCTTATTTAGGCCTTCTTTGGTTTCTCTTAGCAATGTTTTGTAGTTTTCTGAATACAGGTCCTTTATGTCCTTTGTTAAGTTTATTCCTAAATATTTAATTCTTTTAGTCACTATTACAAACAGATTTTTTTCTGATTTCCTCCTCAGATTGCTCATCAATAGTGTGTAGAAACAGTACTGATTTTTGCATATTAATCTTATATCCTGCCAATTTGCTGAACTAGTCTATTAGTTCTAATAGCTTTGCTGTAGATTTTTTTTGAATTTTATAGGTGTAGGATCATATCAACAGCAAATAACAGAAGTTTTACTTCTTCCTTTCCTATTAGGATGCCTTTTTATTTCTTTTTCTTTCCTAATTGCTCTAACTAGAACTTCTAACACAATATTGAATAACAGTGGTGACAGTGGTCACCCTTGATTGTTCCCAATCTCAGTGGAAAATTTTCAGTCTTTCACCATTAGGTCACTGTAATCTACGGGGTTGTCATATATGCACTTTACCAAGGTGAGAAAGTTTCCTTCTATTCTTATTTTTTGGAGTGTTTTCATTAAAAAAGGATTTTGTATTTTGTCAAATGCTTTTTCTGCATCAATTGAGATGATCACGTGTTTTTTCTTCCTTGATTTATTACTGTGGTTCATTACAATAATTGATCTTCTTTTTTTTTTTTTAAAGAGCTTCTCTTTTTTTTTTTAATTAAAATTATTTGTTTTTACGAATTACATTAAAAAAATACGAGGTCCCAATCAACCCCACCGCCCCCACCCCCCACTCCCCCCACAGCAACACTCTCTCCCATCATCGTGAGACATCCATTGCACCCAGAAAGTACATCTCTGAACATCACAGCACCCCGTAGTCAATGGTCCACATCATAGCCCACACTCTTCCCCGTTCCATCCAGTGGGCCCTGGGGGGGTCTACAATGTCCTGTAATTGTCCGTGAAGCACCACCCAGGACAACTCCACGTCCCGAAAATGCCTCCACATCTCATCTCTTCCTCCCATTCCCCAAACCCAGCAGCCACCATGGCTACCCTTCCCACACCCATTCCACATTTTCTCTGTGGACATTGGATTGGTTGTGTCCATTGCACATCTCTGTCAAGTGGGGGCTTAGATTCCACATGGATACTGGATGCACTCCTCCTGCTTTCAGTTGTAGACACTCTAGACTCCATGGTGTGGTGGTTGACCTTCTTCAACTCCATGTTAGCTGAGTGGGGTCAGTCCAATAAATCAAAGTGTAGGAGCTGAAGTCTGTTGAGGCTCTGGGCCTGGGTGTCTTATTATCAGTCCAGAGATTCAAATCCCCTAAATATATCTTAAGCCCCAGCACCAACTACAATTCCAATAAAGTAGCATGCAAGTCTTGTGGGAAGAGATCCCCTCCGAGTTCAATTCCATCATGTAGAAACACCAGCTACAAAGAAGGACCATCTGCCATGGCAGTGAACCCCATCTGCCATGACCATAGAACCCGTGGGTCTCTTTATCCCTCAGAAGAACCAAAACCTGGGGTTGTATCTACTTTATCTGTCTCTTAGACTCTGCTCGGTTGTGCATAAGGGCATTCCTTCTGACAACCTCCAGACTCTTTTTTAGAGACTCATAGCTTTATAATCTCATTTCTCCTTTCCATTTCCCCCTTATATTAGGTCAAACAGCATTTTGAAGTCATGTTATTATATGTAGACAGGGATATTCTGCTGATCCGTATTGAACCTTTAATTCAAGGTCATTTTCTAGTTGCATCTTCAGCTGGTATGTGGTAGTGATCCCTCGGTGCCAGGGAGGCTCATCCCCGGGTGTCATGTCCCACGTTGGGGGGAATGCTGCATCTACATGCTGAGTTTGGCTGTGAGAGTGGCCACATTTGAGTAACATGAAGGCTGTCAGGAGGAAACTCCCAGGCACAGTGCTACTCTAGGCCTTGTTCTTATTGCAGATGTATAGGCTCAAAAGCATAGCCATTAGTATCAGGAACCCACTGTTGGGCCCTCCTTCCCTCCTAGTTCTTGCCGTTGCCCCTGGCCGAATGCCGCTGCTCCCCAGGGTCCATGACCGTGACTCCCCGGCCAGGCGCCCAGTACCCGCCCCAGCTGTTGTTTTTAATTGTTTCCACTATGAGTATATCTAGACATTACTATATACCCTGGGCATATACCCTGTATAACTCCCTGTCAGCCATATATATCCTGTCAATAATATCATATATCAGTATTCCTCTGCTGCCATTGTTGAACCACTCTATGATTCAAAACTTCCTGTAAAGTGAATCCCAACATAATGTCAGCTTCACAAGAGTCTTAGATCACGGAAATTCATATATACAATATACAGTACTTCCCCAGATCCACCATAAAACCTTTTCCCTTCCATAGTGATAATCTTTTAGCTTATTCATATCATATTTCCTGATACTGATGTACAGATTCCGGGACAATAGCTTTCAAACAAGGTGACATCTGTGCTTACTATGTGGTCCATACTTTAGATTGTACGGTTTTCTAAATTTTTTAGTTATCCTATGTTTTGCCTTATGGTTTACATTATTAGTCTGTCGTCCCCTATATGTTTCTGGTGTAATATTACATGTTTTATATTCATCCTTGTGTACTCTCACAGAACTCCTCTCTTGCCCCCATATTCACCTTGGTTCCTTCCATTCCACATCCATTTTCCCCCTCCCCTTGAGGCCCACAATGCCAGCCAATCTCTATTTCCCAAGAAGCCCTGTCCAGAGATCCTTGCAGCAGTATTCAGGGCCTGACTTTCTCAACTGCCCTAATGCCCTGGGAGCCATCCTTTCTCTCGAGAGATACAGTTCTCTCTATTTGATGGCATTAGTCCTCCCCAGGGTGTGGGTCCACCCCAACTCTCACTTCTTGGGTCTCTTCCCAATGGTACAGCCCACCTTGGCAAAATGAGCCTTCAGCTATTCCCCCGGAGTCCGTCCCGCATCAGACCATACCCCCTGAGCATCCTAACCAGGTGTCCCTCCTACTTATATTTTGATACGATTTTCTCAACTTTTTGTTCTCAACGGACACCTGACACTCTCCCATGTTTGTATGTTGCCCCTCCCTCCCCTGAATTTTTGGACAATATTACCCCTCTTCCCATCCCCAGCCCCCCTCAAACCCAAAAAGCCCCACCCGAAGGCAACCCCTTGCCCCCATTTTGTCCCTTCTTTTTGCTCATACTTACCGCCAGCTCATCACAGATTCCACCCCTGCAGATGTTAACTCACATCCTTCCTCCACCCCCCGCTTTCCTGTAAGCCTCTTTTCCGGACTCTAGCTCTCTGAGGCAGTTTGCTTATTTCATGTCATTGAAGTCATGTAGTATTTGTCCTTCAATGCCTGGGTTGCTTCACTCAACATAAGATTCTCTAGATTCATCCATGTTATCACGTGTGTTTGTAGTGTATTTGTTCTTACAGCCGAGTAGTATTCCATTGTGTGTATATACCACATTTTATTGATCCACTCGTCTGTTGATGGGCATTTGGATTGATTCCAACTTTTGGCGATAGTGAACAATGCTGCTATGAACATTGGTGTACATATATCGGTTTGTGTCCTTGTTTTCAGTTCTGATGGGTATATACCCAGCAGTGGTATTGCTGGGTCATATGGCAGATCTATGGTTAGGTTTTTGAGAAACCGCCAAACTGTCCTCCAGAATGGTTGGATCCTTCTGCATTCCCACCAGCAGTGGATGAGTGTTCCCCTTTCTTCACATCCTCTCCAGCATTTGTATTCTTCTGTTTTTTTCATAGCTGCCAATCTTATGGGAGTAAGATGGTATCTCAGTGTCGTTTTGATTTGCATTTCCCTGATAGCTAGAGATTTGGAGCATTTTTTCATGTGCTTTTTAGCCATTTGTATTTCTTCTTTGGAGAAGTGTCTGTTTAAATCTTTTTCCCATTTTTTAAATGGGTTGTTTATCTTTTTGTTTTCAAGATATATGAGTTCTTTATATATGCAAGATATAAGTCTCTTATCAGATATATGGTTGCCAAATGTTTTCTCCCATTGTGTGGGTTCCCTTTTTACTTTCTTGACAAACTCCTTTGAGGTGCAGAAGGCTTTAATTTTGAGGAAGTCCCATTTATCTATTTGTTCTTTTGCTGCTCGTGCTTTTGGTGTGATATTCATGAAGCCATTTCCTATTACAAGGTCCTGTAGATGTTTCCCTACACTGCTTTCCAAGATCTTTATGGTCTTGGCTCTTATATTTAGGTCTTTGATCCATCTTGAGTTGATCTTTGTATAAGGTGTGAGATGGTAATCCTCTTTCATTCTTCTACATATGGCTATCCAGTTCTCCAGGCACCATTTGTTGAATAGGCCATTCTGTCCCAGTTGTGAGGATTTGATGGCTTTATCGAATATTATATGGCTATATACATGAGGTTCTATATCTGAACTTTCAATTCGATTCCATTTGTCTGTGTGTCTCTCCTTATGCCAATACCATGCTGTTTTCACTACTGTAGCTTTGTAGTATGTTTTGAAGTCAGGAAGTGTGATTCCTCCTATTTCGTTTTTCTTTTTCAGTATGTCTTTGGCTATTCGGGGCCTCTTTCCTTTCCAAATAAATTTCATAGTTAGTTTTTCTAGTTCCTTAAAGAAGGCTGTGTTGATTTTTATTGGGATTGCATTGAATGTGTAGATCAGTTTTGGTAGGATAGACATCTTAATAATATTCAGTCTTCCTATCCATGAACATGGAATATTCTTCCATTTATTTAGGTCTTCTTTGATTTCCTTGAACAGTCTTGTATAGTTCTCGGTATATAGGTTTTTTACCTCTTTAGTTAAATTTATTCCTAAGTATTTGATTTTTTTATTTACTATTGTGAATGGTATTTGTTTCTTGATTTCCTCCTGATCTTGCTCACTATTGGTGTACAGAAATGCTACTGATTTTTGCACATTGATCTTATAACCTGCGACTTTGCTGAACTCATTTATGAGTTCTAGAAGCTTTGTTGTAGATCTCTCAGGGTTTTCTATGTATAGGATCATGTCATCTGCAAATAATGAAATTTTGACTTCTTCCCTTCCAATTTGAATGCCTTTTATATCTGGTTCTTGCCTCAGTGCTCGAGCAAGTACTTCCAAGACAATGTTAAATAGGAGCGGAGACAATGGGCATCCTTGTCTTGTTCCTGAGTTTAGAGGGAAGGATTTCAAGATTTCTCCATTATAAACAATGTTGGCTGTAGGTTTTTCATATATACTCTTTATCATGTTCAAAAAGTTTCCTTGTATTCCGATCTTTTGGAGTGTTTTTATCAAGAAGGGGTGCTGTATTTTGTCAAATGCCTTTTCTGCATCTATAGATATAATCATGTGATTTTTTCCTTCAATCTGTTTATATGGTGTATCACATTGATTGATTTTCTTATGTTGAACCATCCTTGCATACCTGGAATAAATCCCACTTGGTCATGGTGTATAATTCGTTTAATGTGTTGTTGAATACGATTAGCAAGTATTTTGTTAAGTATTTTTGCATCTAGGTTCATTAGAGAAATTGGTCTGTAATTTTCCTTTCTTGTGGTGTCTTTGTTTGGCTTTGGTACTAGGATAATGTTGGCCTCGTAGAAGGAGTTCGGCAATGTTCCTTCTGTTTCGATTTTTAATTGATCTTCTTTCACTGAACCATCCTTGCATCAAGTACGCCTACTTGATCATGGTGTATATTTCTTCTAATGTGTTTTGTATTTGGTTTGCATGCATTTTGGGGGAAGAATTTTGCATCTATATTCTTTAGAGAAACTGGTCTGTAATCTTCTTTCTTGTGTCTTTATCTGGTTTTGGTATCAGGTTGATGTTAGCTTCATAGAATGAGTTTGGTAGCATTCCTTCCTGTTCAATTTTCTGGAAGACCTTGAGTAATAAATAGTATTAGATTATCTTTGAATAATTGGCAGAATTCACCTATGACATCATCTGGTCTGGACGTTTCATCTTTAGGAGGTTTGTGGTGACTGTTTCAATCACTTTACTCACGGTTGGATTGTTGAGGTCTTCTATTTCTTATGGGGTCATTGTAGATTGCTCCCATGTTTCTAGGAATTTGTCCATATTGTCTACATTTCCTAGTTTGGTAGTGTATAGCTGTTCATTGTATTTTATTTCTGAAGGGGTAAAGAATGTTTGACAACTCATATCACAGTAAAAGAGTTAATATTCCTAATGTAAAAGAGCTTCTAAAACTTGGGAAGAAAAAAGCCTACAACCCAGTAAAAATCTGCTAGAAATAGGATCGGCAATTTACAAAACTAAATGAAAATTGCGCTTCTTATTTAAAGATGCTCACTATAACTTAATAAAAAAAAGAAAATTACAATTTCAGCAAGATAATACCTCTTACCTATCAGACTGACAAAAATTGAAGCTTTGGCAACATGTACTGTAGGTTAGGCTGTGGAAGAGTTTCCCATATTTTGTTGGTGGGAATGCAAAATCTTATAATTCCATGGATGAAAATTTAAAAATATATGTTATTCAGATTTTAACCCAGTGATCACAAAATATGCATGCTCAAAGATATTCATTGTAGTGCTATTTGTAATAGCAAAAGAATGAGACCATCAAACGCCCATCAGTAGGGGATTGGTTTAACATATAGACAAACAATAGAGTATTATACAGTTGGGAAAAGAATGACGTATATTTCTACATTCTGCTATGATTTCTAGGAGTTTTATTAAAGTAAAGTAAAACCACTATAATCCTCATTTTGAATTGGAAGTATCAGAATGAACTCATACTATTATAAACAAAAACATGATTACTGCCTCTGTCCACTAAACATGACCAGAAACAATGACTAATCTAAGATTATTGAGCTCCACTGGCATCCAGGTTATACTCTCTAGATAATATCCCCCCGCCAAATGAACCAAGGAGCCTTTGTTAATTTCAACAGGGCCACAGTTAGATTGGAGCATCCTGTAATTCCAGAAGGCAAGTGATATAAAAAACATCTAGATTAACATTAAACAAATCAGGAGCTGAATCAGCTTCCCTGGACAAAAATAGGATAATGTAAGCATCATTAAAGATAACAATTGCAGTAGATTGATATTTATAAAATGTGTTTAAATTCATTAATTCATATTAGATATAAAAAAGGCAAAAAGAGTTTTTTAAAAAATGAAACACTTTATTGGTCACTCTTCTGTATGCTTTTCCACCACTGCATATTTTAGCGAATACCAGGGAACCATCTTATTATTTTGAAAATTGGTAAGTAAAAGGAAGTGTTTTGTCTTTCTTAACAATCTGTATTTCAGGTAACCTAAATAGTTAGTGAGAGTTAGTATCTCTATATAAATATTTCTGCTAATAAAAGGAATTAGGAATAATAAAATTAGTATATGACAATTTTTCAGTCCCTAGTGGATTTATGGATTCAGGCAATGATCATTAATGGCTATTAATATTCCAAGGAGGTAAGCACACATTGCATACTTCATGAGATAATTGCAGGCCACCACCCAGGGAGTACTCCTGGCAAACAATATAACCTGAATCAAATCAAGCCTCTAGATCGAACCACCAATTTTCAGAAAATATATGGGACCATGGGAGATGCAATCACCAAAACCAGAAAACCAGATTGTGGAAAATTCTACAATTCAAACAACTCAGTTTCCTCAGAAAGTTTGCAAGAAAAAAAAATAAAGATGGAAATTGAAGCCTATGAATAAAAAATGACTTATGTGACAGATCAACCATTTGCAGTGTGTGGACCTCTCTTGAATCCTGACTCAAACAAGTAAAATGCAACAACAAAAACAGTATACCCTAGTCTTCCTCTAACCAAGACTGCTTCACTTATTTAACTTCCTCCTCACCGTAGGCACTAGATATTTGATCCCATTCCTATCTAAACTGCTCCTCTTTTGCAAATTAATAGAAACAGGACTTGAGCATTCAAAAGTTTCTCAATAACATAAAAGCTGATATTTTATCTATTTGCTCTCTGCTCTGTCTTTAGCTTGTGGATTATGAAATGGAATTTAGTAAGCACTCAATTAGCATGTGTTGAATGAATTAACTCTTTTTATATTTAGTTAAAGACAGAATTGGGGTTTGTCCCCAGGTTTTCTGATCCCCACGCTGGTATAATTGCCCCCTCACCAGTGCAGTCAATGTTGCTCACAACCTGAGTTGACAGACCAAGATAGGTTCCAGCACACTGCCAGCTTCCCACCTCAAGTGCCTATTGTTTTCTTCTTCTCTGCCTGGTGGCTTTCTTCTGTGGGCAAGTAAACACAACCTGGAAGGACATGACTGCGAATGCCCCAGGTGCAACCTTCAACCAAGGAATGGGAGCTGGTGGAAAAATGCTCTAGGCTTTCCTTCTGGTGGAGCAGTACAGAGATGTGTTTCACATGGTGTCTGAAAGCATGCTCAGGGGAACTGAGCCCAGTTTCCACAACAGTTCCCTGTTCATTAACTCCTCTATTACTGACTTTTGTCCCTTCCCTCTGTCACTTTCTTACCTGTGCTTCCTATAAACACCTCCCTTGAACTACCAGAACTCAAAATCTTTGCCTCAGGTTTGGCTTTGAGGGAAATTTCAAGTTTAAGACACCCATACCTTCACCCTCCACTTAGGTGACCACAACTTTCTATAGTGGAAAATACATGACTGTCCCAAAATCTTGATAAATATATTTAAGCCTCATAAGTCTTTGTGGAGACAGTATCATCATTCTTAGAGATGAGAAAACTGAAGCTCAGAGAAATTAACTAATTTATCCAGTATAATCCTGGCAGATATTGTTGGGGCCCTAATTTCCATGCAGCACTGACAAATTACAGATGCCACATACTTTTAGCTATAATGTGGTACATTTCTACATTTCTGGGCTATGGTGGCCAAAAGAGCTAAACTAAATTCTTGATTCAAGATTTCATTTAGGAATCTCAATTTCATTCAGTTCATTAGAAAGCATCTTATATTTCAGCATTCTAGAGCCTGCATTGAACAAAAGATTTATATCCTGTATATCACAGTTTCTTGTCTTTTCACCATTCTTCTTATGTTATTAAGGGGCAAGCTGGAAGAATTTTTTTTGGAAAGGAGAAAAAAATAGAAGTAGATAAAGCAAGGTCTTTTAACAGTTTTAGACCACAAAGTTATTTTGAAAATAAACAGCAAACCAAGGAGATAGTTTTCGTCTTGGATTTAAGACAAGTCCCTTATAAGATTTTCTGTTTGTTTTATTTATTTATTTTTTTAAATTTTGGTCTGACCTCATTTCATGCCATCAGACACATTTTCAAGTCTATGGTCATGTACTGGCATTAGCATTGTGTGCTTTTTTTGTTGTTGTAGTTCATATTAAGAACAGATGAAAAAATATTAACACAATGTTCAGGGACCCCATTGTAGGAGAATCAGGGGTGACTGAGGAGGAAGAAGGCAAGAGGAGCCTGGAGGAAGATTTGCTCCAGGGGAAGATGTGAAACTCCTGGTGTCTCTGGAAATAGTGCAGGGAAGATATGAAGGCTAGGGTTCCAGCCACATTTACACTTACTCCCTTTTTGTAGTAATATCTACACTCTTTTGGATTAGGAAGCTGGTAAAGTCTGGGGAAAGGCAGTCTCCATTAATTATTTCCGTTTTTAAACAGGAAACATGATTCTTCCACCTATTCCTTTTAATTGGAGCCTCTTTTCTTTTCTCCAAGGTAACTGTTTTAAAACCTACCTGTCTTTTGCAAGCCTTCTCACTCCTGAGTTCTCTTTACTCACAACAAATGATCTGCTGTAATACATGCTTTCTAAATTCAGGGTGATTTTCTCCTGCTTAAAACCAAACTTAATGTTGCCTGATTTAAAATAATAAATGGGACAGAATCTTCAGGTCACTAAAGACCTGGTAAATGATCAGAAGTCTTCCTTAGGTTTCTGTATTTCTTCTAAATCTTCACTGTTTCAAAATTCTTCTTGTGAAACTAGGGCTTCTTTTTATAATGCCTGAGAAGATCTGGAAACCCCCTGTGATAGTTTGGAGTCACTTTATGAATCCCAAATAGTAAAAGAGTATGTTCTTGAACTAATTCATTTCTATGGGTATGAAGTCCTTTTGACTGGACTACATCAGTGAGGTATGACTCAAGTTGAGTGTCGCCCTTTTACTGGAGCTTTTTATAAACAGAGACACAGAAAGAATCACACGGAGAAAGGAAGCTTCCAGTTTGATCCTGTTATGTGAGACAAGATTCAAGGATTGCTAGCAGCCAAGCTTAAGCATGAAGCCCCCAAGAAGCTGCGCCCACAGAGCAGCTCAAGGCTGAAGAAATGATCTATATGCCTGATCTCCCACAGCTGAACTAGGGAAGAAAGTGGAGCATCCAAGACTGAGAGAGGAGGCCCAGAAAGAAACAAGCCTTATGTCTGGTTGCCCCAGATGAGCTCTGGGAGATGGTGGATTCTGGAGGGGAAGGCAGGTCACTCTGCAGAGATCAGCTACCATCTTTATCAAGTGGTAAGACACTAGGATCGCCAGTTGTTGACTTTGGTGAGAAAGCATCTCTGATGTGCTTTGATTTGGACATTTCATGGCCTCAGAACTGTAAGCTTTTACCTAAAATAAAATACCCATTGTAAAAGCCAACCCATTTCTGGTACTTTGCAAAGGCAGGCCTGTGACAAACTAAGACCCCTCCTCCCCAAACCCTAAGCACAGCTTTGTGATCAGGGAGTCACAGACCTCCTTCAGAGGGTTTATTGATAGGGACCATTTTGAAATCTCTTATGGAACTGTAGTGGTGGCCCATGGGCAGGTCTTTTTTTAGTAGCAATATTAAATAATAGTATATCAGTACAATCTCATCACAGGACTTTTAACTGGAATGTTGCTGATTTCTGTTAACATACCTGTTGGGGATTGAATTATGACCCTCCACAAAGACATGTTGAAGTCTTAATTATGTTCCTGTGGGTACAAATAGGATCTTTTGAAAATGGTATTTTAGTTAAGTTGTGGTCAAATTGAATGAGAGTGAGTCTTAATCCATATGAGAGGAGGCCATATAAAGACAGGAAATTTGGACACGGTCAGGCAGAGGAAACCACAGGAAGAAGCCAGAGAGGAGAGAGAGATCACCATGTGAAGAGGACTAACATCAGAACCTTATTGACCTGGGAGAAAATATGACCTCGCCAACGTCTTTACTTTGGACTTCTAGCCTTCAAAACCATGAAATAGTGATGATGTTTAAGCCAATCCACTGTGTGAGATTTTTCATAACAGCTCTAGCAAACTATGACAATGCCCGTCTTTAGTGATTTAATGCTACTATCCAGGAATTTAGTGCATGGAATAGTAAATAAGGCAATTGTGGATCCTTGACTGTGCTCCATACAACTCCTAAACTCTCTTAGAAATATCTGAAATATGAGATATATACTTTTAAAGAAGCGCTCCAAAATGTATTCACCAGGTGCAGTGAATGTGCCACAATGATGGAAGAGGCTGTTGACGTGAAAGGAGTAGGGTAAGGGGGTTGGGGAGTATATGAGAACCTCATATTTTTTTAATGTAACATTTAAAAGAAAATGAAGAAGAAAAAAAGATTTATCTCAAGAAACAATGAATAAGCTCTTGGAAATGACATTAAATATACACAGTCTGTATTTAATTGGAAGTAAAATTTCAGGTCCCTCAAAATGAATATTGATGGCATGCAACACACCAAGATGACTAAAGGAACAGATCATCTTCTTTGGTTGATTCCCCCGGGTCTAATTTTGAGTCCTATATGTGTACCTTCTAGAATTCAGAGATACTCTATCATTTATTGCACAAATTCCAATGTGTGCATGACTCCCTGGGTATTTTTTCTCTATTGAATTATACTTTTCATACAAAAACATGCAAAGATACTAAGCATACACTCAGTGAGTTGTGGTTTTTTTTTTGGGGGGCGGGGAGTGGATACCAGGAGCCAGGGATTGAACCCAGGACTGCATAGGTGGGAGGCTGGCACTCAGCCACTAAGCCACATCACACATCAGTTTCCCTGAGTTGTTTGTTTGTTTGGTTCCATTTGTTTTGCTAGTTTTTCATTTTGTTTTTTTTTTAAAAGGAGATACTGGGAACAGAACCCAGAACCTCCCATGTGGGAGGTGGAAGCTCAACTGTTTGAGCCACATTGGCTCCCTTCAGTGAGTTTTGACAAGTACACACATACACAAATGTAACCAATGCCCAGCTCAAGATCTAGAATCTATCCAACACTCCAGAAAGTCTTTTTGTGTCCCTTTCTACACAATTCTTGAAATTTTTAGCCTTCTAGAAAATGGAAAAGAGTAAATTTACCTTGGAATACCTCATAATACCATGTGCTGGTAGACCAACTTTAATTTTTCATTGGGTACTGTTTTAATTTACCAAAGAACTATTGAAGCAAGATACCAGAAATGGGTAGGCCTCTATAAAGGGGATTTATCTGGGGTAAAAACTTACAGTTCCAAGGCCATGAAAAGTCCTAACTGAGGCACCGTCAGAGATACTTTCTCACCAATTTAGCTACCACATGTCAAAGCAAGATGGTCACCAATCTCTGCAAATGTTTAAGCGAAGCTGAGGGCAATCAAGCATTGCATTTGTCTCTTTCTCAGCCTCCTAGGCTGTTCCACTTTCTTCCTAAGTTCACCTGTAAGTCATCAGGTATAGAGCAGGGTTCGTCTTCTCTTGAACTGCTCCATGGACCCAGCCTCTAGGGGCTTTGTCCTTAAGTGATTTTCTAGTCCTCTCTCTCAGATGGCAGGTTTAAACTTGGCCACTTCCTTTTCTTGTGTCAGCATGAGTCTATCTCCTTCTGTGTTTCCATTTATATCAGACTCAATGAGAGTTGGACAGGCAAACTGAGTCATGCCTCACTGACTTAGTCGAATCATAAGCCTTAAAGTGATCTTATCAAGCAATCTTATCAAAGTCCCCTTACCTGAATTTAATGCAATCGAAAGATATAACATCCACAGGAATAGATTAGTTTAAATACATATTCTTTCTCTTCTGGGGATTCATAAAATAATCTCAAACTGCCACAAGTACTCTTTTCTCTCAATTTATCCCTCTGCAAGATCTTTTTTCAGAACAAATTGTATAACCTTGACTTGGCATTTGTAATAGGCAGAATTCTAATAAGTCCTCCCAGTTTTTCTGTCCCTGCTGTACAACCCCTACATAATCACCTGAACTATGAAGATGATGGATTTATTCCTACAATTAGGCTATATCGTGTGAAATAGGTGACCTTAAAATAGAAAGATTATCTGGATGGACCTCACATGAACCCTTTAAAAAATTTTTTAGAGTATTCTTTGGTTGGTTACAGAAAAGGAAGTCAGAGAAGTATTTCACATGGGGGAGGTTCTTGGTTGTTGAGATGGAAAGGGCATCAAAAACAAGAGTCTGAGAGAAGCTTCTAGGAGTTGATAGTGGCCCCAGCTGGTGCCAGCAAGGCAATGGGTATCTCAGTCTAACTATAAGGAACTGTAATCTACTAATAACAAGAATTAGCTTTGAAAGGGAATTTTCCCCAAGAGACTTCCTCCAGATGAGAACTCAGCCTGGAAGATATCTTGATTTTGTCTTTGTAATATCTTGATCAGAGAACCCAGTCTTGATGAGTGTGACTTTTGACCTATAGAATTGTGCACTAATAAATGGATATTGTTTTAGGGCACTGAGTTTGTGGTAATTCATTGTTCAGTGAAAGAAAACAACATTGCAGTTAGAGCTTGGGTATATTTTGTTATATACAGGAAACCAGCTAATCTTTATTCTTTATTAGCTCTTATTCCTGGAATAAGTACAGAATCACAGAGAGAGGATACTGTAAGTTTATAAGGCATACAAAGTGAATGTGTCAATGGGTAAAGAAATGAAAATATTTTTGCAGTTTTCAATAATACAGAGGGTGCAGTTAGTTCTAAGAATTTGAACGTATTTGCCTTATCTTAGCACCTAACATGATGCTTGGCTTAAAGTTGGAAATAAATATTTATTGAATCACTTTGACTTCATTGATATAACAATATTTTGGCACTCCCAACTTTTATTTTCTTTAAAATGTTTGAAGTCTTGAATAATCAAGAGTCGATTGAGGAAAGCAGCTGTGGCTCAAGCAATCGAGCTCACATTTACCATATGGAGGACCCGGGTTGGATCTCCAGGACCTCCTGGTAAAAAAAGAGAAAAAAAAAAAGGCGTGACAGACCTGCACGGAGAGGCAGCACAGCTTCATTTTATTATTCCATAGTAGTGAAATTTGACAGGAATTAATTAAGGAGGAGGGTCAATTTACTAATGTAACAGAGGTATTCCCAATTTTTTTTTCTCTTTAATATCATGAAACTGATGGATACCAGTTACTAAATTGTGTACTCTCTCTCATCCTCCCCTTGTTTTTCCACTCCATTTTCATGATTTTTATTTCATTACTTCAATAAAAGAACCATTTTCCAGTTAATTCTATAGAATGTATTTACGTTTGGGGTTGAGATTTCCAGTCCATCTTTCAGAGTCTGTCTTGAGTTCTGACTATTCCACAAATACAAAGCTGCATTTATGGCTTGCGTTCAGGTCAAGGTACTATGAGGGCAAATGACAACTCTCAAGAGCTTCCAAACCCTGTGGTTCTTAGGATTTTCCACAGTTCACAGAAAGCTGGTGATGGGATTGCTTGGTGGAAGCAGCTCTTTTAATTATTGGAGGATTTGCATTAATGACATGACCGTCCAGCTGTTGAGAGAAAGTACACTCTTCAATGTTCCTGTTCAGTGCCCTTGGGTCAGCTCTAGAACTAAGCCCCTCACTCCCAGAGTGCCACATTACACATGCACTATCGCTCCCACCACCACACTGTTGCCTGGCAACAGCAGGACTTGTTCCACTTGCAAAATGGGAAAGAGACAAATGGATAACCAGGAAACCCCCAGCCATGTAATTTCTCATACCATTTGCAGAAAGGGCACAAAGTGAGTGTTCAGTCTGAAAGCTGTATCAAAATTGCTGCCTGATGATATTTTTGTTAAAGAAAGGAGCCATCAGTATCCACCATACTTCAGATCATGGGCGCTTTTAGTTCTCAATGGTTCAGGTAGTGGTCTGTGTTTATAAGCCTGATTATACTGCTAACTACTAGAGGAATACTAGTGGGAAATGATCTGGTAGTTAAGGTGCATTTGAATTGATGTAGAGAAATTGCTCAATCACTCAACCTATCTTTATTAGGACTTATTAGGAGTACTAATAGCCATCACTTAATGATTACTTTTTATGTGTGCAACATCATGTTAAATACTCTATACATCACTTTGTTTAATGCTTGTGACACTATTGTGACATAGGATCTATTATTCTTGCCTTGGAGATAAGGAAATTACTGTTCAAGCAGGCTAAATAAATTTTTCAGTGTCATGCTGAGTGTCAGATTTGAACCTAAGGTTATTTTACTCCAAAGTCTCTTAACCTGTAAGATCATTTGTTTACAACACTTGCTGCTCACCAATCCTTGTGCCAGGCTCTGAGATGCTTTACAATGCCAGACATTCCACGACATCTAATTATGCATGGACTATATGGCAGCACACAGATGACAGAATAAAGATATCTGTCTGTTTTATTAATTTCATTTCTCTCCTTTAATTCATTTACCCCTTCACTGGTGGTTTCATAATTAGGTAGATCTGAGTTCAAATATTGGTTTTGCTAATTATATTTTTATGTGAACATTACTGAATAAAGTTCTATTATCTAATTATCAGCCTACAATTTTCACGTCAGTCACATTTGTTAGGAATTGTGAAAGTTCTGAGATTTTTCCTTTTGCAAGCTGCTTTAGTTTGCAATGCTGCTATATAAAATATCATACAATAGTTTGGCTTAAACAATCAGCATTTATTGGCTCATGGTTTTGGAGATTAGAAGTCCAAAATCAAGGCAATGACAAGTCCATGCTTTCTCTCTGGCCTTGGCATTCTCATATTGACTTGCTGCAATCCTTGGGGTTACTTGGTTAGTATTTCTTACTAAGAGATCTTTCTCTTCTTTTGTCTGCTCTTCTGGTTTCCCTTAACTTCTGGCTTCTGACTTTCCCTTGGTTTTTTTTTTTTTTTTTTTGACTCTCCATAAGGCCACCAGTAACATGGATTAGGGTTCACTCTGATTTGATTGGGCCACATCTTAACTAAAATAACATCTTCAAAAGCTCCTGTTTACATGACTTCACACCTGCAGGAACATGGATTGAGATTTAGAATGTTTTATTGGGGTATATTATTCAGCTACCACACAAGCTTACAAATTAAATTGCCAAACATAGATGCTGCCAGAAGATAGGAGAATCCTGGTCATAGGCCAAGGACTTTATTCCTCATAGTACAGTAGGAGGCAGGGGCTTCAGGTTCACATCGGTTTTTCTTGTCTCCAAGTTCCACAGGGTGATGCAGAGCGGCCCAGGTGGATGCTGTGAACTTAGAGGAGCTGTGTCACAGCTGAGGAATCCCAAGCTTAGAAAATTCCAACCTTTTAAACGGGACTGTTAGAAAACCTGCCCAATATTTTCCGCAGAGGGAAATATCATCTTTGTTATACTGATCTGGAAACAAATCCTCTCTCTGCTCTGGAGGACAGCAATATTCCTAACTTATAAAGCTGTTGCTATACAAACATCCTTTGAAACAGAACAACTCTTGCATAAATGTGAGATACTCATGCAGAACTGTCTCCCAATAGTAATATCAAATTATCAAGAAAAATCTTATGAGAAAATTGCTTGCATAGTGTCTGTCACAAAAAAGAAAATTAATAAATATTTTTGAATAAATGAATGAATGAACAATTAACTGATGATGGGATCTAAATTAATGTGAGTTGGAAACACAGTAACAGGAAAAACATGCACTTGAGATTCACAAATATCTGTATTTCATATTTATCTCCAAAGGCATTATCTGTGGGCTCTTGGGCATATTACATAACTTCTATGAGTCTCATATTTCCTTCTATAAAATGAGAATAAACAAACCCTTCAAAGTTATGGTGATAATTATTTATGCATATAAAGAAACATACACATATACGTATTACCTGTCACATAATAGGAAGACAAGATATTGTTATGGACTCTTGTTTTAATGTAACAGAAATAAACTTGAGAAAACTGAAATAGATAAAAATGAAACACGTGAAAGTCTCATGGAACCCAAGTGCATAAATGCTTCCAGGAATTTCCAGGAAAGACTGGAAAGAGGGACTGGAAGGACTGCTTATTACTGTATGTGTGGGTGAGTGTGTGTCTAATTCCTTCTTTTTTTTTTTCTTTCTCTAGATTTTCTTTCTCTGCTCCTGGTACACATGGCCGAACATGTTCCCGCAATACCATACTAGAGATTTTAAAATTTGGGCCCAACCGACTAGATATATTTCAATCCCAATTACAATTTATTAGGGAAGAGACAGTGCTTGGTTCATTGGGTTCAATGTTCTTCTTGTGCCAATCACTTTGGCCTGATAGTGGCGGTATCTAATGTAGGAAACAAAGCTCCATGTACCCATCTTGTTGTTGGGGGAAGGGCACAGCCAGGGAAGGCGGTTAGTAGCAGGAATATCCTGGAGAACAGCAGTAGGGAGTAAGCACTATAGACCGTTGTTACTATTATTATTATTATTATACCATGGTTTGAGTTGGGTTGCCATCACTTATAAATTAAAAAGTCCTGACCAAACACAGAATTAGCAGGAAGCAAAGTGTTGGTATGGGTGTGAGTGCTGGGGAATCATATATTGGAAAGAGGAAATTATCTGTGCAGTAGCAGAGCTAGGAGAGAAGCAGGAATGAATACCTTCTCCAAAAACACTGGCTTTTCATGTACTGAAACAAGTACTGACAGTAATGAAAATATGAACTTTTTTTGTTCTTTACCTGGTTAATATATCTTAGTCTATGCAGTAGGCAGGCAGTGGAAAAGGGGAGTGTGGGTCATGGGTAGGGGTAATTAGGGTAATGAGAACTAAGGCTGGAAAAACAAGAAGGAACGAGATCACAAACATAACTGTAGACCTCATTTCAGTTTGATCTAAGAGTGATTAGAAACCATCAAAGGCAGAGTGACATCATCAAGATGGTGGCTAAGACATGCCTGGGAATATTTCCCCCTGATACAGCTAAGTAAAATAGCAGATTCGGCTTCCCTGGAATGCTGGTGAAGGTTGTAGACTGGAAAAAGATTCAACAAATACTGAACTAAAGAAAATAAATAAATACAAAAACAGAAATGAGGTAAGAAAATATAGAGTACCTGACAGTCCAGATCCCCATGCTCAGTCCTAAGAGACACACAGGGGTAGCTCTCCAGCCTAGATCACTCCTGCCATGGTCACTGACCACCTACAGCATTGACTGAGTCCTGCACACATTCAAGCATGGGGATTCAATGCCACATGATCCAAAGGCAGAGGCCTCAGCAGTCGGTGTGTGTGAATACAAAGTGGTCCCATGAAATCAGAGGGACATGCAGCAAAAATATTGGCAGTTGTGCATACTCCCAGACTGGTTCCTAATTTCTGGGTACCTAAATGAAAAAAGTTGGGTGTTTTTGAGTGCTGACCCATTCTGGGTCTCTGGGTTAAGATCCCCTAATGCAAAGTTATGGAAGATAGAAAAACAACATGAAAAGAGAAAAAATGACCTATTGTAAGGCAGGGCAGACCCAGAACAGAAAGCTGGTGTGGAAAGGACATAACAGTGTGTGGGATAGAAGTTGATCAAATCCTAGCCACTTGGGAGGAAAATTTGTAGAAAAATAAATAGAACAGTATAAGACTCCTGTAGGAGGAAAAATAAAGAAAGGGAATTCTCTCTAGGCAGGGAAACAGTCACACAAAAGAGTGCCCTTGAAAGTTACTATGCATGGTCAGGGTAAAAGACAGATGTAGAAAGCCCTGAAAAAATTTGAACTCTTAAATATGAGTTGCTCTAAATGTTTGGAATAATCTGGACCCAGACAATGAACAAAAGCCTTAACACATGGAGAGTCTACACTAAAATCCTAGGCAAGTAGAGAAACTGACATTTGAAGTTAGAACATCAAAACAGTCAGATGACCAGACATCAACAAAAGATCACAAGACATACTAAGAAACAGAAAGAGATGACTCAGTCAAGGGAACAAATTCTAACTTCAGAGGTAACAGGCAGTAGAACAACTAATCAAAGATATTCAGTCAAATCTCCTAAATCAGTTCAAGAAGCTAAAGGAAAATATGGGTAGAAATGAACTAAGATTGGATATAGGCATAAAGAATATAAGGAAGACAATGAGTGAACAAAAGGAACAATTAAGACATTTAATAAGAATCATAAAAAAACTAATTGGGATGAAAAACACAACAATGGATATTGAAAATATACTACATGTTTTCAACAGCAGACTTGAACAGGAAGAAGAGAAAAATTAGCAAATAGAAAGACAGATCAATAGAAATCATATAGTCCTAAAAGCATATAGAGAAAAGAGTGAAAAAAGTGAGCAGAGCCTAAAGGACCTGTGTGATGGTATGTAGCTTACCAACACACACATTTTGGAGTCCCTGAAGGAGAAGAGAAGGAAAAAGGGGCAGAAAGAATATCTGCGAAAATAATGACTGGAAATTTCCCAAATCTGATGAAAGGCATAAACATATATGTCCAAAAAGTGCTTTGAGCTCCAAACAGGATAAACCCTAATAGACCTACTCCAAGATAAATACTAATCAAAATGCCAAATGCCAAAGATAGAGAATTTTGAAAGTAGAAAGAGAAAGGTGATTTTCACATACCAGGGATCCTCAATATGTCTAAGTGCTGATTTCTCATCAGAAACAAGTGAAGAAAGAAGGCAGCGGTATGATATATAAAAGGTACTGAAAAAGAAAAACTGACAGGCAAAATTTATCCTTCAAAAATGTCCTTCAAAAATGAGGGGGATTTAAGGCCTTCAATATAAACAAAAACTGTGCATATTAAAAACATATGCCTCAGAAACTTAACTCTTCTGTCAGTTCATATGTTGGTTAGCCCTGAATCTTAGCAGAGTTGCAACACCTACTGTCCAGTTCACTGGACTTGCCCAGGACAACTAACAAAAGGATGATGATGGACAACACCCATCTCCCCAAAACAGGGAGCATCTACAATTGCAAACAAGATGGTTTCATCTATTTGCCCCATGGGAGCTAAGCCCCAACTCAATCAGAAACAGAGTGGACATCTGCATCTCAAAATCCTCAGGACTGAGGAATGAACCAACATGGGGGGGTGCAACTATGGACTAAAGTAGACATTGTTATTCTAGCAATGGAAAAACTTGTATCATTAATATAAAGGCAGTGGCTACCAGAGTTTCTGAAGGGAAAGAAAGGGAAGAATAGGTGTAACATGAGGCATTTATGGGACATTGGAATTTTCATGCATGACGTTGCAATGACAGGTACAGACCACTATACATTTTGTCAAAACCTATAAAATTATACAGTGCAAAGTATAAACTATAATGTAAACTATGGTCCATGGTTAGTAGCAATGCCTTAATATGTGTTCATCAATTTTAACAAATGTACCACACTAATGAAAGGTGTTAATGGAGGAAAGTGTGGGAAGGCAATGGAGTAGGGTCTATGAGAATTCATATATTTTTGATGTAACATTTTATGTAATCTAAAGCTTCTTTAAAAATAAAAATAAATAAAATGTTTAACAATAAAATAAACAAATAACATAATAAAAGTACACTCCAATTCTATGTTTTTTATAAGGAACTCAACTTAGAACCAGAGACACCAATAGGTTAAAAGCAAAATGATGGAAAAATATTTCTTGCAAATAATATCCAAAAGGGAATTGGGATATCTATAATAATATTAGCAAAATAGATCTAAAGTCAAAACTATTACAAGAGACAAAGAAGGACACTATATATTAATAAAATGACTAATCCACCAAGAAGAAATAGGGATCATAAACTTTTAGGCACCTAAACATAGTGCCTCAAAATATATGAGGCAAACATTGACAAAACTGAAGGAAGAAATGGACACCATTATAATAATAGCTTGAGACTTCAATAAAACACTTCCATCAATGAATAGAACATCCAGATAGAAGATCAATATAAGGAAGCAGTGCACTTGAACAATACTATAAATGAACTAGACCTAGCAGACATTTATAAACCACTGACCCTCTGAACAGAAGAATGCATTCTTCTCAAGCGTACATGAATCATTCTCTAAAATAGACCATGTTAGGTCACAAAACAAGTTTCAATAAATTAGAAAAAATGAAATTATGCAAAATGTATTCTCTGACCATAATAGAAAAAATCTAGAAATCAATAACGGAGGGAGGACTGTAAAAGTCACAAACATATGGTAGTTTAGCAACACACTTTTAAACAACCAATATGTCAAAGTAGAAATCACAAGGGAAATCAGGTGATCTTGAGAGGAATGAAAACAAAAATGCAACAAGTCAAAGCTTATTGCACAGAGCAAACGCAGCACTCAGAAGGAAATTTATAGCTCTAAATACTTACATTAAGAAGAAGAAAGAACTCTAATGACAGACCTAGTCTCATACCAGGTAGAACTAGAAAAAACAGTAAACTAAACTCAAAGCAAGAAGAAAAAAGGAAATAACAATGATTAGAGCAGAGATTAATGAAGTAATATGATAAAACAATAAAGAGAATTAACAAAACCAAAACTTGGTTCTTTGAAAATATCAATAAAATTGACAAATCTTTTAGAAGACTGACAAAGAAAAAAAGAAAGATGATACAAATAACTAAAATCAGAAATGAAAGAATAACCATTACTACTGATATCAAAGACAAAAAAGGATTATGAGATTATGAACAATTGTGTTCAAACAAATTTGATAATGCAGATGAAATGGACAAATTCTCAGAAGCACACCAACTACCTACACTGACTTAAGAAGAAATAAAAGATATCAACTGACCAATAACAAGTAAAGGAATGAAATCATTAAAAAAAAATTCTTCCAGTAATGTGGGCAGCTGCGGGCCTCCGGGAGAGTCGACGCAGATGGCCGGGTGAGCTCTCCGGACGGGGGCTGCCCCACAGTCAAAGGAGAGGAGGGGGGTCGGCACGAAGCCATTGGGCCCTCGCTCTCTCCACTCAGGCACGGGGGACGCGTGGTGCAAGCAAAAACACCACGGAGACGAGGTCTGGGCACAAGTCTGCTTTATTGTAGAAGGGGACATGGTTTTATAGGTCTAGGGATACGTAAAGGGACTTGATTGGTGCCGGCGGGTGCTGTTGCTTGCGTAGACGGTTACTGGACAGTAGGCGGTTACTGGACAGTAGGCGGTTACTGGACAGTAAGCTGGCTAAGGGGTTAGGAGCAAGGGAGGGGAAGGGGAAAGTGTGGGCTGTCTAGATAACGGCTAGGCGGAAGACGGAGAAGGAGAGAAGGAGGGGCAGCGCCGGCTGCCAATACTGGGCGGGAAGGAGACGGGGACAATTGCTCCCTTTTGTTTAAAAGTATGTGCTTCGGGGGAGGTGAACTGGTGGCAGCAGGGGCAGTATGGGACGGGGTACTGGGGTAAGACGAGGGGAGGAGGGAGACCACGAGGACCGGCTGCCGGCGAGAAGCAGAGGGCCCTCCCAGCTGCTCTCAGCTGCAGAGGACACAGCGTCTGGCCAGGACGCATGTGCCTGCTGCTGGGGTCGGCGCACGCCGGCGCCTGGCGCGCGCCGAGCTCTGCCAGCAAAACGGGGTCATGATGTTCCTGAACCCCTCGCCCGATTGGGGGAGAAGGAGGGAGATGAGTGAGGAAAGGGAGACAGGAGGTTACAGGCGTGTGGTTCGGTGTTTGCGGCAGGGGCGGGAGGAGCACGGCGGGTGGCTTGGTGGTGGCTCTTTAGTGGCGAGGCGTTGATAATGAACCTGCACAAAGGAGCTGAATACTGCGTTGGCTTGGTCTTTGGCGAGGCGGACTATTTTTTTGAAGGCCCAGGGTCCTACAGTGAGGGCTAAGATGATGATGATGAGTGGGCCTAAAAATGGAAGGAGGTATGGGAGGAGGGTATGGAGAACACTGGAAAAATAGTTCTCATTTTCTCACTCTTTGCGGCGCTTATCCAATCCCTCCTGGACCTTTCTCAGGTTGTCCTCGACTAAGCCAGTGGAGTTGGCGTATACGCAGCACTCCTCTCCAAGGGCAGCACAGAGACCCCCTTCCTTAAGGAGGAGGAGGTCGAGGCCGCGGCGGTTCTGGAGGACTACCTCAGAGAGAGAATTGAGAGAATTTTTTAGATGTTTTATAGCATTTTGAAGGTAGGTGATATCTTCGTCGATGGCCTGTCTGAGAGAGGAGAGGGCAGAGGACTGTGTGGCGAGGGCGGCGATTCCTGTGCCTGCCCCTGCAAGACCTAGAAGGGTAGCGACTGTCAGGACTGCGGTGACAGGCTCTCTCCTTTGTAAGTGGAGGGAGGTTTGTCTGCTCAGCACGCGGCGGAAAAATTCGTGGTCAGAATGGTAAACGACTCGAGGAGCGAGAAGGATGAGCAGGCAAGTCTCATGGGTAGCGTTGAGGGTGGCGACATTGAGGCAGGGGGTTAGCCCGGTGGAGGTGCAAAGCCATTGGGAGGTGTTAAGGGGGATTAAGAACTTGGTGGAAGCGCTGGGAGAGGAGTAGCTAGAGCAAGCACTAAGGGAGGGGTGGGAACCTTGACGAGAATGAACACAGCGTCCTGTGGAGGAAACAGATTGAAGGGTTAGGGGGACGGAGGAAGTGTTCCAGTTGCACTCGGCTGGGTATACTGAAGTGGATTCGTCGAACGTGAAGTTAACGGCGACAGGCTCATAGATAGGAAGGGAGGGGGAGAGGCAGAGCCAACAGTTCTTGGTGAGGTTGGGTTGAGAAGTATTTAGAGATAAGTAGGATGCATAGATTAACGCAAGAAGGGGACTGGAATACTTGGTAGGGGGGGCCATAGCTGGGGAGTGATGGACGAGGGGGGGGTGCCGCTGGAGGGGGGGGAGGCGGGGGGATTGAGGACTTTATTGGGGCCAACAGCGAGGGGTGGGGATTCAGGCATGGGCAGTAGTTTTCTGATGATGAGGAAGGCTTCCTCTTGCCAGCGCTGGAGGGTCCAATTGGAGCGTTGATGGGCCGAGTTGACAACGGCCGGGGAGATGAAGGGAAGCATGACGATGAGAGCAATGGGAAGAACGGAACTACCCGCGTTGCAGCGAATCATCTGTGGAGACAAAAGAGAGAGAGAAAACTACAAAGGAAACAGCGATGGGAAGGAGACAAGTTAGGTAGGCAACTCGTTAGGAGGATCATTGGTGTCAGCGTTAGCAGAAGCCTCGGCGGTGTGGGACTTGATGAGACGTCCTGGGACCCAGATGGGCTGCGGCTCTGATTCAGGGAAAACGCAGGCGAATCCCCGTCCTTGGGCTAAGAGAGGGGCAGGTCCATGCCATTGGGTGGTCTGCCGATCACGCCAGAGGACAAGCGGTGCAGGGGTGGGCCAGAAGGTAGGCCCCCAGTGCATGTGGACCAGTGAAAAGCCTTGGGCATTGAAGGACATCAGGTTGTGTCAGATTAGGGCCTCTGTGACGACGTCGCGAGGGGTGCGACACGGCTGGTCAGCAGATGTCTTGAGAATGAGGGTTTTGAGAGACTGGTGAGCACGCTCTACTAGGCCTTGTCCCTGCGGATTGTAGGGAATGCCGAAGTGATGGGTGATGTCGTAGAGTTTGAGGAATTCGGCAAAGGAGGCGCTCCGGTAGGCAGGTCCGTTGTCTGTCTTGATGTCCCATGGAACGCCCATGAAAAGAATAGATTCTCTGAGCGCTTGGATGGCATGCTTGGCCGTTTCTCCGGTGAGCACGGTTGCGTAGCAGAGATGAGAGAAGGTGTCGATGGCCACGTGGAGGTATTTCCATCGGCCAAACTGGGGGACGTGAGTTGCCATCTGGAATTGGAGCGGAGCCCACAAGGGTTAACTCCCTGCGGTTGGAGCGGCCCCAAGGGCAGCAATGGAGCGCACGTTCGGCATGACCGCACAAGGTGTTTGCAGGTATGGATTGGGAGGTCTGGAAAGAGTTTGTGGAGGCCAGCTGCTGAGAAGTGAAATCTGGCATGCAGCAGCTTGGCCTGATTGATGAGGTCTCCGACTGCGACAGTGGTCTCGGCTGGAAGCAGGTGAACGGCCTGATCAGCAAGGTGGTTGCCATGGGCCAGGGGCCCGGGAAGGCTGGAATGGCTGCGGATGTGAGCGATGAACCAAGGCTGTCGGCGGTTCTCTATGAGCTCTTGAAGGTCCAGGAGAGCGACGTTAATGCTTTCACTCGCTGAGTTGTCGGGCGGAAAAAACGCAGAAAAGGCGATGACTTGGCAGACTTGTAGGCAGTAGAGGCTGTCTGTAAAGATGTTCAGTGGACAGTGGGGATGGGTTTGGAGTGCTAAGATGACAGCACGCAGTTCGGCCACTTGCACAGAGGATTGATGGAGGCGCACGTGTGAACGTGGCTGGTGCTCGCCGGGTGCGAAGACAACGGCGGCAAACTTAGTCTTGGAGGCATCTGTGAAGATGATGGTGGTGTCTGGAAGAGGCTTGCTGGATGGAAAAGGGAAATCGCCGGGGGCGGCGATTTCTAGCAGGGGAAAGCCCTGCAGTAACCGATGCTGTGGAAAGTGGTTATCGAAGTTGCCATGATAAAGCTCCATAAGAGTTTGCATATCAACGGAGCTGCGTAGCAGGGTGGTGACTTGCCCGGTGGTGAAGGGCCACACAATGGTGTCAGGTGGGCACCCATAATGATGGGTGGCTTGTGTGACTAGGGCGGTGGCGAGCTGAACGAGTAGGGTGGTTTGAGGTCCAATCTTTCGGAGCTTGCTCTTTGCCATATGGACCCAGAGGAGCGGTCCGTCTTGCCAAAGAAGGCCAGTAGGTGTTCCCCGAGTGGGTAAGACTAGGCCTAACAACGGTTTCCCAGGCTCATGTCACTGGAGTTGGCACTGTTCGATGGCTCTATTTACCCGGGCCAGGGCATTTTTGGCCTCGTTGGTGAGGCGAATCCTCTTTTCCGGTGCGGATGATGGCGGAGCGTTGGAGCAGAGTAGCCGGTACAGGGGCTGGAGTTGCTCTGTGGTAAGCGGCAGCGCTGGGCGCAACCAATTGATCTGTCCGCAGAGTTGTTGTAATTCGAGGAGCATAAGCAGGTCAGGAATTCTGATGTGTGGCGTTTGGGGCGCAACGGTGGAAGTGATGGAGAACCCTAGGAACTGGTAGGGTGGATGAACCATTAGCTTCTGTGTATTGACTTTGAGATCTAGGTCTCGAAGGTGGCGCAGCAGTTGCTCCAGGACTGCGTGCAGGCCTGACTCTGAGGGATGGGCCACGAGCAAGTCGTCCATATAGTGGATGATGTTAGCGTACTTCACGAGTGGCTGGATGGCTTCGCGTACGTACATCTGGCAAACGGCAGGGCTGTTTCGCATGCCCTGAGGCAGAACGCGCCAGTGGTATCGCAGTGCCGGTTCCCGATGGTTGGTCTGAGGAACCGTGAAGGCGAATTTCGGTCGGTCGTCCGGGTGCAACGGGATGGAGAAAAAGCAGTCTTTAATATCTATCACTGCAACAAACCAATGCCGGGGCACCGCGGTAGGGTGGGGGAGGCCGGGCTGCGGCGATCCCATAGGCTTGATGTGTTTGTTGATTTCTCTTAAGTCTTGAAGTAGACGGGACTTCCCGTTCTTCTTTTGAATGAAGAAAATTGGCGAGTTGTATGGGCTGGTGGAGGGCTCGATGTGGCCCGCGTGAAGCTGCTCATCAACAAGCCCCTTAAGAATGTCCAGTTTAGGGATTGGGAAAGGCCATTGCTCCACCCAAATGGGCTCCTCTGTATCCCATTGCAGAGGAATGGGTGCTGGAGGTTGAACGTGAGCAATGGCTGAAACTATTGGGGGGGGCAGCTGCGGTGGCATGGCAGTGAGAACGGCTCCCGACTGATGCAGGATATCACGGCCCCAAAGAACTTGCGAGAATTCCTTCAGAACGAGGGGGCGGGAGGTTCCCTGTCGACCTTCTGCGTCTCTCCAGACGACGTCCTGGGCAACTTGCTGGGAGGGCGCTTGGCCGGTGGCTCCCACCACTAGGGGGCCATCGGTCAGAGGGAGATGCCCAGCCTGGTCGAGTGGGATGCAGGAAATTTCTCTCCTGTGTCGAGTAGCTCTGTGAGCCAGCGGCCGGAGACTTGGATAGAGAGAAGAGGCCTGGTGGAGGGTGCGATGGGAATAGACCAGAGTACTTTCATGGGCGGGGGTGCTGAGTCATTGCGGCCTCTTTGTTGTGGGGCTGAGGCCTGCCCCCATGGCCGTTTAAAGGCTTGCGGCTGGAGTTAGGGACGTGGCAGTCGCGGGCCCAGTGGTATCCTTTTCCGCACCGCGGGCACGGAGTGGAAGGAGGCCGTGGTGGATGGCCTATGTTGGGCACGTCTGGCAGCGGCCGTGGCTTGTTGGGGCAGTCTCAAGCGAAGTGGCCAAGTTCGCCACAGCGGAAGCATTCGTTGGAGGCCGAGACGGCAGCGAGGACAGCCTGGGCCACGGCGGAGGCCTGGGCGTTGACTCCGGAGCAGGTGAGGACCCAGTCGTAGAGGGACTTGTCTCTCAGTGGCCTGATGATCGCCTTGCAAGTTGGGTTTGCACCCTCCTGAACAATGTCCTTGATGAAGGAGGTCTGGGCCTGCGTGCCGACGACCTTGCGCTCGGCCGCAGCCTGGACACGTGCCATGAAGTCGGAGAACGGTTCCTCTGGTTTCTGGAAAAGTCTGGTGAGTGGCTCGGGTGCGGAGGCGGCGCAGTTGCGGAAGGCACGGAGGGCACACTGCCTTAGCTGGATGTAGAAGCCTTGAGGGAGGGCGACGTAGCTCTGTGGCATGGCGTAGCGCCCCAGTCCGAGGAACGCATTGGCAGGATATCGGGTGCCTTCGCGGGCGTTCTCGGCAATTTGTTTTTCATTCTCTGCAGCGAAATGTGCGCGCCAGTCAATAAACTGCCCCGAGGGAAGTATGCCTCTCATGAGGGATATCCAGTCATAGGGGAGACCGCGGGCAAAGGTCATACGTTCAAGGAGGTCTTGAGCATGGGGGCTGGCAAGACCATCCTCTCGGATAGCGCTGCGGAGGGTTTGCACGTCTTTTGGGGAGAAGGGAACCCATATTTGGGGGTTTGCTTGAGAACGATTGGGATTTAGCGGATACATATCAGCGATTGGAGCAGTGGGGGGCTCGAAGAGAAGATTATTAGAGTGCGGGAGGGGGTGTCTATTCGGCGGCACATAAGACGGCAGGCGCTCGTACGCATCATCTAGGTCGTCATCAGAAGATGGCGGATGAAGCGCTTCCGGTCCCGGGTAAGGGCAAGATGATGCCGGTTCCGGGTAGGGGCAAGATGGCACCGAGGCAGGAAGGGGAGGGTACAACGGCGGATAGTCCTTCCGTGAAGAAGCAGGAAGGGGCGGGGAGTGCGGCTTCTTCCTCTTTTGGGAGGAAGAAGGAGGGAGCGCACCCTCTTGGGTGGGCTTTTCTTTGTTTCGTGAGGAAGAAGGCGGAAGTGCGCCATCCTGGTCGGAGTCAGAATCAGCGGCGCAACGGGGGTCAAGCTCAAGCGCGGCCTCCAACTGAGCCGAGGGCGATTCGGCATCGGAGTCGTTACCGGGAGCGCCGTCTTGGTGGCCACGCCCTTCCCCTGACTCATCCACGGTATCGCACGGGAAGGCCTTGGCCTCAGGAGCGGGCACACCTTGCAAACAAGCGTGAATGGCTACAAGAGCGGGGAGAGGCTGGGGGGAAAGACCTGGCCCTCATGTTCCATGGCTGAGGCTACTCATTCGATTAGCCGGGCATAAGTCTGAGGATTCCAGAGCGGGCAGGTGATGAGCCAGGGATTGAACGGGAGAAGTAAGTCCCAGTAGCGCTGAAGCTGGCGGACAGAAACTCTAACCTGGTTAGTTTCCAGGAGGGCAGCCAGGGCCCGAACCTGCGGGACATGACGGGAGGAGAGTGAAGCACCCATTTTGGTTTGAATGGGAGACGCCGAAGAGTCCCTACCTTGAGCGAAGGGTGGGGGGTAGGCATCAGAGTGGGCCCCACCCACGTTGGGCGCCAAATGTGGGCAGCTGCGGGCCTCCGGGAGGGTCGACGCGGATGGCCGGGTGAGCTCTCCGGACGGGGGCTGCCCCACGGTCAAAGGAGAGGAAGGGGGTCGGCACGAAGCCGTTGGGCCCTCACTCTCTCCGCTCAGGCACGGGGGGCGCGCGGTGCAAGCAAAAACACCACGGAGACGAGGTCTGGGCACAAGTCTGCTTTATTGTAGAAGGGGACATGGTTTTATAGGGTCTAGGGATACGTAAAGGGACTTGATTGGTGCCGGCGGGTGCTGTTGCTTGCGTAGACGGTTACTGGACAGTAGGCAGTTACTGGACAGTAGGCGGTTACTGGACAGTAAGCTGGCTAAGGGGTTAGGAGCAAGGGAGGGGAAGGGGAAAGTGTGGGCTGTCTAGATAACGGCTAGGCGGAAGACGGAGAAGGAGAGAAGGAGGGGCAGCGCCGGCTGCCAATACTGGGCGGGAAGGAGACGGGGACACAGTAAAGAAAATTCCCAAACCCAGACAGCTTCATTATTTAATTTTACCAAATATTCCAATAAGAACTAACACCAAACATGGTCAAAGATTTCCAGAAAAATTGAAGAAAAATTTCCCAACTCATTAAATGAGACCAACATCATCTTAACACCAAAGCAAAATAAAGACATCACAAGAAAAGAAAACTATAGTCTAATATTCCTTATAGATATTGATGTAAAATTCCTCAACAAAATACTAGCAAAACAAGTCCAATAGCACATTAAAATATTTAGACACTATTATCAAGATCCCTTAACGTAATCTAATGCAATTAAAGTATCTCACACCCACAAAAGTGGATTTATTAAAAAACATGATTTCTCAAATTGTCACATCGAGGAATAAATTGAACCAAGGATGTAAAGGATTGTACTTAGAAAACTACTAAACATTACTGAGAGAAATTAAAGAAGGCTGAAGTAATTATAAGGCCATTCTGTATACATGAATTAGAAGTCTAAATATTGGTAAGATGTCAATTCTACCCAAGCAATATATGGATTCAGGGTAATTCCCATTAAAACTCCAGCAGTCTTCTTCACAGAAATGGAAATGCCAAACATCAAATTCATATGGAAGTATAAGTGTCCCCAAGTAGCCAAAATCATCTTGAAAAAGAAGAAGTTGGACTCATGCTTCCCATTTTTAATACTTAATATAAAGATATAGTAATAAAAATATGTGGCAGTGGCACAAGGGCAGACATGGACTCATGGAATTTAATGGAGAATTCAGAAATAGATCCTCATAGAGTTGGCTAATTTGTTTTTGATAAAATTGCCAAGTCCACTCTGTCAGAATAGTCTCTTCAATGAATAGTGTTGGGAGAAATGTATAGCGATATGCAAAAGAATGAAGTTGGACCCTTATCTCACACAATATACAAAATTAACTCAAAATGGATCAAACACCTAAATATAAGAACTAAAACTGTAAAACTCCTGGAAGAAAACATAGGGAAACATATTCAGGACCTTGCATTGGACACTGGTTTCTTTGATTTTAGACTGAAAACATGAACTAAAAGGAAAAATAGATACATATTCCTTCATCAAAACTAAAAGCTTTTATACATCAAAGGACTTCATCAAGAAAGTAAAAAGACAACTTACAGAATTGGAGAAAATATTTGCAAACAATATATCTGGTAAAGGCGTTTTTATGTGTGTGTGTTTTGGTGGTGATGTTTTTTTTACCTCAGAATTTGCTTTTATTTTTTTCTTTTTTAAAAAACTGATAAAGATTTAATATCCAGAATATATAAAGAACTCCTTCACCTCAACAAAAAAAAACCCAACCCAATTAAAAAATGAAAGACTTGAGTAGGCATTTCTCCAAAGGCAATATTCAAATGACCAAAAAAACACATAAAGTGATGCTCAACATCTTTAGCCATGAGGGAAATGCAAATCAAAACCACAATAAGATACCATCTCATATCCACTGGAATGCCGCTATTTGAAAATAATAAAATAACAAGTGTTGGAGAGGATGAGGAGAAATAAGAACATTTGTACATTGTTGGTAAGAATGTAAATTTGTGCTGTCACTGTCAAAAACAGATTAGCAATTCCTCAGAAATGAACTATAAATTTACTGTATGACATGACAATGTCACTGCTTGGTATATACCAAAAAGATTTGAAAGAAGGGACTGGAACATATATTTGTAACATTATACACAATTGACAAAATGTGGAAGCAACCCAAATGCCCATCATTAGATGAATGGATAAACAAAAAGAGGTTTAAACATACAATAGAATATTATTTGTCTGTAAAAAGGAAAGAAGTTCTTTTTTTAAAATATACTTTTAAATTTTTTAAAAAGACACTTAGATTACATAAATGTTACATTAAAAATATATAGGGGATTCCCATATGCCCCACTCCCAGCCCCTCCCACATTTTCCACATTAACAACATCCTAGGAATGAAGTTCTAATGCAGGCTACAACATGAATGTACCTTGAAGTTATAACACTGTGTGAAATAAGTCAGACACAAATGTACAAATACTGTATGATCTCACATGAAATAAGCAGGGCATGCACATCCATTAAGTCAGAAACTAGAATACAGGTTACCAGGTACCATGTGGGGGAGAGAAAGAGGGAGTTATTTCATTTGTGCATTTTATTCATTGCTTGGGGTGATGGAAATTGCTTGAGATGACAGTGATAGAGGCACAATTTCGAGTATACAACTGACACCACTAAGTAGATATTTGAAAAGGGATAAAAAGGAAATTTTAAGTTGTATATAAATCACCAAACATAAACACACATACACACAAACAGAACTTTACAATACAAATATTGAATCCTGATGTGGACAGTGGTCTAAAATCAATGGCATAATTATAATAATATTGCTCATCTATTATAATAAAAGTACCACACTCCTGCAAAGTGTTAATAATCTCTCTGTCTGAGAGAGGCTATATGGGAACTCTACTTCTGCATTAGTTTTCTACAAACCTGCAGAAAAAAAATTAATTCAAGAGTTAAAAAAACCACAAAACTATCAACAGTCATAGACAAAGAATTGAAGGGCTTTAAGCCAGGAAAGACTCGATGACATTAAAATTTCAGAAATAGAAGCCTGGCTGCAGTGCAGAGAATGGGAGGATGGGAGAAAAATAGGCAACTGACACTCTGGTTAGGAGTTATGGCAGGTGAGAAGGGATGATAAACTGGGGAACATGGTAGTAGAATGAGGGAGAGAAGTGGGCAGACTTCAGAGTTGGTTAGGAGAGAGTTGATTAGATGCAAAGAATAGGGAGCAATGGATGACCTAAGGACAAAAGTGTATTTCAGTCTTTAGTAACTGATGAATGGAGAAAGCATCATTCTTTTCGCAAAGGAACTCAAGAAGAACAGGTTTGAAAGGGTTCCTGATGGAATTAGTCATGGCTGAGTGGATAGCAACATCCACATAGACCTGAGCTGTTGGCAAGTTTAAAGTTCAGAGATGATTTTTGACAAAATAAATATCAGGGCATATAACATATTAAGGGTAAGAAAATAGAGGATAAGAAGCCCTCAAAAATGTGGATTGAGACTTACCGTAGCACTATGAACACCATACCAACATTTAAAGGATTTATTTGAATCTCATTTCTGTAGCTTTGTAACCGTAGACCCCTTCTAAGAACTCAAACTCGGGGTAATTTTAGAATCAGTATAAGTAAGCAAATGATAAACCCTAACAATAGGCAACCACCTTGGTGAGCTTTGTTTTTGCCTTTTAGGGCTAATGGAATCCTGAGACCTGGGCAGATGACCATATGGTCAATTATTATTTTTAGCATCCCACTGGCCTGTTTTGCTATTTGCTTCCTTGATTTTTATATTCTCATGGATGGGAAAGGAACATTCTGAGAGTTCTCCATCCTGTGCATCGGTGGGAACTGTGTGAAGGAGAATACTAGTTTCCTTTTGCTGTTTGGGTTTGCTGTCATGTCAACAGAATGCAGTAAAACTAAATGCTAAAGCTTGGTCCACACACCTCATGGCTTTTGTTTTCTAGAATTCATTTCTACAACATGATCATCTTGCTGCAAAATCACACCAAAAGTTCAGGTAGAGGGTTGAGAGTGGGTTAGTGGAGATAGGACAACAGCTCCATTATGAATGAAAAAGACCCCACTATCATAGTCTCACAACCAGGAAGTGCTGGGAATTCCAAGGTTTATTCAAAGCTTTTTGGAACATAACAGTTCTGTGCAAATTCATATGGGACTCAGTTAATCTCCAATAGTTTTAGAAGGAAGTGAACAAAACAAAACAAAATTAAATAAAATATAGAAAACATTGTTCTCAGAAAAATGCACTGGAGTGAAAAACGAGGCTGAGTCTGTATGCCCAACTAGATCATAGAGTAGCCTTGCCACATTCATCTCTCTGGATTCCAGAGATTACTATTTTGAACACAGAAGAATAGAATATCCAGCTTATCTCTCTGAATTCATCTCTCTGGATTCCAGAGATCACTATTTTGAACACAGAAGAATAGAATATCTGGCATACAACTTCATAGGGTAGATGCAGGTAAAAAGCAAAGCTTTGGTATATGATGGATTTTGTTATTTCCCAGTTGTGTAATTTTGAACTAGTCATTCAAATAATTCACATTTCCTTACCTCTATAATCAAGATATTAATATCTTGTATTGATTCCTGTTAAACACGTAAAGCAGTGTCATTGCATGTAGTAAGGGCATAAGGGCATAATAATGGTAGCTATGACTGTTACCATATTTCTTCTCTAAATGAGGAAACAGAATTTTAAAAAATATTGTAAGGTCTCACAATTAGGAAATAGAAAACTTAGGATTTAACTTCAGATCAATCAGAGGCCTTTACTCTTAAACATTGTGCAAACCGTCCCTTTCCAAATTCAACGAGGTAGCACAGGAGATGCCTTCTGAAGGACTTGCTGGTCTTTTTAAGTAATGGGTATTTAGGGGCTCCCACTCCTATTTCCTGCCCATATTGGTCTTCTTGGGACTTCTTTATATTTTCTATTCATCAAGTACAGAAAAAATAAAAAGCCAGTAATTAATAGCAGACAGAAATTCAGTTAAGTGGCATAAAGGTGAGGACAATTTATCTGTCAACTCAAGGAAAAAAACAGTTTGAACACTAGTACAGGCTTCTATGCTTGGGTGGTAGAACAGAAACTATTGATTACCTATGGCATAGTTCATTTACCCAAAACTTCTAGGCAGCCGCTTGGATCAATGTATGGAAAATGCAAAGTTGGCCTCTAATCTGATGACAATGAATATTCATGATGTACGTGAGGACGGTAATTCTTGAAGTAAATTGTATTTGCTGAGCAATAGGGAAAATGTAACAGGTTCAATTGAGTTCAGGGGATCTTTGGTCAAAAGGCCCAGATCCTTTTTTAATTAGCCTAACTTCGACATGGACTCCAATTGTATGATATCTAAGCAGCATGGCTTAGCGATAAGAGAATCTAGGTAGCATATAAATGCCTGGTTTTTGCTCTTGATTCTCTAAGTTGTGTGACCTTGGATGAGTCATATATGCTCAGTGCATTTCAGCTTCATCTTACATAAAATCAAGTGGTTGAACTTGATTAGAGGATTTCAATCTCTCTCTGATCCCCTACAGATCATATATTTCTCAAGATTTTAATTATTAAATAAATTATACTGAGTAATGCACAATTAATTGATTCTTTGTCATTGTTAATCAAGTATATAAAATTGTCAACTAGAACTTCTAACCACAATAAAATAACCCATGTTTTTGCATTGATTTTTAAAATTAGTCAGGGTAAGTACAAAACAACTCCATATTTAGAAAACCCAAGAATCCTTAGGATGGGTAAACATTAGAAGACTGTAAGACTTACCACCTCCTAAACATGGTCTACAGAACTCTCTGTATGATAGAACCTCTTCCTATACCTCTCACCTAATCTGCTGACACCCTTCTCCCACTGGCCTCTAATAATACAAATTCCTTTCAATTCTTCAGTAATCAAACTTTTTTTTTTGTCCTATGATTTCATTCACTTTTCTTCGGCTCAGAAAGCTCCTCTCTAGCTTTTGTTTAGATGCCACATCCTTAGGGAAACCTTCAGTGGCCATGTTCTCCAACTTGATACTCCCTTACTCATTTCTATCACTGAGTCCAGGTTTCTTCTTCATTATCTTTATAAGAGTTTGCATCTCTGGACTTGTTTGCTAACTTGCTCATTTATTGTCAGCTTTCCTATTTGTCCGAAAGCTCTTGGAGGATAGCACTGGGCCTGTTTCCTTAACCGATCTATCCTAACATGTCGCCTGCAATGGAGCTGACCCTTAAAAACTATTTGTTGTGCATGGAAAAAGACTTAAACAAGAAAAGATTTTGTAAAACATAGAAAATAGGATGTCTTCTCGACTAATTTTAGGAGTATCTAAAAATTTAAGGAAACCATGGAATTAGTTGTCCCTAAATTCCATTCTACCTCTCATAATTTAAGACAGGATTCCTCAACTTCAGCAGTATCAATATTCTGAATCATATAATTCTTTGTTGTGGGAACTATCCTATTTATTGCATGGGATTTTGGAGCACACACTTGGTAAGAGTAGAAACACTCCCCTCTCCAATTCTAATAATCAAAAATGCCTCCAGTATGAGTCAAATTTCCCTGAGGAAAAGGTGGCAAAATTGCACATGGTTGAGCACCACTGATCTTAGATAAGTTAGACCAGGAGAAAGTAAAATCTTCGCATGTTCCGAAGTGCATCGATATTGAGTGCTGAGACCACTTCTCTTAGCCTATTTATGAACAAATCTCAGTAGCAAAATTTTTATAATAATTGATTTTGGAATGTTCCTTATTTTGCCATGGGGGCTTATTAGCCAAGAATTGTAATAGCAACAACAGGAAATTTCTTTGGCTGATTTAAGGAGGAGAAGGCATTACTAAAAGACCATTAGGGAATGACAGATTTTCCAGAAAGGCTGGAGAACGAAGTACAGAAAATGACCCAGAGCAAGGAAGGTTAACCCTTTATAAGCCAACATCATGTCCCAGAGAATGTCTGGCTGGGCATTGCTACTATCTTCTGCGGATGTTGGGCGCCCAAGCTCACGTCCCTCATGTGGTCATTTTGGGTAGTGCTACAGTGGCTTATGCACATTGCTGTTACTCCTGTCACCAACCCTGGAATGCATTCTCTGAGGCCCCTACTTCTTTTTGTTCCTTCTCCCACTTCAGGATTAGCACTGTGTGAATTTGATTAGCTGATGCTAGTACATGTGCCTAGTTGTAAGGTGCAAGAAAGGTTGAGAAGTGTATATCTGGCCCTTTAGCTGCTAAGGTAGGAAGCAGGCTCTGTCATTCGCCATGACCATATGGCGGGGAATTCACTAAGCACAGGAAAGGGATTCAGATTATGGAAACCCTCAAAGCAACTAATAGGCACTAATGAAGAAATAAAATATTGCAATGATCAAAAATGCTCAAAATGGAGTAGAGCCAGTTACAAATTCCTATTATCTGTTGAAGGACTAAGCATTTGATGTGATGTGGTATATTTATTCCTCTTCCTCAAGGGGCAGTTGGCAGTTTTTTAATCAGGAAGTAATAATCCACAAGATGAGCTTCCCTGTCTGACTTCCTCTCCCTCCCTTGGTTCTGTCTGGGCAGAATCAGTGAGAGCCAGAGCCTGGTCATTCTTTCACTATCTAGTAAGCCTTGAAGGTGAACTGCAAGGCCCATTTCCTTAATGTTGTTCCCCAAGGGGCATTGCAATGGCACTTGAACATGGAGAGGGACATAATGTTCCAGACACCAAAGTGTAGCAATATTTACTGGGTCTCCAATTTGACCTCACTGCATTTCAATGTGAAAACTCCATTCTCTGTTGATCAGGCTGCATGACAAACAGGCAGGACCTTCATGGATAATTCAAGCTCCAGTAGTTTCTCAGCTCAAATGGAACAGCTCTGGCTTTGCTAAAGTGGAAAATAGATTATGAACTGAAAACTCATTTATTCTACAAATGTTTGCTATATTTAGGGAAAACAGTTTTCTATAAATTTCTTCATTTCTTTTTAGAATCAAATTGGTTCTCTTTAACCATTTTTCACTAAAGTAGCTTCAGTAAATATTAGAGGTACAAAGAATAAGTGAACTTATTTTTTGTCTTTGTGAACAGTGAAGAAACTAACTTCTCTAAGCCTCATTCTTTATATGAAATATGGCAACCAAGGTGTCTTGGTCAGGATGAGGTAGGTTATGATATAATAACAAATTGAGCCTCAAATCTAAATGATTTAACACCAAAGAGATTACTTCTCACTCACACATCATGTCCAGTGTGATGATGGGGATTTTGCTCCATATAGTCGTGGTTCCACCATCACAATACTTGCTTCAAGATTTGTCATAGTAGGAGAAAAAAGAGTGATTATATTATTGTCCTAAATGCTACTTCCATTTACAGCTCATTGTGGAACTAAGAGCAAGGTTCTGACTTAATAAATAAGGCAAAGGAGTTAATAAACTTGGCTGGCGGTGGGAACACATGGATATTTCAGTGAACTCTAAGTATCTCTGCCACACATAGTAGCAGTGCACCCTACACAAGTTGCCATTAGAATTGAATAGCTATATTAAAAGTGTCATGCTCTTTCTTACGTTCAATTTCCCTTTTTCTTCTGATAAAGAGAGATCTCCCTTCTCTTGTCCATATGGTAAACTCCTATTTTTCTTTTAAAACCCAGTTCAGATATGCTTGTCTTGAGAAAACCTTCAATGACTTCCTTAAATAGAGATGATTTCCTCCACTGTACTATATACTGCTATTATTTTTTATACCAAACAATACAAAACATTGGTTTTATACTCGTTTACTTCTTAAGGGCTAATGCTTAAGCAATATGACATATGTTATCAATTTTATAAATTAAAATCATAAAACGTTAGATCAAGAAGGCAACTTAGAGCCATCTTATCTAATATTCCTCACTTTTTAAGGTCTGAGTCAGGAACAGGGAAGGATATTTTGTCTGGTTACTTTCTCTCTTCAAACTCTCTAAGTACTGTCTGATTCGGTGCCTTTGTCATCTTTGCCCTTCCCTCTTCCGGCAATGCTCTTCTTTCTGGTCTTTCTAAGGCTGGCTTTTTCACACTGTTCTAGTTATTTCAGAAGGTCCTTCCTAAACACCATATCTAAAATAGCCTTTCTATCTCAGGTTGTTCTCTTTCATCTCCAGTTTATTTCCTTTGCAGAATTGATTCTGCACTAAAATTATCTTGTTTATTTTTCAGTTGATTGCTGTCTTCTCCTGCAAGCTCAGAGGCCTTTAGTTTAATTACTTACTATCATGCACCCAATCCTCAGCACAGCTAAGAGTCACACAGAGGGCAAACAAGGTCATGCTTTAGTATTAGAAGAGCTATGATAAACAGACATGAGGCTTGATGAGAACCCAGAGGAAGGAGTTACTGCTCTGAATTAGAGATTCCCAAAAGAAGTGAATTTTTCCTGAGTCGTAATAATAGCATTACTCAATTGAGACTGGGAAAGTAACATCCAGGAAGAGAGAGCAACACATGCAAAACTTGAAGTTGTATAAAAGCATATTGAAATAAATCCACACCACTATTAAATGAAAACCAGGAAATGCCCTGGACCGAAAGGGAGACAGCCAAATGAAACTCATGGTCATGGCTTTTGAAGGTGATGGAATTGAATGGGAAGAAAGGATCTGAATTTTAATCCAAACTCTGCAGAAAACTGAATAAACACAGATTCAGAGCAGGCCACAAAAATCAAAGGTGGGAATGGATTCATCCATCAACATTATATTGAGTCCCTCCCAGGTGCTGGCATGTTTTAATAATGGACAGAAAATAATCAGTACTATCTAGAGGAGAAGACAGATAAGCAAATAGTTGATTATGATGGAATTGGACAAACTGAATGCTACAGATATCTATCGGACATTATATGGGCATAGGAGAGTGGTGCCTAGCCAGACTGGGTATGGTTTGGCAGATTTTCTGGAGGAGGTGAGACATAAGATAAGACTTCCAGGATGAGGACGGATTAGCTAGGGTTTTCTTAACCTTTCTTCAGAAAAGTTACTAAAGAAAGTTACTAAAGAAAGAGTAGGGCAAGTGCAGAAAACAAATATTGTTAATCATGAAGCTAGAGATGAAGAGGCAAAAGATTAGACCAGGCAGGGGTCAGATTATGGAGGATTCCAGGTCATGTAAAATGTTTGGACATTATCTTATACACAAACAGGAGTCTTTCAAAGGGCTTAAAACAGAAAGTGAAGTGGTTAAACTGTTCTTTCTGAAAAGGTCAGTTGAACTGCAGATCAGAGTGTTTAAAGAAGACAGGTTGTCTAATGGTATGACATGCAGCAGAATATTCCAGGAAGGTAAGGACAGAAGAGTGTTCATTAGAATTAATAATGATAATGCCATTGATAATCTTGGTTTGCATCAATCACAGTGAATTTATTGACCAATTCACCAAATACTTAGTGAGCTGCTGGCATATTTCAGACCCTGGGTTTAGCATGGAGGATCAGAGTGAATGAAACAGACATAGGCCCCCATAAACCCTAAAGCCTAGAGGGAGGTACAGGCAATAAATAGTCACACACAGAAACATACAATTAAATTTTTGATAATTCTTATGAAGAAAAATATTTTGAAGTAAGTTGGAAGTGAGTATACATTACTCTTTCATGACCATATAATAAATGGCAAACATAGAGACTGAACTATATTTGGAAGTGAAGTGCAACCAGCTTCAAGGAAGTGTTCTCAGGATGAAAGATTTGAACAAGTCTATAATTTAAAGATACAAAAACACAGAGAAGTAAAGATATAGAAAAGAGGTAATAATTAATAGATAAAGGTCTGGAAAAAGCAAAGGAGTTATGCTCAATGGTTCATACAGAGGATTTAACCTTGTATAGGAGAACAGCCGTGGAACATTTTTCTGGTGGGATTAATATTCTTAATGATGTAGAAATCAAGTCCATCTGATAACAGTGAAGAAGGTGGTATTTAAGTAGAAGGAGAATTAGGAAAAAATATAAAAATGAGCAGCTATTTAAAAGCAAAAGGGATATTTACTTCATAAAATAAATGACTAGCTTATGGGGTAAACATGATTGATGACCTCTGATTTAGAGATAGGGCTATGTGTTCATCACATTCAGGCCCATCAGAAAGCAACAGATGCTAATATTCCTTACAGTTGGGTTGAGGATCTGATCTGGTGAATGGAAGGTGGGCAGAAGTTATATAAAGAGTTTTCAAGCTTGGCCTCTAAAAACATACAACAGGGAAGCAGTTGTGGGTCAACTGATAGAGCATCTGCCTACCATATGGAGGGTCCAGTGTTCGATACCCAGGGACTCCTAACCCATGTGGTGAGCAGGCCCACGTGTAGTGCTGCTGCACACAAGGAGTCCTGTGCCACACAGGGGTGTCTCCTGCATAGGGGTGCCCCATGTGCAAGGAGAGCCGCCCTGCATGGAAAAAGCGCGGCTCATCCAGGAGTGGCACCGCATATATGGAGAGCAGTTGCAGCAATATGATGCAACAACAAAAAAAGCAACAGTTTCCCAGTACTGCATGACATGAATGCAAGTGGACACAGAAGAACACACAGCAAATAGACATAGAGGGCAGATAATGGGGGGGAAGGGGAGAGAAATAAATAAAACAAAAATTTTAAAATAAATAAATAAAAGTATGCAACATGCCTGGCTAGTCCTTGGAAGACATAATTCCAAATGATGGATCCCTGAGTCACCCTCTGGAAAAGAAACACCAAGGAAATCTATAATACTCAGTTTAGCTGTTATGTGAGTAAGAAATCAACTTTTTGTTTGCTTGTATTTGTTATTGCTGCATAAGCTACCTTATCCTTACTAATCTAACCACTTTTAAGATGTTGTGCAAATTTATTCAACTATTCATATATTCATTCAACAATTATTTTTGTTCTTGCTTTTGTTTTGTTGTTGTTTAATCAGACATGGATTTAATATACTGCTATGCTTATTAGGTGAGTATCTTGGCTTTTTTTCTTTTGAAAAACAATAAAGTCCTGAAACACAAAACTTGGGCAGACAAAGGCAACACTTATGAGCAATTTTTGTCCTATTGATAAGATCCTGCTCTCAGCTACTTGGACCCATTTCCCAACTTATTACTTTGCTTTCAAGACCAAATTGCTTTTCTTCACATATTCTTCAGAACATAGGACTCCTCAAGGAGTCAGGTATTGATTGACAAAGACAAAAAGAGAAAATGCCTCTATTTCTTGCAATAAATAACTATACCTTCCAATTATCTCTGACAGAATAGACCATGTAATATGAGGCCTTTCAGAATCTTAGAGTCCAAAATTCTGAACTGAGAGGCTATCTACTTTCTCTTTTGTTTTCTTTGTATACCAGGGTGCTTCCTACCCTATTCTACTTCTTCCCACATGAAACCCTCAAAACTCTATACTGTTCCTTTCCATCCAGCTGAAGTTTTTCACTTAGTCTTTGTATGTGTAAAAGCACAGTAGCAGACACGTAATGACACAAGTTCATGGTCAAGCAAATGAGCATTTGAAATCCATGTCTAATAAATTTTTCTTTCATGGTTTTGTAGATTTACTAAAAATAATATTTGTAACCTTGGATAACTATTTATGCTCCTCAAGCCTTAGTTTCTTCATTTACATAATGGAAATATTAGTCATAGTTATCTCATAGAGTCATTATGAAAATTACATTAAATATGTTGCATTAGTCTGCAAAGGGTGCTGATGCAAAGTACCAGAAATCTGTTGGCTTTTATAAAGGTTTTTTATCTGGGATAAAATCTTTCAAGACCCTAAAGAGTCCATCTCAAGGTTTCTTTCTCACAAAGTCAGTTGCTACATGTTGAAGCAAGATGGTTGCCAATCCTTGTGATGGTTCACCCTTCCCCTATCTCAGCTACAGGAAGGCATTGGGATTGTTTCTTTCTGGGGCCTTCTCAGCTGCTCAGCTGCTCAGCAGCTCTGGTGTCTTCACACAGTCAGCTATAAACTCTCAGGTGAATGACTCATCTCTCTCTGAATGCTCCAAGATCAAACATGACAGAATTCTCTCTCTTACCATGTCTTCTTCTGTGGGTCTTCTTGATTGAGTTTCTGTTTATATAGCCAAAGGGAGCAGGGAGTCAAAACCCAAGCTACACTTATTGATGAAGCCCAATCAGAAGTCCTAAATTGATTTTATCAAGAAAATTTAATCAGATGCCCCTTACCAAATCTAATATAACAAAAGGGCATTATACCCAGAGGATCAGACCAGTTTACAAACTACAAACGTAATCCTTCTCTTTTTAGAATTCATAAATCATTTCAAACTTCCACATATGTGTATAGAAAATTAGTAAGATTTTTGGCATATATAATTAAAAATTAGTCATAATTAGCAAAAAGTTAGCTATCATATACTCTGTACCTAAAATGTGCTAGGAGTTTTTACAGATTATCTTTAATACTTAGAACAGTTCTGTCAAATTTCTGCAATGATAGAAAGTTCCTATATCTGTACTGTCCAATATGATAGTCATAGGCAATGTGACTATCAAGCACTTCAAATGTGGGTAGCATAACTGAGGAAATGATTTTTAATATTATTTGATTTTAACTAATTTAAATTTAAATGTCTACTTGTGCTTCATGCCTACACTATTGGCAAACACAGTCTTAGAACAATAACTGAAGCAGACATTTTCATTTCCTTTTATAGTACAGAAAATGGCATCAGAGATATTAGGTAAATTGTACATTCATTCAGGTTATTTATTAACAAAGAAAAGAGCTGGGATTTCAGTGCTGGTAATAGATGGCAATGGGCAAGGCCCATCCCTTGGCAATGTTCTTTTATCTTTATCCTGTTGCTTTAGAGAATCTTAACATTCAGAGATACCTCAGTTCCCCCAAGTTCAGTAATGTCCCCCGAGACTGACCATTACCATTACCATAGAATCTAAGACCAGTGAATTGACTCCATTTATCTTTCTTCTTCCTGACTCAGGAGTCTCTTCTTTATTTTCTAACCTCTTACCATAGATGATTTTAGCAGTTTGATATGGTTCATGAATTCCAAAAATAGATATTAGATTATGTTTGTAAACTGGTCTGTACCTGGGTGTGATTAAATTATGATTAGGGCTTTGATTGGGCCATGTCAGTAAGATGCTGAATCCCCACCTCTTGGTGGGTGGGGACTCACAAATAAAAGACATGGCAAAGACAGAATTGGAGTTTTCGATGCTGGAGTTTTGAGCTGGAACGGGAAAGTGAACATGCAGGAGAAGAATACAGAAGAATGGAAACTGCTCCTTAAACATGGCAGGAGCCCCAGGGAGGCAAACAGAGCCATTTACCTGATAGTCTACAGATGGCCTTGTGGAGAAAACAGAGGAACTGAGCCCAGAGAGAAATAAAACCCAGGAAGAGAGGAACCCAGGAAGCCTGAACCCTGGCAAATGTTGACAGCCATCTTGCTCTAACATGTGGCAAAAGACTTTGGTGAGGGAAGTAACTTAGACTTCATGGACTGGTAACTGTAAACTTTTATCCCAAATAAATACCCTTTATAAAAACCAACTGATTTCTAGTAGCTTGCATCAGCACCCCTTTGGCTAACTAATACAGTGATCTTCTAACTTCTTAACAATATGCTACCAGTGTCTCGTGGCTCATGACCTCACAATATTAACTGTGCTGTTATTATAAACTACTTCATTATCCTTTACTGAGCTGCAACCTGATATCTGTGTCATGTGGTAAATGGCTGAGATCAGATGAAGCTGCCAAAACAGCACTTCCTCAGCTCATCAAAGTCACTGTTGAGGAATTGAAAGCATTTATAAGCCTATCTTGTATTCTGGGTGTTGAGAGAAATACAATGCAAATGGGGAGAGGGTGACTGTCAGATTCAATGGCAGGCTAACCCAGGAGATTTATAGTAATGGTGTGTACTGGTGCTAGGACATTTTGTCGAAGCAGAATTCACTCACTCAAATCAGTGTTTTCCTATTATGACTAACACATATAGCAGAAACACAGAGTTACAGAATTATTTGAATAGAGAGTGAGATAGTGATCACAGAAAAATATTAAGGCTGGAATCATTATTGTACAATTAGTCAAATATCAGAACAAGCATATTCCATTGTACAAATGAAAGCATAGTTCCCTCTAAACATGGGTGGGAGGAAGCAGTGCAGCTTTCATCAAGTCTCCGCATGGTCTCTGGGGAAGCAGGACAGTTCAGTGGAAATAATTCAGTGGCAGTCAGAAAATTCAAACTTGTCTGGCACATCTAGATTTCCATGCTTAATTCTTTCTTCATAACAAATATTTCAGACCTTTCTGATTCTTCTTGAACTTTGGAAATTTATCATAATACTCCATACTCCATCTATGTTCAGCAGATGCTATTACGTCTACATTAAAGAGAAATTAGAAGCTATTGAGGCTATTGGGGGTTCTTCCACTATGTGCCACTAAACATACAAATTCAACACCCTAAGCTTTCCTTAAGTTCTCCTCTTAAAATGGTGATGTTCACCTTCTTTATAAGGGAAATCCCATCTTCTCAGGGATGTCAGTGTGTTGATTTTTATATACTATCTCCTGTATCTTCTACCTATTTCCTTTTATACATTGCCCTGCCCCCCATATTTTTAGCCTTCTCAAGTTTCTCCCACTTGAAACACACACACACACACACAAACTTTCTCTTGACTACCCATCTATTTCCAGCGATTACTCTATATTTCCTCAACTTCAATTCCTCAAATGCATTCTCCATACTGGCTGCCTCTATGCCTTCATTTCACACTCATTCTTCTATTCAAATCAATTTAGATTTTACCTACACAATTCTATTGGAAACATTCTCACATTGTTTTAGCTTGCCAGGGTTGTATGGCAAATGCCATATAATGGGTTGACTTAAACACTAGGAATTTATTGCCTCATGGTTCCAAAGGCTTGGAGTCCAAAATTAAAGTTGTGACATATGTATTAGTCAGCCAAAGGGGTGATGATGCAAAATACCAGAAATATGTTGGTTTTTATAAAAGGTGTTTATTTGGGATAAAGCCATAAAGCATAATTTACTTCCCTCACCAAAGCCTGTTGCCATGAATTGGAGCAAGATGGCTTCCAACATTTGCAAGTGTTCAGGCTTCCTCTTCCTCTTAAGGCTCCATGGTCCCAGCTTCTTCCAATATCAGCTGTCGGCTAGTATAAGTTTCATCTCTTTCCTGGGGCTTGTTTCTCTCTGGGTTCAGCTGCTCTGGTCTCTCCAAAAGGCCAGCTGTAAACTATCAGGTTAATGGTTCATCTCTCTTCCCAGGGCCTCTGCTGTATCTCTGGAGCTGTCTCTATTCCTCTGTTTTCTTCTCCTGCATGCACCAAAAACTCCAACCTCCCTTCTCTGTGGTGCAGTTCCTCTGTGAGTCCACCAAGGGGCCAGGGACTACCGACATGGCCCAATCAAAGCCTTAATCATTATCTAATCAACTAAAAGTGAAACCTCTGAATCCAGTTCAATCTAATATGCCCAGAGGGAAAACAAAACAGTTCACAAACATAATCTGATATCTATTTTTGGAATTCATAAACAGTATCAAACTGCTACAACAGGCTATGCGTTCTTGAGTCTGTAGCATTCTGGTGATGGCTTGCGGCTATATTGGGTCTCCTTGGTTCGCATCTCTCCATCACCGGCATGAAATACCAATGCATTATTGAATTAAAGAGACTCTTTTGGTTCTATTTGTGAAATAATTTTCAGAGGAATATACTCTATTACCACCTTTTTCTACTGGAAATGTACCCCTATGATTATGTGACCCCACACACTCTTCTTTTAATTTCTTTTTAACATTTTTATTGTAGTTACACACACACACACATATATGCATACAATTGAAAATTTCCCATTTTAACCACTTTTAAGGTTGTATTTACAATATTGTGCTATCATCAGCAAACTCGGCTGTTCTTTGTTGGCCTCCTCTGTGGATTACTACTTATCTAGCTATACCTATTGTTACAAAGCAGAAAAATATTGGTTCAATTTGTCATTTAAGTGTTGCTTGGAATTCTATACTACATGATGTTTTTTTTTTCTTTTTGCCCTAAACTTATTCTTAAGATTTCAATGACAATTCCAAAATTTCTATGTGAACATATTTTACATATTTGATACTCTTAGATTTCTATGGATTTCCATTGTATATACAATCCAATCCTTACTAAGTTCCAGGTCCATAAATCAAATTGTTAGTGGACATATTATCTTAGGGTTCAAATGTCCAAAACTAAACTCACTTTTCCAGCCATCAGAAAATAGTCTCTCTTTCTTCCCAGTTACCGAAACTTGAAATTTGTGAGTCACTTTGTTCTCTCCTTTTTTTCCTATATCTATAGCCAATCAATCACCAGATTTTATTAATTTTTGTCTCATAGTTATATCATAAATCAATTTACTCCTTTCCATTCCTACTTTAACAACTTTAGTCTAGTCTACCATCATCATTCCTCATCTAGACTACTGCAACCACTACCAACCTTTCTTGGTTTCCTTTATTCCCTTGTGCTTTTTTCCAATCCATTCTTCACACTGTTTTTAGAGTGGTTTTTTAAAAAAGCAAAATGTCATTGTCTTCATAAAATCCTTCAGTGGTTTCACATTGCCCTTATTAAACAATTCAAACATGTCAACCAGTTTGTATTAGTCAAGGTTCTCTAGGGAAACAGAATCAACAAGGGATATCTTTCAATAGTATGTGATTTTATAAGAGTCTCTCACATGACTGGGGATGCACAAGTCCAGGTTTCACAGGCAGGCTGCAACCAGGGGCTCCGATGAAAGTCCCGCGAAGATTCTTGGTAAGTTCTGGGAGATGTTGGCTGTCCAAAGATGAGCTAGGAAATTCTCACTCAATGCTGGATCACTTCCCCTGTTAAGGCATTCAGCTGATTGGATAAAGCATCACTCATTGCTGATGATAGTCTCCTTGACTGATGTAATTGTAATCAGCTATCTATGATTTACCACTGCAGTAAAGTCAAGGTGACTAAAGTCCATAAATGCCTTTGTATTACAGTTAGCCCAGTGCTTGTTTGACCAAATAACTGGGCACAATTACCTGGAAAAGTTGACACATTAGCTTAACCATCACACAGTTTTAAATGGCAGTCTGAAATCTGTTTTCTGTCTTCCACAATTGTTTCATTGCTTGCCTTTCTTCTATTTGTACTCTAAGCTCTAAATATCCAAAAATCTTTAAGTTCTTCTATTACAGGTTAATTCCAATCGCCAATTATCACTAGTTCTGCTATATTCTTTGCCTGATTTCTTCTTTCTTTTAAATACTAGATTTTAAACCACTTCTTTAATGTACTTGTTCACAGTGTGGTGACTGAATAATTTGGTCCTGATCTTGGTATCTCAAGATCATGAAAATTCATTTTTCCTCTAATGGGTTTGATAAAGTACAACTCCATCAAATTCTAAGAGAATATATCACTTGTTTCAACAGGATTATCATAGGCCTTAGTAATAATTCGTTCCTACTTGTGAAGGCAGCATCTCATTTTGCTTTGTCCTGTTTAATCCATTGATGCACAGTTGATGAGGATCAAGTATCCATTCACTGAAATAAAACACGAAAAGGAATTCAGAGTCTAGTGTACTAGCAGTGAAGTGATACTTGTCCAGGGCAAGCCCAAATAACTGGAGAGAAGGAGTTGGCCAATTCTTCTGGGTTTCAGGGCTCAATCAGCATATGAACAATCTGAAGATTTAAGTCTCTAAGCAATATATTTAACAGATACACTGGCAATTATAGGTTCAAGTAAAGGGAATAGAAGAATCATGACTAGAGCAATTATAAATGAGTATTCCATACTCATTTATATGAATGGAATGGAATGGAATGTATTTCCGTATATTCTCAAATTGGGCCCACTGAGGGGGGTGATGATTTCATGAAGCCATGTGGCTTACCTATGGTATCCGGGCATCCCTAAAGCCTTTGGGATATCTTTGTTTGAGGATTTGTTTACTGTGGCAGTTTGTGAAATCTGCCTGAATCCTATATAAGTGTGACCTCTGGAATGACCTCAACTCACTTTGAAATCTCTTTGTCATAAAACTGTTTTATTTAATATTTTCTCCTTATGGTCAAGGTCTTTTCCCAAATGCATCATTGATTAATGGTTGCTAATAATCCCTTGGTGCCAGGGAGGCTCATCCCTAGGAGTCATGTCTCCCATACTGGGGAATGTAGTTTATTTACAAAGTTGTTTTAGAAAGAGGCCACATTTGAGTAATAAGGAGGTTTTCAGGAACTAACTCTTAGGCATTAATTACAATTGGGCTTAGTTTCATTATAACAGGAATAGGTTCATAAGTGTAAGCATTAAGATAGAGTTCTGCATATTGGCACATTTTCTTTTATTAGGTAAGGTTATGTAGCAGTTTCATATGGTTATGAATTCCAAAAATAGATAATAGATTATGTTTGTAATCTGGTCTGTACCTGGACATGATAAAGTTATGGTTAGGCCTTTGATTGGGCCATGTCATATGGGCAGATGAAAGGCATGACAAAGGACAGAGCTGAAAGTTTTTGATATTGGAGTTTTGGTGTTGGAGTTTGATGCTGAAACCTTAAGCTGGAGCCCTGGGAAGTAAGCTCACAGAGGAAACAGAAGCAAACCCCAGAAAGAGAAGAACACTAAGCACAAGAATAAACAAACCCTGGGAAGAGAGGAGCAAGAACCCAGAGAGAAGCAAGACCCTTGAAGAGAGGAACCCAGGAAGCCTGAACCCACACAGAACCAATTTCTGACATTTTGCATTAGCATCCTTTTGTCTGACTAATACAGCTTACATTTTTCAGAGATTTTTGCCATCTGATTTGAGAAAGTTACAGGATTTGCCCAGGATAGAAGTTTAATATTTTGTTTGCTACTCTGTGGGCTTCTATCTATCAAGAAAACATATCCATACAAAAAAATACATTTATGTCCCATAGAAGTATGGTTTAGGTGCATTTTCCCCCATATATAACCTCACTATCAATATCCTTTACTAGTGATGTAACTTTCTTATAGGCCCTGAAAGAAAGTTCTTATATTTTTATTATTAACCACATTCTTCATACACCCCAAGGTGCACTGTGTCATACAGTCCCCTGTTTTATGCTGTAACTTTCCTTCTAGCAAAATGTACAACCCAAAATATCCCCTTTCAACCACATTCACACTTCAGCACTGTTAATGAGTATAAACTCATATCACTGCACCACCATCACCTCTGCCAATTTCCAAACAATTACAATCAACCTAACTATAAATTTTGCACAGATTATGCATTGGCTCACTAATATCTACTCCTATTCTATCTCCTGTAACTTATTTTCCAGACTTGATCTCCATGAGTCTGCCCGCGATGCTCAGTTCATATCTGTGATATCATGCACTATTTGGGTCTGGCTTATTCACTCAACATAAGGTCCTTGATGTTCATTGGTATTGTTGTGTGTGCCAGTACTTCGTCCTTCTTGCACCTGAATAATATTCCATCATATGTATATACTACATAATGTTTATCCATTCCTCTGTTGATGAACACCTGGGATGCTTCCATCACTTGGCAACTGTAAATAGTGCTGCCATGAACATAGAGGTACATATATCTGTCCATTTCCCTGCTTTCAATTCTTCTGGGTATAAAGCTAGTAGCAGGATTGATGGATCATATGGAAGTTCTATAGTTAGCTTCCTGAGGAACCATCAAACTGTCCTCCACAGTTGTGGTACCATTTTACATTCAAAGCAGCAGTGAATGAGTGCTCATTTTTACACATCCTCTCTAGCACTTATAGTTTTCTGTTGTTTAAATAATAATCAGCTTAGTAGGTGTGAAATGATTTCTCAGTGCAGTTTTCATTTGAATTTCCCTAATAGGTAGTGATGTTTAGCATCTTTTCATGTGCTTTTCAGCCATTTGTATTGCCTATTTGGAAATGTGTCTGTTCAAGTCTTTGCCCATTTTTTAATTGGGTTGCTTGTCTTTTTATTATTGAATTGTAGGACTTCTTTACACATGCTAGATATTAGACTCTTATCAGATATGTGGTTTCCAAATATTTTCTCCAATTGGGTGGACTGCCTTTTCACTTTCTTGACAAACTCCTTTGGAGTGCAAAATGTTTTAATTTTGAGGTGGTCCCATTTGCCTATTTTTTCCTTCATCACTCACACTTTTGGTGTAAAGTTTATGAAATCATTGCCTATTGCAAGATCTCACAGATGTTTCCCTACATTATCTTCTATGAGTTGTCTGGTCCTGGATCTTATATTTAGGTCTTTGATTCATCTTGAGTTATTTTTTGTATAGGGCATGAGGTAAGGGACCTCTTTCATTTTATTTGGATATGAATATCCAGTTCTCCCAGCACCATTTATTGAAAAGACTATTCTGCCCCAATTGAGTGGACTTGGTGACCTTGTCAAATATCAGTTGACTGTATATGTGTAGGTCTATATCTGAACTTTCAATTTAATTCCCATGCTCAATATGTCTATCTTTCTGGCAGTGCCATGTAGTTGTATTATTTTTTAATTTAATTTAATTTAATTTAATTTAATTTAATTTTTTAAATTCATTTTTTTAAAATATATTACATTCAAAAAATATGAGGTCCCATTCAACCCCACCGCCCCCACCCCCCACTCCCCCCACAGCAACACTCTCTCCCATCATCATGACACATCCATTGCACCTGGTAAGTATATCTCTGGGCATCACTGCACCCCATAGTCAATGGTCCACATCATAGCCCACACTCTCCCACGTTCCATCCAGTGGGCCCTGGGGGGATCTACAATGTCCCATAGTTGTCCGTGAAGCACCACCCAGGGCAACTCCACGTCCCGAAAATGCCTCCCCATCTCATCTCTTCTTCCCATTCCCCTCACCCAGTAGCCACCATGGCCACCCTTCCCACACCAATGCCACATTTTCTCTGTGGACATTGTATTGGTTGTGTCCATTGCACATCTATGTCAAGAGGGGGCTTAGATTCCACATGGATACTGGATGCAATCCTCCTGCTTTCAGTTGTAGGCACTCTAGGCTCCATGGTGTGGTGGTTGACCTTCTTCAACTCGATGTTAGCTGAGTGGGGTAAGTCCAATAAATCAGAGTGTAGGAGCAGAAGTCTGTTGAGGCTCAGGGCCTGGCTCTCATATTGTCAGTCCAGAGATTCAAATCCCCTAGATATATCTTAAACCCCAGCACCAACTACAATTCCAGTAAAGTAGCATGAAAGGCTTGTGAAGAGATCCCATTTGTGTCCAGCTCCATCACGCAGAAACACCAGCTCCAAAGAAGGGCCAACTGACATGGCAGTGAACCCCATCTGCCATGACCATAGAACCTGTGGCTCTCTTTAGCCCTCAAAAGAACCAATACCTAGGGTTGTATCTACTTTATCTGTCTCTGAGGCTCGGCTCAGGTGTGCATAAGGGCAATCCTTCTGACAACCTCCAGACTCTTTTTTAGAGACTCGTAGCCATATAAACTCATTTCTCCTTTCCATTTCCCCCTTACATTAGGTCAAACAGCATTTTGAAGTCATGTTATTATATGTAGACAGGAATATTCTGCTGATCCGCATTGAACCTTTAATTCAAGGTCATTTTCTAGTTGCATCTTCAGCTGGTATTTGGTAGTGATCCCTCGGCACCAGGGAGGCTCATCCCCTGGTGTCATGTCCCACGCTGGGGAGAATACACTGCACCTACATGCTGAGTTTGGCTTCGAAAGTGGCCACATTTTAGTAACATGAAGGCTGTCAGGAGGAAACTCCCAGGCACAATGCTGCTCTAGGCCTTGTTCTTATTGCAGGTGTATAGGCTCACAAGCATAGGCATTAGTATCAGGAGCCCACTGTTGGACCCTCATTCCTTCCTGGTTCTTACCGTTGCATCTGGGGAACTGCCGCTGCTCCCCTAGGGACCATGACAGAGACCCCCGGCCAGGAACCCAGTACCCCCCCAGCTGTTGTTTTTAATTGTTTCCCCTATGAGTATATCTAAACATTACCATGCACCCTGGACATAAAATATGGAACACTTCACTAATTTGCGTGCCATCCTTGTGCAGGGGCCATGCTAATCTTCTCTGTATCGTTCCAATTTTAGTATATGTGCTGCCAAAGCAAGCACGCCATGTAGTTTTGATCACTGTAGGTTTGTAATATGCTTTAAAGTCAGGGTAGTGTGAGTCCTACAATTTCATCTTCTTTTTCAAGATGTTTCTGGCTATTCTATGAAGCCAATATCACCTTAGCCTTATCCTTCCAAATACATTTGATAATTAGCTTTTCCATTTCTGCAAGAAATTCTGATGGAATTTTTACTGTGATCACATTAAATATGTAAATCAATTTCAGTAGAATTGACATCTTAATGATATTTGATCTTTCAATCCATGAGCATGGAATATCCTTCTTATTTAGATCTTTGATCTCTTTTAGCTATGCTTTGTAGATTACTGTGTATAAGTCCTTCACATCTTCAGTTAAATTTATGCCTAGATGTTTAATTCTTTTAGAGTCTATTGTAAATGGATATTATTTTCATAATTTACTCTTCAGATTGTTTATTTCTACGTTATAGAAACATTGTTGATTTTTGTGTTTTGATTTTATTATACTTCCACTTTGCTGAACTCGTTTATCAACTCCAGTAACTTTGTTGAAGTTTTTTAGAACTTTCTACATATAGGGTCATATTATCTGCAAATACTGAAAGTTTTCGTTCTTCTTTTGAAATTTGGATGCCCTTTCTTTTTCTTCACCGACTGCTTTAGCAAGAAATTCTAGCACAACGTTGAATAACGTAACATTGGGCATCCTTGTCTTGTTCTGGATTTTAGAGGGAAAGCTTTTAGATTTTCAACAGTGATTGTAATTTTAGCTGTGGACTTTCATATATGGCCTTTATCATGTTGAGGATGTTTCCTCCTATTCCTATCTTTTGGAGTGTTTTTATCAAGAAAGAATGCTGAATTTTGCTGAATACCCTTTCTGCATTGATAAAGATGATCATGCAATTTTTCTCTTTAGATTTGCTAATGTGGTGTATTACTTTAATTGATTTTCTTATGTCACACCATCCTTGCATATCTGTAATAAAATCCACTTGATCATGGAGTGTAATTCATTTAACATGTTGCTGGGTTTTATATGCAAGTATTTTGTTGAGATTTTTGCCTTTAAATTCATTAGAGAGGTTGATCTGTAATTTTCTTTTTTTGTAGTATCTTCATGTGGCTCTGGTATTAGGGTGATGGCTGCATAGAATAAGCTAGGTAATGTTCCCACTTCTTCAATTTTTGAAAAAGATTGAGTAGGATTGGTATTATTTCTTTTCAGCATTATAGGTAGAATTCACCTGTGAAATCATCTAGTCCTTTATTGGGAGGTTTTTCATGATTTATCACCCTTTATTTGTGATTGGTCTGTTGAGGTCTTCTATTTCTTCTTTTATTATTATAGGTTGTTATTTTATTTCTAGAAATTCATCAATTCATCTAAATTGTCCAACTTGGTGGCAAACAATTTTTCATAGTATCCTCTTATGAATCTTTTTATTTTTCATAGTATCCTCTTATAGTGCACTTTTTATTTCTGTGGAGAGAGTGGTGATGTCTCCTTTCATTTATGATTTTATTTTATTTGAATCTTCTCTCTTTTTGAATTTGTTAGTTTAGCTAAGGGTTTGTCAATTTTAATCCTTTTCTCAAAAAAAAAAACAGCCTTTGTGTTTATTAATTCTCTACTTTTTTTTAAATTCTCAGTTTCATTTAATTCTGCTCTAACTTTTGTTATTGCTTTCCTTCTGCTTTCTTTGAGATTTGTCTGATGATCTTTTTCTAGTTCCTCCAGTTGTGAAGTTAGAGTTTTTATTTTATCTCTTTCTTCTTTTTTAATATAGGCATTTAGGGCTATAAGTTTTGTTATCAGCACTGCCTTAACTACTCTCATAAATTTTGGTATGTTTTATTCTCATTTTCATTCACCTTGAGATATTTACTTCTTTCTCTAGCAATTTTCTCTTGGAACCATTGATTGTTTAAGAGTATATGGTTTAATTTCCATATATTTTAAGATTTTTTAGTGCTCCACCTGTTATTGATTCCCAGCTTCATTCCCTTGTGATCAGTGAAAATGCTTTGTAAAATTTCAATCTTCCTAAATTAATTGAGAATTGTTCTATGACCTGGCCTGTGGTTTATCCTGGAAAATGATCCATGAGCACTCAAGAAGAATGTATATCCTGCTTTTTTTGTGGGTGGAATGTTCTGTATATGTCCATTAGGTTTAATTCCTTTATTGTATTATTCAATTTATCCTTTTCTTTATTGATCCTTCACTTTAGATGTATTGTTTTTGGTTTTTTTTTTGCTCTTGCTGACATTGATATATTCAAGATCTCTACTATGATTGTAGAGGCATCTGTTTCTCTCCACAGTTTTGCCAGTGACTGCCTCATATATTTTGTATACCCTGGTTAGATACATAAATATTTATGATTCTTATTTCTTGATAGATTGCCTCTTTTATTCATATATAGTGTTTGTCTTTGTCTCTTATAACAGTTTTGCATTTGAAGTCTATTTTGTCCAATGTTAGTGTAGTAACCCCAGTTCTTTTTTGGTTACTGTATTCATGGAAAATCATTTTGCAACCTTTCACTTGCAACCTATTTGTGTCCTTGGGTCTAAGTTGGGTCTCTCAGATAGCATATAAATGAGTCATATTTTTAAATTCCTTTTGCCAATCTGTGTCTCTTAATTGGGGACTTAAATCTATTAACATTCAATGTTATTACTATAATGGCAGTACTTACTTTAACAATTTTATATTTTGGCTTATACATGTTGTATCTTATTTTTGTTTCTTTTTTTACTCTTTTAGTTACCCTGAATAATAATCTTCTTTTCTATACATACCTTCAAACCTCTCTCTGCAATCTTTTCCTTTCAACCTGCAGAACTTCCTTTACTGTTTCTTGAAAAGTCAGATTCTTGTCAATGAATTCTCTCAATTTCTGTTTATCTGTGAAAATCTTGATTTCACCCTCTTTTTTTGAAGGACAACTTTGCTGGATACAAAATTATTGGCTGGCAGTTTTTTTTCTCTTTCAGCACCTTAACTATGCCATACCACTGCCTTCTCACTGTTGTGGTTTCAGAAGAGAAATAAGCACTTAATCTTATCAAGTATCCCTTATATGTGATGGATCTTTTTACTCTTGTTGCTTTCAAGATCCTCTCTTTATCTTTGTCATTTGCATTCTGATTACTTTGTGTTTCAGAATATACCTGTAAGCATTTATTCTGCCTGGAGTTTGCTGAGATTCCTGGATATGTATAGTCATGTCCCTTATAAGAGTTGGGAAATTTCTAGTCATTGTTTCCTCAAATAATCCTTTTTCACTTTTTCACATCTCTTCTCCTTTGGAACACCCATGATGTATATGGTTGTCTCTTTCATGCTGTCATTTAATTCCTTGAGTCCCTGATCAGAGTTTTTCATTTCTTTCTCTATCTGTTCTTCTGTGTGATTTCAGATGTCCTATCTTTTGATTGGTAAATTCTTTACTCTGCCTGTTCAAATCTGCTGTTGTGTGATCCTAGCAGATTCTTCTATTGTGAATTTCATTACCATAGCATATGGTATTTTTTATTTATGTTTATGGTTTGTTTTCTTTGCTCACCCCATGCCTCTTAATATCATTTATCTCTTCCCTCATCTCCTTGGATTAATTTCGGAGATTTGTGTGGATAACTTTGATCAGTTCTTCCAAATTCTGTATCTCTTCTGGCTTTTTAGTTTGTTCCTTTGACTGGGCCGTATATTCCTGTTTCTTAGTATGGCATGTAATTTTTGCTGACTTTTTTTTTTTTTATTTTTTTTATTTTTTTATTTTTTATTGACTTTGTAATAATATTACATTAAAAATATATATGTGAGGTCCCATTCAACCCCACCCCCCCCCCTCTCCCCCCCCCCCCCAACAACACTCGTTCCCATCATCATGACACATCCATTGGATTTGGTAAGTACATCTTTGGGCACCTCTGCACCTCATATACATTGGTTCACATCATGGCCCATACTCTCCTCTATTCCATCATGTAGGCCCTGTGAGGATTTACAATGTCCGGTGATTACCTCTGAAGCACCATCCAGGGCAGTTCCATGTCCCGAAGACGCCTCCACCTCTCATCTCTTCCTGCCTTTCCCCATACCCTTTGTCCATTATGTCCACTTTTCCCAATCCAATGCCACCTCTTCTATGTGGACACTGGATTGGTTGTGTCCATTGCACCTTTATGTCAAGAGGAGGCTCAGATTCCACCTGGATGCTGGATGCAATCCTCCCATTTTCAGTTGTAATCATTCTAGGCTCCATGGTGTGGTGGTTGTCCTTCTTCACCTCCATCTTAGCTGAGTGTGGTAAGTCCAATAAATCAGATTGTAGGTGCTGGAGTCTGTTGAGGCTCAGGATCTGGCTATCACATTGTCAGTCCAGAGATTCAAATCCCCTAAATATATCTTAAACCCCAACATTAACTGCACCTCCAGCACATTATTTGCTGACTTTTAAGCATCTGTTTATCTTGATGTGTTTGCTGTTTGTCAGATTCTCTGTCTTGCCTAGGGTATTATTTTTGTTTGGCTTTGTGTAAGATTCTCCTTTGATTATTTAGTTTCACTTATTCTAAATCTTTAGAATTACTTGTTTTTAACTGCTTTCCTGCTGCTTCTGGAGGAGGAGTGCAGGCTTCTGTTCCCTGCTCTGCTAACTTGGATCCTTCAAAACTTCTTAATGCTTAGGAGTTATTTCTTTCTGATCAAATTATTTGTATGCTCATGTATTCTGTCTCAGGAACTTTGCATTTGCTGCCTTCTACTTGAATGATATTGCTTCAGATATTTTTATGGCTGCCTCTTTCTCTTCATTCAAGAAGCTAGTCAACTGTTAATTTTATATATAAAGATTTTTTAAAAATGATTTTAAATAAAGAAGACCCATCTCACTCCACTTACTCTCACTTTCTAACACTTCCTCTCACTTTACCTTATTTTATCTGTACCTGATGTTATATTGTATATTGACTCTGTCAACTAGATAGAAAGTTCTAAGTGTAGTGATTGTTGGTTTTGTTTCTTGCTACACCTCCATCACACTGAAAATTACTAATGCATAGTAACTGCTCAATGATCATTTTTGGCAGACTGACTGACTGTCATCCCTCTGAGACAGTGATCTTTTTTAGTACAGAAGCTATGTTTTTGTATACTCAGCAACAAGCACTTAGCAACAAGTTCTAACATACATTAGGTGCAAAAATACATATTGATCAAATGGATGGCATTTTAAATTAATCATTCAAGAATTGGTATGTATTGAGAGGTCAGGAAGGGAAGCATTTACCATGGAGTATAACTACTAGGGAGGATGCCCAGTGGGACTGACTTGAAGATGGACTTTTGAGACAGCAAAGATTTTATTGAGATACCAGAGAAAGGAAATCTGGTCCAATGCACATACTACACTCAACATATGTGCATAACCTTGAATTAACAAAATTAGTTTTATATTTCAACACTAATTCACTTTTTAAAAAGTACCATTTAAAACATGCTATAGGATCACCTTCTTCATTCAAGTGCGAGGTGAGTTGATCATTGGCAGGTGTCCAATATGACGCTAATAGCGAGTTCTATTCAGTGAAAATTGTTGACTTTTAGGAAAGTGTTCCTTTTCTTCCTTGCTTCATCTCCTACTTCATAAAAAGAATAGCATTCTCCTGAAAGTGTCACAATGTAAGTCCACAAATGAACCCTCTTCCTTTGAGAGAGACTAACTGTAGGGGAAAAGATAATTACCTAGTTCCTTTATCTCCAAATTATTTGTAATAAAATCTGAAATCACACCACAAGGTCTTTCATAAGGATGTCATAAATTAAGATGCATCAGCGTATCTGGTGCATCTGTTCCATTCTCCAGCCCTTTGTCTTCTGCAAAGAGCACACCAACCCCAATCCCCACCAGACAGCATTTACGCAAATGATGTCGAGGTCTATAGCATTAATATTCAGCGATTGTCTGTCATAGACACCTTACTGTACATCTGTTATGCAAATGTATGTTAATTCAGACTCCCTGACAGCTGCCTAGCTTCCCTCCCTAAAATGATCTTTTCCATTTTGAAGTTTGCAATCTGTTCCCAAAAATGTTAATCCAACAATTAGCTGAAATTGCTAAACAGAAATTGTACATTTGGTCTAAAATAGAAGGGAGCATTTTTAAATGGATGCTGAACCTTCTTCCCACATCATTTATTTTATATGTGTTTTCACGCACTGTAAACATTGATCTCTACACAAGCTCTGCTTGGGGTAAGTGGCTGTTTTCCCTACCCCAGTCTCCAGAATTTGACAAGAAAGGATGCTATCACCATTCCTGCCATTCAAATGACTTTATCCTCAAAGGTGTTTTTAGAGATACACATACTTTCTCTCCATGTCTGAAATTTCTGTTTTCCCCACCAAAATAATTAGTATCGAGTTCTTTGATATTAACAAATGACAGTGCAAAAGCATAAAGTGACAAACATTTGGGAAAAGGGATCTAAGGGAGTATCCCATGAGACAGAGCACATAGTAGACACTCTCTTAGTAGGTTTTTGATGAAGGTTAAATGGATGATGCTTCCAAATTTACAACCTCTATTTTTTTAGTAAACAGATGAAAGGTTCTGAGTCAATAATAGAGTTATTAAGAGCTTGAAAAGGATTATGGTGATTAAGAGGATGGTAAAAGATATTACACATCTCATGAAAATCAACCAAGATTAAAATTTATTATGAGCTTACCATGTGCCAGTCACCATGTTACCATGTGAGTTAACTCTTAATAACATTCTTGGAAAACGAGTATCTTTTTAGTCTATTTTAAACAATGAAGATCAAAGTGAGATGTGACTTCTGTATACTCCCAAGCTTTGAGTTTCCTATCAGTACTCTTTCCTCATTGTCTGTACTGAGGAAGAACTTGGATGGAAAACTAAAGGATATGGGTAGTGAAGTAGCAGTCACAGGCTATTTCTGAGCCTGTTATGAGTGGATGTCTTATGCTTGGTCCTCTGGAAAATCCAAAACCCAAGTAAAAGAAATGGCCTAAGATTTATGCTATACTCCAGCAATCCTGAGGACTCAGTATCTTCAACGTTCTTATAGACAGACATCTCTCTTACCATAAAATTTCATTTCTAAAATTATGGTATTAAACCAGCCGATTCCAAAAGTTCTACTTTAGTCCAACCCTTCATTTTCTTTCAATTTATCTCTTCAATGGATGAATAAAGTATATAAAAGATATCTTTGGACATATACCATGCATTCAGTGATTTTCAGTGGCTCTATCGATAAGAAGGAAATGAGAAGGCAAACATCCATTATTCCCCACAAGAGTAATTTTTATGATTATTATTTTAAGAGACTCCAAGATTTGTTAAGTGTTATAATTTTGTTTATATATCCATTTCATTCCAATAAAATTGACTTTAAATTCTTTAATTAGCTATTATAATTTTACATTTAAATACTGTCATTTGAGTAGACTAGTAGAGAAAGATCTCCTAAATAATTATGCAGGACTAAATATATAACTTTATTTAGATGCTGGATTTTTAAAGATCATATATATAAAATACCCATTATAACACACTGTCTAATTAGGTTCTAATATGACATATATGGAAACAGGGGCATAAAGAGCCTAAATGTTTTGTCCAAGTTCACATAGTTAGTAAGTGGTATAGCTGAGATGTGACCCTTGATTAGATCGCTTACTATGATGTTATATTGCCTTCTCAATGATTTTTCAAAGGAGAGAAAATTGTAAGAAATTGTTAAAAGCATTCTTTAAATATTAAGTGACAATGCCAAATTTAAAGAAGGTCGGGGTAACAACTCATCAAATATATTCACTTCAATTTAGCCAGTATCTCTAAAAGTCTGCTTTATCTGGTCATACAGCCAGAGGAGAAACTTCTTCCAAATCTTAGTTTACTTATAAGGAAAAAAAAGAAAATACAATAATACCTGCTTAGAGTTGATGTGAGCTTCAATGAAGGAACACACACCACAAAGGCTTAGCAAAATACTCGGCTCATATTAGAGGCGCAAGCACGCCTAAAATAAGTAAAGGACACATACCCGCATGGAAAAAAAAACTTACCAATTAGAACCTAGTGCATATGTGCAATACTTTTTACCCTTAGTCTTACAGATTAACTAGTTAATCTGTAACTTAATTCCTCCATGACTATCTCCTTTAATTCTACAATCTCCCTTTGGAGGCAAGATTAACCAGTTTGATTAAGTTCATTTTACATATAGGGAAATTGAGGCATGAGATAATTAATTGCATTTCTTGATATATCTTGTTAGAAATGAAAAAAAAATCATATCTCTCAATGGTAAGCTTAGTGATCTTTCATCACAGCCATGTTACATTTTGTTCCATGTGACATTTTTGATGGACGTGAGCAGCAGTAGTTAGTATGTACAACTTTCCAGGGGTCAAGAGAATATGGTCAAGATCACAGTTCTGCGTATCTATGAGAAATCGGTGCCTCCTGCCTCACCCTGTGCAGCCGTGCATGGCATTGTACTGATTATGTTATTCACCTGCACTTTTTCTTTCTGTTTTGCATTAAATAAAGTTATTTCATAAAACATACCTCTCTGATTTTCTCTGTTAGAGGTTTGGATGTTTTTATTGTTGCTATCTCACCATTATTGCCTCTCACCATTCACTCTTATCGTCTTCTGTGTTTTTTACCAAAGTTTTAATACAAACCATGAATAGTCGGTTGAGGAATAAGGACTATAATATTGATCAATTGCAGGGCCTTTATCTCACAATTCAAAGCCACCTAGAAGATGTAGTGAAAGGAGATTTGTGTTTAGAGACTTATTTAATTCCTTATATCTATTCTGCATGGGTTTCAAATGAGGCCATGGAGAAGGCCACTTGACTTCCTGTAAAAAGGAATGCCACATGTGGATATTGATGTTTAAAACTCAGTAATAAAACATCTTTCAATAAATGTCCTACAAGTACAAATTAGCACTTTTGACCCACTTTGGAGAAGGGCTAATGTTTCCTTCCAAAAGAAATGCAGGATATACCTCTGTTCCTTTCATCCAAAAGAGCCTTCTGAGATAGAGAGGGGAAAAATTATTATCCCTTTATTATAGGTGAAGGAAATTTAGGTCCAGAGAAGTTTTATGATTTGCTCAGAATCTTCTGACTAGAGAGTCAAAGCCAACGGCCTCAAGCCAATTTTTTTTTCTGACTTTGGCTTCACAGGTTCTTTCTACTTCCCCAGATGGTGTCTGTGGGCTCAGCTCTCACTTTCAAGCTTCACTGACCCTAGATGGATGATGGCCGAGGATTTGCACTGTGCATCTCAGCTAAAGCTTAAGTACAGGTGCCAGACTCACTGCAGGCTTTCTACCTCTTACTGTGTTTCTGGGCTAGGCTGTTCATAGAAATTTTATGAACCCGTCTTTGCTCTGTGTAAAATGTGAGGCATAACTTCTTTAAGATTAAGCTCTGGTCCAAAGAAATTTTAAATTCCCAATGTGAAGTTTACAGTGTCTAACAATGGGCCTTGCCTACACTGGACTGATGATTCACCTCAGAGACAAAGGAAAAGAGCTCTCCATTCCGTGAAGCAGTTATCAGAGGACCAGCTCTCTTCACACAGCAGATATGGCTGCTTGGCTGACTTGGGAGGCATCCTGGAATCATCTGCATGAGTGAGCCAGTGGAAGTAACCACTGAATGGAAGAACTCAGCACAGAACAACAAATGAACCTGTCCTCATTGTGGATTTGGCTTCCTCTCCCTCTCCTTTAGCACCAACTTTGGAACAATTTTTAATATTTATTTTACATTAGAGTAGAAATCCTCTTATCCGATGCTACCAAGACCATTAGTTAGTTGGTTAATCAAAAGGGTTAATTAAAATAGAGAATCATAAGAATTGATATGCCTACTTTACATGTTTCATTTTAACTTTGACCAAATAGTATGCATTTATTCAGCAATGTTTTCATGAAAGGACAAGGTCTTTTATTTAAGTACAGGTCCTCTGAGTTGGTCTCCACATCATAAACCTCATTCTAAATGACTTTCTTATGACTCCAATTTCAGTATTCTTAATATAGATTAAGATTTCAAGATATATGTGATATACTATGAGTCCAGACACCTTCAAGATAAATGCTATTTATTTTCTGCTTTCTCAAAGTAGTACTGCCATTATTTAATTGGACAATCTTTGCAGTGACTTACTATTATCTGTTATATACAAAATGTTAAGCTTGGTCTTAGAAATAATGGACAATAATTTTTTTAATTTTTTATTATTTTATTTTTCTTTATTTATTCCCCACTCCCCCCTCCCCCCTGCAGCTTGCTTGCTGTCTGCTCTCTGCATTTTTAAAATTTTTTGCCTGTCTCCCTTTTTGTTGCATCACCTCTCTGTGTTGGCTCTCCACGGCACTTATGGGTGGCACTCCGTGGCACTTGGGGGCTGGACAGCTTTCCGCAGTGTGCAGGGAAGCCTGCCTTCACAAGGAGGCCCTGAGACGTGAACCCAGGGCCTCCCATATGGTAGATGGGAGCCCAAATGATTGAACCATAGGCAATTCCCGGACAACTTTTTGCTCATACCCATGGTGCAGTCATCGGTTTACCTAATATTTAATTAAATATTTGTAATTAAAATTATGAGTATGACCCATATAAGTAGATTTGGGAACAAACACAACAGACACTTTCAAAATAGACAATTCAATTGTGGGAAGCAAATGTATGTGGAAACAATAGAGTGTGGTTTACTATCCACACATACTGAGGATGTGGTGGACATCTGTCTACATACTTTGTAACAACTGTGGATGCTACAGGTTAATCTGGAAATGTAATTAATTGCATATTGGTTAATAGAGCTTCTGCTGTAGTCAATTCCTAAAAGCTACTCACATTTGTATAATATATTGCAATTGATCTGATAGTTCTCATACTTAGGTCATATAATTCTCACAATCCTCTGTGGTAATTGTTAAAGCCATCCTCATTTCACAAATGCGAAGTCTTACAAGATTCCTGAAGCTTAGAAAGTTAACTTGCCCAAGATCTTCCACTAATAAATATAGTATAATGAAGAAGAATGAGGTGAAGAGTATGGAGAACCTTCCATGACCTTGAGTTCTTTCCCACTACAACACTATGGAGACCATGAATCTCATCCCATCCAAAGTGAAACACAAATATTCATTATTCCCTTGTTGTTGTTGTTTTTAAGATTTATTTATTTATTTCTCTTCCCTTCCCCCCATCCCCCTGCCCTGGTTGTCTGTTCTCTGTGTCTATTTGCTGTGTCTTTTTCTTTGTCTGCTTCTGTTGTTGTCAGCAGCACAGGAATCTGCATTTCTTTTTTGTTGCGTCATCTTGTCGTGTCAACTGTCCATGTGGGCGGTGACATTCTTAGGCAGGCTGCACTTTCTTTCGTACTGGGCGGCTCTCCTTATGGGGTGCACTCATTGTGCATGGGGCTTCCCTACATGGGGGACACCCCTGCATGGCATGGCACTCCTTGCCCGCATTAGCACTGGGCATGGGCCAGCTCCACACGGGTCAAGGAGGCCCAGGGTTTGAACCATGGACCTCCCATATGGTAGACAGACACCTTAACCACTGGGCCAAGTCTGCTTCCCAATTCCCTTGTTTTTTGAACAGTTTTTTTTTTCTTCCAGAAAATTCTAAGGGGACACATATAAGGCACTGAGGAAAAGAGAGGGCTCCTGTACTGAAAACCATATGAACCCAATATACCAGAGTTATCTGGGAAGCTTCAAATCAATTACCAGTTTTCCCTCTTTCCATCTTGTCATGTGAGTATTCTCTGACTCCAGAAAAAAAAGGCCTGAGCTCTATATTAGGTGACCAGCAATAAATAGGAGAGACAGGGCAGTCTTGTTCTAATGGGAAGAATGTGGGCTGGGATTTAAGAGTCTTTTATACAGACTTGGCTGCCCCATTTTCCAGCAGAGCATGACTCAGGTAGGAGCATCATCTCACTGAAACTTACTTTCTAGGAACAAGGGCAATTTCAATGAGTTGATCTTGTGAAAGAACCTGGATGGTGTGAGTGGCAAAAAATTGCAAGAAAATGTATAAGAGGGAAAACAATGCAGGAAGCTACAAATGGATCATTGGGAATGATGATCCTCTCTGCCGATTTCCATTTTGCAAACAATTAGTAGGTCAGATCCATAGAAGTAGAGACTCTTCAAGAGTCATATCAATTAGACCTTGCCGAATACCAATTTGAGCTGCAGGGAGTCAATGCCTTGAGACTTTGGCAGAAACTTTTCTTGGACCACTGGACAGAATGAGATCAGTGTGACCTGTGAGAAACCATCTTCTTCATACCATACTATGGTATGAAGCCATATTTCATACTGTACCACACCATACTATAGATTGAGAAATTCAGTGGAGGATTCCTGAAAGAGAAGGTCCTTGACTCTGTCCACATAGCATACTGTAGACATAGTGACATTCAGGGACTGGTGGATGGCCTTTCATGCAAAAAAGAAGGAAGTCAAACAGGGATACTGTACCACACATGAAAAACAACACGCACAGTGGTGATAGTGCTCCTACTCTTAGAAGACTTTCATTTTCCTTCCCTCCTTTCTGTGCAAATTCAACCTTTGATATAATTTGTTTATCCCAAAGCTCTCTGTGGGGTGCAAACATACAGGATTCTAAGCGTTGTTAGTTTTTCCAGAACAAGGGATGGCTGTGGGGAATAAAATAAATACAGGAGCAGTTAGAGAACTGGGGGGAGGTGTCATTGGCATTTTAGAGCATTTGTGCTAATTAATCAGGACCTAGTTCATCCCTTTCTCTCCTTTTCAAAACTACAGCTTGATATAAGGAGAAAAAGAAATGTTCCTGTGGAAAAGCAAGCATCATCATTGTTGTCTCGTTGGAAGGATTTAACAGTAACAGAAGAACGTATCCAATGATTCACCAGGTCCTACCCTGCCTGTCCTGTGCCTCATCCTTTTGTCCCAGGGAGTGCAAGTTCCTGTTAAATTAGCTTGCTGTTCAAAGAAGCAGAAAAAAAAATCCTTGCAGAGATTGTTCAAAGAGGTTCTGTAGCTGATTTCCTATTCCCAAATCATCAATAGCTTTAAGAAAGACAGAAGAAATCCATAAATGTATAGAAAATTGTAAAAGGGATAGAGCTCATCCTTGCAGCCTTCAGCCTCTGCCTTTCATGCTCTCTACCACTCTCATGACACTTTCCATGCACCTGGAAGGCATTTTCTACCCCTTTCCCTTTATAAAATTGGGCTCTTATGAAAGGAAGTATATCAATGAGTTTGCCAATTATTTTCCTCTCTTAAGGATATTTTCATTTTACTTTTGCTCTCAGAAACTAAAGACTGATAAAGAAATACAGGACAGGCACCTGAAAAAAAAAATGGGAGAGGAATTTTTTCAGTTTAGACAGAAGGTCATCCAAGAACTCTTTACATCATGGTGTCTATTATGTTAGTGCTTCTTGGAAGGATGTTTGAGTTTTGTTTCTGCCCAAGGCATACATTTTAAATTGCACAGTTGGCGGGGGGATTGGCACAACTAGGTATATACTCAGTGATTATTGACCAGGAAGTTGAGAAGAGAAAATATGATGTCAAATAGCCATAGTTGTCAGGACAGTGTTTCCTCTGTGCCTCCTCTGTGCCAGGTGAATTGCATATGCTACCTCTAGCAAACTTTCCCAGGATGCACTCTGAGGAAGACCATTAGATGTTAATACATAGTAATGTAACATGACCAGCATGTGTATTGGTTGGGCACAGGGTTTTATTATAATAGTAGCAAAATTTGGATATCACTAGAAGTGGTATGTGCTCCAGGGTTAACAACAGTCTCTATAATCCTCTGTTGAATTTATCTGCTGGCTTCACATATTAATTTAGGCAACCTGACACATGAATGAATTTACATTTGAAAAAAATTCTTGTTTCAAAAAGAAATAAAAAGTAAAAAAGAAAATGTATGTTGTGTATACAAATAAGTTGGAATTAATTGTAAGTAACATAATACAGGCTTCTGTACTGTAAGATGTTAAAAATCTTTAGGAGGGTATATAGTATGCACCATTCAGAACTATTTCCCAAATCTGATTTAAGACCGATTTTTTTTTCATTGAAAACTATGGCTGATTATTCTCCTATGAAACACTGGCTTGGGGAAATACTGTTATAATAGCATCAGGACCCATTTCACAGCTCTAGATGATCGAGACTGAGTGGGCTTAAATAACTTGTCAAAGATAATGAGGTTGGAAATGATGGAGCTCATATTCAAATTCAGATCAGCCCAGAATCAAAGTAAATGTGTTCTACACCATATGTAGCTACTGCACTGAAGAAGAGTTAAAGGACAAGAAATGCTCAGCCTGTAAAAAAATATCAGGGTTGCTTGAAGATGGTAATAATTTTGATTTATATAGAAGTTATTTGGGTAAGGTGGTTAGTTTTATTTGTGAGGCTTTAATTCCATGGTTATTTCCAGGTGCTGGGTACCAGTTAGAGTTAAGAAAAGGTAAAATGTGTTGCAAAAGTGAGTCCCAGAGACTTAGAGCAAAGCTACTCAGGGACCACTCATGGGTGTAGATGTGCTGGCTTGTTGCTTGTTCTCATCCATTTGAGCCTTCCCATCCCTATGGTTCTGACCAAAAATATTTCATCTTCACTTAACTGGTTTCTGACATTTTTCATTTCTTAGATTGATGTTGTTAACTATATCATGTTTCCTAATGTCTGGAGAATTTCTTTTAAATATTTCTTACAGTGGAGGTCTACTGGCAATGAATTCCCGTAGCAAATGTCTATGTGTACTTCACTTTTAAGTAATGATATTTAACCTTAGAGCAGTTTTAGGTTTGCAGAAAAATTTTGAAGGTAGTACAGAGAGTTCCCATGTACTCCATTATTACACCATTATTTTCTCATTATTGACATCTTCCATCAGAATGTACATTGTTTCAATTAATGAATCAATATTGACATATCACCATTAAGGTCTATACTTTATTCAGATTCCCTAAGCTTTTACCCAATATCATGTTTCAGTTCCAGGATCCCATCCAGGATACCACAAACATTTAGTAATGATAACATCATGCCTTCTTAGGCTCCTTTTGGCTGTGAAAATTTCTCAGAATTTCCTTGTTTTGATGAGTAATGGTCAGATACTTCATGAAAAGTTCCTCATTTGGAATTTGCTTGATGTTTTTCTGATAATTAGACTAGGGTTATGTATTTTGGGATAAAGACCATAGAAGTAAAGTAACATTTTCATCACAACTTATCAAAGGTACATCCTATTAATATGAGACTACTGTTTTATTCTTTTTATTTTATTTATTTCTCTCCTCAACCCCTGTTCCCCCTGTTGTCTGCTCTCTGCATCCATTCACTGTATGTTCTTCTGTGTCTGCTTGTATTTTCATTAGGCAGTACCGGGAACTGATCCTGGAACCTTCCGGAGTAAGAGAGAGGTGATTACTCCCTTGCACCACCTCAACGCCCTGTTCTACTATGTCTTCTTATTTTCTCTCCTCTGTGTCTCTTGTTGTGTCATCTTGCTGTGCCAGCTCTCAGTGTTGGCCGACACTCCTGTGCAGGGCAGCTTTATTGCGCTGGGTGGCATTCCCACGCAGAGGGGCACTCCTGCGCAGGGGGGCATTCCAGTGTGGGTTTGTACTCTGCGCCGGCTAGTTTGCTGCGTGGGCCAGCTTGCCCTCACCAGGAGGCCCTGGGTATTGAACACTGGACCTCCTATATGGTAGATGGAAGTCCAGTTGCTTGAGCCACAGCCGTTTTCCAATATGATATCACAGTTGATGTTAACCTTGATTACATGGCTGACATAGTGTTTGTCATTTTTCTCACCTGTAAAGTTACTTTTTCCCTCTTTCTATACTCGACTCCTTGGAAAGAAGTTTCTACGTGTAGCCCAAACTTAAGGAAGGGGAAATTAAGTGGAGTTATGCTCCATGTTCTTGAGGGTGGAATATCTACATAAATTATTTAAAATTCTTCTGCACATGACATATGCATCTTTGCATTTTTAATTGTATTCTATCACTTTTTCATATGAGTATGGACTCATGGATACTTATTTTATACTTAAGATTATATTCCAACACTATTGTATTTATTTTTTGCACAAGGGTTGTTGGAAGCTTTTTTGTTTGGCTCCTGTGTCCCTTTGACCTACTGAAACAGTGTTTTTCTTTCATTTTGGGGTGCTTCCTTCTTTTTTAATACACAAGTTACTTCAGGCTTATGTTGTTTATTTCCTCCCACAAACTTAAGATTCATTTATCAAGGAACACTGGTTCTTTTTGTTGGAGATTGGTATTAGAAACCAAGATCTAGGAGCTAGGTATGCTCATTGTTATTGAGATGTTTTTTACTTCTAGGCTCACTCAGCCAACAAAACAAGGAAATCCATGTGTGCACTAACCTGTGCATGTGCATATGTGTTTGTTTCTACATGTAACCATCTGAATTTGTATGAAACTAAACATTAATATATACTTATATCTCCAACTCCTAATCTATTACCATATAGATTATTATTTTATTCATTTTTTAAAAAATATTACATTCAAAAAATATGAGGTCCATTCACCCCCACCGCCCCCACCCCACCACTCCCCCCACAGCAACACTCTCCCCCATCATCATGACACATCCATTGCATTTGGAGAGTCCATCTCTGGGCATCGCTGCACCTCATGGTCAATGGTCCACATCATAGCCCATAGTCTCCCACATTCCATCCAGTGGGCCATGGGAGGATCTACAATGTCTAGTAATTGTCCCTGCAGCACTACCTAGGACAACACCAAGTCCCAAAAATGCCTCTACATCTCATCTTCTCCTCCCATTCCCTGCACCCAGCAGCCACCATGACCACTTTTTCCACACCAATGCCACATTTTCTCGATTACTAACCACAATTGTTCATGAATAGACTATCATTAAGTCCACTCTAATCCTTACTGTATTCCTCTTTCCTGTGGACCTTGGCTTGGTTGTGTCCACTCCACATCTATGTCAAGAGGGGGCTTAGATTCCACATGTATACTGCATGCAATCCTCCTGCTTTCAGTTGTAGGCACTCTAGGCTCCATGGTGTGGTGGTTGACCTTCTTCAGCTCCATATTAGCTGAGTGAAGTGAGTCCAATAAACCAGAGTGTAGGAGCTGAAGTCTGTTGAGGCTCAGGGCCTGGCTCTCATATTATCAGTCCAGAGATTCAGATCCCCTAGATATATCTTAAACCCCAGCACCAACTACAATTCCAGTAAAGTAGCAGGAAAGGCTTGTGGAAAGAGATCACATCTGAGTCCAGTTCCATCACACAGAAACACCAATTCCAGAGAAGGGCCAACTGACATGGCAGTGAACTCCATCTGCCATGACCATAAAACCTGTGGGTCTCTTTAGCCCTCAAAAGAACCAATACCTGGGGTTGTATCTACTTTATCTGTCTCTGAGAATCGGCTCAGGTGTGCATAAGGGCAATCCTTCTGACAACCTCCAGACTCTTTTTTAGAGACTCATAGCCATATAAACTCATTTGTCTTTTCAATTTCCCCCTTAAATTTAGGTCAAAAAGCATTTTTAACTCCTGTTATTATATGTAGACAGGGATATGCTGCTGGTCCATGTTGAACCTTTTATTCAAGGTCATTTTCTAGTTACATCATCAGCTGGTACTTGGTAGTGATCCCTCGGTGCCAGGAAGGCTCATCCCCGGGTGTCATGTCCCACGCTGGGGGGAATGCATTGCATTTACATGCTGAGTTTGGCTTTGAGACTGGCCACATTTGAGTAACACAGAGACTGTCAGGAGGGAACTCTTAGGCACAGTGCTGCTCTAGGCCTTGTTCTTATTTCAGTTGTATAGGCTCACAAGCATAGTCATTAGTATCAGGGGCTCACTGTTGGACCCTCATTCCTTCCTTTACCATATAGATTATTTTAGACTTCTCCCACTTTAAAAAGGAGAAAATTGGCTCCTACCACCTGCCATCCATTAACTTAATTGGTCCATTCCAGTGTACATATCAGAATTGTTAAGCCATACTTCCATGGGAAATAACTATCAGCTAGAACACACTGCTTATGTACAGATCCTTTAGTCTTAAGTCTTACAGACTCCACTCATTTGTAAAACTACCTTTTCACCCCACCACATTCTATGAAATTATTTCATACATTTGTAATAAAGTTAAATTCTCTTTTCTTCTTAGGATCACTTTGCATTCCTTTCTAGTTTCCCCAAACTTCTAAGTGATTTTTAAAAAATGTGTACACATTAAGGTTCACTGCATGCTGTAAAGTATTACAGATTTTGATAAGTGTATAATGCTGTGTATCCACCATCAAAGCACCATACAGGATAGTTTTGAAATCTTAAAAATACCCTGTATATTGCATATACAAGTCTTCCCTTCCACACAACTCCTGACAACTGCTGAACTTTCTGTTGTCTCTACAGTTTGCCTTTTCCAGAATATTATATAATTGGAGTCATACAGCACATAGCCTTTTCAGACAGGCCTCTTTCACTTAGTAATATGTATTAGAGATTCTTCCATGTCTTTTCATGATTTAATAGCTCATTTCTTTTTATTACTGAATTTTCCATTTTATAGATGTACCACAGAATATTAACCATTCAGCTACAAGAAGGACATCTTGGTTGCCTATAATTTTGGGCAATTATAAAAAAGCTGCTATAAACATTTGTATGGACATTTTTGCATGGACATAAGAATGCAAATGAATTGGAGAAATATCTAGGAGCATGACTGCTATATGGTAAGGTTATACATTGTTTGGCTTTGTAAGAAACTGCCAAAATGTTTACCAAATTGAAAAATGTATATTTACATTTTTTTTTAATTTTTAAAAAATGTTCAGTGAAGTGTCAGATTACATAAATGTTGCATAAGAAATATAAGGGATTCCCATATACTCCAACCCCTTTCCCCACCACACTCTCCCACATTAACATCTTTGATTAGTGTGATACATTTGTTAAAACTGATGAACACTTACTGAAGCATTGTATTAACCAAGGACTATAATTTATATTATAGTGTACACTTTTCCCAACACAAATTTATAAGTTTTGACAAAATATATAGTGGCCTGCATCTGTCATTGCAATGACATGCAGAACAATTCCAATGTCCCAAAAATGTTACCATGTTGCACCTATTCTTCCCTCTCCATCCCCTCAGAAGCTCTGGTGGCCACTGCCTTTATATCAGTGATACATGGTCTTCCATTGCAATAATAATAGTAAGTCTACTTTAGTCTTAAGCTGTTTTCCCCCTTCAGTCTGTTCAATCCTCAATCTTAGGGATTTTGGAATGGTAATGCCCACTCTGTCTCTGATTAAGAGAAGGCTTAGATCCCATGGAGCAGATGGGTGGAATTACATTGCTTGCAGTTGCAGACACTCTCCACTTCCTGGGATGGGCATTATCAATCATCACCCTTTTGTTAATTGTCCTAGGTGAGCCAAATGAACTGGTCAGTAGGTGTGGCAGTTTTATATTATTCATGAATTCCAAAAAGAGATATTGATTATGTTTGTAAACTGTTCTGTTTTTCTGGGCATGATACCCTTTGATTGATTTAAATTCAAAGATTTTATGTTTGCTTGAATAAATCAAGATTAGAGCTTTGAATCAACCACAACATTAGGGAATGCAGGGTTGAGTCCCTGCTTCCTGGGTTGGCAGAAAAAAGAGACTCTCAGATGGAAGTAAGAACACAGAGAAAAAGAACACAGAGGAAGAGAGCTCATTAGACATGGCAGAGACCCAGGGAAGAGAGATGAGTCTGATAGTCTACAACTGACCTTGTGAAGCGAACAGAGCAGCTGAGCCCAGAAAGAAATGAGGAACCAAATTCCTGAGATTTCTTGCCCTGTGTATAGTGTCTAGATGGCTCTAGGGCCTTCAGGAGCCCTGCTGTTTGAGGTAATGTTCACCATGGCAGTCAACGAGATCCTCCTGAGATGTGCATCAGCATAACCTATGGAATGACCTCCCAACTCACTTTGAAACTCTTAGGCATAAAAACTAATTTTTATTTAATATTTCACCCTTTTTGTCAAAGGTATTTTTCCAGAATCACTGCTGGTCAGTGGTTGGTAATAATCCCTTAGTGGCAGGGAAGGTTATCCCTGGGAGTCATGTCCCCTACTGGGGGGAAGGTAATATGTTTATATGCTGAGAATGGTTTTGAAAGAGACCACAAGGAGGCTTTCAGGAGGTAACTCTTAGGCAATATATAATACTAGGCCTAGTTTCTATTTCAGTAGACAAGGCTCATAAGTACAAACATCACTATCAAGGTCCCGGTGTAATGGTCTGTCCTCCTTTGGTAGGGAGTGCCCATGTACTTGAGGGATTCTTGCTGCTGTATTAGAGAATGTAGCAGGACTTCCCAGTATGGGAATTCAATATTCTTTCAGTTATTGTGTGGGTCTCCACCCACCAAGACAATGACCTATGACCATTTGAACATATTCATATGCTTGAGGCATACCTCAGGTGCACCCCTCCCCACACTTCCCCCTATCATTATCTCCCCACACCAGCCACTCTCTTCTACCACAGATGTGACTTTTCTGTGATCCAAAACTTGCCCTAAAATACAGTAAAAAAAAAAAGGAAAATAATTAAAAATAACAAATAAAATACAAAAATAAAAAATAAAATAAAATTTTTTTCGTTGTATCTTTCATCACTGTAGGATCTGTTATTTTTTATGAACAATGATAATTTCTTCCCTATGTTCCCCCACTGTCTTATTTTTTTTTTTGCTCTATCTTCAAAGAAGCTTTCAGTTACAGAAAAGTCACATATAAAATATTGGAGATTCCCACATACCCAAACCCCTCCTATTCTCCCACACTTCCCCGTTAATAACATTGTATATGTGTATGGTACATTTGATGTAAAAATATTGAATCATTGTTATTAACTATGGACAATTCTTTACATTATGGTTTATGTTTTGCCTGTGCACTTTTATAGATTTTGACAAAATTTAAAATGACATGTATTCATCATTCTAATGCCCTGAAAATGCTCAACATTCCGTCTACTCTATTCTTCCATTCCCATCCCTTTGGAATCTATGGTAGCCACTAAATTTCAATTTCTGAAGAATAAGGTCTACAGTTACATGAAATAATATGGAGGGCTTGACGTATTGGGCTGTTTTCTTTTATTAGGCACTGCCTATGTTCTTGAGCGATTCTTGCCCCTCTAATTGAGAACAGAGCAGGATTCCCCAGATGGGAGTTTAATATATCCTTGTTTAATATATCCTTGTGTGGGCTTCCGCCCACTGAGATAACATACTATGACAAGTTGAACACTTTCATATTTCATAGGGGCATGCCCCAGGTGTGCCCTATCCTGCATATCATCACACCTCCAATGCCCTGCACTGGTAGTTCTCCCTTGTCATTTTGCCAAAAGAACATCCCCACTATTGTAGTTTCAACCACAGACCTGCAAATCCTGAGTTCACATACTCCTTCCTCTAACCCACCCCCAGTTCCATGGATAGTTCAAATCGAGTACCCACCCTGCTCCCCTTAACATTCCTGTACCCTTGAGCCCAATCACATCACTGCACCATCACCCCCATCCACTGCCCAACCATCACTTTCCACCTTCTCATAGATTTTGCCCATATTGAGCATCAGCTCACCACCCTCTACTCCCTTTCTGTCTCTTGATAGCCTATCCTCCACACCCTAGCTCTGTGAGTCTGCTCAATAAGCCAAAGTCATATCAGTAACGTCATGAAATATTTACTATTGGTGACTTACTTACTTCATTCAACATCAGGTCTTCAAGATTCATCCATGTTGTTCCATGTGTTAATATGACATCCCTCCTTACAGCTGAGTAATACTCCATTGTATTTATATACCACAATTTGTTTATCCATTCTTCTCTTGATGGACACTTGGGCTGTCTCCAACTTTTGGCAATGGTGAATAATGCTGCTATGAACATTAGTGTGCATACATCTCTTCATGTCTGTGCTTTCAATTCCTCTGGGTGTATACATAGAAGTGGGATTGTTGGATCATATGACAGTTCTATAGTTAGCTTCTTGTGAAACTGTCAAATTGTCCTCCATGATGACTGCATCATTCTACATTCCCACCAGCAGTGGATGAACATTTGCTTTCCTCCACATCCTCCTCAACACTTGTAGTATTCAGTTTTTTTTAAATAGCCATCAGTCTAATAGGTGTAAGATGATATCTCATTGTAGTTTTGATTTGCATTTTCCTAATAGTTAGTGATGTTGAGCATCACTTCATGTGCTTTTTTAGCCATTTGTATTTCTTCTTTGAAGTGTCTATTCAAACCTTTTGCACATTTTTAAAATGGGTTGTTTGCCTTTTTATTTTCAAGATGTAGCCTTTCGTTATATATGCTGGATATTAGGCCCTAATTGGATAAATGTTTACCAAATATTTTCTTCAATTGAGTAGGTTGCCTTTTCACTTTTTGACAAACTTCTTTTTACTGCAAAAGTTTTAAATTTTGAGGAGGTCCCATTTATCTATTTCATACTACAAGATCTCATAGATGCTTCTATACATTATCTTCTAGGAGCTTATATTTAGGTCTTTGATCCATCATGAGTTACTATTTATATAGGGTGTGAGATGGTGCTCCTCTCTCATTCTTTTGGATATGGATATTCATTTATCCAAGCACCATATGCCAAAGAGGCCATTCTGTCCCCATTACATGGACTTGGTGGCCTGTTGAATATCCAGTTGAATATCAGAATCTATATCAGAACTGTTAATTCTATTTCATTGGTCAATATGCTTATCCTTGTGCTAATACCATGCACTTTTGACCATAATAGCTTTGTATTATTTTTTAAAGTCAGGGACATGATGCCTCCAATTTGTTTTTGTTTTTTTTTCCCAACATGTTTTTGGCTATTTGGGGGTCCCTTGCTATTCCAAACAAATTCATAATTAGCTTTTCCAATTCAGTACAAAATATTGTTGTACCTTTTATTGGGATTGCTTTAAATCTGTAAATCAATTTGGGTAGAACAGACACCTTAATGATGTTCAGTCTTCCAATCCATGAACATGGAATATTCTCCCATTTATTTAGGTCTTCTTTGATTTCCTTTAACAACGTTGTGTAATTTTCTGAGTACAAGTCCTTAACAGGTTTATGTAAGTTTATTCCATGATTTTTTAAATTTTAATTGCTATTGTAGATGGATTTTTCTTCTCAATTTCCTTCTCAGGTTGCTAATTATTTGTGTACAGAATGCTATTGATTTTTGCATGTTGATCTTGTACACTACCACTTTACTGAACTCATTTATCAACTCAAGAAGCTTTGCTGTAGATTTCTCAGGGCTTTCTATATATAGGATCATATCATCTGCATGTAGTGAAATTTTTACTTCTTCCTTTCCAATTTGGATGCCTTTTTAATCTTTTTTACAGAGGCTATTTGGCTTGAGGATGGGGTATGTGTGCCTTTTCCAGCTACAGGGGTGAGTAATTCTTGGTTAAAATTTTGTTGCCTTTCTCACAGATACGTATTTAGTTTCATAAGGGAGATAACAATGTTGGGTCTGGGTAAGAGTTTCATCAGTGGTTCCCATAATCTTTCTCTTCCTTAGCCATCGCTACAGGGGAAGCTTTCTTTGAATTTGCCTCCATCTTCCTGGTGAACACCTGTGGATAGTTATTCAAGAGGGTATGAATGTCCCTATGTCTATGTCAGCTTCCCTCTCTCCCATTAGCCCAAACAGCCTTAGGCTATTTAAAATTTTTTTTTCATGTTGAATCTTCTTACCAGGTACATGGCTTTCAGTGGCAAGGTCCCAAATTAGCAAATGCATAAGTCTTACTTTTTATTTTCGGTATTTGTTTTGCTCCAGACTTCAGGTTAGTTATTTGTCCTGAAATCTCAGTTCTCTGATAAATTCAAGAAAAACCAGTTTTCATAGTTTTCTTCCTTGCTTGTGTTAAAGGTGGGAGAGATGATATTTCTAGGTAATAATATTTCTATCTCTGAATTAAAACTGATGGCCACTCACATTTGACTCAACTTTTATCCTAATATTGATTTTCCTTTGCTGTTCTGAATTTCTTGCAGTGTAGTTCTTATCTGAGACTCTTCTTGGGAAGGCATTCTAGATGCAGCCTAGAGATAGTGTTGGCAGTAAGAATAATGTGATAAATGCTAAGGGTTTATAGATGCAAAATCATGCATATTTCCATATTAGGAATATAATGGTGTGCAGGATTTGCACATGAATGCACATCATCCTCAACATAGGTTTTCTTCCTGGGAACACATACAACTTTTGCAGTAATGGCTAGCTCTAGGGAGAAATGAAGAGTATTGGATTCAAGAAGGGCCTTAAAACAGCTGCAGTTAAGTATAATCATGTTAATAAAATGATTTGATATAAACGTTTCAAAATTGTTATCACTTGTTAAATCTAATTGGTGGCACATTGTTATATTATTCTCCACAGTTCTCTGGTATGTTCTAAATATTTTATAATAAAAATTTTGAGATCCCAAATGTTTTAGTCACCCAAAGGGGTGCTAATGCAAAATACCAAAAATCTGTTGGCTTTTATAAAGGGTATTATTTATTTGGGGTAGAAGTTTCTGGTTTCAGGCCATAAAGCATAAGTTACTCCCCTCACCAAAGTCTGTTGCCACATATTGGAGCAGGATGGCTGCCGATGTCGGCCTCAAGTTCAGGCTTCCTGGGTTCCTCTCTTCCTGGGGCTTGTTTCTTTCCAGGCTCAGCTGCCCTGCTCTCTCCAGCAGTAGACTACAGTAGACTATCAGGCAACCTGCCATGTCTCTCTCCCAGGGGCTCAATTCTCTCCTGGCTTAGCTGCTCTGCTCCTCTGTACGCTTACTTCCTAGGCTCCACCTCAAAACTCCCAACTCTTGTCCTTTGTCATGTATTTTCTCTGTGAGTCCCTGCCTGTGGGCAGGGATGCAATGTCCTACTGACATGCCCAATCAAAGCCTTAATCATTATTTAAAAAGTAAAACCTCTGAATCCAATATAATCTTATTTGCCTGGAGGGACAGATCAACAGATCAATTTACAAACACAGTCCAATATCTATTTTTGGAATACATAAATATTATCAAACTGCCACACCAGATCTATTTCTTGTTTCTCTCCCTGCTAAACTATGGATGACAGATTTTCTGGTGATCTCTGATTTGGCTTGAAGAAAATAGACACTCACACATGCTCATACATGTACAAACATACAGGAATATGATTAGATTGTATGCCTCTTCTAATTAGCCAAAAATACAAAACTATAGCCACAGTGATGTGATCACATTAGTCAATAGCAGAGTTAGCACTAACTGGCAAAGTTACCCTCAGTTCCCAGAGTTGAAACTGTCTGTGTTACTCTTTGCAAGTTTGGGCTGTGGGAAGTTCAGTTCTTACTACAACGTTACCCTTTTTATACATCCCTTATATCATGATTCTGAGATACTTCCAGTAACAATGTATGTGTTTCTTTTTAAGAGATGTTCTCTAACTTTAGGTCTTCTTTCTTGAGCCAAGCTCTTAGTCTGTAAGTTTATACAGAAAGTAGGGCCAGTGTCCAGTATTTCAGAGTAAATATCTCACCCCCAGGTTTTTAGCAGTTTGGAAAACTCCTTTATAACACTGAAAATTAACAGGAAAAGTGGTAGGCTTCTAGTCAAGAATTTTGGATAAGAAATTGGGTAAAAGGTGTTACCTTTTATTTGTTGTTTGTGCTTTTTTTGTTTTTAAATTTTTTGTATATTTTTATTTTTTATTGAAGTGTATCATTCATACATGAATACATGTAAACAATAAATGTATAGTAAAGATTGTGAACTTACAAAATAAACATGCATAACATCACACAGGGGTCTCATACATCACCCCTCCACCAACTCTTTGCATTGTTGTGTTGCAAACTATGCAAAAGCATTGTCAAAATATTACTTCCAACTATAGTCCTTAACTTACATTTGGTGTATTTTTCCCCCAACCCATACTATTTTTTAAAAAAAATATTTTTCTTACAGATATTGTGAACTTATAAAACAATTGTACAGATGTGTAGATTTCCCATACAACTCCACACTCTGGTGGAATATTTGTTACAGATTATGAGACAATATCATCAGACTATTATCACCAATCATGGTCGATAGCATATATTTGGCACACTTTTTCCATACACCTCCATTATCAACACAGCACAGCTTTGGTATTGAGGCAAACATATTATAGGATTGCTGTTAACCACAGTCTATAGGTCACACACCAATTGTAGTTTTCTCATGCTTCTCCATATTCCCATCATGGTGCAATAGTGATGTACATCTGCTCTAGTTCACAGAAGGACTCTCTTACTTTTGTACCCTTAACCAAAATTCTCAACTGCCTCTGGGTTCACTGTGTTATTCAGTGCCCAGATTATTCTTTAGCTTTCTTTCTATTTACATTCACTTTCCTAAACTACCTTTTTCAGCCACAATCCCATTTATAAACCAGTTACTACCTACTATAATGGGTTACTATTAACTTTATCCATCTCCACACTTTTATAGTCAAGTTAATTAAGATTTCTACATATATTAAACATCTACATATATTAAGAATCTCTACCCTCCTCTTATCTCCTAATAACTTATACTCTAGATTTTAATTCCATGTGTTTATTATTTGTATTTAGTTCCTATTAATGAGACCATGCAATATTTGTCCTTTTGCGTCTGGCTTACTTTACTTAGCATCTTCAAGACTCATCCTTGTTATCACATATGTCCCAATTTCATTTCTTCCTACTGCAGCATAGTATTCTATCATATGTATATACCACATTTTGTTTATCCATTCATTGGTGAATGGACATTTGGGTTGTTTCCATATTTTGGCAATTGTGAACAATGCCACTATGAACAGTAGTGTGCAGATATCTGTTTGTGTCATAGTTTTTAGTTCTTCTGGACATATTCCTAATAAAGGAATTGCTGGATCATATGGCAGTTCTATATTCAGCTTCCTGACAAACTGACAAACTGTCTTCCACAGAGGCTGAACCATTTTACACTCCCATCAACAGTGAAGGAGTGTTCCTAGTTCTCCACATCCTCTCCAGCACTTATTGTTGTCTGTTTTTTTAATAATGGCCATTCTATGTAATGTTAGATGATATCTCATTGTTGTTTTAATTTGCATTTCCCTAATAACTAGTGATATGGAATATTTTTTTCATGTACTTTTTGGCCATTTGTATTTCCTCTTTGGAGAAATGTCTATTTAAATCTTTTGCTCATTTTTTAAAAATTGGGTTGCTTGCTCTCTTATTGTTGAGTGTATGATCTCTTTATATAGAATGGAAATCAAACCTTTATTGGATAAGTGGTTTCCAATATTTTCTTCCATCAACTGGGCTGCCTTTTCACCTTCGTGATGAAGTCCTTTGAATCACAGAAATGTTTAACTTTGAGGAGGCCCCATTTATCCATGTTTTCTTTAGTTTGCTCATGCCTTTGGTGTAAAGTTTAAGTATCCACCACCTACCACAAGGTCTTGAAAATATTTCCCTACACTTTCTTCTAGGAGCTTTATTGTATTTCCTTTTATATTTAGGTCTTTGATTCATTTTGAGTTAATTTTTGTATAAGATATGAGATAGGGGTCTTCTTTCTTTCTTTTGGCTATGGATATCCAGTTCTCCCAACACCATTTGTTGAATAAACTGTTCTGCCCCAACTGGAAGGGCTTGACAAGCTTGTCAAAAAACACTTGGCCATAGACATGAGGGTCTGTTTCTGAACCACCAGTTCAGCTCCACTGGTCTATGTGTCTATCTTTATGCCAATACCATGCTATTTTTACCACTGTTGCCTGGTAATATGATTTAAAGTCTGGAAGTGAGAGTCCTCCAACTTCACTTTTCCTTTTTAAGATGTTTCTGGCTATTCAGGGCCTCTTACCCTTCCAGATAAATTTGATAATTGTGTTTTCCATTTGCTTAAAAAATGCTGGTGGAATTTTTATTGGGATTGCATTGAATCTATATATCAATTTGGGTAGAATTGACATTTTAATGATATGTAGTCTTCCAGTCCATGAGCATGGAATGTTCTTCCAATTATTTAGGTCTTTTTAAATTTCTTTTGGCAATGCATTACAGTTTTCTGAATACAAGTGCTCTGCATCCTTGGTTAAGTTTATTCCTAAATATTTGGCTCTTTTAGTTGGTATTGTAAATGCAGTTTTTTTCCTGACTTCCTACTCATATTTCACATTATTAGTGTATAGAAACACCACTGATTTTCATGTATTGATTTTGTATCCTGACACTCTACTGAAATCATTTATTAGGTCTAGCAGCTTTGTTGTAGATTTTTCAGGACTTTCTAGATATAAAAAAATATCATTTATGAATAGTGAAAATTTTAATTCTTCCTTTCCAATTTGGATGCCTTTTATTTCTTTTTCTTGCCTGATTGCTCTAGCTAGAACCTCTAGCACTATATTGAACAAGTGGGGACAGTGGACATCCTTGACTTGTCTCTGATCTCAATGCGAAAGCTTTTAGTCTTTCACCATTAAGTACAATGTTAGCTGTGGGTTTTTCATATATGGCCTTTATCATGTTGAGAAAGTTTCCTTCAAATCCTATTTTTTTGTAGTATTTTTATCAAAAAAGGATGCTGTATTTTCTCAAATGCCTTTTTCTGCATCAATTGATAAGTACATGTGATATTTCTTCTTTGACTTATTAATGTGGTGTATTACGCTGATTGATTTTCTTGTATTGAACCAGTCTTGCATGCCTGGTATAAAACCCTCTTGATCGTGATGGATAATTCTTTTAATGTATTGTTGTATTCGATTATCAAGTATTTTATTGAGGATTTTTGCATCTGTATTCATTAGAGAAATGGGTCTGTAATTTTCTTTTTTTGTAATATCTTTTTCTGGATTTGGTAATAGGGTGATATTGGCTTCTTAGAGTGAGTTTAGTAGTATTCCTTCTTGTGCAATTTTTTGGAAGAGCTTGAGTAAGATTGTTATTAAATCTTTTCTGAGTGCTCGGCAGAACTCACCTGCAAAACTATCTGGTCCTCGGCCTTTCATTTTGGGGAGCTGTTTGATGACTGTTTCAATCTCTTTACTTGTGCTTGGTCTGTTGAGGTCTTCTATTTCTTCTAGTGTCAGTGTATATTGTTTGTACATTCCTAGGAATTTTTCCATTTCATCTACATTGTCTAGTTTTTTAGCATAAAGTTGTTCATAGTATCCCTTATGATCTCTCTTATTTCTGTGGGGTCAGTGGTAAGGTTCCCCTTTTCATTTTTTATTTCATTTATTTGCATTTTCTCTCTGTTTTCCTCAGTCAGTCTAGCTAAGGGTTTGTCAATTGTGTTAATCTTCTTGAAGAACCAACTTTCGGTTTTGGTAATTTTCTCTGTTTTTTTTTTTTGTTGTTGTTGTTCTCAATTTCATTTATTTCTGTTCTGATCTTTGTTATTTCATTCCTTCTACTTGCTTTGGGATTAGCTTATTTTTCTTTTTCTAGGTCCTCCAGCTTGTAGTTAGGTCACTGATTTTAGCTTTTTCTTCTGTTTTAATGTAAGTATTGAAGGCCATAATTTTCCTCTCAACACTGCCTTTGTAGCATATCATAGGTTTTAATATGTTGTATTCTCATTGTCATTTGTCTCGAGATATTTATTGATTTCTCTTGACATTTCTTCTTTGACCTACTGATTATTTAAGAGTGCATTGTTTAATCTCCATATATATATATACATACATATACATACATACATATATATATATATATATATATATATATATATGAATTTTCCCTTTATTTGCTGCTTGTCAATTTTCAACTTTATTCCACTATGACCAGAGAAAGTGCTTTGTGTAATTTCGATTTTGTTGAATTTATTGAGATGTGCTTTGTGGCCAACATATGGTCCATCCTGGAGAAATATCCATGAGCACTTGAAAGTGATGTATACCCTACTGTTTTTGGGGTGCAATGTTCTGTATATGTCTATTTATCATATTATTCTAGCTCTCTGTTTCTTTATTAATCTTCTGTCCAGATGTTCTATCCAATGCTGAGAGTGGTGTATTGAAGTCTCCAAATATTATTGTACAGAATGTCTATTTCTCCTTTCAGTTTTGCCAGTATTTGCCCCATGTATCTTGGGGCATCCTGCTTGGGTGTGTATATATTTATGATTGTTATTTCTTCCTGGTGAATCAACTCTTTTATTAATATGTAATGCCCTTTCTTGTCTCTAATAACAGTTTTGCTTTTAAAGTCTATATCATCTGATATAAGTATAGCTACCCAGTTTTTTTGTTTTTTTTTTTTTTGCATGCATGGAATATCTTTTTCCAATCTTTCACTTTCAATTTATTGGTATCCTTGGGTCTAAAATGAGTCTCTTGCAGACAACATATAGATGGCTTATATTTTCCTATCCATTCTGACAGTCCATCTTTTGATTAGGGAGTTTAATCCATTAACATTCAATGTTATTACTGTAAAGGTGGTCCTTTTTCATTCATTTTGATCTTTGTGCTTTATCTGTCATTTTATATCTGACACTTTTAGTTATTGTTACTGATAGGGATGTCATTTCTAGACTCTCTTCCAGGCCTCTCTCTCCTGTCTTTTCTATTCAGGCTGTAACACTCCCTTTAGTATTCCCTGCAGGTCTGGTCTTTTTGTTATAAACTCTCTCAGTTTCTGTTTATATTTGAATATTCTAATCTCCCTCTCATTTTTAAAAGATAATCTTGCTGGGAATAAAATTCTTGGCTGGCAGTTTTTCTCCTGCAGTATCTTATATATATCATATTGCTTCCTTCTTGTCTCCATGATTTCTGGTGAGAAATCAGCACTTAATCTTATTGGATATCCCTTATATGTTATGCATTGCTTTAATCTTGTTGCTTTCAGAATTCTCTCTTTGTTTCTAGCATTTGACATTCTGATTAGTATGTCTCAGAGTTGGTCTATTTGGATTTATTTGGATGGGAGTACATTGTGCTTCTTGGACACAGATAACTATGTCCTTCAATAGGGTTGGGAAATTTCCACCCTTATTTCTTCAGATATTCCTTCTGCACCTTTTCCTTTCTCTTCTCCTCCTGGGACACCCATGACATGTATGTTTTTATGTTCTTGCTGTCATTTAATTCCCTGAGACCCTGTTCATGTTTTTTTTCCATTCTTTTCTTCATCTGCTGTTTGTTTGCTTTCAGAGGCCATGTCTTTGAGCTCATCAATCCTTTCTTTTGCTTCCTCAAATCTGCTGTTATATGCCTCCAGTGTTCTTTTAATTTCATTTATTGCACCTTTCATTCCATAAGGTCTGCTATTTTTCTATGTATGCTTTAAAATTCTTCTTTGCACTCATCCAATGTCATCTTAATATCCTTAATCTCTTTAGCCATCTCATTTAATTTATTAAGGAGATTTGTTTGAACATCTAATATTAGTTGTCTCAACTCCTTTATGTCATCTGCAGGTTTATCTTGTTCCTTTACTTGGGCCATCTCTTCCTGTTTCTTGGTATGGATTGTAATTTTTTGTTGGCATTTCTGCATCTGGCTTGCTAGATGTATTCTGGGTGCATTTTCTCCCTTTAGTTTAGAGATTTCTTATCTTTTCTCCCTTGCTGATTGTGTATTAGGAACAAAGGATGTAGCTGGTGCTATAAGCTATGGAGGCCAAAGCTGTTCACATTGTCGCAGGAAGTGATAAATGTTCTCCCACCTTTCTCCTCTGTCAGGGGTAGGGAAAAAGCTGCAGCTGTGTATAGTAATTCAAGTTGGGCACAAAAAGACTGTCTATAGTCACCTGGAGACACTGATATAGCTTTGCACCCCTTCTTCCCCTACCTTAGGCAGGGATGGAGCTATAGTTTTGGTCAGCAATCTATGCTGTGTGGGCCCAAAATTACTATAGTTGCTCAGGTAAACTGATGTAGCACCAGAGCCTCTCCCTGCTGGGGGTTGGGAATGGTCCCTCTGGAGTGCCCAACAGTCCAATCTCTGTGGGCCAAATATGCCTGCAGTCCCCCTGATAGGCCGAGGAAGTACTGTCCCTTCTGCCCTTTAAGGGGTGGGGACAGAACCACAAATGCTCAACCATTCAGTGTTGTAGGCAGAAAGTCCCTACTGTTGCCCAGAGAGGCTGAGGAAGCACCATCCCTCTCTTATCCTATTGGGTGGTAGGGGTGATTCTATAGTCACTCAACAGTTCAGTCCCTTTAGGCTTAGAATACCTGCCATTGCCTGGAGAGGTTGAGGAAACACCAGCCCCCTTCTATCCTCTTAAGGCATGGGGTTGGATCCACAAGCACCCAACAGTTCAGTCTCTGTTGGCTGAAAGTACCCAGCATTGTCCAGAGAGACTGTGGAGACACTAGACCTCTCCTATCCTATTGGGGATAGGGGTGAATTCATAGGTATCCAATTGCCCAGTCCATGCAGGCTGAAGGTCTGCCATTGCCCGAAAAGGCTGTGAAAAGACCAGCCCCCTTCTTTCCTATTGAAGGATGAGGGTGGGTCTGCAAGTACCCACCAGACCAGGCTGTGTGGGCCAAAAGCACCTGCAGTTACCCAGAGAGGCTGGTCAAACACAGTCTGTCTCCCGTCCTATTGGAGATTGAGGAGGAGCCACAGGTATCCAACAGTCAGGCTTGTGCAGCCCAAAACTATCTGAAGTTGCCCTGAAAGGTTGAGACAACACCAGTCCCCTCTTATCCTGTGGGAGGACAGAGGTGGAGATGAGCTCAAAAGCACTCAACGAACCTGTTTGTGTGGGCTGAAAACTCCTGCCATTGCCCGGATAGGCCAGGGATACCCAGATCCTCTCCTATTCTCTTGGGGTGTGGAATGCAGCCCCAGATGTCTGTCTATTCAGCCTGTGCCAGGGAGAGCACTTGCAGTTGCCCAGAGAGCCTGGTGCAGGTCCCTCCAGCTACCTCTCTGCTGGATGTGGGCTGGAGCCTAGGCTAGGCTTGCAGTCTGATCTTGGTGGAAAGAAGCCTGTCCCTAACTTCACTGGATTTCAGTCAGCCAGGCTCCCCCTCATGCCAGGGGTGAGTCAAGACGGCAGCTACCAGACTCTTTCCCACTTGGACAGGCTCAGGCCCTAGAAGGTTCTAGGATTATACTTTAGCCAGCTGAGTCCACTAATCAGTAACTGAGGTCAGTGGACAACTGTTTCTTCCTCCACCATTTATGGGAAATAGAGCTTCCAACTCTAGCCACAGAATAGCTCCTGATGTGGCTTACGCCGCTAGAGTAGGATGGGTACCAGCCTCTGTGGCATGGCTTGCAGCTTCCCAGAGAGGTGGTGCAGGTCGCCCCAGCTTCCTCCCTGCTGGAGGTGGGACTGGGGTTTAGGCTACACCTGCAATCCAACCTGGGTGAAAGGAAGCCGGTCCTTACAAGCGCTATGATTTTCAGTCAGTGCCATTTCCCCTCGTACCTGGGGCGGAGTCAAAATGGTGGCCCCTGACTTCCCTCTCACCTGGACATGCTGAAAGTTTAGTTGTTCCTAGGATTCTACTTCAGCCCACTGAATCCACTAATCAGTAACTGAAGACGGTGCCACACCATGTTTTCCTCCCTTTTTTATTGGGGGAAATGGAACTTCCAACTCCAACCATGGAGTAGTTCCCAAGGTGGCTTGCATACCACAAACACCAAACTCCACAACATGGAGGGCTCTACTCATGATTCTTCTGCACAGATGGGTAGCTTTCTCCTTCCACCCTGTCAAGGATATTGCAGGATACTCCTATGGTCTCCTGGGTCCTCCAAACAGGTGCTTTAGCTAGCTCTGGGTGACCACCAAGTGCCCTGTTTCACAAGCTGACTCCAGGAGCTCTTTACTCTGCCACAATCTTGGCTCCCAAGGTGTTACCTTTTATGGATAACAGGAATATTAGTGAAGAAACAAATTTAAGAAATGGAGAAATCAAGTAATTTATAAAATACATTGTTGGTTAGAACCAGTGTTTGTTTGGTGCCAACTCCTACCAGCTCATGAAAGCCTATGCCACAGGGTGGCTTGAAATTGGTCATTGTGGGAGTATTTGCATGATGGAAATTTAAAAAATGGAACTAATTGAATAAACTGGTCTTTTTATTCTTTTCTTTTCTGGAGAGTTGGTTGGAATACAAAGAGTGAAAAGCTGAAATGAAGTATGACAAGGATGTCAGACTGGAGATTTAGATTTAAGGGTCATCTGTTGTAGACTGCATTCAAATTAGGTGATGCTACCTTGGGAATAAACATATACAGAAAAGTGAGGTCTAGAGACTGAGTTCTGGAAAGATGATAAGTGGTAGTCATTTAAGTAAATGTAGAACCAGGAAATTCTCATATCCTAGAAGCAAGTAAAGAAAGAATTTAAGAAAGAGGGATCAAACAACTGTGTCAAATGTTGGTGAGAATTTGAGTACAATAATGAGTGAACATTAAGTGTTGATTTTGGCAATGTGGACTCATTGGTAAAATTTATTATCGTCACCCAGTGGTGGAAAGGATAGAAGGAAAGCTTCATTGGAATATGTGTAAAGAGAATAATGGCATTCACCAACCTCAACTGACTTTACCACTTTTAACCCTTTTTCTAATGCATAGACTTTCCTAGATTATTTATTTGCTTAATTATTCATTTTCTTTGCTGGCTTTTGTACTTCTTTATTAAATATTTTCACATAATGCAGGAAAGATGATATTAGTGAAGCATAACACATTTACTAATGTGAACTCTGTATCTGTCAGCCCAAACTTGCAAACAATATAAAGGTGTGTGCATGGGACTTTTGTTAGAGTGAGCTTCAATTTGGTTTGATAAAAACATTTTTGTACATTGTTTCAGCAAATGTTTGGGTAATAGAAATTACAATAGTGAAGGGGACAGGTAGAACAAGTGAGAATAATAATAAATAATGGTTCATGCCTGAAAACATATTTCAAAAGGGAGGTAAGACAAAGCAGTTGTTTAAAGCAAACCATGGTCTTTAGAGTTTAAAGTTTTATTTTGGAGCCTGATTCTGCTACACTGTACTTGGGTGAGTTCAGCTAACAGTTTAATCACCCAGTTTTCTCTACTGCAAAATGGAGTTTACAATGTTCACTCTCATGATTATCATGAGGGTTAGGTGGGATGGTATACCTAAGGATTCAGTATAGTAGATAGGTAGCTTATTAAATGCCTGACAAATGGTAGCTAAAATAAAAAGGAAGGATACATTGGGAGAGTTGATTCTTTATGTCTATGACAGAACAGAAAATAAGTTTGTGTTAAACTGAGAGGTTGTGGGGTGGTGGAAAGAGATCATTTTGAAAATGCTATAGACTCTGTCTACTGCTCATTCTTAGATACGTGTTGAGAGATACTGGAGCCCTCATCTCTCTCTGATTTTATGTTTTCTCATCCCTGCAGGCATTGGGATAGTCAGGGCTGGCTGTACTGGAAGGGGCAGAGAGTCAGAGAAAAGGTGCTCTAAATATTTGGCCAAGCACTTTGGGTCAGGACAGTATTTACTTAGTGTATTAATAAAATCATAAAATAATCAAGGTCAAGGACCTCTTCAACTCCAAGGTCATTCAACATCATGTATCTCACAGTCATGAATCATGTGTCTTATATACTGAGATTATCTAGTCCGATCTCCTTTTCTACAATTGAGACCCGAGAGACCTAGAGGGAAAGTGACTAAGCTGGTCTCCCAAGTCACCTGGCTTCTTAGAGGGTAGGCCAGATAACCTATTTAACTTGCTCTTTGTGTTTTAATATAAAGAATACTTATTTGAATCTCTCACTCTGAAGCGCTGTTATTTTTTTCTGTATATGGAATGGTATTAGTGAAGGCTGAAAGCATTATATAGATCAGTTAGTTTTAAGGCCTTACTTTTCAGTGGAGGAAATTAATGAATGCAGAGGAAAATAGATTGCCCCCAAATCAGTTAATGGTACAGCTGAGATCAGAATCTATGTCTCTTGACATTCAAACTAGTGTTCTGTCCACTAAAGTAGAATACTTAAAGGATTCTGAGTCTCTGGAGGACATGTAATTGGACTCTGAGATGCTGTCAAATATTGAGAATGAATAGTTGCAAGTTCTTCATTTAACAATGGTCAGGACACTCATCTTGCTTTTCCATTCAAAAATATCAGTCTGGAGACTGGTTCTGCAAGATTTGCTTCTAAGATACAAACTCCCTTGGCATGTAATCTTTTCTTTTGTCTACTAAGTTTAAAGTGGCTTGGCCTAATGCCTAGAGCTTCCATTAGGTTTCCAGAAAATCTTCGTTGTTGCTTTGATGAAGAATAATATCTAGTTTACCCTGAAATGTCTTTGTCTGATAGTAGATTCTGCCAGCAATTACCAATTACAAGTGCTGGGGAATACAATTTAGTTGTGTGGATGGAATTCACTAGGACTTAGGTTGTTACATACTTATTTCCTGGGGTGATAAAAGATTTTATCTTCAATAAATTTGTTTCTTATTATCTGAAAAGTTTTATATTTAAGATTTCTAATCTACCTTAGAGAAACCAAAAGCCACACATATATTTTCAATCATCAGTTCTGGATCTCTTTATTCTCTGCATTTTTCCCCAATTTGAGTTAGCCTTTGTTAGAATGCACAATTTTCAAATCATGACAACTTTTTCTTGTTTGAAATGTTTTATTTTTGCAAGACTATTTATTTTATTTTATTTTTCTTCCCTTCCCCCTCCCCTGCCCTGCTGTTTTTGCCATCTGGGTCTATTTGCTGTGTGATCTTTTGTATTTATTTCTCTCTTTTTGTGTCTTCTCATCTTTCTCCTCTAAGATGCACCGGGATTCAATCCTGGTGACCTCTGTCTTGGAAAGAGGTTTCCTGTCAATTGTACCACATCAGTTCTCATCTCTGTTGTACTTCACCTAGACTCTCCCCTTTGTCTCTCTTTTTGTTGCATCATCATCCTGCTCCATGACTTACTTGAGTGGGCACTGTCTCGCTGTGTGGGCACCCATGTGGGCACTCGGCTCTCTGCGTGAGCCCTTGGCTCACTGCATGGGCACTTGTGTGGGCCCTGGCTTGCCATGCAGGCATGCTTTCTCGTCTTCTTTTTCACCAGGAGGCCCCAGGGATCGAACCCAGGTCCTCCTGTATGGTAGGTGGAGGCCCCATCACCTGAGTCACATCTGCTTCCCAAGACTATTTATAATTTCTTAAAATTATGATGATTTTACTATTTTGTTACTATTTTGATGTAAATATTAAATTTTGTGAACTAGTAATATATTCACATGGTATCTCTATCTATACATTTTCTTCTATATTTATATATCTATGTCTGTGTCTATATTAATCTGTGTCTATCTATATCTATCTATATCTATATCTATATCTATATCTGTATCTATATCTATACCAATCTGTCTAATTTGTTTATGTATTAGTCCCCCGAAGGGTTGCTGATGCAAAGTACCAGAAAGCTACTGACTTTTATAATTGGAATTTATTTGGGGGTGAAAGCTTACGATTCCAAGGCCAAATCAAGGCAACAGTAGAGATGCTTTCTCACCAAAGTCAGCTACTGTTCGTAGCTGAGTTGCCAAGTGGTGAAGCAAGATGTACAGTGTGGCAGTTTGAGATTATTTTGTGAATCCCCAAAAGAGAATGACTAGGTCTGTAAATTAATCTATCCAACTGGGTGTGAGACCCTTTGATTGTATTAAATTCAGCTAAGAGGACTTCGATTGGTATGCCTGTTAAGATTAGAGCTTTTTGATTTGACTATGTTAGTAAGGTGTGACTCAGGTTGAGTCCCCACCCCCTTTCTGGGTCTGGTATAAGTGGAAACTCACTAGAGAAGACATATGGAAGAGAGAACCTTTTCAGTTTTGATCCTGCTATGTGACAGAATGGAGAAAGCACAGCTAAAGCGCTAGGGAGATATGAACCATTTTGCCTAATAGTTTACAGCTGACCTCAGGAAGAGAGCCTAGATTGATATAGGAAGCCCTGAGAGACAAGCCTTATGAAGTCAGAAACTGAAAGCAGGAAGAAGTGGAGCCTCAAGAGGAAGAGGCAGCCCAGAAGGGAAGGCAGAGACCAGTCAGAGTTTGGCCACCATCTTGCTTCAACATATGGCAACTGACTTTGGTGAAAAAGCAACCTTGATGTAGACTTTTTATGGCCTTGTAACTAAGCTTTTACCCTGAATAAATACCCTGTATAAAAACAAACAGATTTCTGGTGCTTCGCATCAGAAGTCCTCTAGCAGACTCATATGCCTGCCTATCTCTGTGAGTTTTCAGCCTTTCCCTCTGGGTGTCCTCTCTCAGGTTTAGCTGTCCTGCTTTCTACCTGATTTCTTCTGAATGCTGGCACAAGGCTCGTCTCTTAGGGCTTCCTCTTTCTCCTGGCATAAAGCTTCTTTCTTTCCATGCCTTCTATACCATACTTGGCCATTATGCTCTTTTCCCTATTTCAGCTGTAAGCTATCAGGCAAAATGGCTCTTCTCTCCCCAGGGCCTTAGCTGTTTGAGCCTTCTTTCTGTCACTTGGCAGAATCATAAATGACAGAGTTCTCTCTGTGTGTGACTATCCTTGTGACTCCATTTATATCAGACCTAGCAAGGGGACAGGGATGCAACCTGAGTCATACCTTACTGATGTGGTCAAATAAAAAAGCCCTCAAAGCAATCTTAACTGGTAATCTAATCAAAGGACCCTCAACTGAATTTAATACATTCAAAGAGATCACACCCAGAGAAATAGATTAGTTTATAAATATAGTCTTTCTTTTCTGGCAATTCATAAAATAATCTTAAACTGCCACAGTCTATAATAGTACACGGTAAACATACTTCTTCCTAAATTCCATTCTCCATCCTCTAAGTTTCTGCCTTCCCATCCTTCAAAAGGTATTCAAATTATTGGGCATATGTATCTCCAGGTATTTGTTATTGAAGTAAATGCAAATATATATTCCCTAGAACCCACAATTTTGCAAAAACTTGACTTATTTACACTTTTATCTGCACACTGATCTTTTCATTTAGCAATAGACCTTGGCTATCTTTTCATGTCATGTAATAAATAGCTTCATAGTTTTTAAAATTAGCTTAGTATTCCATTTTATAGATATAGCCTCATCTTCTTGATGGGCATTAAAAATGATTCTAATCTTTTACTATTGGAAATTATGTTTCAAGGAGTAGTCTTGTAATATATAATTTTACAAGTATATGAGTTGAGTACAATTTGCTAGAAATATAACCGAAGGATCAATGGAAAAACATTTCTAATTTTGATGCTATATACAAATTATCCTCCTATGGGTATGTGCTAGCAATATATTAAATATTTATTTCCTAACAACTTTGACCACTGTGTGTTTTAAAATTTTTAGATTTTCTTAACAATTTGATGACTGAAAATAGTATGTCAGGCCTGTGCTTCTGGGGAGGTTATAATAGGTTACAATAAGCCAATGCTCCCACAGAAACAACTAGAAAAAAAGGGTAAATATTAAAAATCATAATTTTAAAACATGGTGAGTAGTGGAAACAATAAAGTCCAGATGAACTAAAATTTCGTAGGATAACGAATACTTCTTTTGTAAGCTGATCGACTGTTATTTTCTTTCACTGGCCATTTACTGATTCTGAGTCCAAGCTGAGAATCATGCTCGTATAGGCAAGAGAGATGCTACAGAGGGCAAAAGAACAATTGGAACTCCTGAAATTATATAGGGTTTGTGTAACAGATTGGAAAACAGAAGAAGTTCAAATTCATGGCTATTTTTCCCCAAGGAACCCTTGTTTCCTTTTTGGGAATCATCATAGTCTGGACCCAAATCTTCTAAAAGGTAGAATGAAATCTTTCGCAGTCTCGTGAAGATTAGGTGACAAGAATCTGCAAGAAGGACTGGGCTTGCCAAAACCACACAGCTGTTTTCATTAAAATATGTCCTAAATTGTGAAGTTGTGTGGGTGTCAGAGAATAAAATCCTCTGGATTGTTATTAAAAAGTGGAAGCAAAGTTAGACAAAATGGATGAAAAGATGAAGAATTTCAACAAATAAAAATCTATATAAAACTCAAATGGGTACTGTAGCACTGAAAACAACATATATCATTAAGAAATCTCTGGGCAGTTTAATAGAAGGAAAGACACAGAAAAAGTCAGGATTGGTAAACTCAAAGACAACCCAATGAAGATATACACAAACTGAAACACAAAAATAAAAAGGAATGGAAAACAGAACAAAAATAGAAAAAAAAACTACAAAGCAGCAGATCCAAAGAACAAATATCTGACTGAAGGATAAATTTTCTAGAGAAATTACAGAAGCCAGGAAGTAATCAAATTTTAAAGTTATGGAAGAAAGAAACTTCCAAACTAGAAATCTATATTCAGAGAAAATATCTTCCTATATGTGAAAGGGAAATAAAGATTTTTTTTTCAGAAGACCCCATAGGACCTGAACTTCTCAAAAAAGGATACCTAAGTGATCAATAAACATATGGAACTATGTTAAATATAATTAGTCATTAAGTAAATACAAATTAAAGTTGAATAAGCTATTAGTACAAACCCATCAGAATTAATAAAATGAGAAGACTGATGATATCAAATGTTGGAGAGGATGTGGAGAACCTGGAACTCTCATATATGTTGCTTATGGAAGTATCAATTGACACAATCATTTTGGAAACTGGCAATATCTTTGCCAGGGATAAATATTGCAAATATTCCCCTAGGCTACCATTAAAAATACCCAAACTTCTGATTCTTTGCCAAAATTATAGAACACAAAGGCAGATAGCAAAGGATATATTAGCGTCATTTTATTCAACGTTAACCTTAAACATTTTTTCCCTTGATTTATGAGTTCTTTTGAAGGGAACTGTCCTTTCTAATTTCCATATTGTATTTTATTAATCTCATTCTCACTCTTTTTCAAATACATGAATAATCACTATATCATAATAGGTAACATTGATGAGCATCAATTATATGTCTGAAATGTGTTACTTATTCTTATATTCTCTTTTTTTCCCTCTTAACATTTTATTATATGGCCATTTGAAATGCTTTCATGTCTCTTTTTTTTATTATCTTTTTTAACAAGTACTCTAGCCACAGTCCTATGAAGTAGTTGACATTTTCAAATTTTATATTTGAGGAAAATTAGGCTTATTCAAATAAAATAATGTCTAAATGTCATAGAGTTTTTAAATAGCTGGAGAAGGATTTAAGATCACATATTTCCAAAAGATGTCATAGCAACCCCTACAAAATTCTACAACCATGCTGGCTTAAAGAAGAGGAATTTATTGTCTTGGAGTTTTGGAGACTACAAGTCCAACCTAAACTATCACCTGGTCATGCTTTCTCCCAAAACTTGTAGCTTCTGGTGATAGCTTACCAGCAAACGTTGGGTTCCTTGCCATGTAGATGAATCTCTGCTTCCATCACATGGTGATCTCTTTCTCATTCTCTAACGTGACTGCATCCAACTTTCCTCTGCTTATAAAAACTTCAGCCATATTGAACTAAGGCCCACTCATATTCAGTTTGCCTTCATCCAAATAGGGTCTTCTAAGATTCTACTTACAAATGAGTTCACATTGACAAGATCAGGGATTAGGACTTGAACATGTCGTTGTGAGAGACATGATTCAATCTACCACATATGTGATAAGCAGGATACGACATTGCTGATTAAAAATACCAACAAGTTGGGGGTTTGGGGAATTGTAGCAATTTCCAAATGGTTATATAAATAATTTGCTCACTATAAAATTTTTGTGACATATATAACCATCCATCAAGAAATATATTCTAATTAAATTCTTCCTTACATATAAAATCAAAGTCAGAAGTTCAAGGTCACAGCCAATATCTAGCACGTGGACTTCAATTTGACCCTTTAGTTGAACCTGACTCTTTAGTTGAACCCATACACTTCATTTTCTGTCTCAAAGCATTGATACAAATTTTACAAAGCATGGAAGGTTCTAAGAAAAATACATGTGTAAGTGCTTCCCCTTCTGGGGTAATAGTGAAGGTTACATTTTCAGATTGTCTGGATTTAATAGAGCAGAGCTTCTAACAACACAGGTCCATAAGTAACTGTGTGATTCAGATATTGCTGCCTAGCTTCATTAAACATGTAGCATGAATGAAAAAATAAAGCTTTGTTGTGATAATCTCCTGAGATTTAGAGTTGGTTTGTCAACATAGGATAATTAAACCTATCCTGACCAATGTTCTATGATATAAGGTTTTTGTGAGAAAAAAGTGCCTATCATATAGTCCATTCTCAACATTCAGCTTCAAAGAACCACAGTAAGAGAGGCCTGAATGTATGAAAGATTAAGACCCACAGGAGCAGGTGCATGGAGAGGAAGATGAGCCCTAAAGTGTATCTAGGGGGTGGGAAACCATGAAGAGCATAGTCAAAGGATGGGAAAAGCTGAGAGTTAGAGAAAGGACTGCAGAGTAAAAAGTATTGAGCAGGAGAGCTATTTGTGAAAATGATGAAGATAAGCACTGTTGGTTACATTAGGACCTTCAGTAGGTCTCACAGTGCTGACGGTGTTTTATTTAAATGTGCCAGATTCATTAAAAATACTTCTTGCAGAAACTGAATTGTGTAGCAAATAATACATAGAATTTGGAAGTAGCAGCTTATATCACAGTGGTGGTAGAAGGATAATATAAGCTTTGCTATCTACGTATGAAAGTACTTTATTACAGGCTGTGGCAGTTTGAGATTATTTTATGAATCCCAAAATGAAATATTACATTTGCAAACTAATCTATTACTTTGGTTGTGAAACCCTTTGATTGCATTAAATTCAGCCAAAGGACCTTTGATTAGATTTGTTGATATGATTGCCGTATGACTTTTTTTTTTTTAATTCCCATCCTGGGGAGCTCTGCCACATTCTTTCTCCTTATTTATAGATTTATTTATTTATTTATTTCTCTCCCTTCCCCCCGCCCTGCCTGCCCCCATTGTCTGTTCTTGGTGTCTATTTGCTGTGTCTTCTTCTTTGTCCGCTTCTGTTGTCAGTGGCATGGGAATCTGTGTTTCTTTTTGTTGCGTCATCTTGTTGTGTTAGCTCTCTGTGTGTGTGGCACCATTCTTGGGCAGGCTGCACTTTCTTTAGTGCTGGGCGGCTCTCCTTACGGGGCACACTCCTTGCGCGTGGGGCTCCCCTACATGGGGGACACCCCTGTGTGGCACGGCACTCCTTGTGTGCATCAGCACTGCGTATGGGCCAGCTCCACATGGGTCAAGAAGGGTTTGAACTGCAGACCTCCCATGTGGTAGAAGGATGCCCTAACCACTGGGCCACGTCTGCTTCCCTATGATTTTTTATTGGACTTAGTCAGTGAGGGGTAACACAGGTTGAGTCCCCACCCCCTTGTTGGGTCTGATATAAATAGATTCCATCAGACAGATAGACAGACACAGGAAAAGAGAGTGCTACCAGTTTTGATCCTGCCATGTGACATAAAGAAGATGCTCAAAACTGCTGAGACTCCAGGAGAGAAGAGCCATTTGCCTGATAGCTTACAGCTGAACTTGGGAAGAGTGCAGAATAACTGAGACTGATATAGGAAGCCCTAAGAAACAAGCCCTATGCCAGCTTGCAGCTGAAATCAGCTGCAAAAAAAACTGGAGCAGCTGAGCTTAGAGGGGAAGGCGGAAACCTGGGCAGAGATCTGTGGCTATCTCGCTTCCATATTTGGCAACAGGCCAGGATCAATGGTAGCTGACTTTGTGAAGAAGCACCTCTGATGGCTCAATTTGGACTTTTCAGGACCTTGTAACTCGAAGCTTTTAGCCTCAATAAATCCCCTTTATAAATGCCAACAGATTTCTGATACTTCGCATTGGCAGCCCTTTGGCAAACTAAAATACACACACAAGGTATTTTTCACTCATTCATTTATATATTTAAAATATTTATTCATGAAATAAATTTGGCATTGTTTATGAATTCCAAAAATGGATATTGATTGTGTTTGTGGATTGGCCTGTTCCTCTGGGCATATTAGATTATATCAGATTTGGAGGTTTCACTTTTACTTGATTGAATAATGATTAGGGCTTTGATTGGGCCATGTCAGTAGGACCACGGGGACAGGGACTCACAGAGAAAATTACATGGCAGAGGAGTTAGTTGGAGTTTGAATTCTGGAGCCTCAGCTGGTAAATACACAAAGAAGCAGATACATGGGGAAAGAGAGAAGGCTGTATTAGATGTGGCAGAGGGCCCTGGGAAGAGGGACAAGTTGTTTGCCTGATAGTTTACAGCTGGCCTTGTAGGGAGAGCAGAGCAGCTCAGCCTGAAGAGAAGTAAGCCCCAGGAGAGAGATGAGACTGGGACCATGTAGCCTTAAGAGGGAGAAGAAGCCTGAACCCTTTCAGACATTGGCAGCCACCTTGCTCCAACACATGGGAACAAACTTCGGTGAGGGAAATAATTTACTCATTGTGGCCCTGTGACTGTAAGCTTCTACCTTGAATAAATACTCATTATAAAAGCCAACAGATTTCTGGTACTGTGCATCAGCACCCTTTTGGCTGACTAATAAAATTACTTACTCTGGTTTAGGTACATTTCTAGGTATTGGGGATTCCATATGAAATTAAACAAATTAGTTCTTTGCTGCTCTGGGACCTGGTACTCTAATATCAGGGATAGACAGAAAAAAATCAACCAAATAAACATATGATATAATGCCTGTATTATAAACTCTGTGAAAAGGAATAAAACATGGTCAAGGAATGAAGAATAATCAAATGTATGAAGTAGTTTTAAAAGGAACATTGAGGAAAGACTGCCTAAGATTAAATGAATGTTGTACAAATATAGCTCTGAGAAAAGCAGAATGTTTTCAAAGTCAGACCTATTACCATGAAGGGGATATTGTCTAGTGGAGAGAATCCTGAGGCGGGGGGACAAATGAATGTGAAAATGAGAGGCAAAAATAGGAAAACAGAAGAATGCTTTGGAGATAATCCCTGAGGGATACTTACAGACTCAATCACACAACTTTTTTCTGAACTCTTCCAGCAGCCTCCTTGAAACACGGCTTCCTTTGCTGTATCTAAATTTAATTTAAATCTTTGAATGCTCTAAACTAGCTTGTTGACACTTGGAGAGGAAGAACTATGCCTTACACTTTTTTGCATTTAACTTCTATGTGCAAGGATATGCATGGCATTGAAAGGATGGAAAAATAAAAATATGCAAGAGAATTTGATTAAATAGGTACTGACACATCCAAATGAAAATTATTATTCAGACTTTAATACTGTGCTCTGTATTAGTCAACCAAAGGGGTGCTGATGCAAAATACCAGAATTCTGTTGGCTTTTGTAAGGGTATTTATTTGGGGTAGAAGCTCATAGTTACCAGGCCATAAAGCATAAGTTACTTCGCTCACCAAAGTCTGTTGCCATGTGTTGGAGCAAGAAGGCTGCCGATGTTCAGACTTCCTCTTCCTCTTAAGGCTCTGTGCTCCCAGCTTCTTCCAATATCAGCTGTAGGCTGGGATAAGTCTGGTCTCTCTCCTGGGGCTCATTTCTCTCTGGGCTCAGCTGCTCTGCTCCCTCCACAAGGCCAGTTGTGAACTATCAGGTGAACAGCTTGTCTCTCTTCTCAGGGCCTCTCCTGTGTCTATGGAGCTGCCTCTATTCCTCTTGATCTTCTCCTGCATCTTTACTTTCCTGGGCTCCAGCTGAAAATTCCTATTCTCTGCCCTGTCGTTTTCTCCATGAGTCCCTGCCCACCGAGGGGGCCAGGACTCAATGTCCTACTGTGGCCCAAGCAAAGCCCTAATAATAATTGAATCGCACCCAGAGGTACAAACATAATCCAATATCTATTTCTAGAATTCACAAACAATATCAAGCTGCTACATCTTCTAAAATAATATTTAATAATGGAAGAAATGAGCAAGACATAATGATGATGGAAAAAAATGAGAGCAACTTTCATATATGGATTCTAGTTTTCTCAAAAATTGTGTGCATGAATGAATGTGTGTGTATGTGTGGGTGTATATGTGTGGTGAGACTGGGGTATAAAAGTGGAAAAATTAAATACATTGACAACTGTTATTTTGGTAAGTTTATAAATTTCTATTGTCTATTTTTTACTGTTCTAAAATCATTTAATAAACATACAGCACCTTTATAATCACATATTGTGAAACATTGTTGAAAAATACTAACATCAAGATTGATAAATAAAGCAAATGAGCAAACACTTTGAGCAGAAGAAATACAAATAACACATGGGTATATGAAAAAAAAACCTTCAACCTCACTAGCAATCAAATAAATGTAAATAACAATAAAATATCATAGCTTTACAAAGTAGGAGTTTGGAGAAAATTAATAGTCATACTGAAGTTTATTGAGACAGTCCTTATTCATGACTGGTACAATATAAAATTGTTTAATATTTTTAAAAAAACAATTTGGCAATATCTTTCAAGACCTTTACCTATGTTTGTTTTCTTTCAAGTCTGTAAGGATCCTTCTTGAAATCTTCCCTGAGGATTTAATTTGGAATGCAAAGGTTTACCAAAGTTATGTTCACCAGAACATTTTTTTTATAATAGTGATTGACCGTAACCTAAATATTCCACATTAGGGAAATGATTCAATAAATTACATTCTATAGATACTATAACTATTACATATATTTTTCCAATGGAGAAAAAAATACAAAATAACCTTCTAAAATATATTTAATAGCATTCTTATTATTCCAATTTTGTATACTGAGTTGGGCATGAACACCTCAATACCTTGAAAGTGGTTATCTCTTCATGATGAAATTACTAGAAAATTTAATACTATTTTATAATTGTTTGTCCTTCTGAAATGTGTAAAATAAGCCTGCAAAACTAAGCTCAAGGAGTTTAAGTGACCTGTGCTTAAAACCTAGGGATTTTTACTTCAAAGCCCAGACTCTTTTTTCCCATGTCATCCTGTATCATTGACATAACAGTGCATCCCAAATCACATTCATTTATATTTAATTAATAAATAGATCTGGCTGTTTAATAAGGAAATTTTCTGTTTTCTCCTTGAAAAACCCCAAATGGGCTCCCCTGCTTTTTATAAACATTCTGACTAGCACAGACAATCTTATATGGGCATATGATGCCTCAATAATATCTTTTAATTTCAGTCCCAAAATATGCAGGTAATTCTCAATAAACTCTAAGGACTATTTCAAGACTCTCGGGAAAATACAAAGTTCATATTTACTATTATAAAAGGCCTTTATGATAATAGTAGGGGACAAGATGTATCTCTTAGGTATTAATTTAGTTCTAACAGTTTATTTTCTGATTTTTATAAAAAATGTGTTTCTATAAATATGTTTTTAAACAATATATTATTTTAGAAAAATAAAAATTCTACAGAAACAATAAATAAAACGTAATAAAATATAAATGTCTCAAACTGATTTAGAGATTAAGGAAGGAGTAAGGATTAGAAATTTTAGTTGTACATCTTCATTATAGCCAGTGGCTAGTGTACATTTTAGACTTGTCTTTTTATTTCATCTGCATTCCCTTTTCAAAATGGCAGCATCATGAAGGTCAGCATCAGTTATCTCCTTTGTCTCTGAGAAAATATTCCATAAAAGAGATTCCCTGGTGAAGTCCTAGAAGGCTACGCTGATCAGATGTTACTGAGGAGAAGAACGATTATAATCATCACCAGGTAAACAGAAGCACCATCTGGATGGGACCCGGGCTCCTCTGCAGACCAAAGTCAGCTCAGTCACCCTTTCATCTAGGATCCAGTCCTGACAGCTTTCTAATACAAACAGCCACCTGGAAGCATAACTCTGCTCAAACCCAACTGAGCTTTCATTCTGTGGCTTTTATTCTCCCTGTATTTCAATGTCCAGCAGCTCCTCTCTCTGATGTCAACTTCTGAAACCCCTGAGTTATGACCGCCATTAGGGAATTTGCAGTGATGGCTCAAATGATTTCTGAAAACCAGTGCCATATCATGCGTTCAAATCTTTCCCGGGTCTCTCCCTGTTTATTACTTCTCCATTTCTTTTTTTCCAAACATTTATTTCCAAGCACATACCTCCATTCATTCTTTAATTCTGGAATTTAAACTCTCAAGTATATTTACATGTAAATGAAGCACCTAACCCTTTCGTATTTAAAAGAGCTTTTGAGATTTTTTTAATGTACTTCTAAAAGGTGCTTGGGTTGAAGCTTCCCTAAGAATAGATCTATTCCTAACAATGAACACTGTGGGTTCAATTTAAAACCATCAAGGCATTAATTCAGGACAAATTGGATCCTTCAAGAATCTGCAATTGTTTTCCAGCCCCTCGCCTCACATCCAAGGCTTTTGCTAGAAGACCTTCCTCTCCTTTGTCAGGTCATCTCTTGCCCCACAAGAATCACTCTGACTTACCTGCTCCTGTCCTCCCAGATCCCCATTCCCTGCATTTCTATCATTTTTGTCTTGCCTTTTACTGTCCCTTTGGTCTGGAGCATCTTGCCTCCACTCTTTGTCAACCGCCTTTTCAAAATTCACGTCCTAATCTAAATATCAACTCCATCAGGAAACTTTTGTTACCTGTGGATGATTTAGGACAGGAGTTCTTAACAAGGAGTCAAGGAGTCAATGAGCATTTAAATAAAAAAAAAAAAAGATTCTTGTGGAGACATGTTGGTGAAGGTGTAATATATTTATTAAATAATACACAGTATGTTTAGGTTACATAGTTTTCACCTGACTGGCAAAGGGTTCATGGAAAAAAAAGGTTAAGAATCCCTGATTTAGGAAAAGTAAATAAGCTAGTCTCTTGAAATGCCTGATTTGATGTCTTACATAAACCCTAAGAAGCCATTTTTGCTGTTCTCTTTTCTTTAAATGGAGTTTATGATTTCTTTTGTGTGTCTTCTGTGTAAACAAAGTCATACACATGGTGCTCTTGGGACATAATCATTACCCCTCACTAGGTGTAGGAATTAGGGCAAAATTTCTCATCTGGGTCACAAATTTAGTAATAAGGTATTTCCAAAAAAATATTGTGGTAAGGATTAAATGAGTCTATATAGTAAAAATATTAAAATATTGTACAGTAAATATCAATAGTTAATAAAAAGTTATTCTGGTCCTTAAATGGTCTGTTCCCTGCCTCATGCTTATTTGATTTAGTTTTCTATGAAATAAAATGAAATACACTTTTGCCCTCACCAAACAGTATAAATTACTTGATGACAAGAACCATATTCGCACAAGGCCAAACACAATTCATGGTATATTGTAAGCTTTTAATATACTATATGTACAATATGATTGAATTAAATCCAGAGAAAAATAAGTTCTGCCTTATTTTTGAAGGCTCTGTGCCTGTTATCTCAAAACTTCAACACATAAAACCACATAAAGAATGTGAGTAACAGCAAGTTTGATTTCAAATGGAAATCTTCATTAGTTAACTCCTACTCTACTACTTCTGTTTTAGAAATGGAAAAAAAGACTAACAGAATCACCCCCAAATACAGTCTGGCCCCTTTAACTTTTGGCTGCTTTATTTTTCTTTCAAAGGCAGACACCATGATAGGGTGCATGTTATAGACAGATGACATTTCTTTTTCTAATTTAGATGAAAGGCCCATGAAATATTGATATTTGGTTGAGCCTACTGGGCTGTTCCAAACTAAGACTTTTGATTCTAAATGCAGGCCTGTCAGTCCTCTATATTTTAGATTGATGGACGGTGTTACCAGCATCATATTTCCATTATTTTATGTTCTCCTATTCGATGTGCCAAACCACCATTAAATCACAGATAGTAAATGTGGAATAAAGTAAAACATCTATGAATTAGAAATGAACCCTTTCATTTTTTATTCACTTTTCTCATCCTGTGATACATTTTCCATCATTTTTCTGATTTTCTCAATCTCCCTGTATATTCTTCTTCTTTGACCTTTCTCTGGATTCCTTACATTTTAAAGAAGGTAGCATGGGAAGCTGAAGGGGCTGTGAGCTGAGAGTTGAGAAAATTTCTGTTCTCAAATTTACCTTTAATTTGCTTTGAAAACTTGAGAACATCATTTCCCTAGACTCTTTAAATTACCTTTCAATAAGTAAGGTGTGCCACAGAGTTTTTAAGTCCATTACAACTCTAAACTCATGATTTTTTATTTTTTGCCTAGAACTTGTCCTCTTTACTGTCTATTCTGAAAAATTGATCCCTTCTCCATGTTCATTTTTTAAAAAATTTGAACTGGTATTTTAATTATATTCTTTTGTCCCTTACCTTCTGCCAGCCTTTTTTTTTTTTTTTTTTTTTTTTGAGGAACCTGGACTAGAGACTGAACCAGGGACCTTATAAGTGGGAGGGAAGCTGACTGAGCCTCATCGGCTCTCCTGATTTGGTTATTTGGTTTGCTTTCTTGTTGTTTGCGGGGTTTTTTGTTTGTTTTGTTTTGTTTTTAGGAGGCACAGGGAACTGAACCTGGGGCGGGAACAGGTGCTCAACCACTTGAACCACATCTGTTCCCCCAGCATTGTTTTGATAATTAATGAGAAAATTTGCATTAAAGGTTCTAACACCATCTCCCTTACTTTTTTCCCTTTCTTTTTCTCTTCCTCTACACCACCCTTGTTTCTATCTTTCTTTCTTTTCCAAGGTCCTCTTTAATTCTACATTTTTTCACAATCTTAAATCTCATATTTAATTCATAAGTAAATTCTTTCATAAATTTATTAAACAAATGCATATCTACAAAGGGCCAGTTGCTAGGTTATTTTGAGGTTTTGAAGGACCAATAAATAATGGTATGGGAGGAGTGGGAGGGGGGGTGGGAAGTGGGGTATGTGGGAACCTCCTATATTTTTTAATGTAACATTTTTTGTGATTTATGTATCTTTTTAAAAAAGACAATTTATTATTAAATAAATAAATAATAAATAAATAAATAAATAATTCCCATTCTGTTGCCTGAGGTTGAAAACAATTGATAGATATATTAAAGAAATGAGAGGTGAAGATAAAAATATCCTGATAAAGCTGTTAGAAGATGCTGCTTTTGGTCTATTTACTAAATAAAATTGATAATGATTAATCTATAATTCAGATAATTTTCCTGATTAAAAGAAGGATTAGACAACTCAGCTTACCCCATCTTCTGACCCAGGACCTGCCCTAGTAAAATACCTGGCAGAGAGGAGAAAGGATGCCTCTTTTCTAGGATGGCCCCGTGCCTCAAAGACTCCAAAATGGGGATAAAGACATTTACCTGAATCCTTCTCCCAAATTTAACAGTCAGCTAAGTTTCTTTCTCTGACCCTAGGAAAGAGTAATTTGAGAAGATCTGTGGCAAGAGAGAAGTCAGGGTGTTACTAATACAAGTCCTGCCCCGTGTGTGAGGGGAACAAAGGAAGTAGCCATATGACAGTGTAAAAGAACTGGAAATGTCATAGGTTATAATGTAGAAGAAGAGAGTACCATGATAATCATAGGGAACTTTACCTCCTCTGGGGAGTCAAAGAAAGCTTCTTCTAGGAAATGATGCATTAACTGAGACATAAAAGGTGAGGAGGAACAAGACAAAGAACTGACTGTTGGGATGATAAGAGTGTCTCAGGGAAAGGAAAAAGCACAAGAAAGCTCAAGGAACATTTAGAGTACTGAAATGTGGCCAGATCCTGGGCATTGAGGAGGAGTCAGAGCCCAGATCATATAAATTAGAACTTAGACTACATTAATGCCAATGAAAAATACTTTTTCGGATTTAAAGTATCTATTAGACATCTAAGTGAAGATGTCCAGTACACAAGTGGGTCTAGACATCTGAAGAGAAGACTGTAGGGTTCATAAACTTGAAAATCATTGGCAAATAGATTGCTGCTGAATTCTGGAAAATGACTATAATTGTCTACTGAGTGGGCTTAATGAGAGCAGAGGAGGGTCTATGAGAGATCCCTGAGAATCTCTGATATTTAATGGGTAGAAAAAGGCAGAGAGTTAGGACCAAAATGAAAAGCCAGGGAATAGAGTTTCTGAGTATAATGTGTTCCAGGATGGTCCTGGGGGATGTTACCTGGGATGGGATAAAATATTTATGAAGGGACACTCATGTGGATATTCTTCTATCCCCTTTACCATGATGACAGAGTATGAGTAGAAGTGAAATACTTGTGTGCCATTTGCCAAAGTCTTCAATGAAGACTCTCCTTGGTCCTCTCTTTCCATCATGTTAATAGTAAGTCCCCTGGGGCACCCCATTGACATAGCACTGACATGAGCATGAAGGAGCCCCTATCTCATCAGATATATGCCAGAAAGAAAGAAACAGCTTTGGTCATTAGCATGGTGGTACCTCTCTCATCATCATTGAAGCAAACAAATCTGGTATTCTCTATCTTTGTATTCTATTCTCTGAACTTAGCAGAGGAAACTTCTAGGAGTTAACAAGGGTGAAATAGGGAGAATACAGGTGATGGCTACAGGGCTGGGGGTGAGAAGGTGAGACATCACAGGAAAGGCAGAAATACTAAGAATTCTGTCAAACAGTTCTGGAAATACAAATCTGAAGCAGACGGTAAGCTCAAACTTGTCTTATCCCTTAGAACAGAGAATGCTAATTCCTGAGAATGTAGCAAAGGAAGGACAGTGATGTCCTCAAGAATATCTGTTTACATCTATGTATATCCAGTTAATGTTTTAGTTTTGAGGTTGTATGATCATGGGTATAATTATATTAATTAATTAATTATTCAATTAGTTAAACAAAATACAGGCAAGGAGAGCCATACGTGGAACAATGATGATAGTCACAGGAACAAAAAATTATAATGACTTGTTGATAACTTGAGCTTGGAATTCTAGCTTCCACAGCTGTGAGACAGTAATGCATTTCCTCTGTTTAAACCAAACAGTTTTGTAGTATTTGTTATAACAACCCTAGCAAACTAAGGTAGAAAAGCATACTGTTTGATGTGGCTGTGGGAAAAGAAGCACAAATATAATAGCAATCATGGAAATGTACAAAGGTACCTCATCTATGGTTTGACCATATTCATATTCACACAAATCACAAAGCCCATATGCTTTAATGCAGCCAATCTCAATCTATTATTCAGCAAATATACCATAAGATGTTTGAAATTTGTGTCTGTATAAATTTTATGTATATGCAAACACACACAAATGGAGTTACATTTCAAATTGGAAACACTCTAAGTATCCATCAGTTAGACACAAATTAAATATATTTGTGTAAAAATAGACAAAGTCTAGGTAGCCATTAAAATTAAGAAAGTTCTTTATGCAGTAATAGAAAATGAACTTGAAGATGTATTTTAAGTAAAAAGAACCCAGAAGCACAAGAGCCTGCATTAAATGTATGCATAATATGCTATGTTTATATAAAAATGGTTTGAAAAAGAAATATAAGTAAGCATATTAATATGTTTATAAATTGTCTCAGAAAGAAGGAAGATTCATGAGAAACTTGACAGCATTGATTACATCCAGGTAATCAACTGTTTTGAATACTGAAATATATGATTATATTATCTATTAAATATGTTTTGAAAAAACTGTTTAGAGATATCTGAAAGTCAGTTTTGTGCTGACTAGATTTTCATCTCTCCCTCCATCCTTTCTCCTGCCTTCCCTTCCTCCCTTCCTTTCTTCATTTTCTTCTTCATCTGCCTTCTCCTTTCCTGCATTCCCTTTTCCTACACTTCTGCTTCCTCCCTCTTTCTTCATTTCTTATCCCTTATTAGCTGATGGATCCTACTGTTTTGCCAGGAATTTTTGCCCTGGTTTTAAGGAGTAGAAGCTCTTAAGGGCTCAGGACACTACACCTCAAGAGTGCAGTGCAATGGAATTTTTGCAGCTGTCATCTTCTCCAGGTCTTTGCCATCTCGCTGGTTCTGTCCCTCTTGATTATCTCCTTTGACAGGATATTTGGTGTGCTGGATTCAGTCCTATTGTTATATCATGTTTCTATTTATCCTCCTCTTTTCCATCTAGTTTTCTCTCTTAACACAATTTTTATTGCTTTGTAATTATCTCATACTAATTCATTACTATACACTCTTAGCTGTTTAAAAATTTATATCCAGAACTTAGGATGGCCCATATTATATGTTATACTTGCACCTTTAAGTTACCTGGGGAAGCCATTAGAAAATCATTAACTTATTGAAAGGCTACTCTTCTCCAGGCAATGTATTATGCAATCAGGTGGCAGAGGCCAGTAGAACATAAACTTTGATCTACATGAGGGCATGGTATAAAAGTGTGCACAGAGGAGGGGAGGACAGGCAGATGTGATCATGCAGAATTTTCTAAATGCTGTAATAGGGAAATCCACTGAATAACATGGGTAGTAGTCACAAAGCATGCCATTATCAACTCTTTTTGCAAACATCAAAGAAGGCTTCACAAAGGAGAAAACCTTTTAGTTTTGCATTTAAGAATGAATAAATGTTCCCTAAGCACATGAAGTTCTGGAGATGAAGGGAAGGAATTCCAGGCAGTTGAGCAAGCAGACACAAAGCCATCAAGACACATGCTATAGTGGAGTGTTTATAAGAATAGCTGAAACAGAGGGTTGGTGACTGAGGGAGGGGCACTGTGGAGATGGCAATATTGGGGACAATAACAAGAAATTGGCCCCTGAAGGGTTTTGTGTGTGATACAAAGGAATTTGGATTTTATCCTGTGGCTTGAATGAATGGACATTAATTAAAGTTCCCACTGTTGTCCTGTAAGTACTTAAAATACTTAAGATCACGTATTACTGGTTGACATATTAAACTTTCTCCACCCTTCATTTGGGGCCAATCCCCAATTTCACATTTTTACAGAAGTATGTTTCTGAAGCCAAGTAATAGAAGACAGAGGAGTGGAAAAGGACTTCATTGGATGATCATAGATGGGTGGATAGTTGTACAGAATGGATGTGCATCTTGCTCTAAAAGAAAAGACATGGACACCAATAAAAATTCTGCACATGCAACCTGGTGTGATGCACAGACATTACACTTCCAAATTGGAGGGAAATATGAGAAGAAAAGAAAACCTGAATTTAACAAATACGTTTTTTTAAATAATCACATTGAGATTTTTTTTTTTCTTTGAGGTACTGGGATTGAACCCAGGACCTCATACATGGGAAGCAGGTGTTAAACCACTAAGCTACATCCGTTGCCCAACAAATAATTTTCAAATCAAATGTCACAGTCACAGGTCACAGTAAAATGTTATAGTCACACATAAATTTAACTATAACATAACAAATGAACTTTTTTCCTGGATTCACATCCATTACATATACAATTTGAATTTAAAGTTTCACACAAAGGATGGGTGGCTTTTGTATTTTTTTCCTTCTCTCCCTCTACAGTTGAAAATATGAGCTTTGGGTGTAATCGGGAATTTAGCAGAAAAAATTCCAAAGTCTTTTACTCTTCAACTTTTGTGTGTGTCTTGTTAAGAAACTCTGTGCTTTCATTCTAGCTGCTCTCAGGAGAAAAATTTCATTTCTTGGTATATTTCTGATAAAAGAAGACTGAAAATTTCCTAGGCCTTGAACTGCTTTCATTTTCAAACTGAGTCATTAAAACTAAAATTAATCCCTTACTTTCTCTAACTAACCTGTGCTTGCTTTTTTAAATTTTACTTTAGATTTTAGACTTGAGAAACAAAGATGGTCTCAAATTTATAGACGATAGCACATGAAAAAGTATAACTTTTGTCTTTTTAAAGTTTATTTCTTATTAGAGAAGTTGTAGGTATACAAAAAACATGCAGAAAATATAGAGTTCCCATATACTTCCCACATTCACAAATTTTTTCTATTATTAACACTTGGTATTAGTGTGGTACCTTTGTTACAATGTTATGATTATGATTATACATTATGATTATAATGTTATGATTATACTATTTATTTACTATATATATACTATACTATTAACTATAATCCATGGTTTACATTAGAGTTCACTGTTTGGGTTCTGCAGTCTTAAGTTTTAAAAAATATTCTAGTAGCATACACACAACCTTAAATTTCCCCTTTCAACCAAGTCCAAATATATAATGGTATTTGTTACCTTCATAATGGGGTGTCACCATCTCCATCATCAATTAACAAAATTTTTCTTCAGTCAAATTTTATTTTTAAAAAATCAGCAGATCAACATTACAATTCAAGAATCTTATCTAAATATGCACTTGACATTGAAGCACATCTGAGTATGCAGTGTAAAAGTTTTTCCATAGATTCCATAATCTTCACATTCATTTTAGCAGGTACTGAGTGATGTTGTATATATAAATAAGTGTATTGTTTGATTTTTAGATCACCACATGGCATGCTTGACTATTTTCTTACTTCAAATGTCTGTTAATACAAAGTAGGCTACTCCATAATAGTGTTAAAAACAAAATTTGCTAACCAGGTGATATAAAGACTTTTAAAAGTTACAATTATATGGAGCCCTCTCTTTATGAAAGTTTTCTACTGCAAAGTGCTTTTTCTTTTTAGTTTTCATTTGATAAATTCAACTATAATTAAAGTTCCATAAAATAATTGTTTCACATTTCACATACCTATATTTATCTGAGTGCTGTCTAAAACTGTTGTGCTAGCCAACATAATGCTATGAAATCATTTGTAGACTTAACCCATGAGTTATTGTTAAATGCACTGTTATTGCCATGTGAAGAGGCATCGAATTTGATAACCACCATCATGTTCAGACCATTTTATACATTTCAGTGGCCTTTTTAAAAAACAAAACCAAGTATATAATGAAGATGGCTTTTATTTGGACAAATAGCTTTTATATTTCCATTAAACCATGCAAAAAATATTTCATCTTCTGGCACATAACTGTCTCTTTAAAAACCACTGAAGAGTTCCACCATTTAAATAAATTGTACATTGTAAAGCTTAAAAAAAAAAAAAAAGAAAAGTTTTTCCAAAAAAAACATCAAATATATTGTCTCCAAATAATTACTCACTTCTGTAGGCTTTTTGTTGAGTGGAATCATAAACAAAGAACTGAAGATTTATTGCTGTGAAACAAACCTGTAATACAGTAGTATGAATCTTGGGTATTAAGCATTATCAGTTGAACCAAGTTAAGAAATTGAAAATTTAATAAATTTTTGAGTGTGAAAGTCTACAAGCCAGTTGACCCACGAGCAACTGAGATACTAATTTGTTCAACTGAGACCAAACATTGTGTTAAACCTCCATTTTTCAGAAGGCAATAAAAAAATTACAATTCCAACAGCCCATAAAGCAAAAAAAAAAACAAAACAAACAAACAACAACAAAAACTATAGAAAGAGATTAAAACTATGCTTAAAGAGCCTTTTTTTCCAGCTCAGTTTTGCACCCCAAGGAAAAAACATCCATGAATATCACAGATGAAAACAAAATGGAATCATTTCTTTTTCCCCACTGAGGTATAAAATCTATATAGAAATTTGATACTATACTATAACAAATTGTACTTCTCATAGTTCTGATTTAATTTTCTTTAAACCCTGTTTAATATAGTTTTTTGAATTGTTGTAAAAATGTTTTCATGATACTGAATCTGGTTCCAGTTCTTTTTCATTTATTTTTATATCAATATTAATATACTGGCTACCAGTTCTAATCAGGAAAAAAGTTCTTGGAAATCTCTTCATCATGATAGCACATTCAGAAGAAATTACTGATGTGCAAGCAAACCATAAAAAATGCCACTTTCCAGAAAACACATTTTGTTGATTGTTTCATTGTCTGAATATTCTTTGCAATTATTCTTGATGAAAGACTCTTTCAATCTTGTAAACATCAATGTGCACAGTCTCACTAGTATGTAGTTTCACATCCTTGGACAGGAAGGCTGGTTCACAGATAGTGAAAAGCTAGAGGAGTCTAAGTTTAGTGGTTGATAAACCTTACATCCCACACAGCAGGAAAGCACTTTTCCTTTTTTGCTAATTAAGAATGTGGCAGAAATGTATGCTGAGGTAGCCCAGTCAATCCTTAATTTTTCTTTTTTTGTAAATTTGGTCTCAGAATATTTCTGGAAGGGTGACGTTTCTAAGAAGCCCCTGCTGGGATCGGCTTCCATTGCAGCCTCTAATGCTGGGCACCTGGCAATTCTCTTCCATGGCTTTATCCAGGGACTGATTAGTGTTCACATGCTGCAGGGTTAATTTCACTGGGTCATACTCCCATAGTTGGTTGCCTTTTAGGGGGTGGCATTTGAGCATTGTGACTGGGCCATTAAGTTTGGTAACATCCAAGCAAAGGTCATCTGTTCTGATTTCTTTGTTGGAAGTATAAGAAAAAACCTGATTACCTCCCATACCATGACAGTTAAATATTCCAACTTTTTCATATTCTTTTCTAGCCATGTTAACCAGACATTGATTTGTTTCCACATTTTGTATCTCTCCCAAAGAGAAATAGTGACATGGAATTTGAGCATATTCTCCAGGTACCAAGAGAAAGGTTTACATTTTAATTTGTGTCTTAGACCAACTCTTGATGATATATCTCCATAATCTACCTTTGTAACACCTGGGGAAATTATATAGAAGAAATTCTTGAATTCATCCATCCAAACTTCTGCAAGTCATCTATTATATTTCTTGATAACCTGCCCTGTGCCTCCTGGACATGTGTAAGTTGTAGCTTTATGAAACATGTGTCCAACATGTTAGCATGTAACAATTTCCAAAGTATCTCCACACTGCCAAGTCCTAAAGGAAATTTCTAGGTTTTTTCCTCCCCAGATATCCAGTCCAGCATCATATGTTCCAATTTCCTGAAAGTAATCTTGGTCTATTGAAAATAGGCCTCCTGCCATTGTTGGTGTTCTGACAGGAAGAGTCCGATCACCTTTCCTTCTATCCATTTCTCTTTGGGGAACAAGATACCAGCAAAAATTGAGCTTCCAGTCAAACCCACCATAGGTCATATCAGAGCCTACCATGTACTCAAAAGTATCATCACTGATTACATCAATGATAGGACAAAACACTGTTCTCCTGGCAAGTTTGATCCTTCCTAAGAAAGGCTCCACCCATCCCACTGTACAATCACAATGAGCATCTAAGAAAGTGATCACTTGATCTTTGGACACAGCAGTTCCTTTTAATCTAGCTCTGACTAATCCAGAACATTGTTCCATCCAAATTACATGAAGTGGTACCTTTAATTTCCTCACATAACTCTCTAGGGGTCATTTCAAAAAGTCTCTTTTACTTGCATCATCTACCAGAACAATTTCTTCTGGCATGTGTCTTGGTGAGTGGTTAATGACACTGTAGACAGTTCGCAGAAGTGTGCGCTCCAAGCCTCATTGTGGAAAACAATCACCACACTTGTTGTAGGAAGATTATCTGGATACACCTTTGTTTTACACCCTTCTAACCTAACATCTGGTAAAGATCTGTTGAGGGCAGTCATCTCACTCACCATTAAATTGAACTGATTGATTTTAAACATCTCTTTCTTCTTTTCTTGATCCTCTTTAGGAATGAAGACTGGTTTCCCCATTTCTCCAGGACCTTCATGAGGCTTTTATAATGACTCTAGAACATCTTCAACAGGAAGTCCTCTCTCCTTTTTTCCATCACGTTTGTTGCATTCAGTGAAGTAAAGCAGCAGGAACATACCCAAGAGTACCAAAATCAAGGAAGTGGCTAGGACCACCTTGCAATATGCAAATTTTCTCATGACACTTTAAGTCAAATGCAAAATTTTAAAATATATATATATACATATATAAATATCATGAAAATTACTCCAATCCAGTTTCATCAGAAAATATGTTCATAATCTAATATATTACATGCACTAAAGACATTTTTAGTGTTTAAGCCTTTAATTTATTATTATGTTGTTTGACAAGCTACTTGTTCAAGCAAACTGACAATTCTGTTAGTAGACTTTCAGTTCAGCTGGCTATTTCTGAAAACAAGCACTTCAAGTATCAAAATGGAAAGCTGGGAAGCTAATGTGGCTCAATAGATAGAGCATCTGCCTACCATATAGGAGGTCCAAGTGTTTAATAACCAGGGCCTCCTGGTTGGTGTGGTAAGCTGGCCCATGCGCAGTGCTGCTATGTATGAGGAGTGCCAGTCCATGCAGTAATACTCCTGCGTGAGGGTGTGCCCCACGCAAGGAGTGGCCCCTGTGCAAGAAGCGCTGAACCGTTCAATTAACAAATTTTCCATCACCCAAACAGAAACTCTGTACCAATTAACCATTAACCACCCATCCCCTACCCCCACACCTTGACCCTGGGAACCTGTATTCTGGTTTCTGAGGCTATGCATTTGCTTATTCTAATTATTTCATATCAGTGAGATCATGCAACTTTGTCCTTATTTCTCTCAATATGATGTCTTGAAGGTTCAGCCATGTTGTTGCGTGTATCCAGAAATTCATTCCTTTTAATGACTGAATACTATTCCATTGCATGTATAGCCCACAATTTATTTCTGTTGATCTGTTGATAGATTCTTGGTGTATTAGTCAGAGTTCTCTAGGGAAACAGAACTGACAGGAGATATCTGAAAATAGTATGAGATTTTATAAAATTCTGTCACATGACCACGGGCGTGCACAAGTCCAAATTCCACAGGGCAGGCTGCAAACCAAGGGCTCCAATAAATGTCATTGATGAGTTCCCAGGAGATGCTGGCTGTCTAAAGTGTAGCTGGAAATTCTCTCCCTGAATGCTGAAATCACTTCCCCTTTTGAGACCTTCAACTGATTGGATAAAACTTAACTCATTGCTAAGGGTAATCTCCTTGGTTGATTGTAGATGTAATCAACCATCTATGCAATCAACTCACTGGTGATTAAAGTCTGTGAAATACCCTTGTATTACAATTTTCCCAGTGCTTACTTGAAAAAAACAGCTGGGCACTATTTCCTGGCCAAGTTGACACATTAACCTAACCATCACATTTTGTTGCTTATATCTTTTTTGTTAACTGTGAATTATGTCTCTGTGATAATTGGTAATCAAATACCTGATTTCCTGCTTTATTTCTTTGGGGTATTAACTTAGAATTGGGATTGGTGGATCATATGGTAAATCTATAAATAATTTTCTGCAAAATTGCACAACTGTTTTCCACAACAGCTGCACAATTTTACAATTAACGAGTGATCCCATTTCTCCAAATCCTATCAAAACCTGTTATTTTACATTTTTAAAATAGTAGCCATTCTAATGGTTGTAAAATGGTGTTCTTTGTGATTTGGATTTGCATTTTCCCAGTGACTAATGTTGTTGAACATCTTTTCTTGTACTTTTTGATTTTGTATATATTCTTTGGAGAAATTTCTGTTCAAATCTTTTGCTCATTTTTTAACTGGGTGTTTATCTTTTTGTTGTTGAGTTGCAGAATTTTTTTATACCTTCTGGCTGTTAAGCCCTTACGTGGTTTCCAAATATTTACTCCCATTCTGTAGGTTGCCATTTTACTTTCCTGATGAAGTCTTTCATGTACAAAAGTTCTTAATTTTGATGAAGCCCCATGTATCTGTTTTTTTCTTTTGTTGTTCATACTTTTGCTGTAAAGTCTAAGAAATCATTGCCTAATACAAGGTACCAAAGATGGTTCCATATATTTTCTTCCAAAATACAGTTTTAGTTCCTATATTTAGGCATTTGATCCATTTTGCATTATTTTTGTATATTATATGCAATTGGGGTCCACCTTCATTCTTTTGCATATGGATATTCTGGATATACAGTTTTCCCAGCCCTATCTGTTGAAGAAATTGTTTGTTTTAGTTTGCTAATTGAAAAGGCAATAAACCAGAAATGGGTTGGCTTTTACAATGGAATTATTAACTTATAAGCTTACAGTTCTGAGGCTGAGGAAAAATGTCCAAATCAAGGCATCAAGTGAAGCTCCATCCCCAGTGACATGGCTGCAGGTGATACTGAACTCCTGTCACAACAGGGCACAATGGTGCATCTGCTGGTCTCTGCCTTCTCCTTCAGGCTCCACTGCTTTCAGCTTATGGCTTGCTCCTTCTGTGGCTTTCTTTCTCCCAGGTTCTGCTAATGCCAACTTCTTGTTCTCATGACTTTCTCTCCCAGCTTCTGTGGATTCCTGTCGCATTCCTGGGTCTTTTCTCTCTTTCTGTCTCTCCACATTTATCTGCTTTATAAAAGACTCCAGTAAGATGATCAAGAACCACCCTGAGTCATGCCTTACTGAAGTTATCTAATCAAAGGACTGTAGCTGAAATAATTTAATCAAAGAGTCCCACCTACAGTAGGTTTACACCCACAGGATTGGATTAGCCCTAAGGATATGATCTTTTTGGAGTCCACAAAAGCCTCAAACTACCACACTATTCTTTCCTTGTCAAGTGGACTTGACATCCTTGTCAAAATAATCTTTTGGCCATAGATTTGAGGGCTTCTTTCTGAACTTTAAATTTTATTCCATTGGTCTATATATTTTTCCTTATGCCAGTACCATGCTGGTTTGTGAACTGTACCCCTATAACAAGCTTTAAAGTGGGAAGTGTGAGTCACATTTCTCTTTTTTCAAGGTTGCTTTTGATGTTTGGGACCCCTTCCCCTTCCATATTAATTTAATGATCAATTTTCCCTTTTCTACAAAGAAGGCTATTGGAATTTTGATTGGGATTGTGTTGAATGTGTAAATCACTCTGGATAGACTTGATATTTTAGTAATATTTAGCCTTCCAATCCATGAACACAAAATATCCTTCCATTTATTTTGGTCTTTTTCTTTTGTCAATATTTTATAGTTTTCCATGTACAAATCCTTTTTATAACCATACTTAGTAATACTTACCTACCAAGGCCCAGCTTTGCTATCATTATCTCTTCAACACCTTCACTAACCATGATTGTTTGAAGTTCTTTTCTGAAGAATATTATGTTCTTAAAGTCTATTCCTGTAGGTGTGGTAGGTGTGGTAACCTTTGATTGCATTAGATCCACATTAGATCACTTGATAGCATAGTTTTTGATTGGATTACATTGGTGAGGTATGACTTAGGTTGGGTCTCTGCCCTCTTGCTGCAGTTTATATAAACTGAGAACACACAGATATGTAGATAAAGACAGTTGCCATTTTGATCCTGCCATATGAGAAAGAGGACTGCAGGAAGACAGAGAAGTCCCAAGAGACTGAGAAAAGTCCTGGAGTCTAGTAACAGCAGAGCACAGAGGCATGGAAAAGAGGCCTTTGAGGATCTTGACCCACAGAGCAGCTCAAAGCTGAAAAGATAAGCCATAAGTCTGACCATGCACAGCTGAGTTCTGAGGAGATAGTGAACCTGGAGGCAAAAACAGAGACCTCAGAAGAAATTGACTACCATTTTGCCTTGCCAGGTAGTAGGACTACAGGATCTGTCAGCAGACGATCTTGGTGAGAAAGCATGCCTGATGGTGTCTTGATTGGACATTTCATGGCCTGGGAACTGTAAGATTTTACCCTTAATACATTTCCTATTACAAAAGCCAAACCATTTATGATACTTTGCATTGACAGCCCTGTGGTAAACTAAGGCACCAACTTACCTCTTTTTTGCCTACATCCCATGGACACAATGCTTCCTACTTCCTATAGTAGCACTAATCAGGTTATTTGGCCACCATTTATTTATTGGTTGCTACATCCAGAGCAAGAGAACCTCAAAGCCTTGAATTTTGTCACATCCGTCTTTCTGTCTGTAGTGTTTTGGACAATATTTTAGATGCTAAGTAAGTATTTATTGATTTAATGAGATGCTTGTGCATATGCATAATGTTGATTTGGTAGCAATGTAGGAATAAACAAGCTACACTATCACTCAGGCTTGGCTAGAATCTGTAGCACTTGAAACTTATTGAAGTTTTCAGTATCAGCCTCCACATCAAAGAGTAAAGTTTTTGAAAATCAAGTGAAATATCTGTCCTTGGTTTTAGTGTGAAGGTATCACTAATGAAAAATGGGTCCTATTCATCCATAAATCACTTTGTCCTTCTACAAGTTTATTCAGGCTCGAACAGGTTGTGCTTCTAAGCCACAATTAAGCAGAAGCTATTGAAAACTCAACATTACTCTTGAGTTTTCATATTTTTAGCTTCTCCCTTCAACAAGGAATTTATCAAAGAAACTTTTGAGAATATAAGGATAGAGCAGTATATTTTCTTCATAACTGCCCTAACTTGATTCCCATATCCATGTTACCTGATCCTTTCTTTAACTTGTGTATTCACAGACCTAATTATACCTTCTTATAATATTAATAAATGAACATTGACAATGATAAATACTCTTTACATTTTTTGTTATTAATTAAATAATTATTTTTTGAGTACCTACTATGTACCGGACACTTTTATAGGCACTGAGGAAATAATAATAAACAAATCAGTAAAAAATCAAAATAAAACAAAACCCAACTGCTTTCATGGAGTTTGCATAGTAGTGGGGGAAGACAAAAAATAAACAAACAAACAAAAATAAACAAAAAGTAATTGTCAGCAATTAGTGCTATAGGGAAAAGTACAGCAGGGAAGATTTTGGAAATCCTGAGGTTTGAAGGAAGGTAATAATTTTAAAATGTGCTTAGTAGAAAAAATCTCACTGAAAAGGAGATCTTAAAACAAATAACTGAAATAGCTGAAAAAGAGAACCAGATAATATGTGTGGAATGTCATTTCAGACAGAGCAAAGAGTAAGTGTTGAATCTCTGAGATGGGAGCACACCTGGAATATTCCAAACACAATAGGAGGCTGGGGTAGTTGGAACAGGAATATCTAAAAGGAGAAAGTTATCAGGAGATAAGGTCAGAGAGATAACAGGGACTCAGACTGTGGTCATGGTAAGGATTCTTTTTTTTTTTTTTCATAATAAATGTTCATTTATTTATTTTTTATTGACTTTGTAATAATATTACATTAAAAATATATATGTGAGGTCCCATTCAACCCCACCCCCCCACCCCCCCTCTCCCCCCCCAACAACACTCGTTCCCATCATCATGACATATCCATTGGATTTGGTAAGTACATCTTTGGGCACCTCTGCACCTCATGGACAATGGTCCACATCATGGCCCATACTCTCCTCCATTCCATCCAGTGGGCCCTGTGAGGATTTACAATGTCCGGTGATTACCTCTGAAGCACCATCCAGGGCAGCTCCATGTCCCAAAGACACCTCCACCTCTCATCTCTTCCTGCCTTTCCCCATACCCATCGTCCACCATGTCCACTTTTCCCAATCCAATGCCACCTCTTCTATGTGGACATTGGATTGGTTGTGTCCATTGCACCTCTATGTCAAGAGGGGGCTCAGATTCCACATGGATGCTGGATGCATGGTAAGGATTCTGGATTTTACCCTGAGTGAGAGGAGAAGACATTGGAGATTTTTAATGTTTTCAAAAGCTACTGTGCACAAGCCCAGGATAAAAGATCTCTATATGGAACTGTGTCCTTAATAGGAATACTACATGGGTCTGGGAACCAAGGGATGCAAGAGTGGATTTCTTACTATCAATCCCAAATCATCTTGGGGAATTAGACCTTCCTGGTCCTGCAACTCAAGGTTCTGCAATGTTAGATGTCTTGATCCTTGGGAGTGAGATGGCAGTGGGGGTGGGGATTCACATAAGGACACAAAGCAAGAGTTGTCTATTGCCCTATAGCTGTGCCTGGCACTTTGAGTCTTTTGCATAAAGAGATCAGTAGGAAAGAAGAGGAATTACTGTTCTGACGGAGATGATTGAGCCTGGTCATCAGAAGGAGATACAAAGAAGACTAAGAGGAATATGTTTGTTGTCCTTGATGATTCACTCACCCAATGGTGATGAAAAATGGGCAAATGCAGCAACTTGAGAACAATATGGTAACTAGGAGCTCAAATACCACAGAAGAGCATCTGGGTCTTGCCACAAAAAGTCTCCAGGACTATCAGAGATAGTAGCTGAAAGTGGAGGTGATATAGATTGGATAATAAAGGATAGAAATGAGTATCCTTTGCAGCACAGAGACTAAAGGCAGCAGGTGTTATATCTCCTATTTTAACTTACCCCTCAGGAAAAGAAAGCCCCCAAATCTAGGAGAAGATCCTCCCCAAATGTATATGAAAAGATAGATATGAGGCAAGATGGATGGACTATGGGAGATACCATGCAGAGCTCTCTTCAAGGAAGGGCTTCCTGACTTCTGAAAGTATTAAAGGCAGATAATCTTCAAGTGTCAGAACCTTCAGGCCTTGTCTCAGCTGTAGAGAGTCATGTTCTTTACAGGGAAGCTTATTTTTAATGGCTGATTGAGGTGTGGGTTTAAAGGCACAATCATTTCAGCCCAATATGGGACAATTCCAACCGGTCATTTTTATCTCCACAACTCTCCATGGTTTGGGTTGAGGTTGGCAAATCTACATCGCAGCTTGATATCTCTATTTGCCCAAACCTGCTTCCTTCCACTTTTTTCCACAGGTATTGATTACAAGGATACTACATAATAAACATTCTGCTTGTTAAACTCTGCTTCAGAGTCTGCTTTCCAAGGAACCAAACATGCAACATGTAAGTAGGGAAGAACTATTTCATGATTTTTTTTTTATTCTGCTGACCACCTATGTTGAAATATTCAAATGTTAGAGATGAATGTGTGAGTTGGGGCTAGAGATATGTCAATTAGACAAGTCTAAAATAGTGATAAAATCTGTTATTTTTTGCAGTTTGTTTTAGAGGAAGTGATGAGGAAGAAAAATTGAAGACCAAAGATGGAAAAATGAATCAGAAAATGGTATGAGGCTGGAAGTGCTAGAACAGTGCAAGCAACTGAAAAATTCTTGTTGTGGGGTAACCAAAAAAATATTTAGAGGCAAGGGTATCTAAAATACAATTTTACATTACTTGCTTTTATCTTATATAAACTGCTCCTTCATCTTCTTTAAGTATTCAGTAAAGCTTTCTTTAATTACAGAGACCTTATATGATAGCTTTTTTTTATGAATAGAATCATATCTGTATTAATAAAGTACAGAAAACAAGGCAAGTTGATCCATTAACATATAAAATTGTTTGGAAGCAGGAGCTCAGAGTCAGTGATGACTATGGGCAATTAAACCCAAGTAGAGATTTAGTTAGAGATATTTAGAGTAATGAAGGATTGGCTAGTAAGAAGTAGAGTGAATTCTAAAGAATATAGGAAATGCAGATATATTAGAGTTAATCTTTTTACTTGGTTGTTTTACCCTCTAAATTATGATTCTATGAACAAGGATAATACCCTAAATGCAATGCACAGTCATACTGATAATTAACAGTCCTTAAATACTTGTTGAATAAGTGTATGTGGGCATTAATGAATATATTTAGTTGTACAAACATCTGTCTCCCCAAGGGTCCCTTTAAAATATTTTTGACTCACCCAGAGGGCTTAGAACAATGCTTGGCTTGTGATAAGTCAGTTAGTGGATAGAATACCTGTAACTGATACTTGCAAAGACAAGACACAAATTACTTGAAGATATATGTATCAGCTGTGACAGCAGTTTATTCTCTCAGCTCTAAATATGTTTTTTTTGCCTGCCTATAATGGAAAAGCGCCCTTTAAATATTTCATCTTTGCTACCTGGCATGATGTTAAGATTTTTCAGTGAAGTACACTGGAGAAAGATTGCAGGAGGAAGAGCTTTCCTTTCTGGTTCTGGTGTGCTCACTCAGCAGACATACTGGGTTATCCAACACCTGACTTCTGCCACGTGGCAGTTTCACATGACCTGGCTCTTATTGCATGTGAAACTTCTCCAGCACCTGGTTCCTGCAGTACATGATAGTCAACATCACCCAGTTGTTAACAGCTTTCCCCAGTACCCTTTCATAAGAAATGATTTCATAGTAGAGTGCATTCAGTGAGACACCTGAATGCACCTGAATACCTTTCTCCAGTACACCAGAGGAGAGATTTCTAGCAAATTTTGGAGGGTGGTTTTCCAGAGATCTTTTCTGGCACAGCAGCATGGTGACTTCCACCAGCTAGTGAACCATGGCCATTCCCTCCCAAACAAGGTCTAGACCTCAGCCCTGGGGACTCCTTCCTTGGGGTGTAGTCTTAGAGATAATGGGATTTATATCTGCATTTCCTATATTCTTTAGAATTTGCTCTACTTCTTACTAGCCAATCTTTCATTACTCAAATCTCCTCTTATGGTTAATGATTCTTTACGTTAAATTTACTCTCTTCAACTTACTCTGTGGTTTCTCTCTCCTGATGGCACCGTGGTAGCTACAGCAGTAAATTTAGATTCAGAGGTACAAGAACAACACTAAGTTGAAGATTCACCTTTTCAGGTGTTTATTCTAGAAAGAATCTGTATTAGTCAGGGTTCTCTAGAGAAAACAGAACCAACAGGAGATATCTGTAAATGGCATGAGATTAGATAAAATTTTTTCATGTGATAATGGGGATGCACAAGTTCAAATTCCACAGGGCAGGCTATTAAGTCAGGGTCTCTGATGAAGGTCTTCAATGAGTTCCCCAGGAGAGATCGGCAGTCTGAATTAAAGAGGGAAATCCTTTCATCTGACTGCTGTAATCACTTCTCCTTTTAAAGTCTTCAGCTGACTGGATGGGGATTCACTCGTTGCTGACAGCAATCTCCTCAATTGATTGTAGATATAACCAGCCATTTATGCAATTAACTCACTGGTGAATAAAGTCCATGAAATGCCTTGTATTACAATTAGCCCAGTGCTTGCTTGACCAAACAACTAGCCACTATTACCTGGCTAAGTTTACACATTAGCCTAACCACCACAGTCTACCCGTTGTTAACTTGACAGTCATTCACAACACCTTAAACCATACTTAATCTCTCTCTACACACACACACACACATATATATATATATTCCGCCTAAAGTACTCAACTGTCCTGTGTACAACTGGAAACAATGGTAAATTCCTCCAAAATAGGGTGCAAGTCCATAGTAATATTCATTCTTAAACTTGACATCCTTAAATACTACAACATGAAACTAATACAACTTATGTCATACAATAAAGGGGAAGGAAAAGGAAGAAAACAAAGATATTTATTTATATATATGCATATACATATATATGTATATATACAAGCATACTCAAAACAAGGAAGAAATATTTATGACTATTACAGTCCTCATTTGTATAACTGTCACATGGTTGAAGTTCATATTTATCATTACCTTCTTCCACTACCCATTCCATGTTCCCTTTACCCTCAATAAGCAGCTCATCTGGCTGTAGTTCTTTGCCTGATGGGGTGACCAAAAATTTCGTTCCTGAAAATTCTGGTCCATTGATAGTCCACCCTGGATTGTGTTTTTGTTGTTGTTGTTGTTAATTTTCCATTGATTTTAATCACAGAGCATGGTAGTACTAAGAGATGCCCTAGGGTGTCTCCTGTTTTGCAGGCAAACACTTCTTTACCTCCAATGTGTTGGTGTAGTCCTATTTCCACTTGATAGTTAGGATCAATCATCCCAGCCAGTACAGCAGGGGTTCTGAACAAGGGGTCCATGAGCTTGAATTGAAATTCAAAAAAATATTATTCCTGTGGGAATGTGTTGGTATGGGTGTGATATATTTATTAAATAATACACAGTATAGTGTGAACTTGGTAAGGGGTCTGTGGTTTTCACCTGACTAGAAAAGGGATATGTGGAACAAAAAGGTTAAGAAACCTTACAGTGCAGTAATTAGCTTTGCCTGTCAATTAAGAGGCACAAAGACCTGAAACTGGCCTAGGTGGCAGTCTTAACTTCCAGTTTAATGGAATCATTTTTGTGTTTCCTGCTGGAAGCTCTCCTTCTTTTGGACCAAGTCCTGTAGACCAGCAGAGCTTAAGGTCACAGGGATAAGAAGCAAAATTTTCCTACTGGATCACTAGGATTAATAGGGAGTAGCGCCCCTCCTATTTCCACCCCTTGATTCCTGGACACGTGAATCCTGGCTATGGAAGAAACTGTACCATAGAGTGGATGCTGACTTAGAACATACACAGCCTCTTTGATAAATTTGTCCCATCCCTGCAAGGTATGGTCACCTAGTTAGTGATGCAATTGACTCTTCAAAAGGCCACGCCACAGTTCTATCAATCCAGTTACTGCAGGATGATGGGGAACATGGTGAGACCAGTGAAATCTATGACATGTTATCATACCTGCAAACCATTTGCTGGAAAATGATTCCTTGATCAGAAGAAATGCTGTGTAATACCAGGATAGTGGATAAGACATTCAGTAAGCCCACGGATGGTAGTTTTGGAAGAAGCATTGCATGCAGGAAAGGCAAACCCATATCTGGAGTATGTATCTCTTCTAGTTAGAACAAATTGCTGCCCCTTCATAATAGAAATGGTCCAATGTAATAAACTTGCCAGCAGGTAGCGGATTGATCACCTTGAGAAATGGTGCCATCTGAGGGTCTGATGTTGGTCTCTGCTGTTGACATACTGGGCACTCAGCAGTGGTTATAGCCAGGTCAGTCTTGGTGAGGGGAACACCATGTTGCTGATCCTATGAATAATCTCTATCCCTACCACAATGACCACTTTGTTCATGAACCCGTTGGGCAATGGCAGGAGTGTCTAGGGAAAGAGAGTGACTGCTAACCATAGAAAGTGTCATCTTATCCACTTGATTATCAAAATCTTCATCTGCTGAAGTCACCCTCTGGTGTGCTTTCATGTGGGAGAGAAATATTTTCATTGTTTTTTTTTTTTTTTTTGGTCCATTCAGAAAGGTCTAGCCACATATCCCTTTCCCAGACCTCTTTGTCACCAATTTTCCAATCATGTTCCTTCCAAGTACCTGATCATCCAGTCAACCCATTGGCAACAGCCCATAAATCAGTGTACAAATACACTTATGGCCATTTATCCTTCCAAGCAACATGAACAACCATGTCTACTGCTCCAAGTTCTGCCTTCTGGGAGGATTTCCCCCCACCATTGTCCCTCAGGGACATCCCAGAATGGGGCTGCTGTACTACAGCTGTCCACTTTCAAATGATACCTGCATATTGTGCAGAACCATCTGTAAGCCAGCCCCAAATTTTATCTTCCTCAGTCAACTGATTATAAGTAACTCCCCAAGAGACCATAGCTGGGGGCTGGGAAAGAGAAGGTAATGTGGCAGGAGTGTACCATAGGCATTTGGGCAACTTCCTCGTGTAACTTACTTGTGCCTTCAGAACCCACTCAAGCCCCTATCTCATATATTCCACTTCCATTTTATGATGGAATGCAGCTGTGCACACCCAAATTATGGTTTGGTGGGTCAGACAATACCCAGCTCCTGATAGGCAACTCAGGTCTCATGGTAGTCTGTGATTAAGTGTTCAGTCCCTGCTAAGGCCCAGTAGCAGGCTAAGAGCTGTTTTTTCAAAAGGAGAGTAATTATCTGCAGAGAATGTCAGGGCTTTGCTCCAAAATCTTAAGGGTCTGCATTGTTATTCTCCTATAGGGGCTTGCCTATAGCTCCAGACAGCATCTCTATTTGCCACTGACACTTCCAGAACCATTGGATCTGTTGGATTATCTGGCCCAAGTGGAAGTTCAGTTTGCACAACAGCTTGGACCTCTAAGAGAGTGTCCTCTTGTTCTAGTCCTCACTCAAAATTTCTGGTCACTTGGTGATTGGGTTGGAATAGCACACTTAAATGAGGAATATGTTGTCTCAAAAATCTATATATCTTTAAAAATAAAAGATATATTTTTAAAAATTCAAAGAGGTTGACTAAACATTGTGCCTTTTTTTTTTTTTGGCCATAGGAGGGGGCATAGGCAACAACTTATCCTTCACTTTAGAAGGGATATCTCTACATGCCCCACACCACGGAACACATAGAAATTTCCCCTGAGGTGGAAGTTCCCTGTATTTTTGTTGGCTTTTTCTCCCATTCTCTCTCACTCAAATGTTTACCAATAAGTTTAGACTATTTGCTATTTCTTGCTCACTAGGGCCAATCAATATAATGGGCCAGTGTAATGTCTTGTGGAAGGGACATGCAGAAAATATTATGAAAAGAGCTGGAGAATTGATATATCCCTGATTTAGGACAGTGAAGGCATATTACTGGCCTTGCCAGTTGAAAGAAAATTGTTTTTCATGGTCCTTACTAATGGCATTTGAGAAAAAAACATTTGCCAGATCAATACCTGCACAGTAGGTACCAGGGGATATGTTGATTTATTCAAGCAATGGTTCTACATCTGGAAGAGCAGATGAAATTGGTGTCACCACCTGGTTAAGTTTATGATAATCCACTTTCACTCTCCAAGATCCATCTGTTTTCTACACAGACCAAATAGGAGAATTGAATGGGGATGCTGTGGGAATCACCACCCCTGCATCTTTCAAATCCTTTATGGCATTGATCTCTGCAATCCATCCAGGAATCCAGTATTGGATTGTCTCATGTCTTGGAATTGATTAAGGGTCCCTGACTCTCTGTTTCTGTATTTCAAATCAGGCTTTAGTTCATTATACCTAGAACTCTTCTACTTATACAGATCAAGTAGGAGTTTAGTAGACCACCTATCTCTTTTACTTCTAGTTACCCCACGATCTATTAGTCAATGCCATAGTCTATGTGTCTCAGATTATTTTGATTTCTGCTTTGAGTCTGCTTTTCTTTGTGGTAGCCATACCCACCTTGTCTTTGGTGATTAAGTGCTGCCACTTGGCTTCTACTGGCCCAGGATCTAATCATCCTCCTAGTGCTTAAGAATTGTACCAGTTTGATATTATTTATGTATTCCAAAAAAAGATATTGGATTATGTTTGTAAACTGGTCTGTTCCTCTGGGCATATTAGATTTTATAAGATTCAGAGGTTTCACTTTTACTTGATTAAATTATGATCAAGGTTTTGATTTAGCTATGTGGTAGGATATTAAGTCCCCACCCCCTTGGTGGGTGGGGACTCACAGAGAAAATGACTTGGCAGAGGAGAGAGTTGGAGCTTTGATACTAGAGCCTTGGGAGATAAATACACAGAAGAACATAGAGGAATAAAGATGGCTCCATAGACACAACAGAGGTTCTGGGAAGAGAAAGAGCCTGACAGTCTACAGCTGACTTTGTGGGGAGACCAGAGCAGCTGAGTACAGGAAGAAATGAGCCCCGGGGAGAGAAATGAGCTTTATACCAGGCTACAGCTGAGACCAAAAGAAGCTGGGACTGTGAAGCCTGAACAGTAAGGCTGAACCCTCACAGAGACTGGCAGCCATCTTGCTCCAACACATGGAAATAGACTTCGGTATTGGAAGCAATTTACTCTTCATGGACTTTGGTGAGAAAGTATCTTATGGTACCCTGAGCTGGACTCGTTAGGACCTTGTAACTGTAAGCTTCTACCCCAAATAAATACCCTTTATAGAAACCAACCATTTTCTGGTATTTTGCTTCAGCACTCCTTTGGCTAACTAATACAAAGATCCTAATCCATGATAGTAGTTCCACAGTAATATCTGGCCTACAGAGAAGAGAAACCACAGAGCTTCACAAGTTTATTCCTCATAGTCCTGGTGAAAGGTGTGTCCTCTGGATATTCCTAGGGAGGCAGGTATAAGGTGGTAAATCCATTATAACATTTCAATCTCTAAGCCTTTGGATTCCATCATCTACAGTTTACCAAGGCAATTCTGACATCTTGACTTCAGGCAATCTTGGCCATCTTTTGGTTCATGTTTCAGCCAGCCATCTGAACAAACTGTTAGAGACCTTTCTATTTTCTTGAGCTACAACACTGAATCCAGAATCTCTGCTTAATGGGTCCATATCAATAAATTCAGCCTGCTATAACTTTATATTTCTTCCAGCATTATCCCACACCCTTAATATTCATTCCTACACATATTCCCCTGATTTCTGTCAATATAAATTAGAAAACTCATGCAATTCTTTGGGAGTATAGCATACTTCATCATGGGTGACTCTTTGTACTTCACCTGTGGGGGTTTGTCATGACTTTAGTCTAGCATAGGTCTGGAAGAAAAGAGGTGTGGTGGGGGTGGATAAGGAAAAGAATTAGAAGTGTCTTGCAAACCAATTGACCCAGAGCATTTTGTTGCAGTTTCATATGGTGGGACAGGATTAATCTCTTCAAGTGGAGATTTGATGACAGACTCCTCAGAGCAGGGAGGAGGTCAGGTGGCTGTCTCCTCTAGGCAGACCATTATAGTTTTATCTGGCAAAGTCTCAGCAGAATTCAGGGTTTTACTGACCCCATGGCCATCATCATCAACACTTACGTCTCCATCCCAATCCTCAGGATTCCACCTTTTTCCAATCGATGTCCACACTTTAACAGCAGACACCCTGCAAGGTTGAGATGTAGTTTCTATTGTAACTCTGCTACTCACACAATGAGACTCAGTCTGATTTTCAGAGATCTCAAGTCTGTGGCTACATAAAACAAGATTTTCTTTCAGAGCACTGGTAAGATCTTTCCCATCAGTCATTCAATTCTTAAGTTGCAAATATAAAGGCTTTAATTTATCCCATTCTTTTGTACCTGTATCCAGCATATTTAGGAACAGACAGCCAACATCAGTGTACCTTTTAATTCCACAAAATTCTGTTAAACTGTTAAAACCATTCTCACCCAGAGCCTTACCTCTTATAAGCATGGAAATATTCATAATAGTAACAGAGATATTTTGCATATCTCTATTGCAAACTCCTGCTTTGGACTGTCAGTGACCTCTTTATTGGAAACAGAGTCTTGAATCTACTCAAAGTTGTGAGCGAATTGCAAAAAATCCCAGAATCAATTTACAAATCCAATTTTTAATATTCTGTTTCTCAACAACTACTCCTGTTACCAGCTGTATTAGTCAAGGTTCTCTTGAGAAACAGAATTTATATGAAATATCTGTAGATATCAAACACAAGGGAGATGATCATTTGATAGAATATAAAACAGAGGATTCAAACATTTGAATGAGTATGGGTCAGAAACAATGTTTTTAAAAATCAATTCATTCATGAGATTTTTCAGTTTTATAGTTTCATAATATGATATTTGCTATCTTATCGAATAATTCAAAATCCTTCTGTGGGAGAAGTGTCTTCTGAATTTAGATAAAATCCTCTGGTCTCAGCTTCTTCCCTCCTTCTCATGCCACAAAAACTTGTACTTGGCCAGGTGCTTCTCCTTTGCATTTTCCATTTAGGTGGCATTTTCAAATATAGAAAACAATTTTGTAAACTCCCTGCCATTTCTGTTTTGCTTCAGCTCCACAGAGGCCCAAATAATTTATGGAAAAACAGCACCTGTGTTTTTCACCAGGAATGACTTTCACAACATTGATGAATTTGAAAAGAAGGGCACCTACCTCATTCAAGTTAAATGGAAAGAAAGGTCTCTCTCCATTTCTAGAAATTGATTGCCGAATGTGCTCAAAAACTATTTTCTTGCCCCATAAAAACATTTAAACCAGATTGTAACCATTTCATACCAGGTGCCTTTGAGGCATAGGAAGATGGTAGGTTCAAATAATTTTTCCAGGGAAGAAATTCAGGGTTGATATTTTCTGAAGATTTTTCCAATTAGCTGGATAACAGTATTACATTTATTCATGCAATAAGATATTGTGGTGCATTCATTAATTCATTAAAGAAATATTAATTCATTCAACACCTATTATATTCAGAGCCATAACTATTTCAAGCCCTGTGTGAGCACTTGGCATTTTTATTTTAATCCTTGTGAGTGATTCTTTCATTGACCCAGCATAGTTTCCTTATCTGCATACATTTCTCAGTACTCAGCTGAATACTTGTGCAAGGCTGTGGCAGTTTGAGATTATTTATGAATCCCACAAAGAGAAAGATTATGTTTGTAAATTAATCTATTCCTCTGGGTGTAATACCCTTTGATTGCATTAAATTCAGTTGAGATGTCCTTGATTAGATTACCTATTAAGATTAGGGTTTTTGATTTGACCAAGACAGAGGGCATGACTCAGATTTAGTCTCCACCCTATTGCTGGGTCTGATATAAACAGAAACACAGACAGACAGACACAGGGGAAGAAGAGAGTGCTGTCATTTTTGTTCCTGCCAAGTGACAGAGACAAGAAGTCTCAAACATCTAAAGGTTGGCGGAGAGATGTCCTGTTCTGTGTGATAGCTTACAGCTGACCATGGGAAGAGACATGAGTCTAATATAAGAAGCCCTTAGAGACAAGACCTACACCCGGAGAGAAAGGACTTCACTTAAACCTCAAGTCTCAAGAGCCTCAAGAGGAAGAGGAAGCCCAGAGGGGAAGGAAGAGACCAGCCACAGATTAGTGACCATCTTACCTCAACAAGTAGCAACTTGTTGGACTTTTTATGGCCTTGTAACTGTAAGCTTTTACCCCAAATAAATACCCTTCATAAAAGCCAAAAGATTTCTGATACTTTCCATTGCAGCCCCTTTAACAGACTAATACAAGTACCTTCTAAAAATTCCCAAAGACTTTTTTTCTCTATTTACTCCTTATCTCTCTGGTAGTCCGTTTTGCAAACTCTAGTCATTTGATTTCCCTGGATTCTTAGCTCTGTCTGTTCTACTCAAGGAGCCCACTGTTGTTCCATCTCAGTTCCTTCAACCTGTGTCGTATCTGGAATCTCGCCAAGGCAGCAAGATATACAATCATAAGGATCACCTAAATTGTTTTGCATCTCTCATGAATCACTGTCCTTTCTTATATATGGTGGGTGTCTTGAAAACAATTATTTCATAAAATTTTTTCCATGTTTTTATTGTTTCAAGGTAGAAGGATAAATTGAGTCCTTGTTACTCTATCATGGATGGAAGCAGAAGCGGAGATCTTGGAATGATGACTTGGCTATGAGGTGAAGTGCTTTGATGTCATTCTAAGGAATTTGGAGCATTTTTGTCCAATTTCTCAGCTGGTATATAAAAATGAGGACAATCACCTATGGCCACAAACAAAACTAATCTGTTTACCCTCTACCTGATATCATTTTCTTCTATGTGTACTGTGAAGTGAAGAAGCAAAGGAAGAACTTTCATAGTCACTGGAATTTTAAAGATAGTTTTAAACTGGCAAGAGACAGGAGCACATCTGGTTTTATAAAAGAGCATACGTGTGGTATAGGGAATAAGGAATTTGAAGGGGGTAGGAAAGAGAGATACATTTAGGAAGACACGTTAAAAGGCTCATAAAATGCCAAAGGACCATTTTTGAGTACTGGATAGGTGATCAGAAAATAAAACACCTTAGAAACTTCCCAATTTGCTTTATCATCCTAAAGACAAGATCAAGCTGCATAATGTGTTTATTTTTATTTTTTAAATTTATTGTGGTAAAATTTCCCACAATACAAATGTTCCCATTTTAAACACAGGGATATCAATTACACACTCAATATTGTGTCTCCATCATCACCATCAATTGCCTAACATTTTTCATCACCCCTAACAGAAACTGTATCCATTAACTGGTGTAGCAGTTTGATATTATTTATGAATTCCAAAAAGAAATATAGTTCATGTTTGTAAACTGGTCAATTCCTCTGGCATGATAACTGTTTGATTATATTAGATTCATCTGAGAATCTGATTAAATTATGTTAAGATTAGGGCTCTGATCCAACCACATCTTTAGAGTGCAATTCAGCATCGAGTGCCATCCCCCTTGGGCATAAAATGGCCACTCATGTGGAAGTAAATATACCGAGAAGGAGAAGACAAAGCAGATACACAGGAAAAGAGAGTGCTCCATATTTAGGACCCTGGGAAGAGAGATGAGCTTGATTGTCCACAGCTGACCCTGTAGAGAGAACAAAGCAGCTGAACTTGGAATGAAACAACTTCCAGGGAAAAAGATGAGCCTTATGCTTGCCTACAGTTGAGAGAGGAAGAAGCTGGGTCCACAGAGCCTTAAACGGAAAGAAGAAGGCTGAACCCTTGCAGACATCACCTGCCAACTTGCTTCAACATGTAAAAACAGAGTTTAGTGAGAAAGTAAATTTGAGTTAGACTCTTTAGGGCCTGTGACTGTAAGCTTCCACCCCAAATAAATATCTTTTATAAGAGCCAACAGAGTTCCAATACTTTGCATAAGCACCCCTTTTGGCTGACTAATACAAGTGGTAACTCTTCATTCCCCTCTCCCAACCCCTGATAACCTGTAATCTACTTTCTGTCTTTATGTATGTCCCTATTCTAGGTATTTAATATAAGTGATGTAACTCAATATTGTATCTGGCTTATTTCACACAACATGATTTCTTCAGTGTTGTAGCATATATCAGAACTTTGGTCCTTTTTATGGCTGGATAATATTCTATTGTATGCATATACTACATTTTGTTTATCCATTCATCTGTTGATGGAAACTTGGGTTGAGTCCATTTTATAGCTATTATGAATAGTGTTAATGCTGCTATAAACATTTGTGTACAAATGTAAGTTCAAGTCCTTGCTCTCAGTTCTTTGGGTTATATACTACACCTGTAAGATGAATTGCTGGGGTCATATGGTAATTCATATTTATCTTTCTGAGGAATAGCCAAACTGTTTCCACAGCAGCTGCACCATTTCACTTTCCCACAAACAATGTCAGAGGACTCTGATTACTCTGAATCCTTACCATCACTTCTTACTTTTCCTTTTAAAAAAAATAGCCATCATAGGGATTGTGAAGTCCTCATTGGGGTTTTAATTTGCATTTCTTTAGTGGCTCATGATGTTGAGCATCTTTTCTTTTGTATAAATTCTTTGGAGAAATGACTACTCAAGTTTTTTGATCACTTTTTCAATTGGGTTATGTGTCTTTGTTGTTGAGTTGCAGGAACTCTTTGTTCTGGCTATTAAAACCTTGTCAGCTCTATGACTTCCATGTATTTCCTCTCATTCTCTAGGCTTTCTTTTCATTTTTTTGATACTGTCCTTTTTTAGTGATTATATTCATTTATCAACTTGGCTAGGTTATGGTGTCAAGCTGATTGATCAAGCAAACACTGGTTTGACTGTTACTGGGAGGATATTTTGTGGTTTTAAATCATTGGTCAGTTGATTGCATCTATGGCTGGTTCCATGTACAATCATAAAATGAGATTGCTTTTCAGCAATGAGTGAAGTCTTGTTCCATCAGTTGAAGGCCTTCTCTAAGAACTGATGATTTCATCAGTTAGAAAGAAGAATCTCTTCATCAGGCTAAATAAAACCCTGTGAATGATTATTACTACAGTCTTTTCTGCCTGAAAGCCATCAGAGAGCCAGATTCTCTTCTTTTTTTCAAATCCTCAACAGTCATCCAGAGATCTGGCAGGTTTATTATTCTCTCTAATAAATTCTAATTAAATGGTTTTTGTAAAGCTGTGGAATTTAAAAAATCACTCATGCACCATAACACTTTCTCAGTACTTTCATTTGTTGTGCAGACATACTTATAGAAACTGTGATCACCCACCCTAAGGAATGCCAGATCAGTTGCAGATTAGCTGCAGACCCCAGAAAATCCCTCTGAGATAGAAGTCTATCTTGGGATGTAGTGAGCGTCCTGTCTCTGGAAATAAACAAGGTATATCTGAATGACTCTGCCAAGATGACTACAGCAAAGAAAACTTTTAGTATTTAAGTTTAAAACTCTACATTTTGGTATTTCTGAGAATCTGGGGCAAATATTTAGACACATCACAGAAAAAAATGACATCATATTATGTTTGCCAAGTGCCTTAGCTTAAAAAGCAAGTCCATGTGATTAATCGCTCAATAAATTATTGTGCTCCTATTATGTACCTAACCTTGTGCTCAGTCTGGAATACAAATGCAAGGTCATTGACTTCAGAAAGCTCAGAATCCAGTGGAGCCTGGAATACAATGAGCTAAACAAGACCATTACACTTGATCCCTCAGAAGCCTTTCCAGAAGGTCAGTGCAGATACTCTTCAGTTTTTACTGAAGGGCTTCCCAGCATGCCAGTGATAGGTCAGGGTCATATAGTTTATAAGTAGCCAAATCTGGGCCAGAAGATAGTTATCTGGGATCTTCCTGTGTACTTTTTGGAATGCTGTCCTCAATAACTCCATATTCATTAGGGTGTTGCCCTGCCTTTCTCAGCAGGCAGTCAAGAACATAATCCTTAAACCCAGAGCCATGAGGAAGATAGTGGCTGGCATTTCCATTGAGGGAATGTGGAAAATGGCTGCTAATTCCATACTTTATCTCCTTTAAAATTATTGCACTTCAGACCAAAGAGTAACAACCATTCTCTGTCCTTAATGAAACTATTAATTCATTAGGATGAGACAATACGATTGCTTCTTAAACTTCTAGCGCCTTAGAAGACACAAAGAGAATGGGAACACAAGTGGGGATTCTGGACAGGAGAATTTTCAAGAGGCTCTTTCCCAGCACAAGAAAGAACAATTCTGTTTTTATTTATTTATTTGTTTGTTTATAGGGGAAGATACTAGCTTCCAAAGAAAGAGAGGAAAAATAAATGTTAGATGCTATTTTTTGTCAGATAGATCAGTCTTTGGATACAACCAAGTTTTGTGTCTTTTCCTAGTTGTGTTTTCTTCATTTTTATCTGGATGAAATTCAGAGGAAATCAGCTATTCTTGACCTTCAACAGATTGAACCCAGCATGAATCCTATCTCAACTCTGAGCCTCACTAAAAGTAATCCCTATTGAGCATTTTCATTATTACATGTTTTGTGCTATATGCTTTCACGTGTCTTTATCTATAGCAACATTAGTATATCTCATATGTATGTATATGTGTATAAAATGCCTGTATGCACACATTCATGGAAAAAGAGGGAGAATGAGCACCATGTGATATACATATAAATATATATTTTTATGTTACATTGTAATATAAGGAAAAGCATTACTCATGATACATTCAAAAGTTTGGCAATTATTTTGTTTTACAATAAAGGACAGGAAATAATTGTGTGATTATAATAAAATAGTTGTTCTGAGAAATCTCTGTGCAACAGTATTTGTTGTAAGTACTGTTTCAAATATTAACTCATTTAGGACTAAACAAGCAAAAACAAAAACTTGATGAGATAGGTGCAATTGAAATCATCCCCAATTTAAAAATTATGAAATGGAAGTGTAAGGAAATATCTCAAATTCTCACAATAAGTGATGGGGCTGGGATTGGAACTCAGGCCAAGTCTATACCATACTTTTATCCACTATACTATATTGTTTTGAAAAAGCCAAGCTTTTTTATCCCATGGAAATATTCACCCCTACTCATAAAGATTTTTACCAAGAATTTAATTGCTGCATTGCCTGCACAGGAAGACAAGTGGACATACTCTAAGGATTCATCAGCAGTGGGGAATGAGTAGATAAATTACAGCACACCCATGCAGAGACGCATGAGCCTCTTCCTCTGTCCTCTCACCATCTTCTGTCCTCTCATTCTACTGCAGACCCAGCAAATGCTTTTCATCCTTTAACAATCACACGCGTTCTTTGCTCTTCCTCTTCTTGCACTTCTTTCAAATCTCTGTGCAAACATACTTCTCAGTGAGGTTTCCATAGCATTTTACTTAAAAGATCACTCAGCCTCTTCCCTGCACCAATTTAACCTGCTTTTAGTTTTCTCTTTAGCACTTATTTTCCTCTGACATATCATATATTTCCTTGTTTACACATTTATTAGTGTAAATTATCTCCCTATACCAGAATATAAGCAAAATGAAGGAAAGAATTTCAGTATGTAGATCTTTATTTTATCTGCAGCACCTTGAAAAGTACTCATATTTAATAGAAACTCAACAAATACTTGCTAAGTAAGTAAATGAATGAATGCAATCACTAAAAAGAAAGAGAACAAAATTACAATGATGTGAAAAGGTGTCTAAGGGTCAGTGCTAAATGAACCGAAGACAAAGTTGCACATGCAATTACATCATTCTTCAAAAACAATTCATTACATAATCATATATATATATATTTATGAAGGCTTATAAACACTATTGTGACTATATAGAAAATATCTAGAAAGATATATACAATTATGTTAGCTATGTTTTATTTGTGAATTTGACATCTACTTTATCATTTCTGAATTAAAATACAATAACGAAGTGTTTTTTATGTAGTCAGAAAAGTTTAAGAAGTTATATAGAAAAAAATATCTAAATCCAGGTACCTAATATGAGTCAAATGTCTTTCCATTATGTTTTAACTGCCTTGGATAGAATGTCTCATTTTGAACTATAATACCTCTCAGATGACTGAAAAAAAAGAAACAGTTATATATCTCTTTGTATGTCATAGTGTAAGAATTTAACGTGAAGAATTGATTACATGAGTGGTGGGAGAGCTCAAAACGGGGGTCTTTAAATTAACTCAGTGATTTGCAACATACGAAACTGCTACTCAGTCTGGGGGAATGCAGAGATGGTATATTCTTACCAGAGCCCAGAACTTGGGGCCACTTGGCAGAAGCTGGAATCACAATAGATACATGGAGAGAGGGCCTGGCCAGAAGGACATGGAGCCACAGAAGAGAGCCATCCGCCAGCAGAAATGCTACCCAAATGGAGAAAGTTGTAGATAATCAGTATTTCTTCTCCCCTCCACCTAACTTTCTAGGCTTCCCCTTGTTGACGTTGTTTTGCCTACTGGTCAAACTTTTCCAGAAGGCAGAGGGCAGGGGAGCCTGGGAAGTTCAGCTTTTTGCACTAAGAACAGGACAAGGGGAAGGTATGAATCTGAGAGCCAACAGGAAAATGGCCAGCATGATATTTGAAAGGAAACATCAGTGATCATCAGGAGCCAGGAGAGAAGGTTTAAGACAGACTGCCATTTTCAGGATGCTGATAAAGGAAATATGTAGTGTATTAACTGTGTTTGTTAGTGCCCATTTCTATGTGCACTTTGTTTTAGTAGTAGAAGTGCACTGAATTTGGCTGCTGAAATATCTTCTAGGCCAAACATGACACTCTTAACAGACAATTAGAGAAATATTAATGCAAGGTCTCACATAATATAAATATATCCCTCTATTGAGATGAAAATAGTTCAAGAAAAGAACAATGTACTACATATACTATATATCTATTCCTACTTTTACATATAAAGTGAGTTACACACACATGCACACACAAATATACAAACACTCATATATTCAGATAAATAGACTTAAGGCACTTTCGAAATCATTCTTTTGACATTTTGAAATCAGTGTGTTTGTCCTTATTGTGTGTATTGGAGTATATAAGGTTGACATAAATGAACATGAAGACAAAGACATGAAAACACGGCAAACAGAAAAAATTATCATAATAGAGGCATAGGAAGACAGATGTCTATAATTAGTCTACCACAGAACTTCAAAAAATGAAATTGCAAGTATTTGATATTAGTGTATTTTCATTGACTAATGGATAGCACATTCTACAAGGTTATTGGTCAGATTAATCAATAACAGAGAATTATCCTTCAAAGGCTGCTGAAATCCACCCTCACACATTAATCTTCCTTAAAATAAATTAGATTACTTGATTTCCTACATGTCTAGAACTAGGGGTAACTTTGATAGGTCATGATCTGTGGCTTTGTTGGGAGGCTTGAGGTTCATGCTGAAATCTCATGATGACAGTGAGCTTAAAACATGTTTGAGAGGAGAGAGTCTCTAGTTCTCATTTGAACTCCACTTTCTTCCAAAGCAAAGCTTTCTGAGTTGTCCAGAATTTAGCTCCTGTCTGTAGTCTACTTTTGGAACTATCATTTATGCCACTGGCATAATTTTTCTATGGGAAGGAGTGGCAATTCAATACATGTATCCTAAGCTTACCCCTCCATTCCTTTTGGCTGGGCATGACCAACTGGTGTCCCATTAAATGCTCAAACTTGGCCTATACGAAAGAGCTCTGGATGCCAATCTTCCTCCTCTAGTCTTCATTTTGGTGTGGATAATATGGTTAAAGCTTTTGATATCTTCCCAGAGATTCAGACTCTAGTATTTCGAGATCCCTGACTCCTACTGTGTTGTATTATCCATAGTACCTTGCCAAGTTTGCAAGTTCTTCCTCTGCTCCCTATACCCCTTCTTCTTGCCCAGTGCCACCATCTTGATTCTCACCTGCACCACTGCAATAGCCACCTGAATGCTCAGTGAACTTCTGGACTCACTGCTATAGTCCATTCCTAATACTGCTGCCAGATTAATTTCCCTACAGCATGGTTAGGCCAGTGTTTTGCTTAAAAACTTTCAGGACTTCCTCACTGCATATGACTGTATAGTTAGAAGTAAAGTTGTGAAAGAGTTAAAAACACAGTGCAACATAAAAAGTAAAATGAAAATCTCATATAACCCTTTCTCTTTAGGACAAAAGCTTTATACATTAGCTTCACACTTAAGATCCTGCATTTTCTTCATATGTTCTCACGTGGAAGGACTCATAACCAACTGACTACAAAGTGTTCATCCTACTTGTAGATCATGTTCCTGTATCAAAATAGTTGTTGGATGCTTTCACTCTTCCAGAAATGTTCCTCCTTGTGCCATATTTTTCACCCTGGCTTAAATCTATTTATCTTCTGAAACTCATTTTAATGCAACCTCTTCAAAAATATTTCCCCACTCTACTCTCTCTCCCTGCTTGACTTAATTCCTCCCTTTTCTGCCTTCCCAGAGCACCGTATCCCTCTCGCTGTGTTTTCTGCATTCCCCTTGACCCATTCTGTGTTGTAATAGCGTCTGTCTCCTGTGAGACACGTTGCTGTTGCTGACTAAATTCTAAGTCCTGAAGGTGTGGGGTTATGTCACCTATACGTCCTGTATCCCTTATTGGGACTATCACAGTTCTGGCGGTAGTAGTTGAGGTTATTTTTTCTAATTCTGCTGGGGTCATGAGTAGTTTTTGTTTTCTTTTCATTGCTTTTATAGAAGGCTTTTTGCCATCATTTAAAGGAGAAGAGTAAACACGGTACCCACAGAGCTGAGAGGTTCATGCTTCAGTGTTTATGCTTGAGTCAGAACTGAGTCAGTCCAAAGAGGCACCACCTTCCACTCAAAACAACAACTGCAGCCACAACAAAACTAGGCATTTATTTGCAGGCTATTCCTATGAAGGAGAGAACTAAAAATTAAAGAATGAATATGAGGCTGTTCTATCCTAGAAACAGGGACCCAAGAGCTCAACGTCCAGACCTGAGGGCTTTAGGTGTGGTTTTTTTTTTTTTTATTGACTTTGTAATAATATTACATTAAAAATATATATATATGTGAGGTCCCATTCAACCCCACCCCCCCACCTCCCCTCTCACCCCCCAACAACACTCGTTCCCATCATCATGACACATCCATTGGATTTGGTAAGTACATCTTTGGGCACCTCTGCACCTCATAGACAATGGTCCACATCATGGCCCATATTCTCCTCCATTCCATCCAGTGGGCCCTGTGAGGATTTACAATGTCCGGTGATTACCTCTGAGGCACCATCCAGGGCAGCTCCATGTCCCAAAGACGCCTCCACCTCTCATCTCTTCCTGCCTTTCCCCATACCCATCGTCCACCATGTCCACTTTTCCCAATCCAATGCCACCTCTTCTATGTGGACATTGGATTGGTTGTGTCCATTGCACCTCTATGTCAAGAGGAGGCTCAGATTCCACATGGATGCTGGATGCAATCCTCCCATTTTCAGTTGTAATCACTCTAGGCTCAATGGTGTGGTGATTGTCCTTCTTCAACTCCATCTTAGCTGAGTGTGGTAAGTCCAATAAATCAGATTGTAGGTGCTGGAGTCTGTTGAGGCTCAGGACCTGGCTATCACATTGTCAGTCCAGATATTCAAATCCCCTAAATATATCTTAAACCCCAACATTAACTGCACCTCCAGCACATTAGCATGAAAGTCTTATGAAGGGAGATCTCATCTGAGTCCAGATTCATCACACATAAACACCATTTCCAAAGAGGGGCCATCTACCCTGGTAGTTAACCCCATCGGCCATGACCATAACTCTCATGGGTCTCTTTAGCCTTCAAAGGAACCAATATCTGGGGGTTGTATCTGCTTTATCTGTCTCTCTGACTCTGCTCAGTTGTGCATGAGGGCAATCCTTCTGCCAGCCTCCAGACTCTTTTTTAGAAACTTTAGGTGTGTATTTGACAAGGCACTGCTGATTTATGGAGACACACAGGTTCAGGGCAACCTGGAAGTGAAGAAGAGCATGTCAATGCAGTGATAGCTCCAGAATAAAGAGCAACAGCAATAAACTTTCAGCATGTTCTTTTTCTTATCTGCTCTGTGTATTTTTCTGTCTCTGCACAATGCCTTTTCAATTTCAATTGTATTAAATATATCACTTTGCATTATAGTTGTTTTTGAGCATGTTTTTCATTAGACTTTAAGCTCCTTTAGAGTATTAGCTAAGTAATATTTTCCCCTGTAACTTCAGATACCAGTCCAGACATCAGAACATTATAGGGAATCTATAATTATTTGAAAAGCAAGAAAGAAGTTGTGCCCATTTATGAATAAAGAATCTAGACTTAAACATCCTTTTAAGAACTCCAGAAGATAGAGTCTAAGATCCTCAGCTTACATGTTTAAAATGTGGTCTCAGAGAAATTAACTGGCTTATTTGAGATCAAATTATTTAGTAAAGTGTGATGGTTTGTGTGATACACAAATTATTTCATTTTTTCCCCAGAAAACTACTGCTTTTATTTCTGATGGGAAATATTGATTACCTAATCTTCACAATTTCTCATAGTGTGTCCCCAGGGATGTTAACAAGGGGTATAGTAAAAAATACCCTATGGTCAAAAAATTTAGAGAGATCATCAATGATAAGTTGGAGTTGTTCACAGTTCTAATTTTTAAGTTTTCAGGAATTTTACAAACCAGTAGTAAAACACAACAATTAGTAAAAATTCAGTTATGTGAAAATAAATAAATTATAATAAAAACAAGTATAATAAATATTCAAAACCACCACTTTCTAATTATTTTACATGTTAATATTATATATTCTCTAGAGGTTTTTTATGTCTGTTGTATCTTTATGATGGCAATACTACTGCACCTGTCTTACCAATTCCATGTTCAGCGATGTCATGTTGGTAGTTTGAAAGTGGCTACAGTGGGAGCATTTGTATAATAGAAATAATAAATATTACACATCAGGGCTTTTGATGTGCTCAAAAGAGCTTTTGATTTAATGGATGCAATTTGTGCAAGGGTGAAGAAATAGTTTAATATTCGATCATATATGCGAGTTAATAAATTTATTGGAAAAAGTTAATTGATTGTGATGCAACTACATTTGTCAAATCATGTTGGAAGTGCAACCATAAATTAGCTATGAATACAAGAGTTGAACAAATATCAACAAAAGAATTCTGAGAGAAACAGTTGACCAATATAGTTAATCTGTATTAATTTTACAAATTGCTGCTCTTGTCTTCCACTTCCCTTTCCTTCTTTTCCTGAAGAATTCAGTCATAAAACTATTAGGAGGGGCCAAACAATACTGATGTCCACCTAGAGTGCCTTGTGAGGGCTATCAGTACCTAAACGTGCTAAAGAGCATGTCCCCATTGGAGGGGATGGTCTGCAGTGTCAGAACCCAGGAAGGGTGTTGAGATCATCTGTTCTGGAATGTGTCAAAATGCAGGCTGTCAGAGCCTGTATGGATTAAGGATAGCCCACCTCAGGGTGTCAGAACTCAAGCAGGGTGAAGAAGCATACACACAGGGGGCAGCCAGCAGGAGTGATTAGAAAATGGGTGGGGTGCAAATGGTGTCCAAGCAAGGAGTAGCATTGGTAGACCAGTGTGGGTTGTTGGAGCCTGAGTGGAATCAAGAGGGTACTTACATAAAAGATGTGGTAATAATGGTGACATATTGGTTACACGCAGGCAGAGTGGTCAAATAAGTAAATATTAAGCATAATGGGAGCCAGATTTTTCTAATTGTTACAGAAATAAATTACCAATATGGAAATAAGGAAAAATAGAATGAGTCTGTGGTGTTGGATTAAAACTGTGGTTATTGGTTAACATGAATGAGAAAACATCCATTGAAAGAAACATGTAGAAGTAAATATGTATGCATATATACGTGTGTGTATATAGGTAATTCCAAAGTCCAGTCCACCGAGGGGGTCTGGGAGAAGCAAGAACACCCAGTGCCCAGATCTTGGCTTCTAATTACCACAGTCCTCTGAAAGGAAACAGAACTTGGAAAAAATAACTGATTCCAGGGCTGGAGCAGGGAAAGCATAAAATGATACTGGAGCACACTGTTGTACCTGAAAGTAAGAAAGTGTTCAAAGAATCAGACGGACTTCTCTAAAGGACACAGAAGACACCATGAAGTATTTCCACTGTCCAAAAGTAGAACATTTTCAACATTAAAATAATTATAGAATTGAATAAAATAAGAAGCCATGAGTCTTTGTATTTATTAATATAGAAATGAATAAATTGAAAACTTGGTAAGAAATATACATGTAGATTCAAAATACATCCCTGGAACATGATTATTAATTAGAAAGGAGACAACATAATGTTACTGCAGAGAAGCCTAGCTGACATCGCCTTAATCAGGAGATAATAATGGGCATCATCAGTGATGGGACAAATGGAAAACTATGCCACCCAATAAAAGCATCACTACCCTGCTAATCCTGCTAAAGATGCATAGCCTGAATCTAACCAAAAATTCGTAAGTCTAATTGGGAAGTTAAGGCTTAAAATGTACATGTTTCCTATTTGGAATGATGAAAATGTTTTAGTAATGGATGGAGGTGCACAGCATTCGCATGTAATTATCACCACTGAAATATATATCTGAGTGGTTAAAAGGGGAAATGTTAGGCTGTACATATGGAAAAACCTAAATGCAAACTGCAATTTTGGACTCGATCGTTTTTCTTTAAAATATACTATTGGGATCATTTAAAAAATATTGAATAGATTCTAAACTTTGGATGGGAGTAAAGTGTCAATATTATTTCCTGATTGTGAATACATTTTTGTTTATAGAAAATACACACTAAAGTGTTTGAGGTTGATGGGTCTCCTGTCAAACTTTAATCTGAGAAATTTCATATGGCTTTCCTTGAAGTTTATGACTTTGACAGATTTACTTTGTAGAATAAGCCAGTTACTTTGCGGAATATCCCTCAATTTAGGTTTGGTTAAATTGGCTAGTCATAAGAGATAAAACCTGGAAACAACCTAATTGTCTATAATCAGGGGAAAGGTTAAATAAACTACAGACTATTCATTTGATGGAATACTAACGAAAAAGGAAAAACTATACCTACAAGAACATAGGTAACCCTGAAAAACATATGGAGTGAAAGAAAGTAGACACAAAAGAATACCTATTGTATGACTGCATTTATATGAAGTTCAAGAACAAGCAAAATTAATCCATAATGATGGAAATGAGAATAATGTTTGTCTTCTATGATAATTAATTGGAAAAGGGCAGGAAGGAACTTTCTGGGGCACAGTACTGTTCTGTATCTTGATCTTGGCCACAGTTAAACTGATGTACATCATTTGGCAAAAATTCATTAAGTTCCACACTTACATTTATGCATTTTATTGCATGTAAATTAAATGACAATAAATTATTGTTAATATTTAAAATTATTATGGCATAATAATTCTTCTTGATTTTCTCATTTCAGTCACACATACAGTAAAAAAATCCAACTGCTCTTTTGCCTTGCATTTCTCCTGCTGCAACCCAACAGCTTTTACTCTCCTCTTCTTGAAGAAAAAGAAAAACTCATTTGTAATGACCCATGAGCAAATTCCTTCACATACATAAAATTTACAGGAAGTCTCTGGAATTATGAAAGTTTGAACAGGCAAGCATTTGGTCTAATGTATGCAATCCAATATAACACAATGCCTTATGCCTAGGGAATATATTAGCAAAAATTACTTTTTATTGCAAAGCACTAGGTCTTCAAGAAATTCTTTATGACTCATTAAAATGGTAGCAAAGTGAGGAATATTTTGTTGTTGTTGCTGCAATTTTCAGAAACCATACACCTTCTATTGAATGAATCTATAATTGTTGGGGAATCTTTTTTTCCAATTGAGCAGTACTTTTGAGACTGTGTTTTTCAGAGAGGTCATGAAAAGGAAATTAGAAATATCACATCTATGCTGACATAGCACGGAATGGTCTTTGTATTTTGCATTTTTTAAAAGCTTTGAATGAAGGTAAAAAGACTCTTTAAAGACAAGAATGCTTCCTTTGGGTTATTTCCTCTGAATGAAAACCACTTATCTCATAATTTGAGGCAATATGTCTTACAAATGATGGCTGAAGTCAGACATCGTTGTTTTGTTATTTTGTGAACATGCAAAGTTCACTGACTTCTTTTATAAATCAAAAATGTGTCTTGAAGCACTACATGTTCTTTCTTGTATATTGTCTTAATGTAGTCAAGTGCTTTAACAGTCATATCCAAAGGAAACCCCTTCCTCTTTTTTCTCTATTTCCTCTCAGATGGTAGTACAGGCCATTGGCATGTATTACCCTCCATCAAGCCAACTTGCAGTCTTTCTCAAACTCAAGCAGAACTGCATTACATTGTCACCATATGTGTGCACTTCTTTTTATTCTGGAGTAATTGTCAAAATAATGCACAATGTTTATGATCTCGTACCTAACTGGCATTTCTTCTTATTCTTATTGTTTGGCATCCTGGATTTGATTGGAGACAATGGACAAAGTGAAAGTTTAATGAAGTCTGGTTTGGGACATAGAAACAATCCTTCAATTCTAATTAGTTCCCAAGATATCTTTCTTTGCTTTAGGCAAGAGTTGAATTTCACTTAACACAAATGGTGATCCGGTAATGAACTAAACTCTCATCGTGCAAGTACATACTAGCTTACATAGTTTTGGGGATCTTGCATCTTGTCCTTCCACTTTTCAACTCCTAATCTCTCCTAAAAGCCAAATCGCTCCTGAATGACTTTCTTGTCCACTCCTGTTCTCATTGACCATTTTTCTTCTCCAAATAGCTATACACAAAATTTACCATGATATTTATTTGCTTCTGTTTCTTACAGAATATTTAATTCTTTTTTGAGTAGATGATTGCATCTATGACTACTTTTATAATAAAACTTAAGGGGGAATAGTAAGAATATTTTTATGAAATTAGGAAAAGAACCACAAAAACACACCAGAAGAAGGTAAGAGAGAAAAAGATTCATAAAACATGAATCTCTGGCAAGCATGGATAAGTAAAATATAGGAAAATAATTTTTAAAAATGATTAGAAATTAGATGGTTAATATGATCACAGATTTGCAGTTGCTTGGGAATGAATTTGAATCTGCAAAGTAAATTGGTATTCTCTAGGGAATTATAAGCTCCCATTATTGACTCAAAAATAGGTAGAAAATATAAACAGCTTGGAAAAATAAATAAAGGTATTCCAATATAAGAGAAACATGTTCTAATCTCTTACTGTCTTACTATCTAACCCTTAAATAGAAAATACTTCCTAAATTATTCAAATTTTCTAGATGGTATAAGGTAACTTCCCGCTTTCTTTTAGGAATAAAGCAAGAAGTTGTTGTCAAAACTTGATAGACACAATACTAATAAACAGAAGCACATGTTAATTTTACTTACACATATGTTGTGGCAAAGAGAAGTCAGGTGATCATGGTATTGAAGGCTAGGACACGAGAAATCTCTGAGAAGGAAGATTTATTAACAGCCAGCCAGGTCCGGCAGACTTCTGTCTAAAAATTCCAAGCCCTGAATAGGATTTCTGGGTCCCTTTTGTACAGAGGATGTAGGAGCTGGGAGTCAAACAGTGCATTTATGCAAAAAGGACTTTCTTTGTTAATTTCTTAGAGTTTTAAGTGTTTGTTTGAGTGCCAGATAGGTCTTGAATTAACATATTCCCCTCAATCCAGGTAAACTTGAATTAACATATTGTCCACATTCCATCAGGATGTAAGTTCAAATACACATTCAGTCTGCATCCTCCCTGAATATCCAAAGCCTATAGAGCCTATATCACTTAATTGGTTTTCTGGGAACTAAAGCATACTTGGATATAGAATTAGATAAGTTTGAATTCATGCGTAGGCCATATTACTTCCCCCCTTTGATACATGCTTAAGGTTGTTAAGCTTCAGCATCACTATTGTTGGAGTCTTTCAGGACTGACTGGTATGTCTATAGAGCCATGAGATGGGCAGCTGTTTGTGTTTTTATTAGAGTATGTATCCTGATTATGATGAAATGGAAGAGGCAAGGAAGTATGGTGCATCCTCCTATGAGGAAGGCAATTATTCCCACCAGAAGCTTGAAATTGCCTGTTATTGACTGCCAGTTTCCAAAGGGATTACTTAAATTCCATCCATTCAGGTTTGCACTGGAACATGAGCAATTTTTACCATTTTGTTTGTAATTTCATCGATAACTTTTCCTGTGTTGTCTAGTTCAAGGCAGCAATTAGAGAGATTGAACTTTCTGCAAACTCCCCTTCAGCTGCCAGGAGATATTCTCGAGCAAGATGGTTTTGATAGATAGCATTTCTGAATTTGGTTTGCTGTTGGGCTAGTAAGCTTAGAGCATGGGTGGTTACATTAGTTATTATTTCTACCACGACTTGTAAGTGGATGTTTCAGTTTAGCATATAGAAAGGGGTTTGATAACCCTACATGCCATCCTCTGCCCAAGTTGCTGGCCCATAGTACTGCACTGTATGCTCAGAGGCCATTCATCATCTGCCTAGGTAGTGACAACCTTCTTTCTTCTTTTATGTTTTGGTAGACTGGTTGGCTCAGCTCTTTCCCTTCTGCTAAGGTAATGAGGAAGAAGGAGGGTTTTACTGTACTGAGTATACAAGTACCATGCCAATTTTGGGGAAGTTTTTGGAATGTGACTTTCCCACAAATCCAGTACAGACTGTTTGGGGCAGTAAAGGGGCCCTCTGCAGTGGAGTTCCATATTGTGATTAATTTGGGGAAAGTACAATTTATGAGAATAAGGTCAGATTCATTCCCCAGGGTACTGTTGTATTGGTGGTGTGATTTTGGAATCTCCGTCCATACATGTTAGGTTTCCAACAGATATAGAAGAGTTTAGGCGTACCCTTGAAGCACAATATTTTCCTATGACAGAAGTTTTCAAGGGCCACATACCATTTTGGGGGATGGCTAGGATGTCAGTTTCGTTATATGATTGGCTGTAATTATATGCTCTAGTTTCCCAGGGCCACTGATCTCCCATATTAGTACCTCCATATACACAGTATGAGGAGATATTTAAGGCTGCCTCTAGTACCTCAGCTAGGTTTATTAAGAGGCTTTTTGTTACCTGAGGAATGGAAAAGGGTCGTTACATTTCTTCATAGAAGGAGTGGAACACAGATCAGGTTTTATTCGTGAGTGGATGTTCCCAATACCTGACCTAGATGGAGCCTCCTGAGTCTACTCCTTTACCATCACTGTGGAGGTCCATTTGGACTCCCTGAGTTTGCCAGGATTCAGGGTTAAGAATGGTAAGGTTTAAGGGATTACATTGACAGTGTGAACAGTTAGTCGGGGCCATTCCTTTGGTGAGAACAGCTGTTTGTCTGGTTGTGTCTGTGTCCCAGGTGGCCCAGATGACACAGGACCTGTAGGGGCAGTAGTATGCACCTATGTATTTGCACCAGAAGCCCTCCCCCCGGCCCCCCAACTTGGGCTGCACTTTTCATTTCTGGAGTGCACAAATACTTATTGTTATGAGTATATTCCTACTCCCAGCCGAGCCCTCCACAGTCGGAGTTTCATGGTATCCCTAAGTCTATAACCTGACATGTGTCAAATAAGAGGGACACTCATTGCTTCTGGCTAGTGATGGGTAGAGTTAAGTAGCTCCCTGTCTTGATTAAATGTCTTATTTCCCATTTATGGGAGACTATTGGGGTCTTGGGGTCATAACAGTTTATTTAGTTGGATATGTTACAGACACTAGAGGAGATTTCCTGAAACTGGCAGGTGGTTATATGGCTCTTGCAGGTATAATGGCTATAATATATTAATGCAGTATAGACATGGGCCCCCGTGCACACTTCTCGGATACATGACTTACAATCTGTGGTAAGTCCCAGGTGCTGGCCTGGGACCAGGGGAGGGTCAGGGCTAGGAGTAGGGAAAATAACCGAAGGGGCATTGTAACTGGGATTAAACGAGATTCCTACTCTTCGGCTATGTGTGGACCAGTCAGCTTCCAGGGTGTGAATGGAGCAGGGCTCAGCATTTTGTTCTTTCACAAGATGAGTTTGGTTGAGTTGTGGGTGTCTGGAATACAGGTCCAGGTCTCTGGGGCAGCTCACTTGACCCGGCTATGGTGCATCCACAGGGTGATTTCAGCTACTTTAACTGCAGTGGGGGTGGATAAAATGACAAGATAAGGTCCTCATCATTGAGGGGTTAGTGGAGCTGATTTCCAGTCTTTGACTCAGACTGCATCTCCTGGCTTGTACAAGTATACGGAGTTGCTTAAGCTAATGGGAGCCCTTTCTTGGACCCAAGGATGCAGATTTTGTAGGGTTTTTCCTAAACTGATCATATGCTGAGCTATTGATAAGTTTCCTCTTTCTCTGAGATCCCCTTCTATATCTCGAATTAAGGGGTGGCCTCCCAAAGAGGATTTCATAAGGTTTTAGGCTTAGCTTTCAGTTTGGGCTGCCTCAAACTTGGAGGAGGGCACTCGGTAGTACTTGCACCCATGTAAGCCCAGTTTCTTGGCAAATCATGGCAATATAAATCTTTATGGTATGGTTCATTCACTCTACTTTCCCTGAGCTTTGAGGGTGGTAAGCAGTGTGCAGTTTTCATCAGATGTGCAGTGCTTTGGCAATCATTTGAGTGATTTTGGAGATGAAGGCAAGTCCGTTGTCAGAGCAAATAGAGGGGGGTAGCCCACATTGAGGAATGATTTCCCTGAGCAAAACTTTGGCCACTTCTTCAGCCATTTTGGTCCAGGTGGGGAAGGCATCCACCCAGTTGGAAAAGGTGCAAACGAGGAGTAGGAGGTATTCGTATCCTCCAGATCGTGGCATTTCAGTGAAATCAACTACTACACCTTTGATAGGCATATTGCGATTCACTGGACTCCTGAGGTTACTGTGTGTCTCTGGCAAGGGTTATTCTTTGCACGTGTTACACACCGCTGGCATACGGCATGGGTGATAGCGGCTAGACTTGGGATGTAGAAGAATCTTTCTAACACTTCCTTAAGATGGGTTTTGCCCAAGTGTGTGTTTCCATGGTAGTCCTGAACTATGGCTGTAGCTAATATTTGAGGCACAACTATTCTGTGATAGGGCAATGTACACCACCCATTTGCCCCTTGTTTCCCCTTCTCTCTCAGATTGTATCTACTCTTTCTTGGCTTGAGTATATTGCAGCTCCAGGTGATTCAGAGGCTGCAAGACAAGAGCAGGCAGTGTATGTGGGAGTTTTTGATAATTAAGACGTTGGGGAATGAAGGCAGTGGCCAGGTCCTCAGATGGGGATCCCTCCTGTGGGGCTCTTTTTGCTCCAGCATCTGCCCTCTGATTTCCCTTAATGACAGGGCTGTGACTTGTCTGGTGTTCCTTGCAGTATATCACAGCCACTTTGATGGGCTCCCAAACTGCTTCTAGTAGTTCCAGAATCTGTGTACCATATTTAATGTCCTTTCTCCTGAGTTAATGAGTCCTTTTTGTTTGTATAAGCCTCCATGCCCATGCAGGGTAAGGAAGGTGTATTTGGAGTCTGTGTAGATGTTAATCTTGGCCCCAGCCCCAAGTTGTAGGGCTTGGGTGAGGGAATGAGTTTGGCCTTTTTGTGCTGATGTGTTATCCAGGAGATGCTGGGCTTCTACTGAGGTTTCAGAGGTCACTAGAGCATAACCCACTCACTGGTCACTGCCCTGAACAAAGTTACTCCCATCTGTGAAGAACTCCATGTCGGGATTTAGTAGTGGCTGGTCTTGGAGGTCCAGCCTGCTGGAATACACTTCTTGCAATGTCTCCAGGCAGTTATGGGCTGGAACCCCTGGCTCTATGGCAGGGTAGCAGGATTCAGGGTGTTTTTTTTTTTTTTGAGTTCCAGTTGGATGGATGGATTTTCTTTTTTTCTTCTTCTTCTTCTTCAGTGTCTATATCGTTTCTTTATTTTTCTAATTTTTAGAAAAAGTTTTAGATCACAGTAACACACATACACAATATAGGGAACTCCCATATACCCAACATCAAACCCTTTTCCCCTTTCCCGAGCAATGATCTTTTTACATGTTCATGTTATATTTGCTGCAGCTGATGTACAGATATTGAAATATAGCTTTCAAACTTGGTTCCATTTTGGTTTGCATTATGGTTTATATTCTTAGACTGTACAAATTTCTAAATTTTTAGCTTCCTTATGTTTTACATTATGGTTTACATTTTATTTTTTTTATTTTTATTTTTTTAAATTATTTATTTATTTTTAAAAATTACATTAAAAAAATATGAGGTCCCATTCAACTCCACCGCCCCCACCCCCCACTCCCCCCACAGCAACACTCTCTCCCATCATCATGACACACCAATTGCACCTGGTAAGTACATCTCTGAGCATCACTGCACCCCATAGTCAATGGTCCACATCATAGCCCACACTCTCCCACATTTGGATGGATGGATTTTCACATAACAGGGTTTGTCATTTAACCAGGTGGCTGTTAGTAAGCCCGTGTGTTCCTTTGGCTGCTAAGACTGTGACTACTGCATGTGGAACCTGAACATTCGTAGCCTGCCCAAGAGTTAATCTTACGGCTTCTGGTATTAACACTGGGCTACAGTGTCCAGTTATTTGGATAGATAGGCTACAGGTCTTTGCCAGGAACCCAGGTACTGCGTGAGTACTCCTACTGTGATGCCTTGGTAATTACGGACATAGAGGTAGAATGGTTTACTGAGATCTGGAAGCCTAAGGATTGGTGCTTTCATCTGAGCCTGCTTGAGAGTGGTAAAAGCATCTTTCTGTGGACTTTCCCAGAGCAGGGGATCACAATCTCCCCTCTTTGTGGCTTCATACAAAAGTATGTAAGGACCCCAAAACTGGGGATCCAAATGCAGCAGAATCCAGCCCCTCCGAGGATTTCTTGCAACTTTCAGTGAGTGCTGGGCTCAGGGAAGCTACAGACTGCTACTTTTCTTTCAGGTCCTAATTCACTGAGCCCCCGTGCTATTTTATAACCTAGATATTTGACCTGAGGTAGGCAGATTTGGGCTTTCCTTTTAGATACTGCATAACCCTTTTGTTGCAGATGTTTTAAGAGGGCATGTGTTCCACTAGCACAGTTTTGGTAGGTGGGGCTTCCAAGGATGAGGTTATCTACATATTGGAGGAGAAAACAATTATGGCTTTCTGTTTTAAAGGATTTGAGATCACTGGCCAGGGCTTGTCCAAAAATAGTGAGTGCATTTTTTAATTCCTGAGGGAGCCATGTGCAGGTTAGCTGTTGCTTTTTACCTGAGCTCGGATCATCCCACACAAAGGTGAAAATTGGGTGACTCCAGGGTGCTATGTGAATGCAGAAAAAGCCATCTTTAAGATCCAGGCATGAAAAGGAGACTGCCAATGAGGGTATCAAGCTGAGGAGAGTGTAAGTGTTGGGGACCTCTGGATGTAAGGTCACTATTACTAAGTTGACTGCTTGCAAGTCCTGGACTGGGCGGTAATCCCCATCAGCCTATTTAACTGGGAAGAGTGGGGTATTTCATGGAGATTGGCACAGCTTTAGTACACCTTCATTAAGCAATCTCTGAATATGTAACCAGACTTTTTCTTGTGCTTCAAGTGGAACTGGACATTGCTTTATGCTCACTGGGCTGACTGTGGGCTTTATTTCAACAATAATTGGAAGAATGTCATGTGCCTTCCCTGTTGGGTTGGCCTCTGCCCATATGTCGGGCACATCTTCAAAGGGTAGCTGTGTGGCCATACATTGGCTGACTTCACTGAGGCAGAACAGTCTCCATTCCTCCTGCAGAGGGAGGGTTAGTACTATTTTTGGAGGGTTTGGTTGTCCCAGTGTTAACATGGATTGTCCCCTGACATCAAAGGTAATCTGAGCTTGTAGTTTAGACAGCAGGTCCAAACCCAGGAGGGTGACTGGGCATTCTGGGAAATAGAGGAACTCGTGAGTGACTTCTTTACCCATAATGTTACGGTTCCTGGCTTGGAGGAAAGGCTTCTGGGTGCTTTTACCAGTTGCCCCTATGATAGTGGCTTGTCTTTTTGATAATGGCCTAACTGGCCTGGCCATTACAGAGTGTTGAGCCCCAGTGTTGATCATTATATGTATGGTGTGGCCCCCAATTTGGACTCTGCCCATAGGCTCTGCAGGGCAAAGAGAATAGGAGCCTGGTCTGTCCTAATAATCCTCAACAGAGCCCTCCATTCCTGCAAGTCCAATGAGCTGATTTGCGGGTTTTCCTTCTGAATTTTTGCAAACCCAGGGTTTAGTTTGCTATGCTCTGCTTGCTGTCCTGGCTAATGCTTTGGCTGCTTTCTTGGGGGTGACAGGGTTGAGTGGCCTGTTGGGGCACTCCTGCTTCCAGTGCCCTTCCTCCTTGCAGTACACACACTGATTTCACCCTAGGAGTGGGCCCCTCTCCTTGGGGCAGGGGCATCCCAGTTTACTTTCCTTGACACAGGATTGCTTCTTTTGTCTATTGCTGCTGTAAGAAGGTCTGCTTCCTTTTTCATTTTCCAGTTATCCTTTCTCCTGGTTTCTACATTGCAGTTGACAAAAACCTTGGTGGCTAACTCCATGAGCTGAAAAATATTCATACCAGTGAACCCATCTAACTTCTGCATCTTTCTTTGGATGTCAGCCTGTGATTGGGCAACAAATGTTGCATTGACCATTGTTTGGCTTTTGGGAATGTCCAGGTTAAAGGGTGTGTGTACATGAAATGCCTCACATAGTCACTTGTAGAATTGAGCTGGACTTTCATCGAGATTCTGTAGGACTTGCGTGGTCTTTGCCATGTTTACTGTCTTTCAGCTCCCAGCTCTGAACCCTTCAACTAAGGCCCTATGGAAAGTTTCTAGTCAGTTGAGCCTAGTCATGTCATTGGGATCCCCCTGGGGGTCCTCATCTGGGAACTGTGTGTGGGCATATTGATCACTGTCCAGGGTTCCCTCAGGTGGGTGCTCTTTGAGCTAGCTTAGGGCCCCTTGTGTGACTCACGTTCTCTCCTTGAAGTTGAGTAAGGTCATGAGGAGTTGTTTACAGTCAGCCCAGGTGGGTTTGTGGGTCTGTACGATGGGCTGGAAGAAGTCCGTCATGGCCTGAGGCTTCTCCAAGTATGGTGGGGGATGACTTTTCCAGTTAAAGGGATTGGTGGTAGTGAAGGGTTGTTACACGAATGTTCAGTTTCCTCCTTGAATCTGGTCATTGGTATTATAATAAATTGGAGCTCAGGCTTCAGAGAGAGGTAGCTGTAGGGCAGCCCTTCTCCCTGATCCACCTGTTCCCAGGGCTCTCTTTGGTCTGAGTTGTCATCTTTCAGCAACTCCTTCCTGAATGATGGTTGGCACTATGCTGCCAGGGGCCCAGGCTGGTGGAGACAGCAGTTGCAGAGGTGAAGAGGCTGCATTTTTTGGAGAAAGCAGCTGTGGGAGCAGTTGCAGAAGTGGCTGTGGGAGCAGCTGGGCCACGTTGCTTGGAGAAAGCAGCTGCAGAACTGGTTGTGGAAATGGCTGTGAGGTAGCACTACTCAGGGAGGAAGGCTGTGGAGACAGCTGTGGGGGCAGTGAAGTCACGCTGCTCAGGGAGGACGGCAGTGGAGTTGGTTGCGGGGGTGGCAAGATTGTGTTGCTTGGGAAAATCAGCTTATCCCCAGTCCTTGGTACTGGCCCAGTAGGAACAATCGCATAAGATGGTGGAAGGTCATTTTCATCTGGCCTTTCTAGAATGGGTGGACTGGCACTAGATTTGAGGCTCACTTCCTCTGGACCCTTTGTAAGGCACTTGTTTGGCCTGGTTCCTGTGACAGCACCTCTGGGCTTTTGTATCAGGTAAATCCTGGCTTCCTTAGTCATACATTTCCTTAACCAGAGCAAACTTTGACTCACAGTGTCCTGCCAGGCATTGATGTAGGGGAACTGGTTAGGGCACCCTGGTTTTCTGGTTACCATGTTGTGGACTTTACAGATGATCCAGGGCTCAAAAGTGCCCTCCTGGGACCAGCCCACACTGAAAGTTGGCATTCTAATTCACAAAGTGTTCTAAGCTTTCCTGGCTGGAAATACATCTCCATGCCATATACATCTCCATGGAATGCTCGGGGAAAGTTTTTCAGCATACAACCTAACGGAGTCTTACTTTGTGCGTTTCTCATATTTCCACTCTGTGTCATTGCTATATAACATTCACTCAGCCTTTTGCTGTGCCTGTCTCTGGCCATGTCCCTTGGGGGAACTTACAGTGCCTCTTAGCCTTAGCAGGTCAGTATAAACCCCTGACTCAGAAGAGGACCCCTTTGCAGGGAGGCCCCACAGACTGCCCTTGACCAGATGAGGTCACCATGGAACCGCTGATTGGGACTCTGCACTTCCCCCTCAGAAATATGTTTCTGTGCCTCACTCAGTCTCCACAATCACACACACAACCACCCTCCTTCCTTTCCTTTCTTGGACCTAGAGAAGACAGCTTCCTACCTTCTCCTCAGGAGTACTAGGGTCTTCTTCAAGAGCTGATCAGGCTCCCTTCCTTGTTTTCCAGAATTAGGCTTTTCCTGCACTATGCCCCCAGGGGTTTTATCAGTCTGATATGCGGAGCTCCTTACTTCATTCTCAGGGTCTCTCTTTTTTTTTTTTTTTTTTGTCTTTATCTATTTTTTTAATATTACATTAAAAAAATATGAGGTCCCTATATACCCCCCACCCCGCCCCCCCACTCCTCCCCCCATAACAACAACCTCCTCCATCATCATGAGACATTCATTGCATTTGGTGAATACATCTCTGAGCACCACTGCACCTCATGGTCAATGGTCTCAGGATCTCTTTTGAGCTTTCTGGTGCCTCTGGTTTCTCCAGGAGGGCTCTGTAGTCTACAACCTCTTTCTGGACTAAAAGGAGTCCAGGGGCACCCAGGGCTGGGGTTCTCCTGGGCTCTCCCAACCTTCTCAGAGGTGTCCGAGAGGGGCAATCAACTGTTACCACCTCTGGCCTTCTCAGTATATCCCAGATGAGCCCCCAGAGATGTTGTGACCGAGAGAAGTCAGGTGATCAAGGTATTGAAGGCCAGGATGTGAGAAATCTCTGAGAAGGAAGGTTTATTAATAGCTGGCTGGGCCTGGTGAACTTCAGTCCAAAAACACCAAGCCCTGAATAGGATTTCTGGTACCCTTTTATACAGAGGATGTAGGAGCTGGAAGTCAAACAGTGCATTTATGCAAAAAGGACTTTCTTTCTTAGTTTCTTAGAGTTTTAAGTGTTTGTCTGAGTGCCAGATAGGTTTTGAATTAACATATTCCCCACATTCCAGGTAAGCTTGAACTAACATATCCCCCACATTCCAGGTAAGCTTAAATTAACATATCACCCGCATTCCATCTGGATGTAAGTTCGAATACACATTCTGTCTGCATCCTCCCTGAATATCCAAAGCCTATAGAGCCTATATCACTTAATTGGCTTTCCAGGAACTAGGCATACTTAGATATAGAATTAGATAGTTTGAATTCATGCACAGGCCATATTAATAAAGATGTTAAAAATTTGGGGAAAAATAGCAAATGAAATCCAAGAGTATATAAAAAACTAGTACACCCTTAGAAAGTGGAGTATATTTCAGAATGGTTCAGTATCAGGCAATCTGGCTAACAATTCATCAGAATAAGAAAGATTGATATAGAAAAAACAATATGATACTAAGAATAATGCAACCATCATTGGTAGTGAAACTATGTAATATTTAAGAAAACTATTTAATGTAAGGAAGACAATTTTTCAATAGCTATAATCAAATTAAATAGAGACATGCTCAAATTATTTGCATTAAAGGTAAGCATAAGGTATGGATATTAGCTATTAAATTTCTTTGCAGGTTTTAGTTAGCGCATAGAGAAGAAGAAGAAGCACATGTATTTAAAATAAGAATATTTATTTGAAGATTGTATGACTGAAGACTTTAAAAAAAGAAATAGAAGGTGAAGGAATAAAGGAAGCAAGCAAGAAAAGCTCTAGAACATAAAAATCAAATACTAGAATTAGGAAATATGTTGTTAAGGTGTCTGGATCCAATATGCATATACTTAATTACATATAATTAGTAAATATACAAAATTATAAATGTGTATAATTAATGTTTTCCCCTATATTAGGAGCAAAAGTGGAAAAAATCTAATTTAAAAAAAAGATACTCTATGAACCTATAAGAATAAATCTATTTAAGGATAGCCACAGAATCTAAACCAAAACAATCAGAATATTTTCCTTGGACCTAAAACAAGACCTGGACTAAATGAAAAATAAGCAAGCCACTTAAAAAGGCAGTTTACAGAAGATAAAACACAATAGCCAATAACTCATAAAGAACCAGTCAACCTGTTTTGTAATCACAATGAGAAACTACTTAGCCCATAGACTTTGTAATTTTTAAATGTTACAATCCAGAATTGGTGAAGATATGAAGAAACTGGCCATCCTAAACATTATTGGCTAGACTATTAATTGATTACTACAAAGGTGGTAACCTGTCTTGAAACCTGAAAAGAGGTTACTTTTTGAGTTAATTCTTCCATACCAGAGGTTATTTAAATGAATGATATAGAGCTCTAGTCAGTTGTTCAAACAATTGTTTGTTTCACATATTTTACAAAACTAAAACAAGAATCAAGACAACATTTACTAAGCTCAGTTGTGGTTGGGACTCATGTAAAAGCTGAAGCAAGTTTCCTCCACAGAGGGCTGGAGATCAAAGCCAGGCTCTGTCAGGTAACATTTCAACCTTGGCCCACATGAGGACATAATGATGTGTTCCAGAAAGAGCAGAGGATTTTCAGTCAGAAAGTCCTGAGTAGAGATCCCCTTCTGCCCTCTAAATGGGAAATAATAATGATTTCTATTTTGAGCAGTGTTTGAAGTTTGAGATGACAATACATAGAAATAAAATGTGTGCATGTCATAAATGTATGTGTGTATGTAATTAATTTCATGTATAATAATATTTACCATGTATTAAGACATATGGAGACATGATTGTAAGGACTTTATCTATGTTAAATGGCTTAATTCCTCACAAAAATACTCTGAAATAATTACTTTTATTATGTCCATTCTACAAATGAGGAAACTGAGACAGAGGAACATTAAGTAACTTACTCAAGGTCAGAGAGCTTGTAAGGGCCAGAGCTGGAAAGTGGCTCTAGACTTCGCACCCTTAAACAATAAAATAATATGTTTATTGGCTATTGTGTTTTGTCTTCTGTGAACTGCCTCACTTCTTGGGTTTACAACAAAAGATTTATAACTGGCTTAGGAAATAGCATCTAACTAATAATAATAGCATATTCTAGCTTTCTAGTTAGCAGAAATTGATCTACATTCATTGTATTTTGTGAGAAATATAATCTGGAAGTGTATTCTTCCTACTTAGAGAAGTATTGTTTTATCTCCTCTCTTTCTACAAATTGATATTTTATTCTTTCTGTTATCTACCCCAATTTTCATACTCAGAGCATGGTTTCCTTTTCAAGTAAACAGCATATTTTTTGAATCTATCTTTTCCAAAAATATGTAATTTGCAAATTATTTGTTTTGCTTTTTAAGTTAGCTCACCCTTGTACAGAATATATAATCTTGTATACAGAAATTTTGTTTGCAACAAGTTCTTTAGGAACACACACTTTCCCATAACATGAGGCAAAACTGGATATTATTGTCAGTAACTATAGAAGAAAATAACTGACTTATGGATGATTGACAGCTTTTGCTTTCACTTCTCCCTCCCCCATTTGGCAATTTTTTTGCTCATTAGTCCTTTTCTCCCGAGGATAAGTAAGATCAGAAGAAAGATCAAGCTCAAATCAATCAGTTACATCTACTTGTCAGCAACTGAAATGAAAGGATGAAGGCTTGGTGGGCAAGGATTGGAAAACAATTTGAGGGATTATCTGTGAATTTCAATTGCCTTCTTTCTTCTGCTCTTCATTATCATGAAGAATGAAGAATCCAGAGTCTGGAAAGCTGGAAAACATAAAATGCTGGAGTGAGAAGGTACTTTACAGATAATTTTAACCAATCTTCTCTATGTCTAGATGAGGAAACTTAGGATCTGACTCAATGACACACAACTTGCTAACGGCAGATCTGGCTGCTCCTAGACATTCAGAAGTGTCTTATTGTTGAAAAAAAAAACCTAGCTGTTGGAGAAAAAATGGCGCTTACTGGGACACGGAGACTGAAATGACTATAGACAAAGAAGGATGTATTGAGAAGCTCTCCCAATGGAGGGGGTTTGAAGAACAGACTTCAGCACACACCCCCTCCTTGGAAGGGGGGAAATTGAATTTATACAGAACTTTCCTAGGTGGGTGAATGACAGTTGGTGGGAGTGGGTTGCAGGTCCGAATAAAGTGCAGGGGCCAATGGGAAGCCCTAGTGGTATAGCTTTTTCCTGATAGTGACTAGAAGATAGTGGGTTTAGGGAGTTACCGTTTCTTGGAATGCTGCGGGAGCAGATGTTTCTTTGTTCTGTAGGAATTTTATCTCCCTCTGATATATAGGTAGGAAAGGTTTCCATTTCCCTTTACTCCTGTCTCTATGTGGTTTCTTAATTTAACCTGTGGGGAAGTGCCATGCCCTTGGACATGTAGGCTTATGGGAGATGGGTTAGCCTTTCCCCAGTGCATATCAGGGGAAACTGAGCTAAAGCTTGTTAATTATTGCAAACCTCTAACACTAACCCTGTGTTAGTAACACTAACAATTTCATTTTAGATAACCAGTGGACTATTTTATGATAATATTTACAAAGTAGGTAAAGTCTCAAAAGGAGTGAGGCATGCTGGGAATATCCCTAGGAATCAGAAGGCTTAGGTCTATTTATGACTTAGTGCTATAGTAGCTGTGTTATCTTAGGGAAACACCCAAATTTCTATGTGCTTTACTTTCATTATCTTCAAGAAAGTCATAATTATCTATGCCTTGACTATCACAAGATTTTGCAGAGGGTCAAAGGATATAAAAATAATACTATATTAATGGTAATCGCTCACATTTTGGAGATCTGTCTATGTGTCAGATGAAGTGCTATATATGCAACATATATTATCTTAGTCTTTACAGCAACTTTACAACTCAGATAACATTGAAGATTTGGAAACTAAGACACTAAGAGAATGAATATTATGCTCCAGATCATAAGGCTAGTATGTGGGAAATACTTTGTAAACTTTAAAATGTACTACAATCTATGTGTGTGTGTGTGTGTGTGTGTTCATGTATCCCTTATTAGTGCCAAGACTGGTCATGTTCACTACTGAAAACCCGACAGTTGCCCTGTATTCTTGTTTGATCTGAAGTGGAGGTAGCATTTTGGGCATCTGCTGAAAATATGTCTCCTCAAAATAAATGAGTCAGGAAAGAATGTGGAAAATTTCTACAGCCAAGATGATGCCTAAGGAAATGACTAACTGAGAAGAATTTGGAGTATGGGATCTTATCAAATGTATAGTTTAAGGAAGATCAATCAGCCACTTTTATCTAAGATAGACTGACATAGAAGAAGGTGTACATCAATGAGATGATGTTTAGGAAACCCTTGAATAGTGTAAGGGCCCTTCTCATTGTTCTTTTGTCACCTTCAGGAGATTTCCAGGGGAGTCATTGGTGAATGGAGGGAAGGAAGCACAGGATATAATTCTTTCCTTGGTCTAAATAAATACTTAGCAATAGTATTTTTCTGAAATATGATTCTCATATCACAGAATATCAGAACTGAGATAGACTATAGAAAATGAATATCCATCATCAACTATAATTCTGGGTTGGGATGTAGACATCCCTTTTTATCCAGCCTGCTTTGTAGTTTTTGATATGAACTTAGCTTTGTGGCACAATTTCAACACTGCCCACTCTTCCATCCCATATTCACTCACTCAGGTATTCACTCAGTAAAGATTCATTGAATACCAGTTATATGACAGGCTGGGCAGGAAGACTACTAAGGTAAGGAAGACAGAGTCTCTGCCTTCAAAAGCGTTACTATTTAGTGTGGGAGATGGATGTGTACATAGACAACTGCAACCCAGTGTGATGTGGGCACCAGGGTATTCTATAGAAGGGAGGTTGGCAACCTACAAGCAACAGACCAAATATGGCCCACCATCTGTTTTTGTAGATAAAATCTCATTGGAACATAGCCATGCCCATTTGTTTATGTATTAGCAATGACTGATTTGAACTACAATGACAGAGTTGAGTCATTATAACAGGGTCTGTCCCACAAAGACCTTTCCAGAAAAAGGTAACAGACCTCTGCTCTACAGGATAAAGCACTTTTCACAGGCTTGGAAGAGTGGCAGTGAGACTCTATGCCAGTGCTTCTCAAACATGGCTGCACATTAGAGTCACTTCAGGAACTTTTAAAAAATACTGATGCTCAGTGAGTGCCGTTATCAATATGTTGATCTAAGACATCCCATGAAAAAATCTCCCCAGAGATTCAGCAAATAAAATTATAAATTACACATGATTAGAATGCTGGAGGACAGTATGCTGAAATGAAGAAAAAGAAAAATATCAGGAAGGAAGTTCCCATCTCATACCCCCTGGTCCACTTCCATCACCCTCACTTAGTCACATGCTACTTGAGAGTTGCTCAAAGATAGTTGCCAGGGTCCTTCCCGCTGAGGATACAGACTATAAATCACCCAAAGCAATGAGTTAGAACCCCATGCATATTCAGGGTCAGGGACCCAAGTCCACGGAGACCAGGGTGGAACATAAGCCACTGAGGAGTGCTGCATACAAAAGAGCCTCTAGAGGGAGAGAAAGGAAAGAGAGAGAGAGAGAGAAAGAGAGCACAAGAACATAGTAGAATGATGACTGACAAGTGGTGCACTCACTCAATCCGGTTTTTGTTGACTGGACCATCTAAACTCAAAATAGACTTTTCTGCATTGAGTCACCTTTCTGGATTGACTCAACATGGCTTCCAGGGCATGATATCCTAATGGGGAAGAAACCAGAGCAGAAAAGGCATACAGAGAATAAAAGGGGTGGGGTTACACTGAATTGCTGTAAGACTGGAGGGTTCCAGAACTGAAAAGCGTAGTAAAATGTGGCAATGAATGGAGAATATTTTAAAAGACAATAGTAGCTGTGGAAAAATTCTGCACAAAAACAAACAGCACAGATCAAGATTCTCAGAGAAGGAGCAGAGGAAAGGAAGCTCTCTCCTGAAGGTGAAACAATTGCATAAACATTTTTTCAAAATTGTACCATATATCCAGGGCAAGAATCTGAAGAAAAACTGCTGAGAAAATCTGAGCACTTAAACACAGGCTATTCTAAAGGACTCAAATAATTTGAACCAAGCCTCAAAGAAGAGCTTTAACACAAAGCCAATCAACAGTAAAACCCTAGACAAAAGGGAGAAACTGACCTTCAAATTTAACTCATCAAGATACTTAAGCATTGCTTTCAGTTTCTTGTTTTCCATGGCTTTTTCTGTCATTATCTGAATTTCATTTTTTTTAAAGGACTATAGTAAGTGGATTAAAACCCACCCTGAATTAGGTAGGTCATATCTTAAGTTAAAGTCCTAGTCACCAAAAGATCATACTTACACTGGCTTCATACCCACAGGAAAAGATTAACTTTTAAAACATACTTTTCCAGGGTCCATATAACTTAAAACCATGAAAATTGGTATACTTTCAAATTAGTAGGTTATTTAATATAAACCCCAGTTTAACTGCAAAGAAGGTATTTAAAATATATATACAGAAACAAAAATGAGAAAGGGATCAGTAAGATAGATCACAAAAGATCAAATACACAGAAAAGGAGTTTACAATAAATGAAAAGGGGGACGAACATATGAATATAAAAACCAGGTGACAAAATGGCTGAAGTAAGTACTGCCTTTACAAGAATAACTCTGGACTTACAGGTGTTCTACTATGGAACTATTGTGGTTAGTAATGGAAGAAATTGTAACACCAATATGGAGAAAGTGGCCACAGTAGCTGCTGAGGGTAGGGAGAGGGAAGAAGAGATATGATGTGGGGGCATTTTCAGGACTTGGAGTTGCCCTGGGTGGTACTGCAGGGACAGATGCTGGACATTGTTTGTCCTGCCATGGCCCACTGGGTATACTAGGGGAGAGTGTGAACTACAATGTAAACCACTATCCATGTGGTGCAGCAGTGTTCCAAAATGTCTTCACCAAATGCAATGAGTATGTCACAATGATGAAAGAGGTTGTTGATGTAGGAGGATTGGGGTGAGGGGGGTGGGAGGTATATGGGGACCTCATATTTTTTTAATGTAACATTTAAAAAAATAAAGAAAACAAAAAAATAACTCTGAATGTTAATGAATTAAACTCCCCAATCAAAAGACACAGATTGAAAGAATGGATAAAAAAATCCATGATACAACTATATGTTGTTTGAAAGAGAATCACCTTAGATCCAAAGACACAAATAGAGGAAAATGAAAGATTGGGAAAAAATATTTGATGCAAATAGTAACCAAAATAGAACTAAGGTGGCTATACTAATATTGGACAAAGACACTTTAAGTCAAAAGCTGTTATAAGAGATAAAGAAGGACAATGCATATTAATAAAATGGGCAATCCACCAAGAAGAAATAACTATCATGTTTATTTATGCTTCTAAATGCAGTATCCCAGAATACATGAGGTGAACACTGGAAAAGCTGAAGGGAAAAATAAACACCTCTGTAATAATAGCTGGAGACTTCAATATACTACTGTCACCAATAGATAGAACACCTCAGAAGATAATAGGGAAACAGAGAACTTGAATAAAATGATAAATGAACTACACCTAACAGATATATCAGATATATCAGAATATTGCACTCCAAACAGCAGGATATACATTCTACTCAAGTGCACATGGATCATTCTCCAGGATAAAACACATATTGGGTTACAAAATAAGTCTCAATAAATTTAGAGAGATTGAAATCATACAAAGCATATTTTCTGACTATAATGAACTGAATCTGGAAATCATTAATAGGCAGAGAACTTAAAAACAATCAGTGGGTCAAAGAAGAAATTGCAGAATAATGAAAGTGCCTTAAGAATGATTGAAGTGCTGATACACAAATATGTGGTTACACTGAATACCACTGATTGTACACTTTCAATGGATTTATAATTTATTTTTATGTACCAATAAAATTGATTTGTTAAAAAAAAGTTAGGGAATGCAGCGAAGGTAATTCTAAGAGAGAATTTTATAGCCCTAAACACTTATGTTAAAAAGAAGACCGAGTTCAAAATAAAGACCTAACTGCACACCTGGAGGAACTATTAAAAAAACCAGAGTGAACTAATCCAAACAGAAGCAGAAGGAAAAGAAGTAACAATGATTAGAGCAGAAATAAATGAAATTGAGAATCAAAACAATAAAGAAAATCAGCAAAGCCAAAAGTTGGTTCTTTGAAAATATCAATAAAATTGACAAAGCTTTAGCTAGACTGACAAAGAATAAAAAATAGAAGATGCAAATAAATAAAATGAGAAATGGGAGGGAAAGTATTATTAATTATCCTTTTAAAATAAAGTCCGTATAATGTATCTCATAAGAGGCTACTATGAACAACTATGTGCCAACAAATCAGGCAACCTATATGAAATAGATACATTCTTAGAAAAATAAACAACTAACTCAACAAGTACTCAACACTAACTCAACAAGAAATAGAAGACTTCAACAGACCAATACCTGGTAAAGAGATTGAGTCACAAAAAGTCTCCCAACAAAGAAAAGCCCAGGACCAGATGGCTTCAGGTGAATTCTACCAATCATTCCAAGTAAAATCAATACCAATCCTGTTCAAACTGCTCCAAAAAAGTGAAGGGAAGCAAACACTACCTAACTCATTCCAAGAGGCCAATATTACCATAATACCAAAGTCAGATAAAGATACTACAAGAAAATTGTAGACCAATTTTTCCTATGAACATAGATGCAAAATTCCTCAACAAAAAAATGCAAAAAAATCCAGCAGCACATTAAAATAATTATACACCATGCTAGAGTGGGTTTTATCCCATGTATGAAAGGGTGGATCAACATAAATTAATTAATGTAATAAACTACATTTTAAAAAAGGGTAAAAAAACCCATGATCATCTCCTTGGTCATGGAAAAGGCATTTGATAAACTAATGTCCTTTCTTGATAAAAGCAGTCCAAAATGTAGGAATAGAAGGAAACTTCCTTGACATGTTAAAGGGCATATATAAAAAAACCACAGCTAACATCACACAAATGGTGAAAGACTGAAAAATTTCCTCTATGACAGGGGTTCTTAAACTTTTTTGTTCCACAGACCCTTTTGCCAGTCAGGTGAAAACCACAGACCACTTACTAAGTCCACATTTCTATTCAAGCTCCCAGACTCCTGGTTAAGAATCCCTGCTCTAAGATCTGGAATATGACAAGAATGCCCATTGTCACCACTATTATTAAACATTTTATTGGTATTTCCAGCCATAGAAGTTAGGCAAGGAAAAGAAAAGGCATACAAATTAGAAAAGAAGAAATAAACTTTCACTATTCAGATGACATGATCCTCTATATAGAAAGTCCCCCAAAAATCCATAACAAAGTCACTAGAGTTAATAATCGAATTCAGCAAAGTGGCAGTGTACAAGAACAAAGCATAAAAATCAGTAGAGTTTCTCTACACTTGTATTACAATATGAGGAGGAAATCAAGGAAAAAATTCCATTTACAATAGCAACTAAAAGAATCAAATTTCTAGGAATAAAGTTAACTAAAGATGTAAAGAACTTGTACACCATAATCTACAAAACGTTTCTAAAAGAAATGAAAGAAGACCTCAGTGAAAGGAAGGGTATTCTATGTTCATGGGTCAGAATACTAGATGTCATTTAGATGTCAATTCTACCCAACATGATTTACAGATTCAATACAAACCCAATCAAAATTATAACTGCTCATTTTGCAGAAATGGAAAGGTCAACTGTCAAATTTATTTAGAAGAGCAAGTGGCCCTGAATAGGCTAATACATCTTGAAAAAGTAGAAAGAAGTTGGAGGATACAAACTTGCTGAATTTAGATCATATTACAAAGCTATGGTGGTCAGAACAGCATGTACTGGCATAAAGAAAGATATATTGACAAATGTAATTGAACTGAGAGTTCAAAAATAGATTCTCACATTTTTAGCCAATTGATTTTATAATATGTATATTTTATTAGAGAAGTCATGAACTTACAAAGCAATCATCTATAATGTGCATAATTCCTATAGAACACCCCTCTACCAACACCTTACAATATTATGGAAGAACATCATCAGACTATAACCCCTGACTATGGCCCATAGCATGCATCTAGTATATTTAATATATTTCCACACACCCTGTATTATTAACACCATATATTAACTATAGCCCATAAGTTATATTAATTGTATTTTCCCATGCTTCATTGTATTCTTACCACCTTGTAATAGTGACTTAAATTTGTTCTAGTTCTTGGAAGAATATTCTTGTATTTGTAATATTAACTATAATCCTCATCCACCTCCAGGTTCACTGTTATTCATTTCCTAGATTATTCTCTATCTTTCTTTTAATTGACATTTACATCCATAGACTACCACTTTCACTACCCCAATCACATTTATAACTCAGCAGCAATAGTTATACTCACTATAATGTGTTATCATCAACTCTATCCATTTCCACACTTATATAGCAAGACAGTTAAATATTCTGTATAGATTAAGTATCAGTGCCCTTTCGCAATCTTCATCCTATTTGCTAGGAACCTATACCCTAGGGTTTATGTTTATTCTTGCATTTAGTTCATATTAATGAAACCATAAAATATTTGCCCTTTTGTGTATAGTCAATTGGGCTTTTTTTGTTGTTGTTGTTTCTTTTTATTATCTTTTTTAAAAGATACATAGATCACACAAATGTTACATTAAAAAATATGAAGTTCCCATAGACCTCACTCCCCACACACCCCCCCTCCTACATTGATGACTTCTTTCATTAGTGTGGTGCATTCATTGCATTTGATGAGTACATTTTGGGACATTGCTATATAGTATGAATTATAGTTTATGTTGTAGCTTACACTCTTTCCCAGTCCATTCAGTGGGTTATGGCAGGATATATAATGTCCTGCATCTGTCCCTACAGTATCATTGAGGACAACTCCAAGCCCCAAATATACCCCCATAGGATACCTTTTTCCCTCTCCCTGCCTTCAACTACTCCCATGGCCATTGTCTCCACATCAATGATATAATTTCTTCCATTGTTATAGTCACAATACTTCTATAGTAGAATTTCAGTAAGTTCACTCTAATCTATATTTTATTCCTCCATCCTGAGGACCCTGGGATGTTTATGTCCACTTTATCTCTAAATCAAGAGGGGGTTTAGATCCCACATGGCTGATGGAAGAAATTGTCCTGCTTGCAGCTGTAGATTCTCTCAGTTCCCCAGTGTAGTGGTTGAGCATCCTCACCTCCCTGTTAGCTGACCTGGGTAAGTTCAATGAACCGAAGAGTAGGTATGGCAACTCTGCTGAGGCCCAGGGCCCAGCTGGCACATAAACAGTCCAGAGTATAAAGCAACCCAAGTGCCAATCACAGTTCCAGTAAAAGTGACAGAAGAGGCATACATAGAGAGGTCACATTTGAATTCAATGCCATCACACTGAGGAACACAAATTCCAAAGTAGGACCCACTGACAAGGCACTGAAGTCCAGAGCCAACTGCCATGACCATAGAACCTGGGTATCTCTGTAGCCCTCAGGAGCACCACTACCTGGGGTTGTATCTACTTTGGCTGTCTCTGAGATCCTGCTGAGAGGTGCAAACGCATGACCCCTTTGATGACCTCCCAACTCATTTGAAGTTCTCTTAGCCATATAAACTCATTTGTCTTTACCCTTTTCTCCTTTTATTCAAGATCTTTTTCTAGTTGCATCACCAGCTGGTGATGGAAGGGATCCTTCAGCACCAGGGAGGCTCATCCCTGGGAGTCATGTCCAATGCTGGTGAGAAGGTAATGCATTTACATGCTGGGTTTGGCTTAGAGAGTGGCCATGTTTGAGCAGCATGGAGGCTCTCAGGAGGTAACTCTTAGGCACCCTGAAGCTCTAGGTCTAGTTGAAATTTCAAGCACACAGGCTCATGAGCATAATCATCAGTAACAAGGGCATATCATTGGACCACCCTTCTTTATTGGTCTCTGCCTTGGACTTGGGAGATTGTAGCTGCTCCATCGGGAAGTTCAGCAGCATTTCCGGGAATGGGAACCCAGCACTCCCTCAGTTCTTGTGCGAAACTCTACCTCCTATGTCAATACCCAACAAACATATGAACATATCTGTATACCCTATATGCATGCCCTGGAGAACTCCCTCCCACCCATGCATCCCCCATCAATGACACCACACATCAGTGCTCCTCCCCTGCCATAGGTGAACCCCTCTGTGATCCAAAATTTCTTCCAAAATGAAGTCTAATATATTGCCAAATTCAATTAAGAAGAAAATGAAGTAGTAATGATAGGTTTAAAGATTAGAAATAGGATACATAATAATTTAGAAAATCTAAAATAAAGTAAAAAATAAATTGGGGTATTCAAAAATAAAAAATATCATAAAAATTTTTTTTGACATTTTTCCTTTCATCACTGAAATAGGTGTTGTCTTGTATGTACAGTGGCAAGGCATGTCTTCCCTTTCTTCTTCAGTGTCTACACCTTTTTTTTATTATGTCTTCAAAAAAGTTTTAGGTCACAGTAAAGTCACATATAGAATATAGGGATCTCCCATATACCCAACATCAATCCCTTTTCCTTCTTCCCCAGCAATGATCTTTTTACATGCTACATTTGCTGCAAACTGATGTATATATATTTAAACATAGCTACTAATCATGGTTCCATTATGGTTTACATCATGGTTTCCATTTTAGACTGTACACTTTTACAAATTTTTGGTTCCATTGTGATTTACATTATGGTTTACATTTTAGACTATAAACCTTTATCTAATTTTGGTGATATTTAACATGGCCTGTATCCATCATTGCAAGGTCATGCAAAACACTTCCATTGCCCCCCAGTTATCCCGTCTTCCAACTATTCTATTCCTCTCCCCCTTTCCCCTCGGGGCCCACAGTGACAACCAAGCTTCACTGCTTGAAGGACAGGATTCATAGATAACTTGCAACAATGCTGAGGGCTTGACACACTAGCCTGTTCTCCTTCACTGGGAGTCATCCATGCTATTGAGAGACACCCTCCCCTCTGTTTGAGAACATCAGGCCTCCCCAGGATTGGGGCATAACACCTTCCTACTCATTGTATGGGTCTCCACCCACTGATATAACACACTATGACAAGATGAGCACTTACTCCCTAGAAGCCTGCCCCTGGTGCACTCTGTTCCAGATGCCCCCCATCGAACACCTGATACCAGTAACCCTTGCTTATTATATTTTCTAAAGAGTTTTCTCAACATTATTGTATGAACCACATACCTGACAACCTTTTGTGTTCACTTGCCCATCCCCCCAACTTCCCCCCAATTCCTTGGACCATCTAACCCATCCCTGCAACCCTAGCCTCCCCTCAAGCCTGTAAAGCCCAACCCAATAGTATCCCTATGTCCCTGTCTTATCCCTTAACTGCACAACTACTTACCTCCACTTTATAATAGATTTTGCCCATGTGGGCATTGACTCACAACCTTCTTGCCAATTCCACTCAAATGGGGAAAATATTCTCTTCAGCAAATGGTGCTGGGGAATTGGATATCCATCCATGGGCAAAATAATGAATGAGGACTCCTATCTCACGCCATATACAAAAATGACCTCAAAATGTATAAAAGACCTAATTATAAGAACAAGGACCATAAAACCCTAGAAAATTTAGGGAAGCATCTTCCAAATTTTGTGTTAGGTAATTGTTTTTTAGACTTAATACCTAAAGAACAAACAATGAAAGAAAAAATAGATAAATGAGACCTCCTCAAAATTAAAACTTTTATGATAAGAGGACTTTGCCACAAAAGTGAAGAGATGATCACTAGATGGGAGAAAATATTTGGAAGCCAAGTAACTGTTAAGGGTTTCGTATCTAGAATATATAAAGAAATTCTACTGGGAAATTTGTGTGGTTCAACCAGTTGGGCTCCCATCTACCATATAGGAGGTCCAGGGTTCAATGACCAGGGCCTCCTGATGAGGGCAAGCTGGCCTATGCAGTGACCTGGCCCACACAGTGCCAGCCTGTGCCTGAATGCTGTCCTGTGCAGGAGTGCCCCCTTTGTGGGAATACCACCCAGCTCAGGAAAGCTGCCCCATGCAGGAGTACAGGCCGACACTGAGAGCTGACATGGCAAGACACAACAGGAGACACAGAGGACAGACAATAAGAAGACGTAGCAGAACAGGGAGTTGAGGTGGCACAAGAGAATAATTGCCTCTCTCCCACTCTGGAAGGTCTCATGATTGGTTCCTAGAGCTGCCTAATGAGAATACAAGCAGACACAGAAGAACACACAGCAAATGCACACAGAGAGCAGACAACAGGGCAATGGGGTGGGAGGCTGGGAAATAAAATAAATCTTTAAAGGAAAAAAGTAATTCTATATTCAAACAGCCCATTTTAAAAATGGGCAAAAATCTTGAATAGACATTTCTCCAAAGAGGATATACAAATGGCTAAGAAACACATGAAAAGATCTTCAACATCACTAGCTATTAGGGAAAGACAATAAAAACAATGAGATATCATTTCATACCCACAAGAATGGCTATTATTAAAAAAACAAAAGTTTAAGTGTTGGGGAGGATGTGGAGAAATGGGAACATTCATTCATTGCTGGTTGGGAATATAAAATGGTGCAGCCACTGTGAAAGACAGTTTGGCAGTTCCTCAGGAAGCTAAGTATAAAACTACCATATGAATCAGAAATCCACTACTAAATATATACCCCAAAGAATTAAAAGCAGGGACTTGAACAGATACCAATGCTCATAGTGGGACTATTCACAATTGCCAAAAGATGGAAACTTCCCAAGTCCATCAACCTATAAATGAATAAACAAAATGTGGTATATATATATGCGGTCACCCCTCGGGCTGAAGTGTGGTTTGCTGGCCTGGCAGGGGAGCGGCCGCGGTAGGCCTAATTCCGCTGCCCCCATAATAGGGTGGTTGGTCGGGCCCACCGCCACCCCTGAAGGAAGCTCGGCATGGGCGCAGAGTGCCCTCGGGTCTCCCCTTCTCGGCAGCCATGCTTCCGCGGCCACCCCTCCTCCCAGATGGCGCCACCCGATGCCTTGTGGGGCGGCACCCTTCTTCTTCCTTCTCCCTGCGCAGGCGCAGGGCAGAAAATTCCAGTCTGCCCTTTTCCCCTCCCCCGACAGCAGCAACAGCCAGGCGTGGGCGGAGAAATCCAGCCTGCCCTTTTCCCTTCCCCCGACAGCAGCAATAGCCAGGCGTGGGCGGGAAACTCAAGTCTGCCCTCCACCCCAGCAACAGCAGCCACCAATCCCTAAACCCTGCCCCTTCCCCCAGCAACAGCGACAGCCAATCCCTAACCACCACCCCTCCCCCGTCCAGTACCGCCCACTGACCTTTCGCCGGCAACCAATCAGAACAGGGCGTGGCTTCGACCAATCAGCCTTCCCCAGCCCCTATAAAACTGTTGCCTCTCCCTCAGTAAAGTGGACTTGCGTGTTTACCTTGTCTCCGCGGTAGTTCTTCTGCCGTGCGCCCTCCAGTCCTGAGAGCCCCCGACAAGGGCCTGGCCTCCCTTGTCCCCAGTTCATCGCCTGCTTCTCCGGGCGACCCCTTCGTCGCCGGCTTCGCCGGGTGACCCCGTCAGCCGAACCGCGCAACCCCTTGTGAGACCGATCCCTCATCTGCTGCCGGACCGATCCCTCGACCCAGGTGGGACCGACCCCCCGTCCCAAGCGGGACCGACCCCTCGTCCAGAGCTGGACCGACCCCTCGTCCGCAGCCAGACCCCACCTCTACCGACCGAGCAAGCCGCCGCATATATATATACACACAGTGAAATAGTATTAGCCAGAAAAAGGAAATCTTTTGATGTGTGCAACAATATGGATGAAGCTTAAGAACATTATGCTGTGTGAAATAAGTCACAGACTAAGGGACAAATAGTATATGATCTCACTGACATGAACTAATTATAAAATGCAAATTTATAGAGTGAGAGTCTAGAATATAGGTTACAAGGGAATAGATTGGGTTTAGAGAATGGGGAGCTGAGGCTTAATTTGTACAGAATTTCTATTTAGGTTGGTTATAAAGATTTGGGAATGGATTGTCATCATAGTACCACATTATTGTGAGTCTGGATAAAAGCACTTAATTATACAGGTCAATGTGGTGAAAAGGAGAAACTTTAGGTCATATATATTATTAGAATAAAAATTAAAAGATAAAACATAAGATTGTATAATCCACTGAACCATATTGCAGATGATGGACTATGTTAATAGTACAAGTATAAAATGTTCTTTCTTGAATTATATCAAATGCGTGACACTAAATCAAGGTATCGATAATTGAGAGGCATATGGGAAAATACACCCAATGAAAATTATGGACAATAGTTAACAGTACTATTTTAATAATCTTCCATTAACTATAGCAACTGTTACTACTGTTTAAAAAATTCTACGATTTTAAAAAGTGCTATCATCAATTGTAAGAAATGTTCCACATCATTGCAAAGTGGTGGTGGTGGGTGGGGTGGTACATGGGAATGCTGTCTTTTATGCATGATTGTTCTGTAAACCTAAACTTCTCTAATAAAAAAATTAAACAAAGCTAACCGATAAATTCCACAAAATATGGAAAGATTAAAAACAAACAAAAAAACCTGATGCCCAGACTCTACTTTAAGAGGTTCTAATTCAATGGACTTGGAATGAGACCAAGCATGGTATTTTTTTTTAAACTTTCCTAATGTGATAATGTACAACCAAGGTAGAAATCCTTGCTCTCGAGAAAGTTGCAACTTGAATTGAGACCCGGAGATAATGATATGTACCAGGCACCAGAAAAGGGGCTGAGGATATTCCAGAGAAAGGAAATAGCATGTGCAAGATCCAGGGCAGAGAGAGAATATGGTCCATCCAGGGAACTTCAATTGGTTCTATAGAGGGAGAGTCTGCAGGGAACATCGTGAAAGTTCTCATATATCCCATTAAAAATCGCTGGAGTGTATCTTGTACAGAAAAGTGTGGAGTGTGTGTAACTGAAGGTTTTAAGCAGAGAGGGTGGCATGGTCAAATTTGCATTAGAATAGTATAAGTAGGTGCATGTGGTACAGATTTATGGGGTGGGAGGCAGGAAGCAAGCGTGGTGATACTGCAAGACATTGGAGGCAAGCTGAGAAATTAGGATGCCAAACTCAGACCCCACTAAGACTATTTCCCATGTACCTGGGTCTGAATTTAGAAGATGGGGCCTAATTGTTCCATCTGAAACCTCTGTAAGTGCCTACCACCACTCAGTCAACTCCTGCCTCCACTTTCCTTTACCCTTGATACAATTTGGGCAGGTTTCCCTCTATACTCCACACTAAGCCTTTTGAGGGGGAGTCTACGTTCTGGCCACCTCATCCTCTTTTGTCTCCCTGTGCATGTCTAGCAGAATGCTTGGCACATGGGAGAGCCAACGGGAAACCTCTTTTTTTTGCAAGTGAGGAAAATGACTGGCACAAGTCCCCAGAAGCCTCCCAAGAAGAGCTTGAACCAGCACCCCTGGAACTTGACTCAGACTTTGGAGATGTTTCCAAAACATCTGGGGAATGGTCTGTTGTTAATGCACAGGTTTGAGTGACAGGGTCCCATCTGGCCCCTGTCGCTGACTGCTGTGCCACCCCTTACCTAACCACTCCCCGCCCTAGTATTTCTTCTGGGAAGAGCTGCTACAGGGTCAGGCAATTTATTTATTTATTTATTTATTTAGGTTTTGTGATAGAGTATACTTTTTTTCCCCCTCTTTATTTTCTTTTAAATGTTACATTCAAAAAATATGAGGTCCCCATATCCCCCCCCAGTCCCCCTACCCCACTCCTCCCACATCAACAACCTCTTCCATCGTCATGGCACATTCACTGCACCTGGTGAATACATTTTGGAGCACTGCTGCACCACAGGGACAGTGGTCTACATTGTAGGCTACACTCTCCCCCAGTCCACCCAGTGGGCCATGGCAGGGCACGAAATGTCCAGTATCTGTCCCTGCAGCACCACCCAGGACAACTCCAAACAGGGTCAGGCAATTTAAACAGGACGTCGGGAGCCAGCAGAGTGCCAGGCAAAGTGGTGCTCAGTTAACGCAAGCATCTGTTTTGCTCACCTTCACTGAGGACAATTTCACAATAATTCCCAGTAAGTTTGCGGCGGCTTGCTCGGTCGGTAGAGGTGGGGTCTGGCTGCGGATGAGGGGTCGGTCCAGCTCTGGACGAGGGGTCGGTCCCGCTTGGGACGAGGGGTCGGTCCCACTTGGGACGAGGGGTCGGTCCGGCAGCAGACGAGGGGTCGGTCTCACAAGGGGTTGCGCGGTTCAGCTGACGGGGTCGCCCGGCGAAGCCGGCGACGAGGGGGTCGCCCGGAGAAGCAGGTGACGAACTGGTGACAAGGGAGGCCAGGCCCTTGTCGGGGGCTCTCAGGACTTGAGGGCGCACGGCAGAAAAACTACCACGGAGACAAGGTAAACACGCAAGTCCACTTTATTGAGGGAGAGGCAACAGTTTTATAGGGGCTGGGGAAGGCTGATTGGTCGAAGCCACGCCCTGTTCTGATTGGTTGCCGGCGAAAGGTCAGTGGGCGGTACTGGACGGGGGAGGGGTGGTGGTTAGGGATTGGCTGTCACTGTTGCTGGGGGAAGGGGCAGGGTTTAGGGATTGGTGGCTGCTGTTGCTGGGGTGGAGGGCAGACTTGAGTTTCCCGCCCACGCCTGGCTGTTGCTGCTGTCGGGGGAAGGGAAAAGGGCGGGCTGGATTTTTCTTCCCACGCCTGGCTGTTGCTGCTGTCGGGGGAGGGGAAAAGGGCAGACTGGAATTTTCCGCCCTGCGCCTGCGCAGGGAGAAAGAAGAAGAAGGGTGCCGCCCCACAGGCTTCGTGTGGCGCCATCCGGGAGGAGGGGCGGCCGCGGAAGCATGGCTGCCGAGAAGGGGAGACCCGACGGCACTCTGCGCCCATGCCGAGCTTCCTTCAGGGGTGGCGGTGGGCCCGACCAACACCCTATTATGGGGGCAGCGGTTTGGAATAGGCCTACCACGGCCGCTGCCCCTCGCCAGGCCAGCAGACCACACTTCAGTCCGAGGGGTGACCGCAAAGTTCATTTCATTCATTTGAGTTCTCTTCTTTCTCTCCTGCCACTTGTTCTTTTATGTTATCACTTATTTATGTCCCTCCTTCTATTGGCAACCTATCCACCTAGCTACTATCCAGACAATATACTTTTATTTATCTCTTATGAACTCGAATCTCCTGGTATTTCTGTTTGTGGGGGGGAAAGAGAAGTATTTATGTTATTTTTAACAATGGAGCTAGATTTCCTCTTGGTGTGTGTGGGGGGTGCAGGGGATGACCAGATTCTAAAACACCAGGAATTTCAGTGAGCTCAACTGGGCAAGAGCAGTCTCTTCCTCCTTTCAGTGCGAACAGCCACTGCTCAATTTAGAGTGATTCAAAAAGCAGGGGGGAAGATAATGCGGAGTTCATGCTGTTAGGAACAATCACTCTGCTTGGAGACATATGTAGCCACAGAAGGCTGAAGAGATCACAGTAGCTCAAGGCGCTGGAAGATAAAAGGGACAGCGTTGCCAGTCGGGACCCCAGAGAGGGGCCTCCACTTGCATACACACCCGGGCAACTTTCATTGCTACAGCCTTTTCTCTTCTTCGTTTCTTGCTTTTTTATTTTTTAATATGAATTTGTTTAATGAAACTTGGGTGAATTTAGGGCAAGAGAAGGAAACGGAGGCTTCTGGGAGGGTGTTTTGTGTCAATGCTCAAGGACCTAATCATCATTTTACATATTTGGGGTATGTGGCATACAGATCTTATTTTCTCCTTTAATTTAACATAAAAATCATAAAAATAAATGCTCCTGTAAAGGCAAGACAATGAGTGTCTTAATGCAAGCCATCAGTGGCCTGAAGCTACAGGCAAACCTAGTCGCAAAGACTAATTCTGGCCCTTACGTAACTGTGGACATTGGACAATGCTTTCTGCATCCCAGAGGATAATAGTCTCTAACTTTTGCAATTTTTGAAAGCATCATCAATATTTTGAAAGCATCATGAATATTAAATACCAGATGGAGTTGTTGGTAAGAACTGGTGCTCAAAACATCTACCTCAATTCTTGTTCTCATTGATATTTTCATAACTTTAGGAAAGCCATTAAAAGAATTAAATAAGGTAACATACTAACTTTTTTGTAACTTGTGAAGTGCTTTATAAATGTGAGAGGCTTTAGTTATTGCACACTTTTTTAGTTTATATAACTTATTTCTATAAACAACAGTAAATGCAACCTGTGGATTGAGTGCCTGTTATATGGCAAGTCCTTTACTAGGAACTTTTAAAATGCATACTTTCTAATTATTGCAACTACTCTGTGTAGGATGTTAAGATCATTTCTATGGGTTGGATAGCAGAACGGGGTCATCAGCAGATGGCACTTCACATTTATTCCTCACTTAAAAATATGTTGATCTCTGTTCTAAATGCTTTAGATTTATTACTTTACGTAATGCTCTCATCAACCCTGTGAGATAAGTACAGTTATCCTCATTTTACAGAGGAAGAAACTGAGGTACAGAGAAACTAAGTCACTTGTCCAAGGTCATACAATTAATAATTGATGGAATAAGATTCAAAGGCAGGCAGTCTGACTCTAAAGCCTGCAGTCTTACCCATAATATATATGACCTGGTCAACTAACAAGGTGATGATGATGGACAACGTTCTTCCCAAGGAACAGAGAGAGCCTGCAACTGCAAGGAAGAGAGTCCACACATCTGCCCATGGGGTCTAAGCCCCCTCCCAATTAGAGGCAGAGTGGGCATCACCTCAAAATTGGGGAATGAACAATGGACTGAAGTAGACTTATTATTCCATTATAAAAACAATGGAATTATTATTATTCCATTATAGACTTATTGTTACTCTAGCAATGGAAGAACATTTATCACTGATGTGGAGGGAGTGGCCACCGGAGGTTCTGAGGGAAGAGAGGGAAAAATGTATGTAATATGGGGGCATTTTCAGGACATCAGAACTGTCCTGCATGACATTGCAATGACAGATATAGGCCATTATATATTTTGTCATAACTTACAAAATTGCGGGGGACAGAATGTAAACAATAATGTAAACTATAATCCATGGCTAGTGGGAATGCTTCAATATGTGTTCATCAATTGTAACAAATGTACCACACTAATGAAAGAGGTTGTTAATGTGGGAAAGTTTGGGAGAGGGAGATGGTGGGGCATATGGGAATCCCCTATATTTTTTATGTAACATTTATGTAATCTACAGTTTCTTTGAAATAAATAAATAAGTTAAATAAAAGGAAGCATATTCTTTGATCTCACAGCTGCTGTCCTTACTTGAAATCATTATCTCATGAAAATATTTCATGAGGTACATTTTTATTTACTGCTTGGTTTCCAAAGCCAATGAATATACTACTTATTCAGATAAACACTCTGTAGGGAAAAATATACCCAATAGCAAAGAGATGACTAATTTGCCTTGTTAATAGATGTCACTCTGAAATTGGGTCTATACTCTGGATGTGTATGCTTATATATCTATTTGTTAGTATGTGTGTCCTGCCAGAAAGCTGGGTTGCTGTGTAATGACTTTTCTCCGCAGGAGGCAGCAATCAGAAGACAAACCTGTCCAATATCCAAAAATAATTAAAATTATATAAATCATCAATACAGTGGGCTTGCATTCACAATCTCCTCTTTAAAACTCTTTCTAAGAACCCAGGTAGCCAGAATTTTCCTCTTTCTAAATCTCTTTTCCTGGTTTTTGGGATATGTTCTGTTTCTTCAGGTAGTATCCTTAATAGTAAAATTTAATCTCATCTCTTTGTTTTTTCTACCCAGTATCCTGACCAACACAATGACAACTGAAGAGTCAGCAGAGTTAAAATAAATTAGGAAAAAGAAATGGTAAAACGTTGTGAAAATGCATGGGGATATTTAGTCCTGATATATATCTACGCAAATAAATAGACATATAATTTATGAAGAACGCCGTTTGTAAGAGAAGAACATGTTATACTTATTTGTCATGGATATTTAATGGTTAAAAAAAAATCCAAGGTTTTTTTGATATTTAATATTTTATTATATAACCACAATGATCTCCCAGTTGAAACTGCATTCAAAATTTTGCCAGTTTTGTCCATCTCATATGGACTGTTCCTGGAGTGGGAAAATTCCAAGGATCATTTCTGTGTATTTGCTGACAGGCAGAGGCAGCGAAAGGAAAAAGGCCTTTCCCTGAATTTAGCAGAATCCTTCCTTAGCCAGCAGTGAATAGGGAGGCCAGGGCTGTCTGAGAAATCGTATGTTGGCAAAGGATTACATCAAGCCAGTGGGATATATTTTATTCTGCTTTTTTTTTTTGCTTTTTTTTTTACTTTTAGCTACCTTTCTCCTTTTTCCTAAAAACAGATTTTCCTCTGGCTTTGAAAGATGTTAATGGAGCGTTATTAGTCCAGGAAGAAAATTGCCCTGGAGAATTGTAACAACTTCAATGCTGTGGTGCCATCAAATTAGACCATTTAAGAACAATGGGGTTGTAGTTCCTATAAAGAGAGTCAGATTTGAGAGATAAAAAAAAGCAAATGAAAGTGCCAGGACATGTAAAACAGAAAAAGGGGACAAGCTTTTGGAACTTCTTTGGTTGCTAAATTTAAAACCTAAATAATGCTTATGGCCACCCCAAACTATTCCTGACATATGAGATTTGAAGGTGGAAATTAAATATTTACGGCCGGCTTCAGCTCTGTCCTCAGGCTACACTTCCATTGGCTTTAGAAGCTCAAAGATCCCCCAGCAAAAGCGACTCCACAGTAAATCTAATATCGTTATTCCCATTTTCTCTAGAAGTCTTTAAGAACTGACATATAACTGTCTGAGTTTCATACTCTAATAAAACTACAGATGAAAAAACTGAATGTTGGAGAAGGGTTGTTTGATGTCCAAAATGTGTTTGTTTATGTAACATTAGGAAAATTATATTTGGAATTAGTGATTGTTTAACCTGACCTTTAGAGCTGGCATGTGTAGCTTTCAGGGGCTAATAGCAGAGGATATTTGCTAGTGCACATTTAGGAAGCATTTACTCACATGAATTTTGAGAAGGGAAGGGGGCATTAGCCAAATGTCTTCACTAATATAGATAAAGTTGAAGAGAGACTTGACTTCAGGTCAATCATCCAGGCCCTAGAGGAAAGTGGAGAATGAAAGAAAGAGAGAGAGAAAGAGTAAAAATGAATGTTCCTTGGGTGAGCACGGGCTGTATTTCTTCTTGGAATATGGACAGCTGGTATCTTTTCCTCATCCTTTCCTACCTCACTTTCTTTTTCCCTCACTTTGGATCCCTTGAGCTTGTACCTCCTAAGTGAAATGTCATCACTTGAACCTTGCCTCAGGCTCCCAGCCTCTGTTTCCTAGGAAACTTGAACTAATAATTTTCCCTCCGTTTTCCTTCCCTATCTCACCTTCTTTATTTCCATTAATCAAAGTTTCTCAAAATGAAGGAAAACTGAGGAAGACATCAAAACTGCTCAAATAGGGAGCAGATGTAGCTCAAATGGTTGAGTTACATACTTTCAACGTATGAGGTCCTGGGTTCAATCCCTGGTACCTCCTAAAAAAAAAAAATTAAAATAACAACTGTCATTGGAGAGTGGATGTAGTTCAGTGGTTGAGTTCCTGTGTCTCATGTATGAGATTCTGGGTTCAATCCCCAGTACCTCCTAAAAAAAAAAAAATCCTGCCCAGTATTCATCATAAACATTGCACAGCTCCCTCCCCTGCCTGGTACTAGTCTCACAGCAGGTGGGTATCTCAGTAGGTGAGTTTCCAGGCTGCTGTGACAAATACCACACAATGGGTAGGTTTACCAACAGGAATGTACTTGCTCATGGTTTCAGAGACTAGAAGACTTGCCTCCTTCCACCACAAGCAATATTCTGGCTGGCCAGCAGTCCTTGGGTTCCTTGACTCTTTCATCACATGGCAATGTTTCTTCTTTCTCTTCTAGGTTCTGTTGACCTCCTGCTTCTGGCTCCTCCCCATGGCTTTCTCTCACTTCTGCTTAGAAAGGACTCTAGTCATCAGTTTAAGGTTCACCCTTGTTCAGCGGGGCACACACTAACTAAAACCACATCTTCAAGAGACCTCATCTACAATGGCCTCAAGCACACAGGAAAGCAGACCAAAACCAAGAACATGTGTTTTTTGAGGTACATAATTCAACCTGTCACAGTGAATATGTGGGAAAGGGCAGAGAGAGGAGCCAATAGAGGCTTCAAGAAAGACAAAATAAAAGCCCATCTTTAACTCAGAAGAAAAATGTACACTGAATGAGGTTTAGTAAAATGAAGGGCTGAATGGAATGTGTAGCTCAGTGGTTGAATACCTGCCTCACACATATGAGGCCCCTGGGTCAATCCCCAGTACCTCCTAAGGAAAGAAAAAAAAAAAAAAGGACTGTTGAAAACATTTTTTCAGTCCATTATAACATTTCAGATGCCTCATTAATATGCTGATTTCGGCTTATCACTGCCCTAAGTGACCCCCATTGAACATTGTCTCCCTTGCTCTATCTCTCTCCTCCAGCTTTCACTGCCCTGGTTCTACCCATCAACTTTTTTCTCCTGTAGTACTGCAGCACCTTCCTTCTGGCCTCCCTTCATTGTCTTCTCTAGTCCTTCTCCACTCTGCTGCCAGAGCAAACTTCAAGCACAAATCTATGGTGTCAGTTCCCTGCTCACAAATTTTAATGCTTCTCCATTTTGGACAAAATTAAGCCCATTCCACAGTGCTGCATCCAAGGTTTCCTCTCATCTGGGCACCACACTCTTGTAGTCTTCTTTCCTCTCAGCCACGTAAGGTTCAGCCTTGTTGTTGATATGGGCCTGCGTATTCACAGCTTGAGTCTTGATCCTACTTGTTGATTGACATGGACCTATTTTACCTTCTCTCCCTCTCACTGCCATTACAGCAGATGATTCAAATAACCTCACCTCTAGTTAGAGTTCTCTGATGCCTCCAATTGAGTAAGAATTACCTGAAATTTCCACTAATAGTTCTTTAGAAAATAGTCAATGCCTTTATTTAGCAGTTATTTCTTCCTCCTTTATATTTTTCAAATGTCTACGTACTGTAGCAGCTATCACTGTCTAGCATACATTAAGTGTCTATGCATTTATTCAACAAATAGTATTGAATATGATGTACCAGCTATTGTACCAAGACAAACTAAGGCAATGCTCTCATGGAACATATACAACCTAACAGAGGGTAGAGAAAGTAAATAAGTAAACATACAATCATGCTAACTTTCCACCTTGATAACCATGAAAATATACAGGATGGCTTTGTGCTAGAAAGTAATGAGTGTGGAGATAAGGGAGCAACACTATAAAAGGAGGTCAAGGAGTTCCTCACCCAGAAAGGAATTTCTGAGATCTGAATGGTAAGAAGGAGCCAGCCAGGTGGAGGCCAACTGACAACTCAAGGCAAGCAGAGGAGAGCTTGGTGAGCAGGTCCAAGGCTTACTTTAGTGTGTTAGAGCCAGGAGGGTCGGAACGGTTGGGCCAAGTGGGTGAGGGGAATAGCTGTGGGAAAATAACTACTGGATAACTTTAATGGGTAATGCTTTCTCAATTACGATCCCAGACTGGAGGGGCTGGGGAAAGAGAAATGGAAAGAGCATGGAGAAACTTAAAGTGTGGAAAAAATACAAAATTTGGAGCAAATTAGGAAGCTCGGACGAATGTTTACTCCGAAGTATTTGTTGCGTAATTCATGCCCTTTCCACCAGTTTCTGTCTTTCAGATTCAACTAGTATCTGGTGCATTTCTTTATAAGCCATGCACCTCATCTTGTTTGATCTTCAAGACAGGCTAAGGTGTGTCTTCTCATCTGTGTTGTTCGGCCAGGCTGGGTCACACAGCAGTAACTGAACTCTTCTGTGCCTTCACACAATAAGGTTTATGTCCTGCACAGATTGTGGAGGGCTCTGCTCTCCTGATGCACCAGGCGGGTGGGGCTTCTGGCCTTGCACCAGCTGACCTGGGTCCTTGCAGCAGGGAAAGAGGCCCTGGTGCATTGTGCTTGGCTTGTCAAGGCCTCAGTACAAAACCAGTCTGTGAGGGAGTGAGGGAGACAGTTAGGCCCAACTGTAAGGGAGCTGACATGTGTCAGGGGGAAAATAAATATTGAGAGAGTGTTCCCAAATCTGTCCCACATTCCTGCTTTCAAAGCAAGTCATTAATAGTCTCTAGCTGTTGACTGCTTTGTTCATAATTCTCTCTTTATATAGGTGTGTGTATGCATGTATATATAAGCATTAGTTTACATATATTTAAGAATTCTGGTAATTGCTTTATGTCTCTTAGAATACAGTCACTTTACATACAGAAAGAGCAAACTGATATGCATTAAGAGATGTCTTAAAGAATGTGACTAAAACAAACAAAAAAATCCTAAAATCAATTACAGTCATCAGGTTTGACTACTGGGATTTTGAATGACATTCTTTTATAATTTCTTTACTTTTTCATAATTTACTGTATTGTTTTGAATTCTTTATAGCAAGAATATACAACTCGAATCAGAACAAAAATAATAAAACAATATTCATTACAAATTAAGAGCTCTCTGAAGCTTACTGGGAAAGAGTCATTCCTGTTTTGTGCTGCAGGCCGTTGCAGAATCATCAGTAATTACAGCAGTAGCTACACTGCTATAGCATGTTCTTTCCAGTTTGAATAAAAATAGAGATTGTGTGAAGATGTATAGCTGTACCCCACCCCACTCCCACCTCTCCTGATAAGACAGTGAAGGTTTTCCACTTCCTTGGCTGACTGATTTTATATTACACAGCACATTGACTTTATATTATAACTTATTGGAATGTATATTCTAATTTATTTAGTATCTGTCTTCCCCCTTAAGGGTAAGCTACATGAGAGCAGGATTCTGTCTGTTTTATTCACTGTGGCACCCTGTATAAAGAGAACAGTTCCTGGCATGGAGTGGGAAAGAAGAAATTTATGTTACAAATAATATATGCATATCAATTGATTTATAAGCAATTTAATCCTCCTAATTACCCTGTGACAGAGGGATGATTAACCACGATTTCAAGATGAGATCAGGCAGAATAATGATCGTGTTAGGGGCACAGCATTGTCCCTTAAAAGTTAATATTTCCACTCAACAATGCTCCTCTGTATTTTTACACATCCTTATTTTGTCCTTTGTCCCTGAGCCTTGCTGCACTCACTGCTCCATTTCACCAGATGCTGAGGGCTAAGTCATGTCTTGCTCTAGCCAGTCTCCCTTCTCACATGGGCTGAGTCTTCACCTATAAACCTCCTTCGCAGACTTGATCTTGCTACCTGATGACAACCCTTGTGTTACAGTCTGTCCACATGGATGTTACCTTTCCTCCTCCCTCCTGTTCAATGTTATCTCTTTTTGGTTCCCCCTAACATTATCTACTTACCATCTGGAAAGCTTTCATACCCTCTGGGCATCTGATTAGTTTCCAATCCAGTCTAGAGATGGGTGACTTGATCAAAACTTTAGATAAGAAGGAAAACCATAAAATAGCTATACATACTATATACCTTAAGCATTTCAATTAGGCATTTTTGGCCAATCTTTTGGTATAAAGTTAAGGTCTTTTCTTTGAGCATACATACTGCAATAACCATTCTGTTTATTCAATCTTTTGAAAACCAAGTCATAAGAAATCATTTTGATTTCTAGTTCCCATTTCTTTATAGTGGTGTGATATCTTTTAAACACATGCAAATAACTCTGAGGGTCAATCATCTTGACTTTCATGATTTTTCTCCAACTTTTAGTATGAAATTTCTCAAACCGAAGTTTAATAGGGATCCTTTTGGTTAGTCAACTTTGACAAGTTTTTCAACTGAATTTTCAAAGAAACAACAGCTTTCCTTTTTTCCTACACTACTAGATAATATTTCATTAAATTATATAATCAATATAGGAAGTTTAGTTGTCATAAACCCTTTGGGGAGCAAACACATAGAATTCTTCAGATGCATACGACTCAAAGTGGTTGAAGCAAAAGAAAATGGTGTCCTAGAAAATGGTCCAAGCAATTGTGTATCATGGGTATGAGATATTGTGTTTTACAAAAGGAATGCAGAAGCTGGGTCTAAAAGTTTCTACTCTACCAGGACTTTCCTGTCTGACAGGATCTCCTCCTCATTCTAGTTGCTGGACATCTTCTCCATTCTTTCATGTATTCAGCAGCTCTGTTAATAAGTCTACCATCAGGGCCCACTTCCCTGGGGCTGCTCTGACTGCTTACAGATAAACCAAGAAATCACATCACCAAAGACTTCCTAGATTCCAGACTGACTGACTTGCAAGGGACCTCATAGCATTTTTTTTTTTTTTTTTTTGCAACATCCCATCTGAAAGGCACAAAGCCTAAAGGTATTGCACAGTGACTTTGATCAGATTTGGGGATGCTGAACCCGGAGGAGAGGAAGCACATTTAATTATGATAAGAGCATAGCTTATTCTGCCACCCCTATCAAATCAGGCAATTATAACACTGGGCCAGAGTTTTCTCCCACGCTTTGTACATAAAACATAATTCTGCCACCAGCTGCTCACCAATATTTTGTTGTCTCCTCAACAGACAACTAAATGACAAAACAGATCAGCAGAGGGTGATCTGCCAGCATAACCAATGAGATGCAACCCCCTCCAACCAGACTGTCATTAGGAAACAGCTTTCTGTTTCTAAAATAAACCCTCTGAAATTATTGCCTTCCCACATCTGTGCTTCTACCTAGGAAAGGGAGACATTCTCCTTGCTTACAGGTGCTGATATTTCCCAGGAAGCACTTTGCATCAGTTGTGAAGGTCACTGGAGTAGTTATTCAGACTTAAATAGCAGAAGACTTACGCTTTTCATATTCACTGTGTTAGTATTAGGAGTGCTTAAAAATACCATTCTTTGGCCTGGGCTCCTACCCTATGTCACATTAGCTTGTACTTTTTCTTTAGTATTTTTTTCATTTTCCTTCTCACTTGACCACACTCTTCATCCATGTCATCTTATCATCCCCCTTGTGCCTCCCCTGCAAAACTCATTATGAGCCTACTAAGTGTAAGATGCTTTCCATGTTTGCAAGGAGGGGTAGGAAGGACAAGATGTTTCAAACCAAAACTGGCAGTGGCTGCTTCTGTCCTGCAGGGAGGTGGCATAATAGTGGGGCCACAAATCTTACTCTTCCCTCCCTTGAAACAGACAGTGGGGCAGAGAAATGAGAAGGAAACTTAGAATCTCCATTGGGTCTACCATGCCTCTGAATGGCAAGCCCAGGGGATGATGGTCCATTGCATAGAGTGACATATTAAGGAGTCTTTGCGTGAGCAAAGATGGGATGGAAAGCTACATTGATTTTTGCAAAAAAGCAAGAGGAACTGAGCTTTCTGTGCTTTCAGGAGGTGCCGTAGAAGAGAAGACCTAAAAATAGGAGACAGAGTATTTCTCATGAGAGAAAGTAGAGTAAGCATCTTTCCTGTGCTACACCAAAAGTCCAGCAAAATGGGCCACAAAACCACAAACCTTGCAGGGTAATGATTTGTCATAGGCCAAAGAAAAAGGATCAAGTTCTAGATCTGAGGTTAAACATTGAGGAACATATAAAAATGTACAATGGTAATGAGATCATTGGATTTCTGAACTAATTCATGGGGACTCAGGAAAAAAAAGGGAATTAGTAAAACATATGCCTCTCCACTCTCACTGTGCCACATGGAAGTTCCAGAGTGACTGAGTCATGCATAGGTGGTTGCGTCATTGTGTGTGTGGTAGATTTCAAGCAAATTTGTTTAAATATTTAAGAATTGGGCACTTAAGCTTATTTCTATACATATTCATGAATCCCAACAGCAGTTATTATTATTCCCAATTAACAGGTGAGAAAGCTGAGGCTTAAGAAAAGTTTTGTAATTTGTTCAGCCATGATTTTAAACCACTTACTTCTCATTGCAAACTCCTGCCTACTGGTTTTAGACAAGGGATGCTATTTTATTTTCTCTGATTGTCTTTGTAGATCCATGTTCTAGAAAGAGAGACCTTCTAAGGGAGATTATGGGATTTAATAAAAGGGGAACAAATGAAATAATCGCTGCTCTCAGAGACAAAAAAAGGAAAACAAATTTAAGCAAGCACTGAAGGCCATCTCTGAAGCAAGTCAGGGACAGCAGAGAGAAAAACACAACAGAGAGGACATTATAGTTTTCTGAACCTTTATTACTCTCCTGTGATTATAAAGACTATACTCTGATTTGTAAAATTAAAAGTATTCCTAAGAGGGTGGAAAGAGTTCATGTTGCTGAACAGTGAAGAACTCTGGGGTCTTTATGACTTTATTTCACTTAGCAACAAAGTTCAGGAGGAAAAGAACCCATAAAGATTAAACATGTGGTAGCAGTTTAAAGAGCAGAGGAAAACAAGGTAAGCCTTGGGAATTGCATCAAGGAGAAAAAATATTATGGGCCTGAGAGTGTGGTCTTCGGCCTTAAGGAAGGAACATGTGTGGTCCCTTCATGTGAATGTCTCTTCCCTTGTCCTAGTTTTTCTGTGGGTCAATATTTATACAACAAAGTTTGTAACAATAGAGCATTCTAATAAGTGGGGCCAGAGTTCCTCTTGGAGGAAAATATCCTTTTTAGAAAATGGGCTGGCAGTGACCATTCAGATGCAGGTATAAAATCTCCAAGGTAGACTCTTGGAGCCTTCAGAGCAAAAGAAAGCAAATCTGCTATACATAAGAAAATGGAAATGATTTGAAATACTATTGGATCCCAGGGCACAGGGAGCAGGAGGGACGACGAAGAGAGTTAAGACATGGGGCAGAAGTACAGGGTGGCACAGCTGCCGCAGATCCTCACTTATGGGACCAGGAGAAGTCAGCTCAGAAGAGGCATCTCTATTAATACCATTCAATGTCCATTGTGAAACTGACATGTGAATCCCTCTCTTGCCACTCCCTCTATGTAAGTGGCTTTTGTTGTTACTAAAATTCAGGAGCAGATCTATGTTTCTTGACTTGAAGAGTTAACATAGAACAGGAAAGCACATGCAAGATAATAAGAAGATTAACAAATCAAAATGCTTCAGAAAAGTATAAACCCAGAGTCAGATATGAACTTGAGAAGCTCAGCATACCAGGAATTCACATATATTTTGTGGGAGTGGAGTGGTCATTGGACTTTCCAGATGTAATGAAGTATAGTATTTGGATTAGTCTTTCTTTTGATTATGAGAATCTAGCTGCCAATTGGATTTACATTTGAAATTTACTACCTATTTGAAATACCTTAACTCATTTAACAGGTGATTTCAAAGTGTAAAATGCTCATAACATTTAAAAAGTTGCTTAAATGAACAACAAAGGGTATTTTGAAATAAGTGTAATCTTTGATCTGTTTTGCCATTAAAATACAGGAAGGGCATTATCTTGGTCTTCCCAAATTGCCTTAGGTTGTGCCCCAGCAGCAGCAATGTCCAGTAGTGTCAGCAGATCCATCCATCCCTTCCTGACTGCCCCTGGTGGAACCCACCTTACTAGACCTCTGTCACTCACAGAGAACCCTGTACTCTAGCCTCTGTGGTGAGAAAGTTCCCATAGCCATACCTGAGAATTTGGGACAGGTGAAAAGGCTCTCAACTGAACAATCTCATGGATACTGAGCTAGAACAGATTTTATGGAGTCCCTAATATATAAATATATTTATCAAATTACTAAAACCAATTCTTTTTGGTAGTATCTTAGTTTTGCAGGGCAGCTGGAGCAAGTTACCATCAACTTTGTGGCTTAAAATAGAAAATACTTACTGTCTCATAGTTTTGGATGCTAGGAATTCAAAACCAAGGTGACAGCAGAGTCTCACTCCATCTGAAAGCTGTAGAAGAGAAGGCTTTCTTACCTCTTTCCAGCTTCTGGTGTTTGCTGACAACCCTTGGTGTTGCTTGACTTATAGGTGCGGAACTTCAGTCGCTGCCTTGTGGTCACATGATTTTCCCTTCTTGTCTATCTGTGTCTTTACTCTCCTTCTTATAAAGACACCAGTCGCCTTGGTGTCCATACTCCAGTATGACCACTGGAACTTACCTAATTTCATCTACAATGACTCTATGTCCAAATAAGGTCTCCTGTTTTTCTGGGGACACAGTTCAACCCATAATAGCTTATATATTGAAAGCATTTCTTTCTTTCAGCTACTCTACACATTTAGTCTTCTCTATAATAATTAATTCTGCATTTTAAAAAGAATCAGCATATGCTAGAGTCTGTAGTTTTTAGCTCTGATGTGTACTGGGTGATTCTTGAAATCTGGGTGAAACTGGGAAGGTGGTGGGAGTGGCATGACATCAGTGTAGGTGTCCTTACTGCCTACCTGTCACTACTGGCATTTGTCAAACAGAGCCACATATTCAATGCTTCTTAAAACACTGTTATTCTGAGACAAATAAATCTGCTGCCAGAAAATCACAGTTTCATTTCCATTTCTGCAAGGAGAAAAGGAATTTTATGCTGAAATGTTCAGGTTGGGCATACCAAAGGAAGCCCAGCAAATGAATTATGAGCCATTTCCCATGATACAATACAGCATGAATCCTCTGGAATATACAGACTTTAGCAATACTTGTGAGTTATATGGTCACTTGCAACTCGCAGAAATAAATAGTTTTATTCCAATGTCTATATTGTCACACTCAGGCATTCATATGGCTGGCCATGTTAGCTATAAATTTGACAGTCGATATATTTATAAAAATTATATGGTTACAAATGACTGGGCTTCCAAGATTTGTTTTGAATGCAACTTTATCTTTTTTTTTCTTCCTCTTCAGGTTGGGTCAGAGAAGGTGTCACTCACACTGCATGGAATGAGGACCAGAATGAAAGAAAATAATTGATTACTGATCAACTCATCCATTCTTCCCTAACACCCTTTCCCCTATACATCCATCCATTGACTAATACATTTAATATGAATGCTATCACTTCAATTTACTTATAATAAGATCTAAGGCTCTTGAGGCAGACTATCTGAAACTGTGACACACAAATACACACACATGCACATAAATGCATATATATACACATATATATATTTACAAATGTATACATATATATATGTATAAATGCATACATAACATGTAGGTAATATAATGATTATATCACAGGATTTTCAAAAGATTAAATGAAATCATAGATGCAAAATGCTTCTGAAAATTCCATTTTCCTATCCAGTTGGGAGAGAAATTATAGAGACTACAGTTTGGGTGGCATAGTATTGAAATTTCTAGAGTGTTTCAACTGAATTTTCAATCATGTATAGGACCCCTGGAGGGAAATCATTTCCAGAAAGCTTAGAGTATAATGGCCCTGTAGCTTATTTGGTTGTATTTAGAATATTTTCTTCATATGTACTCTTCTGCAATTCAGAAGTTATGCTAAATCATCTCAGCTCTTGGCATCCTTTCTTATCCCACAGAGATGTGAACCATGTTTTCCCTAATGCATGAAACCCTACACTTTTCTCACTTCTGACTGGGTATTTTGCTGTATATTACAACCTTACAAAGTACAGTCACACTGTGGATTTCCTCATATAACACGCATCCCAACATTTACCAGATTATAGGAGATTTTTAAAAAGTGCTTTATCTTTAAAGTGCTTTGGGATTAAGTCTTCTTTTCTGTTACCTAAAGAAATGTAAAGCCCTCCAAATGTTTTAGGTACCTTGTGTCCTCTCTTCCCACCACCTGGGCTCCATTGACCATGCTGTTGCTGAGTGGAATGATTCCCTCGTCGTCTGCCAAGGTAAGTGACTACAACTCTGCCCTGTGAACATCTGAGCCCAAATGGTGCATTTGAGGGTTGGAGACCAGCACTGGATTTCCGAGGAAACATCCAGGGAACTGCTGTGCCTGCAGTTGTGCTGGGGTCTTGAACTTTCTAATGTGCACGCTTCCTAGCTCTGGCTGTAAAACTGTTCTGAAACTACTTTCTGTCTGCCTGGATTCACCGGCCACATCCATTGCATGGAAGCTTTACCCTCTTCCTGTTCTCAGCCTGCTAGGGCCAGATACTGCTGCTGTCTCAGTGGCTGCTCTGCTCTTAGAACAGGAGAGAAGAGGCACTCAGACTACTACTCATCCCTACCTACCCTTTCTGATAATGAGAACATCATGTACGCTAAGGTTATATGAATGGTTTTACATTTCCATTGAACAATCATGTTCTTTGCTGTTGATGTTTTCTTGCATGTTTTATAGTGCTCTGTGCAATGATTAAAAAGAACACAGGGTAAGTATTTATGCTCCATTTCACCATTTTGGCATTTTCCTCTGAAATGCTGGGATTTTTTTTTCTTTTTACATTATACTATTGTAATGCATGTCTGTTATGAGTTTCAATCTTGATAGTGAGTCAGTCCAATCAAAAACAGAATGTTAGGTAGATTCATAGGCTCAGTATGCTGGAATGGTAGTGCTTTGAGGCCATTTTACGGTCTCCAAAGATGAATTAGCACGAAGGAATGCATTTTGAACCAGAGCCAGGGTTTGAAAGTTAGTTAGGAACCTACGTCTGCCACAAGTTGTGACCTTGAGCAGGCTCACCTCTCTGAGTCCTGGTCCCCCTATCTATAAAAGGGGTATATAGTGGTTCTTACCACATGGTTTTTGATGACAATTTAATGAGTAAGTGCATGTAATGCCCTTATAACAATGTCTAGCACCGAGTACATGCTCAATAATGTGAGTTATATAAAATACGATTTTTTGAGGAATAAAAGGAAGCTCTCATCTAGTAGATGTTTATCATATGCCTAGCTGCCTTGCACCAAACTAAGTGCTGTATGTATTTTTTTTTTTATATGAATTTGAAAACCATTTTTTTAATTTTACTTTTGGATGTAAGACTCAGTTACCTGCCTTTGATCATATAATAAGGGACAGAACTCTATGTCAAACCTGTTTTTTTTTACTCTAGAGACTGTATGTTTATTGGAATATCAGATTGCCTGAGTTAGCATGTGCAAAAAACAAGTTATTTGTGACTCTAACAGGATCCATTCTTTTCTAAGACAAAACATGAGCATGTGGTTTAAGAAATTTTTTTTAGTAGTAGTGTTACTCGTGACTTTTTATTTAGGAAAAATTTTACCAAGTTATAAAAATTAAATTGCATGATTCTTAAGGGGAAAAAACATGCCTAAACCAGAGAGCAAAATTCATCTGAAATAGATCAGTTGAATATGATATGTGCAAGTGGCAATATAATAATGAAAATCTGGAGTGTAAATAGGAAAAAAGTAAAGATAGTCATGCTCAATGTAAGTCAGAAAACAATTAATGATCATCAAATCTGCAAAGACCTTAAGCTGGGTAGAATAAGGGATGCAACTCTTTCCAAGTAAAGGTCCCATCAACTGAAGCATTAGGTACGAGAAGACTACCTCTAATTTTATTGGTTCAATATACATTTTCCTATGATAATCAGGACTAAAGACCCTGACATAGACTTTATCATGCCTGCGAGGTCTTCAATACTCCTCTTATTGACAAGGGGATCTATGTGTTCTCTCTTTTAATCTGGGCCACCTTCAGTGACTAATTTGTGTCCAATCAGAATCCAGTGTAAGTGACACTGTGTTTGTGGGGGGAATGGTGGGGTGGGGGTGGTGGGGGGGAATGGGGACCTCATATTTTTTGAATGTAATATTTTTTTAAAAATGAATACATTGAGTAGAATTTGGAAAAAAAACAAAACAAAACAAAACAAAACAAAAAGACAGTTTCCATGTGGTTCACAGGAACACCTCCTCTGGGGGCCCAAAGTCACCATGTAAGGAATCTGACCTTTCTGAGTCCGCCATGTCTTAAGGGATTCCAGTCCACTTAGAGAAGCCACATACAGGTTCTCCTCTCTTCAGCTCAATTGAGGTCCCAGCCAACACATCTAGATGTTTCTGAACATAGCCACTGAGTCATCCCAGAAAATGAGTCTTCTCAGCCAAGGCCCAAAGTACTATGTAGCACAGATAAGCCATTCCTGTAATGCTCTGCCTAAATTCTTGACCCATGGAATCTGAGAACATAGTTAAATAATTTTTTTAAGCATTCAGTTTTGGGATAATTTGTTATATAAACCTAAATAACAACCCATTCCCCCAACTCCCACCTTTTCATGAAATACAAAAAGCTCTCTGGAGAAATTACATGGAAAAGTGTAAAAATATCCTGGCTCAAACAATCAAATGCCATTGGTCTGATGTCTAGTTATGAGACTAAATAGTTTGGGAAAGATGTTTTCAAACACATATCTGTTTGAACAGATGTATAATGTTTTTGTTTATAATTTTCTAAAAGTTTTAAACTTCTTTTTTTTCCCCTCCATATTTCCAGTGTCTACCAGGCACTGCCCTAGGCTCATGAGTATGTGGCCTCTGTCCTTTTGACAAGCCTGTTGGGTGCATGTGAGCATTCTCATTTAACAGATGGGGAAACAGGATAATTACCAGTGAGCAGCTAATATTTATTGAGGGTTTACTTTGTGCCAAGCACTGTTTCTAAATACTTCGTGGGTATTAATCTCATTTGATCTTCATAAGAACTCTATGAGGTAGCTATTACTGCCCAATTCCCCCATCTACCAGATGGCAGAGCCCACTTTTAGACTAGGCAGCCAGCCTTGAGAATGCACTCGTAACCATTGTGCTACACTCAGGCGGCAAATGCTTCTGGAAGAGTGCAAAAAATCATGGAATTACGTGTCCTTTATGCTTAAAAAATTGATTAAAACATTATAGGTAAAATTGGAAAGGAGACACCAAAAAGAAACAAGAATGTAAGCTACAACGTAAACTATAATCCATGAGGTGCTGCAGTGCTCCAAAATGTACTCACCAAATGCAATGAATGTGCCACAATGATGAAAGAGGTTGTTGATGTGGGAGGAGTGGGGGAGTGGGGTTTGGGTATGTGGGAACCTCTTATATTTTTTACTGTAACATTTTGTGATCGATGTACCTTAAAAAAAGACAATTTAATAAAAAAATTTACATTAAAAATAAAGAAACCAAAGTGAGAGCATTGAAGGATCCATTTTTCTTTTCCCTTTTGACTTGCTTTCAAGATTTTCTATAAAGTGTTGTATTATTTCCAAAATATAAAAATAAATTTTAGGATAATAATAATATAGATCCTAGCATAGGGTCATTTTTCATACAAAAGACAAACACGTACATGAAAGAAATGAACAGAAAACACGTCATCCTTCTATAGAACCTTTCACATTTGATCACATGCTTTAAGATGCATTTTCCTTGTAAGGTAAGGTGAGCATATGCCCTTCACATTTGATAAATCAGATGTCTGTTGCAGTCAGCAGTTTTTTTATGTGGACAAGGCCCCATTCGGGATGGGAACAAAACACAGGCCCTGGGTGCCTGACTCAGTGATAAATTCTTTCTTCTGATTCTTTATACTTCCTGGAACCAGGAAAAGAGGGAAAAGGGAAAGGGGACAGAATCGTATAAACATCAAGAAATTTATCCAGATTATCATCGAAGAAGTTGGTACTTGCACCTTGTAAAGTCAGAGGATTCATGGCCCGTGGAGACAGGATTGTGTTAAGGAAAAGATCTCTGGGTGAAGTGGAAAGAAGACACTCTCTTGTGCCTATTTCCAGATGAGGGAACTGAGGCAGAGGCTTGGTTTAGTTTATCTCAGGTAGCACAGGAGGAAGAGAGAATCTACATCTGAATCCAGGTCTATTGTGAATGGCAGATCTATCCGACTCCATCCTTCTGTTCATCACAAAAAACATCAGATCTCTTTGAGAATTAAAAAAGATGATGTCTTGGAAGAAACTAACAATTTTGGCAGGTTGTTGGAAGCATACTTTTCTAAGTCATTAGACAGCAACTCTGAGCTGACCTGACCTCTCTACACATTTTTTTCATTATTTATTATTTTTTTTAATGTTACATTAAAAAAATATGAGGTCCCCATATAACCCCCCACCCCCCTCACCCCACTCCTCCCATAACACATTTGAAAGTAAAACATGACCTGAACCTGTAAATTTGTTATAGGCATTATGTATTGCATGTAGTATGCATTTTTGTGTGTTTCCTTGCAGAAATATTAATGTATTTGTTTATGCAATGCTCCCCAGACTTAGCTTGGAGGTATCAGAAAATCCAGAAAACCCCTGATGCACACCCCCAGGAGTGTCACAAAAGGGATTGTGGACATCAATTGTATTCATTGAGGCACCACTTCTTTCTCCCTGCCATGGGGCCCACATGGTCAGATTTTTCTTTTCATTATCCAACCTGTTTTTTACTGTGAAACATTCAACGGGCATGGCGGGGGGGGGCGGTGGGGGGTGGAGGAGGGTGGGATAGTTGAAGAAGAATGTATAACTGCAAGAAGAGTCCATTCTTTGGGGTCAGACAGATTTGGGTTCAAAATCTCTTTCTGCTCTGTCTTTGGGCAAAGTATTCAATATCTCTAAATTTGTTTGCCTGGCTGTTAATTTGGGATAGCAATACCTTTCTCATAAGGATTAAACAGGATAAATGAGTCTTAGCATAGTGCCTGGCATTTTAAGTGCCTGCGAAAGTCGACGTCGTTTTAATTGAATGCACATGTTGATATTATGTTGGCTGTGAAGACTTGCCGCCAGAGTAATGTTTGCAGCTCTCAGGTCCCTCATCAGTGAAGGCAAGTTCCATCTCTAGCTCATTAAGTTACTTGCGGTAGCTGGAAATTTGACAGCCTTGATTTTTTAATCTCTCAGATGGTAGGTTCCAAGCTGCTGGTTTACTTTCTAATCCCTCACTTTCTTAAACATCAAGCATCACTGAGGAACTTTCCCTGAAGATTTGTGGTGAGAGGAAGTGGTCTGCTCCGTAAAGGGCGATTTACAGCCATAGGTCCTGGGGCCCTGGGCCTGGATGACTCAAGAAGGTGACATCAGGCAGCTCTTATAAGGAAATATCTTCTGTAATGTGACTCCTGAGGCAGGAAACCATTTACTGCCCCCAGAGCTCATATGAGCTGAGTTTGAACATCAGGCAGTGTACAGGAGGCCTTCCCTTCTGCTTTGTTTTTAATGGGCCCTTATTATAGAGGCAGAGACCTATTAACCCAGGACCCAGAGCCTGCTCCCATAAATTCACCATAAAACCCCGTTGACATTGGTTGACTGTCAGGGACATAAAACTGTCAGTGGCCACATTTTCAATTATAAAGGACAATTACTCTGTGCATGTCAGTGTGAGCACACCATAGCTCACGTGCGAGAATCATCCCACCCTCAGACATGTGTGGTAACAGTGGCCACCTTTCTTCAGGCAATGGAGTGGGGTTTTGAAGCAGTCTAAGCAATAGTTCCAGTCCTCCTTGGGTGTTAACACTAGGGAAAGAGAAGATCTTTACTGGTTTGTTCCAATAGTGCTTGGGGCTCTCCTCTGACATAACATGTCATATTCTATGGGACTTATTTTACTTGTCTACTCTCTCATTGGGTATTGAATCACATCTTCCACAAAAGGCACATTCACGTCCCAACCCCTTGGTCCATTGAGTGTGAATCCTTTTGTAAATAGGACTTTTGAAATTAATTAGTGTGCCCAGGTGCAAAGGTGTGCCCAGACTGAACGAGGGTGGGCTTTAATCCAATATGGCTGAAGTCCTTATAAGCAAAGGAAATTGGACACCTAGAAGTGACAGGGAGCAGCCAGAAGCTGCAAGTTTCTGCAACCCGGAAGAGAAAGAACTGCCGCATGCATTACAGCCAAGGACTAAGGATCACTGGTAGCCAGTCTTCAGGGAGAAAGCATAGTTTAGTTGATGCCTTGATTTTGGACTTCTCTTAGTCTCAAAACAGTGAGCTAATCAATTCCTGTTGTTTAAGCCAATCCATTGTGCAGTGTTTGTTTTAGCAGCTGGGAAAATGAAACACTCATCCACTTATGGTTTGCAGACTGAGGTTGTCTATTAGTGTTTTTAATTTTTAAAATTGAGAACAGCTCCTTCTATGTATATGGTGCCTCATAAATGTATCCACTTCAGTCTATAACAATCAATGTTGATCTCAGTACTTAAGACAATTAAGACTGAATGTTCTTATATATCGTCACCACTTTTGGTCTTTAGGAACTTACCTGTAAGTTTCCTGTTTTGAATGCACTGACCTGGTTCACCAACTCTGGCTCAATAAGAAGCTGACAAATTGAGTCCTTACCAACTTACTTGGGTCACGTGCCAAACCAAGCGCACTCAAACTGCTCTCTACCAGTCTCAATCTTGCCCCCTACAGGCTGTCAAACACATTCCTATCAGATTATCTTTCTGATAAAGACAGGTGTGTCCTGCAAATAACTCTAACTAAACTGTTGATATACGTATGATGACTTGCATACACCGCTATTATTAACCTTGTATTTCACCTTGAATGTAACTTATACTGCAAAATATTAAGTGGTGCTCATGAGAGTATAAATGTGAATCTTTATTTAAAATGTTCTTTCAGATAATTTCAGGGTGTTTATTTGTTTTGGTCATACCGTGTGTCATACTGCTCAGATGGGTATTATTTTTACACATCCGTGTGGTTACAAGTGGTTTATTCCAGCATTTGAGACTCATTACCTTCTCCCTTACTGCCAATTCAGAAATATTTTCTGGTACAGGCCTGCTGAGTCTAATGGACTTTGCAGATTCACTGAGCCTGTGCTATGCACTGGGTCTGGGGGGTTGACCAGCCTTGGACTGACTATATGCTCGACTGTGTCCTAACACATGATGTTGTCTGAATAGGGAATCTCACTGAACCTTGGTTCTTGATCTGTAAAATAGGAACAAATGATGCTACCTAACAGAGTTGCAGTGAGAATTAAATGAGTTAAGGAAAAGAAAGTGTCTGACAGATCATGGTATAAAATAAGTATGAGTTCTCTTCTTATAAACATAACTGAGGTATTTTTAAATATTCTAATACTATTCAATTCTTACCACTCTTCAGCAAAAGTCAGGGACATACAGATATCTGTATTTACAAAGTGGTTGTAGTATACAGCATGTCAACCGATCCACATCCATATTGTGAGACAAATGGGGAAAGCGATATCTCGACCCTCATTACAGAAGAGAAAAAGATGAGGAAGTTGAGTCCAGAAAAGTTAGGCTACTTTGCATAGTGACAAAACCATAAGCATCAGAGTCAGAAAGAAAGTAATGGTTTGGGAATCAAAATCCCTCTTCTCTCAAGACTCAGACTCTTAGACAAAGATCATATTTAGACCAACTTAGATATCCTCTTTACTTTCCTCCCATGACCCTTTGCAAAGCCCCCTCTTCCACCTTACCAGATACACCTTTTTAACTGTACTCTCATTTCTACAGAAATGGGCTCTGTGAAACATGCTCAACATCCTCTTAGGGCTAGATTCAGTGGTAACTAGTCAACTCTCAGCAATTTTGATTTTCATGTGAGACATCAGAAGACTCATAAGCCTTCTGTATGTCAGAGAATGGAATATTTCATGATGGTTTGACAGGCAATGGAGGATGTTTAAACGAAGTAAGTAGTTGGATGACATGGCAGTTTGGAGTCTGCCCTGGTTTGTCAAAGAAAAACACCCTGTTTGCTCCCTTGCAAAGTTTTCTTACCTTTTGTAGTTCTGTTAACCAGATTAATCAATTCCTATAGCATTTATAGAACTGCACATCATGAGTAGTTAACTCTTTTGAGCCTATACCCCTAATATGCATATACACTAATATATTCTGGGTGTTATAAAATTCAACATAAAATGAGATGATAAAGATGACATAATTAATATATTGAAATGTCTTGCTGTGTGATGGCATTATAGCAAACATAGGAAACTTGGACTTCTTAGATAATGTTTCAGTTCCTCACTTCTAAATTGAGATTATAATATGTAGTAATTGTATGTATTCATTTTACAGGATATGCATTAATATTATGAGGTATCTATAGATTATAAACATATAGAGTTATATAATCATGAAAATATAAGAAATATAATCATATACATGAGATGATATACCTACCCACTATTATTAATCTTGCATTTCACCTTAAAAGTACTGTAAACTATTAGCTTATGCTTGTGAGAGTGAGTGGATATGAATCTGTATTTCAAATATTCATCTAGATAATTCCAGGATTTGGGGTTTTGTTTTGTTTTGCTTTGTTGTTGTTGTTTTGTCTTAGGTATGTCAGACTCTTTAGGTTGGCATTATTTTTACACATTCATGTGGTTGACAAAGACCTTGGAACAGAACTGTCAGTTTGCCATTTTCTTGTTTCACATGTGCTCAGATTATTGGCATTATTGTCATCAATAAGTTACTTGTAGATAACATGTTATACTTCTTGTCTACTCTGACAGCGTTAGCAAGATTAACCTAGAAATATAATTAACCAGGAGCACATACACTGCAGTGTTTTGCAAATACACATGGCAGACACCTCTGGCTTTCCCCTCAATATTTGCACTCTCCTGTAAAATAGAAGCTTTAGCTAGGTAGGAAGATTATATTTCTTGTTCTCCCTGACAGCTAAGTCTATCATGTGACTAGGTTCTGGCTAATAGGATGCAAACAAATTCAAGGGTGCACCTTAAAGAGTAAGGAGTATGCTTTCCCTTTATCTTTTTCTCTAGCCTCTGCAGAAGCTGAAGCAGTTATCCTTGCTCACAATAGGAAAGTCTCATGTTCTGAATGACAGAGCAACACTGTTGTACGTTTGTGGGTGTTCCACACCCTGGAACTGATATTTCAACCTGTGACAGCTCATGCTGGCACTGTTACACACAGCAGAAACCAACCATTTTTCATAAGTTATTGGTATTTTGACCTTTGTTATAGCAACGGAATCTATATCCTAACCTAAGACAACATGCTAAAAGTGAATCAATTAGGCGGATCCCTGTTGGGCCCTCTGCATTACACAAGTCCCACCCTCCCCACCCCTCAGGACACAATGTTTCCTGTATCAACAACTCAAACAGTTTAATTTCCTTCTTACTTTTTAGATTAGAACTATAAGAGATATTTTATCTTTTCCTTTCTGTGCCCCCAGACACTGCTCCCCTAGGGTGCTGGCATCCCAGTAGACTTCTGATCACCTGTTTTGATTCCTTCCAATTGTTTTTCTTGTATATGTACTTCTAGTCGTATCAACCTTGATAGCAAAAGTCTCTTCCATTCATTTAACTGTTTCTTTAGCTCAGTATTTTCAAAACATGGTCTACAGACCAGCAACATTGGCATCACCTGAGAATTTGTTAGAAATGCAAATTCTTGGGCCTGATTCTAGGTTTGCTGAATCAGAAATTCTCAGGTAAGCCCCAGAAACTACTGTTTTAATAAGCCCTCCAGAGGATTCCAAGACCCACTGAAGTAGGAGAACCACTGCTCCAGGCTAATCACTCCTAAACTTCAAGTGCTTAAGGACCAGCAGCTTTCTGAGCTATAGCTGAAGGAATGGTTGAAGAGATGAGGGACTAAAAATGGTGCTACCCCGGAAGTGCTGAGGCTACCAAAAAGAAACAAACAGTTGCTTTTAAGATGCTGCCAAAGAAAGACTGATTATTAACACCAAAGGTATAACCAACCTCCCTTGTCATAGACAGATGGTTGATCATGGCAGGGAATAAGGAAAAATTTTCAATTTCAAAGGGAGTGTGGAAATTTCTACTGAAATGGCAGAGGTGTGGGGATCCCCATAGAGGAAGCCTGAGCAAGCTTTCCTCCTAAGAGAGCAGAGAGGTTTAAGCATGCTTAGTTTGCCAAAAGGCTGCTAATGCAAAGTACCAGAAATGGGTTGGCTTTTCTAAAGGGAATTTTATTTAGGGTAAAAGCTTATAGTTCTGAGGTCATGAAATGTTCAAATTAAGGCATCAGCAGAGACGCTTTCTCACCAAAGTCAGCTCCCACGTGTAAAGCAAGATGGCAGGTGATCTCTGTGTAGGTCTCTGTCTTCCCTTCTAGGCTCACTGTTTCTTGGAGACCAGCTTCAGGAGCAACCAGACAAAGGGCTTGGCTCTTACCAGGCCTACTCTTTCAGTCTCCTCTGCTCTGCTTTCTTCCTGAGTTCAGCTGTGAGCTAGCAGGCATTTGGCAGGGCTCATCTCCTCAACCATGGACTGTTCCATGGGTCCGGCCAGTTGGGGACTCTTTCTATGCCTCTGTGCTTGGCAAGTTCCAGACTCTGGGATCTTTCTCAGCCTTTTGTGTCTTCTTTTCCTGCATTCCTCTCTCACACATGGCAGGGTCAAATATGGCAGCATCCTTTTCCTGTGTTTCTCTCTCTTTCTCCTTTGATATCAGGCCCAGTGAGGGGGTCAAGACTTAAAATGAGTCATGCCTCACTTCTGACAGTCCAGTCAAAAGACTCTCACACCCACAAGAATGGAGGAGTTAAAAAACATAATCTTTCTCTTTTGGGGATTCTTAAAAAAATTTCAAACTGTCACATTCCCTAAGGGTGGAATTATAGCATAGGGGGGATACGAATGGGTCTTATAAAAAAGAGACTTCTCTGAGCAAATACATTTAGTAATTGCTGACTCAACAAAGTTAAACACTTTCTCTACTACAGTCCTTATCAGAGCCTTTAATATGCTAATGGACATGTTGAATCTCCAGAAGGAGCTGGAGTAGACAATGTTGTCTATATTTATTTGGCCATATAACCCCAGGCAATTCATGGACCAAATATTCTCTGAAACACATTTTGGAAACAGTGTTAGGAACAATCTGTGTACAAACTCCAACTCATGAGTTTTGAAGAGAGAGAAGGAATTGGTAGGAGTGAAGTCTAGGGTCAAGGAAGAGGTTTCCTGGGTAACTTCTGTAAATACCAGTGTTTATGGTTACATGAAATGGGTCCAGTGCAGTTTATTCTCAAATTCTGCAAAGTGATTATGAATGATAGGATTTTCATAATGGGTATTGTATAAGCTGATTTATACTGATGTTTGCCTCTTCTGATGCAGTCCCATTGAATATCTTAGTACTTACAGGACCAGAGAGGAGGCTGGTTTTAGTTTGGGATATAGCATAAAGACTTTCTTTGAAATCAATGGGCTTGAGCAAGAAAGTCACTGAGATAAGGATCCTAGATGGTTTGTTGAGTCTGATTTGTTCAAAACCCAACCCGTTATTGAGAATAAGGAGAAAGTGCTGGCAAAACAACAACAAAAACAAAAAAAGGGCAGCTGACCAAGGGATTGGCAAGAGTAAACTGGGTCCAAGATGGCACTCAACCCTAGTAAGGAAACTTGGGAGCAAAAGGGAAGCAACAGGAAAAACCCAGGAAAAAATGTCAGGGGTCCAGTCTTCATGGAAAGATGACTAAGGCCTGATGGATATATATCTCTGTTTCCTAGGGCTGCTGTAACAAAGTATCACAAACTATGTGACTTTAAACAACAGAAATTTATGCTCTCATAGTTCTGGAAGCTAGAAGTCTAAAATCAAGGTGTTGCTAAGGCCATGCTCCCTCTAAATTCTCCAGGGAAGAATCTGTTCCATGCCTCTCTCGTGGCTTCAAAGAGCCCAAGCAGTTTCTTGGCTCGTGGTTGCATCTAACTCCATTTTCACATGGCTGTCTTCTGTCTGTGTCCATCTCTCTCTTCTTCCCTTTGTATAAGGATACCAGTCATATTGGATACGGGGCCCACTCTACTCAAGTATGACAAGTTTAACTTGTATAATTCCCTCTGTAAATGACCCTATTTCCAAATAAGTTCATCTTCTGAGGTACTAAGGATTACGACTTCAATATGTTTTTTGGGAGGACACAGTCCAAACCCAAAACAGAATATATGCTCAAACAAGACACCTTTTTTAAAAAGATTTATTTATTTATTTATTTCTCTCCCCTCCCCCCCCCCCCATTGTCTGCTCTCTGTGTCCATTCACTGCATGCTCTTCTGTGACCGCTCCTATCCTTATCAGCGGCACTGGGAATCTATGTTTCTTTTTGTATGTGTGACGCCATTCTAAACTTAGGCTCTCTTCTGTGTCCAGGTACTTCTCACCAACACAGGTACACACATGTGGTTGTCCCCCAAACAGTAGGAGTGAAGGCAGAGATGCAATCTGTCATACAAACCCCTCCCAGATACTCAAGCAGGAATAAAGCAAGAACAATTTTCTTCCCAAACTGAGCACATAAAATAGTACAATGTAGCTGATCCCCCTTCAGAATTTTGAACTCTAAGTGTAGAGAAATCAAAGCAGCTTCACCCCTCCTACTTTTCCTTTAGTGCTCCCTGATATCCAGTCTGATTTCCTTTCTAGGAATATGGGAGATTATTATTCCTAGGTCCTCTTCATTTGGGCAGGGCCTGATAGACAATGAAAATGAGCAGAAATGACCAGTCACTTCTGAGTTGTATAAGGGAAATACCTCTGAAGGATTCTTTCCTCCTACCAAACCTGGTCATGGAGATTTTATGAGAAGCCTCCTGAGTCATTGAGTGGCAGCAGAGAAACTGTCTGAGGAGGCAACACACCTTAGGAGACTCTGAGTGATCCAGACTATAGATGTTTCTTGGGTTAAGCCACTGAGATATTTGTTGTTTGTTACTGTAGCACATCATGACACATCTTGACTACTACTTTCCTCTTTCTTCTTCTACTGTTCCTAGATCCAGAATGGGCTTCCTTCTTCCCATTTAACACTTCCAGCTGAAACCAAAGAGACTCTGTGGTGTAGGGATTAAGTAGGTAGAGTCTTAAACAATTGTATGATTTTGGAGAAGTTATTAACCTTTCCTGCACCTCAGTTTCCCCATCTTAAAATGGAAATATTAGAATCCTTATCTCATAAGATTGTTGAAAAGGTTCATCGGTTATATATGCAAAGAGCTTAGAACAGTGTTTGGTACATGGGATATGTTAACTATAACTATTACTACATTGTTTTTATAGAACTCTTTAATATGGTCTTCTAAATCTGACTTTCAAGCCTATTATCCTGTAATGAGGTCAAGTCTCAGCTATCTCCTGTCCATTTAAAATAAAACTTCAGGACTGGACAAAGCTGGAAAAATAAAATGCATTGGTCTATTTTTGCCAAATATTATCATTATTATCAACACAAAGTGTCTGGCATACAAACGTAGTGAGCAAACAGCAGATTTTATGAATATGTTATAGATCCCATGATGGTTAAGTTCTAGGTTATGGTGTCCAGTTGTCTGATCAAGAAAGCAATGGCTTGATTGTTACTGTGAGGATGTTTCATGGATTTAAATCATCGGGAATTTGATTTCATCTATGACTGATGACATCTACAATCAACTGAGGAGATTGTCTTCAGCAATGCGAGAAGTCTCATCCAACCAGTTGGAATCCTTAAAGGAAGAACTAATTGTTTCAGCAATGAGAAAAGAGTTTCTATCTCTACTGCAGCCAGTCAGCTTCTCCTGAGGAATTCATCAAAACCTTCACTGGGGTTTCCCAACTTGCAGCCTGTCTGCCCTATGCAATTTGAAAAAGCCAATCTCCAGTGTGAGCTAATTCCTACAATAAATCTCATAATATTTACATATGTATCCTGTCACTTCCGCTTCCCTGGAGAACCCTGACTAATACTAATTAAAGGTCTCTTTTGTTGGTGAGTCTAAGACTTCCCAGGTGATGATGACTGGCTTAGAAACTGTGTGAAGCTATGTAATAGGTGAAACACCTCTATACATGCTGATAAACTAAGAGGAAAGTTGAGGTTATGCAGAGATTATATGATTTTCCTAAGTTCTTCTGACTTGCATGAGATTCATCTGGCATTATTTCTATTTTCTAACTTTTCTTTCCATAAAACAGGGCAAGGACTAGGCTGAAGTGAGAAGAGTGAGACAAAAGGAAAATTCAGCCTTTCCTTGATTTAAAATGTTGATGTTTTGCTCATGATGGAAGTTTGGTATTAATTTTGATTTTTTACAATATCTCATGTATTATTCATTTTCATTACTGAACTTTTGGTGTCCCTCAAACTCTCTGCCCAAGGCAAGTGCTCATTCATGTCACTCTAATCCTGGCCCTGCTACTAAAGCTTCTTTCCACTGAAAATATGTGGTTTCTGCCTCTAGGTAATTATTTTGGGTTGAAACCAAGCCTCATAAAAAACCTGTTCCAGTCCCCAAGTCATACATTTGGAGAGAAAAGTAGAAAGGAAAGAAAAGAATAAACCTTCTTTCTTGCTGTTATTTTGGAAGACTCTGTGTGAGCTTGAGAGACAATGGATTATTTCATTTCTTGAGCTGTCAGACAGCTCAGCTAGCAGGGTGCCCATTCTCCATCAAAAGAAAATAAGAAAATACAGCTTTCCTTGCATTAGGAGGAGTGCAGTAAAAACATAACACCCATGATTGATCTCTCCTCTGCATCCACTGTTGTGAACTAAATTATGCAGCCTCCAAAGCTGTCACTGCATTATAAATTAACACCTGGAGCTTTGAGGATATTCATTTAGGGTCTATAATCATTGAACTTTGCTGTAATAAGAGTTTGGGGCTAGAGTACAGAATTCTGCCTTTCAGCTGTAATGTGGGAAACCTGGAAAATGGGGATAAAGTCTGGATAAGAAGATAATTCTGGGTCCTACTTATAACTAAATTCACCATGATTAGGTCAGCTTAGCACTTACACATTACCTAAGACTGAATTTCCTGCACCCTGGCTATGCTAATTCTTTTTCGCCACCCACGGTGGTTCTGAGAGTGGGCACAGTGGGTCCTGAGTGCTGATTTCCTTGGAAGCATTGACTCAGGAGCAAAGATTGGAATCAATTACCCTCCTAGGATTAGGCACAAATTCAGAGAATGAAGGGAACTTCACAGAGGCCATAGAGGAAATGTCCTTTAAGTTACTGATTGGACTACTGCTTCATGTTTCTATACATGTGTGTTCTCTGTTTAGTACACTTTTGCTGAGAGCTTGACATTACCCAGGCACTGTGTTGAATACTCTGAACCCTGGGTAGATGGTGCGCAGCAGAACCCACGGGAGCCCTGCCTTAACAAAGCTTACAATCTCCTAGGGAAGACAGCTGATAGTGAAACCATCACAAGGCTTAGGATTACACTTACAGACTCTAGACGGTGCTAGCAAGAGAGGTATACAAGTCATGACCTGGGCCAAGGGAGCAGGAAACATCTCTGTGAAGATGTAGCTTTTGAATTGTGATATAAATGATATGTAGAAATTTATTGGATGAGGTGGAGGAGCAGGGCATTTTCTAGTCAAGAGGACTAGCATGTGCCTAGATTAGGTTCTTTACAACCAGCTACTTGGTTACTCATCTCACCATTTCAGAAAGAAGGAAAGTAAAATCAATGAGGTTAAATACTTCTCTGTTTGATTAGTAAATGGGGCAGATCTGTTTGACTCCTTGGTTTGTCTCACTCCAAAGCCAATGCAGTCTCCATGTTTTCTCCTTTTGAATAAAGAACCACTCTTTTGACTGGTAAGGACAAGGACATCCACCTCGAGGGCTTATTTGCTTACACTGTCATTTTGCAGAAATCCACAGAGAAAGCCCCATGCAACCACTCCCCAACGGATTCTGTAAAAAGTCACAATAGCCAATAAGATTGAAATTCTGATCCTCTCCCTCCTACCTGACTCTACAATGGTAAAAAAGATAATATTCTTTCACATTAACACCAAGAGTTCTTGGTATCAAAATTAGAAGCATGTTTCATAATTCAAAATACTCTACCTCCATCAGACTCTAGCCTCTGGCACATGGTTGTGTCTATATGTCTGCTTGATCTTCTTCTGGGATTTTCTGACTCTTCTGCTGTCATGTGGTTTTGGAATGAGTGCATATTTATTTATTTATTTTTTATAAATCCACAATTTTATTTATTTACTCTTCAGTGAATTTAAATCCTTGAGATGTACAGCATCACAAAGATTCTGTTTCCAATGGCTTTGGCAGGAAGGTTGTTTCAGAATTTGGCATGTACTCTGCCACTCTGTCCACAGAAGTGAATTACCTTTCCCCAAATATTCCTGGTTTTGTTAGGTTTACAGCCAGGAGATGCTATGTTGTTTTTGCTTCATACACATAAGCCTAACTCTTGACCAAAGAGAATTCAGTTTAATCCCAAGTATAAATGCCATTTTTAAAAATTATTTTTTTAAATAAATTCTATTTTTAGAAGAGTTTTAGGTTACAAAAAAAATTGCATGGAAAGTACAGAGTTCACATACATCCCTCTATACACACAGTTCCCCAGATTATTAATACTTTGCATTAGTGTGGTACATTTGTTATAACTGATGAACCAATATCAATATAGTATTAGTAATTAAAGCCCATAGTTTACCATGAGGTTCTTTGTTTATACATTTCTGTGGATTCTGACAAATGCATAATGTTATGTATTCCCCATGTAAGGTATCATAACAGAAGAGTACGTGCTCCACTTATTTATCCTTTCTTTCCACCCACCTCCCCAACTCATGGCAACCACTGATCTTTTTACTGTCTCTATAGTTGTGCCTTTTCCACAAGGCCGTATAGTTGGAATCATACAGTATGTAGCCTTTTCAAACTGGCTTCTTTGATTCAGCAGTATTTATATAAGTTTCCTCTGTCTTTGTTCATGACTTGATAGCTCATTTATTTATTTTTCCTTTTTTATTTTTTTATTAGAGAAGTGGTGGGCTTAAAGAACAATCATGCATAAAATACAAGATTTCCATATATCATCCTATTATTAACACCCTGCAATGGTGTGATACATTTGTTATAATTTATGAAAGCACATTTTATACTTGTACTAATAACTATACTCATGGTTTACCTTATGGTTCACTGTTTACACTGTGCCATTCCAAGGATATTATTTTAAAATTTTTATTCTAGTAGCATATTACATTTCCCTTTTAACCACATTCAGATATTACATAGTGCAGTGCTGTTCATTACATTCACAATGTTGTGCTACCATCACTACCATCCATTACCAAAACATTTCCATCATTTCAAATAGAAATTCTGTACATTTTTAGAACTTAAGTCCATATTCCCTATCCTGCACCTGTTATATGGTTACCTATGTTCTAGATTCTGATTCTATGATTTTTTACTCTAATTATTTCATATCAGTGAGATCATACACATTTATTTTTTTGTATCCAGATATAGAAAGGATTGCCTTGAGTCTATTTTGGGGTCCTTTTTGTAGAACTGTTGTCCTCCCCGCATAAGGAGTAGAGAGCACTTTCACTCTAAAATATTAAATTAATAAGGTTTAGATCATGTATTTCAAACAAGTGCTGGAGCAAATGGCTATTTTCTAACTGGAAAAGGGGCAAGTCAGCATAGTGTGGTCAGGTATAAAATCATTGGCTTTGGAGCTAGACATACTTAGTCTACAGTCCTAGTACAGCATTTACTAATTCACATAATCCAGATTTATCACTTATCACTCTTCCATGTCAAGTGTTATTGTGGGCACTGAGATACAGCAGGAAACAAACCAAAAAAAAGATTTAAAAACTTGCTTTCATGAAACATATTATGAGGCAGAGAGAGACAGAAAATAAATAAATAAATAAACAATGCTTGGCATGTGTATCTATGTCAATCAGATTATGATTGATGATTGAGGCTATGGAATAAAGCCAGTCGTTGATGAGGCAGTTGTCTCCTTTAGAATGCCAACATGGTCAGAGAGTACCTCATGAGACAGTGAAATTTCAGTAAGGTCTGAGAGGATATTAAAGAACCATCCATGTAACAATTGTGGGGATAGAACATTTTTAGAAAAGAGGATGGCAGAGGAAAACCAGCTGACAGGCTTTCAGAAACAGCACCAAAAGCCACTGTGTTAAAAACGGTGTCAGTAGGGAAGTGGATTTGGCTCAACTGATAGAGTGTCCACCTACCATACGGGAGATCCAGAGTTCAAACCCAGGGCTTCCTGACATGTGTGGTGAACTGGCCCACGCGCAGTGCTGATTCACTCAAGAAGTGCCTTGCCATGCAGGGGTGTCGCCCATGTAGGGGAGCCCCATATGCAAGGGGTGCAGCCTGCAAGGAGAGCCACCCTGCACTAAAAAAGCATAGCCTGCCCAGGAGAGGCATCACACACATGGAGAACTGACACAGCAAGATGATGCAACAAAAAGAGACACAGATTCCAGGTGCCACTGACAAGAATACAAGTGGACACAGAAGAACACATAGAGAATGGACACAGAGAGCAGACAATGGGGGGGGGGCGGTCAGGGAAGAGGAGAGGAAAAAAAATTGTCAATGACAGTGTAGGACATGGGATTATAGCATAAATAGGAAGCCCAGTCCGGTAGAAAGGTGCTCAATACGTATAAGTTCAGAGTGTAAACTACAACGTAAACCATTATCCATGTGGTGCAGCAGTGCTCCAAAATGTGTTCACCAAATGCAATGAATGTCCCACGATGATGAAAGAGGTTGATGTGGAAGGAGTGGGGGGTGGGGAGGGGTATATGGGGACCTCTTACATGCTTTTAATGTAACATTAAAAATAAATAAATAAAGAGAAAAAAGAAAGATAGGAAAGGAGAGCAAACAAACAAACAAAAAACATATCAGGTTAAGCTAAATAAGGTTAAAAGGTCATTGATTTCCTAATTCAGTTTGGAAATTGGTCTTTTTATAAACACAGTAAGGTCTGGACCTTAAATGACCATGTCATATTAAGACACAACATGGAGAAAATGATGGTTTTGTGCTCTGAAATTTGGTTGCCTCATAAGCAAAGGCAGCTCTACTGATCTACTTTTCTCTTATGGGTTATTGAGTGATTATTTTCTGAGTCTTAGCTTTGTAGGGCCCCTATTCTAAACTTCTGAACTCTCTCCCTTTGCTCCCCCAAATCCTTGTGGTTAGAGCCATTTCTCACAATTACTATCTCTTGTTGCCCCAGTGTTCTCATTGTGTTTACTCAGTGTCCCAATACCATGTAACCAATTTCCTATATTAAATAATCTCTGTATTACTAATGACAGTGATTTCTGTTTTCCTGACTGATACATAGAGTATCAAGGATCGAGAGATTCACCATAGGAGACTGTCATAAATAAATTCTGAATTGATAGACTTGCATGAGGTTGAAAGGGCAGCCAATCCAGATTGAAACCAAAGATGGAAAGGATGGTTGCAAAAGGAAGGTCTTATAAAAATAGGTATAGATTCACTGTTGAGAACTATTTTCAAGCATTTGGAAAAAGATATTGGTAGTTATACAGAAAACAAAACAAATTAGTAAAAACAATACAATTATAGGTGATGAATATATGGTAGTTCATTACAGTGAAAATAATTACTAAGAGAATAAAATACAGTATACAGAAAAGAAAACATAATTCTCATTTTCTATTGACTTAGGACAGTATATTATTTTTGAGAGGCAATAAAATGTAATAGGCTGTGGAATAACATTGCTTATTTTGAAATATCTGAGTCTCAACTCATAATTTGGTGATCTTGATCAAGTTCATAATATCTGGTAGTGTTTTATTCATCATTTGTATAATAGGGAATATTATAGTATCAATGCTATGGAGTTTTGAGATTGAATGTATTTATACATATAATCTCTGACATATAACCCTGAATAAATAGCAAGAAGGAATGAGAGAGACATAGAGAGACAGAAAGACAGAGACAGACTGAGAGAGAGAAGAGTAAGACCGACAATTAGTAAACAGTCAATAAACCACATATGTATATGTGGTATCAAAATAATAGTAATTAAAATAAAATAATAATTTTAACATTGCTGATTTAAACAAACTTTGTGATGTAACAATATTAAGAGGAGAAAATAGGAAGATAGAGATATACATGAAAAAAATCCTCTATTTCTTTAAAGGAATTCTGTAAGGTCAACAGACTAAATCAAGAAATAACTACTTAGAATTATGCAAGTAAATACCAAAAGATACAGCTAAAATGGGTAAAAGTGGTCTCATCTAGGGAGAATGATTAAAAGTTGTGAAGGACTGAGGTAGTAGATACTGGGTTCTATTTTTTGTTTGTCTTCTTTGCTGTTGTTATTCTTTTCATAATATTTAATACTAATTTGATTTTAATCATTTGACAAAAATTTATCAAATATTTATATGATAAACCATTTGATAAATATTCTAAAAGTTATTGATCACTTATTATTCAACACTACCCTTCTCATAATTGCATTTTTTAAAATAGTCAATAGCTAATACAATGCAAATAGTTTAGAAATAATCCAAAACAAATGCATCCCAGTCATAAAAAGGCCAACTCAACGTCCCAACTCACTTATTTATTCCGTTCTTTATATAGAATCTCTGAGCATTGTCCAACTTTTCTAATTAGATCTGGATTATTTCATCATGTTCTGGAAATAAAATGGTATGACCACAATAAAATTCAGAAAGGATCTCTTTTAGATGAGCTAAAAGATGCTCATCTAAAATGCTTTCCATTTGCTGCTTTCATTAGTCCAATTTACCCAGAAAATAGAGTCTTTGTTTGTGTTATTCTGTTTTGCAGACCATATCAGAAGGCCACTAGAAGAGGCCACCAACTCAGAGATCCTGGTAACATTCTATCAAGTGTTCTAATGTGGCAGCCCCTATGATGGGATCTGACTCCCAAAATACAGTAGACAAAGCTTCGACAAGCTGCACTAGCAGTATATGTAAGCTATGCCAACTTCACCAGCCAGGGATGGTGAAATCCTCTGTGCTGCATATCTTATGCTGGCTCAGCCAATTTCATATTTCAGAATCTGACATTTGTAACACTCTACATAAACAGAATCAGAGTTGCTTTGTTGAGCATTACAATAACCCAACTCAAATAAGCTTAATAAATAGTTCACATAACTAAGACATTCAGGATTTTATCTGTACCGCGGGCTCAAAAACTTCCCCCAGGACTCTCTCCCTCTGTCTCTTTCTCTGTCTCAGAACTGTTTTGCTTCATTCTCCATGTGATGTCTGATTTTATGTGTCAATTTAGCTAGCTTATGGCGTCCAGTTGTTTGGTCAAATCCTGGCCTAGCTGTGGAGGTATTTCACAGATGGGATTAGCACCAACAATCAGTCATCTTAAGTAAAAGAGATTACCTTCCCTAATATGAATGGGCCTCATCCAATGAGTTGGAGGTTTTAACAGAAAGAACTAGTAGTTAGAAAGATGAGACAAGTCTCTAACTCAAGACTTCAGGATCTAACTCTCAGTGTGATTTCCAGTCTGCCAGTTTCTCCCTAAGGAATCTGGACTCAAGAATTTCCACCCCCATATTCCTGTTAACCAACCACTTACAGTAAATCTCTTAATAAATCACACAAACGAATCATTTATAATAAATTGTGTTTTACTTATATGGGTGTGTATATGCGGGGTGCATGTATGTATTTTACCTATGTCCATACATAATATACTTACATCCACACACATATATCCTATTAGTTCTTTTTCTCTGAAAAAATCAATTGATACACTCCAGTAGACTGTTCCCTATGTAGTAGAAAAAATTGCTACTGGAAATTCTAGTTTACTTGATGCATTTGTGAACTCAGAAGAAAGGAGCCCTCCTTTCTCTTGGAATCAATATATTAAGTATCATGGAGAAATTGTGATTGACTTCCTATGAGTCATTTGTCAATCTTTGTACTTAATCACTTCAAAAAAAACTATTTGATCAATGATAATTTTTGAGATATCACAGCAATCAAGATCCTTGCACAATAAATTATGTGAGAGAGGAGAATTAACATATTTGAAGGGGAAGTCTGTTAATGTTTATTGTTGCTCCTGTTAAGTAAATATAAATGGCTTATTTTTCTCCCTGACTCCTGGGAAATGAACCAGGTGAGGAAGAGTAAAGGAGTGGTGCAGAGAGGAAAATGTGGGAGGCAATGGAAGGTTCTGGCATAAAATCAATCCCTGGGTCATGGTCAGACAGAGTGAGGGCTTAATCACATGTATACTAAATGGACTAGGTTTAGTTCTTTAAGGAGGGGATACAATAATTGAACAAAAAAGTATTCTAGCAATGAAAGAAAAACAAATTTCTATCACAATGCTTAGTTGCTAGTTCCTTACTTTTTCTCCCCCAACATATTCAGAAGACCCAGCTCAAATTCTTTCTCCTTAAAGTAGATTCCTTTTAATGATAAATCTATATTTATATAGAACTTTTAAAAAAGATTTCCATACTGCTTATTTCATCTTATGTTCCATCAACTCTATGAGACACACAGGGCTTTAATCTTCAAATCAAAGTTCATAAAGTTAAATAATTTATCCAAATTTCAATAACCAGTGATTTATCAGACCCTGGAGTAGAACACAAGTCTTCTGATGCCAAGTCCGATGTTCTTTGCATTACACAAAATTGTCCCTCCCACCTCGCCCAACAATGCATCAATGGAGGAAGCTAACTGCTGAGATGGGAGAATGATCTTAAGCAGTTCACATTTCTGTAGAGAGATAGCCTCCACTCACATTGTTCTGCCCTACATTCTGGTCATAGTTATCCTAATGCATGAGAAAGCATATTAATACAATTTAAAAAGAAAGTGAAAAACTACTCTACTGAGAATAATGCAGAAGTAAGGAAGTCTTTCTTGCCAGCCCCTAGTACCTACTCCTTCAAATTAATGCTATGGAAATTTCTATAAGGACAAGAATTATAGAAACATAGAGCCATTTACAAATATATATATTTCTATATTTTTCTTACAATAATTTGTGTTCATGCAAAATTCTGAAAATCAGCAAATACTTTAAAAATTCTCTCACAGCTTGATGGCCCCCATTCTAAGGTCACTGTTGTTATTATTGGGGTTGAAGTTATAAATCAACTGGGAAATAACTTCAGAAGTATAATGATCAAAATATCACCATCATTTCTACCATACTTGGATTGGATAATGTGATATTGCCTATGGTCATATCATATTGTCTAATTCTTTCCCCCAAATTTATTTGAGATAACATATCTACACATGTACCCAACTTGCTATAAATATTGCAGCCTCACACCTTCTGAGCTGGGATAACAGTGAGAGCAGGAAGGTAAGTCCTGATCCCAGTTTAGGCATATTATTACCACCTTGGTGCAGAACCAGAGCTAAATCCATTCATTTCCAGGGCAGTCCTTTTCCCAATTTTACCAACCAGATAATGCATCTGAGGGTGGAAAAAAGAGCAGTTATTATTTTACTAACATTTCCAAAAGAACAGGCATTCCTATTTAACGACCAAATAAGAGTAAAAGGAAAGGTAAAAGTGATCTTATGAAGTGACTTTTTTGCATCTAAATTTCCATAATTACATATGTGAATGTGATTGTTTGTGTCTGTGTAAACTCAATTTGAGAATTTTTAGAGTATTTGCTGATTTTCAGAATTTTGCATGAACAAAATTATCACATGCATTTCTGCCAATACCAATATATACATTACTATGATATGTGTGTACATTTGTAAACATATATTAATATTTATTAGGTCTTACCTTAGCATCTTTAGGTTACAAAAGGTCTTAAAAAGTCCTCCAGTAAAATATTAATTGAAAAATACTTGAAATCTTGCAACATCTCGACGATAGGATTCCATCGTTCCAAATAAGCTCTCACATGGCTCTAACCATTTGTTTTTCCTTATACATTTTTTAAATCTTTTAAACACAATGGGAGCAATTCTGCTTTTTATCCCCCAAGGAACATGTGCCTTTCCATTTGAAAAGTAATGATATCTTTGAAAAAAACTATTATGTCTTCGGTCATATTTTATTTTCTAGGCTAAATACTTACAATTTCTTCAACATAATTTTTACCAAGAAGAACCGTTTTTTATGCACTCTTATGATGTTATAAAGTAAGAAGTAGAATACAGTAGATGACTGTACAATTAGGTAATAACCATATTCTATCCACCCCAGAGAAAGGGTTAAGTTGTCAGAAAAAGCAAAGTCTTATTGCTCCTTCACAAGGGAGCAATCTAACTTCCTTACTAATGAGGCTTCATTAATGGTTTAAAAATATCTCTTTTGGACAATTTCTTTTGTTAGGCTTGATAATTAAATTAAATGCACCCATTAATGTCATTAAGAGCTTGAGAAAATTTCTGAAACCAATTTTGCATGGATTTGGTATATAATGTGCATAAGTTTAGAAAAACTAGAGACAGGGACCAAATCAATCCCACAAGTCAAATGATAATTTATCTTGCAAATGATGTGTCATCCAACAAATCAGGCAAATTAATGTGGATGAGGCCTGAGGGCCAACCTTTAGTTTTCCTTTAGATAGAACATAGGCAATCTAACACCCATTGGAGAAAATCAACAAGGATTTCAAAGGGGTTTGAGTTCATGACTTCTGTCTGTCTGGTTCCACGTTATATCACTAATGTATATCATACTGCCCAGTACATAGAAAGTACTAGGTAAACAGAAGTCATTGAGTGAAAAGCACTTGAAATCATGGCATGTGGGCAAATGTTTTGAAGAAAGTATTCTTGGGAATTGAAGACTAAACCAAAAGATGGCAATAGTCTTCAAGTGTTCAAAGTGCTGTCAGTTGGGAAAGGGGTTATTTATTTCTGTCAAAATTGAATCAACAAATGTTTAACAAGAACTTTTATGTACAAAACACTGTGGATCATGCCAAATTTATATATTAGAATGAAAAATATTTTGTCTGCCATCCAAAGGTATGAGTAGTAAAGAATGTTTTAGAGTATTTCCTAAGACTGCCAAGTCACTTATTAAAAATGATTCTCAATAATGTATCTATTTCCTGAATGAATAAATGATTGAATGACTACTTGGAAAGTTGAGAGGAGGGTGTGTGTATGCATGTCAGGTATAGGTATTACTGGCAGAAGCTGCAAGACCTCACCTTGGAAACCACATATGGCCACATCCCCTGCATTCTATTGCTCAAAAACGACTCTAGGGCCATACAGATACCAGAGGAGGGTACTAGACAAGGGTTTCTGTACTGGCAATCAAGAATCATGGGGGTAGGGTGGGGTAGAGTGGGGTCCTCTTTGGAGACTATTTACCAGTTTCCTTATCTGTAATCAATAGGGTTATATCAGGTGGTCTTACAGTTGCATTTGTGTGTGTGTGTGTGCTCCAAATTGTCATGTTTAAATTATTCAAAGGGTTTATGAGACATTTAATTTTTAACTATGTCTTTACTCTGATTTTGCTTACACAATTTGGCCCTTACTCCATCTTAGACAAAGGAAACAGATGTTTCTGTATAAGATCCAGGGATCTTTGTAAAGAACTAGGTAGATAGTAAATAAATTAGGTTTTGTGGGCCATAGAGTCTCTGTAACTACTTCTCACCTCTGCACCTGTTTCACAAAATCTGCCATAGGCGATATGTAAGTAAATGGTTATGGCTGTTTTCCAATAAATCTTCATATACAAAAACAGGCACAGGACAAGATTTGGACCAGAGGCTGTAGTTTGCTGACCTCTGAAATAGCCTAGCATTGTAATAGTTTCCACGCAAATGTCAAGATATATTTTTCTACCAGCAACAACAACAATAATGGCAAAACCCTAGGGAAGAAATCATAAACAACAGTAAATCTTGCCCAAGGCCACTTGCTGCCAATTCACTCTTTTAAAATATAACTTTTACATACAAAATTTAAACAATTATAAGCACACAAAGGCACTGTCGCTGATGGGTATTTTATGCCGAGCAGCTGTATAAATAATAGAATAATGATGGAATTATTTCATATCCACTATTCTTCCAGTATTTTTGTTTCTAATTTATCATTCCATAAAATTTCATGATAAAGCCAAAATATTATCTGAATGTGACATGATTGTCAGAGCTGCCAACCACCATGGAAAGCTGACAATGCCTTCTGAGCAGACTGGGGGCCCAGATTTGGGGACTATACAAAGTTATTTTTATGGAATGAGCTCTATACTCTATAAATCACTCGTAATGAAATGTGTATTTGTTTTCTTCAGTTTGTAAACTTGAAATAAATTCAGACTCTGGTCTAGGAGGGAGATAGATTGGATATACCAAAAGCACAAGTTCAGTGTGAAATCTTTTCCAGTTGAGTTCCTTCTTAGAGTTTGATGACCTTAAGGATTTTTATATTTCTTCTATGTTTCCTATTACCTGAATTAGGCCCTGAAGACTCAGGTTTTAAGAAGCTGCAATTTGGCCCAGTGATTTTCTAAGGGCATTTTCAAAGACACAGGAGTATCTACAGGGTATCTATGGATACATAAAGAAACTGATATTTCCTAAAAGAAAATCCTATAACCTGAGATACCCTGTTCTGAGTGGTATTTTGAGTGTCCCAAACTCCATCAGTTTAAAGGAATAAGTTTTTGGATTTGGAAAAGATTGAATCAGCTATTTTCATTTACTCATCTTTAATTTTTACATCTCATCCTATTTCCATACATACCTTTTTCATCTTTTCTGAGTGATTATACATGGTGTGATGTTAATTTTATGTCAACATGGCTAGGATTTGATGCCTACTTGTTTGGTCAGACACTTGTTTAGACGTTGCTGTGAAGGTATTTTGTAGATGTGATTAGCACCTACAATCAGTTGACTTTAAGTAAACGAGATTACCCACAATAATGTGGGCAGGGTTTTAGTTTCCCAGCTGCCAAAGTGAACACCATGTAATGCATTAGCCTAAACAGTAGGAATTTACTGGTTCATGGTTATGAGGGTAGAAGAAATCCATAATCAAAGTGTCAGAAAGGCAATGCTTTCTCCTAGAATACTGTGGGGTTCTGAAGCTGGCTGCCAGCAAGACTTGGTTCTTAGCTTTTTTGTCACATGGCGACACATGGCAACCTCTCTTAGCTTCTCCTTTCTCTTCCAGGTTCCATTGTAAGAGCAGCTCCTGGCTGCTCCCTCTGGCTTCTCTCTCCCTGTGTGTCTCTCTCTCTGTCTCTCTCTCTGTCTCTGTTTATAAAGTACTCCAGGCATTCAGATTAAAACCCAACCTGACTCATTTGGTCCACACCTTAACTGAAGTCACATTTTGAAGAGATCTTATTTACAATGGATCTACACCCATAAGAATGGAGTAAGTCTAAGAACTTGGTTTTCTGGGATACACAGCTCCAAACCACCAGAGTCTGCCTTCTGAACACCAAAAAGACATGTTCTCTCCACATGCAAAATGCATTCATTCCATCACATCACAAAAGCCTTCAGTCATTTCATTAATATTGCTAAGGACAAAGACTCATTAAAATGGGTTATGGATGTGGTCTGACCTAGGGCACAATTCCTCTCTCAGTGAACTTGTCAAACCTAGAAAACAAGTTATCTGTTTCCAATATACAAAGGCAGACAGGCATAGGATAGACATACTTATTCCAGGAGGGAGAAATTGGAAAGAAAACAGAAGGTATGGGTCTCAATAAATTCCAAACTTCAGCAAGGCAATCTTAGTTAGATTTTAAGGTCTGAAAATCATTTACAGATCAATGTTTTTACCTCCAGGCCTGATGGAGTGATAGCCCCATCCCTTTCAAGCACTTGCATAACAACCATGCCCTCCTGGAACACTGGGGTGAAGGCTTCACCCTTTCCAAATGTCAGGACAGTTGCCAGTCTCTCCACAAACATGAGGGCATAGGCCTTACCTTCACAGAGCATTGGGGTGGTAGCACTTTCCCTGAACAATGGGGTATGATACCTGCCCCCCACACACACATGCTCCAGGGAAGATGGCCTGCCTGCTCCAAATGCAGAGGTGAACCTCACCTTTCCACACACATCAGTGGGGCACTCTCTTTGCCCAAGTAGAATTCTTCAACACAGACCTCCCTGGCTTCCATGATTCTGCTCTTAAAGTCTTTCTTCCTTCAGTCTTTTCCTTCTCTGTCCCCTACAGTCCAGGCTGGCAGTGGTACCACTCAGACAAATTTGGCAAAGATCTTATTGGCTTTACATATAGTTCACAGTGCTCCAAACCACCATGAAAGAGGTCTTTCCACAGATGCTTCTTGTATACCTGCGCCTCCAGTCCTGACTTCCACTGAAATAGCTGACTGAATCCCCATTCAGCTAAACCCTCATATGGAACCCTGTTCTCTGGGGACCTGCTTTCTGGAAGCTCAGGGTAGTCCTGATAAGCCACTTCTATTCCTAGTCTCAGAGCACACTATCTGGATAAGCTCAGAATTTCCAAACCATTAATTTCTGGTTTCTCTGCACTTAGAAATTCACTTCTCAGTTTATCCTTTTCCTCTCATTTTATTATAAGTTGCAAAGAGAAACTTAGTTTAGAAGTCTCCTACAAGTTCATTGCTTTCAATTCTGCCTTCTATCTGACATTAGAACTCAATGTCACTAAGTTGTCTGCCACTTTAAGACAAAGATCACCTTTTCTCCATTTCTCAATAATGCATTCATCATTTTCTTCCAAGACTTCATTGGAAGTGCCATTAGCATCCATATTTCTACTAACAATCTCACCAAGGCAATCTAGTTTTGTTTTGTTTTTTTCTATCAAACATCTTTCAGTTCTTCCAGCCTTCACACTTAACCCAATTCCAAAGCTGTTTCCACATTTTTAGGTATTTGCAGTAGTAACACGTTACTTTCCTGTAGCAAAAACAGTTTTAGTTCTCTACTTGCCAAAGCAAATACCATGCAGTAGATTAGCTTAAACAATGGGAATGTATTTGCTCAGTTTTAAGACTGGGAGAAGTCCAAAACTGGGTTCATCAAGGCAATGCTTTCTTCCAGTAGACTGTTGCATTCAGCCTGCCTGCTGGCAATTGTTGGTTCTTGGCTTTTCTGTCACCTTGTAATAGTATGATAGCCTCTCCTGGCTTCTCCTTCTTTTCCAGGTCAATGTTAAGCTTCTGGTTGGTTCCTCTGTGGCTCTCTCTCTCTGTCTGACTTTTACTCTGCATATAAAGAACTCTAGTAATGGGATTAGGACCCATTTCCATTGAGTTAGACCATACCTTAATCAAAATATCCTCATCAAAAGATCTTACTTAGATGGGTTCACACCCACAGGAATGGATTAAACTTAAAAACATGTTTTTCTGGGGTACATAGCTTTAAGCCACCACATCATCTAGCTGGTACCTTAAAGGGAACACTTAGAATTTCAGCAATCAGAAAAGAAGAATTTCTATAGCAACCTCAGCCAGCCCACTTCTCCTGGGAAATTCAACATTGCCTTCATCCAAGTTTCCAACTTGCAGGCCTGCACTATGGTATTTGTATGTGACAATCCTCACAGTCATGTGAACCAATTCCTATTAAAAATCCCTTAGTACTTACATGCATATGTAAATATTACATTTATACACAAGCACATATTTTGTTGGTTTTGTTTCTTTGGAGAACCATGACCAATACAGTGGATAATGGTATTAAAAAATTAAAAATAAATAAAATAAATAACTTTTACTATGTGTGTAATACATAAAGTTTTTATGGAATTAGGAACAGAATTTCTCCCTGGGCTAAAAGGGTCCATAACTTCGGTGTCAACTTTCTCTCTCTCTGAGATGACTCAACCGTGAAAGCCAGAAATCAGTATTTACTTTATTTATTTCTCTCTTCCAACTTGGCCTTCAATGCTTAGCATCCCATTGCAAGTTTCTGTATGACCCCAGGCTTGTTGTGATGCTGGTGTCGATGGCATTTTTCATTTAATCTGGATGTTGCCCTCTCTGCACGGAAATGAGACCTCTAATGCATTTTACATAGGTCACTGAACAGCTATCAGACAGTAACAACTTACTAGTGACCTCATCTGGGAGGATGTGAACCAGGGAATGATGGGTGAAGGGTTCTCTATCCCATTAGGCTGGGGACACTTCATTCCTCTTGAAAAAGACTATAATGTAAAGAGTATTGGTCACCTTGCATCAGCCACATTAAGTAGCATATACTTCTTTTATTCATAAAAGAAAAAGGAAAGCTTTGAGTGCTCCTTCCCCACAGTATATTGAAGAATGTAAAGCCAAACTAAATAAGGGACAAATTAGTCCTGGATCAGGGTGATAAGAACATTGATTGCCCCACATTTATGTCTGGACATTCATTCAACACACATCAACTGGCTGGGTTGGACACTGATGATAGATATATGGGATGCATGGTTCATACATATCTTCACTAGTATTAATGCTTACATTAAAAGGTAGTCTTTAAATTAGGAGGGTGACTCAGCTGGGGTTTAGTATCAAGAGAAATGGGTTCTAGTATTTGCTTCTTCGGGAATCACTGATTAATCTTGAATAATTAATTTCACTTTTTTTTTAACTCTACTTTCTTTACCTGCAAATGGACATTTATTGAGTGTCCACCATATATTTCATGTGTTCTAATTAAATTTTCACAATATTCTTATAAGATTAGAAGTTTTATTCCTGTTTTAGAGATAAATTAATTGAGGCATATAAATATTTAAAATCCTACAGAAAACTATTCAGATGTTAATTGGCAAAGCTGGTAGTTAAAACTAGATTTTTTCTCTACATTGTTCATTATATTGCCATGTTCCTTCTTCACTTGACTACAGCTCTTTCTGAGATACTATTGTATATTATTTAGTTGCATCAACTCTAGGCTTTGTTCCAGAGTGGGCACAGGTGGCCACTGCTTTAGAAGCATTTGCTCAGACTCAAAAAGTGATAGGATGAGAGATTATTCATTTTGCATTAATACCCTAAAATTAGCAATTATAGGTTAGGTAATGATGCAGTAACAATAACCTTTCACTCCATAATATCACTGTTTTAATGCAATAAAAGTTGAATTTTTTGCTCATATCACATTATCCCAATGGGTTGATGTGGGCTTCTGATTCAGTTACAAAATCTCCGCCATCTTGTATCAAATATGATTTATACTTTTTAATTATATTCCGCTCTTCTCAGCTTGGAAGTGATACATGGCATTTATGGTAATGCTTTATTGACTAACACTGGCAAGATTATCTAACCAACTGCAGGGGAGCTGAGAAGTACCATCACTTGTCAGCCAGAAAGGGAAAAAAAACAAATATTTGTGAATATTAATTATGTCTACTCTCCCACAAATATAAAATCGAAAACAAAAACAATATTTTCTTGCTCATTTCATACAAAGCAAGAAATACGTTCTTTGGGTTAAGATAGTGCTTCCCAATGTCATTAGAGTTCTAGTTCACTAGTTCCTTTGAGATGAGAACCTCAGCAGGACTGAATACCTTAAAGGGAAGATTAAGCTGTCTACAGGAACCCTAGAAATGGAATATTGTTCTGTGTACCAGTCTGGCTGTCTACCTTCCCAGGATATTAGATCTGCTTCTGTAGATCATGTTTTATATTTGCTATTAAATCACTGGAATAATTATACTCTTCTTGGCCCTAACACCATCTTTACTATGTATTATGATTGGGAACATGAATTGCTAAGAGCCCTTTCCCTTTTAACATTATATGAGAATATACCAGTTAACTTTCTTTCTGTTGAAGGTGTCAAGTAATATGGCTTAATTTTTTTTAAGCTTATTTAGTCAAAAGTTGAAGGACATGTCTGGCCTCAAGTGTGGTGGGATAAATGGATTTGAATAATGTGATTCTGGATCTGTTACTTTCTCTTCATTTCTTAGCTCTGCTTCTTCTGTATTGACAGTCTTCCCTTTTGAGGTTGCAAGATAGTTGCCAGAAGCACTTAGGGTTATGTGCTTCCAAGTTCAACTCCAGTGGGAAATAGTAAAGCTTTTCTTAAGTACTGCTGCAAAGATTCTGAAATTTGTTCTTTTTGAATGACATAGAGCATGTTCTAAGGAGGACACTACAGAATGTGTCTTGCTTTTTAATCATTTACCTTTCTCTACAATATAGGCCAGAATATTTAATTTTCTATTTCCTGGATGTATTGGATATACAAAATTGATATTCAACATTTATTCTAAATTCCTTTTATTGTGCATTTTTAAATTTCCTAGGTTGAAAATGTGAAAACCACATTTTCATGACTCTCTTGTAATTAGTATTCTAGATGAAAATTAGGATTTTACCAATTAGATGTAAATATCTAATATTTGCTAGGCAGAGGTGAAGTAGTCTATTTTCCTACTGCTCTAGGCTCTTTTCTGGAGACATTATTTCCCTTGCTACAGCATTCCTGTTTTCAATTTTGAGTTTTCACAAAGCTGTCCAGACATGGCAATAAAAGGCAGTAGCCACACTCCACAGTATGTTGCCCCATGACCAGTTCTGTGGGTATAAGAAGGTAGCTGTAATGAAGATTCATGGTGGTGACTGGCTGGAGTTTGATGACTGACGTATGGATTGTGACTTGGGTGGTGTATACTTTAACTTACTGCTCCAGTGGAAATTTCCAACTCTGCATGAGCCAATAAATAATCTGTAATAGACATACTAAGAGCAAACAAGTAAGCCAAAAAATATTCAGAAGAGGGAATACACACAGGAGCCTCTTGCCAAAGCAAAGATGAATCCTGCTGGGCAAAGTAATGAGAGCTGTCTGCCTAGGAAATGGGCAAGGTCCTTCATTAGCCTCTCTGACAGACAACTCCTAATCCTACCCATCCAGATGAACAGAATCTGGAACTACCTCTAAGAAGGTCAGGGTGTTTTTTGATTTGTTTATTATCTGTGCATACTACAGTGTGTGTGTGTGTGTGTGTGTGTGTGTATGTATGTATTGAATGGTAATGGAGTTGTGGGAGAAGACACTCATATTTTGGTTAATAGGTTAATGGGTCATAATGAGCCACATGTGGACTGAAGGGAGATTTCACATCAGTCAAAAAGCCTATATAGATATTTATGGATATTTCGTCAATGAAGAAATGATTATTACTGAAAATCCTTATTGTTCCCCCAATATGACTTCTCTATTTCTTCTATAGGAATAAAAGCTTTAGTCATGCAAATGGCCACACAACAAAAGTCAGTATTTCTGAGTGTCTCTTGCCATAAATTTCCCATATGACAAAGTTTTGACCAAAGGAATGTGAGTCATAATGATGTGGTCTGCTTCCAAGTTGTGCTCTTTAAAGGGAAAAAGAGTGCTTTCTTGTTCTCTTTTCGTCTCCTCAGACTCGACTATGACAGTTTTGAAGAGCCATCTTTTACTGTGCACAAGGGAAATGAAAAAGCAACAGACACTTGGGTCTTTGACATCACTGGGCCACTGTATCTGTCCTGGAACTCCTACCCAGACAGGTATATTAAAAAGAAATAAACTTCTCCCAGGTTTAATTTACTGTGTTTTTGGATCTTTTCTAAAAGCAGGCCAGCTTTTTTACGGAGGGATGGAGTAGAAGAACTAAGGTTAGTGGAAGAAATGATACAAATATGGGAAGGAAACATAAGCAGGTATCTTCATACAGCTTATGGAAAAGGTAAAAAAAACCCACAAAGATGCTTGCATTGAATTGATGACTATGGCAATTTGCTCTATGTTTACAGGGAAACCAGCCTGAAGTTTAAAACTTACTGCCACTACCTCCTATGGTTTGCTTGTCAAAGAAATATCCATCTAAGGATTACACGGTATAATTGTTAATTTCATGTGTCATGTGTCAGTTTGGCTAGGTTTATGGTGCCCAGATGGTCGGTCAAGCAAGTTCTGGCCTGAATGTTATTGTGAAGGTATTTCATAGATGGATTGGTATCTAAAATCAGTTTATTGCATCTACAACTGACCGCATCTACAATCAAGAAATAAGTTTGCTTTCAGCAATGTGTGAGTTTCCTTATCAAATTATCTGGAAGTCTTAAAAGCCAGAACGGAGGGTTTCAGAAGTCAGAAAGGAGACTTTCTACCTCACCTTCAGTCAGCCATCTTCTCCTGAGGAATATGGACTTGCCGGACATCAGAATAATCTTTACTGGAGTTTCCAGCTTGCAGCCTATCTTACAGAGCTTGGACTTGTGAGCCCCACAGTCACCTGACACCTGAGTCAATTCATCATAATAAATCTCTCTCTCTCTCCCTCTCTGTCTGCGTATATATGTTTGTGGTTTTATTTATCTATTTATAATAGACTGTCAGCCCTTTTTCTCTGGAGACCCCTGACTTATACATGTTGCCACCCAATTCTTTGTTTGTAATGGGTCCCAACAAAGTCATATTAGTAAGTGAGTGCGTGGGTGGTATATGCACAAGTGGCTAATTGATGAAGTTTCTGCATTACCAATTCATACTTTTTCCCCAGTGTAACGCACACTGCATTGAATTATCCTGTCCTCACTATCATTTCAGTCTGGTTCTTGATGTCTTGAGGGAACATTTGACATTTTCCAGTGATGCTCAGAATGTTCCTCATGGTACTCATGAAAAAAGTATTTGCCAAATTGCATTAAATCACTCAATCCTAATCAGAGGAGTAAGAAAAAGAGAAGTAGATACAGGAAGTGTGGTGATTCCGTTTGTCCTAACAGTTAGTTGATTATAGCCTCTGAGTGTCACGGACAGTCCTGATACACCTGTGAGGAGTCTGCCCTCCTCACTTTGGGCAGCTGAGGGTTGGTGATAGCAGTTGGGGAAGTAGCAAGGCAGTTTGTGCAGCTGGGGATGTTGGGCAGGTGGTGGTGGCAGAAGGCTCTGAGCTGATGCCTGGGGATAAGTGGCAGGTCCTTTCCAAGGACTGTTGAAGCAGGAAACCACAAAAACTTTCTGCTTTGAGCATCTGGCCTTAGTCACCTATAATTTATTCAAATTATTACACAAGAATCCTTGCCAGGTGCACGTGAAAGAAAAGAATCTGAGATTTCGTATGGAAAAGTTTTTGCTTTCTTTATTTAAAAAGTCAATTTATGTGACCATAGCAAACTTTTATGTGATCCTTCCTTCCTGCTTGGAATTTGAATGAACCATCTGGAGGTGCAGCAGCCATTTTGAGATCACAAGGCAATAGTCGAAAGATGAAAGTCAACCATTTAAGAATGGTGGTCAGTGGAATTAGAAAGAAACTTGGACCACTGAGCCATTTCACCAGCCTGTGCAGCCTGTCATGGGACTTATAATGGGAGAAAATTCCTATTTGTTTACGGTACTTGGTTTCCGTTTTTATGATTTATAATTGGTCATCATAATGAGTAATGTGCTCAGCTCTGAAGTGCTCAATGTTGACAGGGATCTGGGCTACACTGTTCACCCCTGGCATGGGCTAGTTCTTCTCTGACCACGTGCATGAAGAGTGGAAGTAGTGTACCACTCTAATAACCACCAGAGGCTGTTACTAGAAGTAGTTTTGGGTGCTAGAAGGTCAAGCCCAGAATTAACCATGAGAAAGGTTGGTTTCTAAGCTGCTGCTGAGAGATCACTCAAACAGCCAAGAAGCTGAAGTTCGTAGGAGGGTGGGATTCTCTGCTTTAGGAATCTCCACGTCCTAGGCTGAGACCAAGCATGTGAGATGATTAGAAATATAACTGACGTGTATGAGAGAGAGTAATCCAAGGCCAGAGGATGTCCCGAACAAAGGCACTGGGGGGAGAAAGGGCAGGGCATCTTCGGTGAACGGAGTCCACTCTGGTTGGAAGATAAAGTTTGGCAGGAACTGCGGAGGGAGATAAGTTGTAAAAAGACAGGTGGACCTAGGTCACACAGAACTCAAGGGCCAGAATGAGGGGTCAGATTCTCAGGTATTGGGAGTTAGGACTTCATATCTTTTGGGGGACACAATAGAACCTGTAACATCAAGTTACTGAAAATTTAGCAATATTAATTTCCTTATCGGTAAAATGAGCATGGCAACATAAATGATGAAAAGCCATAGAAAAGATTAAAGAAAAAAAAATGCATGCCATATTCTGCCTTCTCCATAAAACCTGCCTGCAGCCTCTTGCCCACCTGGCCTCCTTGATACTTTCTGCCTCTTCAGCGTCTCACCAGATGGTGCTCTTTACCCTCAAGCCTGGACTTTTCCTTGATGTTTTCTAATTCCTTCCCTACCTTGATGCTCTTCCCTTTCCTCTCTCTGCCCATCTTGCCATTTTCCCAGGTCTAGAGCCTCACTTGGATGGTATTTGCCCAGCCAATGCCTCATGAAATCAGAAATGCCTTTCCCTGAAGCAACATTTTCAGGAACACAATCCCCGGAAGGTTTCTAGTCCGTAATTGGGATATTCCTATAATTTGAAGCTATCCCCCACCCTTCAGGGAATGGTGTGCTGTTTTCAGTGCCAGTTATTTTCCGAGGGAGACATCCACATAACCCTGCGATTTAAGAATACTCTGACTTGCTGTTTCTGAGAATAATTCTCTCCTGATCAGTTCATCTCCAGGCTGTTAGCCTTGGGTGAAGCAATCATGTTTTGTTGCCTTTCTCCATTTGGAAGTTTCTTGCTATTTCAATTTATTTGAACCCATTTAAGCAACAGTAAAAAGGAAAATGCTCTGTATAAATTTAATTCCAATTACTCTGACTCCCTTGCCATCTTTTGGCTGTAGTTTAAAGCTCTTTCCAAACTGGCATATTTAAAAGATGATAATTCGCTTGACAGCTGGAAAAACTGGAATCATTAAAAGTAGAATAATTAACATTATTTTTAATACAACCTAGCTATTCCCTGTGTTTCCAGAACACTAGGGAAGTTTTATTTTTTGATGTTTTGTATGATCCTTTATATAACTTTTTTACTGTGTGGCTGAGGATTCATTTTATTTATTCATTTAGTTAATAAATAATACTAAGTAAGCATCTGCATAGACTCCACAGAAAATCTGTGAGACAAAATGTGAATAAGATATGGTCTCACCTTTCTTCTCCCTTCTTATAGCCAGTTTATTAAAAAAAGATAAGAAAAAGAATAAAGAGAAGGAGAAAGTAAAGTTATGCAATTGGAAGAAGAAAAAAGAGGAGAAGGGGAAAGCATAAGAAGAGAAAGTGGGGTGGCAAGACTGAGAAGAGACAGAGGAGAAAATGAGTAAAAGAAGTGGTAGCAGAAATAAGATAGAAAATAAGAAAATGTAGTAGTGTTGAAATTTATATACTGCCATTCTCATAAGCTTGCATGTAATTTTCTGTACTTTCTGTATCTCAAGTGACTTGCTAATAAGCCTTCCAGTTCCACTGATGTCAGCAAAATATTTAATCTTGCCATTTTATAGTTACCTGTCTTTTCCTGTTTAAATCATAGACTCTCTTCATGTTAATTTTGTCTCCTCATGACATTTTCTACCCCCTTTTCCCTTCTCACAGAGGGTTCCCTGGGCACAGTGGGATGCTTACATGAAAGCCTGGATATGACCTCTGATGTGAATGCCAGTTTCTTAGTGCTTGCTGGCTCTGCTGGTGATATAAATGCTCCCTCATGTCATAGTAATGGCTTTCAGCCTTGGTGTCCTCTCAGATATGCAGAATAATACTTCTCCAAGATGTCCACATCCTAATCCCTATGTTGGGGATGGAATCATGTAGCCCACAAAAGACATGCTCAAACGTTAATGCACGTTGTAAATAGGATATTTTGAAGATGGTGTTATTAGTTAAGGTGTGGCTGAATTGAACCAGAGTGGGAGAGTGAGCCTTGATCTTTATACAGAGAGGAAATTCAAATGCAGCCCGGTAGGAGAAGCCGGCATCAGAAGAAGCCCAGAGGAAAGAGATCACCATGCGACGGAGGGCTGCTGTCACCAGAATGCCACCAAAGCCAGAAGAAAGCACGGCCTTCCCAAAACCTTGATTTTGGAATTCTAGACTTCAAAGCTATGAGACGATACATGTTTGATATTTAAGCCACCCCCTTGTGTGGTATTTGTCATAGCAGCTTGTGATGGTTAGCCTAATGTGTCAACTCAACCAGGTAATTGTGCCTCGTTGTTCAAGCAAACAAGCAGTGGGCTAATTGTAATACAAGGACATTTACAGGCCTTAGTCATCAGTGAGTTTACTGCATAGATGGCTGATTACATCTACCATCAACCAGGGAGATTGCCATCAGCGATGAGTGAAGCTTTATCCAATTAGTTGAATGTCTTAAAAGGGGAAGTGATTCAAGCATTGAGTGAGAATTTCCCAACTAGTCTTTGGACAGCCAACATTTCCCAGAAACTCATCAAGTACCTTCATTGGACTTTCATCAAAACCCCTGGTTTTCAGCCTGCCTGAGGAGCCTGGATTTGTGCATCCCCACAGTGATGTGAGAGACTCTTATAAAACTTCAAACTATTTACAGATACCTCCTATTGATTGTTTCCCTGGAGAGCCCTGACTAACACAGCTTGGTACTGGGTGTGGTTCTTGAGGAACAGGCTCTTAAACATGGAATGTCTGGAGTGATTCTTGGAGTTTTGCAATTGGCTCTCTACTCTGATTGGACTCAAGGGTACTAATGACTCCCTTTCCAATAATGAAAAGGCCACTAATAGTCCATGGTGTGAGTTGGCAATGGAAATACACAAAATATCACCACTGGGTATCTCTACTTCCATGCTTATAAGAAGCAAGGATCAGATGAGAGTATTTTCAACATCTTAACAGAGTTTTTTGGAGTCAAAAAGTATAATGATGCTGGCTGATTCTTCCTAGATACTCTGGATACAGTTACAAAAGAAAGTGATGAGCTATAGTCTTCAAATTTCCACCTTAAATGGCATGTGAATGATGTGAAAGTTTCTATGTGTGCTCTGAAAGAAAATCTTGTCTCCTGCAGCCACAGGCTTGAGATATCTGAGAACTAAACTCAAACTCTCATTGTAAGAGTAGCAGTTACAAAGGAAACTAAAATCTCAACCCCGCAGGGTATCTGCAGTTAAAATGAAGGCATTGATTGGAAAGAAGTAGAACCTAGAGGATTGGGATGGAGACATATGGGATGATGATAATATTGGTGGGGACATTGGATCCCTAAATTCTGCTGAGACATTACCATATAAACCTGTGATGGCCTGTCCTGTGGAGAGCACACCTTTTCAACCTTGTATCACCCAGCCTCCAACCTGCCCCAAGGAGTCCAGACCTCCTTCCAGTCCTGAGGTGGGTACCAGCCAAACTGAAGCCTGCCCAGACCAGCTTCTGGCCTGCCCCAGGGAGTCTGGACATCCTCCCAGCCCTGAGGCAGATACCAACCAAAATCCAGCAAGCACTGCCCAACCTCAAACTTGCCTTGAGGAACTTGCCTTCCAACCACTGTTTAAAGAGATTAATCCTGTCCCACCAGAAGAAAATGCAAAGGAATGCCCTGATGTCTGTAGTTTCCAAAGAATTTCTAATCCTTCTTCTTACCCACCCTCAACACCCCTCTTATCTTTGAGACCTATGACTAGACTAAAATCACAACAAGCCCCCAAAGGTGAAATACAAAGTGTGACCCATGAGGAAGTATGCTCTACTCTGAAAGAACTGCATGAGATTTCCAAGTTATATAGACAGAAATCAGGGGAATATGTGTAGGAATGGATACTAAGGGTATGGGATAATAGTGGAAGGGATATAAAGTTGGATCAGACTGAATTTATTGATATGGGCCCACTAAGCAGAAATTCTGGATTCCACACTGGAGCTCAAGGGATTAGAAAGGACCATGTGATAGCCAGGCCCTGGGCCTCAACAGACTTGCAGCTCCTACACTCTGGTTTATTGGACTTACCCTACTCAGCTAACATGGAGTTGAAGAAGGTCAACCATCACACCAGGGAACCAAGAGTGCCTACAACTGAAAGCAGGAAAATTGCATCCAGCATCCATGTGGATCTAAGCCCCCTCTTGATATAGATGTGGAGTGGACATGGCCATTCTAGGGTCCACAGGATGGAGGAATAGAGAATGGATGAGAGTGGACTTGCTGATATTCTATTCATGAACTATTGTGATTAGTAATCGAAGAAAAGGTGGCATTGGTGTGGAGAAAGTGGCTATGGTGGCTGCTGGGGGTAGGGAGTGGGAGGAAGAGATGTGATGTGGGGGCGTTTTCAGGACTTGGAGTTGTCCTGGGTGGTGCTGTGGGGACAGTTACCGGACATTGTATGTCCTCCCATGTCCCACTGGGTGGACTGTGGGAGAGTGTGGACCATGGTGTGGACCATTGACTATGAGATGCAGCAGTGCTCAGAGATGTATTCACCAAATGCAGTGAATGTCTCATGATGATGGAGGAGGTTATTGTTATGGGCAGAGGAGTGGGGTGAGGGGGGTGGGGGGTATATGGGGACCTCTTATTTTTTTAATGTAACATTAAAAAAATAAAGAGAGAGAGAAAAAAAGAAAGGGCTCTGACTGTTTGTTAGGTTGGCTGACTGAAACATGGACTAAAAGATGGCCTAGCATGTCTGAGGTCAAGACGCCTGATCTGCCTTGGTATACAATGCAAGAGGGAATTCAAGGCTTAGAGGAATTGGAATGCTAGGATGCTAATGGTTCACCACCCCTGCCATGTTACCTTCTTTTTCCCATCCACAGCTTTGGCCTCTTGGGGAATCCCTTACAATCAGTTAACTGAGGAAGAGAATACTTGGAACTGGTTTCCAGATGATTCTGCATGATATACAGGTACCATTTGAAAGTGGACAGCTGCAGTACAGCAGCCGTTTCCTGGGACATGCCTGAAGGATAGTGATAAGGGAAAATCTTCCCAGTGGGCAGAACTTTGAGGAGTGCACCTGGTTTTTCATTTTGCTTGGAAGAAGAAATGGCCAGAGGTGTGTTTGTATGTTGATTCATGGGCTGTTGCCAATGGTTTGGCTGGATGATCAGGGACTTGGAAGGAATATGATTGGATAATTGGTGACATAGAGGTCTGGGAAAGAGGTATATGGATAGCCCTTTCTAAGTGGACAAAAAGCATGAAAATATTTGATCCTACATGAATGCTCCCTAGAGGGTGACTTCAGCAGAGAAAGAGTTTAATACTCAAGTGGATAAGAATACCTGCTCTGTGGCTAATGCTCAGCCTCTTTCCCCAGCCACTCCTGTCATTGCCCAATAGGTTCATGAACAAAGTGACCATGGAGGTAGGGATGGAAATTATGCATGGTCTCAACAACATGGACTTCTCCTCACTAAGGCTGACTTGGCTACAGCCATTGCTGAGTGCCCAGTCTGCCAGCACAGAAACTCACACTCAGCCCCCAATATGGCACCATTCCTCAAGGTGACCAACCTGCTCCCTTGTTGGCAGGTTGACTACATTGGACCACTTCCACCATGGAAGGGGTAGCAATTTGTTTTAACTGGAATAGACACATACTCCAGATATGGTTTTGCATTTCCTGCATGTAATGCTTCTTCCAAAACTACTATCTGTCAACTTATTGAATGTCTTATCTACTGTTATGGCATTCCACACAGCATTGTTTCTGATCAAGGAACCCATTTCACAGCAAATGATGTGTGGGAATGGTCACATGCCCATGAAATTCACTGGTCTTACCATGTTCCCCATCACCCTGAAGCAGCTGGATTGATAGAACAGGGGAAATGGCCTTTTGAAGACTCAATTATAGTGGCAATATCTTGCAGGACTGGGGTAATGTTCATCAGGAGGTTGTGTATCCTCCAAATCAGCATTTGCTCTGTGGTGCTGATTCTACCATAAGCAAGATTCATAGGTCTAGGAATCAAGAGTTAGAAATGAGAGTGGTACCACTCACTATTACCCCTGGTGACCACTAGGAAAATTTTTGTTTCCTGTCCTTGCAACTTTAAGCTCTACTGGTCTATAGGTCATAGTCCCAAAAGGAGGAGTGCTGCCACCAGGGAACACAATAATGATTCTATTGAACTGGAAATTAAGATACCTCTGAATCAACAGGAAAAGAATTACTGTACTGGTTGGAGTGATTGGTCCTGACTATCATGGTAAATTGGACTGCATCTACATAACGAGGGTAAAGAAAAGTTTGCCTGGAATACAGAAGATCCTCCAGAGTGTCTCTTAGTACTACCATGTCCTATGATTAAAGTATATGGAAAACTGCAACAACACAATCCAAGCAGGACTAACAATGGCCCAAAATCTTCAGGAATGAAGTTTGTATCACCCAACCAGGCAAAGAACCATGGCCAACTGAAGTGCTTGCTGAGGATAATGGGAACATGGAATGGGAAGTGGAAGAAGGTAGTGACAAATATGAACTTTGACCACATGACCAGTTACAGAAATCAAGACTGTAATAGTCATAAATCTTTCTTCCTTGTTTCATTATGAATATGATTATATATGTATAAAAAATGAATTTATTTGTTATCTTCCCCAGCCTTTTCCTTTATCATATGACAAGTTGTATTAGTTTCATGTCACAATATTTAAAGATGTCAAGTTTAAGAGTGAATATTACCCAAGGACTTGCACCCTATTCTGTAAGGAATTAGTGCATTTCCAGTTATACACAGGAAAGGTGAACATTGGTAGGTGGAAATATATGTGTGTGTGTGTGTATATATATATATATGCATGTCTGTTATTGTTTTTGCTTAGAGATTAAGTATGGTGTAAGGTAATGTGCATGGTTGCCGAGTTGACAAGGGGTGGACTGTGATGGTTAAGCTAATGTGTCAACCTGCCAGGTAATTGTGCCCAGTTGTTTGGTCAAGCAAACACTGGGATAATTGTAATACAAGGACATTTATGGGCTTTAGTCATCAGTGAATTTACTGCATAGATAGCTGATTACATCAACATCAACCAGAGAGATTGCCATCAGCAATGGGTGACACTGTATCCAATCAGTTGAATGCCTTAAAAGGAGAAGTGATTTCAGCATTCAGAGAGAATTCCCCAGCTCATCTATAGACAGCCAACATCTCCTGGAAACTCATCAAGGACCTTCACTGAACTTTCACAGGAGCCCTTGGTTTTTCAACCTGCCTGCAGAACCTGGACTTGTGCATACCCATGGTCAACCCTGACTAATACACAGCTCCAGCAAACTAAGATACCTCATAAATTAGGAAGGTGTTACCTTACATGGGAAAAGGAAATTAAGATAGCAGATGGAAGTAAATTTGGTAATTAGCTAACAGTGAGATAAGATTACCCTGGATTTTCTGGGTGGCCCAGGTGAATTATACAAGTACCTAAAAGTGGAAGAGAAGGGAGAAAGAAGAGTGGGTCAGAGAGTTAAGTTATGATAAAAACTCAACCTGCTGTTGTTGGCTTTGTTGATGCAAAGGGGCCAATGTGGCAGCCTTGAGCCAAGGAAGGGGCCTCAGGTGACAGCCAGCAAGAACATAGGGACCACAAGGAACAGAATTCTGCCAACAACCCAAATGGTCAAGAACCAGATTCTCCTTTATAGTCACCAGAAAGAAACATAGTCCTGCAACACTTTGATTTTAGTCCATTGAGATCTGTTACCAGACTTTTGACTTATAGAACTGTAAGATAGTAACTTTTCATCGCTTTAAATTTCAAGTGTGTGCTAATTTGGTAATTTGTTAGAGCAGCAACCAAATAAGTATCTGAGCAGTCTGGCTCCACACCAAAATCCTGTGTGTGAGCTTTCAGAACTGACCATAGGAAATAGCTAGGATTGCCTGGCTAGTCTCTTGGGCACAGCTGTCTTTCATAACCCGGTTTGATGCACAGCCCATTCATTACAGTTTTCTGGAAGGAGATGCATTCAGGAACTCTGTGCCGTATTCCCTGCTCTGGGCAAGTCCTGCTTATATGCATATCTGTATTCCTAGCCCACACACCTCCATTCAGAGGTCTACTTATCAAAAACCTTGGCTGAGGCACTTCTCCATTATGATTCAGTATCTTCCCACTCTGAACTCTGCTCCCTCTTCCTCCCCCCAGCTGCCATTTACCATTCTATGGAGGTGGGTGTGGGGGATGGGAATGAAACATTGGAAGCTGGTGCCTCTTTTGGACTCTTGCTTACACTTTTTTCCCTCCCTCCCTCTCCCCCCCATCATGTTGTTTTTGCTGTCTGTGTCCATTCATTGTGTGATCTTCTGTATCTATTTCTCTGTTTTGTCTTCTCATCTTTCTACTCTAGGATTCAGAGTGCTTCAATCCTGGGGACCTCTGATATGGTTCCCTATCAATTGCACCATCTCAGTTTCTGGTCTCTCTTGCGCTCCACTTTGACTCTCCCCTTTGTCTCTCTTTTGTTGCATCATCATCTTGCTACGTGACTCATTTGCAGGAGCACTTGGCTCACTGCGTGGGCACTTGTTCACTGTGTGGGCACTGGCTCACCATGCAAGCACACTTTCTCTTCCCTTGCCCCCAACCCTGGTCAAGGCTGAGAGGTTTAGTGTGCTGGGTCCATCTCAGGAAATCAGGTTGCATTGTGACTCTGGCCGTTCTAGTTGTACCTTCTGACCCTCCCCAAACATTTCCTCCCAAGGAAGTAGGTTTTCTCTCTCCTGCAGGATGAGAACTTGCCTTAGGTCATATTTTCCATCCTCCCTACTCTGGTTAATGGTAAGGCCCTCTGATCTTGATTAGCTGCCCTGTGGTCCTGAAATTTAAAAGAAAGCTTGTAAACTTCAGAAAACTTGTTGTCTCTCATTAGCCTGGCTCTTATAAGGAAAAGTGTCTTTGTCTGCAGTGTTGTTTCTTGAATGTCTTTCAGAATGTGTTTTTAAAAGAAAACATAGATAACCTTTTCTTGTCTTCAGTTTCCAATTCCCCTAGAGCAGTAGTTGCCTTAGCCTCTATGAATGGGGCTTAGAAACAGTTAGGCTTAATAACACTTAATATTTTAACATATCACCCTGCTTTAAATAAAGGAGAGGGAAGAACAGAGAAAATGAAGAGGAGAAGCAAAAAGAAGCACAAAAGCAAACAAAATGAAGGATGAAAGGGGAGAGAGAAGGAGATGAGCCAGACAAAACCACTACTGACTTGGAGGAAAAGAACAAACAAAGGTGATTTCCCTAAAGTTTCTTTGCTGAGCAGCTCTTTTGTGCTTTGGAAGTGACATAGCCCTCACTTACTCTAGAACATCTCTATTTCCCTAAATAGGTTCTCCTGTACCTTTATTTATGACTTTGATCTCCTTGATCTCTCTTCCAGAAAGACCCCTTTCCTTTTTCTCTGAGCCAATTGTCCCTCAAGACTCAGCTCTTTCATCACGTTGTAAGAGAAGATTTTCCGCCCTCCCCGTGAGGCAGGCTAAGTCAAGTGGTGGTCTTCTATGTAGCTTGGGTTCTAGTATTCCAGTAACTAGCTAATTTTCTTGCTTTCCCAGTGCATCAGACTTTTCATCTATAAAATGGGGTTGTGTTAATTTAAAATTCAGTCTTTATAAACATGTTTGCAGTAATTGATGTTATCACCTTTTTCTTCACTCTTCATTTGAAACTACACAGGTATAAGTGGCCACAAAACTCCAGCTCAATCCTCTCAAAGAGGCTCCCATTCCTTCATAACAATCACTCCAGGAAAACACAAAACTCACAAGCCCAGCTTTCAAGCTATCCCAAATTAATAGCACTCCAGGGTTAAACTGGCCAAAGTGAGTAACTGAGCTCTCCAATTTTTTTTTTTTTTTTTTTTTTTTACCAGAGAATACTGCACAACACTTCTCTACTTCCCTTTTCTCTTCTGTAGATCAACTGAAATAATTTCCCACAGTCAGCACCAACCACATGCAAATGCACAATGTACACACACGTACACACATTTGCTTTCTCTCTATCATTCTCTCTTTTCATTTCCCTTTTCTACATGAACAGACACCTATTCTCACACTTGTGTGCTCACTCTCACTCTATTATCTGTCACCCCATTCCTTTCTTTTTCTTGGTCATATACACAAGGAAAATTGTATGTCTCTCCTTGTGCCTCTTCACGTCATCTCCTATTTTTCATCTGCTTCCTCTTTCTGTGGTTCCTTCTCCTCTGACCCTGTGTTCATGACCGAAACTCCTTGAGCATAATTAGCTGTGAAATGTTGTGGTGTATGCATCATGCTGAGACCTCCAACAACATAACCTGCACTTTATCCTGGTGTCTGAGCATATTCCATAAATGGACCTTAAACAAGGGAGTATGCCAGTCAGATTAGAGTTTATTTTTTTAATTTCTGCAAAATGACATTTTAGTTCCTGTTATCAATCCATTTACCAGAATGGCTTTTTTTGAATTAGAGAAGTTGTAACTGTATTTAAAAAAATCATGCAGAAAGTATAGAGTTAGCATATACTCACCCTCATATACAATTTTCTCTATTATTAACATTTGCTAATTGATTAAAGAATAAAATTATAATTATACTATTAACTATAGTCCATAGTTTACTTTAGGAGTCACTGTTGTGTTATACAGATACATGTTTTCTTTAATTCTAATATGGTAACCAACATTCCACCTAAAATTTCACTGTATTAGTCATTCAAAGATACAATTGAATAGTGTTAATTACATTCACAATATTGTGCTACCATCACCACCATCCATTAACAAAACTTTTCAATCACCTCAAGCAGATTCTGTGACATATAAGCATTTATTTCCTATTCCTTATCCCCACCTCAGCCCCTGGTAACCTGTATTCTAGGTTTTGACCCTTTGAGTTTGCATATGATAATTATTTGTGTAAGTGAGATTATGCAATATTTGTTCTATTGTGTTTGGGCTCTTTCATGCAACATGACATCAAGTTTCACCCATGTTGTCACATATACAAAAACTTGATCTTTTTCATGTCTGAATAATGTGCCTTTGTATGTATATATCACATTTTACTTATCCATTAATCAATTGATGGGCCATTGGAGTGCTTCCATCTTTAGGTAATTGTGAATAATGCCACTATGAACATTAGTGTGAAAATATCTGTTGAATCCCTGCTTTCAGTTCTTTAGAGTGTATACCTAGAAGTGACGCTGTTGGGTACTATAGTAACTCTCTATTTAGATTTCTGAAGAATCACCAAACTGTTTTCCGCTATGGCTGAACAATTTTGCATCCCCACAAACAACGAACAAGCATTCTTATTTCTTTACATTCTCTCCAAGATTTCTTATTTTCCTTTTTAAAAATAGCCATTCTAGTGGGTATGAAATGGTATTATATCATTTGGCTTTGATTTAAATTTTCCTAATAATTTATGATGTTGAACATATTTTCAAGTGCTTTTTGGCCATTTGTATATATTCTTCAAAGAAATATCCATTCAAGACTTTTGCCCATTTTATAATTGTATTGTTTGTTTTTATGTTGTTGAGTTGTAGGATTATTTTATATATTCTGGATATTAAGACCTTATCAGGCATACAATTTCCAAATATTTTCTCCTATTTTTTAGTTTTGTTTTTAATTTCATGATGAAGTCTTTTGATGCTCAAAAGTATTAAATTTTGAGGAAGTCCTACTTTCTATTTTTCTTTTTTGCCGATGCTTCTGGTGTGAAGTCTGAGAAACCACTGCCTAACACAAGTACTGAAGAGGTTCCCCTATGTTTTCATCTAGGAGTTGTATAGTGTTCATGCTTGTAGTTAGGACTTTTACCTATTTTGAGTTAAATTTTGTATATGGATAAAGTATTTTAATAGACATTTCCCGAAAGAAGATTTATAAATGTCCAATAAATACATGAAAAGATGCTCAGCATCATTAGCCATTAGGGTAAAGCAAACCTAAGTCATAAAGAGATACCGTTTCACACCCACTAAATGGCTACTGGTTTTTAAAAAATGGAAAATGACAAGTAATGGACAAAATATGGAGAAACAGGAATATTTGTGTATTACTGATAGAAATGTAAAATGGGGCATTTGCTGTGAAAAACAATTTGGCAGTTTGTCAGAAAGGTAAATATAGAATTTTCATATCCCCCACAATCTCTCTTCTACGGAGATAGCCCAAAGAATTGAAATTGGGGACTCAAACAGATATTTGCACACTGATGTTCATAATAGCATTACTTGTAATTTCCAAAAGATGGAAGGAAACCTAGTGTCTTTAATGTCACGATCATCTGCCACAAAAGAAACTTTTAGAGGAGATTTCGATATGGAGATCTGCCATATCAAGTCTTCCTATTTTATACAGGTTTATGTAACAATGGTTAGGAATAGAATTAGATCAACAAATTACAGGTTACATTTGTGCAATAAAGTTAACATAATTCTGCGTGTTTCAAATACTGAAATTTGTGAAGTAGCAGACAGGGACACCAAAAAGTCTGATTATAGTGTAACTTTGAACTTTTCTGAGGAAAGAGAAGTTCCCAGACAAGAGTTACTCCCCAGACATTCCTGACCAACCTCTGCAATGCCCTGATGAGGAAGAACTATTGTTGACACATGTATAAATTATGATTATATGATTTGATACATGTGGATTTAAGGGAACTCTGGTTTCCTTACCTATATATAATTAACATTAACTTAAATATCATTTGGGTTTAAGTGGAATATTAGAACGTGTGTTGACAGTGGTGTATTGCAGAGGCTAGCAAGAAGAGATTGTGCCCATCTTTTCCAAATTTGCATTAAATAAATCACACCCAATCAATAGCTTAAAATTGGTCATAGTGGGAATATTTGATCATTGAAATATGCAAATGTTTCAAATAAGGTCATCCATTTTATTTTTTTAAAATGTTTAATAAGTTTACTCACAATGAAGGATACTTAAATGATACAGAACAGAAAATATTAAAAAATCTATATACAGAAAAAGTGAACATAAATTATCCAACTTCATAGGCATTTCCAGTTAAAAATTCATATAAGTATGCCTTCACCATTTAAAATTTTACATAGGCATAATATATACATACAAGACATGATGGGGAAGTGGACTTGGCTCAATGGATAGGACTTCCGCCTACCACATGGGAGGTCCGTGGTTCAAACCCCGGGCCTCCTTGACATGTGTGGAGCTGGCCCATGTGCAGTGCTGATGTGCTCAAGGAGTGCTGTGCCATGCAGGGGGTGTCCCCTGCATAGGGGAGCCCCATGAGCAAGGAGTGCAGCTCGAAAGAAGGTGCAGGCAGTCCAAGAATGCGCCACACACACAGAGAGCTGACACAGCAAGATGACGCAACAAAAAGAAACATAGACTCCTGGTGCCACTGATAAGGATAGAAGCAGTCACAGAAGAACACACAGTGAATGGACACAGAGCAGACAACTGGGGGGAGGGGGGAAGGGGAGAGAAATAAATAAAAAATAAATCTTTAAAAAAAAAGACATGATTCTGGCAAAAATTAATCAGATATACTAAAAATATTTTATGTTTTAAAAATGTGTGGAATAGGTTTCAAACATCAACATTCTATGTAAATGTAAATGTTTAATTTAATTCCATGATTTTATCATGCCAGAAACTTAGTTGCTTTTAAAAATGTTTATCAGATATTGGTATTATAGCACATTGTCTTATTAATAATTAAGACATTTTGCAAACATAGTATTTCAGTGTGGATTAAAATGTTTAATATTGATTATTTGCCATGATGTTTAAAACTGTCAGTCTTTTCAACATAAGAATATAGCTGCACACATTTAAGCGTTTTCTTGTAAAACACAACTTTAAAAATATTAACGATGATTTGCTATTCATAGTGATAACTGTCTTTTTTTCCACATAAAAAATATATTTTTATTTAATATGCAGAATTCTTAAACAACGTCACCAAATAACCTTATAAATCTTTAATGCAGCAAAGGCAAACAATCTTAGTGCGCTTTCACCTCATTGAAGTTGAAGCTGTTCCTTTTGGATATTTTCCACTTCAATGTGAAGTGGATTAGGGTCTCATTAGTGGTTTCATTGTATGACTTTTTAAAAGAAAAAAAAAAGGTTTTGATTTCTTTCCCAGTTCCCAGTTCTCAGACAAGATATATTTTTGGAAATCAGATAGTCCAGCAATATTTGAATAACCAAGCCCTCTTTCTTAAATGAAATCTCTCAATGCAATTGTAATAAATAAGCTTCTACAGCATTAGTTATATTACCAATATATCCTGGAACAAAAGTAGGATGATTTTCCTGTTTCCACAATCTGCTTAATTGTTTGGTTTTTTAAATCTGAATATTTCCATCATTTATAATTTCTATTTTGGAGGATAGTTCTGACCACCACCTTTTTATGACTGCTTGAAGCCAGTTTAAGCCAACTATCATATATTCTTCAAATTTGCTTTTCAGTAGTGACTTTACTAGAAGCAACATGTCTACACAGCAGCCAGGTGAGATGTACTGTTTTTCTTCCTGTAAACTATTGATAAGCACAGGAAGACAATCCTCCACAACTCCAGGATAGAATTCCTCACGAAATAGGCTACAAGTTCACTTATACTTTTTTTCCTCCAGAGAGTTAAAGCTACATTCAATCTCAAACACCTGATGAATAAAATGTGTGCCACTGTTTCATGCTCTTTAGAATCCTCGGAAAAATACCCACTACATTTTGATGGTGGGTTTTCTGTCTGTGAAGGACCAGAATCACTGGAGTTAACCAAGTATGTTCGACAATCATGATGTACGTTTTATGCAGGTGGTTTGCACAGGCCACTTCATTTTCTTTATTTGCCATGTCACAGCCCGCACTTCTTGGGGACTGTTTTCTTCTGTAACAAGGATTTGGAAAAGGATGACGCACTTTCTTTCTGCAATAGATCACCTTATGTAGTTAATCTAGGTTTTACACAGCTTGTCCAACCATTCTATTTATGTAAGCAGCCAATTGTTTTGGAGATTTCTTAACCTCCTCCATGTTCATATTAGTGAAGTTAGAGATCCTTTTTCTAGGAATACCAATGGAATGATCCTCAAAATTATTACAATAGTTCCATATTTTTAAACATTGTGGGATTCAAATGCCATAAACTCTTCAACACCGATACCTCACAGTACGGCCGCACCTTTTCTCAGCCTTTGTGCTGAGGAACGAGCCCGGCATCGTAGAGCATCCTTTGAATCCCAGGTAGTGCCCCCTTCAAGGCCATTCAAACACAGCACTAGGGTGTTTATTTTTCAGTGCCACTTGTCAAATATTTATAAGTACACCACTACATATTCAAGATTCTCAACATAATAGTCTCTTTTAAAACCTCTCATTTAGCACAATACCTCCCTTAATCCATGTCTGTTGGGTGAATGGACAGGAAAGAGGAGGAGATGAGATTTAGAAGAATAAAGAGAGACTCTTCAAGAAAATGTTTCAAGGAGAAAAACCTGAGTTTTGAGGGATATATAGAAGAAGGTAGCTGGGCACAAAAGGTATTGAGGAGAGAGAAGGCTCAGACAAATGAAGAACGTAATGAATTAGGAGAACCATAAAGAGTTGAAAATTACTTGAATATAGAGTGCAACAGCAGAGGAGGACAAAGGGTTAGATGATAGAGGTGAAGATGTCATCACTGGGTATTACCAGCATGGCTGGTGTCTTGGACCACCAAAGATGGACAGCAGAAGATGAAGTGAGAAATCCCTGCTTCACAATGATACTGTTAGTAATATTCCTTATATTAACTTTAAAGAATACTTTTTCTTCAGAAAAATAAAATAAAGGAACAATTTCAAGAATCTTCTGCTTGATTTAACAATACCAAAGTCAACAAATGCTGCTCAGAGCTTTGTGAGTTATAAAGACCCAGGGAAAAACTTCCCTTCCTTTCCATTCTTTCAGATAAACTACTGTGAGGATCACTCCCAGAGGGTAACAGGTGACCTGCAGCCATTCCAAGACACATGACTGGGGGGAAGCACCCACTTGCTTTCATGTCATGGTGTTTCAGTTCAGAAGAATTATGGATGCCTTATTGGATTTAGTTGAACTGTTGAAGAAAAGGATGCTCCAAGGGTGTTTCCCCATAGAGTTATGGATGATGGAGCATTCTAGGAATTAGGAGGCTAAATGGAAAAAAAAATCCTAGTCCTCGGAGAAGAAATGCAGCACTAAAGATCTCATTCAACCCTCTCTTCCTACAATGGAGGAAAATATGGATCAGATAGTTTCCTTCCTTTGGAAGTATTCTACAAACTGGAGTCTCCTGTCCTCTCCCACAATCAAAAGTGATAACACTGTCCTCTACACCTAGACCAGGGTACAGTAAGTAATCTTTAGATAATTATGTTTTAAAGTTGAAGGAGTTTGGCAATTGGCAAGGAATGTTATGTTTTAAAAACATTTGCAATGCATTTGACTATAAGATCACAGAAGATAATGTACTTCCAACTTATTTCAATTGATGCTTGACAGTCTTGATTCTCTAGGCCATTAGCCTCTCTCTGAGGTAGTACTGGAATTTGATGGCTAGTTTACAATTTTTAAGCAGGTCCTTTCTGCCATTGGACCCAGGTAAAGTTTTATGGGAGCGGATGGCACAGAGGGTTGCAATAAAATCTAACAAATGTCATTTGATAATTAAACAGATTAATCACTTTGACCACCAAAGCAGTTGACCATGGTGCATTAAGTCTTAGCACTTCATGATTGAAAGTCAGGAGAGCCATAAAAATCAGTGTCTGTGAATGTTCCAAAGAAGACTCACTTTGCTCTGTAATATGGACCTCCCCTAGGGTCCTGGAGTCAAGTCGTCCATCACCCTTGTACACTGTAGGAAGCAGCCACTGGAAAGGCAAGGCAAAGCTCCAATGGGTACAAGAAAAACTGGCCTTAGTGACAAATATCTTGTGGCTTTTCACCTTCCAGCTCTTAGGGCAGCTATTCACTGCGTACTAATTGATCTCCTTATTTCCACTTTTGGCCACCTTAATCCATTTTCCACACAGGGGCCAGAGTCATGTTTGAAAATGTAACTGGGTCTTATTATTACTTGCTTGAAGTCATCTGATAAACTTCTATTATGTTTTTAAGTAAATCCAAATCCATTACATTGGCCTTCACCGCTTAGCAGGATCTGCTCTCTACTCACCTCTGGAACCTTATCTGTGACCTCCCCACTTCATCTCTGACCACGAGACATGGGTCATTCTTTCAGATTCTCAGACACAACTCCCTTTCTCTATCTTTGAACTTAACAATCATTGTATTTACTATACCCTAATCCTCAAATGCTCTCCTCTGGCTCTTTGAATGGCTGGCACTTGCTCATTCTTCATATTTCATCTCCTTGGTAAGCTTTATTTGACTGTTCCCCTGTGTCTCAACCTCTGTATCTTTTCTTTCAGCACTTCACATTTTAGAAAGATATTTTAATTATCTGGTTACTTGTTTAAATCCTGCTTTTGAAAGCTTTATGTGGAAGTTACATGGTCTGTTTTGCTTGCCAATATAAGTCAAAGGTGTTTCTGTACCTGGTACTAATCAGGTAATCTGAAAATTAATAATCAGTAGTAGTAATAATATAGTTACCACATAATAAGTGCTTACAATGGGCCAGGTACTGAGCTAAGTACTGTCCATGGGTTTTCTCATTTATTCCTCACATAAAATCTATGAAAACTGCTAATATTATTCCCATCTATAGATGAGGAAACTGAGGCAAAGTGTGTTCATGTATTTTTTCTGAGGTCACACAGATAATGACAGAAAAGCAAAATTCAAACTCAGGCAAAGCTTATATTCCTAATCTTTACTCCATGATTGAATGAACGAATAAATTAATGACTATTCACTACCCTCTCTTATTGACTAACTCTCAGCGGGTCTTTTAGACTTTGCTAAAGCACTACTCATTCAGTAAGACATTTCTGACCCCTCCATTCAGTCTGAACTGCATGCCTGCTGTGATTGTTGTCTCCTGAAATTTATTTCTAATTAGTATTCATCTCACTATTTTGTCGTTGAATAGTTTCCTGTCTCCAACACACATCTGGAATTCCTTCTCAGTAGAGACTGTGCTTTTTATTCTCTTTTCCCTTTATTCATTCACTCAGCATTCAATAACTAAGTATTGAGCACATACTTCACCCAAATTTCATTTTGGAGACTGGGAAAATGGCAATGAACAAGGCATATAAAGTCCCTGTCTCATGGTGCTTACAATCAGGAGAGAGGCAGGCAACAATCATATAAATAACTGAGTAAATAAAATAGTGGTAATATTTATGGAAACAAAAACATTGGGAAATGGGATAAGAGAGGACAAAGGAGAGGAATGCAACTCTAGATAAGGTAGTCAATGAGGACTTCTCAGGAGGTGATGTCTGGGCAGAGAGCAGAAGGATAAGAAGATCTAGAGGAAAAGCAATCCCTGAAAAGTGCACAGGTAGTATCCAAAGTACAGGGCACAATACAGAGGCTTTAAGCTGAGAAAGAACTAAGCCTGTGTCAAGGATGTAAGCAGCTATATTGGCCTCAGGCCATGTGTTGCCCAGATCTGTTCAGCCTCACTTGCCCTTAAACTTCAGTTGCCTGCCTGTGTCCCAGATCCCACGATGGCTCAGGTAGTCCTCAGAGTCACAAAGTTCTCTAGTTGTATACTGGCTGTTAGTACTACCACCAGTTGCTGGGCCATCTGGAGTGAGAGCTGGGCCTACCTGTGGTCTCCTCTGAGCTTACCATGATGAAAGCCACAGAATTCCAACACCCATGTCTGAACTCAGTTGGTTCCACAGACTCTGGTTTCCCCAGACTGAGCCACTCAATCCAGAAGTGAAGAGTCAACACTATGCAGAGCAAACCTTGACCAGTTAGAGATAGGAGACAGGAAGAAACCAACAGATAAATTGACCACTCTTGCCTCCCTTGACAAACTCAAGATGTAGTTTCTGTGAGTCTCTAAGAGATAACCAGGACTCTGAACAACAGGGGCATCTGCTGTGGTGTTGTGGCCAGCCTGGTCATGTACACCTTGAATTGCTCTCCCTCCTGCCCTGTTCATGTCCCATGCTTCCTAATTCCCCAGAATGGCACACCGAGGTAAAGCATTGCAACATAAACATCTGCCTCCAACTCTTTTTTCTAAGGAGCTAGAATTGAGACAGAAAACCATTCTGGCAAGAGTACAGTGACTGAGGGAAAGCAAGGAGGTAAGAGATGAGGCTGAAGAGATGGATAGATCTAGTGCTATAGGTCTTGTAGGCCAGGAAAGGGGTTTAGACTTTATTCCAGTTGCAATTCACGAAAATGCTTTAAGCAAGGGTTAATAGGACCCTATTTACATATATTTTAAAATATAACTGGATGCTCTATGAGTAATAGCCTGCCACTAATAAAGTTCCTGCTAAGCAGTAGGCATTCAATACATGTGTGTTGGTCATATGAATTCATGTCCTCTCTAACAAGTTTTCTTCCCTAGTTTTTCTGAGTCAAAGCATTCATCACATGCATGGACCCACCTATTAATAAATGTTTGTGGTAAAGAATCAAACAGTAAATATACATTTTTATTTCACCTACCTTTTCGTTTCATCCTGCAAACTTTTTTCTCTCATATAATCCCCCCATCTCTTCCCCTCAGGCACCATTTTTAAATTGAGTTTGGGTTAAAAGCCTGCACTGCTAACTATGATTTAAGAGGTGATTTAGTAAGACTTAGCACTTCTGAAATTATTCTGTAGCTGAATTGAAAAGAGGATTTTTTTTTGTCAAAGTAATTAAACTTTGAATATTTTGCAGGGTAGCTTCTACTATTATCTCTGCTCACATGCACTGCAAAGTAGAATTGTGATCACATATAATAGGAGAGCTGAGCATTTAAGCCTTTCCATATAAGCCTTCAGGCCTTTTCTTTCCATTGAGGATAATTGTCCATGCTGGAAATTGTCACTCTCAAGAAGGGTAATATTAATCTTCAATGAGAGCCAGAGTTCAGCCGTGGGTTGGTGGAGAGTGGTGAAGATTGGATAGCAAGTTTAAGGGAGGACCCGAGTGTCCCTTCCCTGCAAAGAATAAAGCACTGCCCTACCAAATGTTTGGTTTGTGAATATTCTGTATCCAAGCAGAAAGAATGAAAGATTTCATAAATTTTATACTCTTTTGTCCCTGGGCTGATAATTTATATGGTACTATGCAATTTTGGGGCATTCCACTCTATCTTTTGCTCCACCTATCTAATAACCCCCTTCTACCCTGCCTCAATAATAACAGATGAGACAGTCCAGATGGAAATGGGCTCCCCATTAGAAACTACAGTGTTTGTGGCAAAGTCCTTAGCCAAAAGCCAATCCAAGTCAGATGTAAGTAGGAACCAAAAGTCAGTAGCTAAAGAGACAGAAACAGGTTTCAAGACCAACAGCTTAAAAAGAGGAAAGCAAATGTAAGACAGAGTGGAGATACCAGAGCTGAGGATAAAATCAAATCCAAATAAGAGCAGGGTCTACAAGAATTAAGTGCCTTAGACATCTTCGAGGCAGCCAGGTATTGCCTGTGCCAGTTACTGGGCTCATGTTGTGTGAATTTGTTGTGCTGAATTGAAGTTTAGGATTGGGAATAGAAAACATCCAGTCATTCCTACACCTGATATTCCAGCTTGACAAGGCCACTCTGACTTCCTTAAAACGCCTATAAGGGAAGCTGATATGGCTCAAGTAATTGGGCTCCCATCTACCATATAGGAGGTACAGGGTTCGAAACCCAGGGCCTCCTGGTGAAGGCAAGCTGGCCTGGGTGGCTAGCTGGCTCACACGGAGTGCTGCCCTGCTCAGGAGTGCTGGCCCATATGGAGAGCTAACACAGCACGATGATGCAACAAAAAGAGACCTAGAGGAGAGATAATAAGAGACACAGCAGACCAGGGAGCTGAGGTGGTGCAAGAGAATGATCACCTCTCTCTCACTCCGGAAGGCCCCAGGATAGGTCCCTGGAACCGCCTAATGAGAATACAAGCGAATACAGTAGAACACACAGTGAATGGACACAGAGAGCAGAAAATGGACGGGGGGTGGGAGGGGAGAAATAAATAAATAAATCTTAGGGGAAAAAAAGCCTATCAATTCCCTCCTTTTGTCACGTTGTGCCTTTCTCTGTTTTTTTTTTTTTTTTTTTTTTGACCTGGATATATTCTCCTCTAGGCATAAGTTTGTTAACCCTCCTTGTCTAGTGCTTCTTTCTCATTATAAATGTGACTTTTCAACAAAATGTGTTGAAATGAATGGTATAAAATGAAACAGAACTGAATATATTTCACACACACATACACATGCATTTATCCCCTCTCCATAACAATAATGTACTTGAGTTGGTTAAGCTAAATACTTTTCATTTTGCCAAATTATTCTTCTCAATACTCCACTCTACTTCCTGGCCTCATTTGGGGTGAGGTTACGTTGTTGACTACCCAAAATATATTCCCCACCCTGAAAGAGAACTATTAGCTATTAATACAAGATTTGTGAAAGATTCTTATAATATAATACATCATTATTTTCTACATTTGGATGTTTAGTAGGATTAAAGAAAATATACTACAATAAAACACATTAAGAGTTTGATGTGTAGGACTGCAGATAAGTAAATGTAAATCTTCACATGCCAAAGAACCCTTTTTCTGCCCATGTCACATACCTTGTGACTAACTTTGTTGTTCATCTTCATACCCAAAATTAACCCTCTGTGAGGCCACGTGGCGCCTCCCTAATGCTATTTATTTGAAAATAAGTGTGGAGTACTGGAAAGAGCATAGGTTTTGGTAAGACATGGTTTTGTGTGCTGGCTCTATCACAACACTAGCTGTGAAACATTTCTTCGTATCTGTATTATCCTTTTTTAAAAACTTTTTAATTAGCAAAGTTGTAGGCTTACAGAAAAATCATATAATAAATATGCAGCATTCCCGTATACACCTCCCATTCTTACAAACTTGAATTATTAGTGTGGTACCTTTAATAAAATTGATGAAAGAATATTATAATTGTACAATTAGCTATAGTGCATAGTGTAAATTAGAATGTAGTTTTTGCTTTATACCTTATTATTAACACCACATTAGTGGGGGACATTTGTTATACTTCATGAAAGAATATTTTTGTAATTGTATTATTAACTTTAGTCCATGATTTACAATAGGATTCACTGTGTTGAACAGTCTTATCTTTTAACTTTTATTCTAGTAATATATATATCACCTAAACTTTCCCCTTTTAACTACACTCACATATATAATTCAGTGCTGTTAAGTAAAATTACAACATTTTGCTACCATCACCACCATCCACTTCCAAAATTTTACTATCAACCCAAATAGAAATTCTATGCAAATTAAGTGTTTTGTTCCCCATTTCCTACTCCAACCCAGCTCCTGGTAACATGTATTTTAGATGTTAACTCCAAGAGTTTGCATATTCTAATTTCATTGTAAGAATATACAATATTTGTAAATTAGTATCTGGCTTACTTCACTCAACATAGTGTGTTTTCAAGTTTCATTCATGCTGTTGCATGAACCAGAACTTCACTAATTTATTATTTATTGTTAAAGAAGCTTTAGATTGCATAAATGTTACATCAAAAATAGGGATTCCCATATCCTTCACTCCTCCTCCTCCCACACTTTCCCACATTAACAACATATTTTATTAGTCTGGTACATTTGTTACAATTGGTAAACACATATGGAAGCATTGCTACTAACCATGGAATATAGTTTTAATGCTGAATAATATTCAAATGTATATATGTATACTACATTTTGTTATTTATCCATTCATCAGTTGATGGAACTTGGTTACTTCCTTGTTTTGGCAACTGTGAAATAAAGCATCTATGAGCTTTGGTGTGCAAATGCCTGTTCAAATTTCTGCTTTCAGTTCTTTTATTTTATTTTTTTTGTATATACCTAGTATCAGGGCTGCTGGGTCATATGATAATTCTATATGTAACATTCTGAGGTCAATTTGTATTCACACCAGCAATGAATGAGTATTTCTATTTCTTCACATCCTGTCCAACACTTGTAATTTTCTGTTTGTTATGAAAGAAGCTATTCTAGTGGGTGTGAAATGGTATCTCATTGTGCTTTGGATTTGTATTTCCCTAGTAGCTAATGATGTTGAACATATTTTCATGTGGTTTTTAGCCATTTCTATTTCTTCTTTGGAGAAATGTTTATTCAGATATTTTGCTCATTTGTAATTGGGTTATTTGCCATTTTATTGTTGAGTTGTAGAATTTCTTCCTATATTCTGGATATTAAACCTTTATTAGATATGTAGTTTCCAAGCACTTTCTCCATTTGAGTAGGTTGTCTTTTCACTTTGGTGATAAAGTCCCTGAATGAACAAAATATTTTAATTTTTAAGGGGTTGCATTTATTATCTATGTTTAATTCTGTGACTGTGCTTTGGGGAAAAGTCTAAATCATTGCCTAACACAATATCCTGAAGATAATTCCCTACATTTTCCCCTAAGAGATTTACAGTCCAACTTCTTTATTTGGGTATTTGATCCAGTTTGAATTAAATTTTGTACATAGCATGAGATAGGGGTCCTCCTTCATTCTTTTGGATATAGGTATCCATTTCACCTATCCTTTGTTGAAAAGACTATTCTTACCCAATGAGTGGAATTGGAAGCCTTGTCAAAAATCAACTGGCCATAAGGCTCACATCATCAACAGAGCAATGTAGACATCTCTTGAAAATCCTCCCTAGAGATTTAGCAAATAAAAGGACAGCTTCTACTTGCTTTGAACTCTGGAAGATCATAGAGACTGAGGAATGACTCCACAAATACTAAGTTGAAGAAACAGGGAAGTCTCAGGTAGTAGAAGTCCATCTCAGACTACTGGTCAGCTTCCATTTCCACTCCCCTCACTCAGTCACTCATGGCTCCAGAGTCAAACAAAGACAGCACAATCTAGGGTTCATCTCACTGTAGACCAAATCACCTTCGATTGAATCACAGCAGCATATCACACATATCCAGACACAGAAACATAATTCTGCAGAGAACCAGGGTGGAACATAAGCTGCTGAGGAGTGCTGCATTATAGCGGTTTGATATTGTTTATGAACTCCAAAAATAGATATTGGATTATGTTTATAAACTGGTCTGTTCCTCTGGGCATGATTAAATAATGATTAAGGCTTTGATTAGGTCATGTCAGTAGGATGTTGCCTCCCCACCCCCTTGGTGGGTGGGGGACTCACAGAGAAAAGACATGGCAGAAAACAGTGTTTTGAGTTTTGAGCTGCAGGCCCTGAAAATAACACACAGGAGAAGAACAAGAGGAATACAGGCAGTTCCACAGACACAGCAGAGGCTCTAGGAAGAGATGAGCGATTCACCTGATAGTTCACTGCTGGCCTTGTGGAGGGAGCAGAGCAGCTAAGCCTGGAGAAAATTGGGCACCAGAGAGAGAGGCACAGATTTCTGGTATTTTGCATCAGCGCTCCTTTGGCTGACTAATACATGCATAGAAAAGGACCCATGGGGAGGAGGGGGAGAGACTACCATAGAAAGATTGGAGAAACTGTTGTGATGAATCCAGGTTCAGTCGGATGGTACACCTAAAGATAGAATAGACTATTCTGAAATGACCCACTTTCTGAAATTGACCCCAACTGGCTTCTCAGTATGGGATACCCCAATGGAGAAGAAACAGGAAGAAGGAAAGTCTCAAAAGAAAATCATGGAGGGAGGTGTGTGCTAACTGAACTGTTATAAGACAGAACAGGTCCCAGAACTAAAAGGGAAACAGAGCACTGAGTGAAGGAGAGAATTTAAATGAACCATAGGCACTGGGGAAAAAATATCACAAAAGAAAACAGAACATATCATGACTCCTAAAGAAGGAATAAAGAAAGGAAACTCTCTCCTGAAGGTGAAACAATTGAGCAAAAAGTGTACTCTTATAAATTGTACCACATATCCAGGGCCGGGATAAGATGAAGAACTCCTGAGAAAATCTGAACATTTAAGCTTAAGCCAACTGTAAAAATAAATAAATAAATAAAAACCTTAAGTATAAAACCCTACACAAGAGGGAGAAATTGACCTTCAGTGTTTTCAGTTGTTAATCCATCAAGAGAATCAGATGCCCAGATATCTTCAAAAAATAATAACCCATACTAAAAAATAGGAAAGTATAGCTCAGTCAAAGGAACAAATTAAAACTTAAGAGGAGCCTCAGAATTTGGAAAAACTAATCAAAGATTTTTAAACAAATCCACTAAATTAATTCAAGGAAATGAAGGAAAATATGTGTAAAGAGATAAAACATATTAAGAACCAAGATGTGAAAATAAAGAAGAATTTGAAAATATAAAAAGAAATATAATGGAAATTATGGGCATTAAAGTCACAATACTAAAGATTAAAATTGCACTAATTGTGTCTAATGGCAGATTTGAACAGGTAGAAGAAAGGAGTAGTGAGCTAGAAGAAAAGACAATTGAAATTTTATGTTCAGAAGGATAAAGAACAGAAAGAATTGAGCACTGTTTCAGAGATTTGAATGACAGCATGAAGTGAAAGAAGAAGAGAAGGGACAAGGGGCAGAAAGAATATTTGAGGAAATGACTGAAACCTCCCAACTCTTATGTAAGACATAAATATACATGCCTAAGATGCACAACATACTCCAAACAGAATGAATCCATATATATATACTGAGTCATACTAACTAGAATGTCAAATGCCAAATAGAAAGAGAGAATTGTGAAAGCAAGAAGAGAAAAACAATTTGTCACATACAAGGGAACATCAATACAAATATTTGGCACAGAGAAACCCATAGAAGCAAGAAGGTAAAATCATCAAAACCCAGAAGAGAGAAGAGAGACCAGCAGATGCTGCCAAATGCCTTGCCACGTGGCAGAGGAACGCAGGATTCCCAGAAGCCAGACTTCAGGAAGAAAGCATCGTCCTGATGATGTCTTGATTTGGACATTTCGACAGCCTCAAAACTAATGAATACAGAGGAAGAGAGAGAAAGCCACGGAAGCAAGAAGCTGAAAGCAATGAAACCTGGAAGAGAAGGGAGAAGCCAGTGGGTGTTACCATGTGCCTTGCCATATGGCAGAAGAGACAAGGATTGCTGACAGCTGGTCTTTGGGGAGAAAATATCACCTTTCTGATGCCTTGATTTGGGCATTTTCCCAGATTCTAACTATAAGCAAATAAATTTCCATTGTTTAAGCTGAACCATTTCATGATTTCTGCTTTTGAGCAGCCTAGGTAACTGTCTTAGTTTGCCACAGGGCTACTGATTCAAAGTACCAGAAAATGGTTGTCTTTCATAATGGGGATTTTCTTCAGCCTTACAGTTCTAAGACTGAAATGTCCAAACCAAAGTACCATCAGAGATGCTTTCTTACCAAAGTCAGCTACTGGTAATCCTGGCATCCTGGCACATGGTGATCAGGCACATGCAGAGTTCATCTTTTTAACCTTGAGCTGCTCCAAAGCCTCTTGAGGCTTTGTGCTTAGGCTTTCATTACATGTGATACTCAAGTCCTCTCTTACACAGCAGAGTAAAAAATGGCTTCCTTTCTCTGTGTCGCCATTAATATCAGACTCGGCAACAGGGCAGAGCCCCAACCTGGCTCACCCCTCACTGACATAGTCCAATCAAAAGCTCTAAAGTGATCTTATCAAATAATCTAATTAAAGGCCTCTTAACTGAATTTAATGCAATCAAAGAGATTCACAAAATTCTGTCACAGAAACTAAAAGACATTACCATTAAAATTCAGAGTGAATAGGTTTGTCCATCTTTACATTTATTATTTAACATAATTATGGGCATTTTTGTCAAAGAGATCATAAACTATAAATGTATAAATCAAGTGTAAATAAAATAGAGGGCATTTTCATTATTGGTAGTTGTAATCCCCTATCTGCAAAACCCAAGAGAGTGAGGTATAAAACTATAATATTAATATACTAGAATCAATATATTCCTTATAGTTTTGCAATAATCAGTTTGAAAATAAAATGAAAATGTCTTCTTCACAATATCAACACAAAATATAAAATCCCAAGCAATAAAATTAACAGAAACATGTGTATGATCAAATAAAAATAACTACAGAACTCTATTAAAGATATAGTAGACAACTTTAATAAATGGGATGATGCATATATTAGAAAAATTATGTCTTGATGGGAAGAGCCAGCTACACATTTAATGCACTCAAACTCTCATGAAATTACTTTATAGTTATTTATCGATTATCTGTGGGTAGTGGAAAGAAGGATGCTATGTAGCCAGAGAATCTTAGAGTCCATTTGAAAGAATAAACATGAAAGGCCATTCAATTATATTCTGATTAAGAAGAGTAAAAGAGTGGGGAGAGATCACTTCTGCAGCATATATGAAAACATACTGTGGAACAACACAAATTAAAATTAGGTGATGCTGATGCCAAAATTGAATGGTAGATGAACTGAACAGACATATAAGACATTTCAAATTTGTGGAGAAGGCAGAATTATTCAATAAATGGCTCAAAACAACTGCATAAGCAGTTGCCCAATAATAAATTCTAGATTGACAACACAATGTAAAAGAATACAGCACATATGAGATATTAAAGTGGCAAAGATAATACTTCAAATTCATTGGAATATGGATGGATTATTAGATAAATGGTGCTGGGGCAACTGGCTATCCATATGGAAGAAAATTAAGTTAAACACCTTCCTTACACCATACACAAAAATAACACAAAAATAATTACAGATGGGCTATATTCTAAGTGTTAACAAATAAAAATTAAAATCCTGAAAGTAAAATGGGGAGACTAAATGTATCACTTTAGGGGTAAGAGAAGCATTAGCAAGACAGAAGAATCATAACTTATTTTAAAAAGTAAATATATTTGAATATATAAAATGAAAATATTTGGTATGGTAAAAGATAGAACAATAATTCAAATGGAAAATGATAAATTAGAGAAAAACTCTGGACTAAAGGTGACAGAGTTAGTATTTAGATATACACAAAAAAGAACTATTACAAATTGATAAGAAAGATTAGATATCTGTATAGTCAGAGTTCCCTAGGGAAATAGAACCTACAGAAAATATATGTAAATAGTATGAGATTTTAGAAAATTCTCTCATGCAACCATGGGTATGTACAACTCCAAATTCCAGGACAGGCTGTAAACCAGGGATTCTGATGGAGGTCCTTGATGAGTTCCCAGGAGACTCTGGTTGTCTGAGGTAGAGAAGGGTATATTCTCTTTCTGAATGCTGAAATCACTTCCTCTTCTAAGTCCTACAACTGATTGGATGAGGCTTCACCCTTTGCTGATGGCAATTTCCTTAGCTGATTGTAGATATAATCAGCCATCTATGCAATCAATTCACTGATTATTTAAGCCCATGAAATGCCCTTGTTTTACAACTATCCTAGTGCTTGCTTGACCAGGCAAATGAGCATCATTACCTGGCTGATTTGACACATCAGCCTAACCTTCATGATGTCCCAATAGAAATATGACAGACATATAAAACTCACAAAAGAATAAATCCATAAAAAACTATGTAAAGATAATAAGCTTACCTGTAGTCAAGGAAATTAAAAACAACAGAACACAAAACAAAATAATGAGCAACTGTATTCAATTGATTCAAAAACATTTTTCCCCTGCAGTTTCCTATTCCTACCTAAAATTGGAGGTGTATCTTAGACTTCATGGCATTTTACATTGCTGTAGGCTTGGCAACAGTCATGACATAGCTATTTCTGCTGCACTTTCATGAAGGTAGTTGTTATTCCTGAAGTTATGGTTGGATAGTGTCTTAGTTTGTCAAAGGGCTGATGATGCAAAGTACCAGAAATGGGTTAGCTTTATAACCGGGTTTGATTTAGGGTGAAAGCTTATAGTTCTGAGGCTTGAAATGTCCAAATCAAAGCACCATAAGAAATGCTTTCTCAAGAAAGTCGGCTGGGTTGATCCTCGTGTGTGACCACATGGTGAAGAAACATGGTAGCTGATCTCTGCTGGGGTCCCTGCCTTCTCTAGGCTCATCATCTCCTGGAGCCCAGATCCCAGAGCGCGTCTCTTCAGTCTTGAGCTACGCCACGGGCCCAGCTTCTTGGGGATTCTGTGTTTAAGCTTTGGCTGCTAGTGACTCTCGAGTCCTCTCTAATATGGCAATATCAAAAATGGCAGAGCTCTCTTTCCCTGTGACTCTTTTATCTCTGTGTCTCCATTTATATAAGACTCAGCAAGCTATCTCAAATGAACAGAATGTAACCAAAGGGTACCACACCCATGGGGATAGATTAGTTTAAGAACATAATCTTTTTGGGGGATTTACCAAATTCAAACTGTTATAGACAAGTACATTCATTCCATATTTTAAATCAACAAAATCATTGGAGAAAAGTCCTGCTTATTTTTTTTAATCATGTATTGACATTTTCTGATATGACCAAGAAGCCTCCAGGATCAAAATTTGTGAAATAAGTGCCAGTGGTCTCTATATAAAATCCTGATAACCATACTGGTGTGCTCTTTTGAGAAATACCTCCCTACCAATATTCTTGATAACAGAATAAATGATATTTTATGTAAAAAACACAAACAATTATGACTCTGAGTTGAATATCATTCAGAATATTTGGGCTCAATGTGAAAACGTTTTTAGAAATACTGTAACCAATTCAATTCTTTCAAATTTCCTTCTTTATATATGCACAAAAAGAATATATGATAAAAGTCTATGTGTAAATACGTCTAAAGGAACTTTCATTAAGAATGAAATAAGGATGCTAGGTGATTTAAAAAATAAGTGCCCATTTCTCATCAGAAATTATGGAAGTGAGAAAGCAGTGGTATGATACATTTAACATACTGAAAAGGAAAAACTGCCAACCAAAACTCTTTTTCTGGCAAAACTGATAAACAGAAACTGAAAGAGTACATCAACAAAAGACCTGAACTGTAAGAATTACTAAAGGGAGTTATGTAGTTTGAAAGGAAAAGACAAGACAGAGTGGCTGGGAGTAGTGTGAAAAAATGAAGATTATCATTAAGGGTAACTAAAAAGGTAATTGCAACATCCAAAAGCACTGTATCCACAGTATACAACTCTATACTTTAATTCCTATAAGAGTAAGAATAAAATTGACCAAGAAAAAAACTTACTTCCTGATAACAGACATGCAAAATATAGAGTTGTAAAGTGGGATAAAAACAACATAAAGAGGAGAAACAGAGGGATGCAGGAGCAGAGAATATGTATGCTATTGAAGCTTACTTGGTATCTTTTCAAATTGGTAGATGATAGATGTAGGTTGTATAATATAAATCCAGGATAACCACAAAAAATTATTCAAAAAAATATACAGAAATAGAAATGAGAAAAGGATCGATCAAATACATTACAAAAGATAAACTATAGAATAAAAGGCATTGCAATAGAGGGAAAGATTTTAAAAATATATGACATATGGTATTGTTTATCAATTCTAAAAATAGATATTGGATTGTGTTGGTAAACCGAGTTGTTCCTCTAGGTGTATTTGATTGTATTAGATTCAGAGGTTTCACTTTTACTTTATTAAATCAAGATTAGAGCTTTTATTTGACCATGTCAAATTGAGTCTCTATGCCCTCCTTGTGGGCTATATAAATGAATGCCCAATCAAAGACAGGGAAGGAAACACACAGGAGAAGTACAGAGAGGAACAGAGACAGCTCTGTAGATACGGCAAAGGCATTGGAAAGAGAGATGAGCCTGATACCCTACAGCTGCAGCTGAGCCTGAAGATAACCAAATTCCAGGAGAGACATGAGCCTTATGCCAGCCCACAGCTGAGATCAGAAGAAGCTGGGACCATGGAGCCTTAAGATAGAAGAGGAAGGCTGAAATCTCATAGATCATCCACATCTCACTCAACATATGGCAAATGACTTTGGGTGAGAAACTTTGAGTTGGAATCTTTAGGGCTTGGTAAATGTAAGCTTCTATCCCAAATAGATACCCTTTATAAAACTAATACAACATATAAAAACCAAAGGACAAAATGGCTTAAGTACTGCACTTATAGTAATAACACTGAATATTAATGGAATAAACTTCCCAATCAAAAGACACAGGTTTGCAAAATGGAGAAAAGCATATCAACTAACTATTGTTTACAAGAGACTCATATTAGACACAAAGACACAAACAAGTAGAAAATGAAAGGGTAGAAAAATGACATTCCACAGAAATAGTAACCAAAAGAGATAAGGTAAATAATATCAGGTGAAACCCAGAATTTTAGTCAAAAATTGTTAGAAGAGATGTATTAGTCAGCCAAAGAGGTACTGATGCAAAGTACCAGAAATCTGCTGGATTTTATAAGGATATTTATTTGGGGCAAAAGCTTACAATTACAAGGCACTAAAGAGTTCAACTCCAGGCCTGTTTTTTCACCAAAGTTAGTTGACACGTATTGAAGCAAATAGTGGGTGATCTCTGCCTGGTCTCTCCTTCCTTATTTTGTATGTCTTCTTGAGTTTTCAGCCCACCAGAGGGGGCAGAGACTCAATACTGAGTCATGCCCTATTGATGTGTTTGAATCAAAAGCCCTAAACTTAAAACCTTTGCATTTAATACAATCCAAGGATATCATACCCAGAGGACAGACCAATTCACAAACATAATCTATTTTATGGGGATTCGTAAATAATCTCAAACTGTCATAATCCACCCTCCAAATCCCAAAAAGATATTACAATATTTTAAAAAACCCTTAAATCAGTAGCAATGCTAAGTACAAACTCATATCACTATCAGTTTATAGAAATATAGTTTTTCTTGGGGCAAAGTTCTCTTTGGCTATAGGACTGTGAAATCCACCAAAAATTTTGTCCGCTTCCATCATACACAGGGACATATAGGATAAACATTTGCATTACCATAAGGAGAATTTGGGAGGAAAACATGAGTCACTGGTTACCAACAATTCTGAAAACCTGCAGGGCATACTCCATTAGATTTCAAAGTCAGGGTTTTCTTAAGAAGATGATTTCTTCTCCTCCTTGGGGCCTCTTGGGGGTCTACCATTTCCACAGTCTTGCCCAAAGGCCATTTTCTTGGTTCTACCAAGAAATTGAGAAACTGAGCTCCATATTGGTATGATGGCCAAGCTTTACCCAATTTCTGGAGTAGAATCTCAACCCCCTTAGTACAGTGAGGTGGTGGCAACAATCTCCCTAATCTCTGGCAACAGGTCCAATATCCTCAGAACAGTGAGGTGGTGACCTGGCCTTCCCTAATCTATGGGGAAAAGGCCCACCTCTCATAGAGCAATGAGGTGGTGATCTCACTCTCCCCAACCCTTGATGAATGTGCTCCACCTTCAGTATAACCTGGGGTGGCAAAACTCTCCCTGAACAGCTGGCTGGAACACCCATCTTCCCCAAATGCTGGGGCAAATGCAGCCTTTCTGTATAAATGGGTGGGATTCCTCTCTTGGCCCAAAGAGATGTCTTAATTTCAGACTTCAGCTTCCATGATTTTCCTCTTAAAACTCTTTTCCCTTCCATATTTTCCCCTCTCTGCCTTTTCAAATCCAGGATGACAGTGGTTTTGTTCATAACATCTCACAAAAAGCTTGTTGATTTAGCATGCAAGAAGCAGGGGTACAAGCCATCAGACAGTAAGTTTCCACAAGTCTTTCCTGAATAATTACATTTTCATTCTGGCTTACAATTTCCAAGTTTAGTTAATTCCTCAAATGGGGCACTATCATCTGGGGGCTTGATTTCCAGAAACTTGGACTTTCTGGAATCAGTTTCTGGTTTCTTTGTGCCCAACAATTCAGTTCTCAGTATATCTTGTTCCTGTAACATTTTGCTATAAGCTGCAAGGAGAAGTCAGGCTGCATTTTCTACATTTAGTTTGGAAATCTTGTTAACTAAATGTCCAAGCTCATACTTCTCAAATTCTGACTTCCATATAACATCAGGAGTCAGTCTTGTTAAGTTCTCTGCAACTTTAAAACACGAATCACCTTTCCTCCGGTTTCCAATAACAGTTTTGTCACATCTGTCTAAGACCTCATCAAAAGTCTCTTTAGTATCCATATTCCTATTAACAGTCTCTTCAGGCTTTTTCTTTCAATCTAGGCCCTTTCTTTCAAGCATCTCACAATTCCTTCAAAATATACCCTTTACCCATTTATAAAAATGTTCCAGTATTTTTGGTACTTGCATCAGACTACCCCACTCTTCTGGTACAAAATTCTGTACTAGTCAGTCAAGGGGGTGCTGATACAAAGTACCAGAAATCTATTGGCTTTATTTTCTTATTTCTCCCCCTTCCCTCCCCCATTCGTTGCCTCTCTGTGTTCACTCATTGTGTGTTCTTTTGTGTCTGTTGTATTCTCGTTAGGTGGCTCCAGGAACCTATCTTGGGACCTTCTGAAGTGGGAGAGAGGTGATCATTCTCTTGCTTCCTAGTTCACTGTATCTCATATTGTCTCTTCTCTGTGTCTTTTTCTCTGTTGCATCATTTTGCTGTGTCAGCTCTCTGTGTGTGCAGCACCACTCCTGGGAAGGCTGCTTTCCTGTGTGGGGCTGGACTCCATTGCAAAGGGGCCACTCCTCTCACAGGGGACACTCCTGTGTAGGGTAACACTCCTTGTGCATGGCAGCACTCCATATGAGCCAGCTCGCCACATGGGCCAGGAGGCCCTGGGTATTGAACCCTGGACCTCCTATATGGTAAGCATATGCTCTATCCATTGAGCTTTATCTGCCTCCTTATTGACTTTTTTAAAGGGTATTTATGTGTGGTAAAGGTTACAGTTACAAGGCCCGAAAAAGTCCAACTCAAGGTTGCTTTTTAACCAAAGTAAGTTGTCACATGTTGAAGCAAGATGGTGGACAATCTCTGCCTGGTCTCTCCTTCCTTATTCTGTATGTCTTCTTGACTGAGTGTCTATTTTTCAGCCCACCAGTGAGGGTAGAAATTCAACCCTGAGTCATGCCCTACTAATGTGGTTGAATCAAAAGCCCTAAATTGACTTAATCAAGTAAACTTAAAACTTTTGCATTTAATACAATCAAAGGGTATAATACCCAGAGGAATAGGTCAGTTCACAACAGTCTGTTTTTTGGGTTCATACATATTATCAAACACTCACAAGAGACAAAGAATGATACTATTTATTAATAAAAGTGTCAATCCACCAAGAAGAAATAACAATCATAAATATTTATGAATCTAACCATGGAGCCTCAAAACATATGAGTCAAACACTGGCAAAACTGAAGGAGAAATAGATACCTCTACATTAATAATAGGAGACTTCAATACATTATTTTCATCAATAAATAAAACATCTAGACAGAAGGTCAATAAGGAAAGAGAGAACTTCATAACATGATAAATGAATTAGACCAAACAGACATATACAGAACATTGTACCCCAAAGCAACAGGATATGCATTCTTCTCAAGTGCACAAAGATAGTTCTTCATGATTGATCACAGGCTGATTACAAAACAAATCTTTATAAATTTAAAAAGATTGAAATCATATAAAGCATCTTCTCTATCATAATAGACTGAAGCTGGAAATCAATAACAGAGAACTGGAAAACCCACAAATACATAGAAGTTAAATAAGACTCTTTTAAACAATCTGCAGGTCAAAGAAAACATTGCAAGGGAAATGAGTAAATATTTTGAGGTAAATGAAAATGGGAATACAACATATCAAAACTTATGGGATATAGGGAAGGTAGTTCTGAGAAGGAACTGTATAGCCTTAGACGCTTATATTAAAAAAGAAAGAGTTAAAATTAAAAATTTAACTGCACACCTGGAGAAAGTAGAAGAACAGCAAATTAATCCCAAAGCAAGCAAAAGAGAAGAAATAACAAACATTAGAGCAGAAGTAAATAAAACTGAAATTTAAAAAACAGTAGAATTGGCAAGAATCAATTGGACATAGGTGTAAGCATCTATTTCTAAATTATCAATTCAATTCCATTGGTCAATTTATCTATCCTTGTGCCAGTACTAGGTGTCTTGACCACTGTTGCTTTGTAATATGCTTTACATCAGAAAGTGTGAATCCTCCAAATTTGATATTCTTTTACAAGATGGTTTGGGCTACTTGGGACCACTTACTCTTCCAAATAAATTTGAGAATTGACTTTTCCAATTCTGTTGGAATTTTAATTGGGATATCCTTGAACCTAAAGATCTTTTGGGGTAGAATTTATCTTAACAATATTTAGTTTTCCAACCTATGAATGGAACGTCCTTCCATCTTTTTAAAATTTCTTTTAGAAATATTTTGTAGTTTTTTATATAGAAGTCCTTTATATCCTTTATTTAAATTTATCCCTGCATACTTGATTCTTTAGTTGTTATCGTAAATAGATTTTTTTCTTGATTTCCATCTCATCTTTCTAATTTTTGGTGTAAAGAAACCCAACTGATATTTCTGAGTTGAACTTGTACCCCACTACCTTGCTGAATTTGTTTTGTTCCAGATTTTAGAGAGAAAGATTTCTGTCTTTCACCACTTAGTATGATTTTAGTTGTGGGTTTTTCATATATGACCTTTATCATTGTATTAATGAGTCAAAGGGGTGCTGATGGAAAATAACAAAAATCTGTTGGCTTTTATGAAGGGTACTTATTTGTGGTAGAAGCTTACAGTTACCAGACTATAAAGTGTAAGTTACTTCCTCAACAAAGTCTATTGCCACATGTTGGAGAAAGATGGCTGCTGACATCTGCAAAGGTTCATGCCTCCTCTTCCTCTTAAAGTTCTGTGGTTTCTTCCAATATCAGCTGCAGGCTGGGATAAGTCTCATCTCTCTTCCTGAGGCTCATTTCTCTCTGGACTCAGCTGCTCTGGTCTCTCCACAAGGCCAGCTGTAGGCTATCAAGTTAATGGCTCTTCTCTCTTCATAGGGCCTCTGCCATGTCTAATGGAACCTTCTCTTCTTCCTCATATAGCTGGTTCTGTGGTCCTGGGGCTCTACTATAAAAACTCCAACTAATTCCTCTGCCATTTAGTTTTCTCTGTGAGTCCCTACCCACCACTTACATGGCCCAATTAAAGCCCTAATCACACATCAATCAAGTAAAAGTGAAACCTCTGAATCCAATACAATCTACTATGCCCAAAGAAACAGGCCAGTTTACAAACATAATCCAATATCTATTTTTGGAATTCATAAACAATATCAAACTGCTACAGTCATGTTGAGAAAGTTTCCTTCTATTTCTTTTTTTCTAGATATATTTATCAGGAAAGAATGCTGAATTTTACCAAATGCCTCTTCTACATCAATTGAGATGATCATGTGATTTTTTCCTTTTGTTTTGTTGATATTCTGAATTACATTAATTGAGTTTCTTATATTGAACCACTCTTGCATACCTGGGATAAAACCCACTTGATGATTGTGTATGATTCTTTTAATGGGCTGTTGGATTCTTTTTGTTAGTATATTGTTGAGGACCTTAATATCTATATTCATAAAAGAAATTGGTTTGGAATTTTCCTTTTTGTGGTATCTTTATTTTGCTTTGGTTTTAGGGTGATTTTGGTCTCATAGAATGAGTCAGATAGCATTGCCTTGCCTCCTGTTCAATTTTTTGGAAGAATTTGAGCAGGATAGGTATTAATTCTTCCTCAAATGATTTTTAGAATTAACCTGTGAAGCGATCTGGTTCTGGAATTTTCTTTTTGGGAGAATTTTGATGACTAATTCAATGTCTATTTGTAATTGTTCTCTTCCATTTTTTCCTAGAGTCTATGTAAATTGTTTCTGAGTTTTTAGGAATTTGACCCTTTCATCTAGTTGTATAATTTGTTCATGTAGTTGTTCACAGTATCCTTTTATTATCCTTTTTATTTCTGTGGGCCAGTGGTAATGCCACCAACCTCCATTTCTTTTTTTTCCCCTCTTTTGTGGGTATAATTTTATGTTTTTTTTAAATTTTTTAAATTTTTTGTCTATTTATTTTTTTAATGTTACGTTAAAAAATATGAGGTCCCCATATACTCCCTACCCCCCTCACCCCACTACTCCCCCCATAACAACAACCTCCTCCATCATCATGAGACATTCACTGCATTTGATGAATATATCTCCGAGCACCACTGCACCCCATGGTCAATGGTCCATATCATAGCCCACACTCTCCCACAGTCCACCCAGTGCCAACCCTCCATTTCTGATTTTATTTATTTGCCTCTTCTCTCCCTTTTTTTAAAAACAGTCTAGTTGAGGGTTTTGCAGTTTTATTGATCTTTTCAAAGAACCAATTTTTAATTTACTTAATGTTCCCTTTTTAATTCTCTGTCATTTATTTCTGCCCTAATCTTTGTTATTTCTTTTTCTGCTTGCTTTGTGTTTAGATTACTGCTCTTTTTCTAGTTCCTCCGGGTATGCAGGTAGGTCTTTGATTTGAGCTCTTTCTTCTTTTCTGTATAAGTATTTAAGGCTATAAGTTTCCATCTCAGCACTTTCTTTGCTGCATCCAATAAGTTTTGAAATGTTTTGTTCTCATTTTCATTTATCTCAAGTTATTTACTGATTTCCCTTTTAATTTCTTCTTTGGCCCACTGACTGTTTAAAAATGTATTATTTAACTTCCATATATTTGTGGATTTTCCAGTTCTCTCTCTGTTATTGATTTCCAGCTTCATTCCATTTTGATAAGGGAAATTGCCTTGTATAATTGCAATATTTTTAAGTTTATTAAGTAATGTTTTGTGATATGTAGTCTATCCCTAAGAACATTCAATTTGCACTTGGGAAGAATATACTGTTTAGGGGTACAATGTTCTGTATATGTCTGTTAGGTATGGATCATTTCTTTTATTATTCAAATACTCTGCTTCCTTTTTTTATCTTTTTAGATGTCTTACCTATTATGAGTGTAAGGTATTGAAGTCTTCAATAATTATTGCAGAGGTGTCTATTTCTCCTTTCAGTTTTCTCAATGTTTGCCTCATGGTTAGGTGCATAAGTATTTATGATTTTTATTTCTTCTTGGTTGATTGACCCCTTTATTAATATATAATATTCTTTATTCATTGTTACTTGTAACATATAATATATAATATCCTTCATGCATTGCTACTTGTAACTGTTTTTGCCTTAAATTTTATTTTTTCTGATATTATTGTAGCTATTCCAGCTTTTTTGTTACTATTTGCATGGAATATCATTTTCCATCCTTTCCTTTCAACCTATTTATGTCTGGTGGGTCTCTTGTTGACAATATATATTTGGATTTTGCTTTTTAATCTATTATGCCAATCTTTGTCTTTTGTTTGGAGAGTTTAATCCATTAATACTCAGTGTTATTACTGGAAAGGCAGTACTTACTTCAGCCATTTGTACTTTGGTTTTATAGGTCATTTCTTTTTTGTCTTTCTTTTCCCTTATTGTAACCTTCTTTTTTTGAATAGTTTATATTTTGTGATGTATATAATTCCTTTCTCATTTTGGTATTTTTTAAAAACAGTTTCTTTGCATCTCCCCTGGTAATTTATGTAAATGACATATTCTAGAGAGTACAATACTCAATAAGAATTTACTTTGCACAAAGCCCAAGATGAGAATAATAATTTTCCAAGTTTCTTGATATTCCTTTGTGAATGATTCAAAGGACTTTTTGCACAGATATCCGTTTGTTCCCCTCATAAGTTCATCTCATTTTCATGTCAAATGAAATTAAGACCCTAAATCATGAGCAAAAAATGTACTCTATCCAGTGCTCTCTAGTTCTGTTTTTCTAAAAAATCTTCTAACGTGTGGCTCTACCCCTCAACCACTAATTTCTTCATTGTTGGAAATGCAGTTGAGAACAACTATTCCTGAAACCTAAAGTAGGCTTCATTTGATACTCAAATGCTCTCTAGTCCAGATGACAAGCTTCTTTTATTGGGTGTTTCAACATGGTAAGTCTACTTAAAACAACTAGGATTATTCTTAGACTTATTGATGATATTTTCACATACACATTCGATCTAATACTTTCTTTTATTGAGTGTGTGCAAAAGACGAGGTTTTGAAATTCATGCCTTCATTAGTTAGAATGCCAAGTATAGGACAGTGGAAAATAATATGAATATTGACACCTTCTCAAAGCATGTTCAAGTCTTATTCTGAATGCATATGGGGATGAACCCATTTATAAATAGAATTTTGACAATGTATTAACAATTAAGCTGTGGACTCTTTTGCAAATGGAATATTCAAAAATCCTATTTAGGCATGGCCAAACTAAAACAGGGTGGCTTTTATTTTGTACGACTGTAGGCCTTATAAAGGGGAAATTCAGATGCAGTGAGAGAAGTTGAAAGTCATAGAAAGTTACAGGAGAGACCAAGGACTTAGCCATGTGACAGAGGCCGAGATGCCAGTCAAGGAAACTCAAGGATTGTGGCAGGGTCTCAGCAGAAGGCTAGAGACTTCAAGAGAACACTTGCCCTTGCCAAAGCCTAAAACCGTGAGATGATAAATCCTCATTGTTTATACCAACTCACTGTGTGGTATTTGTCACAGTAGTTCCGGAAAAAGCCTAAGATAGACAACTACAACAGTAGATGGAGTCAGAAATCTCAAAATAATGCAAAATTGCTGTGTGACACTTGGAGAAGTTTGGTTAGGCTTCACCAACCTCCCTCCTCCCCACTAGGACTAAAAGTAATTACTATGGAAAGCACTAATTTTTGAGATTTTTAAAAATCTTAATACAATATTATTTTCATGTGTAACTAAGTAGAACTTGTCATAAATTGAAAGTACTTAGAAGATAAGAGAATTAGGTAAGAGCTGAGAAATTAGAATCGAATGAATTAACATTGTAGATATAGGGACTTTCTGAAGGTAAGATACATTGGCCATTATTAACAGAAACAACCTGTACACCAGAGAGTTTTGTGTGATGTCATTTTATTTATCAGATCTTAGAGCCTCTATTTAGTTTCATGTAGGAGGCAGTACCATAGTAACTGCACATTTATCATTACTAATCTCTCACTCACGCAGCTAAGCAAATATAATGCTCACTTAAGATGTAAGTAAATCAAAATTTAGAAAAGTTAGGTCATTTGCCCAAGGTCATACTATTCTAGTGAAACCAAGATGGCACCGTGTTTTTCTGATGTCAAAGCCAATGTCCAGTACATTCATTCAATGAACTAGTACTACTGTCATATGGATAGGTTTTTTACCTAGCTGGACACCATCACAGAGAAAGAATCCCCACTTATCTAGTGAGGCTTTCTCTTTTAATAGGAATAAAACTAAAGACTACAGAGGGAAAGAAGGAAACATTTAGTTAGTGGTGGAGCTACAATTAGAATCCAGCTCTTTGGATCTTCAGGCCAGGACACGTTCCTTTCACTCCTAAATCTCTCCCATAACATGTAAATCTTAGCTGATTTCTCACTAATCTAATATTGCACTACTATAATTCTTGTTTTTTTTCAGTGGTTAATTTAATTTCCTCATTCTGAAAATCTCAAGGCTGAAGAGAGGAGATGGAAAGACTTCAACGCTAGTGAATGAAAGGAGAACTGGATGGAGAGATCAGAGTTCTGACTCCAGCTCTCAAACTCTGAAATGTCCTTGAAGACCCCTTGAGGATCACATTTTCTGTAGGAATTAGGAGGACAGACTGTCCTTACCTATTGCCTAGAGTTATTGGGAAATCAAGTGAGGTAATGAATGAAAAAGGGTTTTCCAAACTGTGAAGCACTGTATTAACTGTAAAGTCCCACATGCTCAGGACATGATGAAAATGGAATGAAGCACAGCAGATAAGTTCTGTAACCCGCATCCCATCATCTTGGCCAACATGATTTCAGCAAGGCTCTGGTGAGTCCTTTAAATATAGCTCTGCCCTAACTTTTGCTTTTCTGCTATTTGGGGATGGTCCAAAATCTGTAGGGCTTCTTAGCCCAAGAGCAGGTGCATCCTCTGAGTGTGGGTGTAGCTACTGCCTTCAAAAGCAGGCCTGGGTATGGTTGATGGATGTGGAAGAATAAATGCTCTAGCATCCCATAATTCAGAGGGACAATTCCAAGGCACGTTCTACAAGATTCTTTGGAGGACCCTTGTGGGATTGATCTCAGCTGCTCACCAGAGTGACTCAACACCACCACCTTTATGCACTTTTCTCCCTCCACCATCTCACTGCCCCTGCTCCCTCACTGTTCCTCCTGGAAAACCCTTCTAGATCAACAATCTGCCCCCAAATTCTTGCTTCAGGCTCTGCTTTAGGGGAACCAAGCTAAGACAGGTGAACCTTGTCCATTTCTGGTCCTCTTTGATTCCTTTCACATCAGTAGAATTTTATTGAACTTCTAACTTTTACCATGTGCCAGACACTGCTGAGGACTGGGGGTATTAAAACAGGCTCCTGCCCTTGAGGAGCTTGCGGACTAGTGAGGGGAGCAAATGTGGAAATGAATCATTGCAATGCAATGCACTGAGGGCCACAGGGAATCCATGCATCCTGCATCCTGTCTTCTCTCGGTCTCAGCTCAGCATCCATGTTCGACTGCAGCTCCCTTAATTGAATTGCTGGTCATGCTTCCTCAGCACAGCCACCCTCCCCCAGCCTTGGCACAGACTCCCAGCCAAGATGTCTCCCCTAATGATATTTCTGTGCTTGTGTGCTGACGCAATGACAGCTGTGAAGAATGCTCCATCCCAGAAAGGTCAGGGAACAGCTTAATCCACAGCCTAGCAGTCACTTTTTACAAAACCTGTTACTGAAACACAGATTTTAACCTTTTGGGTTTCACTAAGGCAGGTTTCAGTTCCTGCACCTTGCCCGAGGCTGGCAACGATGAGGGACGGCTGGAGGGGGAATTGTTAATAGGTAAACCCCTTCTCTCCAGACTCCCCATCCTGCCCAAACAACTTCTGAAAATGCTGCATCAGGTACTCTGGGTGTGGGTGTATTGGACAATGAGTGCTTGATTAAAAGCTGCAACTCTGCAGCTCCTCCTACGCCAGAGCACAGAACTGGAGCAAGGATATGCCAGGCGAGGTTTCTTGCTTCGTGCAGTGGTCCCAAATGAAAGGATCAGTTGCTGGGGCTCCGGCCTCTCTAGGACAGCAAATCCCTTTTCTTTTGGCCCTTCCCCAAATGACTCTTCAGTGTTCTTTCTGAGCTAGACTTTATTGAGTACTGAAGGTCTTAGAGTCAATGATGCTATGCTTTCTACCTTTGGGCTCCCATAGTTTTGTGGGGAAGCACAATATCCATGGTTTCGATGCACCATGACCTTCCTCTGTGGACACTTCCTTAGGAAGACAATGGGTGACAGGATCAGCGGAGGTGTGGAAGCAAGCTACCTGTGTTTGAAGCCGAGCTCCAACACTTAGTAGTTTCTAAGTATGGGTATGTGGCTTAATCTCTCTGAGCCACTGATTCTTTATGTGAAAATGGAACAACAGCACATCTATACCATATGGTTGTGAGTACAGTTTGTGGGGCTGGTCCACTGGGGGGATCCAAGAGGAGGGCCACGTTGCTATCTCTGTTTCCTAACCCTGCCCTCCTTGCTGCAGCATCAAGAGCCTCTCTCTTGCTCTTCCCACATATCATTGTTCATGGTTCTGCCACTTCACTCCAGATACGAATCTCTACCAAAAATGGATGGAGAAACTGAGTCTTAGTTCCCCAACTGTAAAATGGAAGAAACAAAACTCTCAGAACCACCAGACTCATTGAATTGTTATGAGGGCTAAATGAGACCATGTTTGCCATAGTACTTTGTAAACTAAGAAATCTTCACCATGTGAAGAAGCCCCTAAGAAGGAAGATAAATGTGCCAAGGGAATTTCCTAGCTTATCGGCACAGATGAGATCCTCCTGAATTATTTGGGTATTTATAGAGCTTATCTTACATATTTGGCTTTAAAATATTTATTGTTTTTCATATTCTGAAAGCAAAGCATTCCCATGATATGGCATTTTTAAACATAAGAAAAAAACTGAGGGAAAACTAACAGAACCTGTATCCCACTGCACACATCACATCCTGTTAACTGATTAGTGGATAACCGTCCATAATCCCTGCATGTTTCTGTCTGATCTGACTTGGTTTTCCAGTTGAGTAGTCTTCCATTTGTATCCTCTAGATAATTCCAAAACCTGTTCAGAGAGGCTAGGTAAAAGTGAAGTTGGAGGAGGGACATGGGTGAATGTATAAATCCTGATTATTAATGAAGATTAATTGGAATTTATGTTTGAATCATTGATCTGGAGGAAGTTACAAAGAAGAGAAAGGTATATTCCCCCATCCTCGCAATGTTTTCAAACAAATAGGAGCAGGCTTCCAAGACTTACAACTTAAGTGGCTAAATACCATGTGACCAAGAATAAGTTCAGTGGCTCAGTATAGAGAACTGGGATAAAAGACTCTGGAAGTAGAGGAGATTGCAGGATGTGTGTGCATTTGTTTGTATGTGTGTTTGTGTGTGTGTGTGTGTGTATTTAATTGCTTTCTAGGATGTTAAGAGAACACAGTAAGGAAATCTCAATGAGCTTTAGGAATAAGGGAGCAACTCTTCATCAGCAAATAATTTCAGGATTAAAAAAAAATGTAGACCAGGTAAAAAAAGCCCCTGAGCCTGCCTAAGTGTAGAAATTAAGGCAGAGGGCCTTTGTGGCATATACTGGCTCCTGGGACTTTACTTTGAGAATCCATGGATTTAGGTATTGCTCCCTTGTCCTTATTTCAGGGGCCTTAATGTGGGGGCTAAGAAATTCCATAACCCTGAGCATGGAATCCGGTGGGCTTAAGAGTATGTAAAGAATAAAAAAGGCATCTCTATTTTCATTAACTTTTAATGAAATTTAACTAACCTTCAAGTATTAACATGGAGCACAAACTACATTACATAGCAAAAGCTGTGTCTTGGTCACCAATAGAAATCACAGATATTTTCATTACATTCCAGTTTTTTAGAAATTATAAATTAACACTACTGTTATGTTATAGGTGTTATTAAACCTACCAGTAGATAATATTATTTGCTATATTAATAGAAAAGCACAACTATTATGATGTTGCAATATTTTTATTTATAGTTTTTTATAATTGTTTTATTTATTAAATTGGTTTCATTTGTAATCCTGCATTTTATATAATGCAGTAAAAATAATAGTCCTGGGAAGAATGAAGAAAACAATAGCAATACCTCTAAAGACATCCATAGCATAAAAAGATGAAGAACTCTTACTTCCATGGCTATGGGAGATCCAGAGAGATCCTTACGTGGGCTTCCAGAAGTAGGGCAGAGAAGTCCAAATGCTGTGGGCTGCAGGAAACAGAAAACTGAACTCTAATTGGTTTAAGAAATCAGGGTACACATATAAGCTCACATAGCTTTATGTACAGAGGTAAGTGTTATCTTTGGAGTGGGTCAGCTCAGTAGATCAACAAGCACATGTGTGACACAGGTTCTAGCAGCCTCTCCATTCTGCCATCCACAGTGTTGGCCTGATCTCAGGAGGGTTCTCTCAGGATCTTGGTGTGCCTACAGGAGCAATTGGTGCTATGCACCTTGTCTTTGTTTACATCTGATGGGAGCAGAGAAATTCTTTTCCCTTTTTTCTCTCTTATGAGGGAGGGAAAATGTTCCCTAAATTCCCCAACAACTTTTCCCAGAGACTCATTGGCTGGAATTTGGTGGTAAGGTCATTCGTCTACCATAATCAACAAGAAGGATGGGATTATAAGAGATGGCTTGCTCACCTACTCGGTTAGAGTCGTTCCCCAAACTGCATGCTGTGGCTTCCCAATGCAGAGAGAGACATGGAAGTTGTGTGGTCCATAATGGCACCTATGGGCCTGTCACTCATCAAAGTCATAGTCTACAAATTACATGGTCGAAATGTTGTGTTTAGTTGTTTCAACATCTGTCACAGCATTCTGCAACTATTCTTTGCATGCAGAAGTGCAAAGAAGGGCAAAGAAGTGAAAGACAAGCATTCTAGATGAGGACGTAAGGGAAGTAATATGTGCCATGCTTCTCAGAGAAGCTTAGGCTGTTTTCCAACTGATATGGCAAAAATGGTTACAGGTGATCTGAGACTTTGAACCTCCCAATTGCGAAGGCTGTTGGATGGAGTCTGGGGCAGTCAAAGCTCCAGGCCAGTTGCCTCCACCCATGGACAAACTCCTCCATTTTCCCCTAGGTTGCCTTACAAATGGTTATTGTGTTTCTTGTGCATTCCAAGAAAAAGATTGGGATATACCTGCTTAGTAACTGAGAGTGAAAACTTTAGAGCAAGGCTACTTTGTTTCAAAGGAGAGCTCCACTAACATGCAGCATCTCTATACTTCATAATAATGCTCTCCTCACAGGTACATGGTGGGTTTTAAACGAGTCAATACAAATCAAGTATATTTGAAAGTGCCTGGTACATAAATAAGGAAACATTCAGTAAATCTTAAAAATCTTTCCTATTTAATTTTAAAATCTCACCTATCAACCCTCCTTCCTCTAACAGACTAAAGCAATTCAGGATATTTTATTTTAGAAATGTCTGTAATTTAAGAGCTACATGTTTTATATGATCAACAGATGTTTTCAGACCATATTAAAAAATCTATGAAATAGCTAATTAACCCAGTCTTTTCACTGGTGGGATGGGCAATTCTTGTAGTTAGACAAATTAAAAGTACCATAAGGTTTAAGGCTGAACATGAGACCATGAATTACTCTATTCTGTTAACACACACACACACACACACCCCTCAAAAATAAAGCAAGCCAACAAACAAAAATCACCAATGCCAACAAAAGGACACTACAAATAATCACAATCCAATCTGAATTTTTCTGGCCTTCTAGTCTGTGGGTAGTATAAATGAGGTTACATTGCCATTGATATTTGGATGTTGGTAATTGACTAATCTCAGCAGGCACACCTATGGGAATTCAGCCTTCTCCCTGTCTCAGTCACCTCCTCTGCAAATTAACCCAGATAACCTGTGGAGTAGCCGAGGTGGGTCTCACATATGCACAGGAACAAATACACTCACTGTCTTTCTCTCCAACTTCCCTGCCAGGTTCTCCTCGGTCCATTTGAAGTTCCGTCTTAGCACTCCCACCCACCCCTTCTGCTGCTTCTCTGGACAACAGAATCTTCCAGGATTCTTGGCCTCAAAGCTGTATCACTGTTGGAGCAGTGCGTTTCCCCCAGATCTGCATATGGCAAGGAAGTCTCTCCTCCACATTCAATGTCACCCTTTTTGCCTGGGCTCTGGGGTGACTAAGCTTATATCAGTCTCACAAGGCCAAATAGCCCCTTCAGATTCTTTCTGCATGCTCTTCTTCTACAAGGGAAGATCTAGTCCCTGGGAACACAGGGGAATGAATACCATTCTGTGTTTATGTGTCCCCGTCCATGTTTCCTTCCTTATCTATATAAGATGATCATTTATAAACTCTCTGCCTATACACACACACACACACACACACAATGCATATTCATTCCTGTTTAATCAATCTGATAATAGGTAGGCTGAGGGAGTGACCCCATCTCCCCTACAAATATCAGTACTGTCCCACCCACATTGTCCGTCAGGCTTAGAAGACATATCCTATTTTGGAGATATAGATAACGATCTATCAAGCAGTGAGGTGAGGAAGACAAAATGGCAGTATTGGGAAAAAATCAGAATGGTAGTTGCAACCAGAAGCAAGTAAAGTAGTCACAGGAGAAACTATGTCATTTTCCTGCTAGGAGTGCTGAGGGTATGGAGAATGAATTGGCAAGTGGTGATGGGTTAATGATTGGGACATCTGCTATGAACAGGTGGTGGCTCACAGCATCTCTGAAGATGCTCCTGGAATTAGAAATCATAGCCCCTATCCCTTACTGCATCCCTGGTTTCTACTTCCCATCTTCTCTTCAATGTACAAGATTAGGATGTTGCACATAATCCCAAAATGCCCCATTTTAACTGGACATGTTAGTTACGCATCAGCTCATTTTCTGTCCCTGTATTATTCTATGAGTATCTCAGTATGTGAGAAGAGGAACGGGTCTCCTGTTGTGTGGGACACATACTTCTGATATAGTGGAAGAAATATCAGTCATTAGTACATTGCCTAACATTAATAGACTGAGAAGTTCAGGTAGCCAAAGGAGGAATTTCCATTACAAGCAAGCCTGTGACCACCCAGCCTTCAGCAGATGGCTGTGCTCTGGATTGATACTTTTAAAAATCTCAGTGACAGTTTGGATCCTTTCCTCCTCCCCCCTGGCAGATTAGCCTCTTAAAGGCTGGGGGATAATCTCTGGAGAGTATTACTAGAGCAAAGATTCTGGGGTGATGCCACTATTGAGTTAAGTGTGGAAAGACGTGGCCCATCTGTTTATTGAGCCGTTAAGGAAGGTAAAGGAAGGTAAATAGTTTACTAAAACTTTGAGTTCAATTGAGAAGTAATGTGTGTTTGGATGGCTGGATTTAATGTGCAGTATCCTCTGTGCCCTTACCAAATCTCGTATCACACCTTCCCATGTGTTCGGTGATAGTCCTCACAGTCTTCTGCACACGGGGCAGCATCACCTTACCAGCTCTGGCAATCACTGCTTTATTGCAACCTGGCCTCTGGGGAGTGGGTAGGAGTGCTAACATATCCACTTGGAGAATGCACAGAAGTTATCTAACCTTACAAGCATCCTCTTCTCATCTCTAAATTATAGAAAATAGGAATAGGTAGCATCTACTGAATGCTCATTTTATACACACATTTCTAAGGGTTTTACAAGTCTTAACTCATTTAATTTTTCTTTCAGGGTTGTGGTAAAAGATTAAGTGAATTAATTGATAAATGTACTTAGGGGATTGCTTGGAATGTAACATATGACTTGTGTTTCTGCTGTGAATGCTTCTGTGACCCTTCTCTTATGTTTTCAGGGGGCTGCTATGACAAATAACAGACTGGTTGGTTTAAACAACAGGAATTTATTGTCTCATGGTTTTGGAGGTTAAAAGTCCAACTTCAAGATATTGGCAAGCTGTTTCTTCTCTGTAGTCTGCACAGAGAAGTATTCTATATTCTGGTAGTGGTTTTTGGTACTCAGTCTATGCCTCCATTACAAGCCAATCTGTTTCTTTTGATCTTCTGTGACTTGCACTTCCATGTCCAAATTTCCTTTGCTTATAAGGACTCTAGTCATATCAGATTATTATTTATTAAGGCCCACCTTGCTTCAATTTGGCATCATCAGAACAGGATCTTCAAAGATCCCATTTGCAAAAGAGTTCACATCCACAAGACTGGTAGTTAGGACTTGAACATGTCCCTGTGGAGGACATGATTAAATCTAATACAACCTTATGGTTATAATAAAAACTTTGCCTTACAAATGATCAACTCTGAAATGCTGGAGATGACTTTACAATAAGACTTTACTTAAAGTTGAGATAAAATATATATAGAGAGAGACTCTTTCTGCCTCCTCCATCATGATTTATGTGTTTGATTCACTAGATTCTCAGGATCAAAAGATTCCTAGCCAAGAAACAAAAGCAGAATCATCCCATTTCTCAATGGTTCAAGGGAAAGTTGGTGATTAAATCAAATACAACTCTAAGAGAAGATTTTAGAGAAGAACCAAGCAGGGTCTAAAAGGATCACACATGTGACAACAAACACATATGCTGTATCAAGTTCTCTAATATAATATCAAACTGAAGAGAGTTACCACCACCTGAACCATAGGCATGTTTTATTGGGAAAATATTGATTTTTTTCCTTTGTTTTTATGCTTCTTCATTAATAGGTTGTTTCAATAATAAATATGTGAGTGCTTTTATTGAAATGAGAGAGAGAGAACAAATAGAAAATAACTTAAAACTACCACTCAATGTGACTGCAATTAACATCCTCAGACCACCTTCAGGAGGTCATCAAAGGCTGGCTCCATACTTTCCTTGCAGCCCAATGCCACAATGTGTGGGGCCTCTCACCTTTCACAGGTAAGCACATCCTACAGCAGGTTGTTTCTAATAGAAAGGCAATTCTGAACCAAGTTCATGAGGCAATAGAAAAGAAAGAAGTAATACTTTCTCAGACTATTCTAGGATCCTCTTCTCCCATCCTGATTTCTCATTTCAGGATATACAGTGTCCCAGGATAATGTAGAGAATGAATATCCATTTCCTCCATGAAAAATCCCACCTGTCCTCATGGGGTCTTGTTTTTTTGCCCCAAAAATGTGGTCATAACAGAACTTAAAATGTCATTCTGTATTAGCCTTTCATTTAAAAGTTTGTCAATGTGAAATGTGCTTTTAAATTTGTTTTGTTTGCCATTATCATCCTTTGACAATGAGTCTTATATTATTTTCTCTATTTCTTTTTGTTTGTGATTTCTTTAAGTGTGTCATCCTGCTGCTGGCCATGTTTTCAGTCATACATATTTTTAAAATTTTGTTGCTATTACTTCAAATATGCTTCTCATCTCTGTTTTTATTTTTTTCTCCCATTACTGTCTTTTTTCTTTTTCTGATCTCTTTCCACTGACTCTTTAATCTCATTGTTAGTTTTTCCTGTTATCTCAAAAATTTCTTCACTGAGCTTTTTTTTTCCCAGAGAAACATGTTTTAAGATGATTCTTGTGTCTTTTCCTTGCTGTTTTCTAGATTAATTCTGATAAGGCTTAACTGTTATAGTTGGCTTATGTTCCTTTTATTGGCATTATTATTGTTTTTATCCCAGAGTGAATCACAAGTCCTGAACCACTTCTTTTCTATTACATATATTTGAATCTTGGAGAGGACAGTTTTGTCTGGGTCAGTTATTTGCTCCAACATGTGGGACAGTTGGCAAAAGGCAATGCACTGAGAAAATCAACAGCTTCCATTTTGATTAAAGGTCTCAATCATCCTTCACCAATATCCTCTGTCCTGAGGGCATGTAAATCCCCTGGGACTCCAGGGTGCATAGAGAAGTTCTGGATATATTAACTTCCCTTTGCTTCCTTCCCTTTTCCAAACTGCCTATAGGGGAATGCTTCAGCTGTATCATCCTTAATAAAGGTGACATGTCTTCATGGTTCTTCCTTCTGCTCCACATCCTAATCTGCTCTGTTGCTCTCTTTGAGGACATGTTCTTTTCTATATATACAGTTTCCTTCACACAACTTTAACTTGAGATGTTAATCAAAGGATCATTGGATGGATCGTTCAACACTGACACTTAGAAAAATACGTATCTAACTATAAATCTGAAGAGGTTTGCATAGACTCTCATTGTTCCCACTTTAAGACATTTTTATATGTTCTTTATGGTTTTTTGAGAGCATTTTTAAAATTTATTAAAGTATATCACTCATACATAAACATACATAAACAATAAGTGTATAGTAATAGAGGTGAACTTACAAAACAAACATACATAACATCATACAGGGTTCTCATAACTCACCTTACCACCAATACCTTACATTGTTGTGAAATATTTTTAACTAATGATTAAAGAGCATCCTCAAAATATTACTACTAACCAAAGTATCTTAGATTTGGTATATTTTCCCCCCAATCCAGTCTATTATTATTATTTTATTATTATTATATCTTTTATACATGAACATACATAAACAATAAGTGTATAGTAAAAGTTGTGAACTTAGAAAGTAAACAAGCATAGCATCATACAGGGGTTCCATACATTAACACACCACCAACACCTTGCATTGTTGTGAGACATTCGTTACAAATTATGAAAGTATTGTCAAAATCTTATTACTAACTATAGTCCTTATCATACATTTGGTGTATTTTCCCCCAACCTATTATTATTTTTTAAATATATTTTTATGACAGAAATTGTAAACTTACGAAACAATCATACAGAATTCCCATACAACACCCTTCTATTAACACAGCACACTGTGATAGAATATTTGTCATGGATTATGGGATAATATTATCAGACTGTTACCAGGTCCATAGTGTACATTTGGTATACTTTTTTCTATACTTCCCCATTATCAACACAGTACAACTTTGGCATAGATGCATGAATATTACAGTATTACTATTAACCACAGTCCATAGGTCACTCCAGTTGTATTTTCCCCATGTTTCTCCACATTCCCGCTACCCTGCAATAATAATGTACATCTGCTCTAGCTCACAAAGGACATTCTTGCATCTGCACCATCAACAACAATTTTTATCCACCTCTGAGTTCACTGTTATTCATTCCCTAAATTTGTCTCTAGCTTTCTGTCAATTGGCATTTACATCCCTAGACTATCATTTTCAACCACATCCCCATTTATAAACCAGCTGCTACTCACTATAATGTATTACCATCAGCTCTATACATTTCCACACTTTTACAGTAAAGTTAATCAAAACTTTTACATACTTTAAACACCAGTAGTCCATCTCAGTCCTCCTCTTATCTCCTTTAAGAATCTGCCATCTACCATCAGGTCCTGAAGATATTTTCCTACAAGCTTTATGGTTCTCGCTTTTATATTTAGGCTTTTTATCCATTTTGAGTTAATTTTTGTATAAGGTGTGAGACAGGGGTCCTCCTTCTTTCTTTTGGCTATGGATATCGAGTTCTCCCAGCACCATTTGTCATATGGACTGTTCTGCCCCAGCTGTGTGGGTTTAACAGGCTTGTCAAAATCACTTTACCATAGACATAGGATCTGTTTCTGAATCATCAATTCAGTTCCATTGGTCTATGTTTCTGTCTTTATGCCAGCACCGTGTTGTTTTTACCACTGTAGCTAGGTAAGATTTGATTCAATGTCCAGAAATGAGAGTCCCCCAATTTTACTTTTCCTTTTCAAGATATTTTCCATTTATTTTTAAAATGCTGGTAGAATTTTTATTGGGATTGCATTGAATCTGTATATCAATTTGAGTAGAAGTGTTGTCTTAATGATATTTAGTCTTCCAATCCATGAGCATGGAATGTTTGTCCAATTATTTAGGTCTTTTTTTATTTCTTTTAACAATGAGCTGTAATTTTCTGAATACAAGTGCTTTACATCATTGGTTAAGTTTATTCCAAAATATTTGGGTTTTATCTTTCATTTTTTAATTTTCACCACTCTTTCGACACTTTCAATTACTTTTACTGATATAATCTTCATTTCTAGACTCTTTTTCAAGCCTCTCTTTCCTGTCTTTTCTTTACAGACTGGAGCACACCCTTTAGTATTTTCTACAAAGCTGGTCTCTTGGTTACAAACTCTCAGTTTCTGTTTATCTGTGAATATTCTAAACTTGCCCTTATTTTTTAAAGACAATCTTACTGGATATAAGATTCTTGGCTGGAAGTTTTTCTCTTGCAGTATGTTAAATATATCACTGTCTTTTTGCCTCTCTGGTTTCTAATGAGAAATCAGCACTTAATCTTATTGGGTATCCCTTATACGTAATGCATTGATTTTCTCTTGTTGCTCTCAGAATTCTCTTTGTCTTTTGACATTCTGATTAATATGTATCTCAGAGTTAATCTATTCAGATGGGAGTATGTTGTTCTTCTTGGACATGGATATCTATGTCCTTCAATAGAGTTGGGAAATTTTCTACCATTATTCCTTCAAATATTCCTTCTGCCCCTTTTCCCTTCTCTTCTTCTTTTGGGACACCCATGACATGTATGTTTGCATGTCTTTCACTGTCATTTAGTTCTCTAAGAACTTGTTCAATTTTTTCCATTCTTTTCTTCGTCTGTCCTTCTGAATGTTTGCTTTCAGAGACCATTTCTTCAAGCTCACTAATCCTTTTTTCTGCTTCCTCAAATCTGCTATTATATGATTCCAGTGTATATTTAATTCCATTTATTACACTTTTCATTCCCATAAGATCTGATAGTTTTCTATATAAGCTTTTAAATTCTTCTTTGTGCTCATCCAATATCTTCTTAATATCCTTTATCTCTTTAACCTTCTCATTGATTTTCTTAAAGAAATTTGAACATCTATGATTAGTTATCTCAACTCCTTTATGTCATCTGGAGGCCTATCTTTACCTTTGATTGGGCCATATCTTTCTGTTTCTTGGTGTGGATTGATTTTTGCTGGTGTCTTGGCTTCTGGCTTACTAGATGTATTTATTTTGGGTGCAGTTTCACTCCTTAATTTGGGGATTTCTTGCCCTTTTATCCCTTGCTTTTTGTGTAATAGGATCCAAGAATGTAGTTGGTGCTGCAAGCTGTGGAGACTTAAGCTGTCCTCATTGCCCCAGGGACCAATGAAGCTTTTCCCAAATTTCTCCTTTCACAGGGGTAGGGAGAGTACCACAGTCGTGTAATAATCCAAGTCATGCAGGCCTAGACTATAGTTGCCCAGAGAGACTAATTAAGCTTCATGTCCCTTTCTTCTGCTCCTGGGGTGGGGATGGAGCTTCAGGTGTGGGCAGCAATCTATGCCATGCAGTCCAAAATAACCACAGTTGCCCTGGGAGTCATTCGGTCTGTGCCACTGGAATGTATCTGCAGTTACTTGGAAAGGCTGATGCAGGGCTCAGCAGCTCCTTCCCTACTAGAGGTGGGGCTGAAGCCTGGGCTAGGGTTGAAGGTTGATCTGGGTGAAAGAAGCCAGTCCCTTCAGTCCCTGCAATTTTCAACCAGCTTGTCTTCCCCTCATGACAGTGGTGGAGCCAAAATGGCAGCTACTGACCTCTTTCCTACTTGGACAGGCTCAAACTTTAGCTGTTTGTATGGTTATGCTTTAGCCAGCCTAATTGACTAATCAGTAGCTGAAGTTGGTGGAGAACTGTCTCCTCCTCCACTTCTTGAGAGCAGGGGCTTCATTTATTATTTGCTGCAATGTCATGCTTAGACTAGTTCCTGGAATGTAGTAAATTCTCAATCAATTTATTTTGCATGATTGAGTGAAGTTCATGCCCATCTTTAAAATCTCAATTCTGCATTGAATTCAAATAACTACTCAAAGAAAAGATAGGTAAAATTCATAAGAAAAAATATTAGACTAGATTATTCTAATATTACATGAAAAAGCAACATTTTGAACCAAAGAAGCAACTTGGTTTCCAAACTCAGCATGCTGCTAGAAGATATACAACTTATATCCCCAGAAAGGACATGTCCTCTCATTCTAGGATATTTTGTTAATTTTGACTTAAGCATCCCTCCCTCATCCCCTAGAAAGGACAATAATTTTGCAACCTTTTCATAACTAAGAGGAATGTTTTTCTTTTTTCTTTATCTCAGAAGAAAAGAACAGTTTGCTCCCAAATTCAATTCAAGTTATCTTTAATTACAGGAGAGAAGCTGCTTTCCAGTTTCAGGCAATTTTTTTTTCTAGCTTCTATTCCCACTAGAAGTTAACGAAGAAAATTGCAGCATAGGTACCTTATCACAGGTATTTAAAAAAAAAATAGCTGTTTGGGTGTATTGCTGACTGGAGGAAAGATAAGGAAAATGAGTGAGCTATAGACCAGGGAATAGAGTACAGCAGAAGCTACAGGCTAGAAGTGCCCACAGCAACATTTATACATTCTCGAAACTTAATGTTGAGGGAAAAATAAAAAAAACAAAATTAAGTCAATAGCACAGTACCATGTAATATAAATTAAATGTACACGCACGAAAGAATCCATGTCCTATACAAACGTACAAGTGAAATACAAACATATATAAATAAAATGAAAAACACTTGAATAGTAGTTTTTGGAAGAGGAGGAAAATAAGTGGGGAATGGGGATAAAATGTAATAAATAAACAAATACACCTAGAGAGAGGGCTTGCAGAGATCAATGATAAGTCAATGAGAATGATTCAACATGAGCTTTAAAAATATGTCAATTGGTAGGAAATGAGAAGGAAAATAATGGAACCAATGGATCAAATGCTGTAAAGAAAGAAATTACTACATAAATAGCGAGTATTATATGGGGTGTGAAGGAGAAAGAAGAATAAAAATAAACCCAAGATTTTACTTAGGGCAATGTATAAAAAGCAAACAACTAAAAACACATTCCAAGTTCTCTTATTTCTCCCGCTTTATTCTACCTAGGAATGAGCTATGTGTACATATGTTTGCAGATCTGTTCAGAAAAGTTTTGGACTTTCAAAAATAGCAGTCTTGAGGAATAGGAGTGAGATCAAGGAAAGGAATTCAGAAATGGGTTTGCAGGGGCCCAAGCATGAAAAATGAAGCAGAAGACAAAGAAAGTCTTACAATAGGAGCCAATTAATGGAGTTTGGGGTTAGATAACATCTGTATACCCAGGGACACACAAGGCAGTGTTTTGTGGTTTCTTTTTTTTCATTACATTTTTGAGCTGATAAGAATTTTATTTAAAATATATTTTAAAAATTTTCATTACAAAAGTAACATTTTTTGAAACCAAAAGAAAATAGAGAGGAGAAAAGTGCTCGTTATCCCATGAACCACCATTGTCATTTTTTAAAACAAATTTTATCGACACATATTGCTAAAGCATACAATTTATCCAAAGTGTACAAACAATGACATTTGGTATAATCACATAATTGTGCATTCATCACTTCAAACATTATTAAAGCATTTTCATTATTTCAATGATAAAGATAATAAACAAAAAACAGACAAACAGGAAAATTCCTCACTTCTCAATCTCTCTGTTTCCCTTGCTGTCCATAGCTGCTTTTTCTGGCTATTCTCACACAATAATTTGTTAATTAAGCAGTTTTATTGAGACATATTCACATACTATATGATCTATCCAATGTGTATAATCAATGACTTTTTTTAGCTGTTAAAAAGTACTTTATTGTAAAGAATGTTAAATAAATAGAAAAATAGATTGAAAGCAATTAAAACTTTTAAACAAGAATGCAAGACCACATTAGATTTAGTATAATTAATTATAAAAAATAGATAGCATAGCAACAAACATCTATGAGAGTTAGAAATGTAAATAATAATTCAAATATAATAGAAATTAATTATAACATAATTCTAATTTTTATATTACAACTCTAACAGTTGGACATAATCTCTAAGAATGAAATAAATTATTGGTTGGGTTATTTAATTTCCATTTAGACCATAATTCTTTCTAGGTAATCAAATTCCCATTTGGGAATTCTTCACATCTTATTGGAATGAAATACAGCAGGTAATTTGCCAACTCATAACTTTATGAGGCAGAAAAACTCAAACAGTAGTCATGTTAAATCATTATTGATCCAGATAATTATTTTAATTAAAGGGTGTGAATAAGAAAGGGTTAAAGAAAAATGAAGTATCTAAAAATATATCCTTCTCCAGCCCTCCCCAATTAAAAGCAAGTGTTTATTTTATATGAAAAAACTTACAGTATACTGATCACAGGAAAATTTGCCAGTTGTTCTGAGTAGTTATTGTTCATATAATATAATGTTATTTTACATTTATCTCTTCTACTCTAGCTCTTTTTTGGAGGAAAGGAATACCTTTTTCCAGCCTTTTACTTTTAACTAGGTTGTGTCCTGACGTCTGAGGTGAGTTTCTTGTAGACAACATACATATGGATCATAATTTTTATCCATTTTATCAGTCTATGTCTTTTGATTGGGGAATTTTAATCCATTAATCTTAAAATTCGGTGTTATTACCATAAAGGCATTGTTTACTTCATTCATTTTGTCTTTCCACTCTGTGTTGTCATATCATTCTATTTTCTGTCTTCTTAATCTTTAGCTTACCCTTCCTAATAATCTTCATTTCTAAACTCTTCTCCAAATCTCTCATCCTTGCTTTTTCCATTCAGACAGCAGCACCCCATTTATTATCTCTTGCAAATTTGGTCCTTTGATTACATATTCTATCAGGTTTTGTTTGTGAAGATTTTGACCTCACCCTCATTTTGAAGGACAGCTTTGCTGGACACAGAGTTCTTAGCTGGCAGTTTTTCTCTTTCAGCATCTTAAATACATCATACTACTTTCTTTTCTCCTCCGTGGTTTCTGATGAGGAGTTGGCACTTAAGCTTATTGAGTTTGCCTTGCATGTGATGCTTTGTTCTTCTCTTGCCACTTTCAGAATCCTCTCTTTATCTCTGTTGTTTGTCATTTGAATTGTAGGTATCTTGGAGTAGGTTTATTTATTCTGTTTGGGGTGCATTATCCTTCTTGGATATTGACATTTTCATCCTTCATGAGGGTTGGGAAGTTTTTGGTCATTTTTTCCTCAAATATTCTTTCTGCCCCTTTTCCATTCTCTTCTCCTTCTGGATCACCAATAATGTGAAGGTTTGTGCATTTCACATTGTCATTCAATTCCCTGGCACTCTGTTCCATTTTTTCCTTTCTAATCTCTTTCTGTTCTCCTGTCTTTTCCAGTTCAGATATTCTATCTCTGAAATTACTAATTTTGTCTTCAAGCAGTTCAAATCTGCTCTTATATGAGTCTAATGTATTTTTAATCTCATCCATTTTGTTTTTTGTTTCCATAGATCTATTACCTGTTTTTTCAAGCTTTCAAATTGTTCTTTATTCTCTTCCAGTGTCTTCTTAATATCCTTTATTTCCTTAGTCATATTTTTAAAAATTCTTTGAAGTTATTTTAGAGAGTTGTATGAATATCACTGATTAATTGTATTAAGTCCTGTATCTCTTCAGGATATTTGGTTTGTTTTTTGTTTTGTTTTTTTGGCTAGGCCATCTCTTCCTATTTTCTAGTATGGCTTATAATTTTTTGCTGATGTCTAGACATCTGAATATGTTGGTGACTTTACTCTGATAGCTAATTTTTCTCCCTTGCCTATTTTTGTCCACAGTTCTTTGACATTTGTTTCAAATTATTCTCAGTCTTTAAAATTATCCAGCTTAAGTTTTCAAAATTGGGCTAGAAACTCACTAGTGAGGTGTAGATTTTCTCCCAGGGGTTGGATACTGAGAGCAGGAACAATTTTGGTCCGTGCAATTTCCAGACCAACTAGCAGATAGCAATGGTCAGCACACCTTCCCACCGAGGTGCCTCACTCTGGGCTTTCCTGTGTTCCTGTGTTGAATCTCAAGATTTGAGATTAATAATGAGCTCTGCTCGCTGATTTCACTGAAGAAAATCACCCCGACTTCCCTCCCTTTTCCTTTGAGACTGCTGGCGCAGAAGAAGAAATCTGTTTCCCTCTCAGTCAGCTGCAGTTGGCCAGAGGTTTTACCCCAGATTAATGTCTTGAGGGTGAGGACCACCTGGGGGCTTGGTAACTCATGTTTGTTGTTTCAACTTCTTCATCTCTCTGTCCCTCACTCTCCTGGGAGTTGTGTAGCACTGTCCTAGTCTACTGACTCCCAAAGCATGTCCTTTGGACAGTTTCTGGCTCTTTCTCCATTGTTTTTGTGAGAGCATTCAGCTCTGCCTGTTAGTTCATTACCATCTTCCCACAATCCTCCTAAGTTTTCACCATTGTCATTTTAATGAATTTTCTCCTGTTTTTTCCCAAGGTATAACATTATTTTGTAACTTTGTTTTACAAAGTTGTCATTATGTTTGCCTGCTATTTTTTTTCTAATTTAACATCATATCAGCATTTTGTCAAATTAATATATCGTCTTCACAAACATCTATTTTAAATATGCATAATATTACACTGCAGTAAATTCACCAAAAATTTACTTAACTATTCTAATCTTATATCATTAAGATATCTCTATTCTGCCCCTTCTTAATATGAATTAATGTCTATATCTTTACTTAGAGCTTTATTTTTATGTATTTCATAATGTTTACTTAGGAGAGATTCTCAGAATTAAAATTACTGAGAACATAGGTTTTAAACAAGTTAAGGATTTTGACACACAAAGTTACATTCAAGAAGGGTTTTAGGAATTTATACCATCACCAGCTAAAGACTAAAATGCCTAAGGGCAGGTTTAGAACCATTACCATCTTAGAGCAGAGGTTGCTAAATTTTTTGTTCATAAAAATCATGTGTGAAGCTTTTGAAACTCCATATTACAGAGACCACTCATGCATATCCTGATTCAGTAGGTTTTAAATTTGCATCTTTAACAAGTACCCCAGAGTGACTGTGGCAGTTTGATGTTATTGATGAATTCCAAAAAGAAATATTGGATTATGTTTGTAAACTGATTTTTTTCCCTCAAGGCATATTAAAATGTATTGGATTCATAGGTTTACTTGATTAAGTAATTATGTAAACCTCTTGTGCCAATAGGGCATTGATAAGAAGCATAGCAAAGGGCAGAGTTAGGGGCTTTTACTGTTGGAGTTTTGATGTTGGAGTTAGATGCTGAAGCTGGAGCCCCAGGGAGAGAGACAGAGCTGTTAGCCTGATAGTCTACAGCTGACCTTATGAAGAGAGACAAAGCCTAGAGAGCCTCACAGTCTACAGCTGACCTTGTGGAGAAAACAGAGGAGTTGAGCCCAGAGGAACCCAGGAAGCCTGAGCCCTCACAGATATCGGCAGCCTTTTGCTCCAACATGTGAAAATATACTTTGGTGAGGGAAGTAATTAATGCTTTATGGCCTGGTATCTGTAAGTTCCTACCCCAAATATACATCTGTGGGTACAGCGGCAGAGGCATTCAGCCTGGCTGTGTTGCGAGCGACTAGATGAGCACACTCTCTAGTCCACACGCTTTGGGGCACACCCAAAAGATGGTGCCCCGGCACTGAGCCAAATGTCTCCAGCCCCGCCTCACCCTCCTCCCGTAAGTCCTTCACCTATCAGCTAATGCCTGTAAGCCAAACCGCTATATTAACGCTGCAACTTCCTCAATAAAGCAGACATGCATCATGAACCCGTCTCCCGAGTGAGTCTGTCTCCATCGTCCTTACCCCAACGAGCCCTCGTTCAACATGTATCCTTCATAAAAACCAACTGATTTCTGGTATTTTGGATCAGCACCCCTTAGGCTGACTAATACAGTGACTAATATAAGAATTCCAAAAATTACATTTTGAAAACATCATTTTGAGATATCCCTGGGGCATCTTTTAAGGAATTTTTTTCTATGGCTAAATGAAATATAATAAATATAGAAATTCCATTTTTAACAAAACAAAACAATCCTATGATTCTGGCAATACTACATTTGTCTCACTCTGCCTGCACATTTAACTTTTCCTGACTAAGTCCAATCCAGGAAAACACTTTTTAAATGCTGATTTCATGAGCATAAAGCTGAAATCTCTCTTCTCTCCTTTACATTAATAGGCAAGCATAAAATGGTAGTTAAGCCAAGTCAATAAGAACCAGAAATCAGTGGATAAAAAAATATCTATAGGGCAAAAGAAATCAATTTTGAGGCATTTGGGATTTCAATCTGGTTTATACTGGGGAACCATTTCTCTTTAAGCATGCTTCCTGGTCTCCTCTCCTGCCCCTATGAAATTCTGAAAAACTGGGATACGGGTGCTGGTGGTAATAGGATATGTTCTTGGTCAAGGGCTTGGGGTGTGTCATCTTCCTGTACTAGCAAATTGTCTCTTCTGCTCTCCTCCCTTGGTGCAGGGGTTAGCATGGGGTCTGACTTTGTTTTCTAGAGCTTCTATGACAAATGCCTCAAAATGGATTGCCTTATCAATGGGAATGGATTGGCTTGCTGTTTGAGCTAGAAGAAGTCCAAAATCAAGATAATAGATATTGGCAAGGCTTGCTTTTTCCCCAAAGACTGTTGAGTTCTGGTGCTGGCTGCCAGCAATTCTTGGGGTTCCTTGGCATGCAATTTTATCTCCCATCACATTGAGATGTCCTCTCCTTTCTCTGCTTTCCAGTTTCAGCTGGCCTCCTGCTTCTTTTTCCTGCAGCCTCCCCTTTCAAAAGCCTCCAGTAGTCCAGCTTCAGGCTCACCCTGCTTCAAAGGGCCACGCTTTAACTAAAAATATTTAAAATATCTTATTTACAATGGCTTCCCTTCATAAGGACTTGTTCAGTTAGGGACCTTTCCTGCAGTTTGGGATCTAAGACCCAGAGTTAATGTTTGGGAACTGTCTATGGTCCTGTTTTTAGTGAGAGAGACTGACTCTGGCACTGAAGTTAGCAGGCATAGGAGACAGAGAAGTAGCTCAAGTAGCTCTAAAGACATTTATTTACTTTTTAAAAATTTCACATTATCCTTATTTATCTTCCCCCCCCCCCCCAGGATTTTAAAAATTCATTTCTTTTCCCACCCACCCCCACCCCAGTTGTCAGTTCTCTGTGTCCATTCGCTGTGTGTTCTTCTGTGTCCGTTTCTATTCTTGTCAGCAGCACTGAGAATCTGTGTCTCCTTTTGCTGTGTCATCTTGCTGAGTCAGCTCTCCGTGTGTACGGCCGCCACTCCTGGGCAGGCTGCACTTTCTTTTGCGCTGGGTGGCTCTACTTACAGGGCACACTCCTTGCGCGTGGGGCTCCCCTATGTGGGGAACACCCCTGCATGGCAGGGCACTCCTTGCGCGCATCAGCACTGCGCATGGGCCAGCTCCACACAGATCAAGGAGGACCTGGGTTTGAACCGCAGACCTCCCGTGTGGTAGGCGGACCCTCTATCCGTTGAGCTATGTCCGCATTCCTCTAAAGACATTTAAATTTTATGTTTTAGGTTTCCCTTAGGCCCACTTATTTCTTTGTCCCTTGAACAACTTGGCAATTCTGTTGTTATCCCAATTTCCATGAATAATTTGCCCTTTATCCATGAGTTAATTTGAGTTGGGTTTTCATTCCTCACTGGCATAATAGCCCTGATTCACGTATAAGTACAGAGGCACTTGCTTCCTGATACTTCTGACAACACCTTTGGGCTTGATGCAGAAGATGTACAGAGCTTGTTGATGTTAATAAGACATATGGCGAATAGAAAGTGCTAAGGTTTGGGAATCATACAAATATGGATTAAGTCCTGATCCTCCCACATCCTAGATGTGTGGCCCTGGGTGAGTTATTTCTCTAAGCCTTAATTTCCTCTATTTGTGGATTTGATATATTTTGCCTTACCTGGTAATTAAGGGGCTTCAGTGATATTACATAAAAGTGAATAGTATGGAGCCTTGGGCAAGGTAGATGTTTTAGTTTGCTAAAAGCTTCTGGGAGCAATATACCAAAAATGGGTTGAGTTTTATCATGGGAATTTATTAGGTTAAAAGCTTACAGTCCTGAAGCTGTGAAAATGTCCAAATCAAGACATCATCAGAGATGCTGTCTCACTGAAGATTGGGCTGGCAATCCTGGACTTCTGCCACATGGCAAGGCAAAAAAGCAGCTCTGCCAATGTCTACCTTCTCCAGGCTCACTTTCTCCCCCAGTTTTGCTGTTGGCCATTAGACACATGGTGGTATCCACTTGTCTCTTGTCTACCCCCCCCCCTCCTCCAGGTCTCATTGTTGTTCTTCTTTGGGCTGCTCCATCTGTGGCTTTTCTGTCCCCTAGGTTCACTGATTCCAGGAGGCTTCTTTCTGTCACTGCAGCTTTATTGCTGTGTCTGTGGCTTTATTCCTCCATTTATAAAGGACTCCAGTAAGAGGATTAAGACCTTCGTGGGGTCATGCCTTACTGGAGCAATTTACTCTAATGACCCTTAACTAATCAAACCCAATCAAAGGTTCACAATAGGATCAATTTTAGAACATAATTTTCTGAGGTATGCATAAAAGGCTCGAACCAATACAGTAGGTGTTCCATATTTCTCACTCTGGGTTGTAACTTGAGCATCTTCTTCAAAATGGCAGCTTTGAGGGCTTTATTTATTCTGGTCCTATAAACTCTGCCTAATTCAACATTTCTGAGGCCAAGTACCTTAATTCTACGTTTTATAGCACAGGACAAGGATTTACCATTCCCACCCAAAGCCCCAAGATATTGCCAACAGGTTCAGAAAGCAAGTGCTCGGTGTTTTTGCATGCATTAAGATTGTTGCTTCTACCTGGAAGGGATAATCACATTTCTGAAATGGCTTTGGAAAATGTACCCAATAATCGTTTTCATTGGGCATAACTCACTGCGGACAAGTCAAGGTCACATTTGTGTGAGAATAAGTAGAGATAAACCTCAGAGAAAGAATCTCTTGTTTTGTACCAAATTTTAATTCTACACAATTTTCTCCCAGAAATTATTTTATTCATGCTTCTTCCTAGGTAGATAAAACAAATATTGTCATCCCCATAAAGAGCAGTAAAATCTGATATCCTTATATCCTTCAATTCAGTCAAAATACCTTGGGCCAGGCACTGTCTTAGGTGCTGGGGACAGATGAAAAATGCTATTAAGTGTGGCCCTGGCCTTCCAAAGTTAGAACAGAGGACAAACTGACAGAGGTATAAATGGGGGCAAGAAAGAAACCAGGGCTAGGGGGAGGGCTCACAGTGACTAAAAGCAGGGAAACCCAAGTCTTAAATGAATGAACTAAAGCTAAAAATGAAAAGTCGTAACTCTTTCCAATATTCAGTACTTCTTGTGTCTTGGAGAATTTATTAGGTATTGCGTGCTCTGGATAATCTAACATTCTACTTCCCTGCAAATTGTTGTGTCTTAATCATGGAATAGATTTTTGAAAAAAGGAAAAGAAGAAAGAAAAATTGTAATAAGTCCCTGTTGGCTGTGGTCTTCAGAGTTGCTGTTAACATCAATTTGCATCATAATAAAATTTGAAAGTCAGCAGAGTTTGGAGATTGAAAGTGAGAGCTCAGAAAGCATAATGCTTGTGTTAAAATCCAGGCACTATCACATGCCAGGGAAAGTTACTCCACTTCTCTGCCTTGGTTTCCTCATTTTTAACTGGAAATATTGATGATATCTACTTTACAGGATTCTTGTGAGGATAAAGAAGATAACCAACCCATAGCCTTTATCGTAGTGTCTGGCACACAGCAAGGTTGCAATAACTTTTTAGTGCTCTTAAGTTGCATTAGTTCAAGATAGAAAAGCAGGCTCCCTAAGTCCTAGAACAGCAGTCACAGGCTGCTAACCAGAATCCCTGGAGACTTTCTTGGCTCTGCTATCCAGAGAGTGAGGGGTGTCCTAGCCTCAATAAACAAGGGAAGAACAAGATGAGAAGAGTGAAACAATTCCTCCCACTGCTTCCGTCTTCCTTCCAAGAAAGGTTCTCTGACCTTCAGACTCAATGTTTAGTCTCTCCAGTTCTCCAGGCTCCACAGCTTAACACCATGGCCCAGATGTGGTTCCAGATGGTTTCATTAAATTCTTAGCTCCTTCTTAGGGATGGATAACAAAGGAAAAACATTTTGCTATAACTCTTAACTCATTTTGATGAGCAAACTTAACTTAGGAATCAATTCATTCATGTTAAAACCCCTCAGCTATTAATTAGTAATACCAATTAGCAGGCAAATTTAGTGACCCAGATTGAAGCTAAAATTTAGGTTTTTTCAGCCAGGTGTTACCTAAATGACTCACGTCTATCACACAGAGAGGAGTTTTATTCTTGGAAAATTTCATTGCGGCCTACTAATCATCCTTAACAACTTAATAGGTGTCCAAAGTAAAGCTATCCACATCATCCTCACTTCCTAAAGACTAGGAGTATAGAATCCTTTCATGGATCTCTTTCCCACATACCATGATACTTATCCCTGAGTACTCAAGATCACATAAATCTGCTTGAGCCATTATCAAGCCAATGGCAATTAGGGATACTTGAGAAGTTTTTCAGGTTCAGTTTATCTTTTACAGGAAGAAGTGGATGTAATATTTATTTTCTACTTTAAATTTTCACATTTAAGCCATTGGCTACTACTTAATTTTTTTTAATTTAGTTTTTGTTCGTAGGTATATGACATTCTCTTTATTATAATTAAAATATATCAGAGAACTTGATTTTCAATAAAAACTATTTCTCTTGAAAAACAATGATCAGGAATATAAACTTGCATGTTTTTAATTTCTGATAAAATGTTTATTAAGGGAAAATATTCTCTTATCTACCAATTTACACACTCTAATTCAACAAATGTTTTATCTTCTAGGACATGAGTTTAATTGGTAAATCTGGGCCTGAGCAATTCTCACAAGATTAATTCAGTTTAAAATCTCTGAGATTTTGCTTTTATGTCAAGCTCTGCAAAAAAAAAAATAAGAAAAAGGAAAAACTATTCTAACTTTCCCCCAAAGTGTTTTGACTTTTTGCAAGCTGTATAACAATGGTTTTATTCAAATTGATGCAAATTTGAAAAGACCCTTGACATTTTACTTTAACCAGGCATTGAAGAAAAAAAAAAAATCCAAGTAGCAGGTGTTGACAAAAACAATCAGCCATCACGAAAGCCTCTCATTTTTTCTTTCTCAAGTTTCCAGCAAACACTGAACTCACTTTACAATCTGGGAAAATAGGCCCTTGATTCAGCAGCATATAAAAACATTTGAGCTTTTGCCCTGATGTAAAATGTTTGCCAGATGTTTCTGTGGCGATTTGAGGAGCATCCTAAAACAGATTTGTCAAGGACACTTTTGCAACAAGGGCAACCAATAAATGAAATCCTTCTTTCTCTTTTCCTGTTCTGCTCAAGTTCATCTATGGACTGTGAAATAATGACAACTGAAAAACTCTTCCATGAGGACCCTGAGTACCAGGAGGACTTCCATTTACTTCAAAGCTCATAAAACTCCAATGATGTGTTTAATAGGCAGGGGGTGGGGGAGAAGTCCCAACCATTTAGGAGTTTATGGAATTCATTACAGGAAAGTTTAAGTGTGTGAAATTTATAGACTTGTGACTTGATTCCGGTTGCCTTTGAGCTTCCAGTTTTTTAGTTGTTGTTGATTAATTTTTTCCTTGATTTTTAAATCAAAGACTTTAATTTACTTTCTGCCTCTCATGGAAGGTAAGAGCTGTGGCTGCCTTTTCATTGTCCAGAGTGATATACTTCATGAGTTCCCAGAACTATCTTCTTTCATCTGGATCTTTGAGGATCTGGGAGGCAGAAGGTTGACAGTCTGGTCTGGGGAAGTGATATTCGCTTGGGCATTATACTTCATGCCAAGTCTAATTTTTTTCATGCTCAGAAATCACTTTACCTTCTCTCAGGCATTCAAGTTTCTCCAAAACTCAACTTCTATGCATTCTAGCCAGGGCTTTTCTCCCATTTTATCCTTAAGTTCCAGTTGTATTTTATTTATACAGCTTTTTAACAGCCTCATCATCAAGTACTGGAATTACCTGGAAGGCAGCCATGAGCAAATGATGAGAGTTGGGATTTAGCATCAGCCAGGCTCTATCTCTTACTAACCTTGGGTCTCGGATGAATCACTTTTATTCTCTGACCTTCACATCTCCATATCTGTAAAGGTTGGATAACAATGAGCCAGCTTTATAGGAATGTTGTGAGAATTAATAAAAGCACCACCCTAATATACTTAGTGAGGTATTCACTGGCTTATTAGTCACTAATAGTTGAACTGTCTCTTGTATATCTTCTCAACTCTTCTACTCTTCTCACCCAGACACCCAGAAGTATACCTTGCATATAATTCATGATCAATAAATAGTTGTGGAGTGAATAAAGGACTGAACCAAAATCCAGCTCTCACTGCTCTCTCCGCCTGCCTGCCTGTCTTGTATGTTTAACTTACTCAAAACATCCTGATCTCCTGTTCTATGTATCCTCCCTGACCCTGAAGATGATCTGATCGTTCTCTCCTCTGGATTTTGCAATCCTTTGTCTATTGTCCCAGCTACTTTCAGATATATTTCTCTACAAGAATAAAACGTATCATTCACAAACTCAAAAGTTTTCAGCAGACCCATATTGTCACCAGAGTCCCTGATTCTCACCATGAAATGTAAGTTATGGCCACTGTCTACTTCTCTAGCCACCTTTCCTGCATGCCTCTATTCAAGCTTTTGAAACCCTCTTCTAATTATAAAAGTGGAATTAGTTTTCTCTATTTTTATGTTGTACTTACATGGAGTTTTTTCTGTTTTTTTTTTTTTTTTTTTTTGAAGTACACAGACCAGAGGTTGAAACCAGGACCTCATATGTGGGAAGCTGGTGCTCAACCACTGAGCCACATTTGGCTTCCTTGAGTTGATTTTCTCATTTGTTTTCTTGTTACTTGTTTTTGTTTTTAGGAGATATTGGAGATTAAAACCAGAACCCCCCATGTGGAACCACTTGAATCACATCTGCTCCTGTTATATGGAATTTTTAGAAATATATATATTTTTATTTTTTTAAAAAAAGATACTTAGTTTACATAAAATCTTTGGGGAAAAATATAATGGATTCCCATATGCTCTTTTTCCCACTTTTCTCAACATTAACAATTTCTTTCATTAGTGTGGTACATTCATTGCAATTGTTGAACACATTTTGGAGCATTGCCACTAAGCATGGTTATAGTTTATATAGTATTTATACTCTCTCCCACTTAATTCTGTAGATTATGGCAGGATATATAATGGCCTGTGTTTGTCATTGCAATGTTATACAGGACAATTCCAAATTCTGAAAATGTCCCCATATTACACGTTTTTCCCTCTCTCTGTCTTCAGCACCTCCAATGGCCATTGCCTCCACATCAATAATATAATTTCTTCCATTGCTAAAATCAAAATAAGTCTATAACAGAACACTAGTAAGTCCACCCTAGTCCATATTTTATTCTCCAACCCTGAGGATTCTGGGATGGTGATGCCCACTCCACCTCCAATTGAGAGGGTACTTCAATCCCATATGACTGATGGATGGGACTCTCTTACTTGCAGTTTCAGACTCTCTCAGTTCCTTGATATGGTGGTTGTCCATCCTCACCTCCTTGTTAGTTGACCTAGGTGAGTACCATGAGCTAGAGAGTAGGTATTGCAACTCTGCTGAGGTTCAGAGCTCAGCTGACACATGGACATCCCAAAGATTCAAGTCTCTTGGAGATACACCCACCAACTCCAGCACCAGCTATAGTTTCAAATAGAAGGAACAGAAGAGGCTTGTGTGAAGAAGTCACAACTGAGTCCAGCTCTGTCACATATGGGAGCACAAACTCCAAAGTAGGGCCCATTGGCAAGACACCAGGCTCTGGAGCTATTTACCATGTCTGTAGGACCTGGGTGTCTCTAGAGCCCTCATGGGCCCCACTATTTGAGTTAGTATCCACTTTGACACTGTATGAGATCCTACTGAAACATGCTTAAGCATCACCTCTGGGATGACCTCCCAACTCAATTAGGAGTCTCTTAGCATTATAAACTCATTTGCCTTTACCCTTTCCCCCTTTTATTCAAGGTCTTTTTTCCAGTTGCATTGCTAGTTGGTGCTTGGTTGTAATTCCTGGTGCCAGAGAGGCTCATTCCCAGGAGTCATGTCCCACACAGGGGAGAAGGTAATGCATTTATATCCTGAGTTTGCCTTAGAGAGAGGCCACATTTGAGCAACATGGAGACTCTAAGGAGGTAACTCTTAGGTACCCTACAACACTGGGCTAAATTGCAATTTCAAGAGCAAAGGCTCATAAGCATAGTTGTCAATATCAAGGGCCAATCAATGGATCATCCTTCTTCACTAGTCATTGCCCTTGTACTTGAGGGATTGTTGCTGTTCCATTAGAGAATGTGGCAGAGCTCACAGGATGGGAATTCAGTATTCTTTCAGTTATTGTGTAACTATCGATCCACTGTGACAATGCCCCATGAACATTTGAACATATTTATATAGCTTTTATGTATGCCCAGGTGAACTTCCTCCCATGTATCCCCCACCACTGGCACCCTACTATTACATGGAATTTCAGTTGTTGACTTACTCACTAACTCTCCATCTACCATGACAGTAAGAACTAATTTTTCTTCCTGATTACAAACCCAGTTCCTAAAACATACTTAGGTACTCAAAATAAATGATGATTGAATAAACAATTTCCATATCTTTTGAATGCCATATCCTTTACACACAAGACCTTTCTACCCTATGTAGTCCTGAAATAAAAGTTCATGGTTAAAATTGCTCAGTCTTCATCCTCACTGCTAACCTTTATTGGCATCACCTAGACAAAATGTAACCTATTCCCTTCTTTCCTCCCTTCCTCCCTCCTCTCTTTTTCTCTCTTCCTCTTTCTTTCTTTCTTTCTTTCTTTCTTTCTTTCTTTCTTTCTTTCTTTCTTTCTTTCTTTCTTTCTTTCTTTCTTTCTTTCTTTCTTTCTTTCTCTTTCTTTTCTTTCTTTTTTATTACAGCAGTTGTAGGTTTACAGAAAAATCATACAGAAAATATAGGGTTACAATATCCCCTCTCCCCATGCAGTTTTCCCTAATGCAGCATAAACACTTTGCACTAGTATGTTACCTCTGTTACAATTAACAAAAAAAAGTATTATTATATTATTGACTATAGTCCATAGTTTATATTTGGGTTCTCTTGTGTTGTATAGTTTTACGAGTTTTTAATTTTTTTTTATTCTGAACACATATATGACCTAAAATTCCCCATTTTAACCACTTTTAAATATGCAATTCAGGTATTAATTACACTTAAAATGTTGAGCTACCATCACCATGTACCATTATGAAATCTTTTCCATTACCCCAAACAGAAACTCTGTGCCAATTAAATGTTAACTCCCCATTCCCCACCCCCACCTCTGACCCTGGTAATTTATTCTAATTTCTGATGCTAAGAATTTGCATATTCTAAATATTTCATATGAGATCATACAATATTGATTCTTTTGTGCCTAGCTTATTTTACTCAACATGATGTCTTCAAGGTTCATCCATGTTGTACATTGTATCAGAACTTCAGTTCATTTTTATGGCTGAATAATATCCACTGAATGTGCACACCACATTTGTTTATCCATTTATCTGTTGATGGACATTTGAGTTGTTTCTACCTTTTGGAAATTGTTGCCAATGCTGCTGTAAACATTGTTGTGCAAATAAATACCTGTTTGAGATCTGCTTTCAATTTTGGGGGTATGTGCCTATATAGACAGGTTATATAGTAAGTCTGTTCTTAACTTTCTGAGGAACCACCAAACTGTTTTACACAACTGCACTACTTTGCATTACCATTATCAGGTATACGGTTTTAAAATATTTTCTCTCATTGTGTAGGTTGTCTTTTCACTTTCTTGGTAATGTCCTTTGATGCACAAAGTTTTTCATTTGATGAATTCCCCTTAACCTATTTTTTTTTTAAATTTTATTGCTTTTGCTTTTGGTTTAATGTCTAAGAAGCCATTGTTGAAAACAAGATCCTGTAGAAGTTCCTCTATGTTTTCTACTAGGAGTTCTATAGTTTTATGTATGTTCCTTATTAATTGAATATTTTGTTCTGGAGTCTTCATGTATTCTCATATGTGTCTCTTTCTCACTGGGATGTGAATTCCTGGTAGATAATGACAATATCACACACTCTTTATGGTCCTTGCACCTAGAACAGGTTCAGCATACCAGAGGTGCTTGGTCAGGGGGTTGATTCATTGTCCTGATTTTCAAACATTGCCGGGATTTCTGTTCATCCAACAAATCAATCTCTAGCAATTCCAGCGTTCTATAAAGTTTAATCTGATGATCTTTTGGACTCAAACTACTATTGAGTACTTCATGAAAATGTGCTGATTAACAAACCACTACACTGAAAAAGATTCCTCTTCGTAAAATCCTTGTTAGCTAGCAGATTTTACTGCCTGGTGGCCAGGAGAAGATGTGCCTGGAATATAAGAGAGAGAGAGAGAGAGAGAGAGAGAGAGAGAGAGAGAGAGAGAGAGAGAGAGAGAGAGAGAGAGAAAGAAAGAAAGAAATAGTGTGGGTGATGGAATAACAAGCGTTAGGAATAAGCTCAGGCTTGCTTTGAAATATATAAGTACAGATGGGAATTGGCACTAAGCAGAACCCACACCAATTAAAGATGCTAGAAGCATGGTATTGAGCTGCAAAGACTATTCCATGGGGGAAGCATGCACAGAAAATGTTCTGGGACCAGGGAAGAGGGGGTGTTCTAAGGCAGCACTGTGCAGTAGGAAGAATACTGGACCATGTGCAAGAAGAGAAGCATCCTAGTCCTGGGTGTTACACTGACATTCTGTGTGACCTTGGGCAAATCTGCTGACCTCTCTGGATCCATTTCTTTATCTGTGACATAAGGGCATGAGCACAATCTTCAGTTTTCAAATATTTACTTAGTTAAAAATCATAAAAAACTATATGAAATATATAAACTTGGTGTTTTATCTGGTGGGATGTTGCCTGTGAACTCTGTCTGATCCGTTGTGCTCCTTCCAAGTCTTCTCTGAAACAGCCCTCAATGTACTTCCTAGGAACCTAAGAATATCTAGGGACCCAGGTTGCAAACCACTGACATAATATATAGGCAATTTCATATATATAACTAACATTTTGTGATTTTATAATAACATGTATCTGTAGCAGTTATTAAAATAGGAAAAATAGCTCTACAGACACACATACATGCATGCATGCTGAATTCTTCACAGTTTACTAAATTATTCACATGCATTCATGCCATCAGTTTCACTTCTGTCCTGGTAGGAAAGTTTAGCAGAGATGTATATTCCCATTTCCCATGAGAACATGTACCACTGGTGTTAAATGAGATGATGACTATTGAGGGTGTTGACGTGCCTTCTGAGAGGCGTTTACTGGGTGAAATTACCAAAATCACCTAATATTAAGCACCTAAAATATGCCAAAGACTATGTTAGGCACTGAGGGATACAAAGAAGGAAAAGATGCATCCTTGTTACTGATATATCTGTGGTCTAATGGGAAGTAAATGCACATAAACAAATTTCAATATGACATATCGTTTTAAGATACTGTGCAGCATGCAGCACCACAGGCATGGAGAGCTTTCTAGAGGAGATGCTGTCTGGCTCAGGTCTAAGAGATAAAGAGAAGGATTTTAGGTAGAGGAAACATCATGAGCAAAGAGTCTTAAATAGAGGGAACAAAGGAATTCAGAATCATGAGAGAGTAATAAGTAAAATGAAGAGAGGGGGGAATGGAGACTGGAGTGGAGATAGAGCCAGATGGGGACTGAGAATGCCAAGGTGAGAGTTATCCCTTTACCCTAAAGCTGATCCAAATGACAGTAATTTGGGAAATGAAAACATTATATTTTTATTTTAGAGAGATTACTTTGGCTTTAATGTGCAGAAGGGATTGGAATTGGAAAAGACTAGAGAGGCAGAACAAGGGAGTGATTACAATAATTCAGGAGTGAGAAGATAAGGACCTAGTTTAAAGCAATACTTATTACTTAAAACAAAACAAACCATGAAGTATTTTACTAGTGACCCCAATGAGTAAAACAGTCTTAGCAATTTGTACTTCTTCTGCAATATTTAATACCTCCTTTTATTTAAACTCCTATCTCTTCATCCTTTTCCACTCTAGGTCCTCACTTCACCATCAAATGCTGAAAATATCACATAAAAGTAGCTGAGAGTGGAGGCAAATGCTTCAATGATCCAGGGATGAGAAAGTCTTAAAAACTCTAGGAGAAACTGACAAGGAGATATGAAGGACTTGAGCATGTGCATATTTTAAATGTCAAACATACCATATGCAAAACTGAAATGAAACCACCTCAAAGATCGTTTGCCATTAAAGCACAAAAAGAAAATATCATTAGAAACCAAACAGCTCATACAAATCAATTAGAAAAGCAGTCAAACTTAAGAAGATCAGTGGCCCAAGGACCTCAACAGAACATTACAAAAGAAGAAAAAAATGGTTAATAAACATAAGGACAATATTCAATCTTACAAGTACAATACAATTGAAAACTGAAGAAACAATTTTTAAATGTCAAATTGTCATAGCTGTTTTAAAAATTTATTAGTCTGTACTTGTGAAAAAAGGACAAAGAAACATTCACAATTAACTTCAATGGATGTTATTTGTGCAATAGCTCTGGAAAGTAATTTGACTATGTGTTTATATATATATATATATATACACATACATATGTATATATATGTACATATATAAACACACACAGATATGGTCTTTAAAATAGTTATATCTTTTGAGTCATTAATTTCATTACTAAGAATCTATCTTAAGGAAATACTAAAGGGGAAACAAGTGTTTTTGCATAACCATATACATTCCAATACTATATATCATGACCAAAATCTGAAGCATTGAAATATCTAGTAATGAAAGGTTGTGTAAACAAATCATAGCTTAACAATAAAATGGACACTATGAATTCATTAAAATTTTAGCTTTTGAATAATTTTATCAAGAAAATTATTCCACTATGATAGTATGATAGAAAGGGGATAAAAAGATACCAAACTGCATATGCCAGTTCTAATTATGCATACCTGTATGTTTTTACACTTGTACAAATGACCGCCGATATTTTCAGATATGTGACCCTCCAGAACATAGATTAATAAGCAGTGTGTCTAAAGAATGATTTAGAATCATGTTTTGTTTTGCTTTGTTTTCAAAATGACTTATTTAGCCTATCTGGCATTGCTGACTCTATATCACAAAGTTTTGGCATCGACAATTTGTTGTGCTAGTCAGCAACTTTTGTGAAGTAGAAATAACTTTATTTCTTTGGGAAAAAGCATCATCCAGTGATATCTTAACATTCAATGAAAATTTAAAAAGGTATCTAAATTTCTTATGAGCAGGGGTCTGTGGAATACATTATTCCTGGGAGAAATATGATTGGGGAGAAACAGAAAACATTATTCACAAATGTGGGGTCTATTGATTATGTATTATAAATAAACAGAAATAAAAGATCCCAAAATGTTAACAGTGAAGATTTATGGGTTGAGAGAGATAGAGAAAAATTTTACTTGCTTTTATGATTCTGAATTTTCTTTGAGCATACACTTCCTTAAAAATAGGGGGGAGAAATCAAATGCTAAAGTTATAAAAATTAAAGTTACACTCTACTGACCTGTTCACACCTCTGGAACTTCTTAAAAGAGACAAGGGAAAAGCAGGGGCATGCAATTTTGTTCTCAGCACTGTTTGGTTTTACTATCTAGTGTTTGCCTTTAGAAAACCTGGGAAAGAGTCCATTTTCAAATTAAGAGAGCTCAGCAAGTTATTTTCCTTCTCATTGAAAACGTTCTGCTCCCTGCTACTATTTTCTCAAGCACCAACCCAACTACAAACAATCTCTAATCCCAACCCATAAATTGGTAACTCCAGAGACCCCAAGAATCCCCTACTTCTGGGACCAGATCAACACCTCCGGCTCTTGCAAGCAGGACCTGTCTCACTGCACAACTTTTTAATTGAAACAGCTTCCAGTGCTTGGTATCTCTGTCTGCAGACCCTGATTATGCTGCACCTCATGAATAATCTTGTGTCAGAATGTCCTCCCTGCAGCCTTCCAGCCTGGCGTGTGATATTACTTGATCCTTCCTCACAGCAAGTCTGCAAAAGTTATAAATTTGCAAGCAGTAATCCACCAGTCAGGGTGAACTGAGGACAACATCTTTGCCAGGATGCCTGTAGAAAGCAGAAAAACATATCCCTCATAGAGATCATAGAATGTCTGGAAAAGAAAAATAATGAGCAGAAAAAAAGATCCATGAATTCATATTTATTCAAAGGTTATTATGTGTTAATTACTAATTGCTATGACATCACTAACTAGAAAATATTGTGTTTAATTCTCAAAAGAACCTAGTGGAGTAGATACAATTATGTCCCTGCTTTATTGATTAAAAAATTGAGGCTCAGAGAGTTTAGATAACTTGGACAAGGTCACAGAACCAGCATTGGAAGACAGAACTGTTCCAATACACATTTTCCTCCAGAGAGAAAACACTGCGGTTAAAGAGCAAGGGCCTGAGTTAATGGAACACAGAAAGATGAGCTTGATGAAAAGGCACAAAAGGCTGTCCAGGAAGGACATGGTAAGAGTGTTGGCCAGCCAGTGGTCCCATGCACCAGGTGCTGAAACAGAGAAACTTACAGGAAAAATACAGAGACTGTTTGGCTGACAGACCACAGGGCTGGACATCACCAGACTGAGGTTCTTATTTCCTTTTGTTCCAAATAGTCCAAGTGACCTATGGTGAGTCACTTCTGTTGGGTCCCATATCTATTACCATGTCAAATGCATTGGATATAGATTTGTTTCTTTACTCTTGGTGCTTTTGTACCATGCCATCAAGTGAGACTATTCATATAGTTAAAGAACATGCAGGCTATTCTGACTTCTTTTCAATCCTTCATTGCTTCCTCTCTGGTCCATCATTTGCCTGGATTAGGATAAAAGCTCTTAATATATCTCTCTACATCTACCCTTACTACCCAAGAGTACATTCTTCCAAAAGCCAAGGTGATCTGTGTAAAAAGTTAGCCAGGTCATGTAGTACCTCCTCAAAGTCTCTCATTTCCTTCAGAATAAAAGAAAATTTTCTTCTTTGGCATATAAGGTCCTATGTCAAAGACTGGCAAACTTTTTTCTGTAGACAGCCAGTAATAAATAGCTGAGGCCTCTTGGAACATAAATGGTCTCTGTGACACCTAATCAACTCTGCCACTGTGTGAAAGCAGCCAACGGGTATGATTGTGTTCCAAAGAAACTGTATTGAAAAAAGCAGTTGGTAGACCAAATTTGGTCCACAGATCTGTAGTTTGCTGGCCCTTGTTCTATAGCATCAAGACCCTGTTACCTATCAATCCTCATTCCCTATGACTGTTTCCCTCCCTCACAGCACTGTAGCCATGCCAGCTTTTTGATGGTCCACCAACGTGTCATGTAGATTCCTGCCTCCCAGTCTTTGTTCCTACTCTTCTGTCTCCCTAGAATTCTCTTTTACAGGTGTCTGCATGGCCTGACTAACTCCCTCATCACCTCCATGTCTTATATAAACCTTATCTTTTTAGTTAAACCTAATCTATCCATTTTCTATCCCATCATTCCAAAACCTGTCCTAGTTTTATTTTTGTTACCAGGACACTTATCTCTTTTAAATAAACTATAATTTATTTGGTTTTATATATATTCTTCATCCTCCATAGGGGAGGAGGGTTTATGTTTTATTTACTTACAAAATTCAAATACCTAGATTATTATCTGGTCCCAAGATAGACACACATTTGGATTCCATTTGTGGAATCCAAAGCTGAAGACAAATCTAAAGTTGGAGAAGCCATAAAAAGGTGCAGAACAACCTTGTTAACATCACCTAACCTCACTCTCAGCTTGTTTAAATAGAATATCAGGAATCTGAGAAGATTGCATTGGACCCAAGAGTTGATCTTTGTTGGGAGCAATGTGGCATTTTCCCTACTCTCACAGGGTCTACCCCACCAAAACTAAGTAAGGATTTTTCAGATAAACTGCCAGTAGAAATTGAAAATGTGGTTGAGCAGCATAAAAATGGCTTACTGTTGTTTTTCCCCTGCTCCCTGAATCCACATCCTGTGCAAAATGATTTAATAGCTCCCATCAAGAAGTAAAAATTGTCTCCCAATCTCTTGAGTGTGGGCTGGACTTGTGATTCCTTTTTGCCAATAGAATCAGATTGAAGATATTATGCCAGGACACAAAAGGCTTTGTACACTTCTTTTCTCTTACTTGGAGCCTATCCCAGGCACTGTGTGAATTACCTCAAGCTAGCCTGCTGGAGAATGAGACAAATGGAGCTGAGCTGAGTCAGCCCATTTATACTGGGAATTCCCAGCCAAGATCAGCAAAAGCTTCTAGTCTACCCATAGTTGACCACAGATGCATGCTGAGGCTTAACTAATTCCAGAACTGTCAAGCTGGGTTGATTAAAAATCACCTACCTGAAGAAGTGTGTTAATATATTAACTTGGAGTTAATAAATATTTATTGCACTAAGTCACTAAATTTCAGGATTTTTGTTATATGACAGTAGTTAACTGATACAATGTATCTGCAAGAAAATGATATTGCATTTTAACTCCTTGGTAGTTTGAACAGAAGCAGAGGTGAAGAAACCCATCAGCCAAGTAATGTTATGCTGGTGGAAAAAAGTATAGTGGATGAGTTCTTGGGAAAGTCTAACACATGTTCCAGTTTTTGGGGGATGAGGTATGGAAACAGGCGTAAATAAACTGTGATCTGTGGACCTTGAAAACCCCAACCTAAAAGGAGTACAAAGTGTGTTTAAAGGGAGGAGTTGATTAAAATTCTGACTGTGAAGATTCCCTAGATAATCTGGTATGCAATCAAAGATGACACAAAAACCTAACTGTTGGCACCACTGTTGAAGAAAGGTCTTGGAGGAGATGAGAGTGAACGAGATGGAAAATCCATGTGGAGGGATCATGGATGAACAGCAGAAAGGGCATGCAGACCTTGGAACAGGAGGGAAGGAGAAAGATATTTAGGAAGGCAGGTGGCAGCCTTCTTAGATGTATCGGTACAGAGAGTGGGAAGGTTGAGGTAATTTATGTTTGATGGTTTTAATTATCTCAAGAAACTAGTTGGGAGGTACTCCATTTTACATGGAGCAGTATTTAATTGAGTCAAGATTCAAAAAAATGCTGATGATTCAGAAGAATTACTGTGAGTGGAACTTGGCCATGTAAGATGATTAATGGGTGAGGCTGAGAGTGCAATCAGCTCTGAGGCAATGACTGCTGTGCTATTTTGTCCATTGTGCTCTCTGCCACTCTGAGTGTTTCTTCTAAAAGCCAGTTTTAAGACAGAGAAGGGTCATCATGTGGAAAATGCAGACTTGCTGGGCAGGTGAAGTCAAAAACAGGGATGTAATGGAGCTGAGGCTGTTAAAAAAAAAAAAGGAATAGTTTAGATAACTAAAACTAAGGTCTAAAATCAAGGGATTCCCTGAGACTTGGAGAGATTAGAGACTAGAAGGAGTGGAGATAGAAAATGGCTGGAAGCTTATTTGAGTCAATGTACAGAGCAATGGTTTTAAGTGAGAAGTTATAAGGCATGACTGTTGACCAGAGTTTGTTCCTAAAGTTCAAGGTTTCAGAGGTAGAGGTATAATCATAACCACCACACCATGGAGACAAGAGTGCCTACAACTGAAAACAGGAGGATTGCATCCAGCATCCATGTGGAATCTAAGCCCCCTCTTGTTACAGATGTGGAGTGGACACAACCAATCCAAGGTCCACAGGATGGAGGAATAGAGAATGGATTAGAGTGGACTTACTGATAATCTATTCATGAACTATTGTGATTAGTAATTGAAGAAAATGTGGCATTGGTATGGAGAAAGTGGCCATGGTGGCTGCTGGGGGTAGGGAATGTGAGGAAGAGATGAGATATGGAGACGTTTTCGGGACTTGGAGTTGTCCTGGGTGATGCTGTAGGGACAGTCATTGGACCTTGTATGTCCTCCCATGGCCCACTGGGTGGAATGTGGTAGAGTGTGGACTATGATGTGGACCATTGACCATGAGTTGCAGCGGTGCTCTGAGATGTATTCACCAAATCCAATGATTGTCTCATAAGGATGGAGGAGATTGTTGTTATGGGGTAAGGAGTGGGGTGAGGAGTGGGGTATATGGGGGCCTCATATTTTTTTAATGTAATATTAAAAAAACAAGGAAAAAAAAAGAAAAAAAAAGGAAGCTAAAGTTAACATATTGAGAAGGTCAAGAATCTCAAATTATACAGTGTTTGGACTTAAGACTCATAGGATGATAGGTGAACAAGAGAAAGAAAGGGAGATTATAGTAGACTATTCTTGGGACTCATAAAAATGGAAACTTCTGGATTTCAGGTAATGACTCTAACAATGCTGGGTGAATAGAAACTTCTCTAAAGCAAATTTCAGGATGGCAGACAGGGACAAAGATACCCCCAGACAGGAGTTTGTGCATTTCTGAGTAAACACTCTAACAGGTCCTTATCTGGACCTTCTCATTCCCACAGCTGGTCCATATTCAAGAAGGATGCTGAATCCACTGCCCCAAAGAGACACGCAGAGAGGCATGTGAATTGAGGGCATAGGGAAGCAAAATCCTCTCCTGTAAAGTCACCCCATGCAGAACTTTGTGTTGGACTGGGACAGAACAATAATCTGCTTCATCCTATAGTAAAGGAATTTTAAATGCCCAAGCATAAATCATCTAACATACTCTCATTATGGGGATGAGAAAAGTGAAGGTGCTAGCTTTTTAATCAGCTCTGAATCTTAGTAGCTATGGGACCCTGGGCAAGTCACTTCCTTTTCCTAACTTCAGTTTCCTCACATGCAAACAGAAAATAATGCTACCAAGTTCATAGAAGTGTTGAGGATTAAATGAAATAAAGCACAGCCCAGGATATAAGTAGAACTAAAATGTTATAAGCTATATGTTAATATCATTTTATCTTTTTTTTTTTTTTAATTTTTTTATTTTTTATTGACTTTGTAATAATATTACATTAAAAATATATATGTGAGGTCCCATTCAACCCCACCCCCCCCACCCCCCCCTCTCCCCCCCCCCAACAACACTCGTTCCCATCATCATGACACATCCATTGGATTTGGTAAGTACATCTTTGGGCACCTCTGCACCTCATATACATTGGTTCACATCATGGCCCATACTCTCCTCTATTCCATCATGTAGGCCCTGTGAGGATTTACAATGTCCGGTGACTACCTCTGAAGCACCACCCAGGGCAGCTCCATGTCCCGAAGACGCCTCCACCTCTCATCTCTTCCTGCCTTTCCCCATACCCTTTGTCCATTATGTTCACTTTTCCCAATCCAATGCCACCTCTTCTATGTGGACACTGGATTGGTTGTGTCCATTGCACCTTTATGTCAAGAGGAGGCTCAGATTCCACCTGGATGCTGGATGCAATCCTCCCATTTTCAGTTGTAATCACTCTAGGCTCCATGGTGTGGTGGTTGTCCTTCTTCACCTCCATCTTAGCTGAGTGTGGTAAGTCCAATAAATCAGATTGTAGGTGCTGGAGTCTGTTGAGGCTCAGGATCTGGCTATCACATTGTCAGTCCAGAGATTCAAATCCCCTAAATATATCTTAAACCCCAACATTAACTGCACCTCCAGCACATTAGCATGAAAGTCTTATGAAGGGAGATCCCATCTGAGTCCAGATTCATCACACATAAACACCATTTCCAAAGAGGGGCCATCTGCCCTGGTAGTTAACCCCATCGGCCATGACCATAACTCCCATGGGTCTCTTTAGCCCTCAAAGGAACCAATATCTGGGGGTTGTGTCTGCTTTATCTGTCTCTCTGACTCTGCTCAGTTGTGCATGAGGGCAAACCTTCTGCCAGCCTCCAGACTCTCTTTTAGAAACTCGTAGCCATATAAACTCATTTCTCCTTTCCATTTCCCCCTTACTTTAGGTCAAACAGCATTTTAAAGTCATGGTATTTTATGTAGACATGGATATTCTGCTGATCCGCATTGAACCTTCCGTATAAGGTCATTTTCCAGTTGCATCATCAGTTGGTAGTTGATAGTGGTCCCTCGTTGCCAGGGAGGCTCATCCCCGGGTGTCATGTCCCACGCTGGGGGGAAGGCATTGCATTTACATGCTGAGTTTGGCTTCGAGACTGGCCACATTTGAGTAACATGAAGGCTGACAGAAGGAAATTCCCAGGCACAAAGTTGCTCTAGGCCTTGTTATTATTTTGGGTTTATCAGCTCACAAGCATAGTCATTAGTATCAGGGGCTCACTGTTGAACCCTCACTCCCTCCCGGTCCCCACCACTGTACCTGGGAGACTGTCGCTGCTCCCCTAGGGACCACGACAGAGCACCACTGGCCAGGAACCCAGTACCCCCCCTACTGTGGTTTTTAATTGTTGCCACTATGGGTATATCCAAACATTACCATGCACCCTGGACATATGTTCTGTACAGCTCCCTGTCAGTCATATATCATCTGTCATTGGTATCCCATACCAGTATCCCTCCATTGCCATTGTTGAAACACTCTGTGATCCAGAACTCCCCGAAATTTGAAGCCCAATATAATGTCATGGTCCCTTACTAGGGAATGGCATATAGCGATGAGTTTAAAGGATAGATAAAGAACTTGGATAAAGTTAGATAAAGAACTTAGATAAAGAATGTTGACTTGAAAAAATTCCACATCCTATTTTTTTCTTTTCCCCCCCCCCCCCCCCCCTAATTATTCAGCTTTTCTTGACAGGAGTCCTAGACCACAGCAATGTATATATATAATATACAGCACTCCCACACATCCACCAGAAAACCTTTTCCCTTCCACAGTGATACTCTTACGCCCTATTCATATCATATTTACTTAAAGTGATGTACAGAGTCTGAGACATTAGCTTTCTAACAAGGTGACATCTGTGTTTACATTATGGTGCATACTTTAGGATACACAGTTCTTTACATTTTTAGTTATCCTATGTTTTACATTATGGTTTACATTATCAGTCTGTCATCTCCTATATGTTATGGTGTAATATTACATGTTTTATATCCATCCTTGTGTACTCTCAAGAAACTCCTCTCTTACCCCCCATTTACTTTGGTTCCACACATTTAACGTCCATTTTCCCTTCCACCTTGGTGCCCTCAGTGATAGCCAACCTCCGTTTCCTGAGGAGCCACTTCCAGAGATAGATGGAATAGTGTTCAGGGCCTAACTTGCTCAACTGCCCCAATGCCCTGGGAGCCACCCTTTCTCTCGAGGGATACAGTTCCCTCTATTGGATGGCATTAGTCCTCCCCAGGATGTGGGTCCACCCCCACTCTCACTACTTGGGTTTCTACCCCATGGTGTCACCCACTCTGGCAGAATGAGCATTTAGACATTCCCCAGGAGCCCGTCCTGCATCAGACCCTCCCCTCCGAGCATTCTAAACAGGTAACCCTCTTTATTATATTTTGATATGATTTTCTCAGCATTTTACTCTCCACCAACACCTGACCCTCTCCTGGTTCGTATGCTACCCCTCCCTCCCCCCACTTTTGGGCAACGTTACCCACCCGTCCCTCCCCAGCCACCCTCAAACCCGCAAAGCCCCAAGCAAAGGCAACCCCTTGCCCCCCTTTTATCTCTTCTTTGTGTTCATACTTACCACCATCTCGTCTTAAATTCCACCCCTGCAGACATCGGCTCATATCCTTCCTCCACCCTCCGATTTCCTGCAAGCCTATCGTTCAGTCTCTTGCTATCTAGGGCAGCTTGTTTATTTCATATCATTGAGGTCATGTAGTATTTGTCCTTCAATGTCTGGGTTGCTTCACTCAACATAAGGTTCTCAAGATTCATCCATGTTATCACATGTGTTTGTAGTGTGTTTGTTCTTACAGCCGAGTAGTATTCCATTGTGTGTATATACCACATTTTATTGATCCACTCGTCTGTTGATGGGCATTTGGGTTGATTCCAACTTTTGGCAATAGTGAACAATGCTGCTATGAACATTGGTGTACATATATTGGTTTGTGTTCTTGTTTTCAGTTCTGCTGGGTATATTCCCAGCAGTGGTATTGCTGGGTCATATGGCAAATCTATGGCTAGTTTTTTGAGAAACCGCCATACTGTTCTCCAGAATGGTTGGATCCTTCTGCATTCCCACCAGCAGTGGATGAGTGTTCCCCTTCCTTCACATCCTCTCCAGCACTTGTATTCTTCTGTTTTTTTCATAGCTGCCAATCTTATGGGTGTAAGATGGTATCTCATTGTGGTTTTGATTTGCATTTCCCTGATAGCTAGAGATTTGGAACATTTTTTCATGTGCTTTCTTGCCATTTGTATTTCTTCTTCGGAGAAGTGTCTGTTTAAGTCTTTTTCCCATTTTTTAAATGGATTGTTTATCTTTTTATTTTCAAGATGTAGGAGTTCTTTATATATGCAAGTTATAAGTTTCTTATCAGATATATGATTGCCAAATATTTTCTCCCACTGTGTGGGCTCCCTTTTTACTTTCTTGACAAACTCCTTTGAGGTGCAGAAGGCTTTAATTTTGAGGAAGTCCCATTTATCTATTAGTTCTTTTGCTGCTCGTGCTTTTGGTGAGATATTCATAAATCCATTACCTATTACAAGGTCCTGTAGATGTTTCCCTACACTGCTTCCTAAGGTTTTTATGGTCTTGGCTTTTATATTTAGGTCTTTGATCCATCTTGAGTTGATCTTTGTATAAGGTGTGAGATGGTAATCCTCTTTCATTCTTCTACATATGGCTATCCAGTTCTCCAGACACCATTTGTTGAATAGGCCACTCTCTCCCAGTTGAGAGGGTTTGGTGGCTTTATCGAATATTATGTGGTTGTATATGTGAGGTTCTATATCAGAGCTTTCAATTCGATTCCATTGGTCTATATGTCTCTCCTTATGCCAATACCATGCTGTTTTCACCACCGTAGCTTTATAGTATGTTTTGAAGTCAGGTAGTGTGATTCCTCCAATTTCGTTTCTCTTTTTCAGTATGTCTTTGGCTATTCGGGGTCTCTTTCCTTTCCAAATAAATTTCATAGTTAGTTTTTCTAGTTCCTTAAAGAAGGCTGCATTGATTTTTATTGGGATTGCATTGAATGTGTAGATCAATTTTGGTAGGATAGACATCTTAATAATGTTCAGTCTTCCTATCCATGAACAAGGAATAGTCTTCCATTTATTTAGGTCTTCTTTGATTTCCTTGAACAATCTTGTATAGTTCTCAGTGTATAAGTTCTTTACCTCTTTAGTTAAATTTATTCCTAAGTATTTGATTTTTTTATTTACTATTGTGAATGGTATTTGTTTCTTGATTTCCTCCTGATCTTGCTCATTATTGGTGTACAGAAATGCTACTGATTTTTGCGCATTGATCTTATAACCTGCGACTTTACTAAACTCATTTATGAGTTCTAGAATCTTCGTTGTAGATCTCTCAGGGTTTTCTATGTATAGGATCATGTCATCTGCAAATAATGAAATTTTGACTTCTTCCTTTCCAATTTGAATGCCTTTTATTTCTGGTTCTTGCCTCAGTGCTCGAGCAAGTACTTCTAAGACAATGTTAAACAGGAGCGGCGACAGTGGGCATCCTTGTCTTGTTCCTGAGTTTAGAGGGAAGGAGTCTAGGATTTCTCCATTGTAAACAATATTGGCTTTAGGTTTTTCATATATACTCTTTATCATGTTCAAAAAATTTCCTTGTATTCCAATCATTTGGAGTGTTTTTATCAAGAAAGGGTGCTGTATTTTGTCAAATGCTTTTTCTGCATCAATAGATATAATCATGTGATTTTTTTCCTTCAATCTGTTTATATGGTGTATTACGTTGATTGATTTTCTTATGTTGAACCATCCTTGCATACCTGGGATGAATCCCACTTGGTCGTGGTGTATAATTCGTTTAATGTGTTGTTGAATACGATTAGCAAGTATTTTGTTAAGTATTTTTGCGTCTAGGTTCATTAGAGAAATTGGTCTGTAATTTTCCTTTCTTGTGATGTCTTTGTTTGGCTTTGGTACTAGGGTAATGTTGGCATCATAGAAGGAGTTGGGTAATGTTCTTTCTGTTTCGATGGTTTGGAATAGTTTCAGCAGGATTGGTGTCAGTTCTTTCCGGAATGTTTTATAGAATTCACCTGTGAAGCCATCTGGCCCTGGGCTCTTCTTAGTTGGGAGATTTTTAATAACTGATTCTATCTCTCTGCTTGTGATTGGTTTGTTAAGATCATCAATTTCTTCTTTTGTCAATATGGGCTGTTTATGTGTTTCTAGGAATTTGTCCATTTCCTCTAGATTGTCGTTTTTGTTGGAATATAGTTTTTCAAAATATCCTCTTATGATAGTCTTTATTTCTGTGGGGTCAGTGGTGATATCGCCTTTCTCATTTCTTATTTTGTGTATTTGCATCTTCTCTATTTTTTTCTTTGTTAGTGTTGCTAAAGGTTTGTCAATTTTGTTAATCTTCTCAAAAAACCAGCTCTTGGTCTTGTTTATCTGTTCAAGTGCTTTCTTATTTTCTATTTCATTTAGTTCTGCTCTTATCTTTGTTATTTCCTTCCTTCTTCTTCCTGTTGGGTTACTTTGTTGTTGTTTTTCTAATTCCTTCAAATGTGCAGTTAGTTCTTCAATTTTTGCTCTTTCTTCTTTTTTGATATATGAATTTATGGCTATAAACTTCCCTCTCAGTACTGCTTTTGCTGCATCCCATAAATTTTGGTATGTTGTGTTATCATTATCATTTGTTTCAAGGTAGTCATTGATTTCTTTTGAGATTTCCTCTTTGACCCACTGTTTTTCTAAGAGTGTGTTGTTTAATTTCCAAATCGTGGTGTGAAATCTGGGCTTCTTTCCCTTGCAAATCTCCAGCTTGACTCCACTGTGGTCAGAGATAATGTTTTGTATGATTTCAATCTTTCTGAATTCGTTCAGCCTTTCTTTGTGGCCTAGCATATGATCTATCTTGGAGAATGATCCATGTGCGCTTGAGAAAAATGTATATCCTGCTGTGTTTGGGTGTAGCGATCTATATATGTCTATTAGATCGAGCTCCTCTAATATACTATTCAGATGTTTTGTTTCTTTGGTGATTCTCTTTTGAGATGTTCTGTCCAGAATTGATAGTGGTGTATTAAAATCCCCCACTATAATTGTAGATGTATCTATTCTTTCACTTAGTTTTTCCAGCGTTTGCCTGACGTATTTAGAGGCACCCTTGTTAGGGGCATAGATATTTATGATTGTTCGATCTTCTTGACAGATTTTCCCTTTGACTAAAATGTAGTATCCTTCTTTGTCTCTCACAATTGTTTCACGTTTAAAGTCTATTTTGTCTGATATTAATATAGCTACTCCTGCCTTTTTTTGGTTATTGTTAGCTTGTATGATTGTTTTCCAGCCTTTCACTTTCAATCTCCATGCGTCTCTGGGTCTAAGATGTGTCTCTTGTAGACAGCATATGGATGGGTCATATTTCCTTATCCAGTGTCCCAGTCTGAATCTTTTGATAGGTGAGTTTAATCCATTGACATTCAGTGTTATTACTATCAAGGAATTATTTGTGTTAGCCATATTTTGATTGGATTTGTGTTTGTCATATTTTGTTTGTATATTTTTTTTTTGTCTTTTTTGTTGTTGTTGGTCTTATACTCTCCTCCAACTTTGCCTTTCCTGTTTTTTCCTTTCTTCCTGCAGAACTCCCTTTAGAATTTCTTGAAGGGGAGGTTTCTTGTTGGTATACTCTTTCAGTTTCTGTTTGTCTGCGAATATTTTGAACTCTCCATCATGTTTGAATGCTAGTTTAGCTGGATAGAGTATTCTTGGTTGGAAATTTTTTTCCTTTAGTACCTTGACTATATCATACCACTGTCTTCTTGCCTCCATGGTTTCAGAAGAGAAATCAGCACTTAATCTAATTGAGCTTCCCTTGTATGTGATGGTTTTCTTTTCTCTTGCTGCTTTTAGGATTTTCTCTTTGTCTTGAGCATTGGATAATTTGACAAGTATATGTCTTGGGGTGGGCCTGTTGGGGTTTATGACTTGTGGAGTGCGCTGTGCTTCTTGGATATGTACATCTGTCTCTTTCAGTAGATTTGGGAAGTTTTCAGCCATTATTTCCTGCAACACTCTTTCTGACCCCTTTCCCTTCTCTTCACCTTCTGGAATGCCTATAATACGTATGTTTGAGCGTTTTGCATTGTCATTCAGGTCCCTAAATCCTAATTGGATTTTTTCTATCTTCTTATTGACCCCTTCTACTATCTGTTTGATTTCTGATGTACTGTCTTCCACATCACTAATTCTCTGCTCTGTCTCTTCTAGTCTGCTGATATTTGCTGCAAGTGTATTTTTGATTTCTTGAACTGTGGTGTTCATTCCCATCATATCTGTTATGTTTTTGCGTATGTCTGCAATTTCCCCTCCAAGTGATGTCTTCATGTTGTTAACCTCTTTCATTACTGCATCAAATTTGTCGGTGATAAATGTTCTGAGATCTTTCATTGCTTGTGCCAAGTTTTGCTCCCCTTCGTGATTATTGGTTTGTTGATTGGATTCAGCCATGTTTTCCTGATTATTGGTTTGGTTCGTAGATTTTTGTTGCTTTCTGGTCATCTCTTTATTTTGACGAATTTAATCAGTTCCTTAGCTTCTTTGTCTGCTCTTGGAGGTTAATTAGTTGTTATTTTTGCACAGGTGTTATATCTTCTCTTTGTCACTTTTTTCTTCTTATTCTAGTTACTTGTTGTTGGTTAAGTTCACTTTAGAGGAAAGTATTAGTGTTGGGGAAAGGCAATTGTGTAAGCAAGGGAAAAGTGTAAAGTTGTATTGGTGATGTATGTTAATAAAGCAGGAATATGAGATCTGGAAGGATGGAGGTTAGATTCATGTAGATTGTATAGGGTTATAGCTGTAGGTAGAGTACCTTTTATGAAGTTGATGACTGAATTTGGGAGGAATATGGTATGAACTACACAGCTATTGTTTTCATGAGAGAGGGAAAAAGAAAAGAAAGGTAATAGTTTCAAGAGTGGATAATAGACAGAAAACAGAACAAAGGTATTAGAAATTAAGAGTTAGACACTTTGTGGATCAAAGAACGGGAGGTGGGGGGTGGAATATAGGAGAGACAGTAGATGATAGTGGATATCAAGATGCAGGGGAAGGGGGATAGTGTAGGTAGCCTAAATCAGTTCACACAGAAATGAGGCAGTGGAGGATGGGTAAACCCAGCAAATGTGAGGTGTTCCCTGTAGCACCTATTGTATACTTGAATTAAAGTAAAAATAAGTGGAAGATGAGGGACAAGAGGGAAAGAGAAAACCGAAAAAAAAAAAAAAAACAAACTAATTATAATAAAGAAAAAAGAAAGGCAAGAAGAAAGGAAGAAAGAAAAAGAGGATGGGCAAACGGTGGGGAACGGATAGGGAGAAGAGAGATACAGGTACACACGTGTCACAATTGCAACACTATCTAAAACAACAACTTCCCCCCACTTTGCCCTAAAACCCCCCCGTCTGTCTGCCCAAATGGGTCTGCAAGCACCTCCCTTCCCACAAACCCCCAATAGGCCGCCCAGGGCCCACGAACTCCCCAGTACTGCAGATGCTCAAAAAAAAAAAAAAAAAAATTAAGTAAAATTAAAAAAAAAAAAACAAAAACAAAAAACAAACAAACAAAAAAAAAAAAACCAAAAAAAAAAACAGAAACCCCTCCGCACCGCAGGCCCGGCTCCGCCCGCCGCGGAGGCTTGGACCGGCTCTGCCCGGCTCCTCACGCCGCCTTGGCCTGGCCTGGCTCCGCCCAGCTCCGCTCGCTACAGCGGCCCAGCCGGCTCCGGCATCCACCTCCCGCCACTGCGGCCTGGACCGGCCCTGCCCGGCTCCGTACCCGCCGCGGCCTGACCCGGGCCCGCCCGGCTCCAAATGCTACCGCGGCCCGCAGCCGGGGCCTGCACCGGCCCCGCCCGGCTCCAAGCGCTACCGCGGCCCGCAGCCGGGGCCTGCACCGGCCCCGCCCGGCTCCAAACGCTACCGCGGCCCGGCCCGGCCTGGCTCAGCCCCACCGAGCGGGGCTAGATGCCTCGTCTCCGTCTACCCAAGAAGGGAATCCTCTACAGGTAGCTGGGATCTCCGTGTATATTTCACAGACGAATCCTCTCTGTTACCTTCCCTCCAAATCGATGTCCAGACACCTCCGGACCAGCAAAAATCCCGAAACAATCCGGTCCCAAAGAGTCTCCAACGCCGCCCAGCCGATTCCCTGCAGAAGACTCTAACAGGGATGTTCACTCAGCCGCCATCTTGCCCCCCTCATTTTATCTTTAATAATATTATCATTAACTAAAACACCATAAGCTGCTAACTGCACATTTTAGAAGGAGATGGGGAATAGGCCCTTTATTTCAGAATTTTCCCCATCCCAGTTGTTTGAGTTTGCTAAAAATGCTGGGAGCAAAATACCAGAAATGGGTTGGCTTTATAAAGGGAATTTATTAGGGTAAAATCTTATAAGCTGTGAAAATATCCAAATCAAGGCATCATCAGAGATACTTTCTCACTAAGGTCAGTTGCTGGCAGATCCTGGATGCCTGCCACATGCCAAGGCAAACTGGCAGCTCTCCATTTGGATATCTGCCTTCTCTAGACTGCTTTCTCTGTCAGCTTTGTGTTGTTCTGTGAATCTAGCCTCCCAAGGGCCTTTTTCCATGCCTCTGTGCTCTGCTCATTCCAGCCTCGGCATCTCTCTCAGCCTCTCCAGGCTTCTTTATCTTTCTGCAACTGCTGAGAATCAGGGGTCCTTGCTCACATGGCAGGGTAAAAATGGCAGCTTTCTCTCTCTTTGTGTCTGCTTTCAGTTCTCAGTTTATATGAGTCTACAGCTGCAAGAGAATTCCATCCATCAGCCATGTGGTATCTAAGTCCCCTCTCAATTTAGAGGTGGAGTGGACATCGCCATCCCAGGGTCCTCAGGATGGAGGAACAAAATCTGGATTAGAGTGGATTTACTGGTATTCCACTATAGAATTATTATGACTCTTGCAATGGAAGAAATTTTATCTTCGATGTGGAGACAGTGGCCATGGTTTTTGCTGAAGGCAGGGAGATGGAAAAAGAGGTGTGATATGAGGCATTTTTGGGACTTGGAGTTGTCCTGAATGATATTGCAGGGACAGATGCAAAACACTGCATCCTATTTAAACTACAACATAAACTATAATCCATGCTTTGAAGCAATGCTCCAAAATGTACTCATCAAATTCAATAAATGTATCACACTAATAAAAGAAGATGTCAATGTGGGAGGAGTGGAGGGTTTGGGGAGTAGGGTATATGGGAACCTCTTATATTTTTTAACGTAACATTTTATGTGATCTATGTATCTTTAAAAAAAGAAAAGATAAAAAACAACAACAAAAAAAACTCCGGAAGAGGACAGAGAGCTAACCTGGGTCACGCTTCACTGATGTAGTCCAATCAAAGGTACTAAAGTGATCTAATCAGTGGGTAATCTAATAAAAAGTTTCCTTAACTGGATCTAATCCAATCAAAGGAATGGATTAGTTAGCAGAACATAAGATCTTTTCTGGGATTCACAAAACTTTCAACTGTCACACCAATCCCTGAGAAGTTGGGAATTATTCTCTCTTGCTTTCCAATGATTCCACAATACTCCACACTTTGTTTGATAGTGCATAGATGCAGAATAACCTCAATATCTCAATATGACTTTAAAGTCTAAACTCATTCTGCTATATAATTCCTACTCCTGAACATAAAAAAATTCAGTTGGTAAAGGAATGTGAATATGCTATGAGTTTGTGATTCTATTTGACAAACAGATATATGTGATGGATTTTCATCTTCTTACATATGGGTTCAGGGCACCTGTTATTTAAATAATTTGGCTTCTCCTTTGAGGAAAATTGTTCCAAGTTGCAAGGTAGAGAAATAGCTACAAACTCCATTTCTACCAGCAGTAGTTTTGGAAGGAATAAATTCTATTCAAGTTCAGGTATTTAAGGCATTGTAACAGAAAAGCCCCATTCTGGTCATGTTCCTTTGCAAAATCAAATGCTTTATTTTCTTTGTTCTTCTTTTATGGTTGGCATCACAATTTTCAGGAACTTGTTGAATAATATCAATGGAGCATTTATCTATTTCCATGGACTAGATAGCATCACAAAAACCTTAAATCACAGCAAGGTCAATACCCATGGATTTATTTATTTTTTTCTCCCATTTTGTATTGAAAGAACTTAGAAGAGAACAAAGAGAAAGAGGAGGTATCTCATGTCAGAATTAGACATGAATCAATCCATCTTAAATAAGACTGTTTCTTCAGCTCCAGGACAAAGCATTATGATTGGGCTGTGAAGGTAAAATAGTAAGTTGAAAAATGCTATCTCCCAGAATAAACATGAGCCTTGTCATGGGCTGTGTACTTAATAAGTTAACATCAAAATTTTTTGTTTATAGGTAAATGTCACAGGTCTTCGTGAGAGCTGAATGGTATCGATCAAGTCTCTTAAAGTTTCTGTCTTAATTTTTTTTATCTATAAATGGGATTTATATTACCTATTTTGAAAGACCATAGGAGCATTAAAGGAAAGGACATATAGAAAAGAACTTAGCAAAATGCCTGAGTCCTAGTAGGCATTTTTAAAATGTTAGAGTCTGTGGTGGTTTGCAGCTGTATGTACCCCAGAAAAATATGTCCTTAATTCTAATCCATTACTGTCAGTGTGAAGCTATTGTAAGTATGACCTTCTGATAAGGCTCTGCCAGTGAAGCTGTGACCTACCTCAATCAGAAAGGGTCTTGATCATTTTACCGAAGTCCTTTAGAGGCGAAAGTAAATTCAGAGGGAAGAAAAGTCACAGGAGCAAAAAACTGAAAGCAAAGAAACCTGAGAGAAGGGAGAGATCTGCAGACGCAACATGTGCTTGGCCTGCCGTGAAGGAGCCAAGTATCACCAGCAGCCGGTCTTCAGAAAGAAAGCATCGCCCTGGTGATGCCTTGATTTGGGTATTTTTCCTGCCTCTAACCGTAAGTGAATAAATTCACATTGTTTAAGCCAAACCATTTCAGACTAATTTGCTTTAAGTAGCCTGGGAAACTAAAACAGCATTCTAAAGAGAAGTGCAGAGAAACTCTTCAGGTGAGTTTCTTCCAGAAAGATACAGGGTCTGGAAAGGCCAAGCAGGTTTTTACCAGTTCCTATAACAATGTGTTTTACCAAGTTTCCCTGGTCGTAAAATGAGTATAAATACTTTTGCTCTCAGATGCTCCTAGGGTTAATATGTAAGAATAGATATCAGTTAGGAATGTGCTATGAATATTGTTAGGCAGTGTGTGCTAGATTTCATTTACTCTTATTTTTTTTTCATTCGTTATTCTTTCAGTAAATACTTTTGGACTCCTGCTGTGGGACAGGTACCAGGCTAAATGTTAAGGAATAAAATGCTGAGAGAATTCTTGCCCCATGGAATCAGGGTATAAAACATTAACTGATCCCACAAAGAAGCACACAATTTCACCTGGGCAAGGTACTATGTAAGAGAGGAAGGCTATGCTCCTCTCAAATGGCAAATGCTCTTTGTCAGGAAGGAAGAAGGCAGCTAAGGGGAATGCAAGGATGTCAGTGTTCTTGATGGCCACAGAACATGTAGAAGATGGTGGAAGATGACCCTGAGGAGGTAAGCATAACCTAATAAGTCATTGTAGCAGACTTTTATCTTTATCTTTCTAGTTATAAGATGTCTGATGGTCTTTAATGCGCAACTTGGGACTGTGAAAAGAAGTGTGCTTTGAAAAGGTCACTCTGGCTAGGGCTGGATTCCTAGGTATGGATTGATGATGATAGACAGGTTAGAGGCTATTGTTATAGCTGGTAGTTAAGTTGGACTAATGAGATTCTTTGTACAATGTTTAGGAGGTAGATTTGAGAGAAAGGATTCATGGGCTCTGAAATATCTATTAGTGAAATGCCTGTGTCTAATTTGCAGCTAAAACCAAGGGGATGGCTAAAATAAGTAAGGGAGTTAGAATGTACAGAAAAAAGTGCTTGAAACTGAATCTTGAGAAAAAACTATTGTTGAGATAGAGAAAGGTGAGCTAAACAAGGAGACATAGAAGGAGCAGAAAAAGCAGTAGGTGATCCCGAAGAGTGTCATAGAGGGATAGAGATGAAAGGATTTTACACAGAGGAAGCAATCACTTCTGCCAAATGATGCTGAGAGAGTAGGCAAGAGAAGGACTCTGAAGTGGCACCATTTTATTTCTTGAAAGCAACTAATAATAGACCATATTTGGGGAGACGAGGACTGAAACCAGTGCAGATTTGATTAGACCACCTTCTTATTAAACTCCACTTCCATCTACACACATAAAACTATCTTCCATTCAATAAACCATGTGGATGCTCCCTGGCAATGCAGTCAGAAAACAAACATTTTAAAGCTCAATTGCAAATTTCTCTGGAACAATTAACTTACAGATTATTGCATGTTGCTGAAATAATCACTTAGCCAGAAAATTGGTTGAGCAACTAAATGGCAGAAAACAAAAGGAAGACATCTAGATCAGTGCCCATGATCAGGAATGTATATGATTATTCCACAGTCAAGACCAGAACTTTGGTGAACTCCAACTGCCTCCTCAAGCTCCGCCTGAGCTCTGATCCCTTCTCTCTAGTAGAAAGGCACGTGCTTAACAATTCTGGGGTGTTTTGCTCTTTTTGCCCCACTAAAACTGTACTGAAGAAATGACTTCTTCTGTTTGCTTTTTCTGCCTTTTCTTTCCTCAACTTTTACATCCTTCATTTCTTCATCTGCTTTTTCCTAATCCTTACTAAAAATCTTTCATTTCTTTTACTCAATCTATAAATCTCATCTGACTTCTATGAAGATTTATCATTCATAAAAACTTCCTTAAGACAAATAAGCTGATCTGAATTTCAATTTTTATCTCCCAAATATCAATAATGTTAATGGAAAGTGGTCACACATGAAGTTTTCATATAACTAAGTCTGCAGTCCATTCACTTTGAGACTTGCAATGTTATTTCTGTGGATGCATCCTTGGAAGCTTTGGTTAAAAAAGAAGGGACAGGAGGAAAAGCCTCGTGGTTTTTCAGATACTTCCTCTATTTTGAGTATCAGAGAAAGCAGAGAAAGCACTGAAAGAAAAGAGTATGAGGAAAAGTTAATAGAGCAAAATGGAAAGAGGTTCTGCATGATCTATAAGGGTGACAGCAAAATTCAATCCAAAATTAAATTTTGCCCTGGGGAGAGTAAAGAGCAGAATTGACATTGCATAGTGTCCAACACATGTTCTGCTATAAAATCTAACAATGATCTCCTGGAATAAAACAAAAGGACAAAGGGATAAAATTACAGTAAAAAAATTAGAAGTTTGGAGGAGAGAGACCAGAAACCAAACCAAAGTAATATTTTTGGAATATCAGAAGCTGCCTTAAAATCAATAAAAAACTGAAGAAAATTTTCTTAACAGAAAGAGTTATGAAAATAGAAACCTCAAAGATCTTATATTCTAAGGAAATTCAATGAACATGGCCACTTTGTAGTCACATTTTTTAAAATAATTTTTTTAAAATCAAGAAAAAATCCTACAACCTTCTAACCGCATAGATGTAGATTACTTCCAGAGAAACAAAATCAATGTCTCAGGTTTATCATCTGCAACAGTGGAAATGTAAAACAACAGAAAAATGTCTGGAGAATTTATAAGAAAAAGTGGCCACAACACAAGATTCCTTTATTTTGACAAGTACTCTTTCATGATTGAAGCACAGAAAATCAGTCTGAAAGGACTATAAGATATTCCTATTACCTTTTCTTGGGGACAAACATTTTTTTAACAGTACTGTCAACAAATAGAGGAAACCAAATTATTAAGCCAAGAGAAGAAAATGTGATGCATAAAATGATTAGTATTCACTTTTCCATTAAAACATTATCGATTATCAGATAGTCACACATATATTTTTGCCAAAATGTGTGTTTCTTAATAGCATGAAAATGGAAAGAATCTAAATGTCATATTGATGGATGTAGGATGACCAAATACCTGAAAGTAACTTGTTTCTCTCCCTGTTGCTAGGATACAAAGGAAAGAATTGTATGTAAATCAGAAGGTAATGAAATACAACCCTCTCTTTGTGCCAAGTTCTGTTTTTGGTGGTCAAGAATATCCTGTTGAAGCAATGAAGTATGAAAACCAGCTTCAACCTGTTGGATGGACCTGCGCAGAAGCAGCCCCTTGCTGTCCTCACTTCAACTTACTTAATTAACATAGCAAAATTCCCACCCAGGGATGGAGTTATCCACCCCTTTCTTGATCATGCAATGTATGTTCAAGCATGATTTCCTGAACATACTAATTACACAACTATATAGCCAGCTATGTGTATTCATCCATATGCATAAAAACTAATGCATAATCAAAGCAAATGCTAAGTAGTAACTTGGGAATTTAAGCAAAAGTAAAATTACAACACAGGGAGTCAGGTCTGAATCATTTTAAACTGGCATTGGCTCCTTATCTCTGCAGACATAATAAATGTGAGTTTACCTAACTCTCATGTTGAAGTTTTCTTCATGCCATCTCTGGTTATCCATAAAAGCCCTGCCTTGAGGCCTAACAATATTAGGGAAATATTCATATGGGAAGAATTCAATAGTTGTAAAATATTATGTTTATGAAAAGATTCTAATGACGTGTCAATATGCATATGATAAAATTATAGGAAAATATAAATATACAGGATCTAAACATGTGCAAGCAGCTTATTTCAACCATGGAAAGAAAGAGAAGCAGGTAAGATGGAAAGACATTATGGCTCTGTGACACAATAGAGCAACAGCAGCACCAGGGCAGATGGATGAAAGGAAGTAAGGAAAGGAAGGAGAGATCAGACAAGGGCAAGCAGGGTGAGAATTAAGGGCAAGAATTTGGTATATTCCTTTTAAAATGATGGAAATACTTCCAAAGACTTTATGCAAAGACAGTACTCAAAGTCAGATATGATGTTTTAAACTATGCTATGGGATGCAATGTGAAGCATCAGTGGTGGAGGTATGGAGGAAATGAGAGGCAATTAGTTACAAAACCAAATGAGAGTTTATGGTGGCTAATAAAGAAAGGAGACAGTTGAAATGAAGAGTTCTTTGAAAGGACTTGTTGAATTACAGAGGGATAATTGAGAGTTCTCTGATGGAAGTCAGTGATATTTGCTGAGATTAAGAACACCTGAAGATAAGCAAGTCGAGGGGCAAGTTGACTCTGGCATGGAAATGTTGTACTAATCCAGAATTACTCAGGAGAGGAGATCCAAGATTGGAGTTCTGGGCATGTGGCAGTTTGATATAATTTATGATTTTCAAAAAAGAGGTATTGAATATGCTTGCAAACTGGTCTGTTCCTCTGAGTATAATACACTTTGATTGATTTAAATTCAAAGGCTTTATGTTTACTTGACTAAATCAAGATTAGGGCATGGTCAGGGTTGAGTCTCTACCCCCTTGATGGGTTATATAAACAGACATTCACTCAAGGAGAAAACAGGAGAAGAGACATAGAGGACTAGAGAGACCTCCATAGACATGGAAGAGGAGAGAACTTGTCAGCTTTGATTCTGTGGCCCCTGAAAGAGAGATGATCCATTTGATACTTTACAGATGACCTTGTGAAGACACCACTGCAGCTGAGCCCAGAAAGAAATGAGTCCTCCAGCCTACAGCTGAGATCAGAAGGAGAAGGACCCGTGAAGCCTTAAGAGGAAAGAGAAAGACTAAACCCTCACAGATATTGGCATCCATTTTGCTTCAGCACGTAACAACAGACATTTGACAAGAAAGTACCTCCTATGGTACCTTGAGTTGGACTCTTTAGGACCTTGTAACTGTAAGGTTCTACCCCAAATAAATACCCTTTGTAAAAGCCAGCAGACTTCTGGTACTTTACATCAGCACCCCTTTGGCTGTCTAATACAGAGGGAAATCTAGGATAAGTATCAAATGTGAAGGGACCAAAGCAAAGGACATAACCCAAGAGTTCAGATCCTGTGAGACAATCAAACAAATGCAGCTTTGGGGCTTAAGCTCTCGGTGGGAGGTTGTACACCTATTATATAACACCTCTCTTTAAGAGATGTTGTTGTGATTGTTGTGCGGACTTCTGCTACTGCTGGAGTATAGCCGGCGGATCACTGCCGGGGGTTGGGCCTATGCCACGGCCTGACCGGGGCGGCAACGGGCGGCTCAAGGCTTGGAGGGGACGCGCGGTCAGATGGAAGAAACCACGGAGACAAGGTCTATGCGCAAGTCTAATTTATTGGGGAAGTACACTTAGTTATATATGGTTGGGTAGAGGGAGGGGTTGAAGCTAGGGCGGGCTGGCTAGGGGTGATAATGGATAGGCGGGACTGGGCAGGCGGCTATGAGGTAAGCAGTGGCTAAGGAAGAAGGCAGATTATATGTTGGCAACGTGGGCGGGACTGGTGGGAAGGACAGCAACGGCTGGAAGAAGAAGATAACAAAGGCTGGGGGAAGGGGTGGAGGGAGGCAACAACAAGATGTCACTAAAATGATAGCATAGGAACATAGCAATAAAATTAAATAGTTTTAGGAAAATCATCAGTATAGAAATGTCAACAAATTTCTGAGAAATATAAATAGGGGGCTGGTGACTGATAAAACAGGGAAAAGAAAGCAAAGCCTTCACTTTGATTACTTATTAAGAGGGACACAGAGGAAGAAGAAACCAATCAATAGGAGCCTGCAGCAGTTTGGAATTTGGAAATGCATAGTACAGTAAGGAGAGAAGTAAGAAGGTCCAGAAAGAGGTATTAATTTAAAATCTGTGTAGGGGAAAAATGCTTGGCTCTTCATCCCCATCCCCAAATACTGGATACCCAGAAGCTTGGCAAAACAAACAAAGAAAACAAAATCAGAGATTCTTCTCTTAAAAGTCTGAATAAGTACCTTGAAGTGAATCATGACAGTGGAAGAGAAAACTGGAATCCCAAAGGGATATCATCCTTAATTTTATATCTAGGAGTTTCAAGTGAGATCTACTACTTCTCATCACAGAGCTTGGAATCAGCTTTTCTCCTGCACACACTTAAATATAAATAGGGAAATGGGTAACATTGGTGCCTACAACATCGTGGTGGTTATTGTCCAAAGTTGATCCCAACAGTACTTTTCTTCCTTTCTCTTTTCTTCAAGAAGTAGAGTCTAGTTTCCCTTCCCCTTGAATTTGTGCTGGCTTTAATGACTGCTTGACCAACAGAAGCTACAGAAGTGACGTTTCAGATTTCAAGGCCAGATTGTTTTGAGGACAATCAAGCTAGTCGTATTGAGGGTTTGTATGGAAAGGGAGTTTTGGCCATCCCAAGCTGTTCCAGCCATTCCAGCTGAGGAAACAGACATATGAATGAAGAAACCATGTTGCACATCAATCTCATGATTGCTAAAATCAATCCCATGATTTAGTTTGCTACAGGATGCCAAAAAATCGGCTGGCTTTTAGAATAGGAATTTCTTAGGGTAAGAGCTTACAGTTCTGAGACAGAAAATTTCCAAATGAAGGCATCATCAGAGATGCTTTCTCACTGAACTGCATTTGAGTGCTATCAGGTACATGGCATTGTGAACTAAAGATGCTTTCCTCAGAGCTCAGCTGTGGGTGATCAAGCACATGACAGGGCATAATGACAGCCCACTTGTTTCTCCCCTCTCCTCCACGTCTGTCTCTTTCAGCTTTGAGTGTTTTGTGGTCTGGCTTTTGGGGAGCCTCTTTCCCTGTCTGAAGCCTCTGTGTTCCACTGATTACAGCCTCCGGCCTCCAGGACCTCTCTTCTGTTTCTTGAGGCATTTTTTCCTGTGTCTGTCCCCTTCTACTCCTTTGTTTATAAAGGACTCCAGTAAGAGCATTAAGACCCACCTTGAATGAGATGGATCAAGTCTCAAGTTAAGCCAATGATAACTGGGGTGGGGGAGATTTTACAATTGTCATCAATCCAGCATTCTCATTGGAATAAAAAGGGAGTGCAATATTACTCAACAAGAAGAATGTTTCATTTGTAGAATTGCATAAATTTAGAAATTAAAACATAACTAACTAATAGTAATTCATCTTGTGGGTTCAAAGCTATAAATCTTAATTTCATGGGAACTAGATCTAAAAATTTACCATTAACAAGTCAGTAAAAAATCTGCTGTGAGTTTGTAAATGGAGAGCCATCATCTTTGTGACCCTAAGTTTTTCTCACTTAGTCCAGGCATCATGATCGCTGCAGAAATATCCTCTCCTCAACCTTATTTTATACCTGCAACATGCCACTATGCCAGTAGACAGAAATAGAATTCCTTGCCTAGCCCTATGAGATGCTTTGTCATTTTAATTTTAAAATGTGAGATATAATAAGTGGAAATATAAGCAGTTATATCAAAGTTTCTGAGGCCTACTCTATATGTTCTTCAATGCCCTTCTATTTTCACATAGACAAGCTATTTTACTGCCAATAGAAAATCATCTAATAACTTAAGTTGTAGAAACATGCAATCTAGAAATTTCTCTTCATTTCTAGATTAATCTACACATTTGACAGCAGTTTAAACAAGAAAGAAAATTTTTGTACACATTCCTTTCAACATTTGGGTTACACTTCCTGAATTAATTGGAAAATGTGTAGGTGAATAAATGCGAGACAGTTTCTTACAATTACACATTAAGCGCTCTTCACCAAGTCACTTATGCCTCATCTGCCATGTGACTCACTCCATGTAAGTTCTGAAGACTCTTATTGACCACTAAGCACAATGGTGTGTCTGTGTAATTAAGTATCCTTCTCATCTAAGGCATTTTAACTACAGAAAAACCACTGGTGGCATACTCTTAGAAAGTTATGCTTAGCCCCATTCAATTCAGACAATGTCTATTTCTTTTGCATGCGATGTGAGATATTTCCTGAAAACCAAATATATTAAGTCAATTGTATACACTTTCACTTTAATAGGATATAAGTCACATACAATAAAACCCATCCTTTTAAAGTATACAATCCAGTGAGTTTTAGTATATTCATAGAGTTGTGCAGCCATTACTGTGTCATTTTAGAACATTTTCATCATCCCCCAAAGAAAGCCCATACCTATTAGCAATCATTCCCCACATCCTCTTCCTCATGGTCCTTGGCAATGACCAATTCACATTCTGTCTTTTTAGGATTTGCCTCTTCTGGGCTTTCATATCAATGAAATGCTTTCAAGGTTCATCTAAACCACAGCTTGTCTCAGTACTTCACTCTTTTTTATGGCGTAGTACTCCAATTTAGGTGTATACCATAGTCTTTTTCTCCAGTCGTCAGCTGGTGGACATTTGGGTTGTTTCCACTTTTTGACAACTATAAATAATACTTCTTTGAACATTCAGAGACAGGTTTTTGTGTGGACAATTGCAGAACTTTTCATACTTAGCCTAGGTTATAGTCACATTGTAATTACTCATGGTAATGAGGCACTTGAGCACAGTGATGAGGCTCTAGGCCCAGGGCAGACTGTCTAAGTTCAAATTCTGACTAACCCACATATTGACTGAGTGAACTTGGGCTAGTTATGTAAACTCACTGTGCTTCCGTTTCCTCATCTTTAAATAGTAATAATAACAACAGAATAATAAAATACTAATAATACTTATCTCTACAGATGTGATGAGAATTAAATGAAATTGACTTAGGGTCACAAAACAATAAAATAACTTAAAAATATTTTGAACACAAAAGATATGCTATGCAAGGTCATTTTAAAAAATTATTTTCTGTTATACGTTTTAATAAGCACAATTGCATGATTGATGACATAGAGATGTGTTAAAACTTTTCTGTTTTCAGGATAAAAAGGTTTTAAAATATGTAATGTGAAAAAAATTCACACATTTCAATGTCAATATGCTGGTTATGATATTATACTATCATATTGCAAAATGTTGCCATTGGGAAAAATTGGGCAAAGTATACATGAGATCTCTCTTTATTATTTCTTATAACTGCGTGTGAATCTAAAATTATCTCAACAAAAATTTCAGTTAAAAATATGTTTTTAAAAATCCTACTTGCCAAAGGATCCTACTTACAATAGGCCCATACCCACAGGAACCGATTAACTTCGAGAACATACTTTTCTGGGGTCCATACAGGTTCAAACCAGCACACCCAGTAAATGCTTTATTTGACCTAATTGTATCTGACTGAGCCCAGATTATCCATAGGATCATGTGCACTAATAAGGTTTTCCTTTAAGCCATTTCATTTTGATCTGATTTTTCAAGCAGCAATAGATAACTAAAAAAAACACAGAAGAGAAAGATTGAAATAAACAAACAGAAGAAAATATGATCCCCCAAAATCAGAGAGTTTGGGGAACAAAAGAGAAGTTAAAGACAACAGCTCTGCTTATTATCCTCAAAAAGATTAGAAAATATATTGCACCCCTAAAACAGTAAGGAACAGTAAAACATAAAGTTTTTAGGAATTAAAAATATGATTGCCAAAATTAAAAATTCAATAAAAATTTCAAAGATTAGGAAAAGTAAGTTTCTCAAAAAAATAATAAAAATAAAGAAATCATAAAACAAGAAAAAATAACCATACACATCATTCCTAAGGCCCAAACATACAGAACTTACAAGAGCTGAAGGACATGAAACTTCACATTACAAGAGTCCATCAAGTACTGTTTCAATGTTTTTAGGAAAATATAAAAAAATACGTATTTAGTAATCACTGTAAAATTTTTAGACACCAAGGATAAAAAGATCCTAAGTTTCAAAAAGAACCTGCAGGCTACCTAAAAAAGAAATAAGATTTGTATCAGCTTTCTCATGAGCAAGATTATACACGTAAGCACAAAAAAAGAGAAGCAATGTCTCCCAAAATCTCTTGAATTCTACTCTGAAGGCATATTTCATAGATTCTAATACACCATTGATTTTTAAGAAGCTTTTTATTTTACATGCCAATAGAAAACACAAAATAAAAACACTGATAAATGTAATTTTATAGTGCCTTTGTTTTAAAAGATGCATCTTGATTTCACATGTTAAAATGTAAACAAAAAATAAAACTTGAAATCATTTGATAAAATTTGATGCTGAACATTTATCTCTGCCAACCCCTTTAATAGCCTTTCTACTGCACTCTAAAGTTTGAAAACCATTGTTTTAGAAAGAATAAAAACAAAAGTTTATAAGCAGATTTCTGAGCTGCATGATTTACCCTTTAATTTAGTTATGGTAAATACATGAGGAATTCTAAAAAGTTGTCTTGCATTCCTGTCTGCTTTTACTATTAAACACACATGGCCTTACTAATGTTAATGTATTTGTTGTTGAGAGGATTAAAGGTGTTGCATAGTAGGATGGTGGATTCTGGTGTCTGAGGTCATATTAAATGTGGATTTGATATGGCAGCTTTATACCCAGACAAACTAACATTTACCTTTGAAAGTAAGAATAGAGACATGAAAGGACTTTAAAAGTTGACCTCCTTCTCAAGCAATTTCTTGGTAAAATATATGTGAATGCACTCCAGAAAAGCCAAGAAAGAGGATGTGGAATCCAGAATATTATGTCCAACAAGGAGAGAAGTGAAAAGAATCCCAGAAATACAGTCGTCGTGGAAAAGGACTTGAGAGCAGTTTGTGTACATTTAGCAGCCATCTGGGATCTTGAAAGAGATCTGCAGCAAGAAAAGGGAGTTCACAAAGGAACACATGATATTATAAATATTTAATAAACAAGCAGGCAAACAAAGCTATTTTAAAGGCAAATAGTTTAAGAAAGAAAACGGACAAAAGTGAGTGGAGATAAATAGTAAAATAAACATTAACTAAATAAGAAAAGAAACAAATCCATTTGTTGATTCTTTAGAAAATATTTACACAGTTAGTTGACATTTAGAATCTGCATATATACAAATCAAGAAAGGTGGTTATAGATGAGGATGTCATGGTACCAATTTTGACAGTGAAAAAAATAAAACTAGAAAGGATGCAAGTTAGAAGGTGGAAGCAGGCAGAGGGTGAGAGGAAAGGGACATTAATATTCTTATCATACAGTTGGGGAGTCAAGATATACATTTATATTTGATTAATAATAAATGAAGTTGCAAATATATTCATGAAGTGGCAAAGAAAACCAATAGACAAATTGAAAATTGGGAGGAGATGAAAGAAGTGGAGAGGTGATGTAAAGGAGCTAGATCAGCATCTATTATAGCCAAAAAAAAAAACAACCTAAAATTCATAAACCAAGAAAAAACAATGTAAATATAAAGTAGCTTTGCACCTTTGAGGGATAGACCTAGAAGTATGTAGGACTAGAGTAGGGAAGAGTTGCATTTTTTATATCTTCTTTTTTAACCCATGCACATATCTTACTATGAGAAAAAAAATTTAATTAAACTCACCCAGTTGAGGTCATTCAGGCTTCTTGGGTCATGGGTAGGGGACAAATCTGGGGTGGGAAATAAGGATGGGAAGGTCTGAACAGCTGACTGCTGCTCCTGCATGAAGATCAAGGACAAGGGGGTATGATATCAAGATCATTATCCTTCTGCTAAGTGGGTGAGAGGTGGGAAGATACAGACAGAAAAAAGGACAGAGACAGGGAAACTAAAATGAAAGAGATTAGTGACTTGCTTCAAGTATATAAGGCTTTAGGTACCTTGGTACCCCATGACTCTCATTTAAGGAGCAATGGAGAGAGAAATTGCAGGAGCATTAAGGAAGATCAGAGTGAGGGAGATGATCTCAAGAAATTCACAGTAGCTGTAGTTTTTGTCATCCCCCCATGGGTATCTAAGAGCTCTCTCCACAGTCCAGTGTTTCAGTGTCTAAGCATGGTGAGGACAGGCTTTTGCTAGGTTCTGTAACTGAACAACCACGGGCAGAGAGTGGCAGTTCACATATGTGATATTAGCGTTCAGCAAAGCTAATGCCACCACCCAGTCTACTGAAACCAGATCATGGTTCTGTCCATAGCAGCTACTTCTTCAATACCTTTTTAGTTCCTCTGCCTCCTTCTTGGGGGAAGAATGAGGTGACCAATCACCTAGTTTGCCTGGACCTGGAAACTGCTTTAGAATGGTTAAGTCCTGAGTCTTCAGAAACTCTTCAGTTCCAGGCACACCAGAATGGTTGGTGCCCTTAGAAGAAACTCCAGGAAACCCATTCCATGAGAAATAATGTCACATGGCAAAATGTTGTGTCTTAGAAAGTGCATTTTGTTCCTGGTGGTTTTATTTGATCTTCACAAGCCTATGCAGTAGATAAGTCATAGTTTATGTTCAACCCATTTTGTATGTGTGCTCATTGAGTACAGAGAGATTAATCATCTGTATACAACATATATTCAGAAATTAGTTGATATTGCATTTATATCTCTTGACTCCAGATCCTGGACTCTGTCCCATATAAAGTTGCTGCATTGAAATATCCTCCCTAATTAATAATCAGACAATAATTAGGTAATGTCATCAATAGATGCTATAATCCTCACATTAGATGTAAGGTCAGTAGATGTCATTATTATCTCATGGTAGAAACATTAAGCAGACTCAGAGAAATTAACTCACTGAGAACACACAGTGAGTAAGACATAGAGTCAGCACTGGACTCCAGATTCTTCCAATATTATGCCCTCACTACTCAGACAAAGTTTTTGTGATTTCTTAATCTTCTGAAATTATTAATATGGTTTTCCAAGAATTCCAACCTAGTTTTTCAATTTTATTTCCCACCTCTCACAGATGTGCTCCCTAAGTGGAAATGCTTTCTGATTCTAAAATATGTCTACTGTCTTCCTGTATCCAGGTTTTTGTCCTGACTTTTCTCCTTCTAGAATATATTCATTCAGGGACTCATTGTAGGGTAGAGGAAAATTAAATCATTACTTCTGCAATTAGAAAGGTCTGGGCTTGCATCCCAAAAGTGCTCCCTATTAGCAACAGTAATTTTGGTAAATGTCACAAACATTTCTGAGCCTTCATTTCCTCATCTCTAAGTTGGAGACAATAATGTGGAATTATGGTGGGTAGTTTAAGAATTAGTGAGTAAGTATGGGTAAATCATCTTACACCTTACATAGCACCCAACCTATGCACTCTACTTCCAGGCTACAGGGAAAACAGAGATAAGGGAGAAATTCATACCATGTGTCCTTTGGGAATGGTTGACTATTTCAAGGAAAACTGTACATTCTATGGAAAGATCTGTATTTTTTAATTTAGATGTGTGCTTGGTGAAAAGTATGCCTTGACTCTGGTGGGCAGCTCTACATTTCTCAGACAGTTAATTATGAGGCGGCGTGAATCCTGGTCTACAGTTAGGAATGGTTGCCTTTTCATTTTGTAGAGAGTCCTGCATTCTGTATGCAGTACATTTGAGGCCACCTGTGTGTTTTGTGGAGGGTTGTGAAGGAGTCATGCATTTCATGGACAGCAGCGCATTTGATGGCAGCGATCCATTTTATGAACTGTTGTCCATTTTGAACCCTTCTGGAAAGATGAGTCCTAATATCATTCTGGTTTGTCTTCTGAATTCAGTTCTTATTCTCTTTCAGTCTAAGGCCAGAGCCGTAATATTTAAATGTGAACTTGAGCTGAGAAATCCCACTAAAATTTTTCTGCTAGTCCCTTTTGTGTTCTGCCTAAATACCGTATATGTGGGCATGTGTGCATATCATCTTTCTTTAGAGAACATGGAAATTAAAGTGTTTAAAGATCCATTTTTAACATCTCATTTTGGTTTAATTTAGTTTCCCCTATTTTCTACTAATTCCCTTTCAGCAGAGATGTCATTGATTGAAGGTTTTTTTTTAAAGTTGCAAAAGAGAAGATAGTCATTTGATCCAAATTGAACTATTAAAAAAAAGTAAAATCAGATCTCTATATTGTAGGAGGCAAGCATGTAAGTGCTGAGGCTAAAACTGAAACTCTTTTCTTTTTCTTCTAGGGCACAAAACTAGGCTATATTCCCTGGTCTTCACCTGAACTGGCTGTGGCCACGTGGCTGAGTGCCAGCCCAGGCTAGATTAATTGTGCACTAGCTCAATTAATCTTCACAATTCTCCTCTGAAATCTATATCATTTTCATTTTGACAATGAAAAATCTAACTCCCAGACTCCCAAGTTAAATAATTTACAAAGATCCCAAAATCAGTGCCTGGGAGAGCAGGGAATTGATCTCAATATCAACAAACCATTTTATTGTCTGCACAGAAAATAAAAAGAATTTACTGATAATTTACTAAATATAATTGAAGAATTTATCAATATTGTAAAAACAATGCCCTTATATATCACAAAATAATGAACTAGAAAAACCATTACATATTAATAGCAATACAAATTATAAATTATCTAGAAAATTAATCTAACATAGTACATGCAAATTATGGAGAACAATATGAAAATTATATAAAATAAACAAGGAATTTGATTTTGGGGCAAGCTAAGCCCAAGGCACATGCTTTTCACCATACATTGTGGCTTACAATAGAAAGCAAAACCCTGAAACAGACACAGAAATGGAGAGAAGATTGAGAAACAAGTAGAAACATGGTTTCTATGAGGTTACACAATTTTGATGTTCAGATTATAGGCCAGTTTTTGAAAGTCTCAAACCTCCAGCTCTCAGGCCCAAAGAGAAGTGAAAACAGAGTTCAGGACACATTTACATAACGCTTCTTTGTTGTTGTTTTATAGACTGGAAGAGCCTTTTTTAGAATGCAAGAAGCAAGCAGAAAGCAAGTAAGGAGTTCATAAAGATGAGATGTATTATTCTGGGCTCTACTGGGAAACAAAGCAGACAGGAGTTATCTGTAAATATTATGAATCATGCAAACATGGGGATTCACAAGTCTAAATTCCATTGGGCAGACTGAAAGCCAGGAGTTATTTTGAATTCCTCAATGAGTTTCCAAGTAGAAGCTGGCTGATTGAAGTAGAGATGGGAATTCTCCCTCTGACTGCTGACATTACTTTTCCTTTTAATGCCTTCAATTGATTGGATGTGATATCTCTCATTGCTGAAGGCAATGTCCTCAGTTGATTGTAGATAAATTGGAATCAACTCACTGATGATTTAAGTCCATGAAATGTCCTGACAGTACCATTTTGCTAGTGCTTGCTTGACCAAACAACTGGGCACTGTTACCTGAATAAATTGACACATGAGCCTAACCATTACATTCCACCACTTGTCAACTTGGCAGGTATACACATCACTTTAAACCATACTTAATCTCTAAATAAAAACAATAACAGGCATTTTTTTTCCCCACATAACAACACTCCATATTCCTGCATACAACTGGAAATGGACTGCACTCCAGAATAGGGTAATTGGGTAATATTTACTCTTAAACTTGATGCCCTATAACTTAAATACTATACATGAAACTAATACACTTATGTCACATGATAAGGGGATAAGATAGAGAAATTAACAAAGATATGTGTTTATGTACGTATACAAACATACTCCTAACAAAACAAACAAGAAATATGCATGACCATTACAGGTTTATCTGGCACTGACTCAGCAGATTCTAGGGTTTCAGTGTTTCCCTGCCATCATTATCAACACATATGTCACCAACCCAATTTTCAGGATTCCATTCCTTTCCAGTCAATGCCCTCACATTAATAGTAGCACTCTACAAGTTTGCCATTTTAGTTTCCATTGTAACTCTGCAACTCACATAATGAGATTCTGGGTCTGGTTTTCAAAGATCTCAAGTCTGTGGCTGCTTGAAATGAGTTTCTTTCAGAGCACACATAAAAACTTTCACATTATTCAGTGCTTAACTTAAAAATTTGAATCCTTCTGCGCATCTCTTTCTTTCATAACTGTATCCTGAGTATTCAGTAACAAGCAGCCAACATCACTGTACCTTTTAAATCCACAAAACTTAAGATGTCAAAAACAGTCTCATCCAGAGCCTTGCCTCTTATAAGCATGGAAGTAGCCATATCCACAGGTGATATTTTGCATATATCTCTGTTGCCAACTCATGTATTGGACTATCAGTGGCCTCTTGATTATTGGAAACAAAATCATTAGTGCCTTTGAATCTAATCAGAGTAGAAAACCAATTGCAAATACCCTAGAACCAATTCAGAAATCCTACTTTAAAGATTCTGTTTCTCAAGAACTACTCATGGTAACAAACTATATTAGCTGGGATTCTTTATACCTGAAAGGAGATATCTGTAAATAGTATGAGCTTTATACAATTGTGTCATGCAACTGTGGGGACGCATGAGTTCAAATTTTGTAGGGCAGGCTGCAAGCCAGGAACTTTGATGAAGGTCCTCAATGAGTTCTCCAGTAGAAGCTGTCTGTCTGAAGTAGAGATGGGAATTCTCTCTCTGACTGTTGAAGTCACTTCTCCTTTTAAGGCCTTCACCTGATTAGATATGACATCTCTCATTGCTGAAGGTATATCTTCAGCTGATTGTAGATGTAATCAGCCATAGATGCAATCAAATCAATGATTACTTAAGTTCACAAAATGTCCTCACAGTATAATTTGGCTAGGGCTTGCTTGACCGAACAACTGGGCACCATTACCTGGCTAAGTTTACACATGTGCCTAACCATCATGTGAGACTTGCCACCTCGTATGAGGATGGATCACTAAGCCTGTCAATCATTCATAGCCATGGTTCTTGCAAATCAGTACAAGGGACAGGCTCAAGGCCCAATTTCCTCCAAACCTGCAGCACAGAGTGGAGGCCTCTAACTCCCACAACCACACTCTGTCCTTATTGAAGATGCTTATCCTAGAGAAATGGGTTCATTTCTCTGCATAAAACATGAAGAGAGACTCAGTCTGAGAAAACATACAGAGGTGAGTTGAGATTGTAGAGAGAGTATCAGACTAAGGGTTGGGGTCCTGTGACCATTCCTTCTTCTGAAAACAAACAAGAAGTTCCTCTGAATCCATTGTGGCATCTGTGAAGGTCTCTTCCAGCTCAGCTCCAATGTGTCTATACTCCATATGAAAAGTGAAAAGGATCTTTCAGGTATGAATGCATGGGCTCTTCTTGAGGTCTGTAGGGCCCAAACATGAAGCACTTTGGTTTAGGAGCATTTCAGTCGAAAGCATTCAGAACACTCAGCTGCAGAAAATTTGGCTTCCCTCTCTAGAGTCTTCATTAAAGCCAAGGACTCTGAGGAACTTGTTACAATATCCTGCCGTGGTCACAGTGACATGCTCACACCCACAAAGATAAACTTTATCTGTGAATTCCTTGGACTTTACCCTGATTTCCAAGAGTGAAATACATGTGGCACCATGGACCGCGTGATAGTCCTAGAGGCAGAAAGCCTGGGGTTTATTCCCTGGTTCTGCCCTTCACTGGCTTGTCACCACAATTTCTCAAATTTTCAAAAGGAAATCATTCTTCTTATCACTAACAATTGCCAAGAAATTGTGAGACGCTGTGTGTAAAAAGACACTGTCACAAACTGCACACTCTAATACTTAGACTATTTGCTCAGGTTTTCTATTATCAATTCTGAATCCCTCACCTGTCTGTGCCCCGTTTATTCATGCGAATAAATGAAGTTAATATTATCTACCTAATAGTGTATAACATGGAAATAAAGTCAAATCATTCTATATAAACCTTAAAGGGCTGAGAAATGGGCATCATTGCCTTAGTTTACCAGGTCTGCTGTGACAAATATCACAAAGTGGTTGCTTACCACTCATTTATTGTCTCATGATTTTGGAGTCTAGAAGTCCAAAATCAAGGTGATAGTGTCCTGGGAACAGTCTGAACATTAGTTATTTGCTCCCTAGGACTGGCAGAGACTGCAGACTGGGCAGTAACCTTAACCTATGGCCTAGCTGGTCAATGGCTTTTACCACCAAAGCCATTTGGAAGACTCAATAGGAAACAGTCCCACAAAAGGAAAGCTCCTCACCTTCAGCTCCCCTTAAATAAAAAAGACTGCTTCTTCAAGTGCAGGTTACTGTCTGCTAAGATCTGTGACGGAGGACTACTGTCTGCCCCTCTCTGGTAGCTATGCCCAGCTTGAGGACCTGTAAGTAATAAATCCTTCAATCTGCTCATTGTGACTGGGTCATTGAAGCCCTGCTTGTGATCTGATCCTGTGGGGCCAGCGAACATTCCCCCAGGGGACCCCTTGGTAGCTTAGCTTGGAGGCCTCCACTCTTTGGAGCCTAAGTGAACTAATAACTAACCTTTCAACTCTCCACAGACAGAGGAAGACAATGACTAAGGCATGTTTCCTCCCTGAATCTGTAATGTTCTGCTGCTGGCTCGTTGCAGTCAGCCAGGTTCCTTTGCTTTCCACCTCTGCCTCACGTCACATGATGATCTCGCTCTTCTAGTGTCTGCTCTTCTGGTTTCCACTGAAGCTTCTTCCTGTGACTTTCCAGCATCCAATTGCATCTGTTTATAAAGGCCCTGGTCATGAGGATCAAGGCCACCCTGATACAGCTGGACCACACTTACACAGAATCTTAGCAGATTCTATATACTTATGAGTCCATGCCTTAACTGATCATACGTCTTCCAAGGTCCTAGTTATAAATGGGTTCACACTCACAAGAACACAGTTTGAGAATAAGAACAAGTCTTTGGTCAGGGTACATACTCAGCCTTCCACAATAATTGTTGTTAGATTTAACCAGAAAGTTTAAAAAATAATAATCCTCCCCATATAACGTAGTCATCTTCTGGACCTTTATAAAATAGATATGAGAAAGCAAAGCTGCCCCACCCCCCAACTCGAACATTAAAATTAAGAGATTGAGGCATAGAGATGCCTTGAAAACCTGTAAGAGGAAATTCTGGTGTTTTCCAATTTTTTAGTGAAATACAGCAAGGTCAGCTTTTAAAAAATTAAAACTTTTCCTCTGGCTCTTTCATAATGAAGAAATTGTAATGAAACCTGCCTAAATTACTTTTTAATTGGCAAAGCAATAAATCAGTGAAAATGTATTCTTTCTGTATTACAGGATGACTCTATTGGATCTGAAAATAAATTACTTTGTGTGACATTGTTCTGTCTTTTTTATTGGCATTTTTTTTTTTCAAAAATTTATAAAGGTAGAAACACTAAAGCTGAAGAAAACCATAAAGACACATGATTCCTGAAGTAGTAAGAGTTTGCCCTTTGGATCAGATGAGAAAACCCCTGTACTTTAATTCAACCCAGTATAGAAACATTTCAGAAATTTGTTTTTAAATATCCTAAGGAGATTATTATAAGGTCAAATGGTATTTGGTGATAGCTAAGTGCTTTAAAAGGCCAATCAAGGATTATAGACAAGTTTTGATCTTTCTCTGGATCGAGGCACAAAAATGACAAAGGCAAGGTGATGGCAAAATCATTCCTAACATTTGTATAGCACTTTATATATGACAACTCTCCTTCACATTCATTATCTAGTCCAATTTTTCTAACAACTTGGGAAGGTAAACAGGAAAAATATCTCTGTTCCCTTTTTAGAGAAATGGAAACTGAGGAGGCATAGAGAATTTTAAGGTCTTGCCCAAATATATACAGCCTAGAAAGTAGCAGAATCCAGACAGAAATTAAGTTCTGACTCCAAAGTCCAAAAGGAAAAGCCATTACTGAGTTTATAGACCATTCCAAAAGAGAATATGATAACATCAACCTTAAAATCACACTAAGAATGAAATTGTACCACGATTATCAAAATGCCAGGATGAAATATTAAGGAAGAACCATGTGTTTGGTCCAGCATAAGACATTCCATGAATAACTTACTTGGGAACCAAAAACAGAATCAGAGTTATTACAACACAGCAAAGCAAGCTGGCTATAAATGCTGTCTTAGCATTTAATCTCATGTGCTTTGGGCACATTACTTAAATCTTCTGTGATAAAATAAGGATAATGATTCCTGCCTCATCTGAAAGCCAGGGCAACAATATATACCCCATGAAGTTACTGTGAGGATTATACGAGATAATGTGTGCATTGTACTTACAATAAGGATTTCTGACATCATACATAAAGGATCATTCACACAAAATAAGCCTAGATGGTCCATGTTTTCTCCACAGCACATGGCTTGTAAAGTCCTTGGCTTGGCCTTCAGGTTCTGCTTCCCGATGTATTCAAGTGACAGAATGACATCTGCCTCTATACAAGTGAAAGGACTATAGACTTTAGTGCTTAGGACACCTTACTGGGAAAAGGGGGAATCCAATTGGAAAGGTCAGTTGGTGCTCCATCTTGGAGATTTTCAGTGCCTGATCATGAATTTAGACTCTTCCCTGCAGGCAGAAGTGAGCCACTGAAGTTTCTGAAGTAAAGACGGTATTATCTGAGGTATAGTTCAAGAAGATTCATGAGCTGTTCACGGGCAGAAATAGAGGAACCTGTTAAAAAGTCATTAAATCCCTGACCCCAAGGAAGAGAAGGAGAAGTCAACCGTAAACATACAGCTACAACTCAGGGGCAACTAGTGATAACAGACGGAAAATTGTACTCAAATCAGCACTCACTTTTTAATTTTATTTTTTTGTCTTTAAATTTGTTTGTTTGTAGTTCTGCCCATCAGACAAGGTTCTATACATTGTCTGCAGCTTTGAGCAAGTTTGTAGTTGTTTTTAAATATTGATCTTCAATATTTGCTCTTGTATTTTGCAGGTGATTAAAATCCTATCTGATTTTCCTTGGACTGTGATATCAATACTATATCAACACCCCTCTCTGATAATGTACTTGCCTCTTTCACTGACCTTGTCTTTCTTTTGTGCTTCAAACACATTCATGATAAACTCAATCTTCCCTAACCCCTGACTCTCTGCCTTTCATGCTCTAACCATGCCCTTATCCATTTTCTCTACTCTTTCAGTTCAAGACCTGTCTTTTTATACCCTCTTTGGCTTTCTCACTACTCCTTGATTTCTTTTCTCTCCTCTGTATTCATGCTGACCTTTTTTTCCTTCAGTATTTATTGCTTGATGGCATTCATCACCTCTGGATATAGAATCATTTATCCAGTATGCCTCCTCTCCTCCCTGTTGAAGTTCACTCAGTTTTACCTTTATTTCCCTGATTCTACCCTGCTGCAATCTGACTTTCCATTATTATTCTTATCAGCAGTCTGTTACTTATAGAGTGGAGAAATAAGATAAGGCTCCCACTAATATAGATGGGGCACAGACTAGGTAACTGGGAATAAGAAATGTAAAAGGGAAAACAGGGCTACAAAAAGCAGAGCTAGAGGAGCATTGCTGATTGTTGGATGATCCGGGGTAGAAAAGTGAGATTGCAGCAGAGGTAGTTATCTTCCAGGAGAGAGGAAAATAAATCATGATTATTTATCTGCTCTTTGCTGGGTACTATGTTAAAGCCTTTTGAATGCATTCTCTCATTTAATTTTCACTCTAGGCTATGAGGTACTATTGGAGGAGAAGAAACTGAGGCTTAGAGAGAGTGACTTATTTTCCAAGGTAACTCAGACAGTATTGAGCAGAGCTTGCACACAAATCCAAAGAGTATAAGGATGTAAACACCCATAGAAGGCCATTTAGCTATTTGGCTATATTTCGAGAGAGTTATGTTTATATCCTTTAACCCAGTATTCCTAGGTCTAAGAGTGAATCATAAAGAAATAGTCTGAGATCCAGACAAAACTTTAGGCACAAACTGCCCATGGGTTGCTATTTGCAAGAATGAAAAAGCTGTCCCCAACTCCATGTGTAATAATAGAGAGATGGTAAAGTAAATAATAGCATATCTGCACAGACAAATTTTGTGAAAATACTAAATAACATTTTATGTGTTTGTAGTAAAATCTTAAAATCTTCAAGTAAAAGTATTAAGAGTATAAAAATTAGACATATATATTTCAACTGGAAAAATAAAATATACAAATAAAGAAATTAATGTTTTCACTCATTTTAAAGTAATACATGCTCATCCCAGGAACTTGGAAAAGATATCAAAGTGAAAAAGGTAGAAGAAAAATGACAGCTTGAGACCTTCTATTATATCTCTTTAATCCTCAAACATGAGGTAAACAATGATTTTATGCACAGTTTTCTGATTTTAAAATGACACATTTTCAACTTAAGCATTTTGGAAAACACAAAAGAGAAAGAAAAAGAAAATAAAATCTCTGATAATTTTGCTACCCATAGGTAACTACCATTAATTTTTTAGAGTATTTCTTTTAACTTTTCATCACATTACTTTCCATGGTCAAAACAGGTTCCCTATACTGATAATTTAGCAAAGGCAAAACAAAAGCAAAAAAACCCTCAACCTAATATTAGTCAAAGGAGCCTGGTGCTCTGAAAACACTTGTGCTTAAGTCATACATGGTGGTCAATATTTTATTACAATTGCCAATGGGTTCATCAATTCATCCACTAGACTATCAAGTTCTCCATGCAGGCATCACACGTGTTGTGTCCATAGATATAATGCTAAAGTCTAGGATATGTGGTGTATGGTAGAGTCTCAAAGCACACAGTACATCAGTGAATGATAGAGAAGAATTTGCTCCTGTATGGTTTATTTATATCAGATTAAAATATGACTCAGTTAATTCAACTGTGTTTTATAGTTGCTTGGTAACTCATGTTTGTTGTTTCAGCTTCTTCACTTCTCTGTCCCTCACTCTCCTGGGAGTTGTATAACACTGTCCTGGTCTGCTGACCCCCAAAGCAGGCCCCTCGGGCAGTTTTGGCTCTTTGTTGTTTTAGTGAGAGCATTAAGCTCTGCCTGGTAGTCCACTGCCATCTTTATAACATTGTTAATTAAGATTTGTCTAAATTTGTTTTGTCTCAGCCAAATCTTCAATTTTTAAGAAATGAAAAGAATATCATTTTGCATATTACTTCAAAATAATTTCAAACTTTTCTATTGTTTGAAAATATGAATTACAACTCAGATGGTATAGCATTCTTTGGTTACTTATATTTCTCCTCAAATTCTGAGGTCTTGTTCTTTTGTCTTCTGCCATTTAATGATACAGAGAAATCTCAGAATCAATTTATTTGTCCATCAACTGCTATTTATTGCCTCCTGAATATTTGTAGGAATTCTTTTGCTTTCACATTCTAACTTATATATCTCCCAGAATATGCCCAGATGTATAGCATTTAATTCATTTTTATGAACCCTTTTGAGCATACATTTAGTTCCTTGCAAATATAGATGATTAATTTTTTCTTCTCTTCTAGTTGATTTTGCATTTTCCCAAAATAACACAATTTTAGGTTATATTTCAATGATCAGTTCTCCGTACTTAAAGTGTTCTCTTTTGTTAATTTTCTTTACTTATAAGTTTTTAAAAACCTTTTCATATCTTACCTATCATTCTTTTAATTTCATCTTATTGCATTTTTTTCTTATAACTTTGAGTTCTTTCATAGAAAGACTTCTTATATAAATCTGCTTAATAGATTTCTAAAACTAATAAAATACCTAAAAACACAACTTTAAATCCTATCATAAAAATATTTCAGAGGCCAAGTATTCATGAATCTTAATGAAAATATTCCCTTTACATTTTTCTGTAGTAGGTTCCTTGACCCCTAAGTCATTATTCTAATCACTGTAAATTTTATCTTTTATTACAGTTGTCCATTTGTTTAAAGATTTTATTTTACCATTTTTGTAGGAAGAATATCTACCCAGATGTATCATTTTCCAAAATACAACCTGTGTGTCTTGCCCTGGGTTCCACTTTATACTTTGTTGGATGCCAATCATTTCCTTCTCAGATCAAGAACAAGTTATCTTCTCATCACATAGTATAGTGAGCCAGAACAAAAGGATTTGCACCAGAATATATTCCTGAATAAAAAATAATATTTTCTTCCCCTGCTACTTAGGATGAAATATACCATGGCCAGCCATGTAAAAAAACCCTATCCCAGTTTCTCAAATTATTGTTTGTGGTGCTGGATTTTCTGAATAAGGAGACACCAATTGGAAAATAAGGAACGGAACCACAGAAAAGTACATTAGCCCAGTTTTCTGATGGGAAGAAAACAACAGATCATGCCTTTGAGAACTAGAAAAGGGTGGCAGAGGTCTTTCTAACTATTATATGGGGAGGGAGATTGAGGGAGTGCTATATAACATTTTTTCTTCCTGATTTCTGAACCAATTTAAGATAGACATAGATCTAAGGCAAACTGAGATTAAAATTTCACTTTTTAAATAATAGAATTGGTGAATAATGTGTATTTAAGACTTCAGGCAAGTAAGTTTGTTATTATTTTACCCTGAATTAGACAGACCTACCTGTTCCCAGGCAGGGCAAGAAAACTTCAAGATTCCATCTGTGGTGCTTCCTTAATAGACCGTGGGCTGACAGAAGAAGAGAGCAAGTGCTCCCCACCAGGAAGAATAAATGAGGGATGTGGAAGGAGTTATATTCTAAAGAGGTTTCCTACCAGAAACAAGGTTGGGGATGTGTTCTTACCCTCACGGGGGAATGTACTCTGTCTTTGCAACTAACATCACAGAAGTGTATGGAGAACCAATTGCACATTTCAGTTTGGTTTAATAGGAAAAGTAGTTGATGAAATTTCCTCTCAGATCCTGGACTGGGGATGGTGATACTTTCAGCTCAAAAGCGTGGACTATGGGAGAGTGTGGGCTATGATGTGGACCAATGACCATGAGGTGCAGCGGTGCTCAGAGATGTATTCACCAAATACAATGAATGTCTCATGATGATGGAGGAGGTTGTTGTTATGGGGGGAAGAGTGGGGTGAGGGGGGTGGGGGATATATGGGGACCTCATATTTTTTTAATCTAACATTAAAAAAATAAAGACAAAAAAACTTTAAAAATTTTTAAAATTTAAAAAAATAAAAAAATAAAAATAAAAAGCATTGTGGTAGGCAGATGCCCTATCCACTGGGCCAAGTCCACTTCTATCCATGGTTCAAACCCCAGGCTTCTTTGACCCGTGTGGAGCTGGCCCATGTGTAGTGCTGATGCGCGCAAGGAGTGCCGTGCCACACAGGGGTGTCCCCCACGTAGGGAAACCCCATGCACAAGGAGTGCGTGCCATAAGGAGAGCCGCCCAGCATGAACGCGTGAAAGAAAGTGCAGCCTGCCCAAGAATGGTGCCGCACACACGGAGAGGTGACACAACAAGATGACGCAACAAAAAGAAACACAGATTCCCAGTGCCACTGATAAGGATAGAAGAGGTCACAGAAGAACACACAGCAAATGGACACAGAAAGCAGACAACTTGGGTGGGCGGGGAGGTGGGAAGGGGAGAGAAAAATAAAAAAATAAAAATCTTAAAAAAACGCATTGTGAAGGACATGAATAGATATATACACACCAATGTTCATGGCGGAATTACTCACTATTGCCAAAAGTTGGAAGCAATCCCTGTGTCCATCAACAGATGAATGGATAAGCAAATTTTATATACACACAATGTGTATATACTCTGCTGTAAGAAGAGTATCACAGCAATATTAACACTTGGGACAACATGGATAAATCTTGAAGACCTTATGTTGAGTGAAGTAAGTCAGTCACTAAAGGACAAATATTACATGACCTCACTAATATGACTTAAGCATATTGAGCAGTCTCACAGAACTAGAGTCTGGAATATAGGCTATCAGGAGACAGAAAGGGCATAGAGGGTGGTGAGCCAATGCTCAATGTGTTCTTTTAGAAAATATGGCAGGGGAGGGTTACTGGTGCAGAGTGTCAGGGGTAGGAGATATGGAGGATAGGGTGCAACTGGAGCATGCTTCTATATAATATGAAAGTCTTCCTCTTGTCATAGGGTGTTATTGTAATGGGTGGATACCCATACAATAAACAAGAAAATGTTGAATTCCCAACCTGGGGAATCCTGTTATGTTCTCAATTAGAGAGGCAAAAATCTCTTGAGAACATAAGCAGTGCCTAATAAGAGAAAACAGACCAATAGAAACAGCCCTTCATATTATTTCAAGTAACTATAAATCTTATCCTTCAAAAATTGAAACTAAGTGGCTACTACAGGTTCTGAGGGGAGAGGAAGGAAAGAATAGAATTGATGGACCATAGGGCATTTTCAGGGCATTGGAATTGTTCTGCATGATCTTGCAATGATAGATACAGGCCATTTTAAACTTTGTCAAAACCCATAAAAGTGTACAATGCAAAATGTAAATCATAATGTAAAACATTGTCCATGGTTAGTAGCAATGCTTCAATATTTGTACATATACCATACACATGTAAAATATTACTAATAAGGGAGAGTAGAAGATGGGGAGGAGGTTAGGTATATGGGAATCCCCTATATTTTCTAGTGACTTTTCTGTAACCTAGAGTTTTTTTGAAGAGAAAGTGAAAAAAATAAGATACGAGGGGAACATATGGAAGAAATTATCACTGTACATAAAAGATAACAGGTCTTTGGTGATAAAAATAATAATAATTTTCTTAATTTTTTAAAAATTTATTTTTTATTTTTGCATTTTATTATTATTTTTATTTGGGTTTTTTGGCTTTATTTTTTTTAATAATACAAATGTTGTATTGATTCATATTTGATTCCCATCTCCTGACCATCATTTATTTCATTTTATTTATTTTTGTCTTTATTTTTTTTTTAATGTTCCGTTCAAAAAATATGAGGTCCCCATATCCCCCCACTCCCCTCACCCCACTCCTCCCCACATAACAACAACCCCCTCCATCATCATGAGACATTCATTGCATTTGGTGAATAGATCTCTGAGCACCCCTGCACCTCATGGTCAATGGTCCACATCATAGCCCACACTCTCCCACAGTTCACCCAGTGGGTTTGAGCTTTATTTTGGGGGAGGTTTTGGATCACAGAAGGGTCACAAGTCTGGCAGGAGTGGATCACTGGTACGGGTGTCAGTGATGGGGAGATGTGTGCAGAGGGGTGCACCTGGGACATGCCTCTATGGCATATGGATATTTTCAAGTAGTCATGGGGTGTTCTCTCTGTGGGTAGAGACCCACACCATAGCCAAAATAATATTGAATTTCCATGCTGGAAAGTCCTGCTATATTTTCTAACACAGTGGCAAGAATCCATAAAGTACATGAGCAGTGTCTAGCAGAGGACAGACCATTATGCCAGGCCCTGGATGTTTTTCTGTTTTGTTTTATTTTGTTTTGTTTTGTTTTGTTGAGGTACTGGGGCTGGGGATTGAATCCCAGGCCTCATATGTGGGTAGCTGGCACTCAACCACTTAGCCACATCAGTTCCCCTGAATTGTTGTTTTTTGTTTATTTGCCAGTGGTTTTTGTTTGTTTGTTTGTTTGTTTTTGCTTTTAGGAGGCCTGGGGAACTGAACCTGGGACCTCCCAAGTGGGAAGCAGGCTCTCAACCACTTGAGCTACATCCGGTCCCCAGGTCCTTGATATTGATGATTGTAATTATGGACCTTTTCTTGTGAAATTGAAACTTAGCCTAATATTATATAATGCCTAAGAGTTACCACTTGAAAGCCACCTTGTTGCTCAAATGTGGCCTCTTCCTAAGCCAAACTCAGTACATAAACACACTATCTTTCCCCAGTGTGAAACATGACACCTGGGGATGAGACTTCCAGGCACCAAGGGATTATTACCAAGTACCAGCTAGTGATGCATTTGGGAAAAGACCTTGCCCAAAAGGAGGAAATGGTAAATACAAATGAGTTTTTAGAGATAAGAGATTTCAAAGTAAATTGGGAGGTCATTCCAGAGATTACACTTATGCATGTCTCAACAAGTTCTCATTGGCTGCCTCAGTAAATAGTGCCTCAAACAGTGGGACTCCTGAGGGCTTTAGAGACAGTCAGACACTATAAGCAGGGCAGACAAGCTCAGGAATTTGGCATTCTGTCCGTGGGCCTTACTTTGGAATATAAGCTCACCAATGTAACAGAGTTAGACTCATTTATTATTTCAATACATATGGCCCTTCTGCCCCTTGTATTTGAACCTATAATTAGCACTGCACTTGTTAAATATATGTTCCAGAGACTTAAATTTTCAGTATGTTAATACGCCAGTTGAGCCCTGTATCTCATCATAGTTGCAACATCTACCCTCCAGTTTATGGGTCTTGCCCAGGACCACTAAGAAAAGGATGATGATGAACAATGCCCAACCCCAAAAACAGAGTATCTAAAACTACAAGCAAGACAATTCCATCCATCTGCCCCATGAGATCTAAGACCCCTCTTAATGGGAATCAGAGTGGGCATCACCATCCCCAAATTCTCAAGATTGGGGAATGAACAAACAAACTTGAGGGGGGAATGCAACTATGGACTAAATTAGACACATTATTATTCTAGCAATGGAAACACTTGTGCCATTAATAAATAATGAAAGGGGCAGAAGAGTCATGTGTATGGAAATTATAAATGAGTCTAGCTCTGTTGCATTGGTGAGCCTATATTCCTAAGTAAGGCCCACAAACAGGGTGCCAAATTCCTTAGTTTGTCTGTCTTAACACAACTGGTTGCAGGTTCTTGAATGCCCTTTTTAGGGCTTAAAAAAAGTCAGGGGAAGAAATGAAAAATTTTCTGTCACTTCCTACTAAGTGATTCAGGTAATGAGAACTGGGTTGCAATGGTAGGCCTGTAGCTCAAGAGGAGGTTTTAGAGTTACAGTTCCTGGTTTTACCAATTTAAAAGTAATAATGAAAATATGGAAAATAAGTGAGATGGTCCAATGAGGAGTAAAGAAAGAGAGAGAATCTGAAAGAGTAAGAAGAAAGAATATAGAAGCATGCCCACTTTTTGGAGAAAGGACAAAGAAATAAAAAAGTAAATTTGGCAAAGATTAAGAAGGAATGATTACAAGTATAGAAAGAGAATCATGAAATATCTGATTATCTTATTTCAATATTATAAATGCCAAAGAAATAAGTTTCAGCAGGAACTCGTCCAAATGGGAAATCACTAGCTTAGGCAACTGAGAAAGTATGAGTAATCTGAAAAAGAGTTTCTGTAGAAAAATGGCACAGAAACCTCATACGAGAATTAAGAATTGTGTGGGGAAGCTGAAACAGTGAGTCTAAACTGCTTTTCCAAGAAGTTCTTTAAAGAAGGAAGGACATTTCCCCCTTCAGAGACAAATGAGTTTATATGGCTAAGAGTCTTCAAAAAGAAATCGGGAGGTCATTAGAAGGGTCACCCTTATCCAAGCCTCAGCAGGACCCCAGAAACAGCCAAAGTAGATACAACCCTAGGTAGTGGTTCTCCTGAAGCCTATGGAGGCCCACAGGGTATGTGGTCATGGCAGATGGGTTTGGAGTTCTGTGCCATGTCAGTGGGCCCTACTTTGGAATTTGTATTCCTGAGAGTGATGGAGCTGGAGTCAGATGTGCTCTTTCTATACTTGCCTCTTCTGCCACTTTTACTGAACCTGTGGTTGGCTCTAGGATGGTATATGCTCAGGAGACTTGAATCTCTGTACTGCCCCTGTGCCAGCTGGGACCTGAGCTTCAGCAGAGTTGCAACTCCTACTCTCAGGTTTGTTGGACTTACCCAAGTCAGCTAACAGGGAGGTGAAGAAGGTCAACTACCATTACCATATCAGGGAACCGAGAGCATCTACAACTGCAAGCAGAAGAATTGCATTCATTATCCATGTGGAATCTAAGCCCCCTCTTGACATACATATGGAGGGGACATCACTATCCCAGGGTCCACAGAATGGAGGAATAAAATAAGGATTAGAGTGGACTTACTGATACTCTACCATAAAACTATTGTGACTAGTAATAGAGGAAATTGTAACATTGATGTGGAGAAAGTGGCCACAGTAGTTGCTGAGGTAAGGGACTGTGACGGCTTGCTCGGTCAGTAGAGGTGGGGTCTGGCTGTGGACGAGGGGTCGGTCCCGCTTGGGACGAGGGGTCGGTCCCACTTGGGACGAGGGGTCAGTCCGGCAGCAGACGAGGGATCGGTCTCACAAGGGGTTGCGCGGTTCGGCTGACGGGGTCGCCCAGCAAATCCAGCGAAGAAGGGGTCACCCGGAGAAGCAGGCGACGAAGGGGTCACCCGGAGAAGCAGGCGACGAACTGGGGACAAGGGAGGCCAGGCCCTTGTCGGGGGCTCTCAGGACTGGAGGGCGCACGGCAGAAGAACTACCGCGGAAACAAGGTAAACACGCAAGTCCACTTTATTGAGGGAGAGGCAACAGTTTTATAGGGGCTGGGGAAGGCTGATTGGTCGAAGCCATGCCCTGTTCTGATTGGTTGCCGGTGAAAGGTCAGTGGGCGGTACTGGACGGGGGAGGGGTGGTGGTTAGGGATTGGCTGTCGCTGTTGCTGGGGGAAGGGGCAGGGTTTAGGGATTGGTGGCTGCTGTTGCTGGGGTGGAGGGCAGACTTGAGTTTCCCGCCCATGCCTGGCTGTTGCTGCTGTCGGGGGAGGGGAAAAGGGCAGACTGGAATTTTCCGCCCTGCGCCTGCGCAGGGAGAAAGAAGAAGAAGGGTGCCGCCCCACAGGCATCGTGTGGCGCCATCCTGGAGGAGGGGTGGCCGCGGAAGCATGGCTGCCGAGAAGGGGAGACCCGAGGGCACTCTGCGCCCATGCCGAGCTCCCTTCAGGGGTGGCGGTGAGTCCGACCAGCCACCCTATTATGGGGGCAGCGGCTTGGCCTGCCGCGGCTGCTCCCCCGCCAGGCCAGCAAACCACACTCAGCCCGAGGGGTGACCGCAAGGGAGAAGGAAGAAAAGGTGTGATGTGGGGGCATTTTTGGAACTTGGAATTGTCCTACATGATATTGCAGGGTCAGATGCTCGACACTATATATCGTGCCATGACCAACTGAATGGACTAGGGGAGAGTGTAAACTACAATGTAAACTATTATTCATGTGGTGCAGCAGTGCTCCAAAATGTGTTCACCAAGGGCGATGAGTGTGCCACAATGATAGGGGAGGTTGTTGGTGTGGGAGAAGTGGGATGGAGAGGTGTGGGGTATATGGGAACCTCTTACGTTTTTTAAAGTAACATTTTCGTGATGTGTGTATCTTCAAAAAATACAATTTACAAAAATTATGGGGGTGAGGGGGTAGGGAGTGGGTTATATGGGAACCTCATTTTTTTTAGTGTAACGTTCTGTGTGATCTATTAATGTCAATAAAAATACACTAAAAAAAAAGAAGAAATGAAATAAGAAAGGAAGAAGTTGCATATTTCAGTTGATGGAAAGAAAGTCCATCAGAATATGTTGAAGCTTGGATTTCTTATCAAATAGCCATTAGTATTTTCTGAATTAGTATCTTCTGATAAAATGTCTTGGTATCTTATTTGAGAAAACACTCAGAAGGTAATGAAAGACCAACTATGTACTCAGTCAAGATAATGAAAAATTGATGCTCTATTTGTAGACTCCATGATTCAGTGGATTTGTTACTCATCAAAACAATTAGATGCAAGGAGTCTGACAAATCCACAAAGGCTAATTTCTTACAGAGACTTGCCTTTTCCTATTTTTTAGAAATTATTTTCAGTTTTGCTCCCAATGCTTTCTGTCATGGTCCAATAAAAAGTCAGTCTCATGTAAGATACTATGAGTTTTCCTGGTCTAGCTTTTGAACCAAATTATTAAGGGCCATGGGAACTGGAATTGTTTTATGGACATTGTCTTTTAGGAAAGAACAAAGAAAATAAATTTGGTTTGGCATAGAGTTAATGATAAGACACAAACAGAAAGAACCATACTGAGGAGCATTACTATTCATCTTTTTTATCTCTTTTTAAATGTGTGTTAGTAACTGTAGCATAGTGAAAGTAGAATTTGGAACTCAGGTAAATAATAATAACAGCTAATATTTATTGAGCATGTATACTGTACCAGATATTTTCAATGCTTTCATCATCACATTCAATTCTTCCAACACCACTATTTTCTCTCATTTTACAGATGAAGTTTAAGCAAAATATTCAAGGCTCAAAGGTAATGAATAGGAGAAATAGGATTCAAAACTATGTCTGTTCAAAACCAAAGCCTCCTTACTCTACCATGCTCTTTCTCCAAAGAGGAAACTGCTTTAAATAAAAAATGATGGGGAAGCAGCTGTGGCTCAATGGACTGGGCTCCCATATACCATATAGGAGGTCCTGGGTTCATGTCCTGGGCCCTCATAGTAAAGGCAAGCTGGCCCATTCCCATAGAGAGCTGATGGCCTGCACCCACAGAGAACTGATGGCCCACTCATGGAGAGCTGGTGAAGCAAGATGATGCAACAAAGGGAGACAAGCAAATACAGAAGAAAGTGCAGCAAATGGACACTGAGAGCAGACAGCAAGCAAGCCACAAGGAGGGAGGGATAAATAATTTTTTTAAAATGGCTTAAAACCATCATTTAAAATGACCTTCTGAAGATGGTGGCTGAGTGAACTTGCCTGATAGTATCTCCTGCAGGGAGGCGGCTGGGCGGCGTTGGAGGCTCTTTGGGACTGGGCTGTTTCAGGATTTTTGCTGGTCGGGAGGTGTCTAGACATCGATTTGGTGGGAAGGTAACAGAGAGGATACGTCTATAAAATATACACAGAGGTCCCAGCTGCGCGCAGAAAGTTCCCTCCTTGGGTGGGCGGAGCCACGGCATCGGGCACTGCTGCGGCCCGAGAAGCCGCCGCAGCCGGTTTTTTTTTTCTTTTTTTTGGAGGTTCTGCAGTACTGGGGAATTCGTGGGCCATGGGCGGCCTATTGGGGGGTTGATAGGACGGGAGGCGCTTGCAGACCGATTTGGGCAGACAGATGGGAGTTTTATGGCAAAGCGGGGGGAATTTTTGATTGGGGACACAAACAATAGTGCTTCCACCTAGAGCCATGCCCCCCCCAAGCCCGGCTGCTGATCTACAGTGGTCTTAAAGTGATAGCAATAAAGAGACGCCACCAGGGTCTGGTAGGGTGGGAGACGTTTGGAAGCTGATTAGGGGAATATTTTGCGAAGCGTGGGAATTTTGGGTTTGGACTCTGTTATTAGCATTTCCAGCTGGAGCCCCTCCCCCGGACCTGGCTATTGATCTGAGTCATTAAATTGGCTGCAGCCTAGAGACGCCCCCAGGTGGCCGTTCTGCGGGATCACAGGGTGGGAGGGGTCCTGAAGTCAATTGGTGATATATCCACACGATAGACCCTAGTGAGTGTGAATTGTAGGGTAGAGAACACAGGATAGAGCTTGTGGATGTGACCTCACCCATAGGGCTGGCACCCAGCTGCAGGGAGCCCTGAAGGCTGTGATGCACTGTGGTGCTCCCGGGCTTCCTGTTAATCGGACTTGAGGTTGCCAGGTCTGAGTCCCCTGGACCCTGGTGGTCCACACCCCAGAGACTCACACCTCTTGAGTCCTCAATATCTCAGACTTTCCATCCCTGAATCCACCATGCCCTGAGATCCATCTGAGGTCCTTGAATGTCCTAGCCCTCAACGTTTGTGTTTATTCTTTTTTGTTTTGTTTTGTTTTGTTTTTAATTCTATTTTTTTAATGTTCTGATTCCTGGCATTGCATTATCCCCTAGTCTTTTCTCCCAGTGTATCCCCCAAAGTCTTTTCTTTTTTTCCTCTCTCTCTTGTCCCCCATCTTCTTCTTCTTCTATTCTATCTTAACTATACAATAGGTGCTGCAGGAAACAGCACACATTTGCTGGGTTTCCTCATCTTCCACTGCCTCATTTCTGTATGAATAGATTTTGGCTATCTACACTATCCCCTTCCCCTACATCTTGATATCCTCCATTGTCTACTATCTCTCCTATATTCCACCTCCCTTTCTTTGATCCACAAAGTGTCTAACTCTTAATTTCTAATACCTTTGTTTTGTTTTCTGTCTGGTATCCACTCTTGAAACTACTACCTTTCTTCTCTCTTTCCCTCTCTCACAAAAACAATAGCTTTTTAGTTCATACCATATTCCTCCCATATTCAGTCATCTACCTCATTATAGGTACTCTACCTACTGCTATAACTCTACACAATTTACACGAATCTAACCTCCATCCTCCCAGATCTCATATTGTTGCTTTGTTAACATATATCACCAATACTACTTTACACTTTTTCCTTGCTTACACAATTGCCTTTCCCTGGCACTAATACTTTCCTTTAAAGTGAACTTAACCAGCAATAAGAAATTAGAATAAGAAGAACAAAGTAACAAAGAGAAGATATAACACTTACGCAAAAACAAGAGCTAATTAATCTCCAAGACTAGACAAAGAAGCTAAGGAACTGATTAAACCGGTCAAGAAAAAATGATGACCAGACAGCAACAAAAATCTACAAACCAAACTAGTAATCAGGAAAACATGGCTGAATCCAATCAACAAACTAAAAATCAGGAAGGGGAGCAGAACTTCACACAAGCAATGAAAGATCTCAGAACATTTATCACCAACAAATTTGATGAAGTAAAGGAAGAGGTTAACAACATGAAGACAACACTTGGAGGGGAAATTGCAGACATAACCAAAAAGATAACAGATACGATGAAAATGAACACCACAGTTCAAGAAATCAAAAATGCACTTGCAGCAAATATCAGCAGACTAGAAGAGGCAGAGCAGAGAATTAGTGATGTGGAAGAGAGTGCATTGGAAATCAAACAGATAGTAGAAGTGGTCGGTAAAAAGGTAGAAAAAATCCAGCTAGGATTTAGGGACCTGAATGATAATGCAAAATGCTCAAACATACGTATTATAGGCATTCCAGAAGGAGAAGAGAAGGGAAAGGGGTCAGAAGGAGTGTTGCAGGAAATAATGGCTGAAAACTTCCCAAATCTACTGAAAGAGACAGATGTACATATCCAAGAAGCACAGCGCACTCCACTGGTCATAAACCCCAACAGGCCCACCCCAAGACATATACTTGTCAAATTATCCAATGCTCAAGACAAAGAGAAAATTCTAAAAGCAGCAAGAGAAAAGAAAACCATCACATACAAGGGAAGCTTCATAAGATTAAATGCTGATTTCTCATCTGAAACAATGGAGGCAAGAAGGCAGTGGTATGATATAGTCAAGGTACTAAAGGAAAAAAATTTCCAAGAATACTCTATCCAGCTAAACTAGCATTCAAAAATGATGGAGAGTTCAAAATATTCACAGATAAACAGAAAGTGAAAGAGTATACCAACAAGAAACCTCCCCTTCAAGAAATTCTAAAGGGAGTTCTGCAGAAAGAAAGGAAAAAAACAGGACAGGCAGAGTTGGAGGAGAGTGTAAGAGCAACAAAAAAGACAAAAATAGAAGGAAAAAAATACAAACAAAATATGACAAACACAAATCCAATCAAAATATGGCTAACACAAATAATTCCTTGAAAGTAATAACACTGAATGTCAATGGATTAAACTCACCTATCAAAAGATTCAGACTGGGACATTGGATAAGGAAATATGACTCATCTATATGCTGCCTACAAGAGACACATCTTAGACCCAGAAACTCATGGAGGTTGAAAGTAAATGGCTGGAAAACAATCATACAAGCAAACAATAACCAAAAAAAGGCAGGAGTAGCTATATTAATATCAGACAAAATAGACTTTAAATGTGAAACAATTGTGAGAGACAAACAAGGATACTAAATTTTAGTGAAAGGGACAATCTGTCAAGAAGATCGAACGATCATAAATATTTATGCTCCTAACAAGGGTACCTCTAAATACGTGAGGCAAATGCTGGAAAAACTAAGTGAAAAAATAGATGCATCTACAATTATAGTGGGGGATTTTAATACACCACTATCAACTCTGGACAGAACATCTCAAAAAGAGAATCACTAAAGAAACAAAACATTTGAACAGTATATTAGAGGAGCTGGATCTAATAGACATATATAGATCATTACACCCAAACACAGCAGGATATACATTTTTTCTCAAGCGCACATGGATCATTCTCCAAGATAGACCATATGCTAGGCCACAAAGAAAGGCTTAATGAATTCAGAAAGATCGAAATCATACAACACAATATCTCTGACCACAGTGGAGTGAAGCTGGAAATTTGCAAGGGCCAAAGGCCTAGATTTCATACCACAATTTGGAAATTAAACAGCACACTCTTAGAGAAACAGTGGGTCAAAGAGGAAATCCCAAAAGAAATCAATGACTACCTTGAAACAAATGATAATGAAAACACAACATACCAAAACACATGGGATGCAGCAAAAGCAGTACTGAGAGGGAAATTTATAGCTGTAAATTCATATATCAAAAAAGAAGAAAGAGCAAAAACTGAAGAACTAACTGCACTTTTGAAGGAATTAGAAAAACAACAACAAAGTAACCCAACAGGAAGAAGGAAGGAAATAACAAAGGTAAGAGCAGAACTAAATGAAATAGAAAATAAGAAAGCGCTTGAAAAGATAAACAAGATCAAGAGCTGGTTTTTTGAGAAGATCAAAAAAATTGACAAACCTTTAGCGAGACTAACAAAGAAAAAAAGAGAGAGGATGCAAATACACAAAATAAGAAATGAGAAAGGTGATATCACCACTGACCCCACAGAAATAAGGACTATCATAAGAGGATACTTTGAAAAACTATATTCCAACAAAAACGACAATTTAGAGGAAATGGACAAATTCCTAGAAACACATAAGCAGCCCATATTGACGAAAGAAGAAATTGATGATCTTAACAAACTAATCACAAGCAAAGAGATAGAATCAGTTATTAAAAATCTCCCAACTAAGAAGAGGTAGAGTCAGGCCCTGCACACTGCTGCAAGTATCTCTGGACATGGCTTCTCAGGAAATGGAGATTGGCTGTCACTGTGGGCCTCAAGAGGAGGGGAAAATGGATGTTGAATGGATGGAACCAAGGTAAATGTGGGGCAAGAGAGGAGTTTCGCGAGAGTACACAAGGATGAATATAAAACATGTAATATTACACCAAAAACATATAGGGGACAACAGACTAATAATGTAAACCATAATGTGAAACATAGGATAACTAAAAAATTTAGAAAACTGTATATCCTAAAGTATGGACCACATTGTAAGCACAGATGTCACCTTGTTTGAAAGCTATTGTTTCGGAGTCTGTACATCAGTTTCAGGAAATATGATATGAATAAGTTAAAAGATTGTTGCTGTGGAAGGGAAAAGGTTTTATGGTGGATCTGTGGGAGTACTTTATATTGTATATATGAATTACTGTGATCTAAGACTCTTGTGAAGAGAAGCTCAATAATTAGAAAAAAAGAAAAGAAAAAGATAGGATGTAGAAATTTTTCCAAATCAATATGTACTCTAGATCTAACCTTTAAACTCATCGCTATATTCCATTTTACTAGTAAGGGAAAGTGACATTATATTGGGATTCACTTTACAGGAAGTTTTGGATCACAGAGTGGTTCAACAATGGCAGTGGAGAAATACTGATATGGGATGTTATTGACAGGCTATATATGGTTGACAGGGAGTTATACAGGGCATATGTCCAGGGTACATGGTAATGTTTATATATACTCATAGTGGAAACAATTAAAAACAACTGCTGGGGGGGTACTGGGTTCCTAGCCAGGGGGGGCTCTGTCGTGGTCCCTAGGGGAGCACTGGCAGTCCCCCAGATGCAACAGTAAGAACCAGGAAGGAATGAGGGTCCAACAGTGGGCTCCTGATACTAATGGCTATGCTTGTGAGCCTATACACCTGCAATAAGAATAAGGTCTAGAGTAGCATTGTGCCTGGGAGTTTCCTCATGACAGCCTTCATGTTACTCAAATGTTGCCACTCTCAAAGCCAAACTCAGCATGTAGATGCAGTGCATTCCCCCCAGCATGGGACATGACACCCGGGGATGAGCCTCCCTGGCACCAAGGGATCACTACCAAATACCAGCTGAAGATGCAACTAGAAAATGACCTTGAATTAAAGGTTCAATGCGGATCAGCAGAATATCTCTGTCTACATATAATAATATGACTTCAAAATGCTGTTTGACCTAATTTAAGGGGGAAATGGAAAGGAGAAATGAGTTTATATGGCTACGAGTCTCTAAAAAAGAGTCAGGAGGTTGTCAGAAGGATTGTCCTTATGCACAACTGAGCAGAGTCTAGAGACAGATAAAGTAGATACAACCCCAGGTATTGGTTCTTTTGAGGGAAAAAGAGACCCGCGGGTTCTATGGTCATGGCAGATGGGGTTCACTGCCATATCAGATGGCCCTTCTTTGGAGCTGTTGTTTCTGCGTCATGGAACTGGACTCAGATGGTATCTCTTTTCACAAGACTTTCATGCTACTTTACTGGAATTGTAGTTGGTGCTGGGGTTTAAGATATATTTAGGGGATTTGAATCTTTGGACTGACAATATGATAGCCAGGCCCTGAGCCTCAACAGACTTCAGCTCCTACACTGATTTATTGGACTTACCTCACTCAGCTAACATGGAGTTGAAGACGGTCAACCACCACACCATGGAGCCTAGAGTGCCTACAACTGAAAGCAGGAGGAGTGCATCAAGTATCCATGTGGAATCTAAGCCCCCACTTGACATAGATGTGCAATGGACACAACCAATCCAAGGTCCACAGAGAAAATGTGGCATTGGTGTGGGAAGGGTGGCCATGGTGGCTGCTGGGTGCAGGGAATGGGAGGAAGAGATGAGATGGGGAGGCGTTTTCGGGACGTGGAGTTGCCCTGGGTGGTGCTTCACGGACAACTACGGGACATTGTAGATCCCCCCAGGGCCCACTGGATGGAATGGGGGAGAGTGTGGGCTATTGTGTGGACCATTGACTATGGGGTGCAGCGATGCTCAGAGATGTACTTACCAGGTGCAGTGGATGTGTCATGATGATGGGAGAGAGTGTTGCTGTGGGGGGAGTGGGGGGTGGGGGCGGTGGGGTTGAATGGGACCTCATATTTTTTTAATGTAATATTTAAAAAAAAAATAAAATAAAATAAAATGGCTTAAAAAAGAATATAAAAAATATTGATGGGTCACTTGGACATTTTTCAGAACAGAGGTAAAGATAGTTTTAGTTGTATTAATAAACTTTCATGCATAATTTTATGAGAAACTACAAGAAGTTTTATTAAAACAAGAGCTTTCATTATAATTTAACACATACCTTGAAATCATTTGGGAAAATACTTTCTCAGCTCCTTGCCAAGGTCCTATTTTTAAAGTGAATATAATGGTGGTCTATTTTTCTTTATTTACTATTATAATTGACAGAGTCTAAGGAATCTTTTATTCATAAATTGAACATTTTCAACAGATTATAGCAAAGACAATATTTTATCATGATTATATTGAAAAATAGGCAGAGGCTTATTTGGTGATGTTTTGGAAATTTAATCATTTTCCCCATAAAATGCATGCTCAGGTGCCAACCCCTGGTCCTGTGGGTGTGAGTCCATTTGTAAATAGGATCTTTGAAGGTGTTATTAGTTAAGATGTGCTCAGACTGAATGAGAATTGGCCTTAATCCAATATGGCTGAATTTCTTATAAGCCAAAGGAATTGAACAGAGAAGAAGTCATGAAAAGCAGTCAGGAGCTGAAAATCAGTGGAACTCAGAAAAGAAAAGAGAGGTAATTGTCATGTGATGGAAAAGCCAGGGAGTCCCAAAACTTCCCTGCCAGCCAGAAGATATCACACTGTCGGAAATAGCAAGCCTTCTAGCCCCGGAATCCCTGAGCCAATAATAAATTTCTGTTGCTAAGCCAACCCATTGTACAATATTTGTATAAGCAGCTAGAAAACTAAACAAGCTGGCTTCCACATATTTGCAATCTTGCTGAGATTGTTTCCTTAGTTGGTCAAAAAGTAATACTCCCTCAGTACTCTATTCTTATTATAATTCTTCTCATGAGTCTGTAGTCTACTGAAGATGTTCAAGCAGGTATCATTCTTCGATTACCCTAGTGCAGACTCCTTGAGTCATCCATGGCAGCATCTGTCTCAAATCCAACCTAAGCCCTTTGGCACCACTGAAATCAAAATTACTGGCACAATGCATGGTCAATGAATAACAGATACTCAATAAACGATTCTTGGAATGAACTCAAGCAACATAATGTTAAAGAAACCCACCACAGTTTTATTGAAATTTTGTTCTTTATTAGTACTCTTTAAATTCATGCTTATAAATATCTAACACTGAAAAAAACCCTCCATTCTTTTCTCCAGCTTTTAGGGAAGAAACAGGATCTAGAAGGACAGACCTCAATAAGGGGCTTCAATTTTCACCCTTGCTTAGCTCCCCCCGCCCCTCCCATGGCCAGAGCTTCCTTTACAAGTTGGTGAATTCAGATTGTGTATACAATATAAGAATTCCTCAACAACAACAAAAAATAGGTGACATGGAAGTTAATCTCTGGTCTACTTGTGAGAAATACTATTTGTTTTCCCCTTTAAATTTATAATTTCCTGTTTTCTCACCATCTATTTCCTTTTATTCTTTCCATTTTCTTTTTTCTTTCTTTCAGTTTTCTCTTCCTTCCTTACCTGTCTTTACTCTATCCTTCTAAGTATAATAATGAAAAATCTGCTACCATTTCTTGAACATCCATTTTATTAATTTTATCTTATTTCCACTATACCTTTGAAATGTGGGAATCCCCCACCTTTGCTCATGAAGGTACATTGCTCAAAAGTTTAAGTATAATAGCTTACTAAAGATCACATAGCTCAGAAGTGCAAAGTCATTCTAACCCTGGGTCATAATCATATTTCTATAGATCTAAAAAGTATAAAAGTGATTTGCTTCACTATGAAGTTGGCTAAATGGTGATCTCTGCCAGTGTGGGCTTTCGGAACTTCCATATGCCTTCAAATAATTATTTTTTTCTTTGTGTGTTTAATAGCACTGGAGCCCACAAACACTGAACATTTCTTTCTGGCTTATTGGTTATGAAAAAGAATAAGAAAGGCTCACAGAAGTTTTCCTTCTTTGGCAAAACTACATCAACATAAACATGCTCACATAGAATTCCCAAGGATGAGGAGTAAAATAATAACAAGAATATTTCTTTGTCTTTACTTCATCATGATTTTTCTGATACCATATATTCATTGGGTGGAACTGTGCTAATTCTGCAAGCTAATTAGCAGATATACTGACCATCAAATTTCCTCCCCAAGTCTCTGGGATAAAGCAGGTTCCCTGTGCCTAATTAATTCAATAGATACTTAAGTGCCATATGATTCTTGTCAAGTTATGTGTAAATGCGTATATAAAAATTCTGATCCCCAATACTCTAAATCATTTCAGTGGTTTTATAATACTCTAAATCTCTGTATTAAATATTACTGTGTTCAAATATTGGACAAAATTATAGTTTGAAATTTGGTTTGTGGTGGTTTATATCTTTCTGTTCAAATTATGGTGAATATATGATGCTAGAAAGAGGGAGCTGCTAAGAAAAGATATCTATATGAGTCTTCAGGCAGCAGATGGTAAGGAAATGGATGTTATAGGAAGGAAAGGTGGTGAGTAAGTTACCTTATGGCAAAACAAGTTGTAGCCCTAGGGAAAGAAGTGATAAACCATAATATAAGATGCATTTGGCAGTTATTGATAATGGCTAGGTATATAAAAAGAGAGAAAAGAACAAAAAGAGAAAACAATGGAAAAAATTGAGCAGGGACTCAGAAAATTGAATGATAACAGTTCCAGATAAGGAAGAGAAAGAAAAAGGGGTAGAAATCATATTTGAGGAAATAGTGGATGAAATTTTCCCAACACTCATGAAAGAAATTAACTTATATGTCCAAGAAGCACAGTGTACCCTATCAGAATAAATCCAAATAGACCTACACCAAAACATATGCTGCTCAGAATGTCAAAGATAGAGAAAATTCTGAGAACAGCAAGAGAGAAACAAACCATCACATATAAAAGTAACCTAATAAGACTTAGTGCAGATTTCTCATCAAAAACCATGGAGGCGAGAAGACAGTGATATGATATAATTAGGATACTGAAAAAGAAAAATAGCCAGCCGAGAATTCCTTATCTGGCAAAATTGTCCTTCACATATGAAGGTGAATTTAAACTATGCACAAACAGAAGCTAGAAGAGTTAATCAAAAAAGAAACTGCCTTTACAGGAATTATTAAAGGAAGGCTTATAGCCCCAAAAGAAAAGACAGGAAAGAGAGGTTAAGAGAGAGTGTAGAAGGCAAGAATAGCAGAAAGGATAATCAAAATAATAAAGAAAACAGATGAAAATAAGATATGATGTAAGAAAAGCAAAGAATAAAATGGTGGAACTAAATTATGCATTTACAGTAATATCACTGAATGCTAATCGATTAAACTCGTCCATCAAAAGACATGGGCTGGTAGATAAAAAAAACATGAGCCATCCCATATGCTGCCTACAGGAGACTATCTTTTTTTTTTTATTGATTTTGTGATAATATTACATTAAAAATATATATGTGAGGTCCCATTCAACCCCACCCCCCCACCCCACCTCTCCCCCCCAACCCCCCCCCAGCAACACTCGTTCCCATCATCATGACACATCCATTGGATTTGGTAAGTACATCTTTGGGCACCTCTGCACCTCATAGTCAATGGTCCACATCATGGCCCATACTCTCCTCCATTCCATCCAGTGGGCCCTGTGACGATTTACAATGTCCAGTGATTGCCTCTGAAGCACCATCCAGGGCAGCTCCATGTCCCAAAGACGCCTCCACCTCTCATCTCTTCCTGCCTTTCCCCATACCCATCAGCCACCATGTCCACTTTCCCAATCCAATGCCACCTCTTCTATGTGGACATTGGATTGGTTGTGTCCATTGCACCTCTATGTCAAGAGGAGGCTCAGATTCCACATGGATGTTGGATGCAATCCTCCCACTTTCAGTTGTAATCACTCTAGGCTCCATGGTGTGGTGGTTGTCCTTCTTCAACTCCATCTTAGCTGAGTGTGATAAGTCCAATAAATCATATTGTAGGTGCTGGAGTCTGTTGAGGCTCAGGACCTGGCTATCACATTGTCAGTCCAGAGATTCAAATCCCCTAAATATATCTTAAACCCCAACATTAACTGCACCTCCATCACCTTAGCATGAAAGTCTTATGAAGGAAGATCCCATCTGAGTCCAGAACCAGGTTTACAAATTGGCTGAAAGTGAAAGGTTGAGGCCAAAAAATACTCCACACAAAGAGTAACCAAAAAAGAAAAAGATAGCTACTAATATTGGACAAAACAGATTTTAAATGTAAAAAAGTTATGAGAGATACAGAAGGCCACCCTGAAGAAATAACAGTCATAAATGTCTATGCATTTAACCAGGGTGCCCCAAAATATATGAGGAAAACTCTGGCAAAACTGAAAAGAGAAATAGACTACTCTCCAATAGTAGCTGGAGATTTCAACACACCACTCATATCATTAGATAGAACTAGACAGAAGATCAACAAGGAAACAGAGAACTTGAGCAATATAATAAATGAGCTAGACGTAACAGATATATATGTATATGTATATATATATACATATATGTACATATATGTGTATATATATATATATATATATATATATATAGAACGTTGTACCCCAAATCAGCAGGTTATATGTCCTTCTTAAGTGCTCATGGATCTTTCTCAAGGATAGACCACATGTTAGGGCACAAGGCAGGTCTCAAAAAATATAAAAAGATTTAAATTATACAAAGTACCTTCTCAGATCATAATGGAATGAAACTGGAAATCAATAATAGATGGGAAAAGGGAAAATTTGCAAATATGTAGAGGCTGAACAACACACTCCTAAACAATCAATGAGTCAAAGAAGAAATTGTAAATAAAATTAGTATATATAGTGAGACAAACGAAAATGAGAAAACAATGTATCAAAACTTATGGGATATAGTGAAGGCAGTGCTGAGAGGGAAATTTATAGTCCTAAACAATTATATTAAAAAAGAAGACAGAGCTAAAATCAAATATCTAACTGAACAACTGGAGAAACTAAAAAATAATCAGCAAACCATTTCCAAAACAAGCAGAAGAAAAGAGAAAGATTAGAGCAGAAATAAATCAAGAATAAAAAATCAATAGAGAAAATCAACAAAACCAAAAGCTGATTCTTTGAGAAGATTAATAAAATTAATTAGCCCTTAGCTGTACTAACAAAGAAAAAAAGAGAGAAGATGCAAATAAATAAAATCAGAAATGAAAGCAGGAAGTTTCAACTGAGGTCCGTGGTTCAAACCCCGGGCCTCCTTGACCCGTGTGGAGCTGGCCATGCGCAGTGCTGATGCACGCAAGGAGTGCCGTGCCACGCAAGGGTGTCCCCCGTGTGGGGGAGCCCCACGCGCAAGGAGTGCACCCGTGAGGAAAGCCGCCCAGCGTGAAAAGAAAGTGCAGCCTGCCCAGGAATGGCGCCGCCCACACTTCCCATGCCACTGACGACAACAGAAGCGCACAAAGAAACAAGACGCAGCAAATAGACACCAAGAACAGACAACCAGGGGAGGGGGGGAAATTAAATAAATAAATAAATCTTTAAAAAACACACACACACACACAGAAATAAAAAGGATCATAAATGGATATTATGAGAAACTATATGCCAACAAACTAGACAACCTAGATGAAATGGACAAATTCTAGAAATGCACAAACAACTTCCACTGATGTTATAAGAAATATAAGAACTCAACAAACCAATCATATTTAAAGAGATTGAATCAGTTGCAAAAAATATCCCAATAAAAAAAGTCTAGGACCAGATGTCTTCACAGGTGTGTACTACCAAACATTTTGAGAAGAATTAATACCAATCCTGTTTAAATGCTTCCAAAAAAAATTGAAGGGGAGGGAAAATTGCCCAACACATTTTATGAGACCAATATCACTCTAATATCAAAGAAAAGAAAATTACAGACCAATCTCTCTATGAACATTGATGTAAAAATTCTCAACAAAGTATTTGTAAATAGAATCTAATAGCATATCAAAAGAATTATACACCACGACCAAGTGGGATTTATTCTTGGTATGCAACATAAGAGAATCAGTTAACGTAATATGCCACATTAACAAATTGAAGGGGGGAAAAACACAATCATCTCAATCAGCACAAAAGTCATTCAACCAAATCCAGCATCCTTTCTTGATAAAAACAATTTGAAAGAGAGGGAATAAAGGAAAATTCCTCAATATGATTAAGGGCACATATGAAAAACCTATAGCAAACATTATACTCCATGGGAAATGTAGAAATTTGTCCCTTTAAGATCAGGAATAAGACAAGGATGCCCACTGTTACCAGTTATGCAACATTGTGATAGAAGTTCTAGCAACAGCAATTAGACAAGAAAAAAATAAAAGACATACAAATATGAAAAGAGGAAGTAAAACTCTCACTATTCACAGATAACATGATCTTATATTTAGAAAATTCTGAACTATCTACAGCAAAGCTAAATGAGCTAATAAATGAGTTCAGCAAAGTGGCAGGATACAAGATCAACATGCAAAAATCAATAATGTTCCTGTACACTAGTATGGAACAGTCTGCAGAGGAAATCAGGGGGAAAATTCAATTTACAATAGTGACAAAAAGATTCAAATACCTAGGAATAAATTTAACCAAGAAAGTACAGGATCTATATTAAGAATACTATAAAACAGTGCTAAAAAACATCAGTGAAGACCCAAACAAATGGAAAGACATTCTGTGTTCATGGATTGGAAGACCAAATATCATGAAGATGATTTATATATTCAATGCAATACCAATCAAAGCTTCAATAGCCTACTTTACAGGAATAGAAAAGACAATTACCTATTTTTTTGGAAGGAAAAGTGCACCCAAATAGCCAAAGACATTCTTAAATAGAAGAGTGATATGGGAGAAATTTCACTGACTGACCTTGAAACATTACAAAATTTCAGTGGTCAAAAGAGCATGGCATTGGCATAAAGATAGACATATCATCCAGTGGAACAGAATTGAGAGACCAGAAATAAATCCTCACCTCTATGGTCAACAGGTTTTCAACAAACCTACCAAGTCCATCTTAGCAAGACAAAACAATCTTTTGAACAAATAGTGCCTGGAGAACTGGATATCTATAACCAAAAGAATGAAAGAGGACACTTACCTCACTCCCTACACAAGAATCAATTCAAAATGGTTCAAAGACCTAACTATATAAGCCAGAATCATAGAACTACTAGAATAAAATGTAGAGAAACATCTTAAAGATCTTGTAGTAGATGGTGGTTTCTTGGACTTTATACCCAAATCACAAGCAACAAAAGAAAAAACAGAAAAATGACACCTCCTCAAATTTAAACACTTTTGTTACTTAAAGGATTTTGTCAAAAGAATGAATAGGCAGCTACTCAATGGGAGAAAATATTTAGAAATCACATACCTGGTAAGGGTTTAATATCCATGTTATATAAAGAGATCATACAACTCAATAATAAAAAGACAATGACCCAATTAAAAAATAGACAAAAGATGTGAATAGACATTTATCCAAAGAAGAAATACAAATGGAGAAAAAACACATGAAAAAATGTTTGACATCATTAGAGATTAGGGAAGTGTATATCAAAACTACAATAAGATATGATTTCACACCTATTAGAATGGCCACTATTAAAAAGACAAAGAACTACAAATGTTGGAGAGGATGTGAAGAGATAGGAACATTCATTAACTGTTGGTGTGGATGTATAATGGTACAGCCATTGCACAGTGGTTGACTAAAGAATGTGAATTCTAAAGAATGTGAATATAGATTTGATACCTGACCGGGCAATACAACTACTGGGTATATACCCAGCAGAACTGAGAGCAGTGACACAAAAATACGTCTTCACACAGGTGTTCACAATTGCCAAAAGATGAAACAACCCAGCTGTCAACTAATGAATGGATAAACCAATGAATTGATTTAAAAAAACTGTGGTATATACACAAAAAGGAATATTATGCAGTTGTAAGAATAAAAGAAGTAATAAAATATATGACAACATGGATGAACCTGGAGGACAATATGTTGAGTGAAGCAAGCCAGACACTAAGGTACAAATACTGTATGACTGTGCTATTATGAACTAAATATATTGTGTAATCTTATGGAGTTAATAAGCTGAATACAGATCACCAGTAAACAGAATGAGTTTAGGGAAAGAAAAGCTGAGGATTGACTAGTGCAGAACTGGCAAAACGGGTGTGTGTTAATCTTTGGAAATGAACAGAAAAAGTGAAAACACAACATATTGTTTGTAACTAGCAGTGCTATTATATCAGTATGACAGTCGTTTAAAGGGAAAGTCTAAGGTCATGTAAATTACTAAATGGAAAGTGAAAAAATGTAGCATGGGACTGTATAGCATAGTAAAACCTCATCTGAAATACACATGGTTGATATTGCATATATAAGATTGTTTTTCTTTGAAACTGTAGAAATGTGTGTTAATGTTACAAGATGTTAATCAGATAAAAAAGAAAACATTATGCTAAGTGAAAGAAACCAGAAACAAAGTACTATACCTTGTATTACTCCATTTATTTAATATGTAAATATAAATTAATTTATAAAGATAGAATTAGATTAGTGGTTCTACAGGGCTCTGGAAGGATGGAGGGATTGAGAGGTGATGCTAAGGGGTATGGAGATTTTCTTTTTGGAGTAATGAAATTGTTCTAAAACTATTTTGATGATGAATGCACAATATTGTGATTATGCTAAGAACCACTGAGTATACATTTCAGATAGATTGTATGGTATGAGAATATTTCTCAATAAAACTGCATTAAAATAAATTTTAAAATATGTGAGAATAGCCAGAAATAGCAGCTGTGTACAGCAGCAGATGCATAGAGAGATTGAGAAGTGATGATTTTTTATTTATTTCTTTGTGTTTTGTTTATTATTATTATTGGAATAATGAAAATACTCTAATAATGATTGAAGTAATGAATGTACAATGTAATTATGCCAAATACCATTGATTGTACACTTTGAATGGATTGTGTGCTTTACCAATATGTATCAATATAATTGATTTGTTTAAAAAATGAATAAAAGAAATATTAGCATTATTTACATGGCACTAGTCATACAGTTGTTACAGAAATAATCAGTTATAAGCATAATAAAATATTTGTTTTGTTCTTCAATGTTGTTAACATACTAGGGAAAATTATATCTTTATTTCAAAATGTTTAAAAATGAAAGTGCATGTTAAATATCTTTTCTGGGAAATGGTGGGTAATGGATTTGTTGAAACCATCTGGAAAGGAAAAGGCAACCAATTAAAAATAGAAACAAAATACATCTAAAATGTTTCCAAAAAAAAAAAAAAAAGAAAGAAAGATTTGGCTGGCTTGCAACCATAAATGAAAGAGAAGAGTCTAGAAATTTGGGACATTGAAAAGCCAACCTCTACTCTTCAAACCACAGCAAATAAAATTGAAAAAGGCTTTGAAAAATAAAGCCAATTAGAACCCAGTTTAGCAATATAGATCAGATTAAGGGTATAGCCTACTCACTCAATCCTGATAGTTCAAGTTACTACTATATTTAGAGGGACAGAGTGAGGTGATGGAAGTGATGGGGGTGAAGAAGAGAAAAGCAGGTTTAAAAACTATGTTTAGAAAAAGAATTTAGGTGTAGGTTCCAGTACATGGAAAGAGCTGGAAGTCAATAGATAAGAAGCCTACCAAGTTATTGAAGGGAAAGTATTTTTTTTTTTTTATAATTTTTTTATTTTTTATTGACTTTGTAATAATATTACATTAAAAATATATATGTGAGGTCCCATTCAACCCCACCCCCCCCCACCCCCCCTCTCCGCCCCCCCAACAACACTCGTTCCCATCATCATGACACATCCATTGGATTTGGTAAGTACATCTTTGGGCACCTCTGCACCTCATATACATTGGTTCACATCATGGCCCATACTCTCCTCTATTCCATCATGTAGGCCCTGTGAGGATTTACAATGTCCGGTGATTACCTCTGAAGCACCATCCAGGGCAGCTCCATGTCCCGAAGACGCCTCCACCTCTCATCTCTTCCTGCCTTTCCCCATACCCTTTGTCCATTATGTCCACTTTTCCCAATCCAATGCCACCTCTTCTATGTGGACACTGGATTGGTTGTGTCCATTGCACCTTTATGTCAAGAGGAGGCTCAGATTCCACCTGGATGCTGGATGCAATCCTCCCATTTTCAGTTGTAATCACTCTAGGCTCCATGGTGTGGTGGTTGTCCTTCTTCACCTCCATCTTAGCTGAGTGTGGTAAGTCCAATAAATCAGATTGTAGGTGCTGGAGTCTGTTGAGGCTCAGGATCTGGCTATCACATTGTCAGTCCAGAGATTCAAATCCCCTAAATATATCTTAAACCCCAACATTAACTGCACCTCCAGCACATTAGCATGAAAGTCTTATGAAGGGAGATCCCATCTGAGTCCAGATTCATCACACATAAACACCATTTCCAAAGAGGGGCCATCTGCCCTGGTAGTTAACCCCATCGGCCATGACCATAACTCCCATGGGTCTCTTTAGCCCTCAAAGGAACCAATATCTGGGGGTTGTATCTGCTTTATCTGTCTCTGACTCTGCTCAGTTGTGCATGAGGGCAAACCTTCTGCCAGCCTCCAGACTCTTTTTTAGAAGGGGAAAGTATTTTTGAAGATAGAGCCATTGACTAGTTGAGATCTGTGACAATTTGAGATTACTTATGAATCCCTAAAAGAGAAAGATTATGTTTGCAAACTAATCTATTCCTTTGGGTGGGATACCCTTTGATTGTATTAAATTCAGTGAAGGGCCTCTGATTAAGTTTAACTGATAAAATTAATTTAGGGCTATATCAACAAGGCATAACTCAGGTTGAGTCCCACCCCCTTGATGGGCCAATATAAAGGGCCATCTCTTAAGAAGATGCAGGAAGAGAGAGTGCTCTGTCATTTTTGATCCTATGGCCCCAGGAAGAGATGAGCCATTTGCCTGAAAGCTTACAGCTGACCTTGGGAAGAGGGAAGAGAGTTGAGACTGATACAGGAAGCCCTGAGAAGTAAACCCTGTGCCAGTCTACTATTGAGATCCAGAAGAATCTGGGCTCATTGGGCCTTAAGAGGAAGAGAAAGCTGAGTAGAGGAAGACCAGGCAGAGATCACAAGCAATATTGCTTCAAAACATGGCAACTGACTTTGGTAAGAAAACAGCCTTGAGATGGACATTTCAGGGTCTTGTAGTTGTAAGCTTTAACCACTAATAAATACCCTTGTCACTATACATACAGGGCAACACCTATTATATCGATGAAAGGCAAAACATCAAAAATTTTTTAAATGAAATTTTTCATTTTCTTAATACCCCAATTTATTTTTAATTTTAGTTTTTTCTAAATTATCATGTATTCTATTTCTAATCTTTAAACCTATCATTACTATTTCATTTTCCTATTAATTGAATTTGGCAACATATTAGGCTTCATTTTTGAAAAAGTTTTGGATCACAGAGGGGTTCAACTATGGCAGGGGAGAAGCCCTGGTGCAGGGTGTCATTGATGGGAGATGCATGGGTGGTAAGGATTTCTTGAGGGCATGTATATAGGGTATATAGATATGTTTGGATCTTTGTTGGGTATTGACATAGTGGGTAGTTTCACACAACAACTAAGGGAATGCTGAGTTCCCATCCTGGGGAGTTCTGTCACATTCCACAATGGAATAGCAACAATCCCCAATTACAAGGGCAAAGACCAATAAAGAAGGAAGGTCCAATGATGGGCCCTTGACACTGACTATGCTTATGACCCTGTGTGCTTGAAATTTCACCTAGGCCTAGAGCTGCAGGGTGCTTAAGAGTTACCTCCTGAGAGCCTCCATGTTGCTCAAATGTGGCCACTCTCTAAGACAAACTCAGCATGTAAATTCATTACCTTCCCCCAAGTGTGGACATGACTCCTGGGGATGAGCCTCCCTGGTGCCGAGGTATTACTACCAATCATCAGCTGGTGATGCAACTAGAAAAAGACCCTGAATAAAAGTGGGAAAGGGTAAAGACAAATGAGTTTATATTTGTTTATATTTATATAAGAGACTTCAAAATGAGTCAGGAGGTCATCAGAGGGTTGCACTTATGCATGTCTCAGCAGTATCTCAGAGTCAGCCAAAGTAGATACAACCCATGATAGTGGTGCTCCTGAGGGCTACAGAGACACCCAGGTCCTATGATCATGGCAGATGGCTCTGGAGTCCAGTGCCTTGCCAGTGGGCCCTACTTTGAAATTTAAGCTCTTGAGTGTTATCGAGTTGGACTCAGATGTGACTTAACTACACATGCCTCTTCTGCTACTTTTATTGAACCAGGGGTTGGAGTTGGGGTTGGTGTATGCTTAGGAGCCTTGACTCTCTGGACTGTCCATGTGCCAGCTGGCCCCTGAGCCTCAGCAGCGCTGCAACACCTACTCTCCAGTTCGTTGGACTTACCCAGGTCAGCTAACAGGGAGGTGAGGATGGTCAACCACCTCACCAGGGAATTGAAAGAGTCAACAACTGCAAGCAGGAGAATCCCATCCATCAACCATGTGGGATCTAAGACCTCTCTCGATTTAGAGGTCAAGTGGACATTACCATCCCAGGGTCCTCAGGATGGAGGAATAAATTATGGATTAGAGTGGACTTACTGGTATTCTACTATAGAAATATTGTGACTCTAGCAATGGAATAAATTGTGTCATTGATGTGAAGACAGTGGCCATGGGAGTTGCTCAGGGCAGGGAAAGGGAAGAAGAGGTGTGATATGGAGGCATTTTGGGGGCTTGGAGTTGTTCTGAATGATATTGCAGGGACAGATGTAGGACATTATATATCCTGCCTTAACCCACTGAATGGACTGGGAGAGAATGTAAACTACAATGGAAACTATAATTCATGCTGGGTAGCAGTGCTACAAAATGTATTCATCAAATGCAATATATGTGCTAAACTGATGAAAGAGGTTGTTGATGTGGAAGGAGTGGGGGATGGGGAGTGGGGTATATGAGAACCTCTTCTATTTTTTAATGTAACATTGTGAGTGATCGATATATCTTTAAAAAAAAGAGGGATAAAAAAAAAGCCAACAGATTTCTGGTATGTTGCATTGGCACCACTTTGGCAGACTGATACAAGACCTGAAGAAACCTTTAGGTTTTCCTTTATCTCTGAAGGGATTCCCAAGCTAATCCATTCTCACTTCCAATGTGTCCACAGGGGCACATGGGTGACCAGAATTACAGACAGTGACAGAGATGAATCACAGAGCACCAAAAAATTCATTTAATTCTTTCTTCATTAAGAATTGTTATTGGGAGGCTGGTGTCCAAGCAGGAACATGTTTCTTTTCTTCCTTATTGAAGTGGGTCCATGGGACCAGTTCTGGTTAACAGAATGTTATCATAAAAGATGTGTGCCACATCTGGTATGAAGTAACCATATACCCTATACATCTTGCAAACAGCCTTTTCCTTTTGGGTTATACATGCTGAAGACGTTGAAATTCCAAGTAGGAAGTAACCTGCATCCCTGAAACATTGCATGGGGAGAAGACCTCCTTTGCCCACTTTGCCATTGACCATTTTGGACTCTGAAGTAAAAGAATAAGCTTGTTGTATTAATCTACTGATACTTGGGATTGTTTTATAATAGCAATAAGTCTATTCTAATATGGTGGGACCAAAGTATTTTTATTTTTGTTATTATATTTTAGGTAAAGGCAATTTCTGGAATCAATTTTATGATATTTAAATGACAAACATTATTACGTATTTAAACCAGTACATTTCGTCTATGAATTTAAGCAAAAATAAAAATAAAACTATTATTTGCCATAAATATCATGATTCCAATCAAGTTCATGAATATATCAATGAAATGAATGAATAAGTCAAAAAACACTTAAAACAAGGCCTTGCTATATACGTTTTCTGGACCTATACATCCAACTGCCAGGAAAAAAGAAATATATCCACTGGGTAATCATATTATGCAATTGAAAATATGTAAAAATTATGGACTTTGGAGACTAACAGATTTAAACTTAAACTATGGTTCCAAAAAATATTAGATTTCTAACTTTAACCAAAGTATTTAACCTCTATTTTGCAATTTTGTCATCTTATATTAGATGTGCATAATATTTACAATGTACAACTGTTGTGGGAATGTAATAATATGTAAAATATCTAGCAGTTCTGTTCTTGTCATTTAATAGGAAGTCAATAATTACTAGCTCTCCTCCTTTTTCTCCTTTCTTTTTGGGCATTATAGGGTGCTGAACAGATAATAGATGGCATTGATTAAGTATGACTTCTCTAGGATGTTAGTAATAGGAGTCATACATCAAAACATTAGGTCTTTGAGTTTTGCAACAATTTGCTGGAGCTGTCTCTACATTAGTCTTAAGATAGTGATTTCAGAACTGTCTTGTATAATAAAGATTGTATTTACTTTGACTTCCATACCATATATTCATTATAAAAGCAAACTGAAAAAAATGTGCTTTTGGAATAATTATATCTTTACAAAATCCTCCAAAGCCCTTTGTGCCCATGTGTTTCTAACTAAAAAGTGAACACTCTATGACCTTTTAGTAACAGCTATATCTGTGTGTGTAGGCATGTGAGAATGTGTATGTGTGTGTGTATACTTGCAAACAATTCCAGAGCTGAAGAAAAACTGAAGGTAAATTTTCAGTATGATGAATTTGGATTCTAATAAACTATCTTTTGCCTCATGCTCTCTTTCTCCAAGAATGTTGGGCTCATTCAGCCTTTATTCCTTTTGTTTTGTTGTCTCCTCTTTTCCTCCCCATTTCCTCTTCTTATGTCATCATACCTTACCCATTCTTCAAAACCCAGCTCAAGTTTTTCCTTTTCTACAAGCCTCTCTACCTTCATTAAAGATCTCTACCTTCATTAACTGACTGTAGCAGTTTGATATTATTAATGAATTCTGAAAAGAAATAGCAGAATGTTTGTAAACTGGTCTTTTCCTCTGGGCATATTAGATTATATTGGATTCAGAGGTTTACTTGATTAAGTAATCAGATAAACCTCTTGTGCCAGTAGGGCACTTAGTCTCCACCCCTTGGTGGGTAGGGACTCACAGATAAAAGACATGGCAAAGGAGAGAGTAGGAGGGTTTTTGATGTTGGGGTTTTTTGCTAAAGCCTTAAACTGGAGCCCCAGGAAGTAGCTCACAGAGGAAAGAGAAGCAAGATCCGAAGAAACCTTTAGGTTTCTTCCTCCCAGGAAGAGAGGAAATCTGAGCCCAGGAAGAAGTAAGCCCTGGGAAGAGAGGAATCCTGAACACAGAGAGAAGCAAGACTCTGGAAGAGAGGAATCCAGGAAGCCTGAACCCTCACAGACATCGGCAGCCATTTTGCTCCAACACTTGAAAATAGACTTTGGTGAGGGAAGTAACTTATGCTTTATGGCCTGGTACCTGTAAGCTCCTACCCTAAATAAATACCCTTTATAAAAACCAATTAATTTCTGGTATTTTGCATCAGAACCCCTTTGGCTGACTAGCACACTGACCCTGGTCCTTCTCATTGCTACTTTAGGGTCCACAGCTGGCCTAAACAGACATGGGGGTTTTGGGATTCTGAGGGCTGAAATACCCAACAGAAAGTTTCAGCCCAGCAGGGGATACTAATAGGAAAGGGTCCAAACCTAACTGCAGGCTGTAGAAGAAAGGTGATCAAAGATACCCAGGTAAGAGCCTACACACACCAGATTTAGAGAGGAACATGTGAATTTAAAACTGGAGTCACAAGAAACCAGACTCTAATGAATGAAGCAAGACAAAGAAAATCTTTTGGTAAGGGTTGGGGTTAAAAAACTTCTGAGCAGGCAAGAGTTTCCCTGATTGTTGTACCAAGACTGTCTTCTCTTTTTATGAGGTTCTGTTCATAGATTAATTAGGATGTCAGTCTATATAGCCTGAAGAATTCTGTCTGGGTAGCTGATGAACAGTGCTCTAGACGTGGCTTCATACATTTATTATCTGTGTTATCTTAGTCATACTGCTGAACTGTTGCTGGGCCTCCATTTAAAAAAGGTACAAGAGGTTAAGTCATATCCATCTCATAGAAGGTTGGGGAATTCACTGTGATAATATATATAGAAATGTTTGCAAACTCAAAGGTACTGAATGAACACTAGAGGATATTATTACCTGTGCTATATAATTGGACACTAAACTAATTGCATGTTCTTTATGAACTACAATATAGAAAGTAAAAACTATTATTTCAACTACATTAAAAACTTTTTGGTGTGAGGAATCTTTATCTTTTGTAACTAAACCATGCTCTAATATATAGGATGAGAGTTCATTACTAATTGACACATGCTTGTTTGATATTTAATAAATAATTATTTTTTTTTCTCCACACAACTTTACAAAACTTACTGTTCCCTTATATCATTACTCACAAGCAGAAATCTTTCTAAGTGATCATTTATAAAAATAATACAGAGTTGCAAGGTAAATGATGTGACCTATCACTGTTAGAAACAATTGAATTCAAATCCTGCCCTTGCCAATCACCAAAATCTTGAGTAAGATTCTTAGCATCTCCCAATCTGTTTCTTAATTTGTACGATAGAGATAAGAATAGTTTGCCCACAGGATTTTCAAATGACCAAATGACTCAAGGTATATAAAGTATGTAGCAATGCTTTGCTTAGTACAAAATAACTGTCCAGTAAATGTTATTACCCCTTTTCTCCCTTGTGCCACTATTGTCCCTTCCTTGAAGGAGGTACTCAAGGATGTTATCACTTGTGGTTATTCAAGGGCTGCTTTTTACTGTGACCATCTCTGGTTTTAAGGATAGAGCAGGTATTTCACAGTCTCTAGCTGAAAAGATTTTCTTTTTAAGTTAAAATATTTTATAAGAACAATAGTCTGGGTTGTCCTTGCTTGATAATGCTCACACCATCAGTCTCTCTGCAGATGAAAGGGCAATCTCTTTTTCATAGCAAGAGGAAGGCTGTTTGATGTCATTTTGAAAAGTTTTAAAGGAGATGGGAGGAAATCTAGAAGTAAAACAACAGAAGTCTGGCTCTTAGGAGCTTAGGATTCGAACAATACTACATTACGGTTCACAGGAAACATCCCCGTTCAAACACATTCCCTTTTCATAATACACCTCCTCAATTTCAGCCCAAACACTGAAAACTGAGCCCGTTAAATCAGAACAAAAACACTTTTGAACACATCTTTGGAAAAATGCAATTTTGGCACAAAGAGATAAGAATCAAGAAGGATGAAAAAATCAAAATGAAATTCAGAATGAGGGAAACAATTCTCAGGTTGTTCATTATCTGTGAAACTTGCCAAGCCTCAATCAAAGGGGAGACCTCACCCATCAGCACATATTGTTCTGTAATGGCCCAGACTTACTCTTTCAAACATTTAAAAGAATCAAGTAATTATAGGGGCCAAGAACCCCGTTTTTTTTTTCAATAAAAAGGGAGGACACGGGCTTGACAAGAATGAAGGCATTTTTCCATTCTCTCTTCTTTTTCAATCCTTCCCTCTTCTCCATGGTCGCTTTTCATGTCCCACTGCATATATAATACCTTCCCTGACATTATGCCCCGCCTTCGAAGCCTGGCAGGAGATAGCTGCACTGTTTAGGGCATTTCAGCATGGTGGTTAGAGCATTGGCTCTGAAAGACAGATTGCCTAGGCTAAAGCCTGGCTCTGTCCCTGGAGAATTGTAAATCTCTGAACAACATTGTCTCAATTCTCTGTGCCTCTGTCTTCTCAATTATAAAGTGGAGCTATTGATGGTATAAATGTATCTAACCTACAAGGGTCAAATGGATTAAGGATTGCAAAGTACTTCAAACAGTGGCAGGACCATGGTAAGATTCCACACTCTATCAGTGACTATGACCATTCCCCAATCATCTGTGACAAACATAGAGCAAACTTTCTAAAATGCAAATCTGTCTTCACCACTTTGTGCTGAAACTCCTTCAATGATTCTCCTCACCTTCAGGGGAGAGTCCAAACTTCTTAGCATGTTCTGGTAGGCAGAACAAAAATCCCTTGCCTCCTTCAAGCTGACTCGCTAGTGGGAGCATAGAAGCAATGGATAATAATAAAGTTTTAAATAAAAAAAGGTTTATTATCAATAGATAAAGGATTTAAAAAATGTGTGCATGTGTGTGAAGCATATTAGATGGTGATAACTGCTATGGAGAATATTAAAATTGGATAGGGAAATTGGGAATTCCAGAGTGAGAGAGGGAAGATAAGTTTTAATTATACATGGAGTGTTGAGAAAGACCTCACTGGAATGATGACAATTGACCTGGGCTGGATGGGAAGAGACCTGAAGTATGGGACTTTTAAGGGAAAGAACATTTCAGACACAGGGCAGAGCTAGAACTCAAAAGAGGGCCTGTGAGGTGTTTCTGAAATACTACAAGCAGTCCAGTGTGGCTGAGGAGATTCAGCCAAAGGTATGTTGTCGGGGAAGGTGAGTGTGGAGTCAAAGAAGATGAGATTAGGGAGCTAGGAGTAAGAACCAGATTTTGTAAGAACTTGTGGGCTATTGTTAGAATTTTTGTTCTTACTTTGCTGAGATGAGAAGACATTTATTGTCATTGGGCAGAGGAGGAGCACAATCTGTCCTCTACTTTAACAGTGTCAGTTTAGCTGCTAGACTATGTATTGATGGTAAGGAGATGAGATCAGAAGCTAGGAAAAGGGGGCAGTATTATCAAATAGTCCTATAAATGCTCAAATAGGTTCAAATATATATATATATATTTGTTTTGGACATCAGAATCTGATATCCATACTGAATAATTTAACATATTTTGCATAACTGAATTAAATTTTTTTCTTTCTTAAAATAATACAGATAATAGGCATTTCTTTCTCAAAGCTTTCTGTAAATCATCTGAAATGCAGCCAACATTTAAAGGTGGATTAAAGTGCTGAGTGCCTCATCTTCTGTTAACATTTGTTTTGTTTAAAACGTGACTACTGGATAGATGAAGGATCAGGATGAGTCAAAGGAAAAATATGGAGCATTTGCAAGGTGCTTGAATGATAAATTACTGAGCAGTACTAAAATGCCAGCATCACCTCTCAGATCTCTTTGCCTTGACGGAGGCAGCATCTCAGGTTCATCACCTCTCCTTTGGGTATTTTGATAGCTGAGTCTGAAATACGAAAATGTACAAGACCGCACTGCCTCTTGAGATAGTCCTTCAGCTGTGAAGATTAGAAAGGAAGTGTCTTTCCACTCCCACCATCTTTATCACTGATGGCAATACGAAAGTAATATAAAGTTCCCTGTATCCTTTTTAAAAAATAGGCATTTAACCATTAAGTTTTCACTGAATATCTATGAGGTGTCAGACATAAGGCCTGACATTGAGATGATAGGAGTTTGAGCTCTGATGCTGCTACTTAAGAGCTATGTGCCCTGGGAAATGTTTCAATCCAGCCTGGCCTTTGTTTGCTTACCTTAAAGCCATTAGAAGAGATATCTGGCAATGTCGCAGAGAAAACTTGAATAGACTCTCCTTCCCTGGTTTCCTCCAAAAAATATATAGAAATTCTGGCGAAAGAGTTTACATATTTTTAAAACACTAAACCAAAATTTAAAATAAAAAGTTTCAAATACTAAAATAATTTTACATATAAACATATATTTATATTCAAGTTCAAAAAAGCTTAATATGCATACAAAGGAAGTGAAAAGAAAAATCAAACTCAAAATGATAAGGATCATCTTATACCATCCAATGAACTGTATGTACCACACAAAAGCCAGAATAGCCTGGGGTCTGGGGTTCTAAAATCCTCACAAGAATAAAAGGTAAGTCCTCTGGTCCATGAAACATTAGAAACAGGAACCTAGACCCTAAATATTATATTATTATTCCTTCCACAAATACAGACATTAAAAAACTGCTCCTATAAGTTTACAGATGCAGTGAAGAATTTATTTTCTATACCTTGGGTGGATAGATTTAAAATTCAGTCACACTTGAGAAATCTAAATCCCTGGCCTGTACCACCCAGGACTATGGGATTTGAATTTACAGTACGTATTTGGTGTTAGAAATTTAAACCAAGAAAATAAGGTAAAAATAGCAAAGGGAATTTGAAACCCATAGGTGTTGTACATTGTATATAGCAAAGAGAACATACTGTGGGTTCACTCATGGGATTCTCATTGAATATGAGATAATTTCACTGATTATGAGCTCATAATCAAATAGTACACTCCTGAGAGGGAAAGAGCAACCAGGGAAAGGGAGAGTCTACAGCCAATAGAGTCAGTGCTCTAAGAGTTACAGATCAGTAAAATACAAATGTTTCAAAATTTTAAGAAGTTCATAAAACCATTTCCTATTATAAGGTTCTGTAGATGCTTCCCTACATTGTTTTCCAAGGTGTTTATGGTCTTGGCTTTTATATTCAGGTCTTTGCTCTATCTTGAGTTGATTTTTGTAGAAGGTGTGAGATGATATTCCTTTTTCATTCTTTTGTATATGGATATTCACTTCTCCAAGCACCGTTTGTTGAAGAGGCCATTCTCTCCCAGTTGAGTGGGCTCGGTGGCCTTGTCAAATATCAGATGACTGTATATTTGAGGATCTATATCAGAACTCTCAATTTGGTTCCATTGGTCAGTGTGTCTATCTTTTGACCAATACCATGCCATTTTCAAAACTGTATCTTTGTAGTATATTTTAAAGTCAGGTAGTGTGATTCCTCCAATTTTACTTTTCTTTTTCAATATGTCTTTTGCTATTCAGGGCCTCTCTCCTTTCCAAATAAATTTCATAGTTAGTTTTTCTAGTTCACTAAACAATGCTGTGTTGATTTTTATTGGGATTTCATTGAATCTGTAGATCAGTTTATAGGATAGACATCTGAATGATATTTAGTCTTCCTATCCATGAACAGGGAATATTCTTCCATTCATTTAAGTCTTCTTTGATTTCCTTGAACAGTGTTATATAGTTTTCTGTGTCTTTTACTATTTCTAGGTATTTGATTTTTTAATTTACTATTGTAAATGGTATTTGTTTCTTGATTTCCTTCTCAGATTGCTCATTATTGGTGTACAGAAATGCTACTGATTTTTGCACATTGATCTTATAACCTTCATGAACTTCACACCCAAAGCATGAGCAGCAAAAGAAAAAATTGATAAATGGGACCTCCTCAAAATTAAAGCCTTTTGCACCTCAAAGGAGTTTGTCAAGAAAGTGAAAAGATAGCCTACCCAATGGGAGAAAATATTTGGTAACCATATATCTGATAGGAGACTAATATCCTGTATACATGAAGAACTCCTATATCTTAAAATAAAAAGACAACCCATTTAAAAAATGGGCAAGAGATTTGAAGAGATGCTTCTCTAAAGAAGAAATACAAATGGCTAAAAAGCACATGAAAAGATGCACAAAATCACTAGCTATTAGGGAAATGCAAGTCAAAACTACAATGAGATAACATTTTATGCCCTAAGATTGGCAGCTATCATTAAAACAGAAGACTACAAGTGTTGGAGAGGATGTGGAGGAATGGGAACTCTCACCCACTGCTGGTGGGAATGCAGAAGGATCCAGACATTCTGGAGGAAAGTTTGGCAGTTTCTCAAAAAACTAGCTATACATTTGCCATATGACTCAGTAATTCCACTGCTGGGTATATATACAGAAGAACTGAAAACAAGCACATGAACCAATATATGCACACCAATGTTCATAGCGGCACGATTCACTACTGACAAAAGTTGAAATCAACCCAAATGCCCATCAACAAATGAATCGATAAACAAAATGTGGTATATACATACAATGGAGTACTACTCAGCTATAAGAAGGAATATAGTACAAAACACATGGGACAACATGGATGAATCTTGAGGACCTTATGTTGAGTGAAGCAAATCAGACATTGAAGGACAAATACTACATGACCTCTCTGATATGAAATAAGCAAACCAATCTGTTTCAGAGAACTAGAGACTAGATGATAGGCTTACAGGAAATTGGGAGGGCAGAGGAAAGTTGTGAGCTGACGCCTATAGGGGTGAAATCTATAATAAAGTAAAGGTAAATATTTGAACAGGGAAAGGATAAGATGGGGGCATAGGGATACAATTGGGTGAGGCTTTGGAGGCTTGAGGGGTCTAGGGTTGGGAGGATGGGTCAGATGGCCCAAGGAATTGGGGGGAGAATGGTGGGAACAGTGGAACATGGGAGATTGTTGGGTATGTGGTTGAAACTATAATGTTGAGAAAACCCTTTAAAAATATGATAAAGAAGGTTTACCTGTTTAAGGTGCTTAAGGGAGGGCATCTGGCACAGGGGCAGGCTTCTAGGGAGTGCATGAGTGCTCATCTTGTCATAGCGTGTTATATCATTGCGTGGAGACCCATAATATGAGTGGGAAGTTCTACCCACATCCTGGGGAGGTCTGACATTCTCAAAGACAGGGAATTGTGTCTCTTGAGAAAATTGGCGGCTCCCAATAGGGGAGGACAGTATCTGTGAATCCGGTCCTTCAAGCAGTGAAGCTTGGTTGTCACTGTGGATCCTGAGGGGAGGGGAGGGGGGAATAGAATAGATGGAAGAAGGGTAACTCGGGGGCAATGAAAGTATTTCACAAGATCATGCAATGATGGATATAGGGCATGTTAAATTTCACCAAAAATGTGTAAAAGTCTATAGGCTAAAATGTAAACCATAATGTAACTAAAATTTTAGAAAATTGTACAGTCTAAAATATAGACCATAATGTAAACCAAAATGGAGCTATGTTTGATAGCCATGTTTCAATTTCTGTACATCAGCTGCAGCAAATATAACATGAACATGTAAAAAGATTATTGCTGGGGAAGGGGGAAAAGGGTTTGATGTTGGATATATGGGAGTCCCCTATATTTTATATGTGACTTTACTGTGATCTAAAATTTTTTGAAGACAAAATTAAAAATTAGAAAAGAAATGATGTAGACACTAAAGAAGAAATGAAAGAAATTGCCTTGCCACTGTACATACAGAACAACATCACCTATTACAGTGACAAAAGGGAAAATGTCAAAAACAAAGTTTTATGATATTTTTCATTTTTAATATCCCAATTTACTTTTACTTTATTTCAGTTTTTCTAAATTAGTATGTATTCTACTTCTAATCTTTAAACCTATCGCTACAATTTCATTTTCCTATTAATTGAATTTGGCAATGTATTAGACTTCATTTTTTAAGAAGTTTTGGACCATAGAGGGGTTCAACTATGACAGGGAAGGAATGTTGATGTGGGGTGTTATTGATGGGGGACACATGGTTAGGAGAGAGTTCTCCAGAGCATATATATAGGGTATATAAAAATGTTTGGATATTTATTGGGTATTTTCATAGGTGTTACAGTTACAAATGACAACTGAGGCAGTGCTGAATTCCTAGCCAGGGGAGCTATGTCACATTCCCCAATGGAACAACAACAATCTCCCCAAGTGCAAGGGCAAAGACCAGTGAAGAAGGATGGCCCAATGATGAGTCCTTGATACTAATGACTATGCTTATGAGCCTGTGTGCCTGAAATTTCAACTAGGCCTAGAGCTGCGGGGTGCCTAAGAGCTACCACCTAAGAGCCTCCATGATGCTCAAATGTGGTCACTCTCTAAGCCAAACTCAGCATGTAAATGCATTACCTTCCCCCCAGCATGGGACATGACTCCTGGGCATGAGCCTCCCTGGTGCTGAGCGATTACTACCAATTATCAACTGGTGATGCAACTAGAAAAAGACCTTGAATGAAAGGGGTAAATTGTAAAGACAAATGACATTACATGACTAAGAGTCTTCAAAAAAGAGTCAGGAGGTCATCAGATGGGTTGCGCTTATGCACATCTCAGCAGGATTTCAGAGACAGCCAAAGTAGATACAACCCTTGGTAATGGTGCTCCTGAGGGATATGGAGACATATGGGTTCTATGGTCATGTCAGATGGCTCTGGAGTTCAGTGCCTTGTCAGTGGGCCCACTTTGGAATTTGTGTTACTTAATGTGATGAAGATGGACTCAGCTGTGACCTTTCTACACATGCCTCTTCTGTCACTTTTACTGAGCCTGTGGGTGGTGCTGGGGTTGGTGTATACCAAGAAGACTTGAATCTCTGGACTGGTCATGTGCCTGTTGGACTCTGAGCCTCAGCAGAGTTGCAACTCCTATGCTCCAGTTCATTGGACTTACCCAGGTCAGCTAACAGGGAGGTGAAGAGGGTCAACCAGCACACCAAGGAACCATAAGTGTCTACAACTCCAAGCAGGAGAGTCACATTGATCAACCATGTGGGATATAAGCCCCCCCCCTCGATATAGAGGTGGAGTGGACATCACCATCCCAGGGTCCACAGGATGGAGGAATAAAATATGGATTAGAGTGGACTTACGATATTCTACTACAGAACTATTGTGACTAGTAATGGAAGAAACTGTAGCATTGGTCTTGAGAAATTGGCCACAGTAGTTGCTGAGGGCAGGGAGAGCAAAGAAGAGGTGTGATGTGGGGGCATTTTTGTGACTTCAAGTTTCCTAAATGATATTGCAGGAACAGATGCTGAACATTATCTATCCTGTCATAACCCACTGAATGTACTGGGGGAGACTGTAAACTATAATATAAATCCATGTGGTGCAGCTGTGTGCTCCAAAATGTATTCACCAAATGCAGTGAATGTGCCACAATGATGAGAGTGGTTGTTGATGTGGGAGGAGTAGAGTGAGGTGGGGTGGGATGTGGGGTATGTGGGAATCTCTTGTATTTTTCAATGTAACATTTTTTGTGATCTATGTATATTCAAAAAAATACACTAAAAATGTTCAAATAAAAAAATTTTAAGAGAAAATCACAAATGGACAAAATAAATGATAAGGGTGAAATAAGCAAAAATGTGTAGGAATTTTTAAAAATCATATGACTCTTTTACCCAATTCTTTGAAGATATATTTGAAATCTGGATAAAATGGACAATATTCACAGGAAGAAAAATATATCAAATTTTCTTCAAAATAATTGAAAAACCTCAGTCAGTTCATCTAGAATGAATAAGCATGTTGCCAAAGAGCTATTTCCCAACTCTGAATAACACCATGACCAGATAGTTATACAAGAAAATTAGGCAAACCTAATATTGAATAGAATATTTCAATATTTAAACTGATGTACAATATAAACAGAAAACTTCAGAATATTTTTATGAAGCTGGCATAAAGATGATACCAACCTTAATAAAGTTTGCCTTGATTAATTAACTATTGTAATTAAGTCAGATATACATGTTGAAAATTTAAGCATAATAATTAAGTTAATATAAAATTCACAACTTCAAAACAAATTTTAAAAACCTGTTTAGAGATATCTGTTAAAAGAGAGATTACACTGAATTTATAAATGTTAAAAATTGAGCTTTATGCTGTTTATTAAAAATTTCTGTAAATGAAACAGAAAGCTTTAAAGAGAAAAAATATCAGTCAAATATTAACAAAAGAAAGTTAGAACAATAATATATATCTTAAAAATATTTTAGGATAAAAAATCTATTAAGGATAAATAAAGTCATTTTATGATTAAAATTCTGTACCTATCTCTCTATTTCCAGAAAATGAGGGAGAGAGAATTATAGGGAAATTTTGAAAATATAGTAATTTTTTCATATAGCAGTCTTAGAATCTAAACATTTAAGACAAATATTAAAAAATTAATAAAATAAACAAATACTTAAAAATGAATAAATATTGAAAATTTGAATAGAGCATTAAGCAATAGTGGAACAATGGACTTATAAAAAACAGTATATTAAACTTCTTTTAAGTCACAAGAGAAATTTTAGCAAATCCCAAAGAAGTTATGACATGTACCCACATTATCTGAATATAATGCAATAAAATGAGAAATCTATACAAATAATACACCTCACAAAACAATATTTTTAAGCTAAAACCAATAATAGCAACAACAATTAAAATAATTCTTCAGTCAAAGAGGAAATAATGGGACTATGTTTAGGAATGAATGATAAAAGAAACACTATTTATCAAAAATTGGGAAATGCAATGAAAGTGATCTTAATAAAGAAGGGATATGTTTGTAGCCATAAATATTCATAAGAAGAAAGAATAAAAACTTTGAATGGAATTTTTCAACACAAGAAAATAGAAGGAAAAAAAAACAAAAACAAACTACCAGTGTAAACCCAAAGGAAGAAGGGAAAATAACAAAGATAAGAGGAGAAATGAAAGAGTAAGAAAAGAAACTGTAAAAAAAATAAATCAAGAATTGGATTTCATCTACTTACACCATCACAGTTGCCTAAATTTGGCTCTATCAAACTGACTAAGAATTAGTCTTACCCTAGAAAGACATGGGGAAGTTTCAACTAGATGTTATATAGGAAAGTGTAAAGTGGCAAAAGGCGTGTCATGTTCACTAATTCATGTGGAGGGAGATGTAAGGAAAGACGTAGGTAAGCTCTGCTTCAGGGGTTTTACATCTTCATTTAATTGAATCTTCCTAAGACCTTGTATGATTCAGCTATGGTCAAAATAATTCTGTGCAACAAACATCCACAAAAATCTCACAGGCATAGAACTAGCATTAATTTAGAATATAAGTCTGTATGTTTTTGGTTTTGTTTTCTGTTTTTTGGGGGAGCAGAGTTGTTGCCTGATCTGTCCAGTCTCAACAGGAGGTGCTCTGCCTCACTTGTCTCTTGTTCTTCTTCGGGGGCCAGCAAGCTAGTCTGGCCATGCTCTTGCTTTGGTGATAGCAATGGTGTAAAGGAGCAAGCATAATAATGCTTTCCAGTCCCCTGTTTATGACATGTCAGCTAATGTTCCAATGGCCATAACAATTTCTATTTCTAAACCTAATATCAAGAGTGGAAAATTTTACTCTGGTTCTCTTATGGGAAGAACTACAAAGTCACATCGAATAGTGACTGGATATGAGAAGACATGAAAAATTGGGACAGGAAATGCAATCAACAATAATACTGCATGGTAGGTATTCTTGATATAAATCTGTGTAAATCATGGAGGAAAAGATAGGAAAGAAAGCCTAGTCTGACAGCCAAAGGATGGGATAGCTGTAAAGAGCTCCCACAGAACATATTGGGGCAATCAAGCTTTGCTGAGGAAGACATAGTAGCCCAATAGTTTAATGAGTAGTTTGGTACTAATCATACCAAGGAACTGTTCTACTCAGGCACTAGGAATGCATTAGTGAGAAAAATTAACATGGTGCCTCTCTTCATGGTGCTTACAGTCCACATGCAAAAAGCAGAAACATATTAAATCACACACATTGATATATAATTGCCACTGTGAAGAAAGGAATGAAAGAAAAGTAGATGTTGCTGAAAGATTACATTAAAAAAAACCAAACCACAGGGAAGTGTTGGGATTAATTCATGCTAAATACATAAGGTACATAACACACAACCAAACAAAAAATCAAGACCATTATTTACTATACAGAAATCAAAAGACTATGCAAAGCTAAAAAAAAACCTGAATGAAATATAAATCTGAATTTATAAACCTTGTTGACTATGAGCCAAAAGTGCAAAAAGCTCTATATAATGAACTAACCTGTCACTCATATAAATATAAATACATATAAATTGATTAAAATCAGATGGTTCTACAAAAAGAGGAGATGTAAACTAATCTGGGGGCTAAACAGGGTTCCTGAGGAGATGATGATGAAGCTGAGAACTGAAGAATCAGTAGACATTAACAAGACTTAGACAGAATTGAAAAGCATTACAGACAGAAGAAGGTCACGTGCAAGATTCTGTGGTGGGAGGGAAAATGCTAGAGAGGCAGACTAGAACAAGATCAGCCTGGATCTTGTAGGACAGATTGAGGATTTGGGTTTTCATGCTAAGAACGATGGGAAGTCACTGAAAAAGCTTCAAGGGGAAATAACACAATCAGATTTTCACTTTGGAATATCATTCTGGTTACAAATGAATGACATGGGAATGATGTGAAAATGGAGTGAAAATGAGCACAGTTGGGAAGCTGTTTCAGTACATCTGCTAAGGATGGTGGTAGCTTGAAATGGAAGAGATGGTGTCAGCATGAAAGCTCAAGAGTGCGATGTCACAAAAGGGGAGGAAATAGTTATAAAAAATAAAATTGTCTCTAAGTCATTGGGTCATGTTGGACGTCCTCTGTGATCTTAGTATGAATAGGTTCAGGCAAGTGAGAATGGGAACTGAATCCAGATTGAGTAGCTGAGTAGAAGAAAAGGAAGTTAAAGTAGAGACACTTTGAGAAGCTAATTCTTAAAGGTAAGTGTGAGACAGCAGGAGATAGAGGCAGGTGTGTTTGAGGAAGATTTTTTATTATGTTCATGGATAAAGAGACTTGAGGTGTTTAAGTGCTGATGAAAATTCAGTTGAGAATAAGAGTATAAAAAAACTAGGAAAGATGGGCATACAATAATCTAAAATTTAAGAAAATTTGTTTAATCAAAGATAAAGGCATGACGCAAAGTCCAACCTAATAGACTAAATGGTCGGATGAGAATAACGTAAGCAAGAAGAAAATGCAGATCTGAAAAGCTGAAACTCTTCCATATTTTGTATTGGTATCAAGAATTGCTTAACAAAAATAAATGAGTAATGAAAATCCACTCTATATATTTCAACTTGCCAATATATTAGTGTTGATAGTAAGGAAGGAAGTGTTTTCCTTATAGAAAGTGGACTCAGTCATTTCTCACAAATCACAGTCTTGAGTTAAATAATTTTTAAGCATTATTATAAATATGTATCAAGTTTGAATGGACGGTATCTGGTAGAGACAAATTTCATATGTTCAGGGTGTATAAAACTAGGTAAAATCCTCTCAGAGACTTCTATATTAAGAAAATATATTTCAGTCTAAGGATACTGCTCATTCCAGATGAGAGACAGGTGAAAAAATCTAGAATTAGAATACTATGCTGAATAAATCCCTAATGGAGAGAAAGCTTGTGATGGTATGTTTGATTTCATCTTAATCTCATGATTTATAATGTAGTTCATATTCCCTCGGCCTCATCCTCCAACCTGATCTTCGCAAACCTCCCCTGACAGTCTTTAATTCTATCTCAAATTGACAACATGAGTCAGTTTTCAATGTCAGTACATTCAGCATGTATTGACTTTTAAAATTTTCATTGTGACATCCTAATGATCTCTTGATAGATTTACACTGAAGTCATACAGTCATTTTCTTGGCACTTTAAAATAGGTATTTTTGCCTTTGTATTGCTGTTAGGAGTTTTGCTACTTACTCCAAAAATTGGTTAGGTGAATTCACATTGTTACATCTTTCTTACTGTGATCTCTGCAACATTACACTCTCTTAAAATAAAGGGAGTGTGCACCAGGATAAGAGTCTGTGGCTAGAGAGAGAAAGAAAAAAAAAAAAGAAAAGAAAATAGAAACAAGGAAAGAATCTCATGCAGTAAGTTCCTATGTTGGTGCAAACAAAAAAATATATAAAAAAAAAACAAAGTAAATATCTCACTATTTTTGTATTTCTACCCCAACATATTTTACCCAAGTAGATTTAGCAAGTGTTTGCTTTTACATGTGTTATGGGTTTAATACACATTTACAAGACAGCAAAAAGATAGTAGACTTAAAAGAAATAGATAGAAAATCCTTTCTTTTTGTTCTATTTCATTCTTTACCTCATAGATAAATGAAAAGAAAGGAATTTTTAAAGAACCAGTAATAAATTACCATGAATAAAATAAAAAGTGCATAAGGAGCATATTTCCTTAGTTTTCCAGGAAATAATTCATCCAAAGGTTCTCTAGTAATAGATCATGTTGGGTCAGACAAGAGATACCCCTTCCCAAGATCGTAAGAGCAGAAACCAATGTGAGGGGATCAGATGTAGCTCAAGCTGTTGAGTGTCTGCTTCCCCTGTACGAGTCTCAGATTCGATCCCTGGAACCTCCTAAAAACAGAACAAAATGAACAGTAGTAGTAAAAATGAAATTATGCAATATAAGGATAGAGATTCAGGGTCAAAATTTGAATGCTCTCATCAGTAAGATTGACTCACTGAGCTTTGGACTGAGAGTTAGTGAGATTGTATAGCTCAAGCACAAAGAGTGGGGCTCAGATTTAAGAGGGACTCACTCATGAACCTTGGAGTTGGTGCAAAGGATAGAGAACTCAAAGGGTTCAACAGGAAACTTCTGTCTTTCTTTTCTCCAGAGTCCTTAGGAATGGCCTTCAGATTCTGGTCTTGTGACCAAAACTGTGAAAACACACATACACACAGACACACAAAATCTATTTGAAAGACATCAATGTAAGTTCATGAACTAATTTTTGTAGTCAATACTAAAAATCCTACTAGCAGTACAAAGCCAAAACTACCTACTTTACAATACCAAGTAAATGGTAAAAGGAATATAAATTCTGTTTCCTTGGGTTCTTATGTTAGGGTAATGAAAAGTGAAACTAAGGAGAACATTCTCACCCTCAAATTATCAAAATTTTAAAAACACAAAAATGTTTGCTATAAATGATCATTGGGAACTTGGAGATTCTCAAACAATGCTAATGGCAATATTCTGGACACAAAATTTTTGGAATGTAGCTAGCAATTATATATTGCAATTAAAGTATACATACTCTGACATATACACAGAGAGAGAGAGAGAGAAAATGGATGTTGCTGCATTATTATGATAAAAGAGTATAAATAAACTGATTATCCTTCAATAGGACATAGCTTTAAAAATGTGATATTTCTATACTATAAATGTAATGCTATGCAGTTCCTCAAAAGAATGAGCTGTCTTGGTGGGCTGTCCACAATATATGATGCATTTTTAATTGAGGGATGAAAATGCAAATACATGCTCACAAACTTATATAAAATCTTTGTAAAAATGAACCACTACAAAATTCTTTGTGTTTCAGGTGCTATGAAAATGGGACACTTGTGTTTGTATATGTGTGTATTAACATAAAAAGATGGAAAGTCATAAACCAAGTTATTATTATTGTTTATCTTAGAAAAATGAGGGAGGTAGAAAATTTGGGAAAAGATTATTAATTGTTTTCTTATTTTATGTTTGGATTCTTTCCTTGTTACCTTAAATGTAGAATACTTTTAGAATACCGAACAAAGAAAAGAAAAATTAAGACCTAGAATTAGAAATAATCACCTAAGAAAGAGGTTTAGAAAAGAAAAAAAGATCAAGATACATATCCAAGCCTCAAAGTATTCCAGCAACGTGCAGGTAGACTTTTTAAAAAGGGAAAAATGAAAGAAAATTTCCAGAAATGTATACTTTTTTTGAAACTATCATCCCTCTGAAAACAAATAGGAAAGCTGTAAAAGAATAAATAAAAAACATTTGTTTGAAGGCACTGCAGTGTTCCCAAAGCAGTGGGAAATTGCAGGACCAAAATCTGGGAGGAAACAAAAGTGAAGAGAGGAAAAACTGGCATTTGTGCTACTTTTTACTGATTCCTAAAGCATAGGCTAAGAGACTGAAAATATAAGTATAGGTGGAGCCAGTTTTCACATACAATGGAGGCAAAGATTGATATTCAGGACCCACAAAAGTAAAGGGTCTCTGACGAGTACCATATATATTTATTACTATTGTGATTATTATGAATACTATGAAGGGCTACACCCTAGAAGTAAGGATGAAGGTGAAATAAATTTACCATTCCAAGGAATAAAGTTCAACTTCCATCTCAGTATGTACTCAGTATGTACATAATTGGATTAGGTCTATCTGCCTCCCAGAGCAAATGATAGATAGACAGATAGATAGATAGATAGATAGATAGATAGATAGATAGATAGATAGATAGATAGATAGATAGATAGATAGAAGATAAGTTTGTCTTAAGGAGAATGACATCATTCAATACTTAAAATTATAGTATTTCACATACAATTTCCGTCACTTAATCAAAAATAATAAGGCAAAAACAAAACAACAACAAAAAGAAACAAACAAAAAAGATTTAACTAAGGACCAACCAAGAGAAATACAAATAAGGACTAGGAAATCTAAAAAATAGTAAAAGGAACCCCTGGAGATCCTGATATTGGAGTTTTGCTTATCGATTATGTTTTATTACCATGCTTATTAAATTGAAATACAACATAGAGAGAATAGATAGAAAACTGTAAACCACATAAAAGAGAATTGCATGGAAATTCTAGAACCAGAAAAATGCAATGACTGCAATTATGAACCCAATAGATACATATTATGGTTCAAAACTAGGGGTGATTGCCCCCCAAAGCACATTTGACAATGTCTGGAGATAATTTTGGGTTGTAACAATTGAGAAGTACTACTGGAATCTACCAGATAGAGGAAAGGCTTGCTGCTAAACATATTGCAATGTACAGAACAGTACCCTGTAACAAAGAATTGCCCAATTTAAAATGTCCATAGTACATGGTGGGAAAACCCTTAATAGCCGGTTAGACCTACCTAAGAATGATTTGTGAGCTGAAAGATATGCAAAAGGAAAATATATAGATGGAAAGAGGCAAGGAAGGAGGGATTATAATGGATTGTGAGGAATCTTTTAAAGGTGATGGATATTTTCATGATCTTGTTTGCAGTAATGGTTGTACCGGTGCATACATACACCAAATTGCACATTTTAAAATTGTGCAGCTTACTATATGTGAATTATATCTCAGTCAAACAGTTAGGAAAGTGAGTCACAGAGTGACAGAAGATATCTGCAAGACACGCTATTGACAAAAGTCTGGCAATCTGAGTATATAAAACTCCTAAAACTGGTAGAAAAAAAAAAAGAGAGAGATAAATTAATTAAAAACAAGGAATGAACAGATACTTCAAACATGCATCCAAATTTCCAGTAAACATAAGAAAAGATGATCATCCTCAGAAATAACCAGAGAAATTCAAATAAAAGCCACAAGAAGATATTACACAGTCACTATAAGAATACTGACAATATCAAGTATTATTGAGGATATGGCACTCCTAGAATCCTCACACAATGTCAGCGGGAATAAAAACAAAAAACAAAACTAGAAGCATCTACTAAAACTGGACATAAAAATTCCATGATTCAGCAAGTCTGCTCTTAAGTATATGCTCATCATATATGTATCTATGTTTGCAAAAAAGTCCCTGTATAATAATATTGATAGTAGGATTATTCACAGTAACCTCAAACTAGAAACAACTTTAATGTTTACAGTGACAATATCTGAGAAGCAAGTTATAGTATATTCATAACATGGAAAATTATATGATAGTATATATGAACAAGTGTCTACTTCATACACCCATATATAGTTCAAATACTATATATTTACATATGCTAATTAATATATATAATATTTTCTATCTATCTAAACTTAAAACACAAACAAAACCAAATAAATGATGGTAAAAGTCAGGATGACAGTTACTTTAGTGAGGCAATAAGAGGTATTTATTGTGCAGGGACAAAGGGAATGTAATAGTACATTTATTGACTGGTTGTAATTACATGAGTTTGCACATGTTTTACTAACCCATCATGCTGTACCTTTCTGAAATGCACATTTTATAAGTATATATTATATTTTAAAGAACCAAATTTATAGAAGAAAATTGAAAATATATAAATTCTCTGATATTCTATATTGTTTTGTAAATGATTTTTCATTATTCGATACACATTCATTAAAAGTATATGATAATCAGTCGGTGGAGACTCACCTAAAGAACAGGAAGGTATTGAAATCCCATCCTGGGGAATCCTGCTATGTTCCCAAATAGCGGGGCAGGTGTCTTTTGAGAGCATAGGTAGTGCCTAAAAGAGGAGGATAGACCAGTATGTCAAACCCTCAATGTTTGTCACAAGTAACTATCAATCTTGTTCATCAAGGAGTAAAGCCTGGTGGATGCTGTGGGGTCTGAGGGGAGTGGGATGGAGGAATAGAAGAGATAAAACATGGGGCATTTTGGAGGCAATGGGAATGTTCTACATGATCTTGCAATGATGGATAAAAGCATTTTAAATTTCATCAAAATTTATAAAAGTGTATGGTCCAAAATGTGAACCATAATGTAAACCATATATGATGATTAGTAGCTATATTTCAATATTTGTACATCAATTGTAACAAATGTAACATCCACATATAAAATGTTATTAATAGGCCAAAGGAAAAAAGGGGGAGGATGTTGGGTATATATATGGGAATTCCCTATATTGTGTATGTGACTTTTCTCTAACCTAAAACTTCTTTGAAGACAAAATGGTAAAAGTAAGACACTGGGAGAATAAACAGAGAAAATGTCACTGTACGTAAAGGACAACATATTATACAGTGATGAAAGACATGATGTCAAAATTGTAAAAAATAATTTTTCGTTATTTTTATTCCAATTTTAAAATTTTTTTAAATTTTTTGTATTTTATTTATTTTAAACTATTATTATTATTATTTCACTTTACTATTAATTGTGTTTGGTTATTTTGTTGGCTTCATATTTGAAGAAGTTTTGGATCACCGCAGAGTTACAACTATGACAGGGTTGTATCATTGGTGCGTGGTGTCAGTGATGGGGGATACATGGGAGGAGGATCACCTGGGGCATACATATGAGGCATAAAAATGTGTTCATGGGCATTGTCACAGTGGGTGGAGATTCACACAATAACTGAAAGGATATTAAATTCCCATCCTGGGGAGTTTTGCCACATTCTCTAATGGAACAGCAAGAATCCCCCGAGTACAGGGCATTCTTGTACTGAAGGATGGTCCATTGACGGGCCCTTGATATTGATGAATGCATTTATGAACTTTTATTTTTGAAATTGAAACTTAGCCTAGTATTATAGGCTGCATAAGAGTTACCTCCTGAGAGCCTTCTTGTTGCTCAAATGTGGCCTCTCTCTAGGCCGAACTCAGCATATAAATGCATTACCTTCCTTCCAGTATGAAACATGACTCCTGAGGGTGAGATCCCCTGGCACCAATGAATTAGTACCAAGCACCAATTAGCAATGCAACTGGAGAAAGACCTTGACCAAAAGGGGTAAAAGGTAAAGACAAATGAGTTTATATGGCAAGAGTCTTCAAAGTGAATTGAGAAGTAATTCCAGAGGTTCACTTATGCACATCTCAGCAGAATCTCGTTGACTGTCAAAGCCCTCCTGAAGGCTCTGGAGACATCCAGACACTTAGGGCAGTTAACTCAGGAGTCTGGTGCCTTGCCAGTAGGTCATACTTTGGAATTAATGTTCCCCAGTGTGACAGAGCTGGACTCAGTTGTGGTTTCCCTACACATGGCTCTTCTGCCCCTTCTATTTGAATCTGTAATTAGTACTAGAGTTGATAGGAGTATGTCCAAGAGACTTAAATCTTTGGGCTGTCCATGTACCTGCTGATCCCATAGTTGTAACATCTACTCTCCAGTTCATTGGACCCACCCAAGATAGATAAATTGTCATCTCCTTTTTACCTATTTTGGATGGGTCCAATGAACTGCAATGACCATCTCAAGGAACCGAGAAGATCTACAACTGCAAGCAAGAGAGTCCCATCCATCTGCTCTATGACATTGAAGCCCACTCTCAATTAGAGGTGGACTGGGCATCATCATTCCAGATCCTCAGGACTGGGGAATGAACTATGCAGGTTTATATATTAAGTTATTATTATTATTTTAAATGGAACTTTTTCTTTGTCTTTTTATAAAGATAAATAGATCTCACAAAACATTACATTAAAACATATAAATAGATTCCCATATACCCCACTCCCTACCCCCCACCCCTGCTTCTCCCACATCAACATCCCCTTTCATCAGTAAGGCACATTCATTGCGTTTGGTGAATACACTCTGAAGCACTGCCACACCACATGGATAACAGTATACATTGTACTTCACATTCTCCCCTGTCCATCCAGTGGGTTATGGCAGGATATACAATATCCAGCACCTGTCCCTGCAATATCATTCAGGATAACTCCAAATCTTGAAAATGCCCCATATCACTCCTCTTCTTCTCTCGTCCAACCCTCAGCAACTCCTCTGGCCACTGTCTCCATATCAATGATACAATTATTCCATTGCTAGAGTCACAACTGTTCTACAGTAGAATATCAGCAAGTCCACTCTAACCCATATTATATTCCTCCAGCCTGTGGACTCTGGGATGATGATGTCCACTCCACCTCTAAATCAAGAAGGGGCTTAGATCCCACATGGCTGATGGATGTGATTCTCCTGCCTGCAGTTGTAGACACTCTTGATTCCCTGGTGTGGTGGTGGACCATCCTCACCTCCTTTAGCTGGCCAGGGTAAGTCCAACAAACCAGAGAATAGGTGTTGTAACTCTGCCAAGGCTCAGGACATAGCTGGCCCATGGAAAGTCCAGAAGTTCAAGTCTCCTGAGCATATACAAGCCCCAGCACTAATCACAGGTTCATAAAAGTGACAAAAGAGGCATGTGTAGAGAGGTCACTTCTAAATTCAACTCCATCACATTCAGGAGCACAAATTCCAAGTAGGGCTCACTGGCAAGGCACTGAACTCCAGAGCTATCTGTCATGACCATAGAACCTATGTGTCTCTGTAGTCCTCAGGAGCACCAGTACCTGGGGTTGTATCTACTTTGGCTGTCTCTGGGATCCTAATATGCATAAGCACGACCCTTCTGATGACCTCCTGATTCATTTTGAAGTCTCTTAGCCATGTAAACTCATTTGTCTTTACCATTTCCTCCTTTTATTCAAGGTCTTTTCTAGTTGCATCACCAGCTGATGATGGAAGGAATCCTTCAGCACCAGGGAGGCTTATCCCTGGTAGTCATGTCCAATGCTAGGGAGAAGATAATGCATTTACATGCTGAGTTTGGCTTAGTGAGTGGCCGCATTTGAGCAACATGGAGGCTCTCAGGAGGTAACTCTTAGGCACCCTGTAGTTCTAGACCTAGTTGAAATTTCAAGCACACAGGCTCATAAGCATAGTCATTAGTATCAATGGCCCATTATTGAACCATCCTTCTTCACTGGTCTTTGTCCTTGCACTTGGGGGTTTGTGCTGTTCCATTGGGAAATGCAACAGAGCTCCCCAGGATGGGAACTCAGCACTCCCTCAGCTGTCATGTGAAACTCTATCCACTATGACAGTACCCAACGAACTTCCAAACATATTCTACATACCCTATATGCATGTCCTGGAGAACTCCCTCCCACCCATGCATCCCCTATCAATGACACCCCACACCAGTTCTCCTCCCCTGTCATAGTTGAACTGCTCTGTGATCCAAAACTTCTTTGAAAATGAAGCTTAATATATTGCCAAATTCAAATAGTAGGAAAATGAAATTGTATTGACAGGTTTAAGGATTAGAAATAGAATAGATAATAATTTAGAAAAACTAAAATAAAGTAAAAAATAAATAAGGGTGTTAAAAAATGAAAAATATCATAAAATTTTGTTTTTGACATTTTGATTTTCATCAGTAATAGGTGATGTCCTGCATGTACAATGGCAAGGCAATCTCCTCCATTCCTTCCTCAGTGTCTACATCCTTTTTTTTTTTTTAATTTTGTCTTCTAAAAAATTTTAGATCACAGTAAAGTCATATATACATTATAGGGATCTCCTATATACCCAACATTAAACCCTTTTCTCACTTCCTTAGCAATGATCTTTTTACATGTGGATGTTATATTTGCTGCTACAACTGATGTACAGATATTAAAACATAGCAACCAACCATGGTTCCATTATGGCTTACATTATGGTTGATATTTTAGACTGTACATTTTTCTAAATTTTTGGTTATATTGTGGTTTACCTTATGGTTTACATTTTATACTATACACATTTATAAGCTTTTGGTGAAATTTAACATGCCATAAAGCCATCATTGCACAAACTTGTGAAACACTTTTTCCATTGCCCCCCAGTTACTCTCACTTCATCTATTTTATTCCTCTCTTCTCTTCTCTTCAGGGCCCATGGTGACAACCATGTATCACTGCTTGAATGACAAGATTCACAGATACTTAAAGCAATGCTGAGGGTTTAACACTTAGGTCTCCCCTTCCCCATTGGGAGCCACCCATGCTCTTGAAAGACACCCTCTCCTCCATTTAAGAATATCAGTCCACCCCAGGATGGGGGTACAATACTTTCCTGCACATTGTATGTGTCTCTGCCCACTGATATAACACAATATGACAAGAAGAGCACTCACACCCTCCCCAGAAGGCTGCCCCAGGTCCACCTTGTGCCAGATGCCCACCATCAAACACATTAAACAAGTAACCCTTCCTTACTATATTTTCTCTTTTTTTATTTTTGTCTTTGTTTATTTTTTAAGGTTACATTAAAAAAAATGAGGTCCCCATATACCCCTCATCCCCCTCCCCCCAACCCTCCCCCCATAACAACAACCTTCTCCATCATCATGAGACATTCATTGCATTTGGTGAATACATCTCTGAGCACTGCTGTACCTCATGGTCAATGGTCCACACCATAGCCCACACTCTCCCACAGTTCACCCAGTGGGCCATGGGAGAACATACAATGTCCAGTAACTGTCCCCACAGCACCACCCAGGACAACTCCAAGTCCCAAAAAACGCCCCCGCATACATCTCTTCCTCCCACTCCCTACCCTCAGCAGCCACCATGGCCACTTTCTCCACACCAATGCCACATTTTCTTCAATTACTAATCACAATAGTTCATGAATAGAATAGCAGTAAATTCACTCTAATCCAACTCTATTCCTCCATCCTGTGGACCTTGGAATGGTTGTTTCTACTCCACATTTATATCAAGAGGGGACTTAGATTCCACATGGATGTGAATGCAATCCTCCTGCTTTCAGTTTAAGCACTCTTGGCTCCCTGGTGTGGTGGTTGACCTTCTTCACCTCCATGTTGGCTGAGTGGGGTAAGTCCAATAAAACAGAGTGTAGTAGTTGTAAGTCTGTTGAAGCCCAGGGCCTGGCTATCACATGGTCATTCCAGAGATATTATATTTTCTAAAGAGTTTTCTCAACATTATAGTTACAATCATGTACCTGACAATCTCCCATGTTCACCCTCCTCCCAACTCCAGGGAGCATCTGACCCATCCTCCCAACCCCCTCAAGCCTGCCAAGCCCCACCTAATAGTATCCCTATGCCCCCATCTTATCCCTTCACTACACAGCTACTTACCTCTAATTTATCATAGATTTTGCCCATGTAGGCATCAGCTCACAAATTTCCTCTCTTCCCCTACATTTCCTGCAAGCCTATCATCCAGTCTCTAGCTCTCTGAGACAGTTTAATTTGCTTAACTCATACCAGAGACATCATATAGCATTTGTCCTTCAATACCTGGCTTGCTTCACTCAACATAAGGTCCTCAAGATTCATCCATGTTATATCGTGTATTAGTATTGTATTCCTTCTTATACCTGAGTAGTATTCAATTGTACATATATACCACATTTTCCTTATCCATTCCTCTCTTGATGAGCATTTGGATTGATTCCAACTTTTGGCAACAGCGAATAATACTCCTATGAACATTGGTGTGCATATATTGGTTTGTGTCTTTGTTTTCAGTTTTTCTGTGTATATTCCCAGCAGTGGAATTACTAGAGCATATAGCAAATATATAGCTAGACTTTTAAGGAACTGCCAATCTGTCCTCCAGAATGGCTGGTTCCTTCTACATTCCCACCAGCAGTGGATGAAGGTTCACAGTCGTCTGCATCCTTTCCAACACTTGTAGTCTTCTCTTTTTTCACTAGCTGCCAGTCTAATGGGTGTAAGATGGTATCTCATTGTAGTTTTGATTTGCATTTCCCTAATAGCTAGTGACGTTGAGCATCTTTTCATGTGCTATTTAGCCATTGTATTTCTTCTTTGGAGAAGCACCTGTTCAAAGCTCTTGCCCATTTATTTAATGGGTTATTTGTTTGTTTTCCAAATATAAGATTTTTTTTATATGTTGGATATTAGGCTCCTATCAGGTATATGGTAACCCAATATTTTCTCCCATTGGATAGGCTGTCTTTTCAGTTTCTTGATAAACTCCTTTGAGATGCAAAAGGCTTTAATTTTGAGGAGGTCCCATTTATCAATTTTTTCTTTTGCTGCTCTTGCTTTGGGTGTGAAATTCATGAAACCATTTCCTATTACATGGTCATGTAGATGCTTTCCTACATTGTCTCTCAAGGTCTTTATGGTCTTGGCTCTTATATTTAGATCCTCGATCCATCTTGATTTTTGTATAAGGTGTGAGATGGTAATCCTTTCTCATTCTTTTGCATATGGATATCTGGTTCTCCAAGCACCACTTGTTGAATAGGCCGTTCTCTCTCAGGTGAATGGGCTTTGTAACCTTGTCAAATATCAGATGACTGCACATGCAAAGATCTATATTCATACTCTCAATTTGGTTCCATTGGTCAGTGTGTCTATCCTTGTGCCAATATCATGCTGTTTTGACCACTATAGCTTTATAGTATGTTTTAAAGCCAGGTAGTGTGATTCCTCCAATTTCATTTTTTTTCTCCAACATGTCTTTGGCTATTTGGGGTCTCTTTCCTTTCCAAATAAATTTCATAGTTTTTCCAGTTCAGTAAAAACATGCTGTCTTGATTTTTATTGGGATTGCATTAAATCTGTAGATCAGTTTTAGCAAGATAGACATCTTAATGATATTGAGTCTTCCTATCCATCAACAGGGAATATTCTTCCATTTGTTTAGGTCTTCTTTGACTGCCTTGAACAGTTTTGTGTACTTTTCTGTGTATAAGTCTTCTACATCTTTAGTTAAATTTGTTCCTAGGTATTTGATTTTTCTATTTACTATTGTAAATAGTATTTTTTTCTTGATTTCCTCCTTGGATTGCTCCTTATTGGTGTACAGAAATGCTATTAATTTTTGCACATTGATCTTATACCCTGTGACTTTACTGAACTCATTTATAAGTACTGGAAGCTTTTTTGTAGATTTCTCAGGGCTTTCTATGTACAGGATCATGTTGTCTGTAAATAGTGAAATTTTTACTTCTTCCTTTCCAATTAGGATGCCTTTATATCTGTTTCTTCCCTCAGTGCTTAAACAAGTACTTATAACACAATGTTAAATAGGAGCAGTGATAGCAGGCATCCTTGTCTAGTTATTGATCTTATAGGGAAGGATATTAGGATTTCACCTTTGTAAATGATGTTAGCTGTGGGTTTCTCATATATACCCTTGATCATGTTCAGAAAGTTTCCTTCTATTCCTATCTTTTGCAGGAAAGGTTGCTGTATTTTGTCAAATGCTTTTTCTGCATTTATAGATAGGCTCATGTGATTTTTTTCTTTCAATCTGTTTATGTGGTGTATTACATTGATTGATTTTCTTACATTGAATCATCTTTGCATAACAGGGATGAAATCCACTTGGTCATGGTGTATAATTCATTTGATGTGTGTTGAATATGATTAGCAAGTATTTTGTTGAGGATTTTAGCATCTAGATTCATTAGAAGATTGGTTGGTAATTTTCCTTTCTTGTGTTGTCTTTGTTTGGCTTTAGTTTTAGGATAATGTTGGTATCATAGAATGAGTTAGGCAATGTTCCTTCTATTTTGATTTTTTGGAAAAGTTAAAACAAGATTTGTGTTAGTTCTTTCTGTAATGTTTGGTAGAATTCACTTGTGAATCCATCTGGCCCAAGGCTTTTCTTAGTTGGGAGGCTTTTAATGACTGTTTCTATCTCTTTACTTGTGACTGGTTTGTTGAGATCATCAATTTCTTCTTTAGTCAATGTAGGCTGCTTGTGTGTTTCTAGGAATTTGTCCATTTCCTCTAAATTGTTATTCTTCCTGGCATATAGTTTTATAGTTTTTCAGAGTGTCCTCTTATGATAGTCTTTATTTCTGTGAGGTCAATGGTGATATCCCCTATCTCAATTCCTATTTTGTATATTTGCATCTTCTCTCTTTTTTTCTTTGTTAGTCTAGCTAAGGGTTTGTCAACTTTATTGATCGTCTCAAAGAACCAGTTTTTTGTTGTTGTTTTCTAGTGCTTTCTTATTTTCTATTTTGTTTAATCCTGCCCTGATCTTTGTTATTTCTTTCTTTTCCTTTTGGGGTTAGTTTGTTGTTTTGTTTTTTTACTAATTCCTCCAAGCGTGCACTTAAGTTTTTGATTTTAGCTCTTTCTTCTTTTTTGATGTATGAATTTATGGCTATGAATTTTCCTCTCAGTACAGCTTATGCTGCATCCCATAAGTTTTGATATGCTGTGTTGTCATTTTCATTAGTTTCAAGGTAGTTACTGATTTCTTTTGAGGTTTTCTCCTTGACCCACCATTTGTCTGAGAGTGTGTTGCTTAACTTTCATATCTTGATGTCTAATCTGGGTCTCTGGCCCATGCAGATTTTCAGCTTCCTTCCACTGTGCTCAGAGAAATTACTTTGTATGATTTCAATCTTTCTGAATTCATTGAGACTTTCTCTGTGACCTAGCATGTGGTCTATCTTGGAGAATGATCTATGTGCACTTGAGGAGAATGTATATCCTGCTGTATTTGGGTGTACTGTTTTATATATGTCTATTAGGTCCAGATCTTCTAATACATTATTCAAAGGTTTTGTTTCTTTTTTGATTCTCTATTGAGATGTTCTGTCTAATGGTGATAATAATATATTAAAGTCCCCCACTATAATTGTAGAGTCATGTATTCTTCTACTTAGTTTTTCCAGTGTTTGCCTCATGTATTTTGATGCATAATATTTGATGCATAAATATTTTGATAAATATTTATGATTGTTCTTTCTTCTTGAAAGATTACCCTTTTTACTAATAGGTAGTGTCCATCTTTGTCTCTCAAAACAGTTTGCATTTAAAGTCTATTTTGTCCAGTATATCTCCCCCTACCCCTTTTTGGTTATTGTTTGCTTGTAAGATTGTTTTCCAGCCATTCACTTTCAACCTCCTTGAATCCCTGGGTCTAAAGTGGGTTTCTTGGAGACAGCATATAGTGGGTAATATTCCTTATCCATTCTGTCAATCTGTGTCTCTTGGCAGGTGACAGTCAGTGTTATTACTCTCAAGGAATTATTTACATTAGCCATATTTTTTTGGATTTGTATATTTCATATGTTGTTTTTATTTCTCTTTTTTTCTTTTTAATTGTTCTTACACTCTCCTCCAGCTCTGTCTTTCCTGTCTTTTTCTTTCCTACTGCAGAACTCCCTTTCGTATTTTTTGAAGTGCAAGTTTCTTACTGGCATACTCTTTTAGTTTCTGTCTATCTGTGAATATTTTGAACTCTCCACCATTTTTGAATGCCAGCTTTGCTGGATAGTGTATTCTTGGCTGGAAAATCTTTTCTTTTAATGCCTTGACTATGTGATACCAGTGCCTTCTTGCCTCCATGGTTTCAGATGAAAAGTCAGCATTTAATCATATTGAGCTTCCCTTATATGTGATGGTTCTCTCTTCTCTTGCTGCCTTCAGTATTTTTTCTTTCTCCTGAGCATTGGATAATTTGACAAATATACGTCTAGGCGTAGGTTTGTTTGGATTTATACTGTTTGGGATGCACTGCCCTTCCTGGACATGTACATGCATCTCCTTTCAATAGGTTTGGGAGATTTTCACCCATTATTTTCTCTAACAACCCTCTGTACCTTTTCCCTTCTCTTCTACTTCTGGGATGCCTATAATGCATATGTTTGTGCATTTTGGGTTGTCATTCAAATCCCTAAGTCCCTGTTGGATTTTCTCTATCTTTATATCTATCAATTCTACAATTTGTTTAATTTCAGATGTACTGCCTTCCACATCACTATATCTTTCATCTTCTTCTTCAAATATGCTATTATTTGCTGAAAGTATATTTTTGATTTCTTGAATGGTGCTGTTCATCACTGTCATATCTGTTATCTTTTTGCATATGTTTACAATTTCTTCAGTATGCTCTCCAAGTGTTTTCTTAATAGCCTTAATCTCTTCCTTTACTTCATTAAGTTGGTCTGTGATATCTGATTGGAGAGCTTTGATTAGCTGTTCTATCTTCTGCTCTTCCTCCTGGTTTTTTATTTATTCATTGGACTGGGCCATGTTTTCCTGATTATTGGTATGGTTTGTACTTTTTTGTTACTGTCTGGTCATCATTTTACCTTGGTGGTTTTATTCAGTTGATTAGCTTCTCCCTTTAGTTTTGGGGTATTTTAGGTACTGCTTCTGTGTATGTGTTAATTTTTCTCTTTGACACTTTGTTCTTATTCTGTTACCTTGTTGTTGTCTACATTACCTTGAAGGAAAAAGATTAGGGTTAGAGAAAGCAAAAGAGGTAAGAAACGAAAAAGTATAATAGCAGTATTTTTAGTAAATGTTAGCAGAAGAACCGTATAAGACCTAGGAGAATGAATATTAAATTCATGTAAGCAGTGTATAGTTATAGGAATAAGAAAGTGGAATACTTACAATGAAATGGGAAACTGAATATGGAGAAGAATATAGTATGAATTAAAAGGCTAGTGTGATCAGGAGAGAGGGAAAGAGAAAAGAAATGACAAAAGAAAAAAAGTTTCTAAAATATAGAAAACAGAATTTAAGTGTTAGAAATAAAAAGCCAGAAAAATTGGGGGCTAAACAAAGAGCAACAACAGAAGGTGGAATGTAGAAAGACATAGGAAGGAAAAGAGATAGCATTGGTAGCCAAAATCAGTACACACAGAAAAGAGGATGTTGAGGATGAGGAAGCACATCAAACAATAAACAAGTAGGCAGCACCTAACTGAAAAAAGGAAAAAAGAAAGAAAGTAAAAAAAAAGTGTGGTGGCATAAAGAGGAAGGGAAGAGAAGATAACAAGAAAAATAAATACAAGCCCTCAAGCAAGGAGCCAACCAAACAATAAAAAACCAGACTTCCCTCTTAAGCTCTTATGTAGGGAAAGAAAGAGACCCAAGGGAATCTAATACAAGGATATTATCTATGTTTTCCCACTCTCAAAGTATCAGCTAATATTCCAGGGGGCCACTACTGTAAGAGAAGCTGTGAACTGAACCAGAGATCTTGTACAGTCAAGGCTGAAACTCCTCCACTGTGCCAAACCCTCCTTTTTTTTTTTAGATTTATTTATTTATTTCCCTCCCCTCCCCGGTTGTCTATTTGCTGCGTCTTTCAGCGGCACAGGAATCTGTGTCTCTTTTTGTTGTGTCATCTTGTCGCGTCAGCCCTCCATGTGTGTGGCACCATTCCTGGGCAGGCTGCACTTTCTTTCGCGCTGGGCAGCTCTCCCCACTGAGTGCGTTCCCTGCACGTGGGACTCCCTATGCGGGGGACACCCCCGCATGGCACGGCACTCCCTGCGCGCATCAGCACTGCACATGGGTCAGCCCCACACGGGTCAAGGAGGCCCAGGGTTTGAACCACGGACCTCCCATGTGTTAGAGGGATGCCCTAACCACTGGGCCAAGTCCGCCGCCCCAAACCCTCCTTCAGGGTCAACCTGCTCCTCTTTGTAATTAAGTAAACTGATTGGGAATCTGCCCATCCCCCTTTCTCCCTTTTTACTTCCCTCTCTCCCAGGGCAGCAGGAAGCCCATGTGAGAGTTCTCCCCAGAAATTCAAATGGACCCTGGTGAACTAAATCACTATGGAAAATAGTGACTCTCAGTCTCTTTGATAGAGAGCACCCACACTTTGCTGGGAACCTTAAATATGCTCTTGGAAGCCTACCAAGCACTTCCTACTGTTTCTCTCCCTTAGGTGTGTTGCACAGAATTAGTTAATTGCCTGGCCCCGCCTTCTCCCAGAGGTAATCCACAGAGGTTAGGTAAATCTTGCTGCCTCAGCAGATATGCCTCTCTCCTCTTCCTGGTTTTTCCACAAGCCAACTGGTATGCTCTCAAAGCTCAAAAAGGGGGATGCAGATCATTGAACCTGCACTTGTAGGACCCCTCTCCACCCTTCACCAGAACCCCGCACTCTCAGAGTTTTTCTCCTCCAGCTGTGTGACCAGTGAGGTTTGGGGAAAGCCTCAGCTTCTTGGCCTGGGGGAGGGGCAGAAACCTGTGGTTTTACCTTGAGCTATCATTCTTCCTGTTGTGCTCTCTCCAGGTAGATGTCCAGCAGCCTCCTGCTTTGTAAGTCTCAAAACAGCTCACTCAGGCAGGATTTTGTCCCCACTCAGCTGTTTTTTTTGTAGGAGTGATGATATGGGTGCTCTTATGCTGATGCCACCTTGCCCCACCTCCTCCCCTTTATTTTTTATGTAACATATATGTAAGCTAATATCTTTTTTAAAAATAAAAAATACATTTAAAAAAAAAAAGAGTATACCACGGGCCCAGGGTTATGATACATGATATGTACTGGGACAATCAGACAGATAAGGGGCCCCAAAATAGTCAGAAACTTGATAAACAACAAAGTTGGAGAGTTGGAAGACTTATCCATCCCAATTTTAAGACTTATTTAAAAATCTGTGATAATCAAAACAGCATGGTACTGGCCCCAAACAGATATGTAGACCAATGGAACTGAAATAAGAGTTTAGAAATAAACCCTCACATCTATGGCCAATTGCTTTTTGACAAGGGTGTCAAGTCCACTCAATGGGGAAAGAATAGAATCCTCAACAAGTGGTACTGGGAAAATTGGATATCCCCATGCAAAAGAATGAAAGTGAGCCCCTCTCTTATACCATAAACAAAAATTAACTCAAAATGGGTCAAAGACCAATATATAAGAACTTAAAGTATAAAACCTCTAGAGTAAAACACAGGGGAATATATTAAGTGCCTTATATTAGGCAATGGTTTCTTAGACTTTATATCAAAAGTGCAAGCAACTAAAGAAAAAATAGATAAATGGGATTTCATCATTTTTTTTAAATTGTGCACCAAATGGACAATATCAAGTAAGTAAAAAAACAATCTACAGAATGGGAAAAAATAATTGTAAATCATATATCAGAGAAAGGCTTAATATCCAAATATATAATGAATATATATATCTCAACAACAAAAACATAAACAACCTAATTTAGAAATGGGCAAAGAACTTTGAATAGACATTTTTCCAAGGAAGATACACAAAGGACCAATAAACACAGGAAAGAATGCTCAAAATTATTAGTCATTATGGAAAACAAATCAAAACCACAATGAGATACCACTTCATACCCTCTAGAATGGTTACTATTAAAAAAATGGAAAATTTAAATGTTGGAGAGGATTTGAGTAATGGAAATCTTTGTTCATTGTTGGTTTGAATGCAGAATGGTTCAGCCACTGTGGAAACAGTTTAGTAGTTCCTTGGAATGTTAAGTATAGAATTGCCATATGGCTCAACTATCCAACTTCTAGGTATGTACCCAAAAGAACTCAAAACAGGAACTCAAAGAGAGATTTGCACACTGATGTTCATAGTGACATTATTCACAACAGCCAAAAGATGGAAGCAACATAAGTGTCCACCAACAGATGAATGGATACACAAAATGTCATATATACATACAATGGAATATTATTCAGCCATAAAAAAAGAATGAAGTTCTGATACATCAGAACCTTGAAGACTTCATGTTTTGTGAAATAAGCCAGACACAAAAAGACAAATAATGTACTATCTCACATGTATGAAATTATTAGAATATGCAAAATTTTATAGACAGAAACTAAAATACAATTTACCAGGGGCAGGGGTAAGGGTGGGGAATGGGGAATTAATGCTTAATTTGTAGAGAATTTCTGTTTGGGATGACAGAAAAGATTTGGTCGTGGATGGCACTTAAGATAGCACATTTTGAATGTAATCAACACCCCTGAATTGTGTATGAGAAAGTAATTAAATGATTAAATTTAAATTGTGTAGATGTTACCAGAATAAAAAGAATAATGATAAAAAAACACCATAGAACTGCATAACACAATGAGTGAACCCTAAAGTAAACTATTGACTATGGTTAATAATATAATTTTAATAATATTGTTTCATCAATTTTAACAAAAGCACTACACTAATGCAAAATGTTAATGACAGGGAAATCTGTTTATGTGAGGGGGTGTATATGGGAACCCTGTAATTTCTGCATAATTTTTCTCTAAACCTACAACTGCTCCAATTAAAAAGAAAGAAAAAAAGAAATAAACAAGCCAGATGTCAGGCCTTTCCTGCAAGGAATTTCCAGTCTAACATGGCAGGCAATTCTCTAGATATTTGAGCTTTGTGATACCAGCAGAGGAAAAGTAGAAACTATGGTACCCAAAATAATAGCTGCCCAGGCAAGTGTTACCTCTGCTTCAGTGGATGACAGAATATGCAGACGGGTCAAATGGCCTTGATTTGTGATGGTGGGTTGATTCTCCTCGATTAGTCTCTCATCTCTGTATTAAAGAACCTCAGTTAATACAACAACACTGGGCAAGGAATTCATTCAACAATCTACCCGATCACAAGGTTGGTCCTGAGGAAGGGACTCCACCTGACTTACCTGTTAGGGTCCAACTTGCCCCAAAAATACTTTGAAGAGATAATATAAGCATTGTCCATGTAATGCATAATAATGGCCAGGTTTCAATAAAACAGGAAACATGTTTAATGAAAAGTAAACACATTAAAAGAAAATTGTGATTTTGGATTATATCAATACATAGTTTGAGAAAAATGCTCAAGCTAGTAAAACTAATGGTAGAATTTTATGTAATTGTTACCGTAATAAAAATTATTGTGTCAAAATATTATATTATCATGCATGGCGAAAGAAGTAAATTTTCTATGTGATAATGAACAAAGTTACATTGTTTCAGTGAAGATAGTACAAACTTCTTGTTTGAATGTTAAAACACATAGCTCACAAAAGAAAATATTTAAAATGTGTGCCATTATTGAGAGATCTCAATGTCCTGAATGTCCTGAAACTAAATGAATTAAGTTTGGGTTGTCCTATTTAACCTCCTATATTAGTTTTCTGGGGTTGTCATCATAACCACAACCTGTCTGGCCTAAAAACAACAGAAATATCATCTCTCATAGCTCTGGAGGCCTGGAGGCCTGGAGGCCTGGAGGCCTGGAGGTCAGAAGTGCAAAAATCAAGATTTTGGCAGGCTGCATTCCTCTGAAGGCTCTAGGAGAAAATCTATTCCTTGCCCTTCCAGTTTCTAAGGGCTCCAGGTTGTCCTTGGCTTGTAGTTGCCTAACTCCAATCTTTGCTTCCATCTTCATGGACCAACTCCCTTGTGTGTCCGTGTCTCCAATTAGCTGTCTCCTTATAAGGACACTATTCATTGGATATAGAATCCACTTGGACAACCCAGGATTACTTCTTTATCTCAAGATCTTTAAGTTAATTACATCTACACAAACTCTTTTTCCAAAGAAAATAATATTCACAGGGTTCAGGTATTAGGGCATGGATATGTCTTCTTTCGGCCACTTCCTGAGCATCACTTTCCTCATTTCTAAGATACAACCTTAAATAATACCTACCTCCAAAAATCATATAAAGACCCAAAAGGATTATGATGTATGCACATTTTAAAAGCCTAAAGACTTATAAATGCAATTTATTATCCATATTTTTAACTCTTGTGATTTTAGAATGGTTTTCTGTTTTGATTCGTGAGTAAACAATTTTCATATCATATTCTTCCCTTCCCTTCTTCCAAGTAAATCACAAACTAGATTGCCTTGTTGAAAATACTGCACAATTTTGAAGTATTGATATTTAGAATGAGTTTGGTTCCATTTTAAATTTGTCATCCTGACACTCCTGAGCCCCTATAGCTCCTGTTTAACAGTAATCTTTAAAAAATAACTTATATCACTTTGTTTTCTAAGACAGAGTTTCTCAGTCTTTTTGTCTCATTAACACTCCCTTGGAAACCTTTTTAGAGAATTTTTTTCCTTTTCACTTTCCCTTGAAATTTTAATTCCACAAATATACTGTATATATGTCATTGTACTACAAGTATATAAAATTTGTGCTTTACACATAAAATGAGACTTTTTTTTGCCACCCCATCAAAACCAATTTTCACCCTCTTGGGGGCAATATTCACCCCACCATTCATGTTGAGAATGCATGTTATAGGAGAAATACCATTTTAAATTCATGTTCTTCCATTCATATTGTACAAGTCAATATTTGGAAAAGACTTAGGACAATGACGCTTCTGGTGCTCATTAAGTGCTGTTTAAGTATATATCCACTAAATAAATACAAACTGCTGTCAGTTCAGCCATAAACACACCATTAATGCTAAGATGTGTTTTAAAATCATGCTCTCTGAGCTGGAAAAAATTCTGCACATGTACTATAGATATGTGTGTACTTATTTTAAGTTATATGCATACAGTACTGAACACATAGAACATTCATTATACAGCATGCATGAAACAGAAAACTACAGCATAATGAAATTTAAAAAATTAAATAGAAATAGAAATTCTATTATTTTCCTTCGGAACCTCAATCATTTGGGAGGTCTGCCCTACTCGAGAGGACTCTGGTTTATATGCCTAATATTGTAAACGTTCATGTGAAAATAATCTGTTTTAATATAATACTTTGCATTCTCAAGCCATTTTCACATTTTTTATCTTACTTAACCCATATGACCCTCTGTAAGATAAACCAAACAGGTATGATTCTTCCTATATTAAAATGAAACTGAGACACAGAGAGGTCATATGATTTGTAAAAAGGCAGATGAGTGTCAAAAGGCAGAATCATTGTTGAAAGTCACTCCTGATATTTTGTCCATCTTTGCTTGTAATTTCCTCCCCGATATTCCAAATGAATTGGAAAGGATGGTGATTTCCCACAACTACACTAATCTATAGTGATTGCTCTATGAACAAATTTATCCTGAAACTTCTATTGATTCATTAATTCATTCGCTAAAATTGTGTATGCCTGGCAACATTCTAAGCACTGAGAATATACTAGTAAGAAAACAAAAAAACAGACAAAGCCGTTGCCTGATATGGCAAGACAAGCAATAGGCAAAAATATAAGTCATTTGAAAAGTACTATGAAGAAGGTACTTGAGAAAGAACACTGAGTGAGGTGAAATTTGAGCAGAATGGAGATATGCATGAAGAGGGAATCATGTGGATTTCTGAAGGAAGACTATTTTGAACTGAAGGAATATTGAGTGCTCAGAAGAGAATGTGCTTAATATGTTCAAGGGACAGCAAGGAGACCAACACCTGGAGCCAGTAAAAATACAAATCTCCAATGACACAAGTAATAGAAGATAAAAGAGAAGGGAAAAAGAGGAGAAAGGACAAAGATCTTTCTGTAATTTTACATCTTCTCAAATTTAATTCTCACAACCTGTGGGGGAGGTTTTTAAACACTATTCTAATAGATGGTAAATACTTGTCCTAAGCCTTCTCTGATAAACAGAAGCCATAGGTCCAGGCCATTCAGATCCAAAATCCACAAAGATTTCCCACTACTCCTTATGTACACACACAAATACACACACACACACACACACACACACTCAGTCATTTTGCACAAGAACATCATTTACAGAATCCATCCCCAGGCTTGTAAGCTATCTCTCCTTCCTGAATTGTTAACGAGGCATTGGTTACACAAGGCAACACACAGAAAAGCAATCACTTCAGAGGATTGATTTTTTCTTAACTCTTAAATCAGTTTTTTGTTGCTGGGTAGACAAAATCTGCACTACAGCTAATCAAGTTTTTGGGTTAGTGGAGTTAGTATGGGCCCCATCTCCTGATCTCTTGGGAGGAGTATATACTCAATCTCTGCACTCAAAAACTGAGCCACACATGCACATGGAAGAAGAAAATGCCTTAAAATTACTGTAACCCTTGTAACAAAACTGATGAATTACATTGTGGAGGAGGCTTTCAGGTTCTTCTTCAAATTCCACTTACTCATCCTTTGCAATGATTTATAGCATGCTATTCTGTCAGTTTTTCTATGTGACAGTTTATATGCAGGGTGACCAGCTACCCCAGGTATCCCAGACTGAAGGGTTTTCCAAGATGCAGGACTTAGTGCTAAAAGCAGGAAAGGGCCCCTTGAGCAGGCAGAATTGTCTACCCAAAACAAGCATTCTTCAAGAGTAAAGGCAGGAGATAAAGTGTAGATGGAGGCAGATGAAATGATAGCACAAGTTAAAAACCAGTCTTTGAGAGATAGGACAAAGTAGGTAAAAGGGCCACACCCACTAGTTTTATGTATAATGATCTGGAGCCATTCAGTAGGAGAAAATAGGCTCACACCTTCAGATGCACGAAAGTATCCCAAACCACAGCAGAACACAAATACCAAATTTATTTTAGTTAGTAGAACAGGAAAATATAAAAATTCATTTATAAAGTTTCCATTCAAATTATTAACCAAGTTGAAGTTGAATTGCTTTATTGAAAGGAGATGTTTTAGTTAATTGCAAAGATTTCTCTTATCAAATATCACATTTTTCAGTGATAATAGATAAATGAGGTGCAACTGAAATACAATATACTGGAGACTGCCCATAAGAAAACTACTATTCCATGCTTTGGGGCCATTGGTTGTTCTTCTAGGCTTCTGCTACTTTGAGCACTAGGGGGATAATTTATTAAATAATATTCTTGTAGGAGGAAAGAATAAAAAAAGACATCTGTTTCTCCAAGGGTGTCTTATTGACCACATCAGTTATCATTTACTTAGCAGTAAAATCTACTCCCACATACGATTTAAAAGAGAGAAAAGGTAATTCCATCTGATGGAAAATTGGCATAGATCTTGTCAGTCAGAACATATATATATTTGTTTTGTTTTTTGTTTTTATCTTTAAAGAAGCTTTATATTGCATAAATGTTACATCAAAAATATAGGGGATTCTCATATGCCCCACCCATTTCCCCTCCCACATTTTCCCCAATTAATGTCTTTCATTAGTGTGGTACATTTGTTACAATTAATGAACATGTATTGAAGCATTGCTACTAACCATGGTCTATTGTTTACATTATGGTTTACACTTTGCACCACAAAATTTTACAGATTTTGACAAAATGTGTAATGGTCAGTATTCATCATTTTAATGTTATGCAGGACAAATCCAATATCCCAAAAATGCCCCCATGTTACACCTATTTTTCCCTCTCCCTCTCTTCAGACTTCTGGTGGCCACTGCCTTTATATTAATGATACAAAGCTTTCCATTGCTAGAATAAAAATATGTCTAATTTTGTACATAGTTACATTTCCTCCCCTATGTTTGTTTGTCCCTCAATCTTGAGGATTCTGGGGTGATGATGTCAACTCTGTTTCTGACTGAGAGGGGGCTTAGAGCCAATGGGTCAGATGGATAGAACTGTCTTGCTTGCAATTTAGATACCCTCTGTTTTGAGGGATGGACGTAGTCCGTCTTCATCCTTTTGTTAGTTGTTTTGGGCAAGTCCAGTGAGCTGGAGAGTAGGTGTTGCAACTGCTGAGATTCAGGACTCAACCAGCATAAGAAGAGGTGGAAGATTTAAGTCTCTGGGATATATATTTAATGAGCATAGTACTATAGTGTAGGGAAATTATAAATGAGACTAACTCTATTTGATTAGGGAGCATATATTCCAAGGTAAGGCCCACAGACAAGGTGCTGAACTAATGAGGTTATCTATCTGCCTATAGTGTCTAGATGTCTCTAGAACCCTCAGGAGCCATGCTGTCTGAGGCATTGTTTACTGTGGTAAACAAGGAAATCCTGCTGAGATGTACATAAGTGTAACCTCTGGAATGACCTCCTGACTCAGTTTGAAATCTCTTAACCATAAAAACTCATTTGAATTTAACATATCCCCCTTTAGGTCAAGGTCTTTTCCAAATGCATCACTAGTTCACACTTGGTAATAATCCCTCAGTGCCAGGGAAGCTCATCCCTGGGAGTCATGTCCTAAACTGTGGGGAAAATAGTGTATTTATATGCTGAGTTTGGCTTAGAAAGAGGTCATATTTGAGCAACAAAATGGCTTTCAGGAGGTAACTCTTATGCAACATATAATACTAGGCTAAGTTTCCATTTCACAAAAACAAGGTTCATAAGTACAGCCATCAGTATTAAGGGTCTGGCATAATGGTCTGTCCTCCTTTGCTAGGCAGTGCCCATGTACTTAGGGGATTCTTGCTGCTCTATTAGAGAATGTAGCAGGACTTCCCAAGATGGGAATTCAATATTATTTCAGCTACAGTGTGGGTTTATACTCACTGAGACAATAACCCATGACCACTTGAACATATTTATTTCCTGTAAAGGCATGTTGCAGGCATACTCCTCCCCACAAATCCCCCCATCACTGACACCCCACACCAGTGATCCTCCCCTGCCACAGCTGTGACCCTTCTGCCATCCAAAACCTCCTCAAAAAGAAAGCCAAAAAATAAATACAAATAATAAGAAAATAAAATTATTATAATAAAAATAACAAAATACAAAAATTAAAAATTTAAAAACTTAAAAAGTATCAGTGTCTTTCTTCACCATAAGATCTGTTTTCTTTTATGTACAGTGACAATTTCTTGCATATGTTCCCCCATGTCTTATTTTTGTTTGTATTATTGTCAAAGAAGCTTTAGATTACAGAAAGTCACATAGAAAATATAGGGGATTCCCTTATACACAACCCCTCCCCCTCTTCTACTCTCCTAATAGTTACATTTTAAATGTTTGTGGTATACATTTGTTACAATTTTGTACAAGTATTGAAGCATTGCTACTAACATGGTCAATGGTTTACATTTACATAGGTTTTGACAAAATTTAAAATGGCCTATATCCACTATTGCAAGTTCATGAAGAATAATTTCAATGCCTTAAAATATTTTTGTGGGCTCTAAAAATAGTTATTGCAAGTGGTCTAATTTTAGATTTATGCTCTATTTTAATTTTTAAAGCATATACATTTTTGTCAAAAGGAAATATTTTTTAGGAAGGTTTCAGTGAACTCTTCAGAATAATTAGAAGAGAATATTTTTAGCTATATCAATAATTTAATAATGGCATATTTTAAAAGTAATTTATTACTGAAAAGTCACTTCATATATATTATTTCAATCTCCATAATGCTATAATAGAAGTGTTATTAACTTTATTTTATAAATTCAGTCATTTTTAGGAAGAGCAATAAATTATTACCTATGGCACTTTTCAAACGATTAGTTTATTTAATCCTTTGTATAATCTGTTGAGTCAGGAATTACTAATCCATTTTACAAATAAGGAAACTGATGTTTGGGGAAATTTGCTTCTTATCTTGTCAAAAATCCAAACTCTGTATTTCCCCTTTGTATTGCTCTGCTTCCAAGTAACTTGTTAAGAAGTCCTTGCCAAATTGGTGGATTTCAAACATTGATCTAGCACTAAGGCCAGTTTTTTTTCTGGTAAGAAAATAAAATTAATTGTTATTTTTTTTTAAAACAATAAATGAGCATGCATAGACTTCCAAATGCAAAAATAAACCAAAAAAAAAAAATCTGATCTTGTCTGCACACAATAAAATTTACATATAAAATAATCACTAAGTGCATCAAAATGGTCTTTGAAATTTACAATTTTATGTTTTTATCTTGTAGTAATAGACAATCATTTCTTTTAACCCTGTAACAAATATTTATTGCACATTAATTATGTGCCAGGATATCTATCCTAGGACTGAGATTTGAAGGTAAGCAAACAACCTCCCACAGCCAAAACTCTTACAGTCTATGTGGTGTGGCTCCAATTTTCTGGCTCCCCCTTCTGTTTACACTGGGAATCAGGGTTTAAAACTAACCAGGCAGCCCTGGCTGACTGGAGATGATCATCCAACAGACATTTACATTAAGATTTAGCTAGAGTATTTTTTTATGTGAAATAACAACCAGGACAAAAGAATGAGATTCTGTTGGCACTTTATATATCATTTCACAAACCTGTGAGCAATGTATTATTACCATGATGTTACAAAGGAGGGAAATTACACAGATGCTAAGTAATGGAAACAGGATTTGAATAAGAGATATTGACAATAGATTATTACAATACAGAATGATAAGGCTTCATATAGAGCTATACAGAGATTGTCATGGGAGCACAGAATACAGGAAATATGATTAATTCAACAAAAGGTCTATTTTCAGCATCACTATACTGCCTATTGTACAGACTAGATTTTGCCTATGTAGAAGGTCAACTGTGGAAATGTCTCATTATGCAAATGAGAACACTCACCATTGAGTTGCTAGATTGCTGATTCATAAAATCATCTTTAACAATGCAAAATTTGCTGAAGTTTAAGTTGAGGAGGTTTATCTATAGCTTAATTGATAAATGGTTGTAACTAAGGTTTAGTCCTAAGGACCAAATCTGAATATTAGATAATAATTATATAGAGTCCTTGGGCCTTGTTTTAATTTCCCCGCTGCTAAAACAAATATCATTCAAGTGGTTGTCTTGTCACAGGAATTTATTGGCTAGCGATTTTGAGTTGAAAAATCCAAAATCGAAGTGCTAGCAAGGCAATGCATTCTCCTCCAAAGACTGGCATTTTGGGCTGGGTGCCAATGATCCTGGGAGTCCCTTGGTTTTTGGTCATAGAGATGTCCTTCCTTCCTCTTCTAGGTTCCATTGACTTCCAGCTGCTGGCTCTTCCCTGTGGCTTTTCTCTTTCTGTGCCCAATTTCCTTTGCTTAGAAGGGCTTCAATCATATTGGATTAAGGCCCACCCTCATTCAAGTTGGGTACACCTTAACAAATAACACCTTCAAAGGTGGTATTTACAAGTGGTTCACATGCACAGGACCAGGGACAGGGACATAAATGTACCTTTTGTAGGGTACATGATTCAATCCTCAACAGTCTTCCCCCGGGAACACAAAAAGACATGATCTTCCCACATGCAAAATACAGTCATGTGGTCATAACATCCTCAAATCGTAAAGCCATCTTATATCAATGTTAAGTTCATAATCTCAACAAAATCAGCTATGGATGTGGTCAATCCTAGGGCAAAATTCTTCTCCAGTTACGGACCTCCGAAACCTAGAAAACAAATTATCTTGATTCCAATATACAATGGTGAGGTGGTCATAGAATAAACATTACCATTCCAGAGAGAAGAAATGGAAGGAAAATAGGAGTTGCAGGTACCAAACAAAACTGAAACTTGGAAGGGCAAATTCCATTAGATCTCAAGGTCTGAAAGCCACTTATGGATCAAATGTTTTGTCCTCTGGGTCTGATGGAGCAGCAAAATCACCACTTCTAAGTACTTGTGCAGCACCCATGCTCTCCCCAAATATTGGGATGAAGGTCCCACCCTCTCCAAATATCAAGATGGCAGCTAGGCTCTCAGAAAATGCTGACCACAGGACCCAACATCTCTGAACATTAGCGTGGCCACAATCTTCCTGAACAAAGCGACACAAGGCTTACCTCCTCCAAGCTCAGGAGTGGACACACCCTTTCCACACATGTGGGTGGGCTTGCTGTCTTGACTCAAGGAGATCTTTCTGGTCCAGAATTTCACAACCATCATTATGCTCCTAAAGCCATTCTTCCTTCAATTTATCTCTTCTCTGTCCTTTCATGTCAAGACTGTCAGTGGTTCTGCTCATATAAATTTTACAAAAACCTTGTCAGCAGCTGGCACAAGATCACCTATAGCATGGCTTGGGACTGGACTGAGACTCAGCCTCTAGAGAGATGTGGGTCCTTGGAACCTCTTTAGTGCTGGAGTTCAGGGTGCAGGCAACCCCGTAGTGATGGAGAAACAGAAACCATGCATGGGCTTTTTCTGTGAAACTTTGTAATTTACAGCAGCTGGACAATGTTCCTCATTAATATCTGTCTGTCAGTATAATCTCACATCATTTCACTCTGGTGGCAGGGACTCAGCTCTGGAATTCTATCTAGAAAAGCATCAGGATCCCAGTCTTTCAGTTAATCAGAAGCACATGTTCTTGACCCTTGTAGGTCTCTAGGCAAGATGTCCCTGCCCATTTGAATGTACCACTGGGCATTCAGCTATGACGATGCCTTGAGGATTTTACACTCATGACTTCTCCTCCATCAGACATGGGCAGCATGCCCTGGAAGCTCGTGATTCCAGAGTGCAAGTATCAGCACCTTGCCAAGGTGCAAGAAGGAGAGGCCAGTGTATTCTCCCCTACTGTGACCCTGTCACTGGCCACTGGCAGTGTGGATGAGGTCCAGTAGTCAAAGCTAAAGCTACCCATGTCATCATGAGTTCTCTGATCACAAAACAGAGCCAGGAGAGCATTCAACATTTTGAGAAATAGGCAGGGCTGAGAGAAGGTAGCTACATACCCCATAAGAGCCTTACAACCAAGGACACCAAGAACCTTCAAATGGCAGAAGCACACCACAGACTCATGCTACAGAGCGGAGAGATAATTAAAGAAGAGAAGCAGCCTGCATCAGCTCAGCCTACTAGAAGCAGAACCCCCCACTCTTCTCCTAAGCAGAAATCCAGAGGCTGGTTCACTTCCAGTTCTTCCACAGCGTTACCTGGCCCATATTGTAGCATCATGGATTCTGAAAGTGCAGATGAGGACAGAAACTCATCAGAAAAATGAAGCCTCTTTGGCCCAAAATCCCTCCAGAAATCTGATTTGGGAGGCTTGGCCACCCAGACCTATAGAGGAGCACAGAAGCCCTCCCCAATGGAATGGATCCATGTCTAGGCCACCCGCATGGCTGAGGACCCAGCAGTCTTCAAGCCACCCAAGATGAATATGCCAGTGATGGAAGGGAAGAAAACATCAGTGAGGACCCATAATCTCAAACAGCATGACTTGAACATGCTTACACCCACTGGGTTCTAAAGTACTTTTTATTTCAGGGACTTTGGATAGAGGGTATCTTGCTCCCCACCCCCATTTTACCTTGGCTCTGACACAGGAAAGGTAAATTTTTTAAGAACCCATTAAACTGAAGCTAGAGTTGCAAACACAATTTACTTTTGAGAAACATTAGCACAAAGCTTGTCTTCATTGTGTGGAAGAAGCCATTTCATACTACTTTAGTAGTTAGACTAACTGATCTCAGCAATGATGTACCTTACCTATTTGGGTACCATTTACCCTAGATAAGAACTTCATTACTTTCTAGGTAAATAATGTTTGTGATGTTCCAAAACCCACATTTCTTGATTCCTTTACCACTAGCAATGGGAGTATTAGCAAATCATGGCATAGTGTGTGCTCACTGACTAGTCCAACAACTCTGGCCCTCTTGATGCCATGCTGTTACTGTGGTCTGGGCTTGTCGATGAGGGGGACCTAAGATCTGTTTGAGATATCAGTACAGCTAAAAGCCAGTCTTGGCAGGGACCTCTCTTCCTATTGTTGAAACCTGGCTCTCTTGGCCTTTTGGGGAGACCTAAGGAATCACTGCATCCTGCAGCCAGTGCTTCCCACAGTTCCTCTTGAGTCGGTGCTGTGGAAGGGATGTTTCCTTTTGTTATGTCACAGAGCAAACACTAGGTCTCTCATATCTTTTCTTGCACTTTAAAGTGAGATTAATTTTAATTTAACTCCAATTTGGCTGAAAATTTTCTAAGGCAAAAAAAAAAAAGAAAGAAATTAAGTGTACTGGTTTTGTATAGATCAATGGCCATTTAAGCTTTTTTAAAGTCAAGAAGATGGTAACCACAGTTATATTATGGTCTTGGGGTTTGTGAGAAACTGTTGTCACTCAGTTCTGATTTCCTCATTCAACCCAAGACATGAAATCATTTTTCCTGGAGCATGGAGGAAAATGGAGGAAATTAAGACTTTCTATATGAAAGCATTTTTCCCCAAAATGAGCATCAAACCTTTATACACATACCATACCTTACTGAAGAGAGGAAAGAGGAAAAGTACCTTTTTATTTCTTCCCACTGTTACATGTTCAGTCATTGTCTTGAGCCGTGTCTCAAATGCCTGATGTTTTATGTTTTGGATATTATCTTGTCTACATCAGGAGCTGACTTTTCCATAGTGAGATCCAGTATGAGAAGAACAATTAATTTATTTGTGTCTTCTGTTATGCTTGTTTCTCTTAGTTGTCCTGACAATGAAAAGTCTCACTACTTTCAAAGAAAGTACAAAACCCCTGTCAGCTTTACATGCAATTCAAGAAGATCCAAACCATAAGGCAATAGTACTTTTCACAGGTCCTTCCTGGATAATTGCATTTCCAATCCTAATTCCCACTGAAAAGGTGGACTGGATCCATGTTCATTTCATTTAGGTTTCATCAGTTAAACCCTCATGTGGAGCCCTGTCCTCTGGGGGCTCACTTCCCAAAAGCTCAGGTAAATCCTTGGTGGAACCACTCTTAGCCCTAGTTTCAGAGCACACAATCTGGATAGGCTGAGAATTTTCAAAACCATCAATTTCTAGTTTCATTGTGCTTAAGAATTCAGTTCTTAGCATGTCTCTTTCCTCTCACATTTTGTTATTCAGTTACAAGAAGAAACTCAGCTACACCTTGTGCTTGGAAATTGTTTCACTTAAATATCCAAGTTCATGTTTTCAAGTTCTGCCTTGCATCCAACATCAGAACACAATTACACCAAATTTTCTGCCACTTTATAACAAAGGTCATCTTTTCTCCATTTTCCAATAACACAGTCATCATTTCTTTCTAAGGCCTCATCTTTAATTCCATATTTCTACCAAGAGTCTCTCCAAAGCAGTCTAGACTTTTTCTATCAAGCATCTCACAATTCTAGCCTCTACCCCTTATACAATTCCAAAGCTGTTTCTACATTTTTAGGTATTTGCCATACCAGCATCCTACTTTCCCATACCAAAAGCTGTTTTAGTTTCACAGATGTTAAAACAAATAACATACAGTGTGTTGGCTTAACAAGAGGAAGAATTTTGAGGCTAGAAGAAGTCCAAAATTGAGGCATCACCAAGGCAATGCTTTCTTCCTGAAAACTGTGGTGATCTTGGACTGGCTGCCAGTGATCTGGCTTTTCCATCACATGGCGATGTCCTCTCCTTTCTCTTCCAGGCTCTGTTGACTTCCAGTTTCTGGCTGCTCCCTGTGGCTCTTTTATTTGTATCCAATTTTCTCTGCTTATGTGGATTTTAGCTATATTGGATTAAGGCCCACTCTCATGCAGTTTGGGCACATCTTAACTGTCAAATGTCCTATGTTCAAATGGGTACACAAACAGGACCAGGGGTTCGTACCTGAATATATCATTTTTGGGGAATATGTCTCAATCCCCAAAATATCTGGAGAACTATGTTTTGATGACCCTTACCAAGGGTTTATTTTTTGTTAGTATCAAGTCAGTACTAAAAGTCTTGCTTGTTTTGAATAATTCTGAATATTTTTAGTCTGGGAAAGTTCATCCTAGTCAACCCAGACATTTGAATGGCTAAATGACTGGTCAATGGAACAAGGACCATACAAACTCATCTGAACACCTAAGTTGAGAAATTAATGCTATTTACTTGCAGAACTGTGCCTTGATAATGTAACGCTGTTCCTTGCAACATAGCTCATACTGGGGTTTCAGTGATTTTGGAGGAATGAATAAGTGCTGCCACTATTAAAACCTCTGCAATGCCAAATTCTTTCAGCATCTTGAGGCTTTGTTGAAGCACTCATGATTTTACAACTCATAACCATGTAAAGTCAATGATGCCAGGCTTGTATATTTGGTCGATAATTTTATCACCATTACCTAGAAGGTAGAAGACACTTGGTTAATATCTGTTGTATGGATGGATGAATGGCCCTTCACATGCATCTCCTTTCGAATGCTCTGTAATTTTGGAAAGATAGCCTAGAAAGGATTTTTTTTCTTACAAGTAGAGAAGCTAAAGTCAAGAGAGTGCATGCATTTGCCTAAAATCTTATAGGAAGTTTGTGGAAACCAGACCATGACAATCACCCTTGAGTGAGGGGCAACTGAGTCAGCTTTTTTCAACTTTCAGTATCCATTACTGTACCTTGCACTTAATACATGTCCCATAGATACTTGCTAAATGAATTGCCATATGTTCTTGGCAAGGATTTCTTTTGATTTATAAATCTGGGACAGCTGGATATTTTTTCTGGTTTCCTCTTTTTAAAATTTCCCTCTTTTTACTAATTCTGGCAAGAGCTTTGGAAATATTCATTCCGTGAATTCAGTTTAAAGTCTAGAACTACTTTCAGATGATTTTAATCAGCATGATGTTTGTTCTTTAAAATAACAATTTTGTTTTCACAGTTCATATAAAATTTCTTTCCACATTGATACCAGTATATGGATTAGATATACTAGAAAGGATGGTGTGTTAGTTTCCCAGATGCCAAAATGAATACCACGCAACATATTGACTTAAACAACAGGAATTTATTGGCTCACAATTTTGAGGCTAGAAGTCCAAAATGAAGGTGTCAGCAAAGCAATGCTTTCTCCCCAAGATAGTGGTGCTCTGGGCCTGGTTGCAGGTGATCCTTGATCCTTGGTTTTCTTGTCACATGGCAATGCACATGGTGATGTCTTCTCCTTCACTTCCCAACTTTCCATTTCTTTTCCTTCGTATGACTTTCGCTTCCTTTGTCTGAATTTCAATCTGCTTATAAAGGACTCCAGTAATTTGGATTGAAGGCAAAAATAATTCTCTTGGCTGTACCTTTAACTAAAAATAACATCTTCAAAAGGTCTTATTTATACCCACAGGAATGAATTAAGGTTAAGAACGTGTTCGTCTGGGGTATGTAATTCCAGATGGAAATGAAACATTAGTCTGGAACCCAGATTGACCTTTGTTTTTGAAGGGGTTTCTTACATAAGCCAGGCCATTTAGACTTTATTAGCATCATTTTATAAAAGAAAAATGTGAGATTAAAAGCTTTGCTCAGGAAAGGTGGGGAAATTGGTGGAAAATCTACTTAGGTTCAATTTGGCTTAAAGTCCCATGCCTAAAAAAATAAAAAAATTAAAAAAGTCCCATGCCTTTCACATCATGTTCATGTTCCCACTCATCCTAGAAATGGCATTGTGTTTAATGAGGGAAAAAAAAACAGGATTTTTCTTGGTCTTGAGCAGTTGCTGTTTGTTGTGCACATTGCTAGATATTCTTGCTATCTCAAGAAACAAAGCAGACAAGAATCATATTCTTTAAATCAAGTTATGGAAGAGATAAACTTACCATCTGGTGCTGGAGATAGGAGATGCACAAGCAACACATAAAAAAACTGATCGTTAACCTTGTGTCAATGACTATGAATGAAACAATCAGAATACAAAAATAGAAAACAATACTGGGTACCTGCTTGGACAGGACATCCATTCTTATACCCTTGTACATAACTCTGAACAAACAAAATGTTAAGCTTAAATAGTGTATTCATTCTCTGGTTACTAGTCTGTCTTTGATAAAATAATCTATATTCTCTCAGATTCAGTTTTATCCTCAGAAAAACAGAATCCATCTTTTATGGATATTGTGAGGATGAGATAATGTTGGTTGTGAAAATGTTACATACTAAAACACATATTAGTCTTTCAATAGAAATTACTGAATTTCTTACACACACATTCATTTACTAAACATTGAGTACTTACTAGAGCCAGAAACTGTGCAAAGTGTTCAAAATATAAAAATGAATAAGTGATAATTCCTACTCTTAGAAAATTATTGATTAAAAGATGAAACAGACCCATAACTAGAAAATTATTACATTGTGAAAGTAAGGTGTAGACAAGCACAGAAGAGGAACATCTAACCCAGGAAGACTCCCTGGATGAAGTGAGATTCCTCCAAGTTGTTGAAAACACTCCAGGAAGATGAAAGAGCATGGACAAAAATATGTAGGTGAAGCAAAACACGTCATTCTGGAAGATAAAGTGAGGGCCAGGACTGGTACCTGGATGAATTGAAAGGGTATGGATAAATGATATCTCAGTGGGTTTCTCCATTTTCTCAGTTTATCTCTGCCTATAAAAGGGAGACATGTTTGATGTATTACCATGCCCATTTTACAAACTGGAAAACTTTTGAATAACCAAAAGGGAGAGCATTTGATTCTAAGAAGATAGGCCTGAATACTCTAGATTAAAAGGTGAGTAATTGGGGGCAAAGTTAGGTTTGCAAAGGGAACAGAAACACAAAATCATAGAATTTTAATTACAACCTGGGCAAAGGGATAGAGCCTGGGGTGATAACAAAAGAGAAGCATGGTCAAGGGAGAGATTTTCCTTTATTTCATTTATTATTTATTTTCCTTTGATGAAAGGCATATATGAATGTCTTTATACTGAACTTTAAAATAAAGAATAAGAAGAAGATTCTGAAGAGAGAAAGAATGATTTAGGAGAAAAAAACAAGGAGACAAGAAAGGCACCAGAACACAGGTGAAGAGATTAGCTTCAATAATAATAATAGTTACAATCAACAGGTATCTGGTACTTACCCAGTGCCAGGATCCACTGTAAGTGCTTCACATATACTGCTTCACGTAATCTTTACACCATGTCTACAGATATGAACCATTATTATCACCATTTTACAGAAGAGAAAACTAAGGTAGAGAAATGGTAAAATAATCTTCTCAAGATTGTTGAACTAGTAAGTGCAATAAATGGGACTCAAACCCACCCAGGAGTTTTGGAGGTTAGAGGTCGAATATCAATGTATTTGCAGACCATGTTTACTCAAAGCCATTACAAAATGAAAACTATTGACTTATATTCCTCATTAACACAGGCTCATATATAATTAACAAAATATTAGGGAAATTAACCCAGCAATATATAAAGAGAAATAAAACAATATCAAGTTTGCTTTAATCCATGAGTAAAAGGTTGGGTTAACAATAAAAAATAATAATTCACTAGCAAAATAAAAGAATAATCATATAATAATTTAAATCAATGTAGAAAAAGTATTGGATAAAATTCAATATCCATAGATTATTTTTAAAAAAACATTCTCAGCAAAATAGCAATGGAAAGTAACTACTCAATCTGATAAATATTATCTATCAAAAAGTCTCTGGCTAACATTATTTGTAATGTTGATAGACTGAATGATTTCCCCTGTTTGGGATTGAATTATGTCCCCATAAAAACATGTTCAAGTCCTAATCCCCAGTCCTGTGGATGTGAACACATTTGTAAATAGGATCTTTAAAAGTGTTATTAGTTGAAGTGTGGCCAAACTGAATAAGAGTGAGCTTTAATCCAATATGGCTGAAGTACTTCTAAGCACAGGAAATAGACACATAAGTATAAATGAGAGGAGGAGACAGAAAGACAAATCATCATGTTAATGAGGCAAAGATTGAGTCAACACCAGAACACTACAAACTCTGGCATAAACATGATCTGCTGATACCTTAATGTTGGGCCTCTACTTTCCAAAACTGTGAGACAATAAATTCCCAGTGGTTAATTCAGACAATGCTGTAAAATTTGTCCTAACAGCCCTGATAAACTAGGATACCCTCTAAAATGAAGAACAAGGAAGTATGTCTAGTTCTTCAACACTAAACTGGTGTAACAACACAAGATAAAAACACTTTAAAAAAATAGAAATAGAAGAAAACGTCCTTAACATGATAAAGGGCATATGTGAAGAACCCACAGCTAATGTCATACTCAATGTTTTTTTCCTCAAAGATCTGTAACAAGATGCAGGTGCCTACTGTCACCACTTTTATTTAACACTGCATTAGAAATACTTGCTCAAGCACTTAGGGAAGGAAAAGAAATAAAAGGCATCCAAATTGTAAAGGAAGAAGTAAAACTTTCACTATTTGCAGATGACAATCCTATATGTAGAAAGCCATGAAAAATATACAACAAAGTTTCTAAACCTTATGAAAGAGTTCAGTAAAGTGGTAGGATATAAGAACAACATGCAAAGATCAGTAGCATTTCTGTACACTAATAATGAGTACTCTGAGGAGGAAATCAAGAAAAAATTCCATTTGCAGCAAGTAAGAAATCAAACTAAATGAATCAAACATCTAGAAATAAACTTGATTAAGGATGCAAAGAACTTGTACACAGGAAACTACACAACATCACTAAAAGAAATCAAAGAAGCCCTAAATAAATAGAAGAATATTTCATGTTTATGGTTGGAAGACTAATAGTTATTAAGATGTCTATCCTAGCCAAACTGATTTACAGATTTGACAAAATTCCAATAAAAGTTCCAACAGCAGGTTTTACAGAAATGGAAAAGCCATTTATCAAATTTATTTGGAAGGGTAAGTAGTGCCAAATAGCCAAAAACATCTTGAAAAGGGAAAACAAGCTTGGAGGAATCATGCTACATGACTTCAATTGAAGAAAATGTGGCATTGGTGGGGAGGAAGTGGCCATGGTGGCTGCTGGGGGTAGGGAGTGGGAAGAAGAGATGAGACGTGGGGGCATTTTCGGGCCTTGGAGTTGTCCTGGGTGGTGCTGCAGGGACAGTTACCAGACATTGTATGTCCTCCCATGGCCCACTGGGTGGAACGTGGGAGAGTGTGGGCTATGATGTGGACCATTGACCATGAGGTGCAGAAGTGCTCAGAGCTGAAATTCACCAAATGCAATGAAAGTCTCATGATGATGGAGGAGATTGTTGTTAGGGGGGGAGGAATGGGGTGAGGGGGGTGGGGGTATATGGGGACCTCATTTTTTTAATGTAATATTAAAAAAATAAATAAAGACAAAAACAAACAAGAAAATAAAACATACTACAAAGCCACAGTCCTCATAACTGCGTGGTACTGGCACAAGAACAGACATACTGACCAATAAAACCAACCTGAGAGTTCAGACATGGACCTGCATATATACAGCCAACTGATATTTGACAAGGCCACCAAGCTCATTCAACTGGGACTGAATAGTCTCTTCAACAAATATCCATATCCATATCCAAATCCAAAAGAATGAAAAAGTGTGGAGCAAATGTGGCTCAGGTGATTAAGTGCCTGCCTCCTACATACAAAGTCCTAAATTCAATCCCTGGTACTACCTAAAAACCAAAAACAAATGCAAACAAGTGATAAAACCAACTCTTATTGGAGAATGGATGTAGCTCAGTGATTGAGTGCCTGCTTCCCATGTACAAGGTCCTGTGTTCAATCTCAGTACCTTCTGAAAAAAAAAAAAAAAGATGGACTGAAGACCTAAACATAATATCCAAGACCAAAAACTTCCTAAGTGATAATGTAGGGAAACATCTATGAGATCTTGTAGTAGGAAATGGTTTCATAAACTTTACAAACCGTGATCAAAGAAATAATAGATAAATGGGACATCCTCAAAATTAAAAACTTTCATGCTTCAAAGGCATTTGTCAAGAAAGTGAAAAGGCAGCCTATTCAATTGGGAGAAAATATTTGGGAATTGCGTTTCTGATAATGCTCTAATATCCAGCTAATATAAAGAAAGCTTACATGGCAATAATAAAAAGACAAACAATCCATTTAAACAACGGGCAAGAAATTTGAATAGGCACTTTTTCAAAGAGGAAATACAAATGGCTAAAAAGTACATGAAAAGATGCTCAACATCTCTAGCTATTAGGGAAATGCAAACCAAAACTATAATGAAATATCATCTTACACTTATTGATCAGCTACTATTAAAAAGAAAACAATAACGGAAAACTGCCTGTGTTGGAGAGGATGTGGAGGAATAGGAACACTCATTCACTGCTGGAGGGAATGTAGAATGGTGAAGTCGCTATGGGGGACAGTTTGGCAGGAATTGCCATATGATCCTCAGAAATTCCTCAAGAATTGCTATATGATCTGGCAATCACACTACTAGGAATATATCCAGAAGAATTGAAATCAGTGATACAAACAGATATATGCACACCAGTGTTCTTCATGGCATGATTCACAATTGCCAAAGGTTGGAAGCAAACCCAAGTGTCCATCAATGGGTAAAGGGAGAAATGCAATGTAATATACACATATGATGTAGTATACACATAATATTACTCAGCTATAAGAAGGAATTAAATATTGACATATGTGACAACACACATGAACCTCAAAGACCTTATGTTGAGTGAAATAAGTCAGTAACTAAAGGACAAATTTTGCATGATCTCACCAATATGAACTACGAATATTGAGCAGATTCACAGAGGTAGAGTCTGGAAGATAGGTTACCAGGAGATAGAGAAGGACTAAAGAGCAATGAGCTGATATTCAATCAGGGCAGAATAAAGTGGATAGTGGCTGTTTGGATGGTTGTGATCATAGTATAGTGATGTGAGTGGGGTCCTAATTACTGGAGTGAGTGAGAACAGGGTTGAGGGCATGGACTATCCATGGAGCTGGGGTGGAGAGCTGGAAGAAGGAACAGGTGAACTTTGCAGAGGCTGAGGACTGTGGTTAAGAGTACAATTATGGGAGTATCCTTTCAGAATCAATGGCAGGGGAAGGTCATGGATGTAGGGTGTCAGCAGTGGGGGGGGGGGTATGGAGAGGGGTACACCTGGGGCATGCCTCTATGGAATATGAATGTGTTCATGTGGTCAAAAGGTGTTTTCTCAGTGGGAAGGGGTCCTACACTATAACCAACAAAATATTAAACTCCCATCCTGGGGAGTCCTGCTGTGTTCTAAAATAGAGTGGCAAGAATACTGGGAATATAGAGGCAGTACCTAATAAAAGAAAACAGACCAATATGCCAATCCTTCAATTTTAATGTTTGTACTTATGAATCTTACTCTTATAACATTGAAACCTAGCCTGATAATAACTAATGCCTAAGTGTTACCTCCTGAAAACTTCCTGTTACTCAAATATGAACTTTCTCTAAGCCAAACTTAGCAAGTAAACTCACTAGCCTCCCCCTTATTTGGGAAATGACTCCTGTGAATAAGCCTCCCTGGTGCCAAGGGGTTAATAAAAAGCAGCAGCCAGAGATGCATTTGGAAAAAAGACCAAAAGGGGAAAGCACTAAATACAAAAGAGCTTTTACATTTAATAGAGTTCAAAGACAATTGGAAGGTCATTTCAGAGGTTATGCTTATGCACGCTTCAGGCAGGTCTCACTAACTGCTGCAGTAAACAAACCCTCAAACAGGGGTGATCCCAAGGGACCTAGAGATGTCCATATAATATAGACAAGGCACACAGGCCCATGAAACCAGCACCGTGTCCGTGGGCATTATTTTGGAATAGATGATAATCTGTCTCCCCAATATAACAAAGGTGGACTCATTTATAATTTCCCTACACATGATTCTTTTACCCCTTTCATTTGAACCTATAATTAGCACTATACTCTTTAAATGTATGTCCAAGATGTCAGGTGAACCCTCAGTCTTAGCAGAGTTATGGCCAACACTTATTCTCCAGTTCATTGGACTCTCCCAGGACAACTAACAAAATGATAATGGTCAACTCAAATCCCAAAATGCAGGGAGAATCTACAACTGCAAACAAAACAGTTCCATCCATCTGTCCCATGAAATCTAAGCCCTCTCTCAATCTGAAGCAAAGCAGGCCTCATCATTCCAAAATCCTCAAGGTTGAGGAATGAACAAACCTAAGGTAGGAATGGAACCATGGAGCAAAGTAGACTTATTATTATTATAGTCATGGGAAAACTTGTAACACTGATATAAAGATAGTGGTCACCAGAAGTTCATAATAATGGAGTCTTTTCTGAAAGGAGAAGGAGGGAAGAATAGATAAGAGAGCACATTTTGAGGGAATTGGAATTGTTCTGCTTATATTCCAATCACAGATATGGGCCATTATACATTTTGTCAAAACCTATAAAACTGTACAGCACAAAGTGTAAACCATAACATAAACTATAGAAGTTGGTTAGTAGCAATGCTTCAACATTTGTTCATCAATTGTAACAAATATATCACACTAATGAGAGATATTATTAATAAAGGAACATGTGGGATGGAGAGGGAGTGAGTTACCTGTACACTTTCAATGTAACATTTCTGTGATCTAAAATTTCTATAAAAATAAAATTTATTAGATGAGAAAAAAATGAAAAGTCACACAAACCAGAAAGGAAAAGGTTAATAGTTATTTACAGAAAACAGAAAATCTAAAGGAATCTATAAGAGTTACTAGAAGTAATAAGTGATTTTGTCAATGTCACATAATATGTTTAATAATGATTAATAGCAATTGTTGTGGGAAACTGGCTTACCTGTGTCCTATTTGTTGCACTTGTCCCCAGAAATTGTAAACATTGCCGCACTGATGAGAAACAGCTGTTTTGGAGCTCCTAATAAATATGATGCAGAAACTAGGGTTGAGGTTCTCAGTTCCAGAAGCTGTGAGTCTCCTGGTCCCATCTTTATTTTCTTTCTTGTGTCTCTCTTTCTGTCCTTTTATTTCTTTAAGTTCTGTGTTGCATTCCCTTTGAGCAAACCTATCACTGAGCTGATCTCAGCAAGCAATAATTAATATTGTTTTATAAATTAGCTATGAATATTTAGAATTTATAAGACAGTGATATTTTAAATAACATACAAAAGTATGAGAGTACTTAGAGATAAATTTAACAAGTTATTTATAAGTGTTATATGCTAAAACCAAAAAGAAACCATTACTGATAAAAATTGAAGATCTGAAATCCTAAACACTATGTTAATGGATTGAAAGGATTAATGCTCTTTGGATGTGAATTCTTCTCAAATTGACTTACACAATCAGTGCAATCACACTCAAAATTCCACAGAAATATTTGTAAGAACTAAAAAGATGATTCTAAAAATATATGGAAAACAATTCTGGAGAAAGAAGAATGACATACAACATGATTATTACTATTAATATAAAGCAACAATAATAAAGACAGTGGAGCTGGCTTCAGAATAGACAAAGATGAATGGAATAGAATAAAGATTCTAGAAATAAATCCATACATACAGTGTTAATTGATTGTTAACGAAAATACCAGATGGCAGTATGAAGTAGAAATGGAAATCTTTACGATACATGATGCTGGAACAATTTAATATCCATATGTGAAAAAAAAATGCACCTCACATATAGATAGAACCCAATAAATGCTAGTTCTCTTCCTCATTTTCCCTGCTATGTACAATTGTTATGATAATATCATTTCAATTCACCTTGTAGGATTGTTGCATGTTGATGAGCATAGACATATCACCTTCTTATCAGTCAAAAAAGAGAAAGTGTTTTCATCATCTTGATAAAATACAAAGCAAAGCATTTGTCAGAGCATTCGTCTGGTCAGTGTTGGGGAATTTCTAACTTACATGGGACAGGTGTGATGTGGTTAAGTGGAAAATACTTAACTACAGCTGCTGTGGGCCTGTGAGGAACGGGGGTTGGTTGTTTATGGGATGAATGCTGAAAATCCCATAGTAATTATACATATTTATAAATATATATATCTATAAATACATATATTTTAATTTAAGAATGAAATTTTAAGGAAGGCTATTGTCCCACTTTTATCTGAGAATGTAAATAAGAAATAAGTCTTCACATCAAATTGGTTTTTAAGTGCTCTTCTCTGTGTTGAGTGTACAGAGAATGCTTAGTGCTTCGAAGAGAATATACTCACTGAAAGGAACAGAGAGCCTGCTGATCAGAAAGAGGGCTAGGGAGACACACAGTCATTTTGATGTGGCAGCATACCAAAGGGTTTGTTAGAAGATGGAAAAGTCTACCTTAGAAATAAATATTCAGGTCATAAGGATTTGATTAAACAAACCGAATACTGAATAGAATTTTTATTTGATATAGTTGTAGGACTGAATACAAACTTTTATTTGATAAGTGATGCGTGTGCACATGTATGTGTGTGCATGTTTGAAGGGGGGACTAAGGCTGCTGAAAGAATTGGATGTCCTGTGCCACTAGGGTAAAAAGGCAGCATGGAGCACTATAAGTTAATTTTAAAAATGATTTGTTACCTCCATTATGAAGTCTGAAACGTCTCTATTTTCAAACTTTTTTTTCAACCTGAATGTTGTAACCATACTGCAGTGACTGTGAACCTTAGTTCCCTCATTAGTAAAGAAATCCATTGGATTATAGGATCATTTTAGTTGATCCAGATTTAACATTCTCAGCAGCATCTCCTCTTCCCTGTGGAAGAATGATCCATCTTCTTCGTGGAGAATCAGTCCAACCTCTAAAGCAGCCTTGACATTTGGAGAAATGCTATTTCAATCTATTTTGTGTTTTTTAAGGTCTCTCCTTAGCATGGAGTGATGTTTACAGCCTGTGGAGTGATTATCAGGAGAGAGGAAATTTTATAATCTCCCTTAGAGGGCTCTTAATTGCCTATGTAGCCATGTATTTAACATTTCCCTTTAAAAAGAGGTCTGCCTGCTATTTCACGTGATCCTGGCTTCCCTACAAAAAGAGGAAGGCCACAATGAGCCAGATGCCGACCCCATCTAATTTGTTGAAACATAAATCAATTCCAATAAAGATATGAGACAAGAGAGTAAAGAGTGTTTTTATGAACTGTAGAAAAGTAATAGTTGGGGAAATAACTTGAAATAGACTAAAGATTATTGGCAGTCTTGGGAGACTTGGAAGTGAATTATGAGTTCCTTGAAACTCTGTTAGGTCTTCAGTCTTTCTTTAAGTGTTCCATGGTTCACTGGAAATCCAACTCCTTTTATTTACTGTGACTGTTAATATTGCTTCTTTGATTGGGGGGGGAGGGGTTTACATGTGTATATAGACATCTGTTACAGTTGTACATATAGGAAAACTAAGTTGTAGGCACAATCAGAATTGGTTTTTCATTAGTTAATAATAATGGCACTTGTTCATCGAAAAGGGTATGCAATCCTTTCTGAGCATGTATTACATGTGTCAGTGAGGTAAACAATTTTCTGGGACAAAATGCCTTGGTTACTATACATAACTAGGTAGGGTTAAAGTATTTTACTTGAGACCATGTCAACAACTTCTCCCACATTCTTTTCAGTTTCTCCCACACTGGTTTGGTTTCATCTGCCTTTACACCTGCTCTGACCCCTCCTTTGGAGAGTATAGTAATAAGATATAATTAAAAGAATCATTCTTCAGTATTTTATTCTCAAAGAACATCACACTTTCCCCTGCATTTGTGCTATAAAATCCCATTAACAGACTAGTTTATTCTCAAAAGAAAACAAAGTCATATAAGAGCTTCTTGAAAGGAAATGTAGCATGGGGAAGGAAAACCCCTTCCCCTGCTTCACTGATGGTCTCTGGACTTATATTTATACACGTTATGAGTTTCCAAATGGAGAATAGAAAGACTAAAGGGCATATGGTGGTTTTGAACTGTATTACTCAGGGAAAACTAGAAGTTGTACCATATTTACTTTTGGTGTTACTTCCTCCCATCCAGAAGGTGCTTCCACAAAACATGACTCAGCTGCCAACAATTTGTTTTAGCTGGTCATTTTACAAAGCCAAGTAGGCAACTCTGAATAGCTGTTAGTTGTTAGTTGATATAATTGCACACACATCTGAAAATGGTCCAAACGTTCCATGCCAGCATGTTTTCTGGAGTCCTTTAGCTCAGAGATTTAAAAACAACACACACATGGTTATAAAAACACAGCAAAATGTCTCCAACTTCATGCTCACATGAAGAATTGCTGGTAATACAGTTGCATTCACATTCTTCATAACTGCTGCAGAATGCCTTCAAGAGGTTCTTGAGATTTCTTCCATGCCAGTTCTATGCTTCCTCACTGTAGCAAACATTCAGAAACTTTTCACTTAGACTAGATTGCTAAGTCCCTCACCTCTCACATTGAATGAAAACTGATTGATTCACTCTATGTAGCACTTACAGAGACATCCGTGAGAATGGTCTTTTATGCTTACCACCTCTTCTTCTTAGACCAAAAGTCCCTGTAATGTAGACATGCTGGGAAGTGGAGGGTGGTTGTGGTGGATAAGGGCAGATAGAGTCATGGGAGTCCCTTAGCACTCTTTGCTTTAATTCATTATACTCCTCTTCCCTTCTCTCTGTCCTTAGACCCTACTTTCATATTTCTTTGCCTTTGGAAAAGTTCTACCTAAGAGCTCTTAGATCCCTCCTACAAGCAGACCCCTATCATGACTCAACTCTGGCCCTCCGTCAGACCCAAAGATGCCTGAATCCTATAATAAATTGATTTATATGGCAAGGCATCATAGACCACTGTGGCAAACAGAAGCATTGTTGATCTTAAGTGTTGGGAGTAGCTGCATGGATCTGAACACATTTTAAGGTTTGGAAAGGCTGAAATATCATGAGTATTGCTTACAAAATGCCCTTACAGTCTATTTTTTTTTTTGCATGAGAATAAAAGCTTTTATTCATCAAAATTTATATTAAATGAAGGACCATTATACAAAAGACATACTAAACATTTACATGCCAAAACATGAAAGGCAGATAAGACATTTATTTAAATAATTACTTCAAAAAGGATATCCAAAGGCCAATAAGAAAATGAAAAGTTATTCATTGCCATTAGTCATGAGGCATATTAATTCAAACAACCATTACAACATCCCAGAATCCTTGTGTCATTTCATTAACAATGCTAAGTACCAAGTCTCATCAAAATCAGTTATGGGTATGGGCAATCTGGAGCAAAATCCCTCTCCATCTGTGGAGCTGTGAAACCTAGAAAACATGTTTTCTGCCTCCAATGTGCAATGGTAGGACACCCACAGGATAAACATTCCCTTTACAGAAGGGATAAAGTGAAAGGAAAACAGAGAAGTCACAGGTCCCAAACAAGTCCAAGCAGTCTTTAAAGTGCAGCCATTTTATGCATAGCTTGAGTAGCAGCAGACTCCCTTGAGGCCATCTGGAACACAGGTATCTTTTTTTCTAACCCTGTTTCCCACTCTGTAAACCAGGGAGACCTTTAAAACCATGCCATGATATGTTCCCCTGAAAACCATCAAGAAACCTCAAGCATGACCTTGTGTGCTCCATGAAGACACATTCCTCTCATATTTCTTTTGTTGAATTTTCAATTTTCTATCTGCTATCTATTAATTTATTTTTTAAATGTGCTAGGATTCACCACCAATGAGTAGTATTACACAGGCAAAATGTTTTACTTTCTTTTCCTTCAGTAATATTTTTCTATTCCCTGGAAAAGTCAGATCACCATCTAGTAATTTCCTCTCATTTATGCATGCTGTGAGATTGAGAAGCTCCTTTCCCAATCAATAGAAGGAAGAATAATATACTAGCTTTGAAGAAATGTCTGGAATCCAAAAGCCTGGGTCAAGCTTTTACCCTTACGGCTGTGTGACTTTGTGCAAATTACTTTTTTAAAAAATTTTTTTCTTTATTTTTAAAGCAACTTTAGGTTACATAAATGTTACATCAAAAATATAGGGATTCCCAAATACCTCATCCCCTCTTCCTTCATTAACAACATCTTTCATTAGTTGGTACATTTGTTACAATTGACGAACACATATTTAAGCATTGCTACTAACCTTAGTCTATGATTTATATGATGGTTTACACTTTGCACAGCACAATTTTATAGGTTTTGATAAAATGTATAATGGCTTGTATCTGTCATTGCAATGTCATACAGGACAATGCCACTGTCCCCAAAATGCCCCATGTTAAAACTATTCTTCCTTTTCCTCCCTTCAGAACCTCTGGTGACCACTGTCTTCATATCAATGTTACAAGTTCTTCCATTACTAGAATAATAACATAGTTGCATTCTCCTCTTATGTTTATTCATTCCTCAGTCTTAAAGATTTGGGGATGGTAATGCCTACTCTGCTTCTACTTGAAAGGGAGATTAGATCCCTTGGGACAGAAGAATAGATCTGTCTTACTTACACTTGTAGATATGTTCTGTTTTTTGGAATGGATGTTGTCCATCATCATCTTTTTGTTTGCTGTCCTCAGTGAGTGTGATGAACTGGAGAGTAGGTTTTGGCTGTAACTCTGCTGAGATTAAGGGCTCATCCATCATATGAACAGCCAAAAGATTTAAGTCTCTGGAACATATATATATATATTTTTTTTTTTTACCATTTTTTAAACATTTATTCTTTTTCTCCATTGTTGTGTGATGATGTCCTATTTCTCAAACATTAAAAGCCCTTGCAGAGACTGTGCTTATTCTGGGAACTCCATTCTGTTCCATTTTTTTAATTGCCAGTATCTTAAATTGTCCCCAGTTTCATAAATTTGATTTTCGACTAGATCTTTTTTTTTTTTTAATTGACTTTGTAATAATATTACATTAAAAATATATATGTGAGGTCCCATTCAACCCCACCCCCCCACCCCACCTCTCCCCCCCCCCCCAGCAACATTCGTTCCCATCATCATGACACATCCATTGGATTTGGTAAGTACATGGAACATATATTTAAAGGGCACAGTGCTAACTATAGGTTCAAATAAGAGAGGCAGAAGAACCGTGCATAGGAAATCTATAAATGAGTCTAATTTTGATACATTTGGGAGAGAGGTTATCATATATTCCAAGGTAAGATCCACTAACAAGGTGCCAATTCCCTGGTGTTCTCTGCCCTGCCTATAATGTCTAATGTCTTAGAGCCCTTAGGAGCACCCCTACTTGAGACACTTTATTTTTATTGTTTTTTTTATATTTTATTTATTTTATATTTTATTGTGGCAGTCTGTGAGATCCTCCTGAGATGTGCATATTCAAAATGACCTCCCGACTGACTTTGAAATCTCTTAGCCATAAAAACTCATTTATACCTATAAATCCCTCCTTTTGATGTAGGTCTTTTTCTAAATGCATCATTAGCTGGCACTTGGTAATAATGACTCAGTGCCAGAGAGGCTTATCCCTGGGAGTCATGTCCTATGCCAAGGGAAGTTTGACTGAGTTGACTTAGAGAGAGGCCACATTTGAGCAATGATAAGGCTCAGGCAATATATATTACTGGGCTAAGTTTCAATTTCACAAGAATGAACTTCATAAATATAAGTATCAACATCAAGAGCCTGGCTAAGTTTCAATTTCACAAGAATGAACTTCATAAATATAAGTATCAACATCAAGAGCCTGGTGTAATTGCCTGTCCTCCTTCATTAGGCATTTCCCATGTACTCTAGAGATACTTGCCATTCTATTAGAGAACATAGAAGGACTCTCCAAGATTGGAATTCAATATTCTTTCAGTTATTGTGTGGGTCTTCACCCACTGAAATAACATCGCTTGACCAAAGAAACACATCCATATTCTGTAGAGGCATGCCCAGGTACACCCTGCTCCACACATCCCCCCACTCCTGACACCCTGCATCAGTGATCCTCCCCTGCCACAATTACAAACCCATATGAAATCCAATACCTCCCCCAAAACAAAGTCAAAAGAATAAAATAAAATAAAATAAAATAAAATAATCCTAGCCTATCCTATCCTATAATATAATATAAATAAAAATTCCTTCCTCCAGGCCTCCCTTCAATTCCATGGATAGTCCAACCCAACCCCCCTCCCCCCCCCCACTCTGTTCACCCTCCCATCCAGCACTGGAAAAGTTACTTTATCTCTCCAAGCACAGTATATTCAACTGCAATAATTTCTGTGCCAAATTATTATCATGATAATTATCTGTCCAGGAAAATTAGGTTTTATTATGATTCCTATTCTATAGGAAGTCTTTAATAAATAGTGCTTGTTATAACCATCTGCATTCATTAACCTGACTGGAAGGGCTAAGGTGATCACAGAAATTTATATATACCTCCACCAAAACCTGCTTTCCATATATGAGAGTATTTGCCCTTTGTGAAGACTGCAATTATTCTGACACAGCAGAGACATTCAGATGGAAGCAGAAGGAAAATCTCAAATGTGGAAGCCACAGTAGTTGTTTTACTGTGGAAGGTCAAAGACTAGCCCACCTTCTATACACTCTCCTTATTTGTTCCCAACAAAGAGGATGTAAATAGAAAAGGAATTAAAAAATCACATACCCAGAATGAAAGTTTTAAAAAACCCACAATCCTACTATCACACTCTCACAAATATACATTCAGAATGAATGTACTGCAGAATTTTTTCAAACTGGCATTATTTATCCTAAAAGGTACATTCTCTGAAACCAAGGATAAAATTCAAAATAAAAGGACTTGATCCTTAAAGGTGACAGGAGAGGTTTGTGAACAAAGATCACATCTGAGTCCAGCTCCATCACACAGAAATACAAACTCCAAAATAGGGTCAACTGACATGGCACTGAACTCCATCTTCCATGATCATAGAACCTGTGGGTCTCTGTAGCCCTCAGAAGAACCAATACCTGGGGTTGTATCTACTTTTTCTGTCTCTGGGACTCTGATGAGGTGTGCATAAGGGCAACCCCTCTGAAAATCTCCGGGATCTTTTTGGAGACTCATAGCCACATAAACTCATTTGCCCTTTCCATTTCCCCCTTTGATTCAGGTCAAAAAGCATTTTTAACTCTTGGTATTATATGTAAATTGAGATATTCTGCTGGTCCGAGTTTACCCTTTTACTCAAGGTCATTTTCTAGTTACATCATCAGCTGGTACTTGGTAGTAATCCCTTGGTACCAGGGAGGCTCATCCCCAGGAGTCATGTCCCACGCTGGGGGGAAGGCAACGCATTTACATGCTGAGTTTGGCTTCAAGACTGGCCACATTTGAGCAACATGGAGGCTCTCAGGAGGTAACTCTTAGGCACCCTGCAGCTCTAGGCCTTGTTCTTATTTCAGGTGCACAGGCTCACAAGCATAGTCATTAGTAGCAAGGGCTCATTATTGGACCTTCATTCTTTTTACCAGAACTGTAGTTGGTGCTGGGGTTTCATATATACTCAGGGGATCTGAATCTCTGGACTGATCATGTGATAGCCAGGCCCTGAGCCTCAACAGACTTCAGCTCCTACACTCTGGTTTATTGGACTTACCCCACTCAGCTAACATGGAGTTGAAGAAGGTCAACCACCACACCAGGGAGTCAAGAGTGACTATAACTGAAAGCGGGAGGATTGCATCCAGCATCCATGGGGAATCTAAGCCTCCTCTTGATATAGATGTGGAATGGACACAACCATTCTAAGGTCCACAGGATGGAGGACTAGAGTATGGATTAGAGTGGACTTACTGATATTCTATTAATGAACTATTGTGATTAGTAATCAAAGAAAATGTGGCATTGGTGTGGAGAAAGTGGCCATGGTGGCTGTTGGGGGTAGAGAGTGGGAGGAAGAGGTGAGATGTGGGGGCATTTTTGGGACTTGGAGTTGTCCTGGGTGGTGCTGCAGGGACAGTTGCCGGACATTGTATGTCCTCCCATGGCCCACTGGGTGGACTGTGGGAGAGTGTGGGCTATGATGTGGACCATTGACCATGAGGTACAGTGGTGCTCAGAGATGTATTCACCAAATGCAATGAATGTCTCATGATGACGCAGGAGATTGTTGTTATGGGGGGAGGAGTGGGGTGAGGGGGTGGGGTATATGGGGGCCTCATATTTTTTTAAATATTTTTTATTTATTAAAAAATAAAGAAAGACAGAAAAACTGAAATAATCCTTTTCTTTCTGATTTGTTTGATTTTATTCTTATTAGATAATTGGTTGTCTAAAAAACTTTATTTTCTGTAATCTGAATATTGATTCTTGAACCAATATGAAGTTGTTTAAATTATTGTTGATTTTGCAAACATTTCAATTTCTGAAAGCTGATGTTTTTAAAATCTGTTTATGTATTTCTTCATAAATTGTCTCTGATATTTTGATAATAATTACATTAAACTTAATTCATAAAAATTCAAACAAAAAAAAGGACTTGACCTTTAGTTTATGTAAGACAGCAGAGAAAACAAGTATGCTGTCACTGTTCTCCTTTCTCTGTCCCTCATTTTCTTCTGACTCTTTGAATAATTTCTTAGTTACAATTTATTTATTATGGCCCAAGTTATAATTTTATTATACTTTGGACTTGTTCATGAACATTTTTATAAACACACTCAAATACCTTATGAAGAGAAGTCATACAAACGCAAAGGAAAAAAATGAAGCATTTAGTAGATCATAGTATCATAGAATACAGTGGAAGACAAAGTTCTGTATGCTTAGACTGCAAGTTCTGTCCTTTAAAATTGTAAAAGCATAGCATTAATTTTAGAAAATGGTAATAAACCTTTGTAGGGAACTTTGGGAAAACTGTATATGTTGGGGAAACTCACTTGTTTGTTACAAGTATCAGTTGTGTCTTTATTTCTATAGAAGAGGTAAAAATAAGTGGTCAATAGAATAGAGTAGAACTGTATCACTTTGCACTCTCAGTAGTATCCTCTCCTTGTCTATCAGGTTATTTTGTAAAGGAGAAAAAAATTGTGATCAATTTGAATATAATTATGACTGGAAACTTGCATTTATATATGCTAAGGAGTGGGTGTAATGAAATGGAAATGAAAATGCTCATATTAGACACTGCTGGATTTAAGACACCCATATTTCCCATACTATATCAAGCTTTCCTTCTGGAATTCATCTGCCAAAACCAGACTTTACCTGGTAAATATCACAACTGAGTCAAGTAAATGAGTCAAGTCAGATGTTTAGCTGTGGAAACAAAACTAGATGAGGGTTTGGGAAATATAAAAATGAATCCCAGCACTAGTTGTGTGGACTGAGACAAATATATCCACAAGGCATTGAGTTTCTGCCATGCACATATGTTGTTAGATTTCAAAGTCCTTTAACATGGCTGTAAGTGTCCTCATTTTTCCACAAAGAAACAGAAGCTCAGAAAGATTAAGCAATTCTTTCCAAGATCATACAAATAGCAAGAGGTGGAAGTTGAATTTGAACCCAGGTCTGTCTCCAAAGTTAGCACATTTCTCATTACTCATGCTGCCTCACCATTTTGAACCTCATTTTTTCTTTCCTTGATGCTAAGTTCATAGGATGGCTATTTAGATTAATTACAAAATATAAATGTTCTTGGCACAAAGATATTACAAAAGCCAGGTGTATCAGTCAGGGCTTTCCAGAGAAACAGAGCCAAAAGGATGTGTGTGTGTGTGTGTGTGTGTGTGTGTGTGATTGTGGGGACCAGCATTTACAAGGCCCTTAGGGCAGTTTGAAATTCTGCTAAGAGTGATATTGCAATCTTGACTCTAAAATCTTTAGGGGAAGTTGACAGCCGGGAAATTCCAGCACAAGTTGACGTTGAAGCCTTGAGGCAGAATTTCTTCCTTCAGGAATCTTCAGTTCTTCACTTTTAAATCCTCCAGCTGATTGGAGGAAGCCCACACACATGATTAAGGCAATTCCCTTTCCCTAAAGTCAACTGATTGTAGATATTAATCACATCTGTGTAATACCTGCAACCCAACATCTAAGCTGGGATCATAACCTAAAGACAACTGGGATCATAACCTCGCCAAAATGACCCATAAATTTAAGCACCACAGACCATATTTTTTTTTCTTTTTTATTTCTTTCTTTCCCCTCCCCCCCCACTCCAAACCCCTGGTTGTCTGCTCTCTGTGTCCATTCGCTGTGTATTCTTCTGTGACCACTTCTATCCTTATCAGCGGCACTAGGAATCTGTGTTTCTTTTTGTTGCCTCATCTTGTGTCAGCTCTCCGTGTGTGCGGCACCATTCCTGGGCAGGCTGCACTTTCTTTCGTGCTGGGCGGCTCTCCTTACGGAGTGCACTCCTTGCGCATGGGGCTCCCCTACGTGGGGAACACCCCTGTGTGGCAGGGCACTCCTTGAGCGCATCAGCACTGCGCATGGGTCAGGTCCACATAGGTCAAGGAGGTCCAGGGAACCGCGGACCTCCCATGTGGTAGGCAGACACCCTATCCATTGGGCAAGTCCGCTTCCCCATAGACCGTATTTTATTTGACTATTGCTCACAACAATGCTAATGTTATTCTGATTTTACAAAGGGAAAAACTGGCACAGAGTGGTTGGGTAACTTGTTCAAGGTCCCTGTAGTATTTTCATATCCAGACAGCACACAGTTATTAATTCACAGTTTCCAGGGTTCAGGAGTCCAAGCAGAGCCCAACTGGCCCCTCTGCTTTTACTCTTACAATGAAAGTATCTGCCTTACTGTGTTCTCATCTGTAGGCCCAACTGGGGAAAGATCCATTTCCAAGCTCACTCTGGGATTGGCAGAATTCAGCTCCTTGTGTCTGCAGAACTGAGAGTCCCAGCTCCTTGCTGGCTGTTGACTGGAGTGCTCTCAGAACTTGCAGGTCTGAAAACGATCCTCAACCCACAGTTCCTAGAGGCCACCTGTAGTTTCTTGCCACATCAGCATCCTCAAGATGGTCATTTACTTCATAAAGTCACAAGGAGATTTTTTAGAGTGAGTCTGCTAGCAAGCCACAGTCTCATAGAATGTAATATAAACAGGGAGTAACACCCCATCACCCTTGTTATTCTATTGATTAGAAACAAGTCATGGATTTTACCCACACTCTAGGGGAGAGGATTATACAAAGCATGGCCACCAGAAGGCAGGGATTATTAGGGTCTATCTGCCACAGCCACAAAGCCGTTAGGTGCCAAATGTCGAGGCTGTGACTCAAGAGACTGCATGTAAGCGCTTCACCACTGGGTTTGGCAGCATGAGTAACATCAGTGACTCAAGTGAGGGCTGTTTCACCAGTCGTTGGCAACTACGAGGACAACAACCATGTTTCAATGGTTCCCAAATCCATACTTCTTTTGTTCCTTCCTTTCTTTCTGTTTTTTCCACTTTCATTTCTTCTCACACTTGTTTTTTTTTTCTCTTCCTTCCACTCCTCTATTTCCTTCTTTCTTAAAAATCAGTTGATGATATTATAACCAATCACAAATCCCATTTATTCAAAGAATGTTTATCTGTACCAGGTAGTAAGTCAGGGTCTCAAGATATAGTTCTAAATCACACACCTTTGTCCTGGTTCACCAGAGCTTACTGTCTGCCCAAGGTTCTGAGACAAACTTTTCTATTTCATAAGTTATTTAGAATGACCCTCAACAAAGCTGTCACCCAAGTACAGATCTTCTCTCTTTTCACTAACCCTTTTACTCTGGGCCTTTCTGGGAGCAAGAGGAGTATTAATGGAATTCATGGAAACTATGAAGTCAGGCTAACCTAAGTTTGAAACTGGCTGGCAGCTAGGACACATGAAAATACCTTGCTGATGAAAATATCAACTTTTCAGAAAGTGTAGAGAATTAAAAGAGACAATTTACATTGACTATAGGGCCTGCTAGTCCCTAATAATGTGTTCTAATTTAGGAATAGATGACTCTGCCCCACATAAAATATTTATAGAATGATCTTTAAAAGTTAAATATTTAATTCTTTCAACCATGCACATTCACCATAAATTTTAAAAAGAAACTGATAAACCTGATGAATTGAATGTATTTGTCTCTTTTTATTCCTTAGGCTTATCTTATAAACATAATCAATAAAGATCAATCAAAATTAGCCACATTTATTAAATCATTAAATGTAGAAAAGAAAATGAATAAATAAGGGAATGAATTTTTAAGAGAATGAGTGAATGAATTAGTAAATGAATGAATCAAGTACCTACTAAGAACTAGAGTTGATCAAATATAATTAATTCATTTTTTTAAAGATATATTTCTTAATATTTTTCCATTCTGTCCTCTTCCACTTAAATTATCCATGGGAAAATGCAAAGGGACTGACATGGGAGTCTTTACTAAAACAACAATGGTGGGAACCCTACAGGTAGTGATAAGTATCAGAAATTTCCTTGATCTGGCTGAGGTAATCAGAGCTTAAAAAATAAGCACCCTGGGTTTCAAGCAATCTCCAGCTAGGGCAGCCCTTGCTAATGAAGAACAGACCCTTGAATAGTCAGAGGTGAATAATCAGGTGGCAGTCAAGCAGGAATGGGCAGAGGTGCTAGAATTCAGTTGGGTGAGATCCACAAGAATACCTTAAGCATAGAACTACTACCTGTTGCGATCACTAAGAACTGGAGGTTTTCCAGATACGGACTCTTCAAACCCCACTGGCAAACCTCGCAGGACCATATCCACTGTCCTTCAGTGAGACTCCTGGGCCTGCTGCATTTCAAGAGTCAGAAGTATCTAATAAGATACTATAGGACATATGACATATACCATATAGCATCCTTGGCATGAACACATGAATATGCCTAGATCAAAAATTGTGAATTTTAAGACATTGTAACTATGGAACTACTGTGACTAGCAATGGAAGAAATTGTAGCATTGATGTGGAGACAAAGGGCACGGTACTTGCTGAGGGCAGGGAGAGGGAAGAAGAGATGTGATGTGGGGGCATTTTCGGGACTTGGAGTGGTCCTGAATAATATTGCAGGGACAGAGGCAGGACATTGTATATCCTGCCATAACCCACTGAATGGACTGGGGAAGAGTGTAAACTACAACATAAAACTATAATCCATGCAGTGCAGCAGTGCTCCAAAATGCATTCACCAAATACAATGAATGTGCCACACTGATGAAAGAGTTTGTGGTTGTGGAAGGAGTGGGTGGGGTGGGGAGTGGGTATATGGGAACCTCTCATATTTTTTAATGTAACATTGCTTGTGATCTATGAATCTTAAAAAAAAAATAGACATTGTGATAAATGATAAGTTAGTTGCATGCCAATTCAGGACAGGTTTTGGCTTCAAATGTATGAAAAAATCTTTCCCTAACAGCTTTAGAAATTTCAGAATTTTGGAAATTCTTGGCCTAAATTTTTGTTGTCATTCTCTAGATGAAGTAACTGAGAACCAGAGAGGGGAAATGACTTGTAAAAGGTTACAGAGTTGAGAAGCCTCGTGGTAAGAATTTGAAAATATGTCTGCCTGAGGGCAGAGTATGGAGACCCAGACAAAGAAGTTCAGGCCTTGCTGGTCTCAGCTTAGCACAGGCTTAGCCAGTCTATGCCTTTTAAACTTGTCCTTTCCTCTCAATTTTTAATGGGACTGTGGAGGGCAGCTGGCAAGATGGTATTGTTCACACACAGGTCTCCTCTCAGGAAACCCAGGTTTTGTCCAATTTTTGAGATTTCCAGAATATTAAAAGATGAAGAAATAGCAATGCTGTATTATGAAAAGAAAAATATGGTTTTACAGAGGTTTTTTTTTTTTTTAAAATTCAGCAAATGTTTATTGGGGCTGGGTGCTAGATAAGATAAAGAGTTTACAGTTCAGTGGTGCAGAATTTTTATTTTTAACACACACTCATAAAAAGCAGTGCCCTCTAGTTGGAGAAAAAATCTTAAAACTACAAAATTAAGACCTTTTGTGATTGTGCAGTAGTCAAATGGCCCTCCCAGCCCCATTTGCAATAATACTAGTCCTCACATAAATGGATCCGTGGCTGAGTGCTAACAGATCTTCATTTTCAAGGGGAACATATCAGTTCAGCTCATCAAGACACTGGATAGAGAAAGTGCTGTGTAATTGTAAAATGCAATATGAACACACACAATCACCATTATTAATAAACAACTCTAAACTCTGCATCTAGCACTTCAGCTTCAAGAGCCTCTGAATTAGAAATTTCCTGTCGTTTAAAGGCTATATGCTATATTAGGCTGTATCTAGGAATATCTAATACTCTTAACTCAGCAATGTTCTCTATCCACATATTAGATTTTGCAGAAAGCCCTTGGCACAGGATTATATTAAATTTTTTTATTAAATAAAAAAAAATTCAAATTCCCTTTAATAAAGTGGCAAATACATGTCACTAACAAGCCATCCTTTTTCTATACCACCAAATTCCTAGTATTTTAATATTTTTTATTTCAACCATGATGGCCATATATGCAGGGACACTTATTAAGCTGAACATCACAATTGCTGGCTCATAACCTCTTGAAACTCATTTTCTCAACAAGTAATGCTTACCTACTATATTTCTGACACTGTGACAAGTCCTGAGACTATTGCAGCTAACAAGACAAACTCCTGACATTGTGGAGATTTCAGTCTAGCGAAAGAGGCAGATAATGAACAAGAAATCACTAAATAAGTATTTAGCTTACAATTGTGTAAGTGCTGTGAAAAAACCATAAGATTCTCTGGGAGCACATAATAGGAAAAGCAATGCTGGGTCAGGGATGGATTTGAAGGGATATCTAACAAGTGATGAGGAGTTGGCTGATGGGAGGGAATGGGAGAACTCTCAGGCAGAGGTACCAATAGCACCTCAGGCCCTAAGGCAGGGACATTTCTGGAATATTCTAGAGAATGGTAAAATGCTGGTATGGCGGGAGCACACACAAATAGTAGAGGGCTGAAACAGAATGAGGGAGGTGGGGAGCAGCTCCTCCAGGACCTCACAGGCCATATTACAAGTTCATGTTCTGAGTCCTCATGGAAGCTATCATGCCATTCTTTTGGAATCTCTACCAGATCAGGATCACTAGTTGTCCCATTACATACTCCATCAGGCACTGTGCTGGAGCTATATTCCAGTGTCAATTAAGATGAGTTTCAGCCTCCAAGGAGCTTATAATGTAAGGGGAGTAAAGACATCATCAGTCATTTCAAACAGTGACACCAGTGCTTCCCCGGGGCTGGCTGGTCTGTCCTCACCTCCACTGACCCCTGCTGCTCCCCTCCACGCTTCCAGATCCCTCCAGTTTCCAGTGTCTACCTATGGGAGCCCTTGTCAGATCTTAGAGTGTCCCATTCTCCAGAAGAATCATTCTTACATTCTCTATCTAAAGTATAAGCCTATTAAAGTAGGCCACCGAAATATTTCCCACAAACGCTGCTGTGGTATAGAATATGGACTAGAATGTCAAGGGGATCTTGCAGTATCACCTGAAAAAACATTGTCAAAGTTCCCTGGGGATTCAAACATACCATCTTACATGTAGACTAGTGTTTTAGTTTACTAAAAGCTGCTGAGAGCAATGTACAAGAAATGGGTTGGCTTTTACAATGAAAATTTATTAGATTAAAAACTTACAATTCTGAGACTGTGAAAATGCCCAAATCTTCTGGCTTCTTAGACTGTGTTCATAAAGGGCTCCAGTAAAAGGATTAAGATCTACCCCAACTCTGGCAGTCTAATTAAAGACCATTAATTGAAGTTATCTAATCAAAAGTGATTTAATCAAAAGGATGGCTCCTTAACTGAACCTATTCAAAAGGTTCTGTCTAAAATAGGTTTATGTGTACAGAAATGAATTAGTTCCAAGGTCATGATCTTCTGGGATCCGCCCACTTCCGACTGTCACAGCTTGATCTGGCTAGATTGGCCTAGAGACAAGCGAGGTGTCATGTAAAGGGAGCCTGGGAGTAACATGAGCAAGCTTCTCAAGAAATTATGTTTCTCTGAGTAAGAATTGGTGCTAAGATGATTCATAGTAAACACTGAACTACTAGAATTTTTAAAAATTTATTTTAAAGAAACTTTACATTACATAAATGTTACATAAAAAAAGATAGAGGATTTCCATATGCCCCACTCCCTCCCTCTCCCACGCTTTCCCACATTAACAACATCCTTCATTAATGTGGTACATTTGTTACAATTGATGAACGCATAATGAAGCATTGCCCCTAAGCATGGATTATAGTTTACATTAGAGTTTACACTCTCCCCTGCACAATTTTGTAATTTATGGCAAAATATATAATGGCCTGTTTCTGTCATTGCAGCGTCATGCAGGGCAATTCCAACCAAAAATACCCCCATATTACACTTATTTCTCCTTCTTTCTCCCGTCAGACTCTCTCATGGCCACTCCCTCCACATCAGTGATAAAATTTCTTTCACTGCTAGAATAACAATAAGGCTATAGCAGAATAATAGTAAGTCTACTTTAGTCCATTGATCATTCCCCAATCTTGAGGATTTTGAGATTAAATCCCAACTCAGTACATATTAGCTGGATGATTTTAGCAAACTTACATAGCATAGTTTGAAATCCACTTTTCTAATCCATAAATAAAATTTTCATAGCATTATCATAAGTAATGGTAAGGACTAAAATATACAATTCAGGAAAAATGCTCAGTACAGACTCCAATTTGCCATTAATCTTTTATTTTTTAATATTGTTTGGTTAACATAATGGGCAATGGAGTTGTTGTAGGATGTAGAAAAAATAACTAAGGATTTCCTCCCTCCACCCCCTTGTGGCTTGCTTGCTGTCTGCTCTCTGTGTCCATTTGATGTGTGTTCTTCTGTATGTCTGTATTTATTTTTATTTATCCCCCCCTCTTGCATCTTGCTTGCTGTCTGCTCTCTGTGTCCATTTGCTGTGCATTCTTCTGTATGTCTGTATTTATTTTTATTTACCAACCCCCCTTACAGCTTGCTTGTCTGCTCTCTCTGTCCATTTGTTGCACACTCCTCTGTGTTTTTTCACTTGTCTCCCTTTTTGTTGCGTCACCTTGCTGAGTCAGCTCTCCACGGCGCTTTCGGGCCAGGCAGCTCTCCGCAGCATGTGGGTGAGCCTGCCTTCACAAGGAGGCCCTGGGACTCAAACCGAGGACCTCCCATATGGTTGACAGGCACCCAACTTATTTAGCCACAGCCACTTCCCATAACTAAGGATTTTTAATGACTATGGTTATCCTAGGACATGGTACATTATATGTCCTTCTCTTACAACACTTTTGGCATTTTAACATAGTTATTTACCACAAATCCTTCAGAAGGATTTAGAATTTAATAAAATCTAAATAAAATTCTAAAATTGTATTTAGAAATTAATAAGTACAAATTATTTTGTCTGGGAAGCGGATGTGGCTCAAGTATTTGGGGGCCCACCTACCACACGGGAGATATTGGGTTCAATTCCCAGTGCCTCCTAGAGAAGATGAGCAAAACAGCGAGCTGACACAATGGACTGGCATGACAAGATGATGCAACAAGGTGATGCAACAAGGAGACACAAAGAGGAAACACAATGAGAGATATAACAAAGCAGGGAGCTGAAGTGGCTCAAGTAATTGAGTGCCTCTCTCCCACATGGGAGGTCCTGAGTCAGTTCCCAGTGCCTCCTAAAAAGAAGATGAGCAGACATAGACAGTGCACAATGAATGGATACAGATAGCAGACAGCAATCACAAACAATGAGGTGGGCGAGAGAAAAGATGGCCTTGAGTGCACTAGAGGGAAATGGGTCTGGCAGGAGGGAGTCCAGTTAGGTAGGTGTGGTAACAGACCAAAGTAGAGCCAATGAAACTGAACCAGGGCAGGGACAGATGAGATGTGGACAAGGGAAATGAGAGAGGCATCCAGAAGGCATTATGTTGCATGCTGGGTATACAGGAAGGAATAATCCCAGTTGTGCCTGAGGAGCTCAGTTTTTTCAGGAAGTATGAAAAACATTGTCAGGTGTTTTCTAATCTATGAAATGAGAAAAAAAAATGCACTTATTTGCAAGTGATTTGGAAGAATCAAATGACATACTATTTATGACAGTATTCTTTAAAATATAAATTATTACTTTTTTATAGATATTAGTGAAAGTATAGTAGTAATAGTGTCAGACACTATTCTTTACATTTGTTGTTTCCTTTAATCCTCACAATAGCCCTATGGTTAAGGGTTTTTTGTTTGTTTGTTTAACAAATCAATTTTATTGACACATATTAATAAAGCCTAAATCCATCAAAGTGTACAATCAATGACATTGGGTATAATCACATAGTTGTGCCTTCATCACTCCAATCATTTTTTAGAGCATTTTCATTATTCTGGTAATAATAATAATAATAATAATAACAACAATAATACTAAAGAACACAAACCAAACAAACAAACAAAACTCGTCACCTCTCAGTCTCTCTATGCTTCCCCTGCCATACATAGATGCTATTCTATTTTCTTCTCTCTACTTATTTGTATTTATATTTTGTAAAAAAGTCTTATATATGCAATATCACCCATACTCATATTTTACATGAGGTTTCACTATGATATACAGTTCCATGTTATATATTTTTAGCTTTCCTTCTAGTAATATAAATGTCCTTAGACTTTCCCTTTCAACCACTGTCATACTCATATAGTAGCTCTGTTAGTAACAAATAGCATCATGTGCTCTCACCATTTCCATTCATTTCCAAAGATTTATAAGGAAACTTTTAACCAGTTCTGCACAGATTAATCATCAGCTTTCCATTCTCTACCCTCATCCCATTTTCTGGTGACCTCTATTATAATTATTAAATCCATGAGTTTACATAATATATTTAGTTCATAATAGCACAATCATGCAGCATTTGTCCTTTTTTGTCTGCTTTACTTCACTCAACATAATGTCCTCCAGGTTCATCCATGTTGTCATGTGCTTCTTGACTTCATTTCTTCTTATCACTGCATAATATTATATCATGTATATACACCACAGTTTGTTTATCCATTCATCAGTTGATGGACACCTGGGTAGTTTCCAACTTTTTGCTATCATGAAAAATGCTGCTGTGAACATTGGTGTGCAGATGTCTATTCATATTATGCTCTCAGTTCTTCTGGGTATATACCTAGCAATAGTATTGCTTGGTCACATAGTAAGCCTATATTCAACTTCATTAGGAACTGCCATACTGTCCTCCACAGCAGTTGTGGAGGCATTCCAAATCTCCACATCCTCTCCAACATTTATAGTTTTCCATCTTTTTAATAGTGGCCAGTCTAATAAGTGTGAAATGATATCTCATTGTAGTTTTGATTTTCATTTCCCTAATTGCTAGTGATGTTGAACTTTTTTTTTTTCATTTGTTTCTTTGCCATTTGTATTTCTTCTTTGGACAGTAGTCTTTTCAAGACTGTTGCCCATTTTTTAATCAGATAGTTTGCCTTTTTATTGTTGAGCTGTATCATCTCTTTATATATCTTGGATATTAAACCCTTATCAGGTAAGTGACAAATATTTTCTCCCATTGAGTCAGCTGCCTTTTCACCTTTTGACAAAGTCCTTGAGGTGCAAAATAGTTTAATTTTGAGGAGGCCCCATTTATCTATTCTCTTTTTTTGTTTCTCATGCTTTGGGTGGACCATTTAAGTAACTACCGCCTACCACAAGTTCTTGAAGATGTTTTCCAAGATTTTTTTCTAGGAGTTTTATGGTTTTGCTTTTATATTTAGGTCTTTAATCCATTTTAAGTTCATTTTTATATAAGGTATGAGATAGGGGTCCTTTTTTTTTTTTGGATTATGTGTATCCAATTCAAGAACCATTTGTTGAATAGACTGTTCTGGCCCAGCTGGGTGGGCTTAACAGGCTTATCAAAAAAATCACCTGACTCTAGATGTTGAATTTCTCAATTCAATTCTATTGGTCAATCTATCTTTATGCCATTAATATGCTATTTTTACCACTGTAACTAAGTAATATGTTTTGAATTCAGGAAGTAAGAATCCTCCAAATTTGTTCTTCCTTTTTAAAGTCATTTTTGGCTGCTCGTGGTTCCCTATCCTTCCAAATAACTTTGATTATTGGCTTTTTGATTTCTGCAAAAAAAAAAAAAAAAGCTGTTGGGATTTTTATTGAGATTATGTTGAATCTGTAAATCAGTTTGAGTAGAACTGACATCTTAATGATATTTAGTCTTCCAATCCATGAATAAATGTCCTTCCGTTTACTTGTCTTCTTTAGTTTCCTTTAGCAATGTTTTATAGTTTTCTGTTTTGTAGGTCTATTACATCTTTGGTTAAGTTTATTCCTAAATATTTGATTGCTATAGTTACTATTATAAATGGAATTTTTTTTCCTGATTTTTTCCTTAGATTGCACACCAGTATAGAAACGCTATTGATTTTTGCATATTAATCTTGTATCCCACCACTTTGCTGAACTTGACTATTAGTTTTAGAAGCTTTCTTGTGGATTTTTCAGGATTTTCTAGATTATAGGATTATATCATCAGCAAATATTGAATGTTTTAATTCCCCCTTTCCTATTTGGGTGCCTTTTATATCTTTATCCAATCTAATTGTTATAGCTAGAATTTCTAGCACAATATTGAATAATAATAGTGATAATGGGCATCCTTGTCTTGTTCCTGATCTCCGTAGGAAAGCTTTCAGTCTTTCACTACTCAGTACAATGCTAGCTGTAGGTTTTTCATATACTCACTTCAGCATATTGAGAAAGCTGCCTTCTATTACTAGGTTTTCAAGTGTTTTTATCAAGAAAGGGTGCTGTATTTTGTCAAATGCTTTGTCTGCATCAATTGAGAGGATCATGTGATTTTTCTTCAATTTATTAATGTGGTTTATTACACTAATTAATTATCTTGTGTTGAACTATCCCTGCATACCTGGGATAAAATCTACTTGATAGTGGTGTATAATTCTTTAAGTGTGCTTTTGGATTTGGTTTGCAAGTATTTTGTTGAGGATTTTTGCATCTATGTTAGAGATATTGGTCTTTAATTTTGTTTTATTCATAGTATCTTTATCTGGTTCTGGTATCAGAGTGATGGTGGCTTCATATAATAAATTTGGTATTGTTTCTTCCTGTTCAAATTTTCAGAAGAGCTTGAGCAAAACTGGAATTAGATCATCTTTGAATGACTGGTAGAATTCATCTGTGAAGCCTTCTGGTCCAGGCATTTCATCTTTAGTAGGATTTTTTTTTTCACTTTTTTAAAAATTTTAAATGTTACATTCCAAAAATATGAGGTCCCCATATACCTCCCACCCCACCCATGCCACACCTCCCCCATCAACAAACTCTTCCATCATTGTGGGTCATCCACTGCACCAAGCAAATACATTTTGGAGAACCACTGTAACACATGGACAGTGGTCCATATTGTAGTACACACTCTCCCCCAGTCCAACCAGTGGGCCATGACAGGACACACAACATCCAGTATCCATCCCTGTAGCACCACTTAGGACAACTCCAAATCCTGAAAATACCCTCACACCATATCTCATCTTCCCTCTCCCTACCATCAGCAGCCACCGTGGATTTTGATGATGATTTCAGTTTCTTCACTTGTGGTTTTTTTGTTGAGATTTTCTATATCTTCTAGGGTCAGTGTAGGGTGTTCACATGTTCTAGAATTTTGTCCATCTCATTTATAGGATCTAGTTTTTTGGCATACAGTCATTCATAGTATCTTCTTATTTCTGTGGGATCAGTGGTAATGCCCCCCCCCCTTTTGTTTCTGACTTTATTTGCATCTCCTCTCTTTTTTTCTTTGTCAATCTAGTTAAGGGTTTGTTGATTTTGTTAATCTTCTCAAAGAACCAACTTTTGGCTTTGTTGATTCTCTCTACTGTTTTCCTGTTCTTCATTTCATTTACTATTTCTTCCTTAAGCTTGGTTTGGAATTCGTTTGCTGTTCTTTTTCTAGTTCCTCAGGTGTGCAGTTAGGTCTTCAATGTTAGCTCTTTCTTCTTTTTTAATGTAAACATTGAGGACTATAGATTTCCCTCTCAGCACTGCCTTTGCAATTTTCCATAGGTTTTGATATGTTGTGTTCTCATTTTTGTTTCAAGATATTTGCTGAATTATTTTCCAGTTTCTCCTTTGACCCATTGATTATTCAAGACTGTGCTGTTCCATCTCCAAATATTTATGAATTTTCCTTTTTTCCATCATTATTGATTTCCAGTTTTATTCTGTTATAATCAGAGAAAGTGTTTTGTAAAATTTCAATCTTTTTAGATTTATTGAGACTTCTTTTATGACCCAACATATGGTCTATCTTGGAGAAGGATCCATGAGCCCTTGAAAAGAATGTATATCCTACTGTTTTGGGGTACAATGCTCAAGAGCAGTCTGTTAAATTTGGTTCATTTATCATATTATTCAAGTTCTCTGTTTCTTTATCCTCTGTTCAGATGTTCTAGCCAATACTGAGACTGGTGTATTAAAGTCCCCAACTATTAATTTAGAGACATCTATTTCTCCCTTCAGCTTTGCCAATATGTGCCTCAAGTACCTTGGGGCATTCAGATTAGGTACCTAAATATTTAGTATAGTTTTTTTCTTCTTGATGAATTGCTCCTTTTATTAATATGTAATAAACTTTTTAATCCTTCTTAACAGTTTTTATTTGAAATCTATTTTGTCCAAAATTAGTATCACTACTCCAGCTCATTTTTGGTTACTATTTGCATGGAATATTTTTTTCCAACCATTTACTTTTAACCTGGTTGTGTCCTTTATGTCTGAGGGGGGTCCCTTATAGACAACATAGATGGCTCATATCTTCTTATCCATTCCATTAGTCTATTTATTTTGATTGGGGAGTTCAAGCCATTAACATTAAATGTTATTACTATAATGACATTACTTACTTCATTCATTTTGTCCTTCAGCTCTCTATTGTCATATCATTCTATTGTCTGTCTTTTTACCTTTTAATTTACCCTTCCTTACAATCTTCATTTCCACATTCTTCTCCAAATCTCTTGCCCTTGTTTTTTTGCCTTCAGACTCCAGCACTCCATTTAGTATCTTTTGTAGTTCTGGTATTTTATTAACATATTCTATCAGTTTTTGTTTATCTGTGAAGACTTTGAAATCACCCTCATTTCTGAAGCACAGCTTTGCCAGATACAGAATTCTCAGATGGCAGTTTTTCTCTTTCAGTACCTTAAATACATCATACCACTTGCTTCTCATCTCCATGATCTCTGAGGAGAGGTTGGCACTTAATCATATCGAGGTTCCCTCTTCTGTGATGTACTGTTTTTCTCTTGCTGCTGTCAGAATCCTCTCATTATCAGTGATATTTGTCATCCTGAATTGTAGATGTCTCAGGGTAGGTCTATTCAGAGTTATTCTGTTTGGAGTGTGTTGTCTTTCTTGATAATTGATAGGTATGTCTTTCATAAGAATTGCAAAGTTTTCAGTCAATATTTCCTCAAATATTCTTTCTGCTCCTTTTCCATTCTCTTCTCCTTCTGGGACACTGATAATACATATGTTTGTGTGTTTTCTATTGTCATTCAATTCTGAGATCCTGTTCCATTTTTTTCCATTCTCTTCTCTTTCTGTTCTCCTGCCTTTTCCAGTTCAGATGTTCTGTCTTCAAAATCTGTCTTTGAGCAATTCAAATCTGCTCTTATATGCCTCTAATATATTTTTAATCTCATCCATCATGCCTTTCACTCTAAGTTCTATTACGTTTTTTATGCAGACTTTCAAATTGTTCTTTATGCTCACCCAGTGTCTTCTTCCTTTGGTCATATTTTCTTTCAATTCTTTAAATTGATTTAGGATAGTTGTATAATTTAGTCATCTTAAATACTGTATCTCTTTAGGATATTTGGTTAGTTCCTTTGGTTAGGTCATCTCTTCCTGTTTCATAGTATGGCTTGAAAATTTTGCTAGGCATCGGAATATGTTGGGGAATTTACTCTGATAGCCAATTTCTCCCTCTTGCACATCGTTTCATTTTTTTCCCACAGCTCTATGATATTTGGTTCAACTTATTATAAGTCTTTAAAACTGCCCAGCTTAAGTTCTCAGAATTATGCCAGGGGCTTACTAATGGCACCCAGACTTTACCCCAGGAGTTTTGAGTACAGAGAGAACCAAAAGCAGTTTTTGTCCATGCAGTTCCCAGACTGGCCAGTAGATGGCACCCGTCAGCACACCTTTCCAACCAGGTTTTTTTTTTTAAGATTTATTTTTTATTTATTTCTCTCCTCTCCCACCATTGTTTGCTCTCTGTGTCCATTAGCTGCATGTTTTTCTGTGTCTGCTTGCATTCTTGTCAGTAGCACTGGGAATCTGTGTCTCTTTTTGTTGTGTTATCTTGCTGCTTCAGCTCTCCATGTGTGCAGCACCACTCCTGGGCAGGCTGAGCCTTTTTTTGTGTGGGGGGCTCTGCTTATGGGGTGCACTCCTTGCACAAGGGCTCCCTTACATGGGGAACACCCCTGCATGGTATGGCACTCCTTGCACACATCAGCACTGCACGTGGGCCAGCTCTCCACATGGGTCAGGAGGCCCTGTGTTTGAACCCTGGACTCCTATGTGGTAGGCGGATGCTCTATCCATTGAGCCAAATCTGCTTCCCCAGGTATTTCTTTCAACCTATGTTTTCCTGTGTTTTGATCTGGCCATAGCCAAGATTCAAAGCAGTCTTTGCTGGCCAAATCACTGAAGAGAAACCCCCTCCCTCTCCCTTTCCCCTTGTAACAGCTGACAGGACAGAAGATGTCTGTTCCCCTCTGTAAGCTGCTGTGAGCCAGGGGTTTCACCCCAACTTAATATCTTGGAGGTGGGGGAAGGGAGCCCTTCCCTGCTGCCATGGAGGTTCGGTCACTCATTTTTTGTTTAGGGTTCTTTATCTCTCTTTCCCTCACCCACCTGGGAGTTGTGAAACACAGCCCTGGTTTCCTAACACCCAAAGCAGATCCCTCAGACGTTTTTGGCTCCTTCTCCATTGTTTCTGCAAGAGTTGAGCCCTGCTTATCTAATCTGATGCCGTCATTCCACAATTCCCATAAGATTTTAGTAATAACTTCATTTTTCATACAGGTAAAAAAAAAATGTGTCAGCAAATTAGACTAATTACCATAAAAAGTCTTCCTACTTCTAGAATATAGTCTTAGATAGCAGATGATAGGATCAATGCTAGCATAATAGCACAAGCTATTTGTTCTTTTCCATTTTTGGGTGCTTTAATATAAGTTAATAGGTATGGGTCAATAGCTTTGCTTCTCATCTGTACCTCCCAATCCAACTTGCTGAACTATACGGAGTTGGATATATGAAAGAATATGTGATAGTTGAATGGTAGATAAACAGATATATCCATTTCAGCACTTCACTTTTAAGGTAATTGAAACAACTCAGTCCCATATAACACACATATGATAGCCCATAAAAAGGAGCCAAAATAACCAACATATTCACCTATGTCTGCAGACACCTGTGAGTATCTAGATATATTTCCTGTGAAGTATGATTCAACTGTGCTGCATTTAGCCCTTTTGGAATTTGGATTTCATTCAGCCCCTGGCTTTTAAACTTGGCTCCCCTTGCTTAGACCATTTGGGCCATCCATGTTTTACAGTTAAAACCTTGGGGCCAAGCCCCATTCTAAGGGTTGTGTCCAACCCTGTCTAACCAATTTTCTAGGAACAAGTCATTCAGACTAGATGGAAGAACCAAAGGGTGGACATATTAGAACCATACTATACAAATTGCTGGATTGAGGTTAACTATTTGACCCAGAAATGAATCCCCTATTCCTCAACACTATTTTTTCCTACTTTGTAGAGCTTGTCCTGGCAGAGTAATTTTTTAACAAATTTACTTTAATTGACTCTCCTGTTTATTTTCAAGCATTGTCACATCCATGCCCAGAGCTAAATTGTGTTTCATTAAGGTAACTGAGAATTCAGGAATAGAGTTCAGTAATTAATGACACAAGTATCAAGTCACAAAATTTTCCATTCTCTATAGAATTGCCTATGGGCGTGACTGACATTCAAAGCTTTCTTGGACATACCAGATTTCCCACTTCAGCATATCCCTACCCTCAGGATTAACTAATATGTCTTTTCTCTCAGCTACAATAGATACTGATCTACTTTACTTGGATTCAAAGTACCTTTTCTTTCAGAGCTTGGTATGGGTTCACACACCCATCATATGGACCTTTGTTCTTTCCCAACTTACTAGTTTAAAAGAGTATCCACAGGTGTTTCTAGTTCTCTGGGGCCAGAATCAGACAAGGAAAGGAAGGGCCTCAGTAGTACTACGGTGGGGAAGAATTGATGTTAAATGATGAGATTTGTGTTTCTAAAATATTATTCTGGCTACAGAGTAAAGAACAGGTTGGAGAAGGGTACAAGTGGGAGTGGGTGGACAAGTCTGAAGGATATAGAAACAGCCTAAGGGTGAGATAATGGAATAGACCTATTCAAGATAATTTTAGAGGGCAAATTCCTTCTTTAAACTACACCTTCAAGATCATTTCTATTCTTTTGAAAGTCCTCTTACTTTAGTACAGATGAATGGAGTATATTTTTACATTCATGTCATCTTGCTCCCCTTTTATAATACGACTGGGCTTTATAATGTTTTCATTTTATGTTTTTCCTTTTAACAAGAAAGCAAGGCAACAGTGGTAAATAAAGCTATCGAAACTGGCCTTTATGTTGTAAGCAGTGCAGGGTGCATTCATTCCTTCAACATTGAAAAACTCACTATTGCACAGCATCCACACTAGGGTTATGTGAACAAAGTTCAAAGTATGCACAAGAAAAAGAAAAAGTCTCAGAAGAATTGGATAGTCCTTATGAGAGAAAAAGAGTAAGGGTCACAGGTCATATATTATTTGACTGCTACCAGAGCAGTGGTCCCCACGTAAATCTAAAGCATATCACTAGCAGGCAAAGGCTGGGTAGGTGGGCTGAATATCACAAGGGGAATTTAGTCAGCTCTGAAACACTTGGCTTTGGAAAGGTTTTGAAGTGATATCTTGATTAACTGGACTTCCCACAGCAAGGACTCACAAGGCAGAAATAAGAAGAAAAGGAAAAAACAATCCCCAGGCCCTAAGAAGGTATCAGCGTCTTGGTCTTCAGAAGATGGCAGTACTTTCTTTGTAGGCTGGATAAAAGGTGGACAAAAGGAAGGTACATGATAAATGGAATGAAACATTTTCAAGAAATATAGAAACAATTCTGTGGATTACACTTTAATGGAGCCCTAAGTATGCCTTCCATAACGTATGCCTTGGAACTAGGGGTAATGAAAGAGTTCCCTGGGAGCCAAAGAGATAACAGTGTTAAAGACTGATTATTCCATTGGATTGGGAAAGCAACATGATTTTTATTCCAGAGGGGCATAAGATAAAAATATGTCTGTTTCAAGGATTGCGGAAGACCTGAGGCTACAGAGGGACACTTTCAGTAATTGTGTGTCAAGAATCTGGAGAAAGCAGAGCAAAGTTAAGCATTTGGTAACTATAGTTATAATTTCTGATGTTATAAAAAAATAACAAATAATTTTCATGTTAAGTTGACTTATGACAATGGAGGTGTAGCTGAATTGACCAGCTGTAAATTATAATGAATTGATGACTTATGGCTGCATCTAGGTAAACTTTATTGATCCTTCAATTTATATTACCCCTTACTTCCCTCTCTTCAACGTTAAGTTCATGCTAGCCTCTTTAACATAATCATTGGATAATACCTATCTTTCAGGATATTTCATTACTATTATTTATTCATATGTAGTATTAGCATATTAAGATACCATTTAATGGTGACCACCTACGTGCCCCAAAGTATAGCTAGTGTTTTAAATACTTTTTTCATTTAATTCAAAACAAAATTTCAAATAGGGTAATCTCATTTCTAATTGCCTAGCTAAAGAATTTAGTGTCTAAGAAGGTAGTAATGGAATTAGAAAGCAAGTCTCTCTAATTCTAGGGTACATGTCACATCATTTTTAATTGTTCACTTTAATATCTTAATCACTTATTAGAGAGTTACTTGAAACAAGACACAGCAGACCATGGTAGCTAGAAAATATAGAAGACCTGATATATTCTAGTTTAAGAATATTTCCAATTAAATATAATGAGTTAAAAAGAAAATGTTTTAGCCCAGATGATAATGTACTAAACATAAGACATAAGGTATATTAATGAATGAATATACACACATACACATCTAAGGTATATATTTTAGTTTAAACATATCAGTTCATGCAATTCTAGAATATATTAAATAAGTCAAAGAAATTTAAAGCACTTATTGATATGAGCACATGAATAATTTTTACTCTTCTATTATTGGGTCTAAATTAGAATTTATGACAAATATATTGTCTTAAAATGGTAAAAATAATGTGAAATTTGTATTTATTAGAAAACCTACAGTAAAGGGTGTGTCAACATTACTTATGACTAAGCAATTGCCATAATGGCAACTGCAGAAACCCAAAAAAGATGGTATATTTGCAAAGTTTTTACAATAACTTGTTTAATTGTGGTAGGTAAAATTGTAAATAACCTACAGGTCCATTAACAGTACAACAGATAGAAAGAAAGGCATATGCACATAATGGAATACTATATCTCAAGAGCAAGGAAACTTCCCAAAAGAAGTAATTCAACATGAATAACATAGATCACACTCACAGACACAATGTAGGGTGAAAGACACTGGACACAGAATAGGCAAGATTGTTCAGTAGTGATAAAAGTCAAGACAGTATTTACTATAGTGGGAGATGAGAAGGGCTCAGAAGAGGCATCTAGTGCTGTGGAAATATTCTTAATTTGGATAGGGAATATACAGGTTTGCTATGTTTGTAGAACTACACTGAGGTGTACACTTTCAGTTGGTGATTTTTACTCTATTAATTATATTTAATCAAAAATTAGAAAAAGTACACTGCAATAGCAAATATTTCTCAGTTTCTCTAGCTAGATTGAATTTCTATTTCAGCCTACTCATCTGATAACAGCAAATAACTATCATTTCAAGACATCTATGAGATTTCACAATTTTTTTTATCAGTAATTTACAACCCACACCTTCTGTCTATGCCTTGCTTGTTGGGCTGCTCTTATGTGTCCAGCCTGCCAGTCACAGCCCATGGATCCCACCATCATCACAATCTCTTCTTAGAGAAAAAATTACTCCTTGGTTGCCAAAAGACCACATTTTTAGAAATGGTTAATACTTTAAAAAAATTTTTTTTTTAATTCTAAGGTTTGGATGCTATTTAGTTTGCCAAAGGGTTACTGATGCAAAGTACCAGAAATGGGTTGGCTTTTATAAAGGAGACTTATTGGGGGTTCTGAGGCAATGAAGTGTCCATCAATGAACCATCAAAAATGCTTTTTTCACCAAAGTCATCTACTGTTGATCCTAGCATCCTACCATATGGTAAAGATGGCAGCCGATCTCTGCCTCCCCCTACAAAATCTACCTTGTCCCCGAGCTCATGTGAGGGCAACCAGGCATAGGGCTTGTCTCTTTCTAGGTCTTCTCTATAAATCTTGGCCAATCCACTTTCTTCCTGAGTTTAGCTGCAAGCTATCAGGCACAAGACTCATCTCGGCTTTGGGTCTCAGCTCTTTGAGCCTCTTGGAGTCATCTTTCTTTGCAGCTTAGATGTGGGCAAGACTGGCAGGATGAAATATGGCCACCTCTTTTATCTGTGTCTCCATTTTTATCAGACCCAGCAAAAGGGCAGAGACTCAACCTGCGTCATACCTCACTGATGTAATCTAATAGAAAGTCTCTCACACCCACAGGAATAGATTAGTTCACAAACATAATATTTCTCTTTTAGGGATACATAAAATAATTTCAAACTGCCACATACCCTTTTGGTGCTTGCACCATGCTTGAGCAGAGGGAGATAATGAAATATAATACAGTGACAACAAAATGTCTCAGTCAATCCATTGGCATCTCTGGAGCTAGAATAGCTCTTGAAAATTGTCCCAAGTTGGGTAAGGGGGCTGGGTCTTTATGTTCCAGCAATGGGCCAGTTGTTGCATAAAGGATGTGCCCACAAGGGAATTATGATCTTGTGTGAGATGTCTTTATTCAGCTGAGGCCCATTTGTGGGAAGGGACTCAATACAAGTTGGGAGTTGTCAACACTCTGAGCACCTTGGGAGAATCAGCATTTCAGTTCTAAAAGGGGGCAGGAGATCTAGATAAAGTTGAACATAGGTCCCTTCACAGTTTTTTTTTTTTCCAATTATAGAAAAATGGGAATGGAATCTAGATGCATAGTTCTACCAGAATCACTGCATAAGGTCATCTGGTGAAAAGTCTAACCTGTAGGGCAATGCCACAAGCCTGGCTTGAATAACCCTGGAAAAACTGGAGCAGTGGCTGTAGACTATTTCCTGGAGTTTCATTGAAGGAGCTAAAGGAAACTTCCTCCAACACCAACTTAGTCTTTATTCTGCAGTTACAACTAGAATGAGTGGTTGATAACCTGAAGTAGAGATCAGTGAGGGGCAGGACGAAATGGGACTTAAAGAAGAGGCTTCATTCCATGCAGTCATTCAATGACAGAATCTTCCACTTTGTGGCCCCATCCTCTACATGATCCTCAGTATTTTTTTTGTCCCTCCAGTGAAGGGGTAAAAGACCAGGCCTGGACTCAGCTCACATTTTATTGACTGGAATTCAGTCTTTTTAGCTCACCTAAGCTGAGAGTTAGAAAATGCATTCCGGCTGTTTTCTGGGGAAGGAAAGTGTGAGAGGATTGTAAATGCACACTAGCTATCTGTGACATGCAGTGGAAAGACAATAGGCTTTAAGTCAAATTCCAGTTCTGCCATCACTAGCTATGCATCATGGGCCAATTGCCCAACCTTTCTGAGCTTCCTTTTTCTCATCTCTAAAATGGTTGCCATCATACTTACCTCAATGACTTGTTGGAAAAATAAAATGAGGCGTATTTAATATATATCATTTTCTTTTCTCTTTTCCTTTTCAGCTCTATGACTATGTTTTTTCTAGTATTCAGAGCAGTCCTACAAAGTGTGGAAGTTGACAACCTAACTCAACTGCATTAGGTCATCTGGTGAAAAGTCTGCCCTGGAGAGTTACTTGCTGTGGAGAAGATTCCTGAATGAAGCAGTAGCTGGGTTTCATTGACCTCTAAGTCCTTGAAAGCTGTAGCAACCTCTGAAATATTCATCAAACACACTCCCAGTTGAGTCAGAGCCAGACAAAGCATTGACACGTCCACCAAACTCTGGTAGGTGCTCTGTGACAATAGCTTTTCTTTTCTTCTGGAACTAAGTCTTCTCAGCAGATTATCAATATCTTTAAAGCTTTCTGACTTGACTTTTCGTTTCTCCTCTTTGCAGAACTGTGCTTGTCTTGGCCTTTTCTGCTCTACATTTAACTAAGAAGAATTTCAATCCTTTGCAGTCAATCCCACAGTGCTTTTCCAATTTCCCTTTGTTTTCTTTGGGATTTTCAGGAATTGCATTGGGAATCAAGAGGTCATTCTCCCCTCCTGGCTCTGCTGTTGATTAGCTGTGTGACCTTCAGCAAGTAATCTCTGCCTGTCTGGGTCTTAGTTCCTCTACTGAACAAAGAGGATGAGCTGGATGATTGGTTTGTAAGCTATGTACTGTGGAATCCTGGGTTTTTCAGTGATACCTCCAGGGCTGTGGTGGATGGTGACCAGGAGGCTTTGTCCTCTTCAAATAGAGCAACTCCGTTTTCCATTTATCAATTGGAATTCTGGTAAAATCTTACTGCCAAAAAAAGATTTCACTAATAAAAACCATTTGTAAACACCTAAATCCTGATGCTCTCTAAGGGTCAATCTTGCTTCTGCTTTCTTTGGTACCATGATTTAATCAACAAAAATTTAGAACAAAATTCTCAATATTATAGGGGAACTAAAGTTATTTGTACAATAAAAAGGCACTGATACATATTTTTAATACCCCAATTTATTTTTACTTTATTTTAGTTTTTCTAAATTATTATGTATTCTATTTCTACTCTTTAAGCCTATCATTACTATTTCATTTTCCTATTAATTGAATTTTGCAATATATTAGACTTCATTTTTTAAGAAGTTTTGGATCACAGAGCAGTTCAACTATGGCAGGGAAGGAGCACTAATGTGGGGTGTCATTGATGGGGGATACATGGGTGAAAAGGAGTTCTCTAGGACCTGGATATAAGGTATATAGATATGTTCAGATGTTCATTAGGTATTGACATAGTGGGTAGTTTCACATGACAACTGAGGGAGTGCTGAGTTCCCATTCTGGGGAACTCTGTTACACTCCCTAATGGAGCAGCAATGATCCCCCAAGTGAAAGAGCAATGACCAGTGAAGAAGGATGGTTCAGTGATGGACCCTTGATACTGATGACTATGCTTATGAACCTGTGTGCTTGAAATTTCAACTAGGTCTAGAGCTGCAGGGTGCCTAGGAGTATGTTGCTCAAATGTGACCATTCTCTAAGCCAAACTCAGCTTGTAAATGCATTACCTTCCCTCCAGCATGGGACGTGACTCCCGAAGATGAGCCTCCTTGGTGCCGAGGGATTACTACCAAGCACCAGCTGGTGATGCAACTAGAAAAAGGCCTTGAATAAAAGGAGAAAATGGTAAAGACAAATGAGTTAATATGGCTAAGAGGCTTCAAAATAAGTCAGGAGGTCATCAGAAGGGTTGCACGTATGCATGTCTCAGCAGTATCTCAGAGACACCCAAAGTAGATACAACCCCAGGTAGTGGTGCTCCTGAGGGCTACAAAGGCACCTAAGTACTATGGTCATAGCAGATGGCTCTGGAGTCCAGTGCCTTGCCAGTAGGCCCTACTTTGGAATTTGTGTTCCTGAGTGTGATGCAGTTGGACTCAAATGTAACCTTTCTACACATGCCACTTCTGTCACTTTTACTTAACCTGGGTTTGGCACTGGGGCTGGTGTATGCTTACTAGACTTGATCTCTGTACTGTCCACCAGCTGGACCTTGAGCCTTAGCAGATTTGCAACACCTACTCTCTGGTTCATTGAACTTACCCAGGTCAGCTAACAGGTAGGTGAGGATGGTCAACCACCACACCAGGGAGCTAAGAGAGTTTACAACTGCAAGCAAGAGAATCCTATCCATCAGCTATGTGGGATCTAAGCCCCCCTCCCGATTTAGAGGTGGAGTGGACATCACCATCCTAGGGTCCTCAGGATAGAGGAATAAAATATGGATTAGAGTGGACTGACTGGTATTCTACTACAGAATTACTGTGACTCTAGCCATGGAAGAGACTGTATCATTGATGTGGAGTTGCTAAGGACAGGGAGAGGGAAGAAGAGGCGTGATGTGGGGGCATGTTCGGGACTTGGAGTTATCTTGAATGATATTGCAAGGACAGATGCAGGACATTATATATCCTGCCATAACCCACTGAATGGACTGGGAGAGAGTATAAACTGCAATGTAAACTGTAATCCATGTGATGCAGCAGTGCTCCAGAATGTATTCATCAAATGCAATGAATTTGCCACACTGATGAAAGAGGTTGCTGATGTGGGAGAAGTGGAGGTGGGGGTTGTGAGTGGGATTATATGGGAACTTCTTATGTTTTTAATGTAACATTTTATGTAATCTATGTATCTTTTTTTAAAAAAAGATAATATACTGGTTACTTATTTTAAAAAAGGGCATTGAAATAATTAAACTCCAAGCTCCACCTTTAACTATCCTCAGGTAAAATATTTAACTTCTCTAGCCTTAATTTACTTATTGTAAATTGGAAAGAAAACGTTTGCCTTCCAGGTTGTTAGGATTAAAAACAGCATGGTATGCTGCCCAGCAAAAATGGCAATCATGCATGTGCACGCTCATACACAGGATGGTTCATGAATGGCTATCTGAAAGTGCTTTCTTCTGAGTATGTTGTGGCACAATGATCCTTCCCTGACAAAACCCACTGACGCTACTGCTAGTCAGGCAGAGCTGGCAAGAGGAATAAGGAATATCTAACATCTGACCATACTCCATGTCCCTATCTGTAATAAAGGAATGTAAACGCCTTCCTCAGATGTCTTATTCTGACAGTTAAAGGGAGGCATTGTTTATTCAACAAACGTCATTGAATCTTTACTTTGCATGGGGTTCTGTGCTGGTGCAGAGAATATAAAATCAATTGTGGCATGTACCCCATTACCAAGGAACTCATAAAGGAGGTACTAACAGACTACCATTGTATGAAAGAACCTGGAAAATGCCTGCTATGTTGTAGATACATATACATATATTTACTTAGAAACAGGTATGCACACAGACTGAGATGGATGTGAATGACATCCATGGAGCATTCACATGGTAGTCAGCTTTGCAAAGAACTCCAGTTTATTACTCTGAGGTCTGTAAGGTCAGAAATCAGATCTCCTTTGATGACCTTTTACCTTTTCTCTCCAGTCACAGAGAATAGGGTCTGGTAGAGAAGAGGGTCTGGTAAATGCTTGTAGAAGGAACATGAGTATCCATGTAATGTATATTACACACATGTCTAATATGACCCCATGTATATGAGGAGAAAAAAGGGAAAATATAAACTGAGTTGATAGCAGTGGACATATGTTCATGTACAGCAGCGGTGTGTTCACTGTACATGAACACATTTTTGTATATAATACAAAAAGTAACTCTAAAATCTTTTTTTTTTAAGATTTATTTATTTATTTATTTCTCTCCCCACCCCACCCCCCACCCCGGTTGTCTGTTCTCTGTGTCTATTTGCTGCGTCTTGTTTCTTTGTCCGCTTCTGTTGTTGTCAGCAGCACGGGAATCCGTGTCTCCCTTTGCGGAGTCATCTTGTTGTGTCAGCTCTCCGTGGGTGTGGCACCATTCCTGGGCAGGCTGCACCTTCCTTCGCGCTGGGCGGCTCTCCTTATGGGGTGCACTCCTTGTGCGTAGGGCTCCCCTATGCGGGGGGCACCCCTGCATGGCACGGCACTCCTTGCATGCATCAGCACTGCGCATGGGCCAGCTCCACACGGGTCAAGGAGGCCTGGGGTTTGAACTGCAGACCTCCCATGTGGTAGACGGATGCCCTAACCACTGGGCCAAGTCCATTTCCCTTAAAATCTTAAAAACAAACAAAATATTTTAAAATATTTTAGAATAATGAAATACTTTAGTAATAAAAATTATATAAAATATTTAAAAATAATAAAAAGCAAAGGTTTTTGTAGTGAGAAAATGTATTTCTTCCCCAGGAAGTTAAAGGAATTTTATCATGCTTGACCAGGAAATAAGAAGCTATTCTAGGTATTCCAAGATGGAAACTTTTTAGTAAAGATATTTCAAGGTCCACATACCTCACAAATGAGCTTTAAGCAGGATAGAATAAGGATCTAAGGAGGAGAGGTGGAAAACCTAATAAATTTCCACACAATCACCACCCAATAGAAAAAACTGAAGCAGCATTTTGTTGGATTAATGCAAACAAACTGTGAGAATGCAGCTTGTGCTATTCACCCACTGTGGAAGTCCCAGCTTGTGTCTGCTGACAAACAAGTTATGGGAATGCAGTTTGTACCATTAACCCATATGCCCAGCAGAAGAAAAGAAGAAAAAACAGGATATTCCCACACTATCCCTCATGCAACAAATTCCAGCAGGGCTCAAGAGCAATAGCCAGGAGCCAATTACCCTGGACACCAACCCCTAAAAAATCAAACTACCCAGTGAATTTTTCCCACTTTGTCCTCTTTCTCATAACTGTGTTGCATCTCTGAATTCTTTCTTATGATCTAACCAAGAACCTGGAAATTAGCTCCTTCTACAGGCTGGGGAAGTGGGACTTAGTGAGAAAGCTGTTAGAGTTTGTGAAACTGCAACATTTCTGATTTTGAGGAAGAACATTTCAAATGGACCTATTTGCTACGTTCTCTAAAGCAGGTGATTCCCAGGAGTTTCCTCAGAAGGTAGCAACAAATTCACATCTATCCTCTGCCCATACAACCACCAGCCATTGCTTCTGAAAAGGAATCTATTCTCCACCTTGTCTGCCTTCTGAATACCAAATGATTGCTCACCCGCCTACCACCAGCTGACTCTAATTGGGAGCAGATAGGGAAGGGATTCTGGGGAATGGAATACCAGGCTTCTCGTCTGAAGTACAAGGAACATCATAGGAGAGCAGAGTTATTGTCAAGATGAAAATCCAGTAGAGGAAGAAAGGCAGTCACTTTTCTTTGATGATGATATTGATGATGATGAACTGATACTACCAAAGATGCAAGAAGGGAAGCAATTTTATTTTCTACACTCCAGGGCAGAGGGGCAAAGTCCTGTGGGGAAAGACAGCAAAAGGTAGGGTCAGCAGTGAGGAGGCAAAACCAATGGTCCAGTGAGAGATTTAGATGGTGCAGAATGTGCTGAGATATGTTTAGAAGGTAGAGCCTTCTGGACATTCTGATGGATTGGATTTGGGGTGGGAGAGAAATGCACAAGAATGGTGCAAGATTGCATTGTGGTTAAAAGCAAGAGCTCCAGAGGCAGACTGCCTTATTGAGTGACCTGGAGAAAGTTATCTGTATATTGGAAGTGGTAAAAATATCCACATTGAAAGTTTGGAAACACTTAAATTCCCAAACCAACTCCTGGCACCAATGGTAAGTACTGTAGTAACAATTCAATTCAGCTCTGAGTCTAACTACCCAGAGTTATGTCGATGCCACAGGCTCAGGGCAATCCTTTATAAGGATTCAGGATGCAGTGGCAAGTTCCAACTGGGGCCCAGGCCAGCCACATTTCTGTCCAACTGTCTACAAGTTCAGGTTCCCTCTACCCCTTCAGGTTCAGCAATTCACTAGAATGACTCAGAGAATTCACTGAAAGCTCTACATTTAAGATTATGGTTTTATTATAGTAAAAGGATACAAATAAGAAGAGAAAAGAAGAGACATGTACGGTGAAGTCTGAGAGGATCTCGAAGGCAATCTTCTGCATTCTCTCCATGTGGAGTCAGTGCAGAATGAGTCACTCTCCAAACACAGAGGTGTAACTTCTCAGTTGTGGAAGCTCACTCTAATTCCAGTATACTGAGTTTATATGGAATCTCATTATGCAGATGTGATTGGTTGAATCTGCAGCCCCCTCACCTCCCAGAGGCTGGAGAATTTGAGCTGATAGGGTGGCTTAAAGTCCCAAACCCCTAATCACCTGATTGGTCTTTCTGTTAGCACCACCTTACACCTGAAGATTGGATGCCCCACCCTGATATCTCATTAGCATGAACTATCAGAGGTTTCTGGTACCCACCCATGAATAGCAAAAGACACTCCTATAACAGGAAATTTCAAAGAATAAGGGTTACCTCCCCCAAAACTGACAACAAAAGACCAGGCAAGGTTTTCTTTATACTGTACTACCTCCTTGGGTTGTTGGGAGGATTGCATGAGTTAATACAAGGAAAGTGCTTATGACAACATCTGGGGCATAAGACTCAATAAATGTTAACTATGAGGAAACTGGGGAAAGGTACATTTCCCTGAGGGAAATAAAAATATTGGGGTCCTGAAACATATACTTATTTATCCAATAATGCATGTCACTAATTTTTTACACTCCACCAGCCATTAAAGTAGAAGCTGTTTTCTCTGCATCCTGCAGATAAACTCAGCTTCTTATCTGTGTTTTCTATTTAAAAATCAAGGTGCTTCTACATCTACCTAAACTCTTTGGAATATACACACCCAGGCACATACACAGACAGGTAATGTGCACACAGCAAATTCCCAGATATCATAAGCTTATTAGTTTCCTAATGCTGTTTAACAAAGCACCACAACCTTAGTGGATTAAAGCTATACCCAGTTATCATCTCACAGTTCTGTAGGTCAGAAGTCCATACTGGGTTAACTGCTTAATTGCTGTTATCAAGAGCTCTGGGAGAAAAATCCACATCCAACTCATTCAGGCTTTTGGCAGAATTCAGTCCTTACAGTGGTAGGACAGAGGTCCCCAATTCCTTGCTGACTAGGAGCCAGGAGCTGCTCTCCACTTTTAGATGCTTCCTGCATTCCTAGCCTCACCATCCCCTTCATCTCCAAGGCAGCAAGGGTGCATTGAAGCCTTCTTTGCTTCAAAACTCTCTGAATTGTCCTTCTGTAACCAACTAGAGAAAACTCTGCTTTTAAAGAGTTGGTGTGATTAGATTAGGACCACCTAAATAATCTCCCTTTTGCTGTATAATGTAACATGGAAATAACAACAGGGGAGTGAGGTCATGGGGACCATCTTATAATTCTGAGTTTTGACAATTTTTATACCTATGTCATACCACCCGAATCAAGACTTAGACCACTGATATTGGAACCTTCCCTTGTGCCATTCCACTTAATCCCCAGTCGCCAAAGGCAAACACTATTCTAATTTCTATCACCATAGATTAGTTTTGCCTTCTTGTGAATAGAATCATACTGTACATATTCCTTAGTGCCTGGCTTCTTTTACTTAGCATTAATGCTTTTGCAATTCATCCACGATGTTGTGTGCATAGGTAGTTCATTCTTTTTTCTTGAGGAGTAGTATTGTGTCATGTGATCATATCACAATTTGTTTATCCATTGAAGTATTGATAGATAATCTAGTTGTGGCTATAATGAATAAAGCTGCTAAAACATTCTTCTAATGTTTTCACATGGATCTATGTTTTCATTCCTTTGGGGTAAATATCCAGGAGTGGAAATTACTGGGTCTTTGATTATATATGTGTTCAGCTGCCAAAAAGTGTTCCAAATTCGTTGTAGCATTTACATTCACCAGGTAGTGCTTGAGATTTCAGCTGATACACATCCTCACCAACCGTTTTTGTCAATTGTTCTAAATTAAGTTATTCTACATGGTGTACACTGGTATCTCTTTTGTGGTCATAATTTGTGTTTCTCTGATAACTAATGATGCTGAGCATCTTTGTAAGTGTTCATTGGTAATTTGTATGTCCTCTTTCATGAAGTGTCTGTCCAAGTCATTTGCCCATTTTTTACTAGAAAATCAGTCTTGTTATTGATTTGTAGAAGTCTGTTGCATATTCTGGAAAAAAGTTTTCATCAAATTATATTCTTTCTATCATCTATGTATCTATCTACCTACTATCATCTATCTAATATGTATCATCTATCTGATTATATATTTATATATACAAAAATGAACATTCAAGGAAGGAAGAGGTAAAGAGAGAGGAGATAAAGAAAAAAGCTCTGAGAAAGGTGAAGAATTCAGACTCTCTTTACATAGGAATCTCTTATCTGACTCTTTCCAATCCTACAGAAAATAAAACAGTTCCGTAAACTGAATAACTCCAGCATGTGTGGTTCCATCTTATTCCATAAGAGTGAGGGCTTCTTGGGAGTAGGCATCACATGCTGTCTTATGTTATCCATTTCTCTATGATGCAATTAGGCATCATCTAAAAGATGGCCAAAACTATTAAGAGAATGAGATAATAAATTAACTGACTGACTATATCATTTAATCATCACAAAGGAGAGAGTCAATAGCTGGGCTTTGGAGGAAAATAAAACCACTGACAATAAAAGGAACATGGATATTGCATATTGGTGGTACATGGCTTTATCCAAATGAGGGATAAGCAGAGTATGGAACCAGATAACCAGGATGGAGCATCCATCCCCAGTTCCCAGAGGTCCATAAATCCCTTTTAGCTAAAGGCTAAGAATCAGATAATGAGCTAATGATGCTGGATATAATCAATCTGTCTCTCCTGTACCATGACATACCCTGCTCAAATGGATCAATCCTATCAGCATTCACACATGTTTTATTTTTCTCCTTTCACAAACCTTCCTTGACCCCACATTCTCCTCCAGTCTTCTCATTAAAAAAAAAAAGTTTTGAAAAAGTTATTAAGAATTGCTCTCTGCTTTTCCAACTTCCATTTACTCTTACCATCCTTCCTGTCTGGTTTCTTCCAACATCTGCTCCATGCATATTATTCTATTGAAGTCTCCAAAATGGGCAGTTCCGTGTTTGTGCCTTACTTGATGTTTCTGCCAAACTCACAGGATTGAAAGAGCAGTAGAGCAGAGTGGTTTGTGTGAGGGTCTTTATGTCACACTGCCCGGATTGGAATCCCCACTCCTCGGTTTATAAAGACATCATCCTCAAGCCATCATAACATCTTTACTGTACCTTGAAAGCGGCAGTTCGTTCTCATATTGACTTGTGGACTTCCTCTTTCTAATTGAAATGCTCTCCGCCACACCCTTCCCCATCCTTCAGATCTCAGTTCAGATTTGCCTTCCTCAGAGAGGGCTTCCCTGTCAACCTTTCTAGATGAATGTCCTTCCCCTTGTAGTTTCCTGTATCTGGCCCTGAAGTGAGGCAAATTAGATAACCTGGCTCTGTTGCATGATCTTGGTCAAATGTGTAAGCTCTCTGAGCTGCAGTTTCCTCCTCTGCAATTATGGGTGATAATGAACCCTATCTCACTAGATTGCTGCAAGCATCCAATGAGTTAACACAAGTAAACTGTTAAGTACAGTCCTTTGCCCGGCACATAATGAGCTATTATTTTTAGAAAATCCACAAACAATTTTCTTTCTTAGATATGTCCAAAACATTTGTTGTGAGTCAGATTGTCCTTGTTCCTCTTCTGGAAAAAGATGCCAAGTTATTGGAACAGACTCACCATATCTATTGGGAAAACAAAATTATTCTTTTTAAGGATTGTCATGCTAGAGGCAGAATAGCAGTGAATAGGTCTCCAAAGAAAACAGGAATAAGCCTTCCCCAGGTCTTTTAATAGAAGTGTTATTTAACTTTTATGTGTGTGCCACAGAGAAAAGAGCCCCATTTCAGCTTGGTGTGTTTACAAACAAAATAAACAAGACAAGGGAGGCAGTGGGCCATGTGATGAACCTCCCCAGAAGACTCACAGCAATTGAAGAATCAAAATTAACTGGCTGTGTTTGTGTAATTTAACTCCGATCTGGATTGAGCTTTCCTTTCTGCCTGAGCACATGCTATCTTTCACTGTTTATTATGGACATTTCCCTTCAGAAACACCAAGCCCAGCATCCTCTTTTGTTCACTCCCTCTCTCTCCTCTAAGATGTTCCTCCTTGAACTTGAGATCTAGGTACAGGATGGGGTATTTGCCAAGCAACATGGCATTGTGACTAAGAAAAAAGCTTTAGTCAGATAATTCTACCACTGTACCACTGCCTGACCCAAAGGGGTTTCTTTAACATTTTAAGTCTCATTTCTAAACCAAGGAAAGGAAAGTCACTTGGCTCATAAAATTGTGGAAAGGTTTAAATAAGCTGATGTATGCAAAGTCCTTGGAACCTGCCTTGAATGAAATAAGCAATGATTCAGATTAGATTGCTCTTCTTTTCAGCATGATGATGATGATGATTGCTACACTATCACCATTATTAGGAAAAGTACTCAGGAGGGGCTTTCCCATTGGTCCAGCCTGGTTACTTAGCTGTCCAGTCTCTGACTCTTCCTGACCCTGGATGGCCATACATCATGGCAGACGTATAAAGAGGTTGGATCAGCCTTCAGGGGGATGTTGGCTCACATATGTTTGAAGGACCCCCTCCATCTCTGTGACTCAAGGACAATATAAACCTAATCAGTTTTGACAAATGCAGCCAGCCAAATATAAATTTGCATCATGTCTTGGCTCCTTCCCCTATGTAAACTCCTAACTGACATGCACTAACCAAATGACTCTAGTGAAAAATCCCAATGTTTTCCAGCCATAAAAAAAAATAAAAATAAAAAAGCAGGAAAGGCAGACTAAAGCATCTGTAAGGTCTATCATAGCACACCCACCATGATCCTGATCCCCTTGCCACAAACAAGACAACTAACCAATGGATTGATATACCCTTTTTACTGCTTTTACAAACTTAGCTCCCCAAACTGTCATGAACCCTATTTATTTTCTTGCATTCATCATCCTCTGATTACTCCCTTCCTGTTGGAAGTCCCTGCACTGCTATATCCTCCCAGAATGAATGGCATTGACTCTCTCTGCAGGTCCCTCACTGTGGGCCTAGAGTCCTTGGGTGATAACTATTGCTCACAGCCTGAGCTGGGACAAGACTTTAACCTCATATCAGTAATGGGGCCACTGTTATTCAGTGACTTCTCTAGGCAGGGCTGCTTTTGAAAAATTCCTCTCCAACTGATTGAATTCTTTCCTGATTAACACTGGAAACATATGGAGACTATTACTTAGATACCACATGCCAGGAGGTGAATGTGATAATTATATCTGTCAATTAGCAGAAGACTCTGGTCTCAACCCAACTGAAAAGCTACCATTTCAGTGTAATCTGTAAGGAGGCAAGCAGAAAGCAGACAATGACTGTGGAGAAAGCTGAAAGCACCCCAGCTGTCAATACATGTGCAAGAGTCGCCAATGGTTTGAGCACCATTGCATTAGCAAAATCTTCAGTGAAAAGAAAGTCTGGGTCATTGACATCTTAAAAAGAAGCTTCTTTTGAAAACATTAAAATTAGATGCCATTTTACTGAAAATCATGATTATTTAAAATGTCAGTTTCTTTCCCTGGAACTAACGTTTATGATGGACTATAGCAAAGAATATCAACACAGCAAGAAGGTGAGACTCTTCTGCACGTCACTCGGGAGAGGAAGATGCACCATTCTAGGTGGTGCTGAGGGGCTGCAAGGGTGAAGGGTGTGTGCTCCTCTATATGTGAGCGAAGCATGTGCATGCTTAGGCATCCCCCATGCCACTCTGAATTCCCCTTTCCTGATTGGGAAATCTAGCCATTGGCCTGTGTGGCAGTTATGAGGCAGGATAGAATAGGGACCAGAGGAGGAAGGGGGAAGAAAACCTAATAAGCCTGGTAAGAGAAACTGAGGCATTAACCTGTTTGCTAACATGAGCCTGCTAAGCCACAGGCAAGTTAGGAAGGGCAATTTACAGCACCAACACCTAGCAACTTACAGCACACAGAACACACCAGTGGCTGCGTTATCAGAAGGCAGCCAGTAAAGAGGGAAGGGGTGAGAGGGGCATCACCATAACCACTCACCTAGTTCTCAGGTTTCTCCATGCTCCATGGACAGTGACATCACACCTTGTGGACAGTGACCAGAGGCTAATCCCTACTGGTCAATCTGCCCTTCAGAGGTCATTGACAGCAGTCAGAAGCCAATTGCCACTGGACAGCCACCCCCGCCCAGGCACCCCACACCACTGGGTCCCTGCACCTTAAGTCCTTGCCTGTCATTGCAGACCCTGGGTCCTGTACCCCCATAAAACAGGGGACTCCAGGGCAGACCTTCTCATTTTTCTCCCTTGAAAATTCCCACCTTCATCCCTGAAGATATACTTTCTGTCTCTTGCCTTACCCTCCAATAAGTTCTCTACTTGCTTAATTAACTTGGCGGCTCGTCCTTGAGTTCTTTCTCATGACAAAACCAAGAACCTAGACACCTGGATACCATCTCTAAAAACAGTTTGAGATTATTTTATGAATCCCAAAAACAGAAAGATTGTGTTTGTAAACTAATCCCTTTCTCTAGGTGTGATACTCTTTGATTGCATTAAATTCTGCTGAAGTGTCTTTGATTAGATTACCTGTTAAGATGAGGACTTTTGATTTGACTACATCAGTGGGCATGACTCAGGTGGAGTCCCTGCTCCCTTGCTGGGTCTGATATAAATGGAAACTCACTCAGGCGCAAGGAAGAGAGAGCTCTGTCATTTCTGGTACTGTCATGTGACAGAAAGAGTTGAAGACCGGGGAGAGATGAAATTTTTGCCTGAGAGTTACAACTTAGATTGGAAAGAGAACAGAGCAACCAAGAAAAAATCCCTATGCCAGGAGATAGAGGATGACAGGATCAGTTAAGCATGAAGTTTCAAGAGACTGGGACCACAGAGCCTCAAGAGGAAGAGGAAGCCCAGAGGGGAAGGCAGAGACCAGCCAGCGACCAGAGACCATCTTGCTTCAATACGTGTCAGCTGACTTTGGTGAGAAAGCAACCATGAGTTGGACTTTTTACTGCCTTGCAACTATAAGATTTTACCCCAAATAAATATACCTTACAAAAGCAAACAGAATTCTGGTACTTTTCATTAGCAGCCCCTTTGACTGTCTAATACAGCCTGGAACCCAAAAGTGGGGAAGATAGTGGGTGGGGAGTAAGGAGAAGATCAATAAGACAAGGTGAAACCTCCAAAAGGGTCCCCAAAGATAGAGTCCCAAAGGTAATAGCAGGATCTTATGTAATAATGATGAAATGAGAACTAAAATTTATTTACTGTCAAATATAGTTTTACAGTCTGTAATGTGCATGTGAGCACAGTCTTTGGAAGTATCTATTTGTCAAGAACCCCATATTAGTCTTTCACTTTCTTAAAAACCCTAAAATCCTGCCTTTGTACATCAAGTTATCTCCTCCTAGAATGCACCCTCCCCCCACAGAGGACCACACAAATTACGTATATCCCCACTGGCCCAGTATCCCTCACTTTCTTCCTTTTTAGCATTCAGTACCATGCAAAATTATTTTGATATTCTATTAACTTTTTTTTGTCACTTCCACCAGCATTTAAGCTCCTTGAGCACATGTGCTATCTCCTTTATTAATTTTTAGTAATCACATCTCTTCAGATTCTAAGACAGGACATAGCCTCTAGTAGTATTAAATAATAATATTTGTTGTGAATACTTACTGTGTGCCGGATTCTGCTTTATATGTATAATTTTTTAAAACCCTCACAATTCTATAGAATAGGTATTTTGTTACCCCAATTTCATAAACTGATGTAGGTGTTGGAACTGAGATCTGGAATACAGTGGTTGGACATCAGAGTGCACTCTCTGAACTGCACAAAATGGAGGGATACAACATTGATAGGCAAAACCAGAAGCATTTCTATATACTACTAATGAGCAATCCGAGGAGGAAGTGAGAAAAAAAATCCCATTTACAATAGCAACTAAAAGAATCATGTATTTAGGAATAAACTAAACAAGGACATAAAAGGCCTGTATTCAGAAAACTATAAAATATTGCTAAAAGAAACCAAAGAATGCTTTAATAATTGTAAAACATGTCCATATTTGAATGTGATATCTCTTGATGGCTGGTTTACTACAGATACATTTGGAAGAGGGAATACCCAAAAGAAGTAAAATAATACTGCATTTTCTGTTTTTTTAAATCACACTTATATTACAATTCAAACATAAAATGCAGTATAATAAAGAAGTACATTTATATTTTTAAACATTTTAAGAATGATAATTAAATATTCACAAAAATATTTATGATTGTTACTAAAGTATCATTAAATTGTCTTAGGTAACATGCATGTTTTCTTCTGTAAAGCTTATGTCTGCTTTATGTAGGTATTGGGTATTCTCTGTGGGGCTTCTATAGTATACTTGTTCAACTTTTTATCACTTCCATTTTGATTTCATGAAGGATATGATGGTTACCAGTTAAAAATAATAAAATGTGTTTCTTTCATTTATGAAAATATATTTGTTGTAAAAAAAAATGGAAAATTTAAATACAAATTGTTCAAAGAAAAAACTTGTTCTGCCACTTAATCTCATAGCAACAAAAATACACTGGTATAAAAAAAAAGAAATCAAAGAACACAAATAAATGGTAGGATATTCTGTATTCATGGACTGGAAAACTAAATATCATTACGATGTCAATTTTACCCAAGCTGATTTGCAGATTCAATGCAATCCCAATAAAAATTTCAACATCCTTAAAATAAATTTTTAAAAAATTCCAGCAGCCATTTTTTCAGGTGGGAGGAGGGTAAGGGAGCCTGAATAGACAAAAATGTCTTTAAAAAGAAGAAAGAAGTTGAAATACTCTCACTTAGTAATTTTAAAGCATGCTACTTAGCTACAGTGGTAAAAACAGCATGATACTGGCAAAAAGATTGATATATAAACCAGTGGAATTCAGAGATACACCCTCACAATTGGTCAAATTATTTTTGACAAGGCTGTGAAACCAACCCAGCTGGGTCAGAATGGTCTATTTAACAAATCATGCTGAGAGAACTGGATATACATATCTAATAGAAAGAAAGAGAACCCTTATCTCATACCTTATACAAAAATCAACCCAAAATGGATCAAGGACCTAAATATAAAAGCTGGAATCATAAAACTCCTAGAAGAAAATGGAGGAAGACATCTTCAAGCTCTTGTGGTAGATGGTGGATTCTTAAACTTTATAACCAAAGCATGAACAACAAAAGAAAAAACGGATAAATGGGACTTCCTCAAAATTAAACACTTTTGTTCTTCAAATGACTTAGCTAGAAAGGTGCAAGGTAGCCTATTTAATGGAAGGAAAATTTTGGAAATGAAATACTTGAAAAGAACTTGATCTCCAAGTTACATAAAGAGATGATACAAGTCAATGATAAAAAGACAAGAAACCCCATTAAAAAATGGGCAAAATCTTGAATGGACATTTTTCCAAAGAAGAAATACAAGTGCCCAAAAAGCACATGAAAAGACACTCATCATCACTAGGTATTAGGGAAATGCTGATCAAAACTACAATGTGATATCATTTCAGTCCTTACAGAATGGCCATTATTTAAAAAAAGAAAAATACAAGTGCTAGAGAGATTACTGAGAAATAGGAACATTCCTTCATTGTTGATGGCAATGTAAAATGGTGCATCCACTGCAGAAGACAGTTTACCAGTGTATTAGTCAGCGAAAGGAGTGCTGATGCAAAGTATCAGAAATCTGTTGACATTTATAATGTGTATTTATTTGGGATAAAAACTTACAGTTACAAGGTCCTGAAGAATCCAACTCAAGGTACCATATGAGATATTTTCTCATCAAAGTCAGTTGCCACATGGAAGCAAGATAGCTACCAATCTCTGTAGAGGTTCAGCCTTCCTCTCTCTCTCAACTACAGGCTGGCATGGGGCTTGTTTCTTTCTGGCCTTTCTCAGCACTGCAAACTATCAGGCAGATGACTCATTTCTCTGCAGGGGATGCAGGATCAAAGTTCTCTCCTCTGCCATTTCTAGGGAGCTCTCTCTCCCTTTGTAGCAATTTGATATGGCTTGAAATCCAAAAATAGATTTTGGATTATGTTTGTAATTTGATCTGTACCTGAGCATGATTAAGTTATGATTAGGGATTTGATTGGGCCATGTCATTAGGGCGTTGAGTCAAACCTCTTGGTGTGGGGGACTCACAGATAAAAGGCATGGCAAAGGACAGAGTTGAGGGTTCTTAATGTTGGAGTTTTGATGTTGGAGTTTGAAGTCTTCAGCTGGATTCTGGAGTCTTAAGCAGGAACCCTAGGGAAAGAGACAGAACTGTTCACCTGATAGTCTACAGCTGGCTTTGTGCATAGAGACAAAGCCTAGAGAGCCTCATAGTCTACAGCTGGAGAAATCAGAGACACTGTGGAGAAATCAGAGGCACTGAGTCCAGAGGAACCCAGGAAGTCTGCACCCTCACAGATGTTGGCAACCATCTTGCTCCAATATGTGAAAGTAGACATTGGTGAGGGAAGTAACTTATACTTTATGGCCTGGTATCTGTATGCTCCTACCCCAAATAAATACCCTTCATAAAAACCAACCAATTTCCAGTATTTTGCATCAGCACCCCTTTGGCTGACTAATACAGAATTCGGTACAGAAAATGGGGTTGTGCTTTTGCAATTACCAAAATACTGGAACAGTTTTATAAATGGGTAAGAGGTATTTTTTGGAGGAATTGTGAGATGCTTGGAAGAAGAGACCTACAGTGCTTTGAAGGGACCATTAATAGCAATACAGATGCTAAAGAAACTTAAGATGCCTTAGAAGTAAATGATGAAACTATTATTGGAAACTGAAGGAAAGGTGACCTGTGTTTTAAAGATGCAGAGAACTTAGCAAGATTAACTCCTGGTGTTTTATGGAAGGCAGAATTTGAAAATGGTGAGCCTGGGCATTTAGCTGAAAAAGTTTCCAAAGTAAACCCAAAGAATGTGGCTTGGCTTCTGCTTGCAGCTTATAGCAAAATGCTAGATGAGAGATATGCTGAGGACTGAACTGCCAGGTACAAAGAAAACAGAAACTGATTCTGGAAATTCCAAGCTTCTGGAAATCAAGATCTCAGATGAATGTGCCCCACTGGAGGACTTAACTAAACTTGGAACTGGTAAATCAAGATTGAAGATGCAGTTATCTAGGAAAGACTTGTGGAAAATCTTACTTCTGATGGCTTGGATCCCTGCTTCTTGCATGCTAAACCAAAAAAGTTTTTGAGAGAGCTGTATGAAAAAAACCACTGTCACCCTGGAATGACAAAGGATATGGAAAGGAGAAACTGAAGGAGAAACATCTTTAAGAGATCTGGAAGCTGAAATTTGGAATTAGGATATCACCTTGGGCCAAGAGAGGAACCCCACCCATGTGTAGAGAGAGGGTGAGTTTGCACCAGCAGTTGAAGAGGGTGGATGTTCTCACCTGATTTTATGGGAGAGTTTTGCTACCCCAGGATACAGGAAGGGTGGAGCACATTCCCCAAGGATTAGAGTGGTTAAGGTTAGCACCCCATGGGTCTGAGAGAGGTGGACCTGTCTCCCAAATGTTAGGAAAGGTCAGGTAGTCAACTGCTTGCTCTGAGAAAGTTGAGACTGTATGTCAAAGGTTTGGGGGAATGTTGTCTTCACACCACTGTATGAAAGAGGTTAAGACTCTAATCCAAAGATTGAATAAGGTGTGGCAATCACCCCAACACTCTTGAAGGGTGAGGTCTGGAGCTTGGTCAACACCCACATACTTGATGAGGGTGGAACCAAGAAAATGGCCTTTGAGCAAACCTGTGGAAAGGGTGAGTTCCCATAAGGCACTGAGGAAAGAAATCATCATTTTAAGAATGACTCTCAGACTGAAATCAAATAGAAGACACCCTAAGGACCCATGCCTCATGTTTCCTTCCCAATTTCTCCTCATTGTAATGAAAATGTTTATCCTTTGTCTGTACATTTGTGTATTGGAAATAGGTAACTTGTTTTGTAAGTTTCAGAGGTCTATAGCAGACAAGACTTTGCCCCAAGACAAACTATATTTCTTTAAATTGATTGTGGTATGATTTACTACTTGCATTGTTACTGATTTAAGGTTTTTTTTGAATATTGTAATGTCTTTCTGGAATTCAGAGGGTGGAGTGTAGCAGTTTGATATTGGTATGAATTCCAAAAATAGATATTGGATTATGTTTGTAATCTGGTCTGTACCTGGGCATGATTAAATTATGATTAGGACCATGTCATTAAGGCATTGAGTCCCCACCCCTTGGTGGGTAGGGATTCACAGTTAAAAGGCATGGCAAAGTACAGAGTTCAGGGTTCTTAATGTTGGAGTTTTGATCTTGAAGTTTGATGCTGAAGTCTTAAATTTGAACCCTGTGGAAAGAGACAGAGCCATTTGCCTGATAGTCTACAGCTGACCTTGTGAAGAAAACAGAGAGCTGCATCCAGAGGAACCCAGGGAGCCTGAACCCTTGCAGACATCGGCAGCCATCTTGCTCCAACATGTGAAAATAGACTTTGGTGAGGGAAGTAACTTATGTTTTATGGTCTGATATCTGTAAGTTCCTACCCTAAATAAACACCCTTTATAAATACCAACCAGTTCCTGGTATTTTGCTTTAGCATCCCTTTGGCTGACATACACCCTTCCTATGTGTATTTTCTTTTGTGTCTTTTTGAGTGAATGTCTGTTTCTCTCAGCCCGCCAAGGGGGTAGGGACTCGACTCTGAGTCACACCCTGATCAAAGCTCTAATCTTAATATAATTTAATCAAAGACATCCCAGCTGCATCTAATATAATCAAAGGATATCATCCAGAGGAACAGACCAGTTTAACAAACAATGTCTCCTTTTGGAACTGATAAATAATCTCAAACTGCCACAGGTAGTTCCTCAGGAAACTAAATATAGAACCACCATAGGTTCCAAGCAACAATCCCACTACTAGGAAAATATTCAGGAGAAATGAAAGCAAGGGCATGAACAGACATTTATACACTGATGTTCATAGTGCCATTATTCACAATTGCTAAATGATGAAAATAATCGAAGTGTCCAATGACTGATGAATGGAAAACCAAAATGTAGAATATACTTATGATGGAATACTATTCAGCTATAAGAAGAAATGAACTTGGGAGGCATATGACAACATGATGAACCTTGAGGACCTTATGTGGAGTGAAATAAGCCAGATGTGAAAGGACAAATGTTGTATGATCTCACTAATATGAAATAAATACAAAGAAAAAACACATGGAATTAAACTATGAAGTATAAGTTACTAGGAGGTGGAATGTGGGACGAGAAGGGGAACTGTTTCTGAATATTTGTAGAATATTTAATTAGGTGTATTGTAAATGTGGGGAGTTGATGGTGACACATTATAGTGAATATAACTAACACTGCTGATTTATAAATGTGATTGTGGCTGAAAGAGATAGTCTGGGGATGTTAATGTCAATTGAAAGAAAGCTAGAGGATAATCTATTGCCTATGCATAGCATAGTGAATTCAGTGGTTAATGATGATTGTGGTTTATGGTACAAATAAAAGAATGTTTTTTTTATTACAAGGTGTTAAGAATATGGAGATACATGGGAAAATACAACTGGTGTATAGACTATAGTTAACAACAATATTGTAATATTGTTATTTTGTAATATTTTAATATTTTTATAGTAATGGCAAAGAAAGTACTATATCAGGGTTAAGTGTCAATAATGGGTAATTATAAAGAGAAATGGGATTTTTCCTTTTGGAGTAAAGAAAATATTCTAAAATAGATTGAGCTGATGACAGCACAAATCTCTGATGAAACTGAAAGCCATCAAATGTACACTTTGAATGGATTGTACAAGGCAGGGGATAGTATAGCACTGTGACCCTGTGGTGGATGATGGACTTGGTTAACTGTACATATATGAGAATATTCTCTCACAAACTATAACAAATATAGAATATTAATACATAGCACTAATAATAGGATGGTTTATGGAATATATACACCAAATATAAGGTATAGACTGTAGATAGCACTCATATTGTGACGTTCTTTCATCAATGGTAACAAATGTGTCAAAACAATGTAAGGTGTTGGGACAATGTATGGAGAACTCACAACTTCTCCAACAAAAAAATGGAATATGTACCTCTTAGAAGAGATCATTTAAAATAATAATAATAATGACAATCTCACGTGTCATTAAGGTAAAAAGTGCTGGATCTCTCATACATTACTTCTAGGAATGTATGTATGCCAGCCATTCTTGAAGACTGTTTGGCATATTTTTAAAAATTAAACGTGCATTTACTATATGACCCAGCAATCTCACTCCTGGGTATTAACCATAGAGAAGCAAAAAGTTTCAATGTAAACCTGTATACAAATGTTCACAGAAACTTTATTTGAAATAGCCCAAAATTGGAAACAACTCAATTACCCTTCAGGAGGTGAATGGTTAAACAAACTATGGTACATCCATACAAGTTAATATCTCTCAGCAATAACAAGGAACAAATTAATGATTCACACAACAACTTCAGTGGATCTCAAAAGGTTGTATACAGTATAATTCCATTTACATGTCATTCTCTAAATGACAAAATTATAGAGATGGAAAACAAATTAGTGGTTGTCAGTGGTTGAATGAAAGTGTGACTATAAAAAAGATTTCCTATGTGATAATTGAAAAATTTTGTGTCTTGATTGTGGTAGTGGTTATATAAGTCTATACAGATGATAAAATAAATGAGTACATGTAAAAAATGGTGAACTTGGAATAAATGGTGTAGTTTAGCAATTAGTATGATGCCAATGGTTACCATGGTTACAGATAATGTTATTGGAAAAAACTGTATTGAGGGGACACAAGAACTCTGTACTATTTTGTAATGTCTATGTGAATCTAAAATTATTTCAAAATAAAAGGATTTTAAATATGTGACTGTGGTATTTAAAATACTTCCATTGCCATGACAAAAAAGTAAAAAGACAATTTTACAGAGAATGCAGTCTATAAAACTCTCTAACAAGCACAGTAGAGAGCTGGAGCATCATTGTCATTTCTATTAATAAATGGAGCAACAGCCAGCATGTTGGAAGGAAGCAAAGCTTTTTAGAGATCAACTGATAGAGACTCAGTCTTTAAAACTTATAATTTGAGCAAATACATAAATCTAGCCTAAGAGCTCTCTAAAGCAAATACTAGTTGTTTCCACACTAATGCGGGACAATTTCAACATGTGACCCAGAAGAGAAACCAAGCTGCACAAAGCCAGAATCATGGCAAGCCTATCTCCTCCTGTGGCAGTTTGATATTATTTATGAATTCCAAAAAACACAGATTGTGTTTGTAAACTGGTCTGTTTCTCTGGGCGTGATAACCCTTTGACTGTATTAGATTCAGCTGAGATGTCTGATTAATTATGTTGAGATTAGGGCTTTAATCCAACAATATCCTTAGACTGTGACTCAGCATCAAGTGCCAGTCCCCTTGGCCTGATAAAAGAGACTCTCACACAGAAGTAGACACACAGAAGCAGATATGCAGGAAGAGAGAGTACTCCATAGACATGGCCCCAGAAAGAAAGATGAACTTGATAGTCTAAAGATGACCTTGTGGAAAGAATACAGCTGACCTTGTGGAGAGAACAGAGCAGCTGAGAAAGCCCAGAAAGAAATAAGCCCAGGGAGAAAGATGAGCCTTATCCCAGGCTACAGCTGGGACCATTTCTACAGGCAAAGATAGTTTCCTAAAATGAATGACTTCCTCCTTAAATTTCCGTATTCCCTAATATTAGGCTACAGTGAAAAGACAGCAGTAGATCATCAGGGTGTAAGAGCAGGAGGGTGGATGCTAGTAATGGGGAATCAGGGCAGGTAATACTACTCAGACATATAAGACAGGTTGGCTGGGGCCTATTTTGGGTAGCAAGTCTAGTGCTCTAGCTGATCCTGGACAGTACTCAAATCCCTGATGAAGAGAAAGACTAGGGAAGCAGCAGAGCTGGTGCTTGTAAACACAGGACACAATGGTGAACGCAGCAGAGGGCAGGTATTTGATCTCAAGGGTCTGGTGTCTAAACAGAGCAACCGGCTAGAAGAAGGCCTCTGCCTAAGGTTAAGCTTGAAGTCAGTGTGTTAAAACCAGCTAACCGGGAAATGGACTTTGGCCCAGTGGTTAGGGCGTCCATCTACCACATGGGAGGTCCGCGGTTCAAGCCCCGGGTCTCCTTGACCCGTGTGGAGCTGGCCATGTGCAGTGCTGATGCGCGCAAGGAGTGCCGTGCCACGCAAGGGTGTCCCCCGTGTAGGGGAGCCCCACGCGCAAGGAATGCACCCATAAGGAGAGCCGCCCAGCGCGAAGGAGGGAGCAGCCTGCTGAGGAATGGCGCCGCCCACACTTCCTGTGCCGCTGACAACAGAAGCAGACAAAGAAACAAGACGCAGCAGAAAGATACAGAAAACAGACAACCGGGGGAGGGGAAGGGAACTAACTAAATAAAAATAAATCTTAAAAAAAAAAACAAAAAAAACAGCTAACTAATTCCTTTCCCTAGTTTAAGGAATCCTCATCCTCCTGCTTAATTTCCCCAAAGTTTTCCTTCATCAGTCCCCCTGCAGGTAGTTTTCAACCAATTCTGCCTTGAGGCAGGTCATCAGTCCCCCTGCAGGTATTTTTCAACCAATTCTGCCTTGAGGCAGGAAAAACATCAGTTTGGGCTCTTTTGGTGAGCTTGAGGGTCTGCTTGATAAGTGCCTGCTACCTTATAGACTTCAGGGGTAAAGTGGCCCTATTTGCATGATATTCACTCTGTCAAGGAAAAAGAAGAGATTCCCGAGGGGCCCAAAGGGAGGACATTTAAGTGGCATCACCCTATGTCTCACTTACACAAATATTTCCTGACCAATCCTGAGCCATTGTCCAAGGATGGACACATGTCTTGCCTTTACTCTGCAACTGGTAGTCTTCCCTACTAAGACAAAAATAACTGGGCTCTTTAAGATGACAACAAAAGCATCTCCATCTTTTTTTTACCAAAGTTCTTATCACATTTTCTTTCCAAAGGTCATAGGTATCCAAACACCCATATCCAAATACTTTTAAGAGTTCTTACATCTGAGGATTCCCAATATGAGCATATATGTTTAGATAAACCCTCCCCACACACACACATTCCCTACCACCCATCACCCTTGTCATACACAATTGAACTAAAATTCAAAACGATACAAGAGAAAGGAAAATGCAAAATGCTAGGAATGTTAGTTAAGGAACATGCCACTGCCAGGTAGGAGAAATAAGGAGAGCTCCAAAGAGGAGGTGGCATATTGAGCAGAAGTGGAATTGAAAAAAGGACCACTTATGGTCAGTGCAAGACTCCTCTAATTGGAAGTGTTTGTTTATGGACTCTTTGTTAGCCTGGCTGAGACTTTTTCAAGGTTGAGCTGTGGCCTGAGATTCCTTATTCTCAACTGGCTTCTTTCCTTCTGAAAGCTGTTCCCACCTATTCATTTCCCCAATACCTCTCTTGTTCATACCTTCTTGAAGTCTGCTTCCTGAACTACTTGATCTGATACTGATAGGGTTATTGATTAATGGGTGGATTTATCAACATGATCACACTTCTGCTCAATTTGATGGAAATATTCAGACTTAATTATCATGTTATGTGATAGTTCTTTCAGAAATGAGGTTGAAGAAGTTCTTCTAAAAAGTACAAAGGGGAAATGAGCAGTTACACTGAAAAATCTTCTTGCACATACTTGTTCTCTGAGCTTTGGTTCCCTAGAATCTTCCTCATTTCTCTATGGAAAATTACTACTTTCAGAAGTTTTCAGGTTATCTTCTCCAGGTTAGATTCTATTTCAACCAATGGAATTCATGAAGCACTATCTTGGCCCATCATTGACATGATATTTATTCATTCATTATCGCCACTTTGCTGAACTCATCTATTCTAGTAGTTTTGTTATGGACTTTGGGGGATTTTCTAGGTATAATTTCATATCTTTAGTGAAAATTTACTTCTTCCTTCCCTATTTGAATACCTTTTATTTCTTTTTCTTCCCTAATTGCTCTAGCTAGAACATCTAGCACAATATTAAATAACAGTGGAGACAGTGGGCATCCTAGTCTTGTTCCTGATCTCAGCAGGAAAACTTTCAATCTTTCACCATTCAGTACAATATTAGCTGTGGTTTTTCATATATGTACCTTGCCATGTTGAGAAAGTTTCCTTCTATTCCTACCTTTCAGAGTGCTTTTATCAAGAAATTATGTATTTTTTAAAATGTCTTTTTTGCATCAATAAAGATGATCATGTCATTTTTCTTCTTCAATTTATTAATGCAATGTTTGATTTTCTTATATTGACCTACACTTGCATACCTGGTATAGAACCCACTTGATCATGGTGTACAACTTTTAATTTGTTTTTGAATTGAGTTACCAAGTATCTTGTTAAGGAATTTTGCATATATATCCATTAGAGAAATTAGTCTGGAATATTATTTTTGCATAGTGTCTTTGTCTGTCTTTGGTATTAGAAAGTTATTGGCTTCATAGAATGAGTTTGGTAGAGTTCCCTCTGTTCAATTTTTTGGAAGAGTTTGAGCAAGACTGGTACAAGATCTTCTTTGAAAAATTGGTACAATTCACCTGTGAAACATTTGGTCCTGGGCTTTTTATTTTTAGGAAGGTTTTTTATTTTTTTTTAACTCTTTCAATCTCATTACTAGTAATTAGTTTGTCGAGGTCTTTTATTTCTTCTACGGCCTCTGTAGATTGTTCATGTGTTTCTAGGAATTTGTCTAATTCATCTACACTGTCGAGTTTGGTGATGTACAGTTGTTCTTAGTATCCTCTTATGATCTCTCTTATTTCTATGGGGTCAGTGGTCTTCTATGATTTTACTTATTTGCACTTTCTCTTTTTTTTTCTTTGTCAGTCTAGCTAAGGGTTTGTCTATTTTGTTGATCTTCTCAAAGAACCAGCTTTTGGATTTGTAAATTCTCTCTATTGTTTTCTATGCTCAATTTCATTTATTTCTTCTCTAATCTTCATTATTTCTTTCCTTATGCTTGCTTTAAGATTAGTTTACTGTTCTCTTTCTAGTTCCTCCAGGTATGCAGTTAGGTCTTCTATTTTAGCTTATTTTTGAGGGACTGTTTTGCCAGAATAAGAATTCTTAGCTGGAAGTTTTTCTTTCTCAGTATCTTAAATATAACACTGCCTTCTCACCTCCATGGTTTCTGATGAGAGATCAGCACTTAGTCTTATTGATCTTCCCTTGTATGATACATTGCTTTTTTCTTGCTGTTTTCAGAATCCTCTCTTTACCTCCGGTATTTGACATTCTGAATAGTATGTCCTCAGAGTAAGTCAACTGGATTTATTCTGCTTGGGGTAAATTGCCCTTTTTATATATTGATATTTATGATTCTCATAAGGGTTATTTTTCCCAATATTCTGCCTCTTTTCTGTTCTCTTCTCCTTCTGGGATACCTATAATGCGTATGTTTGTATGTGTCATGTAGTCATTCAATTCCCTGAAATCCTGTTCCATTTTTTTCCATTCTTTTCTCTTTCTGTTCAGATTCTCTCTCTTCTAATTCACTACTTATGTCCTCCACCAATTCAAATCTGCTACTATATGCTTCTAATGTAATTTCAATCTCATCCATTATGTCTTTCATTCCCATAAGCTGTCACTTTTCTTTGCAAGCTTTCAAATTGTTCTCTTTGATCGCCCAGTGCCTTCTTAAGATACTTTATCTCTTTAGCAATATTTTCCTTAAACTCTTTGAACTGATTTAGGAGATTTGTGTGAACCTAATTGATTACTTGTCTTAAACCCTGTGTCTCCTCAGGATTTTTTATGTGATCTTTTGATTGGGCAATATCTTCTTTTTTCTTAGTATGGCTTGCAATTTTTTGTTGGTGTCTAGGCATCTGAATACGTTAGTAAATTTACTGTCATTTTCTCTCTTTTGCTTAATGGTTTTGTTTCATGACTATTCTTTAAATTTTGGTTCAACTTATTCCAAATTCTTAAAATTTCCCATCTTAAGTTATCAAAACAGGGCCAGGGACCCATGCTGAGGTCCAGACTAGATCCAAGAGGACCTGGACATGAGAGACCTCAAAAAGATTTTTTACTTCTTGCAGGTTCCTGACCTGCCAGAAGATGGCACTCATCAGCAAGCCGTTCCATGAAGATGTCTCTTTCAACCTCCACTTTCCATGATTCTGGTGTGGCCAGAGCCAAGATTCAAAGAGGGGTCTGCTGACCAAACTCACAAAGAGAAACAACTCTCTGCCCTCTGCTGCACTCTCCCTTCTTCCACATGGGTAGATATCTGCTCCCATCTCAGTTGGCTGCAATGAGCTACAGGTTTTACTTAGGCTGCTCACCTTGAGAGTGCAAGATGGGGATGTTACCATCTGTGGGGGTGGATAACTCATGGTTTTTGCTTTGGTCTCTTCATCTTTCTGTCCCTCTCCCTCATGGATGATGTACAGCACTCTCCTGGTCCTCAGACCCCCAAAGTAGCTCCCTTGGACAGCTTTGTGCCTTTCCTCTGTTGTTTTTGTAAGAGAAGTGAGCCCTTCCACTCTGCTTTGATGACATCTTCCTGGAAGTCAACCTTCCTCCATTTTAAAAATAATCACATCATTTCAGGAAACTAAGCTAAAACTGTACTTCCCCATTGAGCAGAGCAATGACACTTCCACTGTAATATGATTAAACAGTTCTGCAATAGCTAAGGCAGAACAATTTAATGTTCTATACCAAGTATCACATGGGTATTATAGGCATGCTGTAAACTATAAAATGACGTCAGTGAAAGCTGTTCTTATTTTAGCTTTCATAAGTAACAGAATGAAATTAGAAGGTGACTGGGTACAAGTTTCTTGAGCAGCAAGAATGGGAAATGTTTTTAACTCTGTAATAATAAGAAGTCATCAGAAAAGCAATATACTTAAAGGTATTCTTTTGGAAGCTTCACTTGGTGTTATTGTGAAGAATGGTGTGAATGGAAAAGATGGCAGAGTGAAAAACAAATAAGTACCATTAGAGCAAACTCATACAGATGCACACAAGCTCAATGTAAAGGTAATGGAATAGATAAAACATAGGTAGGACATACTGTGAGATAAGAACTTATAGTACAAGGAGTGATCAGATACAGGATGACTACAAGTTTATTTAAACAAAAATATTAAGAAAACTAGCATTAAAATCAGGCTTAGTGGGAAGCAGCTGTAGATCAAGTGATTGAGCACCTGCATGTATGAGGTCCTGGCTTCAATGCCCCAGTGCCTGGTACCTCCTTAAAACAAAGCAAACAAACAAACAAGCAAATGAAATCCTCAGGATTGAGAAATGAAAAATGGACTAAAGTAGTCGTATTATTATTCTAATAATAGAACTCTTGTCATTGATATAAAGGTAGTAGCCACTAGAAGTTCAGAGGGATAGGAGAAGAAAGCATAGGTGTAATATGGAGGCATTTTCGGGACATTGGAGTTGTCCTGCATGACACTGCAGTGACAGATACAAGCCATTGTGTATTTTGTCATAACCTACAAAATTTTGCAAGACAGAGTGTAAACTATAATGAAAACTGTAATCCATTGTTAGTAGCATTGCTTCAGTATATGTTCATCAGTTTTAACAATTGTATCACACTAATGAGGGATGTTGTTGATGTGGTAAAGTGTGGGGGGAGGGAGTGGGGTATATGAGAATCCTTTAAATTTTTTATGCAACATTTATGTAATGTAAATCTTCTTTAAAAATAATTAATTTTTAAAAAGCTCTCATTGGGCAGCCGATGTGATTGAGCATATTTCCCATATGGAGGTCCTGGGTTCAATCCCCAGTACCTCCTTTAGAAAAAAAAATCAGGCCTAGTGTAAATAATAACAACAACAAGTTCTACTCACCTTTGATGGTCTAAGTTCTTTGCCTAGATCCTATAATCATGACAATAGCCCTATGACACAGGGAGAATCATCTGGACCTGCAGATAAGGAAGCTGAAGCTCCGAGAGATGAGTAATTTACCTGAGATCAAACATGAGTAGAATTCTTATACCATCTGTGAAATGGGACCATAATAATACCAATATTATTATTGAAATATTTAAATAAGATCGTGTATCTATAAACTTTTAGAGGATGTAAAAATGTTATCTTGTATTATTTTGACCATAATTCTCTGAAGGCAGATTCACCAAAGTGTCCCATGATGTAAATGATGAGCACATTTTTTCTGCAAAAAATAGATATTCTCATTCTTTAAATGCTTTTTCTATCCAAAGTAAAAGGTCATTGGGCATTATTACATAATCTCCCATCAGAACCCTTAATTCAAAAAAATAAAAAGAATATGATAGGGAGCTCAGAAATCTTTTAATTTTCTGTCAATTATGCATGAGTATAAATGTGCATACAAGCAAATATTGTGGGACCAAAATAATATTTAAACCCCATTTTTCTAAAGAACGTCAAGAATGATAAACTTGAATATTTTTGGTCAACACTCAGCAAAATGTCAGAAACATTCCTTCTGCATGACACTCTCTCATTGTCAGCTCTTTGTAATCAGTTTAATTTTTATTGAGGAAAAGCAACAATCACAAATCAGCTTTCTTGTGTCCTTTGAATTCTTATGGTTGCAAATGAGGTTTCCAGCTGCTTCAATTTCACTTTGCAAAGGCACCGTGTTGAATCATTAATTACCTTAGAAGGTACTGCATCCTCATCTCCTTCTGGTGGAAAAAAATATATAAATCAGCTTGGAACCTGGGGCTGTGAAGTCATTTTTTCTTAAAATGCCATCTGCCAGGTTCTACTACAGAACATCCAGAAATCACTAAAGGTGAGTGAAGAAATCTTATGTTGAGTGAAGCAACCCAGGCATTGAAGGACAAATACTACATGACCTCAATGATATGAAATAACCAAGCTGCCCTAGATAGCAAGAGACTGAACGATAGGCTTACAGGAAATCGGAGGGTGGAGGAAGGATGTGAGCCGATGTCTGCAGGGGTGGAATTTAAAACGAGATGGTGGTAAGTATGAACACAAAGAAGAGATAAAAGGGGGGCAAGGGGTTGCCTTTGGTTGGGGCTTTGCGGGTTTGAGGGTGGCTGGGGAGGGACGGATGGGTAACATTGCCCAAAAGTGGGGGGAGGGAGGGGTAGCATACGAACACAGGAGAGGGTCAGGTGTTGGTGGAGAGTAAAATGCCGAGAAAATCATATCAAAATATAATAAAGAGGGTTACCTGTGTAGAATGTTCGGAGGGGAGGGTCTGATGCAGGACGGGCTCCTGGGGAATGTCTAAATGCTCATTCTGCCAGAGTGGGTGACACCATGGGGTAGAAACCCAAGTAGTGAGAGTGGGGGTGGACCCACATCCTGGGGAGGACTAATGCCATCAAATAGAGGGAACTGTATCCCTCGAGAGAAAGGGTGGCTCCCAGGGCATTGGGGCAGTTGAGCAAGTTAGGCCCTGAACACTATTCCATCTATATCTGGAAGTGGCTCCTCAGGAAACGGAGGTTGGCTGTCACTGTGGGCACCAAGGTGGAAGGGAAAATGGACGTTAAATGTGTGGAACCAAGGTAAATGGGGGGTAAGAGAGGAGTTTCTTGAGAGTACACAAGGATGGATATAAAACATGTAATATTACACCATAACATATAGGAGATAACAGACTGATAATGTAAACCATAATGTAAAACATAGGATAACTAAGAATGTAAAAAACTGTGTATCCTAAAGTATGCACCATAATGTAAGCACAGATGTCACCTTGTTAGAAAGCTAGTGTCTCAGACTCTATACATCACGTTAAGTAAATATGATGTGAATAGGGTGTAAGAGTAGCACTGTGGAAGGGAAAAGGTTTTGTGGTGGATGTATGGGAGTGCTGTACATTATATATATGCATTGCTGTGGTCTAGGGCTCCTGTGAAGAGAAGCTGAATAATTAGGGGGGGGGGGGAAGAAAAAGATAAGATGTAGAATTTTTTACAAGTAAACACGTGTTCTTTATCTAACCTTTAAACCCATCGCTATATACCATTCCCTAGTAAGGGACCCTGACATTATATTGGGCTTCAAATTTCGGGGAGTTCTGGATCACAGAGTGTTTCAACAATGGCAATGGAGGGATACTGGTATGGGATGCCATTGACAGGTGATATATGGCTGACAGGGAGCTGTACAGAACATATGTCCAGGGTGCATGGTAATGTTTGGATATACTCATAGTGGTAACAATTAAAAACCACAGCAGGGGGGTTACTGGGTTCCTGGCCAGTGGTGCTCTGTCGTGGTCCCTAGGGGAGCAGCGACAGTCTCCCAGGTGCAGCGGCGGGGACTGGGAAGGAGTGAGGGTTCAACAGTGAGCCCCTGATGCTAATGACTATGCTTGTGAGCTGATAAGCCTAAAATAAGAACAAGGTGTAGAGCAACATTGTGCCTGGGAATTTCCACCTGTCAGCCTTCATGTTACTCAAATGTGGCCAGTCTCGAAGCCAAACTCAGCATGTAAATGCAATGCCTTCCCCCCAGCATGGGACATGACACCCGGGGATGAGCCTCCCTGGCACCTAGGGACCACTATCAACTACCAACTGATGATGCAACTGGAAAATGACCTTATACGGAAGGTTCAATGCGGATCAGCAGAATATCCCTGTCTACATAAAATAACATGACTTTAAAATGCTGTTTGACCTAAAGTAAGGGGGAAATGGAAAGGAGAAATGAGTTTATATGGCTACGAGTTTCTAAAAAAGAGTCTGGAGGCTGGCAGAAGAATTGCCCTTATGCACAACTGAGCAGAGTCAGAGAGACAGATAAAGCAGATACAACCCCCAGATATTGGTTCCTTTGAGGGCTAAAGAGACCCATGGGAGTTATGGTCATGGCCGATGGGGTTAACTACCAGGTCAGATGGCCCCTCTTTGGAAATGGTGTTTATGTGTGATGAATCTGGACTCAGATGGGATCTCCCTTCATAAGACTTTCATGCTAATGTGCTGGAGGTGCAGTTAATGTTGGGGTTTAAGATATATTTAGGGGATTTGAATCTCTGGACTGACAATGTGATAGCCAGGTCCTGAGCCTCAACAGACTCCAGCACCTACAATCTGTTTTATTGGACTTACCACACTCAGCTAAGATGGAGTTAAAGAAGGACAACCACCACACCATGGAGCCTAGAGTGATTACAACTGAAAGTGGGAGGATTGCATCCAGCATCCATGTGGAATCTGAGCCTCCTCTTGACATAGAGGTGCAATGGACACAACCAATCCAATGTCCACATAGAAGAGGTGGCATTGGATTGGGAAAAGTGGACATGGTGGCTGATGGGTATGGGGAAAGGCAGGAAGAGATGAGAGGTGGAGGCGTCTTTGGGACATGGAGCTGCCCTGGATGGTGCTTCAGAGGCAATCACCAGACATTGTATATCCTCACAGGGCCCACTGGATGGAATGGGGGAGAGTATGGGCCATTATGTAGACCATTGACTATGAGGTGCAGAGGTGCCCAAAGATGTACTTACCAAATCCAATGGATGTGTCATGATGATGGGAGGGAGTGTTGCTGGGGGGGGGGGGGGGGAGAGGTGGGGTGGGGGGGTGGGGTTGAATGGGACCTCACATATATATTTTTAATGTAATATTATTACAAAGTCAATAAAAAAAAAAAAAGAAATGAGGATGGAGGAAGGGTGGTGAAACATCAGCTTGTCAGGCTTTCCTGTCAGCACACCCATGCTTTCACACCCTTGCCAGCTCTTACTATCCTATTCCTGGATTACCGACAGCTCTGAACTCATCTTCTTGTCATTGGCCATGTCCACCCTTCAGTCTGGTCAGAGAGAGCAGTCGTTCTATAATGTTCATTTGGCCATGCTTTTTTTTTTTTTTTTTTTTTTTTTTTTTTTTCTTTTTTTTTTTTTTATTGACTTTGTAATAATATTACATTAAAAATATATATGTGAGGTCCCATTCTACCCCACCCCCCCACCCCCCCTCTTCCCCCCCCCCCAACAACACTCGTTCCCATCATCATGACACATCCATTGGATTTGGTAAGTACATCTTTGGGCACCTCTGCACCTCATATACATTGGTTCACATCATGGCCCATACTCTCCTCTATTCCATCAAGTAGGCCCTGTGAGGATTTACAATGTCCGGTGATTACCTCTGAAGCACCATCCAGGGCAGCTCCATGTCCCAAAGACGCCTCCACCTCTCATCTCTTCCTGCCTTTCCCCATACCCTTTGTCCATTATGTCCACTTTTCCCAATCCAATGCCACCTCTTCTATGTGGACACTGGATTGGTTGTGTCCATTGCACCTCTATGTCAAGAGGAGGCTCAGATTCCACCTGGATGCTGGATGCAATCCTCCCATTTTCAGTTGTAATCACTCTAGGCTCCATGGTGTGGTGGTTGTCCTTCTTCACCTCCATCTTAGCTGAGTGTGGTAAGTCCAATAAATCAGATTGTAGGTGCTGGAGTCTGTTGAGGCTCAGGATCTGGCTATCACATTGTCAGTCCAGAGATTCAAATCCCCTAAATATATCTTAAACCCCAACATTAACTGCACCTCCAGCACATTAGCATGAAAGTCTTATGAAGGGAGATCCCATCTGAGTCCAGATTCATCACACATAAACACCATTTCCAAAGAGGGGCCATCTGCCCTGGTAGTTAACCCCATCGGCCATGACCATAACTCCCATGGGTCTCTTTAGCCCTCAAAGGAGCCAATATCTGGGGGTTGTATCTGCTTTATCTGTCTCTCTGACTCTGCTCAGTTGTGCATGAGGGCAAACCTTCTGTCAGCCTCCAGACTCTTTTTTAGAAACTCGTAGCCATATAAACTCATTTCTCCTTTCCATTTCCCCCTTACTTTGGCCATGCTTTTTCTCGGCCTCAAAGCCTTCCCGTACCTGTGATAAAGTCATCAGTAAGGTCTGCAAAGCCAGTAAGGCCCCCATGTGTCTCTTTAGCCTCAACTCTCCCCGCCATTGGTCTGATAAAGCATACTTCCATTGTGTTTAATTATTTGCAGTTGCAACTTTGGTCTCTGTTCTTCAGTTCTCAGTTTATGTTTCTCCTCTTCTAAGTCCTCCATTACTTCCTATCTTACCCCTAATCACCATTGCTCACCCAACTCAGCCAACAGACTGAAACCTGCAAGGCAGTTTCAATAGCCTTTGATAGTCTTCACATGATGCTTTAATTGTCTTTTGCTTTATTTCCACCTTCTAAAACATCATGAGATGCTTAAGAGCAAAGATCACATTATATCTACCTGTATATGTGTGACCCTGACACTGTAATTGTGGCTGGCAGGGAAAAATAAGTTATCTATAAAGGTATTTTAAATAAAAGAAAGAGAGGAAGGAGTAAAAGAAGGAAGGAGAAGGGAGCGGAGGAGAGAGGAGGAAGAACCATGATGTAGGGTAAAGCATAGTAGACTGGCAGTATCCACTGCAGCTGTGATTCTCTTCTCATGAACAAGTTGAGTGTCCTAGGCAATGTTGAAAGTATCAGAACATAGACTTCTGCAATTGTAAAATATGATCTAAAGAATCCGTAGGGTCCATTTGACTTTGAACACTCTGATTCTATGATTCTATGACAGTGTCAGCAGACTCAGTGTGCTTTTAGCTTCAGGAATGGGAAGTGCTTCCGGTAAAGTTGATAATGTTAACATTCCAAATGCTCAGCATTTGTCATCATTCTAAAACATAAGTCATCTAATCTTTCTAAAACTCCAGTCTGAGAAACTGAGTCCATAACTACAGAAGACTGGAGCCCCTTGGAGTATTACACCATACTGTATTTATTCATTCAACTATTTATTAAGAACATATTCTATAATTAGTACTATATTAGACACCAGAGATACAGTTAAGAATAAGACCTAAGTCCTGCTCACATAAAGCTTTTATTCAAGAAGAAAAGAGACATTAAACAATTGTATCTATCTGGATACATTTTGTTGCATGACTGCAAATCCAAATCCAACTCAAATTGTATAAGCAGACAAAATTCATTGGCTATGTAGCCAAAGAGTTTGTCAGCAAGTTTTGTTTTAGGTATAGATTGATTAAAGCACTCAAAAGATGATAATAGGTAGGGACACATGCACACATATTCTCCCGTTCTTTTTGTTGACTCCGTTCTCATATGGATATAAGATGGCTACTACAGCTCCAGCTCCTGCATATTACCTGATTTATTTCTATGGGAAAGAGGAAGCTACTTTTCCAATAACATTTTAAGGCTCAGAATTGCATTTCATTAGTTTACACTGTCCTAATTTCAGTCACAGTACTCTGTCATGTCCTAATTTGAGCCACAGATCCCTTCTTTGAGCAAAGGGTTAGAATTCACCAATTGCTTATCTTAGGCCATGTAGTCCTGCCTTTGAGCCTTGGGATAAAATTAGTTTCACCTAAAGAACTTGGGATCCCAAAAACAAAATCATAATTCTATTGGCCTGAGAAGTGGGAGGGAATATGGGTCTACTCTACTACAATTTAAATGCTCATAAGTGATATGAAAGAAACAGATTACTAAGCAAAAGAATATTGGAGAAAATACCTAACTTGGAAGGCATGGGCAGGGAAAGTCTCCCTGAGGAAATGATCTTCCAGCAAACTTTTAAAAGATAAGAGAGGGAGGAGGCAAGATGGCGGCTGAGTGAACTTCCCGGTTACTAGCTCCTGGGGGGAATTGGCTGGGAGGCGTCGGAAACTCTTTGGGACCGGGCTGTTTCGGGATTTTTCCTGGTCCGGAGGTGTCTGGACTTCGATTTGGAGGGAAGGTAACAGAGAGGATCCATCTGTGAAATATACAGGGAGATCCCAGCTATGTGTGGAGGATTCCCTCCTTGGGTAGGTGGAGCCAAGGCAGCTAGCACCGCACTGTGCTGAGCCCTGGCGGGCGGCGGCCAGGGTAGCCTAGCTGGGCCGCGGTGGGCAGCGGGCGGGGGATCCGAGCCACGCCGCGGCGGACAGCGGGCGGGAGAGCCGAGCCGCGCTGCACCGCGGCGGGCGGGGGAACCGAGCTCCGCCGAGCCCAGCCGAACCCAGCCGAGCCGCGGCGGGCGGCGGGCGGGGAAGGCGAGCCCAGCCGAGTCCAGCCACGCGGCAGCGGGCGGCGGGTGGGAGAGACGAGCCACGCTGTGCCGCGGCGGGCGGCGGGCGAGGGAGCCGAGCCCAGCCAAGCCCAGCCGCACCGCGGCGGGTGGGAGAGCCAAGCCGCACAGTGCCGCGGTGGGCGGCGGGCAAGGGAGCCGAGCCCAGCCGAGCATAGCCGCACCACGCCGCCGCGGGCGGCGGGCGGGAGAGCCGAGGTGCGCTGCGCCGCGGCGGGCGGTGGGCGGGGAAGCCGAGCCCAGCCGAGCCCAGCTGAGCCGCGGCGGGTGGGGGGGCCGAGCCCAGCCGAGCTCGGTCGAGCCCAGCCGCCCTGCGGCGGGCGGCGAGCGAGAGAGCCGAGTCGTGCTGCACCGCGACGGGTGGCGGGCGGGAAAGCCGAGCCCAGCCGAGCTGCGGTGGGCAGGGGAGCCGAGCCCGGCCGAGCCCAGCCGAGCCGCGGTGGGCAGCGGGCGGGGAACCCGAGCCCAACCGAGCCCAGCCAAGCCCAGCCGAGCCGCGGCGGGCGGCGGGCGGGGGACCGGAGCCCAGCCGAGCCCAGCCAAGCCCAGCCAAGCCTGGCGGCAGGGTTTCTGTTCTTTGTTTTTTGTTTTCTTTTTATTTTTTATTTCTTGTTGTTGTTGTTGTTTAATCCTCTCTTTCTTGTCCCCAATATTCTTCTTATACTATTTCACCTTAACAATACAATAGGTCCTACAGGAAATACCTCACATTTGCTGGGTTTCCTCACCCTCCACTGCCTCATTTCTCTGTGAATAGATTTAGCCTATCTACACTATCCCCTTTCCCCTACAACTTGATATCCTCCACCATCTGCTATCTCTCCTATATTCCATCTCCCTTTCTTTGATCCACAAAGTGTCTAACTCTTAATTTCTAATACCTTTGTTTAGTTTTCCATCTGGTATTCATCCCTGAAACTATTACCTTTCCTTTCTCTTTCCCTCTCTCACGAAAACAATAGCCTCTTAGTACATACCACATTCCTCCCATATTCAGTCGTCTACCTCATTATAGGTACTTTCCTACTACTATAACTCTACACAATTTACATGATCTAACCTCCATCCTCCCAGAACTCATATTGTTGCTTTGTTAACATATATCACCAATACTACTTCACACTTTTTCCTTCCTTACACAATTGCCTTTCCCCAGCACTAATACTTTCCTTTAAAGTGAGCTTAACTAGCATTAAGAAATTGGAATAAGAAGAACAAAGTGACAAAGAGAAGATATAACACTTACGCAAAAACAACAGCTAATTAATCTCCAAGACTAGACAAAGAAGCTAAGGAACTGATTAAACCCGTCAAGAAAAAATGTTGACAAGACAGCAACAAAAATCTACAAACCAAACCAGTAATCAGGAAAACATGGCTGAATCCAATCAACAAACTGAAAATCAGGAAGGGGGGCAGGACTTTGCACAAGCAATGAAAGATCTCAGAACATTTATCACCGACAAATTTGATGAAGTAATGAAAGAGGTTAACAGCATGAAGACAACACTTGGAGGGGAAATTGCAGACATGCGCAAAAAAATAACAGATATGATGGAAATGAACACCACAATTCAAGAAATCAAAAATACACTTGCAGCAAATATCAGCAGACTAGAAGAGGCAGAGCAGAGAATTAGTGATGTGGAAGACAGTGCATTGGAAATCAAACAGATAGTAGAAGTGGTCAATAAAAAGGTAGAAAAAATCCAGATAGGACTTAGGGACCTGAATGATAACGCAAAATGCTCAAACATACGTATTATAGGCATTCCAGAAGGAGAAGAGAAGGGAAAGGGGTCAGAAAGAGTGTTGCAGGAAATAATGAATGAAAACTTCCCAAATCTACTGAAAGAGACAGATGTACATATCCAAGAAGCACAGCGCACTCCACTGGTCATAAACCCCAACAGGCCCACCCCAAGACATATACTTGTCAAATTATCCAATGCTCAAGACAAAGAAAAAATTCTAAAAGCAGCAAGAGAAAAGAAAACCATCACATACAAGGGAAACTCCATAAGATTAAGTGCTGATTTCTCATCTGAAACAATGGAGGCAAGAAGGCAGTGGTATGATATAGTCAAGGTACTAAAGGAAAAAATTTCCAACCAAGAATACTCTATCCAGCTAAACTAGCATTCAAAAATGATGGAGAGTTCAAAATATTCACAGATAAACAGAAACTGAAAGAGTATATCAACAAGAAACCTCCCCTTCAAGAAATTCTTAAGGGAGTTCTGCAGGAAGAAAGGAAAAAACAGGATAGTCAGAGATGGAGGAGAGTGTAAAAGCAACAAGAAAGACAAAAATAGAAGGGGAAAATAAAATAATACAAACAAAATATAACAAACACAAATCCAACCAAAATATGGCTACCATAAATAACTCTCTAAACGTAATAACACTGAATGTCAACGGATTAAACTCACCTATCAAAAGATTCAGACTGGGACACTGGATAAGGAAATACGACCCATCTATATGCTGCCTACAAGAGACACATCTTAGACCCAGAGACTCATGGAGGTTGAAAGTGAATGGCTGGAAAACAATCATACAAGCAAACAACAACCAAAAAAAGGCAGGAGTAGCTATATTAATATCAGACAAAATAGACTTTAAATGTGAAACAATTGTGAGAGACAAAGAAGGATACTATATTTTAGTGAAAGGGACAATCTGTCAAGAAGATCGAACAATCATAAATATTTATGCTCCTAACAAGGGCGCCTCTAAATATGTGAGGCAAACGCTGAAAAAACTAAGTGAAAGAATAGATGCATCTACAATTATAGTGGGGGATTTTAATACACCACTATCAACTCTGGACAGAACATCTCAAAAGAGAATCACTAAAGAAACAAAACATTTGAACAGTATATTAGAAGAGCTGGATCTAATAGACATATATAGATCATTACACCCAAACACAGCAGGATAGACATTTTTCTCAAGCGCACATGGAACATTCTCCAAGATTGACCATATGCTAGGCCACAAAGAAAGGCTTAATGAATTCAGAAAGATCGAAATCATACAAAACAATATCTCTGACCACAGTGGAGGGAAGCTGGAAATTTGCAAGGGATAGAGACCCAGACTTCACACGACAATTTGGAAATTAAACAGCACACTCTTAGAAAAACAGTGGGTCAAAGAGGAAATCTCAAAAGAAATCAATGACTACCTTGAAACAAATGATAATGATAACACAACATACCAAAATTTATGGGATGCATCAAAAGCGGTACTGAGAGGGAAATTTATAGCCATAAATTCATATATCAAAAAAGAAGAAAGAGCAAAAATTGGAGAACTAACTGCACTTTTGACGGAATTAGAAAAACAACAACAAAGTAACCCAACAGGAAGAAGAAGGAAGGAAATAACAAAGATAAGAGCAGAACTAAATGAAATAGAAAATAAGAAAGCACTTGAAAAGATAAACAAGACCAAGAGCTGGTTTTTTGAGAAGATCAACAAAATTGACAAACCTTTAGCGAGACTAACAAAGAAAAAAAGAGAAAAGATGCAAATACACAAAATAAGAAATGAGAAAGGTGATATCACCACTGACCCCACAGAAATAAAGACTATCATAAGAGGATACTTTGAAAAACTATATTCCAACAAAAATGACAATTTAGAGGAAATGGACAAATTCCTAGAAGCACATAAGCAGCCCATACTAACGAAAGAAGAAATTGATGATCTTAACAAACCAATCACAAGCAAAGAGATAGAATCAGTCATTAAAAATCTCCCAACTAAGAAGAGCCCAGGGCCAGATGGCTTCACAGGTGAATTCTACAAAACATTCCGGAAAGAACTAACACCAATCCTGTTGAAACTATTCCAAAAAATCGAAACAGAAGGAACACTGCCTAATTCCTTCTATGATGCCAACATTACCCTAGTACCAAAGCCAAACAAAGACACCACAAGAAAGGAAAATTACAGACCAATTTCTCTAATGAACCTAGACGCAAAAATACTTAACAAAATACTTGCTAATCGTATTCAACAACACATTAAACGAATTATACTCCATGACCAAGTGGGATTTATTCCAGGTATGCAAGGATGGTTCAACATAAGAAAATCATTCAATGTAATACACCATATAAACAGATTGAGAGAAAAAAACCACATGATTATATCTATAGATGCAGAAAAGGCATTTGACAAAATACAGCACCCCTTCCTGATAAAAACACTCCAAAAGATCAGAATACAAGGAAACTTTTTGAACATGATAAAGAGTATATATGAAAAACCTAAAGCCAACCTTGTTTACAATGGCAAAATCCTGAAATCCTTCCCTCTAAACTCAGGAACAAGACAAGGATGCCCATTGTCTCCGCTCCTATTTAACATTGTCTTGGAAGTACTTGCTCGAGCACTGAGGCAAGAACCAGATATAAAAGGCATTCAAATTGGAAGGGAAGAAGTCAAAATTTCATTATTTGCAGATGACATGATCCTATATATAGAAAACCCTGAGAGATCTACAACAAAGCTCCTAGAACTCATAAATGAGTTTAGCAAAGTCGCAGGTTATAAGATCAATGCGCAAAAATCAGTAGCATTTCTGTACACCAATAATGAGCAAGGTCAGGAGGAAATCAAGAAACAAATACAATTCACAATAGTAAATAAAAAATCAAATACTTAGGAATAAATTTAACTAAAGAGGTAAAAAACTTATACATCGAGAACTATACAAGATTGTTCAAGGAAATCAAAGAAGACCTAAATAAATGGAAGAATAGTCCCTGTTCATGGATAGGAAGACTGAATATTATTAAGATGTCTATCCTACCAAAACTGATCTACACATTCAATGCAATCCCAATAAAAATCAACACAGCCTTCTTTAAGGAACTAGAAAAACTAACTATGAAATTTATTTGGAATAGAAAGAGGCCCCGAATAGCCAAAGACATATTGAAAAAGAAAAATGAAATAGGAGGAATCACACTTCCTGACTTCAAAACATACTACAAAGCTACAGTAGTGAAAACAGCATGGTACTGGCATAAGGAGAGACACACAGACCAATGGAATCGAATTGAAAGTTCAGATATAGAGCCTCATGTATATAGCCATATAATATTCGATAAAGCCACCAAACCCTCTCAACTGGGAGAGAATGGTCTATTCAACAAATGGTGCCTGGAGAACTGGATAGCCATATGTAGAAGAATGAAAGAGGATTACCATCTCACACCTTATACAAAGATCAACTCAAGATGGATCAAAGACCTAAATATAAGAGCCAAGACCATAAAGACCTTAGAAAGCAGTGTAGGGAAACATCTACAGGACCTTGTAATAGGAAATGGCTTCATGAATATCACACCAAAAGCACGAGCAGCAAAAGAACAAATAGATAAATGGGACTACCTCAAAATGAAAGCCTTCTGCACCTCAAAGGAGTTTGTCAAGAAAGTAAAAAGGGAACCCACACAATGGGAGAAAATATTTGGCAACCATATATCTGATAAGAGACTTATAACTTGCATATATAAAGAACTCATATATCTCGAAAACAAAACAACCCATTTAAAAAATGGAAAAAAGATTTAAACAGACACTTCTCCAAAGAAGAAATACAAAATGCTAAAAAACACATGAAAAAATGCTCCAAATCTCTAGCTATCAGGGAAATGCAAATCAAAACTACAATGAGATACCATCTTACTCCCATAAGATTGGCAGCCATGAAAAAAACAGTAGAATACAAATGCTGGAGAGGATGTGAAGAAAGGGGAACACTCATCCATTGCTGGTGGGAATGCAGAAGGATCCAACCATTCTGGAGGACAGTTTGGCGGTTTCTCAAAAAATTATCCATAGATTTGCCATATGACCCAGCAATACCACTGCTGGGTATATACCCATCAGATCTGAAAACAAGGACACAAACTGATATATGTACACCAATGTTCATAGCAGCATTGTTCACTATCGCCAAAAGTTGGAATCAATCCAAATGTCCATCAACAGATGAGTGGATCAATAAAATGTGGTATATACACACAATGGAATACTACTCAGCTGTAAGAACCAATACACTACAATCGCACGTGATAACATGGATGAACCTTGAGAATCTTATGTTGAGTGAAGCAACCCAGGCACTGAAGGACAAATACTATATGACCTCAATGATTTGAAATAAGTTAACCGCCTCAGAGAGCTAGAGTCTGGAAAAGTGGCTTATAGGAAATCGGGGGGTAGAGGAAGGATGTGTGTTAATGTCTGCAGGGGTGGAATCTGTGATGAGCTGGCGGTAAGTATGAGCACAAAGAAGGGACAAAATGAGTGCAAGGGGTTACCTTTGGGTGGGGTTTTCTGGGTTTGAGGGGGGCTAGGGATGGGAAGAGGGGTAATATGGTTCAAGAAATAGGTGGGAGGGAGGGGCAACATACGAACATGGGAGAGTGTCAGAAGTTCGTTGAGAACTAAATGTTGAGTAAAACATATCAAAGTATAAGTAGGAGGGTTACCTGGCTAGGACGCTCAGGGGGTATGGTCTGATGCGGGACGGACTCCAGAGGGAATAGCTAAAGGCTCATTTTGCCAAGGTGGGTTCTACCATTGGGTGGGGTGGACCCATATCCTGGGGAAGACTAATGCCGTCGAATAGAGAGAACTGTATCTCTCGTGAGAAAGGACGGCTCCCAGGGCATTAGATTGGCAGGCGTTGTGGGCCCTAAGGCGAGGGGAAAATGGATGTGCAATGGATGGAACAAAGGTAAATAAGGGGGCAAAAGAGGAGTTATGTGAGAGTACACGAGGATGAATATAAAACAGCTAATATTACACCAAAAACATATAGGGGACGACAAACTAATAATGAAAACCATAAGACAAAACATAGGATAACTAAAAAATTTAGAAAACTGTACAACCTAAAGTATGGACCACAGAGTAAGCACAAATGTCACCTTGTTTGAAAACTATAGTTTCGGAATCTGTACATCAGTTTCAGGAAATATGATATGAATAAGTTAAAAGATTATTGCTGTGGAAGGGAAAAGGTTTTATGGTGGATCTGGGGAAATACTGTATATTGTATATATGAATTTCAGTGATCTAAGACTCTTCTGAAGCTGACATTATGTTGGGATTCACTTTACAGGAAGTTTTGGATCACAGAGTGGTTCAACAATGGCAGCGGAGGAATACTGATATGGGATGTTATTGACAGGATATATATGGTTGACAGGGAGTTATACAGGGCATATGCCCAGGGTATATGGTAATGTCTATATATACTCATAGTGGAAACAATTAAAAACAACAGCTGGGGGGGTACTGGGCTCCTGGCCGGGGGGTCACTGTTGTGGGCCCTGGGAGAGCAGCGGCAATCCTCCAGGTGCAACGGCAAGAACCAGGAAGGAAGGAGGGCCCAACAGTGGGCTCTTGATACTAATGGCTACACTTTTGAGCCTATACACCTGCAATAAGAACAAGGCCTAGAGTAGCATTGTGCCTGGGGGTTTCCTCCTGACAGCATTCATGTTACTCAAATGTGGCCACTCTCACAGCCAAACTCAGCATGTAGATGCGATGCATTCCCCCCAGCGTGGGACACGACACCCGGGGATGAGCCTTCCTGGCACCGAGGGATCACTACCACATACCAGCTGAAGAAGCAACTAGAAAATGACCTTGAATTAAAGATTCAATGTGGAACAGCAGAATATACCTGTCTACATATAATAACATGACTTCGGGAAGCTGTTTGACCTAATGTAAGGGGGAAATGGAAAGGAGAAATGAGATTATAAGGCTGTGAGTCTCTAAAAAAGAGTCTGGAGGTTGTCAGAAGGAATACCCCTATGTACAACTGAACAGAGTCTAAGAGACAGATAAGGTAGATACAACCCCAGGTATTGGTTCTTTTGAGGGATAAAGAGACCCACGGGTTCTATGGTCATGGCAGAAGGGGTTCACTGCCATGACAGATGGCCCTTCTTTGGAGCTGGTGTTTCTGCGTGATGGAATTGGACTCAGAGGGGATCTCTTTTCACAAGACTTGCATGCTACTTTATTGGAATTGTAGTTGGTGCTGGGTTTAAGATATATGTAAGGGATTTGAATCTCTGGACTGATAATATGACACCCAGGCCCAGAGCCTCAACAGACTTCAGCTCCTACACTTTGATTTCTTGGACTTACTCCACTCAGCTAACATGGAGTTGAAGAAGGTCAACCACCACAACATGGAGCCTAGAGTGTCTACAACTAGAAGCGGGAGGAGTGCATCCAGTACCCATGTGGAATCTAAGCCCTCACTTGACATAGGTGTGCAATGGACACAACCAATCCAATGTCCACAGAGAAAATGTGGAATGGGTGTGGGAACGGTAGCCATGGGGGCTGCTGGGTTTGGGGAATGGGAGGAAGAGATGAGATGTGGAGGTGTTTTCGGGACATGGAGTTGTCCTGGATAGTGCTTCACGGACAATTACGGGACACTGTAGATCCCCCCAGGGCCCACTGGATGGAACGTGAGAGAGTCTGGGCTATGATGTGGACCATTGACTATGGGGTGCAGTGATGCTCAGAGATGAACTTACCAGGTGCAATGGATGTGTCATGATGATGGGAGAGAGTGTTGCTGTGGGGGGAGTGGGGGAAGTGGGGGGTGAGGGCGGTGGGGTTGAGTGGGACCTCATTTTTTTTTAATGTAATTTAAAAAAATAATAATAAATAAATAATTTTAAAATAAATAAATAAATAAATGAGTTATCCTAAGGGAAAATAAATAAATAAATAAAAGATAAGAGAGAATCAGTTACATACTCTCCATACTCTATGGGACAGTATTATAGACAAAGGAAATTGTGAATAGTAACATCCTGGAGGAATTTGGACACTGAGACTGTATGGTGTACTGTGGTAAGATAGGCAGGGAAGGCCAAGTTAGGAAGTGAGAGAGGTAGGCTGAACCTGAGCAATGAGGGCCTGTGGTACACTCAGAGAACTTTAATTGTATTCTAAATGCCATAGGAAGATGCCAATGGGTCTTTTCCTCTTGCTCCATGTTATGGGTAATATTGTATTCCCCCTCAAAATTTGTTCAAATGCTAATCAATGAGGCCGTGAATGTGACCTTATTTGGAAATAGGGTTTTTGAAGATGTGATTAGTTAAAATGAAGGCAACTGGATTAGGGTGGGCCCTAATGCAATACAAATGGTGTCCTTATAAGAGGAAATTTGGATACAGAGACAGACACAGCATGGAGACGGCCATGTGAAGATGGATGGGGCAGAGATGGGAGTGGTGCATCCGCAAGCCAAGGAAGGCCAAGGATTGCTGGTGAGCACCAGAAGCTGGAAGACACAAGGCAGGATGCCAGCCTATAGGTTTCACCTCGCTGACACCTCACTTTCAGACTTTTAGCCTGCAGAACTGTGAGACACCACCTAGCTTGGGGTACTTTTTTATGGCTGCCCTAGGAAAGCTAACACATTCCCTCAGTATTGCTGAGCCAATTATTCAGCATGCTTTTATTCTTTATTTATTCAGTGAATGAAACCTGTTGAAGATACTGTTTTGGTTTCCTAGCCTGCTTGAAACAAATAACTATGAAATAGTTTGGCTTAAATAATGGTAATTTATTCACTTACATTTAGAGTCCAGGAAACTTTTCAAATCAAGACATCATCAAGGCAACATTCTCTTTCCGAAGACTGGCTGCTAGTGATCTTTGGTTCCTTGCCACTTGGCAAAGCACATGGGCAGTGTCTGCTGGTCTCGCCTTCCTCTTCGGAGTTGCATTGCTTTCATCTTCCTGTTTCCATGGCTTTCTCGTTCTATCTCCATATTCACTCTGTCTATAAAAGAATCCAGTAATAGGTGGGTGTACTAGTTTGTCCACAGGGGTGCTGATGCAAAGTACCAGAAATGTATTCACTTTCATAAAGGGTATTTATTCTGGGTAAATCTTACAGATACAAGGCCATGAAAATTATACCTCAAGGCACCATAAGAGATGCTTTCTTACCCACCACCCAAGTCAGCCACCAGGTGTTGAAGCTAGATGGTGGGTGATTTCTGCCTGGTCCCTGCCTTCCCCTCCAGCTGTACCAGCTCCAGGAACTCAGCTGAGGGCTACCAGGAGTAGGGCTTGTCTTTTATCAGGCCTCTTTTCTCAGGCTCAGCTGTTCTGCTTTCTTCCCAATTTCAGCTGCAAGCTATCAGGCAAATGACTCTGCCCTCCCCAGGGACTTAGCTCCTTGAGCCTCTCTTTTCTGTCACATGGCAGCATCAAATATGGCAGGGCTCACTTTTTCTATGTCCCTGTGTTTTTATCAGACCCAGCAAGAGGTCACCTCTCACTGGCAAAGTCCAAACTGAAAAAAGTTCTTACATCCTCAGGAGTGGACCAACCCACAAACATAATCGTTCCACTTTGGGGATTCATAAAATAATTTCAAACTGCCCCAATGGGTCACACCTTAACTGAAGTAACCTTATCAAAAGTCCTACCTACATGGAGGAGTAGATTCATTTTAAGAACATGTTTTTTTCAGTATAAACAGCTTCAGACCACCACAGAGGTCAAGAAGCAGGCATGCCTTCAACTTTCAAGGAGTTTACACTCTACCAAGTTGGACATAGACAAGCAACAACACCACGGAGAAATTAGAAAATAAACAGCCACGTTTGAGCATCTGCTAGGTGCCAGAAACTGTGCTAAGTATGTTATCTACATTTTCACTAATTCTCACAACAAATATGCAAGATAAGTATCATTTTCAGAAAGACCACACTTAGGTATCTAAGTTAAGGAATTTGCCTTAAGTCTTCCCAGATATTATGGTGTAGAGATGGGGTTTGAATTAAGTCCTGGCTGGCTCTCAATAGTAATTATGATGATCTAATGTAATAATTATGCATATAGTTCCTGCTAACTCTCACAACAATCCCATGGTAGGATCATTATCTTGTCTTTAATGATAAAAGTAACTGGGACTCAAATAGAGAAATATCTGAGGTCACAGAGCAAACCCACAGCATAGCAGGATACTGTACCAGGATCAGTTGGGTTTAAACCTAGTGTTCTTCCTGTCCCACCATGCTGCCTCCAAAATCTTTAAACACAAAGTACTTTGCTGATTCAAAAAAGGGAAGGCACAAGTCCAGCTGAAAAACTAACAAAGGATTCCTGCCTGGCCAGCAGCTTGCTGGTGTGGCATTGAATTAACCTGTTCAGTTTGAGAGCAGAAGACTACTGCCCAAGCAGTTTTCACCATACTTCTCTCCCCATTGAAAGTGCTCCTCTGTGGGTCCTGAAGGACAAAAATAAAGCAGACACCTCCTACAGACAAGCCTTTGTGGCTGATGCTCTGCAGGCAGGGACTTCCCTTCCAAATCCACCTCTTCTACAATTCTTGCCCTCAGGGAAATTTAGCTCCCAGTTGACAGAAATAAAGTAAGAGCCTGACTGCTTTGGTTTTTCCAACTAATGGCAGAAAACAGTCTCACAGCTTACTGCTCTGCTGCTTCAGTTGCCGGCATCCTTCATGCCAGAGACATCATGGTTAGCAAAGGGGTAAAGAAGTTGGTGTTGGTATGAGTGGCCTGTATCACCTCTTATGGATTGGTCTTTCCAGGATACTCCTCCATCCTAGTTTTCTTCTGCATAGCATATGTTAACTTACTGAGCTACCTTGCTTTGAGCACCCAGTATTGTCCACATAGTGGACTGCATGCCCCCCAGAGAACAATAATAGTCCCCACTTGTGGTACATTAAGTTGTGTGCCCCAACAAAGACATGTTTTTAATCTTACTCTGCATTCCTGTAGGTGTGAATCCATTGCAATAGGTCCTCTTGAGGATATTATTTATAGTTAAGTTGTGGCCCAACTGAATGAGGATGGGTCTTAATCCATAGTACTGGAGGTCTTATAAGGAGAAGGATCCAGAAGTCATAGAAATCCACAGGAGGAAGTAAACAGAAACCAGAAGAGCAGACATGTGGAGTGAGAAATCACCATGTCTTGGGAGGCAGAGATGCAAGCCAAGGAATGCCAAGGTGTATGGCAAGTCACAATGAGAGAACTACAGACTTAGAGAAGAAAGCATGGTCTTGTCAAATACCTTTGCTTTGGACTTCTAGCCTGCAAAACCATGAGACAATATATCATTGATTAGCCAAAAAGTGTGTGGTCTTTATCATAGAAGTTCTGGCAAACCAGGGTACTGTCTAACTTCACAGGGCTCCTAGTCAATGGCAGGAAGGAAGCACAAAGCATTGCAATTCCATGTTCTTGTTATTTTTTTATTTTTGGAGGAGAAGATATATTAGATCCTTCAGTAGACCCTCAGCAAATCTCTACAGCATGACTGTCCTCTCCTGCCTAGACACCAAGGGCTTCAAATGCTGACTTAAAACCTATGTCTTCCCACCATTTAAACTTCAAGGCACTCATGTCTTCTTTTGGGTTTCCTAAGAGCAAAAATTAAATACTAATCTTTTCAATAAGAATTAAATAATTTGAATTCATGTTGTACCTGTTATAAAGACAAATATTACAGAGGGCTTATTGTGGGAAAAGCACTGACAATGGAAAAGACTAACCAGGGGCCAGCCATGCCATCAGGCTCATGTCTTTTCAGTTCTTCTAGTATTGTATAGGAAAACTTAAAATTCCTTGGTTTCACAGCAAACCCTTCTGCCCTCAAATCTCAGTGTATTTGCCACCAATTATAAAAGAAGAAGAAAACTCCGTTTGCATATATGTTCTTATACACAGAAAATCCTGAAATAGCCACAACAAAGCTCCTAGAGCTAATAGGTGAATTCAACAAAGTATCGGGTAAAAGATAAACACCCACAAATTAATAGTGCTTCCAAACACTAGTAATGAACCATCAGAAGACTAAATCAGTAAAAAATATATTTACAATAACAAAAGAATCTAATATCTAGGAATAAATGTAACCAAGGATGTAAAGAACCTGTATGCAGAAAACTACAAAACATTGCTAAAAGAAATAAAAAAGAACTAAATAAATAGAAGGATGGAATTCCTGTAAAAATTCCAACAACCTTCTTTTCATAAATGGAAAAGTCAATCAATAAATTTGCATGGAAGAGTAAGGGGCCCAGAATAACCATAGCCATCTTAAAAGAGAATAATGAAGTTGGAAGACTCACACTTCCCATTCTTACAACTTATTAGAAAACCATAGTAATCAAAACAGAATGGTATTGGCACAAGAAGAGACATACAGGCCAATGGAATGAAATTTAGAGTTCAGGAGTTAACCCCCACATTTATGATTTTTGACAAGTGGGCAAAGACCACTCAATTGGAAAGAATAGTCTCTTCAACAAATGGTTCAGGGAAAACTAGATGTCCATTTACAAAATAATGAAGGTTGGGCCTTATTCCATATACAAAAATCAACTCAAAAAGGATCAAAGCCCAATATATAATAGCCAGAACTGTCAAACTCCTAGAAAAACAAATAGGGAAACATATTTAGGACCATGTGCTAGGTAATGGTTTCTTAAATTTCATACCCAAAGCTCAAGCAACAAAAGAAAAAAATAGATAAATGGGACCTCATTATAATTAAAAACTTCTGTGACTTAAAGTATTTTATCATGAAAACAAAACAACCATCTCTACAATGGCAGAGAATATCTGGAAGCCACATAGCATAATAGGGTTCAATATCCATAATATATAAAGAAATCCTTCAACTCAATAATAGAAAGTCAATCTACCCAAGTTTTTAAAAATGGACAAAACATTTGAATAGACTTTTCTCCAAAGAAGATGTACAAAAGGCCAAAAAGCACAAGAAAAGATGTTCAATACCATTAGCTACTAGGTAAAGGCAAATCAAAACCACACGAGATACCATTTCACACCAACTAGAATGGCTATTTACTTTAAAAAAAAAAAAAGGAAAACAACTACTGCTGGAGATGATGTGGAGAAATAGGATTATTCATTAATTGCTGGTGGGAATGTAAAATGGTGTAGTCACTGTGGAAGATAATTTTACAATTCCTCAGAAAGTTATATGTAGAATTATATGACTCAACAATCCCATTTCTAGATATATATCCAAAATAATTGAAATCAGGGACTCAGATATTTGCACATCATTGTTCACAATGGCATAATTCACAATTGCCAAAAGATGGAAGCAATGCAAGTTTCAATCTACTGATGAACAGATAAACAAAATATAGTATATGCACACAATGGAATAATATTCAGCTGTAAAAAGGAATGACATTTTGATACACTTTACACTATAGATGAACTTTGAAGACATCATGTTGAATGAAATAAGTCCAACACAAAAGGACATATTTTGTATGAGCTCACTGATATGACATAATTAGAATAAGAAAATTCATAGAGAAAGAGTATAGAATATAGATTACCTGGGGATGGGGTAGAGTTGGGAATTGGGACATAAGGCTAAAATATACAGAATTCTATTTGGGATGATAGAAAAATTTTCGTGGTGTTGTAGCACATCACTGTGAAAGTAACTAACAGTGCTGAATTATATATTTGACTGTGATTAAAGGGTAAATGTTTGGTTGAATATATAGTAATAGAATAAAATATTTTTTAAAATACCAGGAACTGCACTATACAAACAGTGAACTCTAAGCAAAACCATGGACGATCCCTCTGGTTGAAACAGACAAGGAACCTGGAACTCAATGAAAGGAATTGGCCAAACAAGTTAAATCTAGAATATAAAGTCAACCTCCCAGCCATGAGTCTTCCTTAATGCCATATGAGGTGATAGAGAGGCTGGTACCACATGATAAAAAGCTCAACTGTACCATCTGTAATTTAGATGACATGATCTATCGATATTAACAAAGATAATATTAATAAAATATGTCACTTTATTCCTTGAAAAGTGCTTTCACATTCTTTATATCATTTGATCCTAAATACAACCTCATGAGGTAAGAAAGGCAGACAAGATCGCCTCAAATTTTAAGGTGGGAAAATGAGTTTCAGAGAGGAAGTGTGAATTGTTCAGAATCATATCCCTATTAAAGTGTGACAAAGAAGGAGCACAAATCTGTTAAAGACCACTGGATTCTTCCACCTCTTAGAGACAAAAGGAGTGTTCTGTCTTTACAAAGAAGTATGAGAAAGAACGTTCAATGGCAGAGGGAAGGGAAACAAAGAAGACGTGAGAGAAATATTTAAAGAACTCTAGGAAAGGAACTAGAAGAATAAAAAAGGCTAAACTAAGAATTCTGCTTTAAAAGCTCAGAAACACAAAAATCAAGGGACAGAAGAATAGTCAGGAGGTATAAACATCCTAAAAAGTGAAAAGGAAGGAAGATCCTCTCACTGAATTAAGAAAAACCTTTATCTTTCGTGTGTCTCCATATGCACATGGGAGGTTGATATGGGTCTGCTAAGCAGCACAACAATGACACAATGTGAAAATGATCTATAAGTTCTCCTTCCTAAATTTTCATCTGATTTTCTCAAGGGTATTTAGAGAGTAGAAAAAGTGAAGGTATTTCCCTAACCCAGTGGTTCTCAAGTGGGGGAGATTTTCCCCCAGGCAAAAATGTCTGGAAACATTTTGGTGGCCAAGATTTGAAGGGAAGGTTGTGCTACTGGCATCTCGTAGGTAGAGGCCAGAGAAGTTGGATTTTGCTAACCATCCCATAATGCAGTGGACTTCCTTCAACAACAAAGAATTATCCAGTCCAAAATGTTAACCTGTTGTGCCATGCATGAGAAATCCGTATCTGGAGGACTCGGACAGAGCTCTATTTCTGCCTGAGTCTATGCACCTGACTTTCTAAGAAAAGCAGGGGATGGCATAGAGGAGTAGAGAGGAGAGGAGAGAACAGGGATGGGCACTGAGAACAAGGCTTTTCCCAGCAGGCTGACTGTAGCATCCTCAGGGGACATGTATCCCTACGGAATCACTTATATCAGAATGATGCTATAACTGGGAGGTCCCAGGCAAGAATGAGGAAAGATCATGTAATAACTGGAAAATGTGGAGAGAAAACAGAAGTTAATGCTTAGGTGTGGGGCTGCTGTGATAAAAAAGAACCCAGGTCTTAGAGAGGTATTGATCTATAGTGAGAACTGGTATCTCCTAGCTCTGCCTCTAATGACCGGAGTGGTTGGTAGAGGGTAGGTTAAAAAGCATCAGTTTTAAGTCATATATGGTGGGAATTGAACACTGTCTCTGCCTGTTGCTATCTTTGTGGCTTCAACCAATTCCTCTACCAACTCTGAGCCTTCTTTCTTGTGCAAGGAGAAAATAAAGGTATCACAATTTTCAGGGGAATATGAAATACAGTGATTCACATAAAGTTCATGATAATCATTCATGATGGCTGTTATTTCCTTGCCTCTTATACTAAGCCTCCGGGTCCTTAATGAGAAAGTCAAGATGTTGTGCTAATTCCTTTCCAAAGTCCTTTCTGTCCTGAAAAATCTAAGACGTCGTGAGGCTCTCCTGAAACTCTCTAGGCTTCTGAATTACTACTTTTTGGCATTGTTATTCAAAGTACCAGAAGTCTGTATTACCTTGGGTTATAGATTTCTTCTATATGCTTTGAAATTATACTCTAATGAGACCTGGACTCTTTGACACCAGCTGCCCTTCCAACATCAAGCATTGTCCGCCCCAGGCTGCTGCTTACACCAACTCTAGCATATCTTAGATCTGATGCAAGCATACTCTTCTATTATAACCACTTCGTAGACTGTCAGCCAGCCAGGTACTTGTCATCTCTCTAAAAGGAGGATGTTATGCTACAGGAAAAAGGTGGGTGATATATGACTGTAATTTTAATGGAATTAGTTATATCTGTTGATCTTTAACACATTATTACTTTTTTAATAGAAAATGGATACAATTAAAAAGAAGAGATACCTACTATAATATTTAAGTATAATTCATTTCAAATGTTACATAAATTGTGTTGTACAGTTCTATTAGCTTCATTTACCTTTAGCAATGTATCATGAACATTTTCTATGTCAATTAATATACCCCTACCTTCACCTTTTAAATGGCTGCATGGTATGCTTTACTGGAATGTGCGATCATTAATTTATCTAATCCATATTAATGGCATTTGGGTTTCAATTTTTAGCTATCATCAGTGATGAGAAAGAATAATAAATACCTGTGTACTAATATATTTGCATGTTTATCCAATCATTTACTTAGGATAAATTCCTGCTAAAATGGAAACTCCATCTGAAAAGCATCCTTAAAGATCATATTCATCTTTTTATCTTCAATGTCTAAAAATATTATCACATAATACATTCTCAATATATATGTTTGTCAAATAATTTAAAGTAGAATTGTTGAATCCGAGTATGTGCTTACTGTACTTTTTTTTTTTTTTTTTAAAGATTTATTTATTTATTTATTTAATTCCCCTCCCCCGGTTGTCTGTTTTCTGTGTCTTTTTGCTGCGTCTTGTTTCTTTGTCCGCTTCTGTTGTCGTCAGCGGCACGGGAAGTGTGGGCGGCGCCATTCCTCAGCAGGCTGCTCCCTCCTTCGCGCTGGGCGGCTCTCCTTACGGGGCGCACTCCTTGCGCGTGGGGCTCCCCTACGCGGGGGACACCCCTGTGTAGCACGGCACTCCTTGCGCGCATCAGCACTGCGCATGGGCCAGCTCCACACGGGTCAAGGAGGCCCGGGGCTTGAACCGCGGACCTCCCATGTGGTAGACGGACGCCCTAACCACTCGGCCAAAGTCCGTTACTGTATATTTTGACATGCATAATCAAGTTTTACACTGAATTACACAAACATGTAACCCTACCAACAATTTATCAGAGTACCTATATTTTCTTGCTCTTGCCAATATAAGGCATCACTAATATTTCAACTTTTCCCAAAATCATAGTCAAATCATTTTCTCACTTTTCTCATCTCTTAGATTTCCTGTGATATTAAATTTTTTGCTTATATTATTTGTGATTTATATATATTTTATTTGTCTACTTATCCTCTTTCCCATATTATTGTTTTTTATTTTCTCTTTCAAATTTATTTATAAGTAGTCTTTATATAGTAAGGGTATTAACACTCACTTGTTCTGTCATAATATTAAAGATACTTAATGAATGTAATTTATCTTTTAATTTTATTTCTCATGATATTTATTAAACACACAAGGAATTTAAAATCTTTCATTCTCTGTCTTGTGATTGGAAAGAGGATCACACAAATACCTTTAGGGGCCAAGCAAGTAAAAGAATTTGTAAAAGGACTATATGTAAGACCACATGTAATGTTGTTATTGAGATAAAACAGAATTTGCATGCCCTTAGAGATTCCAGTTACTATTTTATTCTTTCTATCTTTTGAAATCTTTCCTGGAAGAGCTAAATGTATCTGTGGGTGAGATTTGAACCAGAAGCCATTAGTTTGTGATATCTCCTTTTTTGGCTCCTGGAGTATGTGCCTTATATCAATGCACGCCCTCTCTCTCTCTGTCTGTGTGTGTGTGTGTGTCCCTCTCTCTGTCTCTCTCTATACACACACACACAATGATAACTATGCTTTTTCTCAATATGTATACATCATTTAATTTTCTTTTTTTTTTTAAAGATTTATTTATTTTTTTAATCTCCCCTTCCCCCCTGCCTGGTTGTCTGTTCTCTTGTGTTTATTTGCTACCTGTTCTTCTTTGTCTGCTTCTGTTGTCGGCAGCACGGGAATCTGTGTTTCTTTTTGTTGCGTCATCTTGTTGTGTCTGCTCTCCGTGTGTGTGGCGCCATTCCTCGGCAGGCTGCACTTTCTTTTGCGCTGGGCGGCTCTCCTTATGGGGCGCACTCCTTGTGCGTGAGGCTCTCCTATGCGGGGGACACCCCTGTATGGCACAGCACTCCTTGTGTGCATCAGCACTGCGCATGGGCCAGTTCCACACAGGTCAAGGAGGCCAAGGATTTGAACTGCGGACCTCCCATGTGGTAGACGGATGCCCTAACCACTGGGCCAAGTCCACTTCCCTGTTTAATTTTCTTATCTTTTTGTATTTTCTATAATTTCCCCAAATTTTAAATTATAATGTTGATTCCAAGCACCTTGTACTAGATTATCTTACATTGGATTTTAGTGGAAGGGCTTACAGTAATCATAAAGCCTTATTGTATAATTTTAAAGCCCACTTTTGGGCCAGTCTTCCTGGGTTCAAAGGACAGCACCTGCTTCCCATGTACAAGGTACCATGTTTGTTCCCTGGTACCTCCTAAAAAAAAACAAATGAAAAACCAACTCTCACTGGGGAGCAGATGTAGCTCAGTGATTGAGCACCTGCTTCCCATGTACAAAGTCCTGGGTCCAATCCTTGATATCTACTTTAAAAAAAAAGTCAGCTTTATTGCTTCCTAGCTTATGATCCTGGTAAAGTTATATAACCTCTTTGTTCCTCTATTTCATAATCTTAAAAAACAATAAAGATAATACTACCTATATAGAAATGTTTTTGAGGATTTTAAATGAGATAATATATGTACTATTGTTTAAACAGTTCCTGGCATGGAGCAAATGAAAATGTTAGTATTCAACAGGTTGTTTGCTAGAGATCTTGATACTCTATTTTGTGAGGGAAGGTTTTTGTTTTTATCTCCCCTGCTATTAGTATACTAAAGAATTTTTAATAATAAAAGATAGATATTTAATTTTATTTTATTATTTAATTATTTTTTATTTTTTAAAGATACTTACATTACATAAATGATATATAAAAAATGTAGGGATTCCCATATGCCCAACTCCCTCTCCTTCCCACACTTTCCCACATTAACAACATCCTTCATTAGTATGGTACATTTGTTACAGTTTGTTACAATTTATTACAATTGATGAACACATATTGGAGCAGCGTCACTAATTGTGGATTATAGTTTACATTATAAAATCTTACCCACACATTTTTGTAAGTTATGACAATATATAATGGCCTTTATCTGTCATTGCAATGTCATTCAGGACAACTCCAAAGTCTCGAAATATTGCACCTATTTTTCCCCTCTCCCTCTCCTCAGAACCTCCAATAGACATTGCCTGCACATCAATGATAAAATTCCTTCCATTGCTAGAATAAGTCTACAGTAGAATAACAAGACAACAGATGTTACAGTGATGAAAGACATACCGCCAAAAATTTATTTTTATTTTATTTTTTATTATTTCAAATTCTTTTAAATTTTTAAATTTTATTTGTTATTTTTTAAACTATCATTATTATTTCATTTTCTTATTAATGTTATTCAGTTATTTTGTTAGCTTCATTTGTGAAGAAATTTTGGATCACAGAAGGGTTACAGCTGTGGCAGGGGAGGATCATTGGTTTGGGGTGTCCATGATGGGGGATACATAGGAGGAGGTTCGCCTAGAGCATACCTGTAAGGCATATTAAAGAGTTCAAATGTTCATGGGGAATTGTCCTGGTAGGTGGAAATCCACATGATAACCAAAAGAATATCCAATTCCTATCCCGGGGAGTTCTGCCACATTCTCTAATGGGACAGCAAGAATCCCCCAATACAGGGGCAGTGACTATTGTAGGAGGATGGACCATTGATGCACCCTTGATATTGATGACTGCATTTATGAAACTTTTCTTTTGAAATTGAAACTTACCCTGATATTATAGGCTGCCTAAGAGTCACCTCCTGTGAGCCTCCTTGTTGCTCAAATGTGGCCTCTCTCTAAGCCAAACTCAGCTTATAAATGCTTACCTTCCCCCCAACATGGGACATGACTCCTGGGGATGAGACTCCCTGGCACTGAGAGATTACTACCAAGCACCAACTAGCAATGCAACTGGAAAAAGACTTTGACCAAAAGGGGAAAGGGGAAAGGCAAATGAGTTTATATGGCTAAGGAACTTCAAAGTGAGTTGGGAGGTCATTCCAGAGGTTACACTTATGCACATCTAAGCAGGATCTCATTGACTGCCACAGTAAATATTGCCTCAAAGAGTGGGACTCCTGAGAGCTCTGGAGACATCCAGACACTATAGTCAGGGCTGACACCTCAGGAGTTTGGCGCCCTGCCAGTGAGCCCTACTTTGGGATTTATGCTCCCCAGTGTGACAGAATTGTACTCAGTTGTGGATTCTCTACACATGGCTCTTCCGCCCCTTCTATTTGAACCTATAGATAGTATGAGAGTTGATAGGTTTTATGTCCAAGAGACTTAAATCTTTGGCTTTCCATGTTCCAGTCAGGCCCTGAATCTCAACAGAGTTGAGACACCTTCAGTTCACTGGACTCACCCAGGACAGCTAACAAGGAGATGATGCATAATGACCTCCCAAGGAACAGAGAGAGTCTACAACTGCAAGCAAGAGAATCCCATCCATGTGCTCCATGGGACTTAAGTCCTCTCTCAATTAGAGGTGGAGTGGGCATCACCATCCCAGAATTCTCAGGATTGGGGAATGGATGATGGACTAGTTTTATTAATAGACTTCTAGCAATCTATTAAGAGCACAAATCTAAATTTTCCTTATCTCTCCTAATGCAAAGAATACCATTATTATTTCCTAATATTGAACTATTTTTAAATCTCTGATACAAATTGTGCTTAAACATATTATATTATACTTTTAATATATAGCTAGGTTCAGTTTGATGTTGTCTTTCTTAATTATTGCACTCATCAAATTTTCTACTTCTACAAGTCTAACCAGGTTTCAAAAGAAGAGGAAACAGTTTCTACTGCTTAACTAGAGGAGCTGCAAAGTCACATTGCAAATACGGTTAATGAATTTGGGACATTTTGGAAGTCAGTCAATTATATTAAGTAATAAAGGAATGACCCAATGCATTCACATACACATGGACACATTCAAATACACACACAAACATACATATACATCTGTTTTAGTCAGGGTTCTCGAGGGAAACCAAATCAACAGGAGATATCTGTCAATAATATGAGATTTTATAAGAGTATCTCACATGACCCTGGGGATGCACAAGTCCAGGTGCCACAGGCAGGCTGCAAACCAGGGGCTCCCATAAAAGTCCAGTGAAGGTCCTTGATGAGTGTCCAGGACACATTGGCTGTCCAAAGATTAGCTGGGAAATTCTCTCTGAATGCTGAAATCACTTCCCCTTTTAAGGCATTCACCTGATTGGATAAAGTATCACTCATTGCTGACAACAATCTCCCTGATTGAAGTAGATGTAATCAGCTATCTTTGCAGTAAACTCACTAATGACTAAAGCCCATAAATGTCTTTGTATTGCAATTAGCCCAGTACTTGCTTGACCAAACAACTGGACACAATTACCTGGTGTGGTTGACACATTAGCCTAACCATCACAACATCCCATACCATATCACACATATAATCTTGTATAGGCTTGTACAGCTGAGATTACTGTTGAAATGTCCTGTGTTGCTACTGTCCCACACAGTTTAATCTGGGCTATAAGACCAATCATTGCTTCAATACTTTGGTTTTTCTTTCTTATGTATTGCCTATATATTTCTCAAATAACAATATCTGGAGACTTCCCTTTCCAGGAAAATGAACTATATGTAATTTTCCCTATTCCTCCTTCTAAAAACAACCAAAAATCCTGGACATTAGATCTAAAACAAACATGAGAAGACACTGAAAGGTGGAGAGAAGAAGGTAGAATGGTTAACAAACTTGGTACCCAAGGAATGACAGGGGGTTAGAGTACCTGGATTTTCTTTCTACTTCATATATACCCTTCTGGAGATTGGGGAAGCCAGCAACCCAGAAATGCAAGTGGATACAGAAAAAGAACTCAAGAAAAGCCCTCTCTGTATATTTAAAGGACCAGAAAAGAGGCAACCTAGAAAGACAGAAAACTTTTTAACACAAGACTCTCTACTGAAGCCAAACATCACAGAAAAACTTCAGCCCCACCTCCAACACCAAGAGCAAAGGCCAACTGGAGATCTTGGACTTCTACTTTGCTAGGCTATGACAAGGCATCCTTTCTTCCTATGCCTACTAGGAGACTAGGAGAGTGTCTACTTTCACCACTATTCCACACTAATAGATGCCATGTAGGAAGCAGTAATGAGGCACCTTCTCCCTCCAAACAAAGTATTATCAGTGGAGGCCTAGTGAAGAGCATGAGCAAGCACTCCTGCCCACTGGTAACAAGGATGCCCCTCAGGTGACAGTAGAGGCCTAATGGAGGATCTAGACAGAATTTCCCACTGGCAAGAATGAAGAGACACCCCCATCAACAACCTGAGTGGTATCAGAGAAAAATTGCTACAGCAAAAGCTTTAAGAAAGACCCTGAGTCTTATAACCTAATATCAAAAACTCTCATTTTTTCAAATGAAAATCACTTGTTATACCAAAAATCAGCAAGCTGTAAATGTGAATGAGAAACACAATCCAAACATATCAACACCAAGATGGCACAGATACTGGAATTATCTGACAAGAATTATAAAACAGCTGTCATAAAATGCCTTCAGACCAAATATGAACAAGCTTGCCAAAAATGAAAAATTAGAAATTCTCAATAAATAAACAGTCTCAGCAAAAGTAGAAGATTTAAAGAAGACATAAAGGGAACTTTTAAAACAAACAAACAAACAAAAACTCTCAACGGATTCATCTCTCAGCAGAATGAGAATGGAGAGGACAGAGGAAAGAATCTCTGAATTTGAGAATAGAAAAATAGAAATTACCCAATCTGAACTATAGACTAAAAGTTAAAAAAAAAGAAGATTCCAGAAACAATAAGGTATAAAAACAAAGTATAAATTCACTTAATCAGAATCCCAGAGGGAGAAGAATTTGGGGTGGCAGAGGGATGTTAGAGGAAATGATAGCTGAAAATTTCCAATATTTGACAAAAGACATGAGACAACAAATTCAAGAAACTGAGCAAACCCCAAACAAGATAACAACCCCCCCTAAAATCCATGCCAAGATAATACATTATAGTCAAATTTATGAAAAACAAAGACAAAGAAATGATACATCACCTATTGGGAATAAACAATTTGAATAGCAAATTATTTCTCTTCACAAACTAGGAAAGCCAGAAGGAAGTGGAATAGCATTTTCAAGTGCTGAAAGAACTGTCAACCCTAATTCTATATCCCCTGAAAATGTGCTTTAGGAATGAAAGGGAAATAAAGACACTCTCAAATGAAGGAAAAGTAAGAAAAATTGTCTAAGCAGACCTATCCTAAAAGAATGGCTAAAGAAAATGCCCTAAATATAATGGAAATGATGATAGAAGAATATTATGAAGGTAAGAAGAATATGGTAAAAGCAGAAATATGGATACATACAACAGACACTCTTTTATGTTTCAAGTTTTTTAAATTTGATAATAACACAAAAATTATAACACTATGGCTCTCAAATATATATATATGAAATATTTAAGAAAACCTTATTATAAAAAGGAATGTAAAGGTATGTAAGGTTTCTACACTTCACACAAACTGCTAAAACGTATAAGGTAAGAGACTGTGATAAGTTATGCATAGGCAGGATAATACCTAGAGCAACAACTAAAAGAGCTATCCAAAAGATAAATACAAAAACACTATAAATTGAAATTGTACTCTAAAACTTGTTTAGGCAACCCATTAAAAGGCAAGAAAAATAAAACAGTGGAATGAAAAGCATAGAGAACAAATAGAGAATAAAACATAAAATAACAAACTTAATGTTTAATATATTAATAATTGCATTAAGTGTAATTGGTATAAATATTCCAATTATAAGACAGAGATTTTTAGAGTGTATTTAAGTAAAAACACATGATCCAATATATGCTCTTTATAAGAAGTTCCAAATACAATGGTACTGATACCATGTAAACACAAACCATGTAAACACTATCAAAAGTTTCAATAAAACTGTCCTGTAGCTATTGGCTAGGAATCAAGCAAATAAAAAATATTTAACTGAATTGCACATCTTTCACAAAAATTAACTCAAATTGACCACAGATTTAAATATAAATATACAAATATAAAACTTTTAACAGATAACATTGGAAAAAATATTTGGAATATAGGATTTGGAGAATTCTTATACAGGCACCAAAACAAGAACCATTAAAAATGTTATTCAATTGGACTTTATCAAAATTAAAAGTGTTTGTTCCATGAAATATACTGTCATAAGAATGAAAAGCTGCAGACTGGAAAAAAAATATTTCTAAGCCATATCTCAACAAAGACTTAGAATATCTAAAGAAAACTTGAAACTCAACAGTAAGGAAACAAACAACCCAACTAGAAAATGGACAAAAGATAAGAAGAGACATTTCATGATATAATATATACATATGGAAAATAAGAACACAAAAATATATCAACATCTTTTTGTCACTAGGGAAATACAAATTAAGACATGATGAGATACCATGAAACACCTAAAAGTATACCTCAAATGAAAAAAAAAATAGTGACAATACCAAATTCTGATGAAGTTGTGGAGAAAGTAGATCTTTAATCCATTTTTAGTATGGATATAAGTTGATACAGCCACTCTGGAAAACAGTTTAGCATTTTTAACAATATATACTCTAACTATGCAACACAAAAATTGTACTACTGAGCATTTATTTTAGAAAATGACAACTTATTCTAGACAAAACTTATACCCAATTGTTAACAGTAACTTTATTTATAACAGTTCCAAATTAGAAACAATCAATTTTTCTCAATAGGTAAATGGTTAAAGAAACTGTGATATATCTGTTTTATAGAATTCTACTCAGTTATAAAATGGAATGAATTATTGATGCACACTGCAACTTGCGTGGATCCAATAGTCATTATGCTGAGTAAAAAAGAAAAACAAAAGCCAATTGCAAAAGGTCATAGGATACATGATTTCATTTATATAACATTGTTTAAATGGCAATATCATAAAGATGGAAGTCATGTCAGTGGTTGCTAGGGATATGGATCATGCAGGAGGGAGGGAGAGAATGTGATTCTATAGGGATATCATGAGGCAGATCTTTCTGGTAATGAAATAGTTCTGTACCTTGATTTTAATGGTGTTTACACAAGTCTGTAGATGTGATAAAATGGCATAAAACTATTTACACACATAGTACTCAAGTTAAATTATTGCTTTTGATATTTTATTGTAATTATGATTTATGCAAGCATTGGGACAAATTAGGTGAAGGCATATGGGACTTTTCTGTATACCTTTGCAACTTCCTATGAATTTATAATTATTTAGAAATATTTTTAAAGAACCATTTCTGAATCTTGATTCATTAGGCCTGGGAATGGCTGAATGATCCTGCAACTCTCTCCTACGTCCTGAATCCTGTTATGTCTGTCTTTACTCCACCAGCAACCACATTCTTTTCCTACTGCTATAATGGGAAAGGTTCGCAATTTACTTTGGAAAGTAGCATCTTTTTTACATTTTGATTCTAAACCAACAGCAAATGCCCCTATTTTTACAATGTATGCCACTTCTATGTCACACCATTAAAGAGACCCCTTGGAAGTAATAGAGCACAGTGAATTACTGTTTAATTTCATTATGTGTAATTTAGTATGGGATACAAAGAAAGTCTTTTGCCAAAACTCCATGTTCCATTTCTCTCAATGTTTGGTTCTCTCATAACAATATAAAGGCAGCACCATAGTTTTAATTCAAACCCTTTAGCATTATTTAACTATGTTATTGAAAGCAGAACAAGTTGATTAGTGTTCTAAAAGGATCACTCTGGATATCATTTGGAGAAGAGATTTGGAAAACAGACTACACATGGTAAGACCTATGAGAAAGCTGTGGAAATAGTCCAGCTAATGTAGGGTGGGAGTCTCCTTTATCTTTGATAATGCTGAATCCTCTGCCTGGAATTTATTATTCCAAAGGGTCAGGCCCTGTTTGTTGTCTACCCAACAGGAATATTGATTTTGGGAGGTATCTGAAGATCCCCCACATGGCTCAGAGGTAAATCCTAATTTATTTCATGCAAAGATGATAATCCTTTTCCCATGACCAGTGATTGGTTTGAGTGAAGCCTATGACCCATATTTCATCAATCAGTTGTGGGGGACAGGTTTGCTGGAGGGTCTTCCATGAATGTTTCATAACTCTTAGACATAAACAGTGAGAAGAAATGTCTTTCTTCTTCCACTGAAAGTGACCTTGAGAGGTTCTCTTCAAGGGCAAAGCCAAGTTAATGATAATGGTAAAACTGAAATATGGAAAGATCCCGGGCACTTGATGACATTTCTGAGACACTGAATGACCAACCATAAAGCCACACTTCCCAGAGATGTGCTAATAAATATGACCCTTACTGTTCATGCCATTTAAATTGTCTTCTATTAATTGCCACCAAAGTATAGTAACATATAAATGACAAACAATTGCAATGAACAAGATGCAAAACTATGGGTTAGAAACCAAGGTAAAGTCATCATAGGTCCCACCCTATGGAGTTAAGTTTTAAAATCAAGCCCATAGTTCCAGGTTCTATATCTACCAAGTTTACTCAATCTATCCCATTTTTAAAAATAGATTTGTAATATCTCTATTTTAGCACTTATTCTTGTCTGTCTTATCTTGCCAGTGAATAAATGTTTCTTCCCAAGGAGAGATGGAGCTGCCTGGGTGTAGGAGTAGTGGTCGTGTATTACTTTTATTTCCTTTAACTTTGATTGTGAGGCTAGGAATTAAAATACCACAATCTCATATAGCCTCTACATAATCTCAGTCCTGATTATAACTCTGATCAGATTACTCCATTCTCTGACCTTAACCATAGGTCTATAAATATTACAAGTAAATGTTTAATAGAGGAAAGGTTAAGTACTCAGTAGACAATGACATCTCAACTCCTGTTCCATTTTCTTCTGAGGTCACTGCCATAAGGTCATCTTCAAACCATCCCCTTTATCCTCCTGTGTGTTTTTATGGCACCAGTTCTTTGGTGAATGAAGTGAGAGTTGTATAGCCTATTGTCAAAAACGCACATTTTATTTTGTTTAGTTATTAAGTGGTTGGCACTGGGGTTGGTATATGCTCAGGAGACTTGAATCTCTGGACTGTCCACATGCTAGCTAGACCCTGACCCTCAGCAGAGTTGTAGCACCTACTCTCCGGTTCATTGGAATTACCCAGGTCAGCTAACAGGGAGGTAAGAATGGTCAACCACCACACCAGGGAACCGAGAGAGTCTACAACTACAGGCAGGAGAATCCCATCCAACAGCCATATAGGATTAAGCCCCCTCTCAATTTAGAGGTGGAGTAGACATTGACATCCCAGGGTCCTCAGGATGGAGGAATAAAACATAGATTAGAGTGGACTTACTAGTATTCTACTATAGAATTATTGTGACTTCAGCAATGGAAGAAAATATATCATGGATGTGGAGACAGTGACCACGGGAGTTGCTGAGGGCAGGGAGAGGGAAGAAGTGTGATATGGGGGCATTTTCAGGACTTGGAGTTGTCCTGAATGATATTGCAGGGTCAGATGCAGGTCATTATATATCCTACCATAACCCGCTGAATGGGCTGGAAGGAGTGTATTATCCATTTTGTGTAGCAGTACTCCAAAATGTATTCATCAAATGCAACAAATGTACCACACTGATGAAAGAGGTTGTTGATGTAGGAAGAGTGTGTGAGGGTGAGAGGGGGTATATGGGAACCTTTTATATTTTTTAATGTAACATTTTTGTGTCATCTATGTACCCTTAAAATAAAGATAAATTTTTAAAAAAATTTTAATAAGTAAAGGGCACAGTCACTGGTTTCCTTACATTTTATCCCCTGGCTTACTCCCTCCACTACAAGTTGACATTTCTGAGTTTAAGGAAAATCTATAGACATGTAACCCATTTACTGAGTATCATCATTCTTCAGTGTCCAAATCTCTTGAGCTTGGCTCTCATAATGAACATTATATCACTGACTTATCAAATGAAAATGGAGAAATTTTTGCTCTTCAGGTATAGGAGCAATTGCTTCATCTTAAATTGGGGGCAGATCACCTAAATACAACCAAAAACTAGGCAACAATAGCTGTGCAAAATCCAAATGTCCTACATGGATAATGGTGTTCTGAACTAAGCATGTAGCTGTTAAGCAGAGATTAAATTGGGTATATTTGTATTATGCAGCCAACTTGTTTATTATAAAGAAGAAAGTTTTACATTTGGATGATCTGGTTGGCTGTCCTAAAGTGTTAAACATATCCAATTGCTTAATTTTCTCTTAATTTCCATGGTGCCTGGTATCACACATAATCCCACCCCTGTTGAGTCAATTATTTTGCTTCTGCAACATGACTGCAGCTTTTGAGCTTAAGAATACATTTTTATCACAGTATATTTCCAATAATTTCAGAGATATATCTTCTAAACAACAACTGTAGCTTAAGTCGCTGCAAAATGTGTTAAACCCGCCCCCGGTCCTCAATATTACAGAGTCCCTGTGACATCTCCTGCAGATGAGCCAACACTCAGAAGCCACAAGGGATCAACCATCAAAGTCTCTGCACCTGGAGGTACCAGGATTTCCTCTGCATGAAGCCCTAGGCACGAGTCCTTCAGGCTAATTGGATTTTCCTGTCTTCCTCAGCATCTGGACTAAGAAAGAAAACTGATTGAATGGCAGCAAAAACCAAAGCAAATGAAGAGTTGCAATCAGACCCTCTCAGTTTAAACTCTGGTCCCATCCTTTGATATATGAACTTGGTTTCCCCAGCTTCCATTTAGTACTCTCTAAAGACTCTGGTGGGATTTGCCATTTGACGGCCCAATTCCTGTCTGCCTCAGGTATTAGAGGTAGTCTTCACTCTCCTCCTCATGACAAAAATCATAACCCAGTTCCACCAAAGAGGGTAATAAAATGGAAAGATAATTGGTAAGAAACAAACAAGGTAGGCAGCAGAAGAAAATGAGCAAGAATGGCATTGAAGTGGCATCATGCTGCTGTCATTGGATGCCATCCTATGGGAGTCCACTGGCCAGGCTAGTTATATGAAAAGGCTTTAGTGGGCAGTAGAATAGCAAAGGCTGGAATAAGTAGTGACTCTTTTGACAAAATTAGTCTTCAATCCACTGCTTCCCAGCTACCTGAGCCTTTCCTCTTCATGGCTTTTCTCATTGCCACCTTCTTGTCACAAGCCAAGTTGCACAAGTTTGGTTTGTGACCAGGTGTCCAAACTTCATCCTTTGTAGTGAAGGGATGTGGAGAGCAGGTTGTGTCGTTTTTTCCTGTCTGCATGTTATCCAGAGTGGGGTTTGGTTCTTGGGAGCCAGAACTGGGTTATAAATCCTATCTAAGTTAGTGATTAATAAAATGAAACAAAGGGTCCTTTGGAGGCAAAATCTTTAGACTATGGAATGCAAACTAGTGGCAGGTGTCATGTCCAAATAACATTGGATTATCTATTGTTGTCACTAAATTTAGAGTCTGAAAACAAGAATGTTAGTTATTTTCCTCATGAATCAGCAATTTGAACAATGTTCATGTGATAATGAGGACTAGAGTACCCCCACTCCCAAAACAGCACTCTTACATGGCTGGCAAGTTAGTGCTGACTGCTAGTTTCTCTGCACAGGGTCCTCTCCCTGGGTGACTTGAACTTCCTCATAGCATGGTCACTGTAATCCAAAAATGAGCATTCTGAGAGCAAGGAAGTAGAACCCACCAGTTTCTACCTGCTTGGGCCCAGGAACCGGAATGGCACTATGGCTTCTTTATGCTACTGGCAAAAAATCAGAAAGGCCAGATTCAAAGTGGGGGAGCATAAACCCCATTTCTAGATGAGAGGAGCATCAGATAGTTTTGAGACCATGTCTGAAACCCGTCTCAAGCTTTCAGAATAGGAGACAGAACAAGGGTGGGAACATTTTGGATATGTCTTGGGAAAAAAGCAGCTACTACAGTGAATAGGTAGCATGCCCTAGACACTGAACCTAATGCTCATTTCTTTCCACTTTCATCATAACCCTACAGCAAGATGTTATTATTATTCCCAATTTGGAATCAGGAAGATTAAATAACTTTCCCAGGATCACACAGCAAAGTAATTGTTAGAACTGTAATTTGAAGCCAGAATGTCTGGCTTCTGACCTTTTAACAACTATAATATTGCTTCATGGGCCTTATAGGATGGGGAGAAGGAGAGCGTCTATTTTAGACAGAACCCTGAATTGAGGACTTCGAACGCACACTTGCTGGTGTCCAAGCTTCATTTCCAAAACACGCCACCCAAATGTTCCATTTTAAAAAGCAATTGCAAAACCCAGTTTCTCTCCTTTCATTTTTTCTGTAAAGGATTAGACTGAAATCTAGCAACTTCTATAAACTCTCTATAGATTAAAGAGGGCAGAAATAGACCAGAGGAATAAGTTTGTTACTTTGAGAATAAACTCAAGTACCTCGAGTTTATAGGCACTGGTAGGAGAATAAATCAATTTAACTCTGCATCCCATCATTCTTTACAGGTTTGTAACAAGGTGTACTTTGTTAGATTTTAATCTGCCTACATTTGAGACAGCAAAGCTCTCCACAATCATCTTTTAATGGCATGGCAATTTATAGACAGTAACTAATTTCAAACTTCATAGCACTTGGCTTTTATGATTATTTCAAATCATTTAAATGCAAATGAATTTCCAGAGAGAGAAAACATCAAATGCCCTTGAGTGGCAACATGTAATAGAACTGTGCACAGAAGCCACCATAGGATTCTGAAGCAGTTGGATAGGGTTGGATGATGAGGCTGTATAAAAGTGTTTGCCTAAATCCAATTTACATTTCATTCTACATTATATTCTGTTTACCCATTTTGTCATTTTAATATGACTTATTTACTTAATCCTCCTCTGAAATCCAATCCTCTCCTTGTTGCAAACATAAGATTCAAGTTAGGAAAAGAAGGAATGGCAATACAACATTCCAAAAGAATAATTGTAGACTCGCAGATACCTCTTCCTTCTCCACACCTTTTTGCAGTTAATGATGTTACTGTAGATATAACCCCAAACATCCGTGCATGCATTAAATTATTGCTCTTTCAAACTGAGCTTGTGTTTGCCTGCTGATCAAGTAATAATCCCTGCACAGAATTGCTAAGCAACAGTAAACACACCGTATTGAGATAGAAAAAGCTGGCCCCTATATGAACTCATCCTAGATTAATAGTTCACTGCAGCATTGAAACTACCATGGCAGAGTCCATTTAGAGAAAAGGTTTGAATAATGATGTGTCTGTCACAGAAGAGGAAAGATGATGCTCCAGTCCCTCACTCTATCTAATATATACTAAGTTCTGTGTTAGGCATTGAGGTTACAAGGATATGGAGAGCATCGTTCTTGGTATCTACGAATTCACGATACAGTGGAGGAGAAAGTTGTAATTAAACAGTCATGTATCAAGAGTTGTACACCACTGCAGGGCAGTGTCTATTTCTGAGCATTATAGAGCTGTATAAGGAAAGAATGGAATGGATGATGAAGCAGATTTTCCAGAGAACAGCTTAACTGGATATCTATTTTCTACTCCCAGTCCTCAGGGAATAGAATGCACAATGTTTATCTCATCTAAATTTGCTTCGTTCTTTATTAATCCCTCCTCACCTTTTAGAATTGAAGATCCATACAGACAAAGCCATAGCTGTTCTACTTAGTCCTCTATCTGGCATCTTAGCATAAGGCCTGTTTTAGTTTCCCAGCTGCTAAATCAAATACCATGCAATAGGTTGATTTATCAACAGGAATTTATTGGCTTATGATTAAAGAGCCTAGAAGGTCTGCTTCCTCCCAGGTTACTATCTTCTGCTGGTGAACAATCTTTGGGGTTCCTTGGTTTTCCCATCACATGGCAATGCATATGGCAATATCTTCTTTCTCTTCCAAGTTCTGTTGACTTCCAGCTTCTGACTTCACCCAGTGGCTCTTTCTCCATCTGGCTTTCACTCTGCTTATAAAGTACTCTAGTATTTCTGATTGAAGACCAACCCAAATCAATTGGGCCACATCTTAACTGAAGTAACATCTTGAAGAAATCTTATTTACAATGGGTCCATACCCACCAGAATGCAGATCAAGACCAAGAACATATCAAAACTGGGCTACACAATTCAACCCTACACACAGTTAGAACTCCACAAATGTTTGTTAAATAAAAGAACCAAAGATTTTGGTTAATATTATAAACATTTTTCCTTTACAAAGTGTTAAGTATATGGTGATACATGGGAAAATTACAACTAATGTAACTTATGGATTATAGTTAACAAGAATAATTTTGCAGCAGTGGCAAAGAAGATGTATCAATTCTAAGGGACAACAATGGAGGATATGGGAATTTTCCTTTTGGAGTGATGAAAATGTTCTAAAATTGACCGTGGTGATGACAGCACAACTCCATGATGAATATGAGAGCCATTGAGTGTATACTTTGAATGGATTATACAAAGTATGACCTGTATAACACAATGACTCCTGTTGTGGATGATGGACTTTGGGTAACTGACCAAATACAAGAACATTCTCTCCTGAACTAAAAGTATATAATACTAATATAGGTCTCATTAACCAGGTGGGTTGGGGGTAAAATACACCAAATGTAAGATACTTGCTATAGTTAGTAGCAAGGTTTTGATAATGCTCTTTCATAATTTCAGTTGTTTCAAACCAATGCAAAGTATTGGTGGTGGGGTGATGTATGGGAGCTTTGAATGATGATATGCATGTTTGTTTTATAAGTTCACAACTTGTACTATATACTTATTGTTTATGGGTTTTCACATATGAATGATAAACTTCAATTTTAAAAGTTACAAAAAAACACAAAAGCTAAATATTCATTTCCAAAATTGTTAATAATTATCCTTAGAACTTCCTTTCACACCTGCCCTGTGGCTTCCTGTCCATCCTTTTCCTACCTACGTTAATTCCCACTTTACATTTGCCTGTGCTGGCTTTTCAGTTTGGACATAAACCCTACTCCTCTTCATATGTTGTTTCAAGTTCTAATTCAGAGCTTTGCTTTCATCATGAGAGTTTACCTCATAAACCTACCTCATAATGCTCTATATTTGAATTTATAAAACATGAATTGTTATTTTCACACAACTCAGCATAAAAATAGTATGCTAGCCACAGTTTCATGGAGCGTGCATGTCTATCATGTATGTCTTTTTTTTCAACATGAAACTTCTTATGGGGTTAAGTAAAGACCATTTCTTCTATGCCATGTTCTCTACTTGTAGAACAAAGTGCCATACTCAATGAACAGAATATCCAAGTTTGAAAGACCTTTAAGGTAACTTGAACACTGGGCATTGTTCCCATTTTCTAAAAGAGATAAATGAATGTCAAAGTCATAAAGTGCCTGCCCTACATCTCACAGCAGGTGGGCAGAGCAGGACTCAGAATTCATTCTCTTCATTTATTTTCTACTCATATCCACTTCTCCATGTTGCCATTCTTAGATGCACAATGATGAATCACATGAAAGATCAAAATTTGAGCCACTCACAATCTATTAGTTGCAGCCTAGCTCTACAAGACCAGTTATTTCCCTGACCTGGGCCTTGATTTTCTCACCTCCAAAGTGAAAAGTCTGAATTAGATGACTTTCTCAATCTCCTCACAACTCAAAGTTTCCCATTTCCATTTTCTGTGTCAATGATTTCTGCTGCCTTAGGGAAAAGAATAAAAGATTCTGAATTTTGAAATTGAACGTTCTGATGTGTGACATAATAAACTTCAAATTTTCATATTACAACATAATTACCTTTTACATTAACTTGTGCCAAAAATGAATGAGATAGGGAATAGACTATGTAGATACCATCCCACCCTTTCTAGGGACATTAGAATCCAATTACACAGACTAACAAGTGAGACCAAAATTCCTGGGAGAAAATGAGTCATCTACTCAAGAGCACCAAGGGTATAGACAGGTTTATTGAGTGTTACGTGGCTATGATCAAAAATCCCATCTACTAATTTGACAAGAGTTTCCAGAATAATGTTTGGAAAATATTATGAATGAAAGATTAGTTGGATATTGAAAGTGATTTATTTGGAGGCACAAGGCATGAAAGATGGTCTAGAATAATGGTTAAGTGTATAGACATTGAAGTCAAACAAATACGAGTTTAAATCGGGACTCTAACTTCTCTGTTGAACCTGGAGCAAGTTATTAATATCCGAATGCTTCAATACAATGATCCTCGGGCAGAAGGTAAAGAAAGGTACTTTGTGTGTGGTTTTAGTGTATAATTTGTGCAAATCCCAAAGCATAGCAAGTGCTCAATAAAGTTAATATATTTATTAAATTGAAATCACAATTCACACAGTTTTAAAAAGACAATGTTCTTAAATCCTATCTGGAAGTACAAGTTTATGAATAAGCGAAGAAGATTTGAGATAGAACGGAGGACGAAAAGAGAAACGGGTAGTACCTGGCACAGACATTTGCAAAGAGTTCACAAAACTTCTCTCCCTGCTTTATGTCACTGGAGAGTCTCAGCAGTTCTTGAAGTGGGTAGAACAGAATTGCACTTCCCACTTTATAAATGAGAAAATAAGTGACTTATTCATAGTCATCTACATACTCAGAACTGGAGCTGTTTCTCATACCCATAGATTCCTAGCCCTCACTATTCTAAATCAAACACTTTCAAAGACTATATCTGGTTGCTTTCAAATAAAACAATGAGGATATGATTTCAATATGAAGACAATAGAAGTACATGGAATACCAGGAAGGAAAGGACTGATGGATATTAAGAAGTTGGTAATGTGAAGGCATGTTGACGAAAGCGATGGGTCTGAAGGAGAGATAAGAAGAGAATGATAAAGGAACAGATTTCAGGAAAGCACAGTCCATGGAAAGAAACATTTTGTTGTGGCCTCCATGTGTGGACCAGGGCTTTTAATTCTCATTACGGAAAGTGGCTAAAGAGGTTTGATCACCTGCTCTAGGAAAACTGTCCTTATTCTGACTTGGGGTGGAGACGAATCTCAAAACCTTGCCTCCATCACAAAATATATCCTATTATAGGCCAGGCATGGAACAGAGGATAGATGTAAATAAATGAAAGACAAATCCTGTCATCATGGTTCTCAGGATCTAGCAGGAAATCTAAATCAGGGGAAAGTCAGCTTTAATAAAAAAGTGAGAGACTATGACAGAAAAGAGTACAGGATTCTCTGAGGACAGAGGAGGCATCTGTATGGGGAGAACAGGCAAGGAAACCTTTCCAGGGGAGAAGATGGGTGAGCTGAGCCTCAATGCATGAACAGCGTAGGAAGAAAGAACCCTCCAAGTTCCAGGCTCAGGGCACAGCACATGCCAAAGCACTGCAATGTTGGGGTGGATTTCTCAAGGTTCTCCACTCCTATTCCTGAGCTGCAGCAGGAAAGCCCCTTAATCAGAGCTATCACTGCTCCTGCTCCATCCTTTCCTCCTTATAAAGATACCGTCTCCTTCTGTGGAGAAGGACAGCTACTGCATTTTGCACCATGTGGCCTGTTCAGCTAACCATGGCCAAATAGACCATGTGCAGAATAATGGATGATATCTGAATTTTGACCTACAGACTGGAATAAAAAGATGGTCTAATCAGATACTTCATTCATTAATTCAAGATAGGAAAACATAAGGACCAAGACAGCATACATATGAGCAGAAGCCAAAAGAAAGTATCTAAAATTACCAAAAGGGAGAGAGAGATTATGGAAGATCATGGTCCTGACAAAGCCATACATGAGACAAAGTTAGCAGATTTAGGGAAACATGAACAATAGGAGAAACCCAGTTCATAGAGAGAGATGAAAATGTAAGTGAACAGAGATGCCAAGGCAAATGAGAAAGAGAGTTCCATTTTCTCTTGGCATTTTGCATTATCTTTGCATTGCATGCTATTGGAGATATAGTAAGGCAAAATGAAAATAGCCTCAGAGAATTCTGTCATTATTCTTGCCATTTTTCTAGCCAGGATCCATATTAGGAGTGTAGAGTAACTACCACAAAAGGGCATTCATGAAACAAGGCTAATAAAATATAAATTTCTGGGGGCGGTGGGGTTGATTGGGACCTCGTATTTTTTTAATGTAATTCATAAAAATAAATAATTTTAATTAATAAATAAATAAAATATAAATTTCAAACAAATGAATTGGGAAACAAATATTTGAAGCAAAAAGATTGATAATTTATCCCTGAGCTTTCTGAAAGCCAGAGTGAAGAGAAACATAGAAACATGCTAAGTTGCTAAATTTCACCATCACAGGAAGGAATGTTCCAGTTGCCCAGAGGAGACAAAGCGTTTCCTTATTCAAACCTCAAAATGAGTTTTCATATGTACTATTATTCTATAGGGGCCATTTAGTGGCACAGCAGACACCATCCTCCATGGAATTTTAGAGCAAATACAGAAATGGTTTTGAAATGGTGCATAGTCTTAAAGCTTAGCTAATTGAAAGATATTTTGTGAGAGACTGATATGGCCCAACTATGTAACCATCAGTGATTCTAACTGGAACTTAGCAAGCTCTCAACTCCAAACTCTCCCCTCATTTGTTCCACTCTTCCTCTCACTCTCCACATCACAGAAGCATGTGGGTAATAGACTGTAACCTTCAAGGAGGCAGGGAATTTTGTCTGTCTTATTCACTACTGAATCCTTGGTGCCTATAAAAATGTCTACTACACATTTAGAAATCAGCAAATGTGTGTGAAATGAATATGGAATGACTTATTCAGATGTAAATTTAAATCTCACTTTTTCAGAAAGGCTTTTATTGACCTAGAAATGAAAATGGATTTCTTTTGCTAATGTCTTTTCAAACATTTTTCATTAATTATTGAACTTAGGTCCTTGAAGTCTGCCTTTTTGGAAGATTGCAAACTTTCAGCAGGATGGCATTACTTCCCACTGTATCCCCTCCAGGTATGGCACAGGATCCTGCATTCAGGAGGTGCTCAATATATTAATAGTGATGGTTGATGATATGAATGAATGACCCATGAGTCACAAATAGAATCACGTGATACAAGATCTAAATGCAACGTTAGTAGGTGACATACATGGGGTGAAATGATTGTGAGGCAATCAGCAGTAAAGAGAAGGGATGAAGTGATGGGGATGATGCTAATAGCTATAGTGAAGGAGGAAGGAGGAAGAAGGTGACAAGGACTGGTAAAAAGGGATCAAAGACATGGAGAATAGGACGAGGCTGTTGAGGAGGAGGAAGAGGATGACTCATACATATCACCTCATCTGATTTTCCCAGGTCTGTGAAACTGGCATTACACTCATTTTGTAGATGAAGAGACTTTTAGCCAAAGGGTCTATATAATATATTAAATGGGTTAAGTTGAAGATATAAGGACTATGATTGTTAAAGTTCAGGCAAAGAGCCACTGAATCTTTTTGGTTGCATAGCTTGCTCAGGACCACCTGGTACCCACTCATTTCATAGACAAGGGGGAAAGGTTTGGAAAGATCCCATGAGTTGTCCAAGTTGGCTCAAATGGTTGAATAGTGTTCCAAATCTTCCTCACAGCATTGACACAAAATGTGGGTCCCCAATTTTCTTGAAAGGTATCCTCTGAAAGGCTGTGTGACCAATAACAGGGGCTAAATAGAGACTGACCATGCTAATCCTGGGAAGCACTCTGAAGTCAAGGGCCTAGGGAGTGTGATTAGCATCTCCTTCTGCTAATTAACTCCTGCAACCGACCCTAAAGAAAAGACCAGAGGAAAGTCAAAGGTGAAAAGACCAAAGACCAAGATAACAAAGCTGGCATTTGAAAGGGAAATCAGAATCTGCTCTCAGCAATTTGTAGGAAGAGTAGGTTTATCTTGCAAAAGTCAGTTGTCTCTCCAAGAGCAGAAATGAAGCCCCAGGCACGTAATAAAAGTGAAAGCTGCAGTGCTCTGACCAGTTTCTCCTCAGAATACTGAACAAGGAAGCAAACCCGCTCTATGCCCTCCTCGAGCCACACACGGGGGTCCGAGAGATGGGCTCTCACTCCCTGGAGGAATTCAGAAACTTTCCCTACATCAATACACTAAGATTCAAAAAATAAGTCCAAAACTGTTGTGCCCAGAAAGAGTACCATCCCCTGGAATGTACAATTATTCCATCACATAGCAAATTTCCCCATTCTGTGAAGGTAGAGAGTAGGGGTCTTTGGCATTTTGCATTTGATGAAATTTGTTTTTCAAGCAAAAACTTATTTCAAGCACCAATATATCAAGCAAAATCTGAGCACTCTTAATTGAAATGTGTGGGGGCCAGAGCCTTTCTTTAAGTCCCCTTATTCCCACAAGTGCCTCAAAGGCATTTCTAATGGACTTAATTTAAAAATTCTGTTGTAATAAAAAGAATGTCAGTGATATGCTTGCTTGTGGGATTATTTGCTTATTCTCTATCTCCCCCAAGGCCTGATTACTTTCCCAAGGACATAAAACATTCGATTTTGCTCATTGTGCTGTCGCCAGTGCCTAGCACAGAGCTAGGAACATTGCTTGAGACAGTGTGCGTGAAAGTGTTTTGTAAACTCAAAAAAACTCTAAAAGACTACAGCTAGAAGGGAGCAGTCTCGATTCACTCATCAGAATCTATTTTCAGGAAGCAATTATGTTCAGTCGAGTTGAAAGTGTTCTCTCGATAAGTTCACTGGCTCCCAACAAACAAACAGAGAATTATTGTTTGACTGATGCCTGACAGACACTTGAAATGACTCCCTAGCCTATTGTTGCTTGGCATCATTTTAAAAATACCCATCCCACTCCCAAGCTCGATGTTCCACAACTCATTGTTCGTAAGGCATCCTTTGTCTCTGTGCGCTCTATCTCAAACACCTGCTTTAACTTCTTTCAAATGGCCACACAACAGCAGAATGTAATTGCACTTTCATCTTCCTTAGGTATCATGTCTAAAGAAAAATCTGCAGTGTGCCTATTCTTCTGATTACATGGGCACGCCAGCAAAAAAATAAATTGAACCTCTGTCTTTCTGTGAAATTCAATATTTCACAATATACTATTTGACACAGCTCCAATTGCATTGATCTGAATTGGAGCATTGTAGGATGCTGAGAGAACATTCCCCTTTTAGTAGGTTACATGGATAAAGAGAGATTTAAAGACCCAAGGCATATGCAGAATTTTGAGCCTTCATTGCTTGCTCATGGATATAATGGATATTAACTAAAATTTGGAAAAGGGTTTGCTCATTGTGTGAGTGGAAGTTGCATAATGATAATGACCCATTATGCTTGTGTGGAGCATTTTTTAGGGGCATGTGGCATAAAGGCAAGGGTTAGGGACTCTACCAGATAAGGCTACCTCTCCAATGGGGAGACAGAAATTCCTACAGGCATAACCTGTGGTCATTCCTTTCATATACATGCTTTCTGCCTGGACTTGAGAACAAAGGCTCCCAAAGGGAAAAACATTTAAGGGGAGTCTTGAAAGGTACACTGAGTTCACTTGGTGGGACCAGAGAAAAGATATTTTAAGCAGAGGGAGCAACATATGCAAATGAACAAGCACAAATTCCTCCCAGATTTCTGGTTTGGCTACATTTTCTGAAAAGAAGCACCGGTAACGGAATACTTTACTTCAGCCATGAACTATCCAATGTACACAAATGAGGGCTATAACTGCCTGGACCCGCAGCACTGCTCGGTCAAACCATCACTCTTCTGGTGATGCACATTTAAGGCTTATAATGAGCTAACCCTGCAGTTATTTTTCAGTGAAGAACTGTCTGAGCAGACCTAGTCCTTCTTGCACTTACAAAACGCATACACAATTCTCATATGCAATTTTCTTCTTGACTCTCGTAATATTTTAGCCGCATTTGAGACTCTTTGCAGATTGTTTTACCTGATCTTTTTTGTTAATCATTGTATTAACCAAATGGGTGCTAATGCAATGTCTCAGATATCTGTTTGCTTTTATAAAGGGTATTTATTTGGGGTAAAATCTTACAGTTATAAGACCCTAATGAAGCCAGCTCAAGGCTGTTTTCTTACTAAAACCAGTTGTCCCATGTTGAAGCAAGATGATTGCTGCTCTCTGCCTCATCTCTCCATCCTGGGCTTCCTCTTCCTATCAGTCTGGACTCTTTTCCCAAGGTCAGTTGCAAACTATCAGGTGAATGGCTCATCTCTCTTCCCAGGGCCCCAGGATCAAAAATGACCAAGCACTCACCTCCCCTATAGAGGTCTCGGGTTTGGTTCCCAGTGCCTCCTGGAAAATGAAGCAAAACAAACAAACAAAGACAGACAAGAAGTAAAATAAATGAAAAAGCCAACACAGGGAAGCCAATGTGGCTTAGTGGTTGAGCGCCAGCTTCCCACATATGATGTCCTGGCCTCCACTACCTACTAAAAAAAAAAAAAAGGCAGAGCTCTCTCCCTCTTCCCATGATGAGTGTTCATTTATATCAGTCAACCAACAGGGCGGGGACTCAACCTGAGTTACGCCTTACTTATGTAGCCCAATCTGAAACCCTAAATTGATTTTATCAGGTAAACTTAATCAGAGGACCCTCATGAATTTAATACAATCAAAGAGTATCACACCCAGAGGAATAGATTCATTTACAAACATAAAATTTGGGGGATTCATAAATAATCTCAAATGGCTACAATCATATAAGCTCCCAATCCCTCTCTCTTTTGTACTATCAAGAAACTTCATGAACAACCCGTCTCTGTCACCAGGCATATCTTATCAAGATGTTTTCTAGGTTGGGATTGGGAGCATCCAGCAGCACTCAAAGTACTGACCTAGGGATTGCATAGTATTTTTCATCAGCTGTCTCTGCGTAAACTCAATCTTTGATTGTGACTTCCATTACTGTTCTTTACCATAAGATTTTTTTCTACATGGTGTGGTACAAGATCTAAGTTCGAATTCCAATTCTGCCAGGTACTGTGTAAACAGGGGCTAGACATCTTTCTCTGAATCTCAGCTTTCTAATCTCTAAAGTGGGGATAAAATTCCTTCTTCTGATGAATGGTTTGAAAATGTCATTCACTGCTTAATACCTGGGGTCTAGTAGGCTCATGCAAACACAAATTTCTGTTGACACTTATACTGGCACATATTATGTTCCATGCCTAAAAATAAACCCTGCTTCTTCTAACTTCCAGGTTTTGAATAATTGAGAATATTCTCTTCCATCATTTGTTTAACCCCACTGAGATATTTTCTCCATGATTCTTTTCAAAATGTCTTCCTCCATCTTGTAATAACAGCTTGCCTCATTGTTGAATAATGAAGGCAAATAAGATTTTTTTTGTACCTATTCTTTCATTAGAAAGAAATGGCTCTTCCTGAGCAGTTTTTTTTTTTCTTCAGGATTCAGGGAATGAGTTTTTGAAGTTTGGGGAAGGAATTGTCCCCTTCCACTTTCTTCCAGCCCTTCTGCTCCTTTGAGTACCTAGGAATTAAAGGAACAGTGGGAAAGGAACAGCTTTTTATAAGGGAACTGAGAGCAGGTGGCACAGCATTTCAAAAACAGAGCATGAATTTTACATTCAAAATTGAAGAGTTATACTGTAAACAGGAATTCAATAGCAGCTTTGCTTCTGAATCTGTGCAACCTTGGACAAATTACTTAACTCTCTGAACCTTCTCTTCCTTATCTAGAAAGTGGGTACAACATTATGTACATCACAGGATGGTGAAGAGGACAGTCATGAGATTGCACAAACAGTACACTTAAGAAGAAGAGGTAACTGCTGTGAATGAAATAGCTTCAGGATGAATATCACTCTGTGTCTTCTGCATAGTCAGTGAAGCTCTTTCCTAAAATGCAAGTTGATAAATTAAGCTATTGTTTATTCAACATTTACTGTGTGCAATTAACATGTATCCAAGTTTTCTAGGATTGCTATAACAAAATGTCACACACTTAGTGGCTTAAAACAACAGGAATGTATTCTCTTAAAGTTATGGAGGTGAGAAGTTTGGAAACAAGGTGTCAACAGGGCCGTCCTTCCTCTGAAATGTGTAAGTCTTATTTGCTTCCTCTTGTTTCTGGTAGTCCTTTGTGTTTCTTGGTTTGTAGCTGCAGCACTTCAATCCCTGCCTTCATCAATGCATGGCCATCTTCTTTTGACGTTTCTGTGTTTCTTCTCCCCTTCTCAAAAGGACACCAGTTATTTGTGATTAAGAACCAACTATATTCCACTATGACTTCATATGAACTTAGCTAATGTGATCTGTAACAACCCTGCTTTCAAATAAGAACACATTCTGAGGTAATAGGATGTCAACATATCTTTTGTGGGGAAAAGGGGGAAGGAGGGGCATAAGTCAACCCATAACATCATGCTAGGTGTCCTGGTGAAAAATAAAAAGCAAATCATGTCTTCAAGGGCTAGGAGTCTCATGTGGGCTAATAGTCACCAATTAATTGTAAGAATACTTCAGAAATTGTATGAGGTTGACTGCTATAAAAGACGTTAAAGTAAAGAACCACGAGATCTCCAAGGATGAACATGAAGGCTTTTAGTTTCATGAGGTAGTAAAGTTTCTCTGCAGGAAAGAACTTTGGACCTGTCATTAAATAACAGGCAAAGATGGACCTAGGATTTAAGATAGGTTAAGATATATCAGGAAGCAATGAAAAACAAAAACAAAACTAATTAGTCTTAATGAATAGAAAGGATTTGTTGAATAGTTGCATAAAGGAGTTATGGAAATATCAAACTTTAGGAAATCCAGGAACTCTAATTGTCTGTAACAGAAATGCATAGCTCTTCTCTCAACAATATTGCCAAAGGAAAGTGGCTTTTAACCATGTTTCACAATTTAGGCATCTCTGTTCCATGGCTCAAGTTGTCTGGAGGGAATCAAATTGACACAGCATGTGTTAGTCAAAAAAGGCCAGTATATGGGGCAGTGATAGGCATTAGTTGTGCCCTGATGTGTTAGATTTCTAGGGCTGCCATAACAAAGTGCCACAAACTGACTTTAAACAACAGAAATTTATCTTCTCACAGTTCTGGAGAAAGAGGTCTGAAACCAAGGTGTTGCCTATGGAGTGGTGTCCTTCCTTGCCTCTTCTGATTTCTAATGACTGCTGGCAATCCTTGGTGTTCCTTGACTTCCAGATGTATCACTCCTCTGCCTCTGTCCTCACATGGCATTCTTTTCTGTGTGTCTGTGTCACTGGATCCGAATTTCCCTATTCTTATAAGGACACCAGTCATATTGGACTGGAACCCATCCTAATCCATTATGACCTTACATTAACCTGATTACTTCTACAAAGATCCTATTTCCAAATAAGGTCATATTCACAGATACCATGTAGAAAGAATTTGGAGAGGGGGCATTATTCAATCCAGCATCCCCTGTAAACAAGGTAACCACCCCTGATTTGTCCAATTATAGAACAGAATGAAGGAATACATTCCCAGGAGAGGAATCTGGTGAACAATAGCATGGCAATTGGAAAGTTTAAGGAAAGCACAAAGAATAGCTTACAGTTTGGTGTGGCCAATTTGTAGGGTGTGTGAGAGGGCAAGTGGAAAATGAAAGCTCAAATAACGCTTTCAAGATCTCACAGCTCAGCAGTGAGCAAGAGGTGAGACAGGAAAGGAACAAGGGGCATTTAGACAGATTGTTGGAAGAAATTGCTCTTGACGGGATCTGCTGGGATTGTCACTGAACACCAGGACAAACATTACTCTGGAAACACTTCCATTGCAAAAGCAGAATGTGTTCAGTTCAATTCCACAAGCATGAATTGAACGTCTGCTCAATGTAAAGAAAAATGTGCTTCAAAAATAATGAAAAGTATTTCTTAAATTGAATTAACTCTATCATAAATTTTTTTAAATCTTGGTTTTATTTTATTACCTAAGTTAATTATACTCTCTAGTGGGCTATTTTGCTTGTGTTTCCAAATTCTGCCTCATTCCTCCTCACTTATTCAACAAATCTTTTTGAGGATTTGATCATTCATATATTTATTCATGCATTTACTCATTCACCCAAAGGGCAAGGATTGTCTTGTTGCAGTTGGGGGGACTCCATCCCTACATGTACCTTCTGTTTCTCCTGAACCTCCACTGAAATAAAACTCAAGGAGTATAAAAAAGAATACACTCGTACAGAAAAAAAAAAAAAAACACTGGATTGGGAAGAATCATGTACTGATGACAGTAGAAAAATGTCCAAAGAGAAAGAAGAGAGAAATGAGTTGATAGATGAATATTCACAAAAAGCACCAAATCATAATGTGCTATGAAGAGGCTGCAGAGGAGATGAGCATTCACCTGTTCAGTGTCCCAGAAAATCTGTGATCTCAGGATCAGTAAGTGGAACAGAGGATGGGAGCAAGAGAGGAGCTGAAAATAGGGGAACTTTACTGATAAGCCCATTCCTCTCCAAAGTGACTACCCAATGTATACTACAACAAAGTTACAAGTATTTCTCATGTTCAACACTTTTGACTACATGTTGCATTGATAAACTTTAAAATTTTTACCAGTTTGATGATGGGAATTGGTATCCTTGTTTACTTTTGCATTGTACTTACTGTATTATTTCAAATGTCTGGCTATTGTCTCTGTCTACCTCTTCAATCTCATCCCCTACCTCTGTACCCCAATACTAATGCTCCACCTACCCTGAACTTCCTTCATCTCCTAAATCAAGTTTAGAAACTTTCTGCTTAGAGCCTTTGTACCTGCTCTTCCCTCTGCTTAATCTCTTAATCTCCTTCACATGACTGGCATCTTCTTGTCCTTTGTGTCTCACATCACCTACTCAGAGAGACCTTGAGTGACAACACTCACATCACTGTTTTTAGTACTCTCCATATACTTTATTACTTTCTGACTCTGAAATAATCCTGATCATTTTACACTTCATGGCTTGTTGTCTCTCACTCCTGGAAGGAATGACTTTGTCAGTCTTGTGTATCAGTCTACCCTACATGTAGAATCTTGAAGAAGTAACAGCATGTTGGTGGGAAAATCCTGAGCCGTGGAACAGCTTGGCATATTGGCATACTGGAATAAAGGTGCAGGCAAGTCCTTCTGGGCTATGTTATGGAATATGGAATTTTCTTTTGAGTGTAATGGTAACATTAACACAGAACACGGAGAGGGTATTGATGATGCTATTTATTTAACAAGATTTATGTGATTCTCTTGTACAAGCCATAATCACTAAACTCATCATAGACCTGTTCTCCTTGGAACGGATTGCCCCTAGAGACATGGCATAGCAGCTATACTGAGGCTTCTTATTCCTCCAGTACTAATTTGGACTCTCTGTCTCTCAGATCCACAAATTTTTAAAAAAATATATTTTAGCTTTTGTTTTCCTTGTGCATTATTTTCAAGGGGCTTCTAGGAAAAGATATGCAAAAGGGAAACTTTCAGGATCCTTGCATGTCTGGTCAGCTCTAATTGATTAGTTCAGCAAGACACTAAATAATAAACTAAAAATTTTTTATAAGAAATCAAAGCCAAAATTATGAAATTTGAAATCAAAGTAAAAAATAATACTAAGTACAAAATTATTGAGATGGTCTTAAATGCATTTATTAGAAAACATGAAATATTAAAAATGTAGGGTCTCAGTGTTCAATGTAAAATATTAGAACAAGGGAATAAAAAGCAGAAGTAAACTCAAAAAAATAGATATATAAACTATTAAAATCAAAACAAATACGAATATGGGAGAGTGTCAGACGAATATGGGAGAGTGTCAGACGAATATGGGAGAGTGTCAGAAGTTCGTTGAGAAATAAATGTTGAGTAAAACGTATCAAAGTATAAGTAGGAGGGTTACCTGGTTAGGACGCTCAGGGGGTATGGTCTGATGCGTGACGGACTCCGGAGGGAATAGCTGAAGGCTCATTTTGCCAAGGTGGGTTCTACCATTGGGTGGGGTGGACCCATATCCTGGGGAAGACTAATGCCGTCGAATAGAGAGAACTGTATCTCTCGTGAGAAAGGACGGCTCCCAGGGTATTAGATTGGCAGGCGTTGTGGGCTCTAAGGGGAGGGGAAAATGGATGTGGAATGGATGGAACAAAGGTAAATAAGGGGGCAAAAGAGGAGTTATGTGAGAGTACACGAGGATGAATATAAAACAGCTAATATTACACCAAAAACATATAGGGGATGACAGACTAATAATGAAAACCATAAGACAAAACATAGGATAACTAAAAAATTTAGAAAACTGTACAGCCTAAAATATGGACCACATAGTAAGCACAAATGTCACCTTGTTTGAAAACTATAGTTTTGGAATCTGTACATCAGTTTCAGGAAATATGATATGAATAAGCTAAAAGATTATTGCTGTGCAAGGGAAAAGGTTTTATGGTGGATCTGGGGAAATACTGTATATTGTATATATGAATTTCGGTGATCTAAGACTCTTCTGAAGCTGACATTATGTTGGGATTCACTTTACGGGAAGTTTTGGATCACAGAGTGGTTCAACAATGGCAGCGGAGGAATACTGATATGGGATGTTATTGACAGGATATATATGGTTGACAGGGAGTTATACAGGGCATATGCCCAGGGTATATGGTAATGTCTATATATACTCGTAGTGGAAACAAAAACAACAGCTGGGGGGGTACTGGGCTCCTGGCTGGGGGGTCACTGTTGTGGGCCCTGGGAAAGCAGCGGCAATCCTCCAGGTGCAACGGCAAGAACCAGGAAGGAGGGCGGGCCCAACAGTGGGCTCGTGATACTAATGGTTACACTTTTGAGCCTATACACCTGCAATAAGAACAAGGCCTAGAGTAGCATTGTGCCTGGGGGTTTCCTCCTGACAGCATTCATGTTACTCAAATGTGGCCACTCTCACAGCCAAACTCAGCATGTAGATGCGATGCATTCCCCCCAGCATGGGACACGACACCCGGGGATGAGCCTCCCTGGCACCGAGGGATCACTACCACATACCAGCTGAAGAAGCAACTAGAAAATGACCTTGAATTAAAGATTCAATGCAGAACAGCAGAATATACCTGTCTACATATAATAACATGACTTCGGGAAGCGGTTTGACCTAATGTAAGGGGGAAATGGAAAGGAGAAATGAGATTATAAGGCTGTGAGTCTCTAAAAAAGAGTCTGGAGGTTGTCAGAAGGAATACCCCTATGTACAACTGAACAGAGTCTAAGAGACAGATAAGGTAGATACAACCCCAGGTATTGGTTCTTTTGAGGGATAAAGAGACCCACGGGTTCTATGGTCATGGCAGAAGGGGTTCACTGCCACGACAGATAGCCCTTCTTTGGAGCTGGTGTTTCTGTGTGATTGAATTGGACTCAGAGGGGATCTCTTTTCACAAGACTTGCATGCTACTTTATTGGAATTGTAGTTGGTGCTGGGTTTAAGATATATGTAGGGGATTTGAATCTCTGGACTGATAATATGACACCCAGGCCCAGAGCCTCAACAGACTTCAGCTCCTACACTTTGATTTCTTGGACTTACTCCACTCAGCTAACATGGAGTTGAAGAAGGTCAACCACCACAACATGGAGCCTAGAGTGTCTACAACTGGAAGCGGGAGGAGTGCATCCAGTACCCATGTGGAATCTAAGCCCTCACTTGACATAGATGTGCAATGGACACAACCAATCCAATGTCCACAGAGAAAATGTGGAATGGGTGTGGGAACGGTAGCCATGGTGGCTGCTGGGTGTGGGGAACGGGAGGAAGAGATGAGATGTGGAGGCGTTTTCGGGACGTGGAGTTGTCCTGGATAGTGCTTCATGGACAATTACGGGACATTATAGATCCCCCCAGGGCCCACTGGATGGAACGTGAGAGAGTTTGGGCTATGATGTGGACCATTGACTATGGGGTGCAGTGATGCTCAGAGACGAACTTACCAGGTGCAATGGATGTGTCATGATGATGGGAGAGAGTGTTGCTGTGGGGGGAGTGGGGGGCGGGGGCGGTGGGGTTGAATGGGACCTTATATTTTTCATAATGTAATTAAAAATAAATAAATAATTTAAAAAAAAACAAATAAAAACAAAGACATGATAATATCATGAGTTGAATTCTTGAAAAAGCCAAAAAATAAGAGACAAGAAAAGGTCTGATCAGGTAAGAAAGAGAAAAAAACAAATAAGGAATATTGAGATAGGCAAAAGATTTCCTAGATACTATTACAACTTAAGTAACTTTAAATTATTTAACACAATTAAGCAGCTTGATTTTAAAAGATTGCATAAATGTTCACCTACAAATCTTGAGTATTTTTAAAAGTCTGTGTAATACATATAATAACAAATTATTTATTCAGCCATAATGAATATACCCATTAATTCAGATGATAGTTATATAGCGATAAGAGAACATGGTCTCTATAATATATGCATATGTTATATACATATAATATATATAATATGTTTGGATATATGCATATACATATATGTATACATATAACCACGTAGAGAGAAGTTTTGAAACATTTTTGTAAATATTTCACATAAAATATATGCAAATTTGTACTAGGTAATTTGAAAACCTAGATGACAAGGGCATTTTCCTAAAAAGTAAAATTTGCTGAAAATCCCTAGAAGAAAGTGAGGTTTAAAGGTGCTCAGAGATGTATTCACAAAGTCCAATGACTGTCTCATGATGATGGAGGAGGTTGTTGTTATGAGGGGAGGAGTGGGGTGAGGGGGGTGGGGGGTATATGGGGACCTCATATTTTTTTTAATGTAACATTAAAAAAATAAATAAAGACAAAAAAAAAAGAAAATGACACACTTGTTTAGCAGTATTAATGCTTCAAAATTCTTGTTGTAATAACCTCAGATCTGTAGAACTTTTTCTATCTTTTTTTTGTTTCCTGAAATGAATGTCTTTATTGGTTGTTCCATAAAAATACAAGGATCAGGAAGAGGCCATTGGGGATGGAGGAGAACTGTCAGATAAATGACATATACACACAAAAAGGAAAAAAGTTCCCCCACCCCACGATGCCCTTCTCTAAACAGCCTAGTACATGAGGTAGGATGGTAATATTAAGATATGATAAAAAGGAAGCTCCATTGTGTCTTTCAAAGTGACCCTTTCACTTTGGGGGATTAGTCTTATAATCATTTAACCTCCTTTGATCCTTCCTAGCTCAGGTTATGAATTCTTACTATCCCCCTTGAGTTCAATACTTTAGGGGAAAAACCTTCTTCCCCACTTCTGATATTTAGATAAGTCTGTATAATTTTTGGATTCATTCCTGGAATCACAATTGCCCAGAGAAATAAGCCATTATCTCACAATATCAGATTTATCGGTGATAAAAGTGATGCTTGAATGTTCATCTCCCTTAGTTTTCTTGTTTTATTTTTAATAGGTTCAGAATTTAAATAGAGAAGAAACATGTTGTTTACTGAGTCTCTTTGAATCCTCAACACCTGTTCCAACATAACAGCAATAAAGAAAGAATCTTTGATGCTGTTCTGTCTTTTTATTTTTTATTATCTTTTTTTTTTTAAGATATGTAGATCACAAAAATATGTTACATTGGGGAAGTGGACTTGGCCCAATGGATAGGGCGTCCGCCTATCACATGGGAGGTCCATGGTTCAAACCCAGGGCCTCCTTGACCCGTGTGGATCTGGCCCATGCTCAGTGCTGATGTGCACAAGGAGTGCCCTGCCACGCACGGGTGTCCCCCACGTAGGGGAGCCCCACAAGCAAGGAGTGCTCCTGAAAGGAGAGCCGCCCAGCGCGAAGAAAGTGCAACCTGCCCAAGTATGGCGCTGCACACAAGGAGAGCTTACATAGCAAGATGACACAACAAAAAGAAACACACATTCCCGGTGCCGCTGATAAGGATAGAAGCGGTCACAGAAGAACACACAGCGAATGGACACAGAGAGCAGACAACTGGGGTAGAGGGGATTAAAAAAATCTAAGAGGTTCTATACCCCATACACCCCACCCCACACACACACATCAGCACTGCTGCACTATATGGATTATAGTTCACATTGTAGTTTACACTCTCCCCCAGTCCATTCAGTGGGTGATAGAAGGATATACAATGCCCAGCATCTGTCCCTGCAATATCATTTAGGACAACTCCAAGTTCCGAAAATGCCCCCACATCACATCTCTTCTTTCCTCTCCCTGCCTTCAGCAACTACCATGGCCACTGTCTCAATATCAATGATACAGTTTCTTTCATTCTGTCTTAACAAGGTGATTGCACCTTTAGGGTCGCACATTGGGAAAAGCCAGTTCCCCAGCTTTCTAACCACGTAAAACTTACCCAGGAGAGAAAGAAGTGGAAACTAAACTAGATGAATTGTTACATAAAAGGGAACTGTTTTCTACTTACTTATATCACTAAACATTGGGGACTCTATATCTCAGAAGCTTCAGCTGGCATTAAATATTGTCCATGAATTAAATTACTTTTTTAGGTAAAATTACAACTTGATAGAGGTACAGAGTATTCACAGAATTCCTTGTAAAAAGTCAAGGAAGCAGTTTGTGTAAATTATTTCAAGACAAGTGTATGAAAAGTTATATGACTATATTTATGTTCCTTTTAAAAGAATGTGAAAAGTAAAACAAAAAATGTAGGTAAAAAAATAGTTTGCAAGGAGAAAGATGGCCTAGTGAATGGTGTGTTGTGCCACTTCTCTGACGGAGACAATGTGAAAGCACTTTAACAATTGATAGCTTCCATTTTTAAAATTAATTAGCACTTCCAAATGCCTTGTCTACTCTTTTTATGAATAGTTCTATTAAAATAGAGAGAGAGCTAATATGAAAGCACATTCTTATGTTAATTGCTTGATTTACTAATCCAGGCCCTACTATACCACTAAATTGACACTGTATTAAATTTTCTTAATTGGGTCTCATCATGGATACTACATTTCTTTACAATTCAACATTTTTTATGTACTATCTCACCATTTTGATATTTTATATGGATCAGTAAACTTCTTAAAATGTATGGAATCAAAAAGTTCCATAGGTCTGATTTCTAGAGAATTTTGTTCAAAAGTTTAAAAAACAGTATAACATCACCTAGAAAATAATATTTGGCACTCAGATAAAAGTACTTATCCCTTCTCTTTTGGCAACTAGTTATATATAATAATATATATGTGTGGACTGCATGGGGGGAAAGTAACCCCTTCCTGGAGCCATTTACAGTAGCAGAACCAATTACTGTTCTACCCCACATACAAGGGCCATATGGTGAACATGAGATCATAGAGTGGCTAAACATGGAATTTCTTGAGGCAACAATTGTCATCCTTTGATTCCCTTGAAGCATGGAGGTTTTCTTGCAAATTTCCATCGGCCATATTCCAGAGATTAAGGTAGTTAAGTATGAGAGCTGGTGTGTCTGCTGGAGAGTTACCACAGAGAATTAGGAAGAAAAGTCAATGCCCACCTCTTATATGACTGAAGCTAAGGCTGCTGAGATGGTAGAGGCAGCTAAATCTCAGAGTAGCAACAGCAACAGCATGTAAGAAGTGGGGATTAAGTCACCAAAGGAAAATGGCCAAATTCCCTGGAGGTATCAGGGTATACTACGTAACATCGCGATGGTAAGGAGAAGGATTATGCTCTTTGATGGACACTTCTCATTGGAAGCTTCTGCTGCTGTAACTTCAGGTCGATTAATCACATAGTAGGAAATGTACTATGATGCCTCCTGGGGAATTAGACTGGAAATAAATTTTAAACCAGCAAGTGATTGATTTATAGGCTCAAACTAACTAGACTTGATCTGACAGAAACCCTAGAATGGATGTGGTTAAATTGGCTGCCAATAGAGCAGCAGTCACAGCTCATATCTCCTTTGATGATGGCATATCTTCTCAGATGAGATACTACTCAGAAGAGGAAGTGCCAGGGAAAGAGGACAGACTTTGCATTCAGGAAAACATAGTGCAAATTCCTTCTCTGCCACTACAATGACTAAGTATACTTGAGCAAGCTTCTTCCCTTCTCTAAGACTCACTGCCAGGATGGGGATAATTAAAGTACCACACAGTGTTGGTGCAAAGATGGGTGGATGACTCAGTGTCTACTGGAGTCCTTCGAATAATTCAATTTGTCATCCCACATCCTTCGGAAAACCCCTTAACAAGAGTTCTGGAAAATCCTGCGATTTTATCTCTCTCCCCCTTACCTTTGGCTTTAAACACTGTGTCTTGTGACTTGTTATTTATTTCTTCCGCAGTGTTAATCCAAATTGGGGGCATGTGGTCTTCTCTTCATTTATTCAGCTTCCTCTAGACTTGTATTCCTGCTTTGGGAATGTCATATCAAAGAAGCATATGGGAAATACATTTATATTGAATATAAAAGGTTCCTGATATTTTAAAAGTTATTTTCTATTTCTAACAACTCGAATTTAGTCCCCACCCCATGTTTCTCAGCTCTCTGTATCTATCTTATCCCCCCATCTTCTTCCTCCTCTGCTTATCTGAGCTCTCCTGTCACACATTTTCTTTTTCTCCTTAGTTTTGAGTAATCACACATATACCTATATGTATATGTATATATATATATATATATATATATATATACTACACACACATGAACACACAGACACACAATTTAACATTCAAGAAATAAAGGAAGCAATTACAAAAATGAAAGAAGCAAGTCATTCTGATATCTCATTAGCCAGAAATATCAAGGATAGCTATTAAGAGCCCAGGTCAAGGTGCCAGAACTATCTGGTTAGAATCCTGGCTTTGGCACTTAATAGCTATGTTGGCTTGGATAATACACTAAACCACACTATGGCCCAATTCCCTCATCTCTACAATGGAAATGATAATAATTGAACTTGCTTCTTAGAATTGTTGTGAGGTTTAACTAAGTGGTACAATGACAGTGCTTAGGAAAACTACCTGCATGGGGGAGCATTCAATAAGATGTGTTAACTGCTCTCATTATTATTATTATTACTATTATTATTATTATTATTATTGGGACCACAATTGCAGACTTTAATTCATGCTTGTGTACATTGAAAAGGAGAAAGGCACATGACTCGGTAGAAATAATTTATTTGGTAATGAATCATTCCATTAATTACTTCTTATTAATTTTTAAAATATTGAATTTAGTTTTAAGAAACAAGTAAATTTGAAAACATTTGATAAGATTTACTTCACAAAAAGCCATATCAGTTACAAAAAATTCCCTCCACGTTTAAGGAAAAAGTTGTAAAAAAGCACTACAAAGGTGTACTCATTTGCCCTTTTAAATTCATGCTTCAATTTCAGAAGTTTCCAATTTATTTTTTATGGTGAAATATGTGCTATCAAGTCGTAAGCCCAGCCTTCCTATAATCCCATCACCCTCACCTTGCCCACTTCTAACTTTTTAAAGATATATTATTATTTTTACATTATTAAGATTTATATCATTATCATACTCTTTTGTATTGTAATTACCCACATCTTAGTTAATAGTAAATAAATTCATTTTTAAGCCCATTTTTAAGTTTTAACATAACTTTTCTATTCTTCATTTTTTGTGTTCTTTTTTAATTGATTATTTTGTTATTTTGCTGTGGCTTCAGAAAGACTAATGATTGTTACATTTCTTGAGTATCCTGTAATGGATAATACTCTGTACTCATGCTACTAGAACTTAGGAATTTATCCATTATTTATTTGGCCTTGTATATTACTGTCAAGACATAGAAGTCCAAACTCTTTATCCCCTTCAGTGGTTGTTCATTTTTCCTGCCAAGATATCTGAAGTATCCTTTCTTTATCTCTCACAAACATTCATTGGGATGTGCACCAATGTTAACCAAAGAGAATTTTATTTTCTATGTATAGATTTACATATTTCTTGCTTTGAAAAATTTTTCTCACAATATATCTTTAAATATTCTTTGTTTCATTTATTGAATTCTCTACATTAGGGACACCATTTATCCTTATGCTTCTGCCCTCCACATTTATTATCTCCTTTCTACTTGCAAAATCTAATTTTTCTGTTTTTATTATGATTATCCCATGACTTTCTTAAGAAGTACAATTTTCAACGATTCTATTTTATCCTTTGCTGTTTATTAGCCCTGTAAAGATGTAGTTTGAGTTCTCAATTTGTTTCCTTAGATATGCAATTTCCCTTTTAACCTAAATATGCTGTTTTGAGTTCCTGCTTTTTGAATTTATATTTGAGTCCAGTTTTCTGATGATAAACACTTGAAGTTTTCTATTATTTTCAGTCTATATTGTCTTCTCACATGAGTTCTGAAAGTGTCTGTTGCATGCCATCTTTTGTCTGGGCTATCTGCCTTCCTTTTTAATTTTTTTTCTGTGGTGTGTATACATAGTTGTATATTTTGATAAGGTTTAATGAGATATGCTCTGTCCAGACCTTCAATTTGCTCTGGTATAAGTGGTAAGGCATTTTTTAACAGCTTTTCATCACATCTAAGACAAGTTGATCTTTCTCTCTGATCTACACATTAAAGGTCTGAGTTGTTTTCCATCCATATTTCGGCCACCTTTGGGGCCACGTATAAAGGGAAGGAGCTGGACTGGGAATGTGTGAAGCCATTGCTGAACCAAGCTCAGCTCTCTTCTGAGATTGAATTAAGTATCTTGGGCACTAGCCTCCTCACCCAATCAGGGTTGTATCCCACTTGCCTGCCTTGGAAAGTGGTTAAGTCCTCATGGTGGCCCTTTCTTCTTCTGCTAAAGTCCAGCAAAATCTGGGATGGCACTATTGCTTATCCAGGTTGAAACTCCAACAACTTTTAGTTTTTCCAGGCCAGCTGCTCAATATTTCATGGAATGTGTCTGAGCAGGAGATGGTAGGAAAATGGGATACCATTGTATAAAAGTGAAATTCATGCTGGCATCACTCTCCTCCTCAGAAAAAAACAAAAAACAAAACAAAACAATGAATGTGGTAGATTGTCAATAGCCACAAATTCTCTGCAGCTTTTCCCATCAGCAAGTAGACTCTGTATTCCTATCCCTTAAATCTGACTCGGCCTTGTGACTTCCTTTGACCAGCACCATGTGATGGAAGCTGCATTTGCAAATTCTGAGTCTAGACATCAAGGAGCCTTGCAGCTCCTGCTCTCATGCTTTTGGATCTCTGCCTCCCTCTAAGCAAGGCTGCATCTGCTTTCTGTACTGTGGAAACTGCTTAGAGAGGTTTCCCAGCCACTCAGAGATCCTAGACGTAGAAACAAGACCAGCCAACACACGTGGAGCAGAGATGTAGCTCTTCTGCTGAGTCCAAGCAAAACCTGAAGGAGAATTGCCCAGCCAACTGACAGTGCTGTTAGAATTAATAAAGTACTGTAATTTTATGCCACTCAGTTTGGGATGGTTTGTAACACAGCAAAAGCATTTTAATTTTTATTTCAGGGACAATTTCGTGCATGAGAGAACATTAGGAATTGTCCTTTAATGTAATCTTATTTCTTTCTCTGATCACAACTTTACAGAATTTATTGTACAGTACTGAGCCCCCTCCCCGCCTTTTTTTTTTTAATTCGACTACTGTTAGACGAGCTCTGTGTATGTTTTCAACTTTTCTTTGTTTATCATGTTCAGAGTTGGAGACAGGGTGTACTTTGATCTAATCTCCATCTTCTCTCTTTTCTGAAGCCCTGTTCATTTCTTACATGATACAGTTTTCCAAGTCATTATTGTCACCTCCAGCTCATCACTCAAAGACTCTCTTTCCACACCTGAGTGGCATATCAAGAAATTCTTCTACACAAAGGCAGTTTTTGCCGTGTGAAAAAGTTTACTGCCAGGTAGCATAGAAATCAATCAATAACAAATCTCTCACTCTACTGCATTTATAAGCCACCAGGCGCAGTGCCAGACTCAGGTCAGCACTCAGTAAAGGCGTGCTTTTACTGGCAGTGGATTTCATCTTGTCATTACTTTTTCCCAAGCCAGAAACCTCATTGCCACCTTCCCTTTCTCTTAACACCCCATTCAATCAATCATCTACCTCCTGTAACTTTGGGTATATCCATCCTCCTATTCAACCCCCATCATCATCCCAAGACCACTGGCTTGTTCAGATCCTTGAAGTATGTGTTTTGTAGCTTATGTATGTGTTAGCATTTTTCTTTCTATCTCTCTCTTATCACACCCATCCTCATCAATCTGCTTTTCCTATTAAATCTCAGTGAATTCTCCCCAAACCCACTTCTGATCATCATTATTATCACCATCCACCTCTCTAACCACTGTTCAAAAGTCATCAAGGATTCATGTACCCTGACTCTTCCATTCAACTTTTGGAAGGTTGCTGCCATCTGATTCTGTTTCCTCCTACTTGTTTTTTATGGCTATCAAAGGGGACTTCTGTTACAAAGATGATGATGACAATGGTGGCGATAATAGGCGATACCTATTGAGCCCTTGCTATATCTTTATAACAACTATATAAGGTAGTTACTAGCGTAATTGTTAATTTTTCAGGTGAGAAAACTGAGGCACAGAGTACTTCAAGAAATTGTCCAAAGTCACACACTCTTTAAAAATACTTGCTAATCTGTGAAGGGTTTTCCAACATTTTTTTGGTATGCTTTTAGGGGTAAAAGGAAAACAAAGTAAAACACCTGTCTAACAAAATGGTGCTTCCCATCTTACTGCGCCAGTGCTTTTTTTTTTTTTTTAAATAGGGAACAACATCATTTTACAGTCCTAATCCAGGCCATTCCTTGCCTCAATACACTCTCCCTGTGTCCAGCCTCATCTCCACCAACTCGTTATGTAACATATGACAGTAGGGTTTCTTCGAAGCACAGACTTGAGCATGCCAACTTCAAGAACACTATTGATTTTAGGGTAAACCTAAGACTCTTTAATGTCACTTATAACCTTCCCCACTCTGATCCTTAACTGATTCTATGGTCACATCTTCTGCTGCTCCACTTCCTGAATTTTTCACAACAGGCAAAATGAATTGTATTTCCTTCTGCTTTCAACACATGCCTTTCTTCCCAATCCCTTGTTTATGCTCCTCTAGTTTAAGTAAACCCCACTCATTTTACATATCTCAACTTTAATATATTTTATGCAGGAGGACTTTTCCTGACATAGACTGTGTCATTCTGTAGGTTTCATAATTCTAAACTTCAAAACTCCTATTTTACTGGAATTACTTATTTAATACATGGGTCCCATTGCCCCCAAAAGATTGTGGGATCTTTGAAGTCAGGAACTACATATTACTTTTCTCTGATACCCAGTGCCAGGAAACATGCTTGGCATTAGAGTTGATAGTCAATAAAATTGCATTTCCTCACAGTCAATAGGACACGGTTACTGCTTTTTCAAAAGGAGAATTCATACTGGTTCTGTTTCTTCGAAAATCCTGGCAGATTTACGTTAAGGCATTGGTTCCCACAAACTGGCAAATCCGGAATCCGAAGGGCAGGTTGGTGGACTAGAAACTAAGGCAGGAGTTGATGCTGCAGTCTTGAGGCAGAATTTCTTCTTTTCTGGGAAATCTCCTTTTTTTTCTCTGATAGTATAAGGCCCACATTTTGGAGGGGAATCTCCTTTGTTTGAAATAAACTGCTTGTGCATGTCCACCACATCTACAAAATACCTTCCCAGCAATATCTAGATTACCATTTGAATAAATAACTTGGTTCTATGGCTGACCCAGGTAGACACAAGACTAACCATCATAATATCTAATGCAAAAAGTGAGGCTCACCTGTTTCCTCTGCTTGAGGTTGGCTGAGTCACCTTTTGTTTTAGGCAGCTGACTTTCAACTATTTTTTAAACCACTTTTAAAGGGTAACATTCTTTCTGTGCTTTGGACTGTGCTTTGTTTGCTAACAGAGTGCCACCTAATGAAGGCATTGATCAGGTTTCATTCCATTACAAATAGCACATGATTTATAAAACTTAAGATGGCATAACGATGTAAAATTGTCTTGTCAGACCTCTGGGGGAAACTCTACGTCCTGGCTTGACGACGATGGCACTGGAAATGCAACTAACCCATGGTCCTTCTGTGTATAGTAGACTCTCAGAGACAGAGAACAATAGAACCTGAAAGCTAAAGCCTAGCAAACCAGCCATGAGGACAACCCGCAGAGATGATGAATGAGCTGTCAGGGACCTGAATAAACAGTAACTCTGGCATTACCTTCAAGAGATTATTTTGATCAAATAAATGTCATTATAGAGATACTTCATTTGAGATTCAATGAGTTGGAGAGGACCTTAGATATATCATTAATAAGAGAAAGTAATATTTGATATTTTCTAGGGGCTTAGCAGTTTATATGCATTACTGTATGTAATCCTCATAACAACTCTATGAGGTAAATTAATTGGTCCCATTTTTACAGATGGAGTCACTGAGGCAAAAAAAGGAGAGTCAACCTTCTCAAAGTCTTAAAACTTGTGGAACAAGGATTGAACCTGGACAGTTTACTTCTAGAACTTGTTTTCTACACTATGGCCAATCTCTTTATAACAGGGATAAGAATAACAATGTAATCATCATTACAATTTGTTGAATTCTTAATGAGTCTTTCTCTGTATAAATATGACACATTCATTATGCTGTTTACTTCTCATAAAAACAATATGTGTGAATTTATTGTTTCCATTTTACTGGTGAAGAAAGGCAGGTTCAGAAAAATTAATGACTTGCCTAAGGTCACACAGATAGTAACTGGCAGATCCATGATATAAACTTAGGACCGTAGATCACAAAACGTAATCATATGACCAATTACCACCCAAGCTTAGTGGCTTTGTAAGAGAATATAGTTGATCAGTGTAAAAATCCAGTTGGACCTCAGCCAAAATGATAGCAGGAAGAGGGGCAATGAGGGAAAAGATACCTGGATTCAAATCCTAATACTATCACTTGTTCTGTAATCTTGGATAAGTTACTGAAGACTCCCAAGTTTCAGTGTTCTCAACTGTAAAATTGAATAGAAAGTATTTTCCTACAAGATCACTGTAAAAATTAAATAAAATGATGTACTCAAAGGACTTGACATATAGGAGGAATTTAAAAAATACTAGGATCCACAAATTAAACATTGCAATGGATGTGTATATTTAAGCCTGCCCTACCTCAATTTCTACTAAAATCAAAGTAAGTAAGTAGAAAGACATAATCCTTTAAGCTCTAAGAGAAAAGAGATAACAGTGAATGAAAGATTTGAACAAACTTGGGGGAAAGGGAGTTGAAACCTAACCACCTAGGAAGGAGAAAATTATGGGAAAGAAGTCAGTTCAACCAATTAATCTCAGAAATTTTCAACATCAGTGGTGCTATTTACTATGGAAAACTTGAATAAGATCTGTGGCTAAGGTGTCAATGGATTTAACTCTCATTTCCCTTCTCCTACCACATTAGAATATAACTAGTTTTCCTTGAATCCTGCAGTAGACCAGAATTTATTCTTAGGATAAATAAAAGCTGTCCTGTAAGCAGGGTCACCATGTCTGATGAAGGTTGGGAGTAGATACTGGACTGAAAATGTGGAAGTTTGCATAATGAGTGGGGCAAATTCAAGTGTCATCCTTCATTTCCCGAGTGCCAGCAAAATAGAAGGTCTGAGATGACTTTACGCATATGCCAGGTCCAGCTTGGTTTGAAGGATGAACTTAGTTTTCCATGTAGTTCTGGAGTCCTTTTTAAGTGAACTAGCTAATGGGGTAGATTTAGGGCTTCAAAATTAAGGCAGAAGATTTTTCATCCCCTTAAAAGATAGTCCCAGAGTGGCATAGCATTACTTCCTCCTTGCTTTATTAGTTAAAGCAGTCCCAGGCTAGTCCTGGTTCAAGGGGAGGGAAACACACTCCCTTCTCAAAGGCAGGAGTGTCATAGAACCCGTGACCATCTTTAATCATCTATAATCTACCCTCTGGCTAAAAATCATGACATTCCTCCCACATCCTTACTCCCAGGACTCCCTAACTAGCATTCCATTTTAGCATTGTCTCCAAGTCCAAAATTTTGTTAGATATAAATTATAGCCAGGTGTAGATGAGGCTCTTCAAGCATGGTTCCTTGAGTGCCTAGATGTAAAGATTTGGGAATTAATGACACAGGTATAAGGCCACTGTACACCCAATATGCAATCCAGGAATATAGAGTAATTGCATGTGATGGATGTGTCAACTTCACCAATTTTTGAGTCAAGCAAGCATTAGGTTAATTGTAATACGAGGGCATTTCATGGACTTCATACATCAGGGAGTTTATTGCATAGATGGTTGGATAAATCTACAATCAACTGAAGAGATTGCCATCAGCAATGAGTGACCTCTCATCCAATCAGCTGAAGGTCTTAAAAGGGGGAGTGATTTCAACAGAGAGAGAATTCCCATCTATGCTTCAGACATCCAGCGTCTCCTGGGGAACTCATCAAGGACCTTCACTGGAGCCTTTAGTTTGCAACCTGCCCTACAGAATTTGGACTTGTGCATCCCCACGGTTGCATGAGACAAGTCCATAAATTCCCATACTATTTACAGATATTCCTGGCAGTTCTGTTTCCCTAGAGAACACTGACTAATACATTGCCATAGATACTCCTGCTTAGAAAGAAGTTGTCTTAGTTTCCTTTAGCTGCTCAAGCAAATACCATGCAATGGGTCAGCAGAAATCGTGAGATATTATTAGCTAACCACTTTGAGCTTGGAAAAAAATTCCAAATCAAGGCATCATCAATGTGATGCTTTCTTCTTGAAGATCATGGAGTTCTGTGGCTGGCTGCCAGTGATCCTTGTTCCTGGGGACTTCTGTCACATGATAAGATGCATGGAGGCTCTCCTGTCTTTTCCATCCTCCTCCAGGTTTCATTGAATTTCAGCTTTGTACTTCCTATGGATCTCTCTCTGTCTGAATTTCATTCTGCTTTAGAAGGACTCCAGAAATAGGGCTAAGACCCATCCTGACTGAGATGGGCCACACCATAACTGAAGTATAGTCATCAAAAAGCCCTCCTTACATTGGGTTCTGACCCACAGTAATGGATTAAGTTCAAGAATATGTTGTTCTGGGGGTACATACAGCTCCAAACTACAAAAGGGAAGAGTAAGAGGCACATTGTAATTAATCGTCTATAGCAACTTTGAAATGTAGCCAGACAAATGATTACGGTTCTTTTATTTGGACTCAGTTCTATTTATTGGGAATAATTCTTCATGGCTCTTGACTCTGATCTCTGGATTTTTGTTCCACCATGAATCATTTTTCCTTTCCATAAGAAATGGAAAGTATAGCCCATACTTTCAGCTTGATTCCTCCTGGGAGAAGATCAGGGATTCTGAAAGATCATTTGTGTGGCAGTTTGATATTATTTGTGAATTCCAAAAAAAAATACAGACTATGTTTGTAAATTGGTTTGTTCCTCTGGTATGATAACCCTTTGATTGTATTAGACTCAGCTGAGATGTCTGATTAAATTATGTTATGATTAGAACTTTGATCCAACCACATCATTAGAGTGCGACTCAGCATCAAGTCCTGGATACCTTGGGCTGATTAAACAGACTCTCACATGGAAGTAGAAACACAGAAGCAGATACACAGAAAGAGAGTGCTCCATTTGAGCCTGATAGTCTACAGCTGACCTTGTGGAGAGACCAGAGCAGCTGAGCCTGGAAAGAAATGGGCCTGGAGCTGAGATCAAAAGAAGCTGTGACCACAGAGCCTTGAAAGAAAGGAGGAAGGATGAACACTCGCAGACATCATCTGCCATCTTGTGTCAACACATAATAAAAGTGGCCATGGTAGCTGCTGAGGGTAGGATGAGGGAAGAAGAGAGAGCATTTTCAGAACTTGGAGTTGTCCTAGGTGGTACCACAGGGACAGATGCTGGACATTGTATGTCCTGCCAAGGCCCACTGTGTGGACTAGGGGAGAGTGTAAACTACAATGTAAACCATTATCCATATGGTACAGCAGTGCTCCAAAATGTATTCACCAAATGCAATGAATGTGCCACGATGATGAAAGAGGTTGCTGATGTGGGAGGAGTGGGGTGAGAGGGTAGAGGGTATATGGGGACCTCTTATATTTTTTGAATGTAACATTTTTTAAAAAATAGAGAAAAATAAAAGCAAATGACAAAAGACCTTGTGTGGGGAAGTAACCTTGAGTTGTAATCTTTAGGGCCTTGTGACTGTAAGCTTCCACCCCGAATAAATACCCTTTATAAAATCCAACAGATTTCTGGTACTTTGCATCAGCACCCCTTTGGCTGACTAATACAACCTGATTCTGAACTTTCTTTGATCCTTTTAGTCAGCGTTGTTGCGACATATATGCTGACACATTATTTTAAGAACTTCTGGGGTTTTCTTTGAATCTTATTGGGGTTCACTATATTAGACAAAATTCATGCCCATATATCTTTTCACAGTAATCATAATTACTGCCAAGGATTAATCTTTACCCTGAGGCTATTCCTTACTTTGAGTATCTTTTGCTGCCTGGAAATACCTACATGATTTAAATTTCTGTTTCAATAGACATCAGGTAATGTTTCAAATATCTATTACTATATAAAATTTTTCTTCAGAATTTAATGGCTTACAACAACAAATGCTTCATAATATCCCATAATTTGGAGGTTAGAAATTCAGGCTGTGTAACTCTCGTGTGATGCCACTTGGTATTCAGCTGATGGCTGGGCTAGTCTAGTGGGTCTAAGATGGTTTCCCCAATATGCCTAGTGCGTTGGTGGGGATGGCTGGAAGAATGAAGTCAGCTGGGCCTCTTTCTCTCTCTCTCCATGTAATCTCGAGGCTCTCCAAATGGTTTCACCTGCAGAGCAGCTGGACCTTGCAAATGGTGTCTCAGGACCCCAGAAGGACTAAAGTAGAAGATACCAGTCATTTTAAAGGCAAGGCCCAGAACTGACATAGCATCGCTTCCCTCATGCTTCATCGGTTAAGGCAGGCACAGATCAGCCCAGATTCAAAGGGAAGGAAACAGAGTCAACCTCTCAATGCAAAGTGTGTCACAGAATTTGTGGCCATTTTTTAATCCACCACAATTATTCAAAAGAACATGGGAACAAGAATAGGGATACGGGTATAAGAAAGCTAAATGCTCATCTACCAAGAAATGGAGTCAATAGAAAATATTCACATGATAAATGAAGAAAGAGACGTATAAACATCGATTCAAGTACAGTGCTAATTATAGTTCACTACCCAAAAATGAAGTTTTTTGAATTTAGCAAAGTTTTTTAAAATTATTCAGAAATAAAAAAGAAAAGAATTTTTTAGGGCCCTCCATCTATTCCCTGTCACAGGACATGCTCAATAACTCTTTCAAAAAATGTTGAAGGAGCCAATATCATAGTTTCTAAAAGAAAAATAAATTAGACAGTAAGTGCACATATTCATTATTTAGGAACAACATTTGTCACACTTCAAAAGTGTGTTATAAAGCATGTCAATTTTATAATGGAACTGCAAATTAACACTCTTGCTAATATTTGGGAGGTTCTGTGCCTTTCATAAATGATTTCCTCCACATGCTTTTATTTCATCCTCACAATGAGTTACATTGAACAGGTATTATTATCTTCCTTTTCCAAATGAAGTGAAGTTCAGATGAACTAAGTACATTGCCCAAGGTCACATAGTTAATAAATGTTCAAGTAAGATGAGTTTCCTTTTCCAAACCCTAAGCTCAATTTACCACACTTGGTACAGGTCTGCCAAACTATTAAAAAGGCTGTAGTCAGAATGAGGAGTTGGGGTGAGCAATACTGGGAACATTCACGTGTATCTGAAAAGTAGCATCATACTGATGCATTTCACAAGACAAGAATAATCATAATTTCTGATGTGTATTTATTATTATTATTACTCCTTTCACTACTTCCACATCAATAAACAGTGACTTTCTTGTTTCAAACAATTTACCAAAAGGATTACATTTCCGAGAGTGCTGAATATTTCTAGTAAGACAGGAATAGTGGGAGGAATATGTAACTAGAACTTGGCGAAGCCCCAAATTTCCAATGATGCAAAGCTTTGTTTGAGGGGACTCTGTTATGACGGGAAGAAAAATGTGGGACCAGAATGGAAAAGTTTCAGACCCACATTTCACCACAGCAAGAACTTATCCACCCCTGTTGAATGGATTTGTTTGCCATTCCCACGCTTACTGTCCAAACAGACTCCCCCCATGGGCTTGTGGCTTTGGCTTTGAGGGATCGGGTTGCCATCTTGTTTACTTGGGTGAGTCATAAAGTGACTTGGGTGAATCATCAGGTCATGAGTTATTGTGTGACAGGGACATATCACACTTTGGGTCTCAGTGCTTTTACATGAGGGTTGACTTGAATGGCATTTCCAAAGCGCCTAAACCACTAAGGACACAGAAGCTGATCTTAGGCTTAAATTTGATAGCTATTCATTTATTTTAATATGGTTTAGAAAAAAATAATGCATTTTATCTGCTCTGAGATTTGGGATGAAGCTTGAGGAGATATTTAAATAGTTGAAGTTAGTCAAGTTAAAGGAAAATAAGAAAAATAAAATAAGTAAATAAGTAGAAATGTAAAATTGCCAGAGGAAGAGAAGCAAATGGGAAAACTCTGCGCAGAGCCCTTCCAACCTGAAAAATAATTATGAAGAAAGTCAATAACAAATCAAGTAAAAAATTTATATTAATAAAAACACTAATAATAGTAGCTATGGTTCATAACAGCCCTGTGGAGAAGGAACAACTATTTCTCTATTAAGTAAAGAAATAGCAGTTCGGAGAAAGTGACTGATTTGCCAAGAGCCACAGGTAACAGGGCCAGGATTCAAAACCAGGTCTCTGATAAACACAGGACCCCTGCTTATCCATAGCCTGTGTTAGAATGTGGTGGCTAAGGGCTGGGCAGCTGGGCCACTGGGATCAGTCTGCTTGAATTGGAATCCCGGCTCCACTATTTTCTGGTTGTGAGATTTTAAGCATGTTGTTGAACCTCTCTGTTTCTCAGTTTCTACATTTGTAAAACAGGGTTAATAGTAATAATAGACTCTCATCTCCAGGGTTTTTACAAATGACAAAAAAGATACCCAAGGCAAATACCTAGCACAACAACTGATGCACAGTAAGCTCATGCTCATATCCAAGCTGTCACCAGTGTGTTTTGGTTTTTATTTTACTGATGTACTATCTTGCAAGGTATTATGGTATGAATTGTGTCCCCAAAAAAGACATGTTCAAGTCCCTGGTCCTGTGAATGTGAACTTATTTGTAAATAGGGTCTTTGAAGATGTTGTCAGTTAAGATAAGGCCACCAGAAGTCAGGGGAGAGGCATACAACAGATTCTCCCCTTTAAGACGTAGCAGGCTAACACCTTGATTTCCAGCTTCCAGCTTCCAGAAATGTGGGTGACAAATTCCTGTTATTTCACCCACTTGTATGTCTTGTATGTGGTACTTTTTATAGTAGTCCTAGCTAACATACAAGGCTTCTCCTGCCTGCCTTTCAAACCTCCAGGTTGATGTGTCTTCTTTCTACTTCAATTACGCCACATCTTGCATTGGTCTCTGGACCTTTAAGGTATTTACAAATCCTCAAATGTCCATTTCTCAAGCTCATTGTTTCCATCTCCTTCTTCCCCTTTCCAATGTATGGCAAAAGTCTGGAGGATGACACCATGAGTATAGTAGCTGCCATGGGCTGGGTGCCAGCTCTGCATCAGTGCCTTACTGTCACCACTCAAACAGTGCTTACAATACCTCCTGGTGTGGTTGTCTTCTGTACCACTTGGAGATGAGGAATTTGGGGCATGGGGAGGCTAAGTGACTTGTAGATGCAGGACCAACATACCTCCACAGCACACATTCTCAAGCAGCACTGTGTACTGAACACTTACAACTCAAAATGGCATGAAAACCCAGTCGTCTTTGACTTTCCAAGGGTTCTTTTTGGAGCTGACAAGTTTGTTATATTTATATATTTATTTATTCATCTATCTATCTATCTATCTATCTATCTATCTATCTATCTATCTATCTATCTATCTATCTATCTATCTATCTATCTATTTATTTTTGGTGCTGTCTAGTTTGTTCACAGATGATTTCTACCCTACCTCTGTCTTCTCCCAAAGGACATGCTTAGTATTTGACTCCAAGAACACCACTCCCAACTTCAAACATATATTTGGCCCAGAATTCTCCCAGTACATCATCTGGGCAGAATGAGATACTTTATATTTGCCTTGTTTAAAGGTAGTATCCTTATCCCAGATGAGCATCTATTCCCTTTGATTAGTTTAACCAGTTTTCTAATTCAGACTTGCTGAATGTGTTGTTTGATATGTCTCAGGTTTTTGCAATAAATACAAAATGATTGCAAAGACCTCAAAACTCAGTCTCGGGAGCACATGTAGCTTAGTGCTTGAGTACCTCCTTCCCATGCACAAGGTCCTGAATTCAATACCCAGTCCTACAAAAACAAAAAAACAAAACAAAAACAAAAACAAAATAACAAAACACCTCTATGAGATTTGATCCACAATGCTCATTTCAGCCAAGTCCTCAAACTTGAAGGTCTTTCCTTCACTTTAATAGGACCCAAGACTCCCTTATAGTTTTAAAGTGATCAAAGAAATCTGGTATGGTGGGGAGCAACAATCACTGCAACAAAATATCTGATCCGATAATGGTTTATCTTATATTCTTATGATTCAGCTCAGTGAAAAAAAAACTTCCAGAATGAAAAAAATTCCAACTTATCTTTCTGTTGTTAGTTTTGCTGGTGGTTCAGGTGTCTTAGCTTGCAAAAATGGATGATTCTGACCACTTGCACTGACTGCCATTTTGAAAGCCTTTCCTGCTCAAGAGTTTTGGCCCCAAAGGATCAACTGTTATTGCAAATTACACATGGGAGCAATTGTTATTTTATCTTATAATAGTAGAACTCTCACTAAAAGAATATCTGCCCTGAGAATTTAGCACATTTTCTTCTTCTCTTTCTTTGGGTCTTTTGATATTGTGAACTCTTCTTAGATGATTCATTTATGTATAAACATCCAATGACTTTTGAAATTGGGTGAGAGAAACACAATAGAATTGAAATAGAAATATAAGTACATACAGGAATTGAAGACACATAGATGGACATTAAGGGATTATAATTTTGGGAAGCAGACTTGGCCCAATGGGTAGGGTGTCTGTCTACCACATGGGAGGTCCGTGGTTCAAACCCCGGGCCTCCTTGACCCGTGTGGAGCTGGTCCATGCGCAGTGCTGATGCACGCAAGGAGTACCCTGCCACTCAGGGGTGTCCCCCGCATAGGGGAGCCCCATGCACAAGGAGTGTGCCCTGTAAGGAGAGTCGCCCAGCGTGAAAGAAAGTGCAGCCTGCCCAAGAATGGCACCGCACACACAGAGAGCTGACACAGCAAGATGACGTAACAAAAAGAGGCACAGATTCCCATGCCGCTGATAAGGATAGAAGCGGTCACAGAAGAGCACATAGCAAATAGACACAGGGAGCAGACAACGGGGGGGGGGGGGGGGGGGGGGGAGGGGAATAAATTAAAAAATAAATCTTTAAAAAAAGGGATTATAATTTATTACATGTGTGACATTGTTTTAAACCCTTTTCATATGTGACATTACTTAGTCCACACACTAATATTTCTATTTGTCTCTTTCCAGGTATCAGGCTGGCCTTCTGCGTTAATCAGCCAAAGGGGTACTGATGCGATGTCCCAGAAATCTGTTGGCTTTTGTAAAAGGTATTTACTTGGAGTAAAAGCTTACAGTTACAAGGCCCTAAAGAGTCCAACTCAGTATACCATAAGAGGTATTTTCTCACCAAAGTCAATTACCACGTGTTGAAACAAGATGGTTACCAATTTCTGTGAGGGTTCAGCTATCTTCCTTTTACAGATCCATGGGCACAGCTTCTTCCAATCTCAGCCATAGGCTGGAGGATTTGTTTCTTTCCTGGCCTTCTCACCTGCTCAGGGCTCTGGTCTCTTTCAGCTGCAAACTATCAGGCTAATGATTTAGGTCTCCCCAGAGCTCCAGGATCAAAACTGACAAAGTTCTCTCTTCTGTATCTTCTGTGTCTTCTTGAGTAAGTGTCCATTTATATAGTCCACCAAGGGGGGCCTTACTGATGTGGTCAAATCAAAGCCCAAATCTTGATTTTATCAAGCAAATGTAAAACCTTTGAATATAATACAATCAAAGGGTATCTGCCTAGAAGAACAGACCAGTTTACAAACATAATCAATATCGTTTTTGGCATTCATAAATAATACCAAACTGCCACACCTTCTATCTGTACCAGCACACAGAGTGAAACCTGAGATAAGGCTCACCTAGAACAAATGCTGGTCATTACTGGGTGTGAACATTTGTGCAATTTCATTCTTATTTTCTCTTTGCACATTTTTTGTTACTTTTTCTTATTTCGAAAAATGCCCATTTTTAAGTCCTGATTCTTTTAAAAAATTAATAATACAGAGTCCTGGTACAATTTGGACTCTCCAGAAGCAGACTCTGAGACAGCTTTTGGTGTGCTGGGTGTTATTAGGGAATGCTCTCAGGAACAACACCTGTGGAGGAGGTGGGGTCACAAAAGTGGGTGGAGTCAGCATGTGAACTGTGATGCAGGCCCAAGAGTCTCAGCAGAACCCACAAAAATGTCTGGAGCTGAAATGGCCCATCAAAGTTGTCCCACAAGGGACTAAACTGGCCAGCACTTATTACTCTTGTCAATCACTTGGACCCAGGCTGGCCAGGAAGCCCTCTGCAACTGAGGTCATCCCTGTCTCCTGATAGCACTTCCTGATTGGAGATCTGGATGTCACCAAGGCCAGCTTCATGGACTTACAACCTGCAGTCACACAGGACTTCATGCTTAGAAGGGACCGTGTGGTTTAATGTTTTACTGTTGCCATCTTCACAATCTGAATAAATTTTAAATAAGAGGAAGCCACATTTTCTTATTTCACTGAGCCCCATAACTTAAGTAGCTGTTCCAGGCTGGCACATCTCTATGTCTACCCCATTTCTTACTCCCCAAGGTTCTTCTAAGAAGCATGATTAATGCATGAAGGTGCACTTACAGGGGGAAATGGGATTAGTGTGTGCTAACCCACAGTCATGTGGATCCATAGTAAAAACATTGAGACCCTCTGGAATAGAATTAAACCACAACACAACTTAGCTCTTAGGTCTAAGTAAATTTAATTAAAGGTTCCTATGTGAAATTGGGCGACTGGGTCAAAATACAGTATAATGAAGATTTTTCCGCTTTCTGTTGTCATGTTTTTGGTAATTTTCATCAGGATGGTGAGTGTCTGAATAGATTCTGGGTTGATTTGTTTGTATCTTTCCTTCCTCTCTCCTTTTCTCTTAGCTTTTTGGTAACAAAAGGAAAAACAGAATAGATTATCAGGACTGGAAGCTCTCCAACCCCATCCTTTATTTTATAAGTGAAGAAAATAAAGCTCTATAAGGAAATTGCCCAAGGTCAAACAACTGCTGAGGGACAATCCATGAACTAGAACTCAATTCTCTTGGAGTTATTTTTCACTGTATTTGATATGTAAATGTTTCTCTATGTTTCATCAATGATGATTCCAGCTTTAATTCTCTGAGAGGCATTTCAGCCCATGCTTAATTTCACAGTAGCTCAGAAATTTCATAAGAAATCAAGCCTACATTAAAATCTATATACCAAAGTTGGGATGGCAGATTTATGGGTGACTTTCTAAGCTTCAAATGCTGCCATCCTCTCTCCTGAGTTAGAGTTGTCAGTAGCTGCACCTGGGAGGTTTCGTTCCAAATGATTGCAGTGAATTCACTTCAAGATGCTACCTGCTCCTCTTTGTAAGAGCAGAGTGTTGTCAAAACAGGAAGTCAGGTTAAAATTCAAGCTACAGAATTAGGCTGAGATGGGATTTTCACATCTGGTAACTTTGAATGTCATCCCCAGAGATAAGAAACTTCATAAAATTGAAGGGCAGAACTGTTATTTTTTCTTTGTAAACAAAATATGTTGACAAAAGGCCAGTGGTTTTAAACAAAAGTTGAGAAGCAGAATTCTACTAAGTATACTGATGTTGGAGTTGGTTAGAAAATGAAGTATTCACACCAGTATTTCTTTCCAAGAAGGTAAAATAAATATGCAGCAATGGGATATAATCTTAGGCCAGTGGTGGGCACAGAGCTTTGGGTATCCACGAAGATGTCAGGGTAAATGGCCTCAAGCAAACTCAGGTGATGGTGGTAATTTGTTTTCCTAATGATTTAAACTTGAGTTTTACCTATGAATTTTAATTTGACTCCTGTAACTATCCATGTTTGCACTCAACTTCAACTAGGAAAATATAGAAAATTAAAGAAAACTAACTCTTGCCTATAATGAGGATTTTTGGAAAATAAGAAAAGAAATGATTGCTAGGTCAGTGTGGGTAGTTCTTGGTTGCCCCTCCATGTTCTCTCTCCCTTGGTTTTTCTTTGGGGAATTCACCACCACCCAACTTCAGCCAATATGTTCAGCAAAATTAGGATTAAACCTAATTCCAGAAGTGAGGTCTCTTCGGACAGAACCAATCAGCATATCCCATGCCTTTGGTCAGAGTGATTGGTTCAGAGATGGGTTCTTAATGACCTTTGAGTCTCTGGCATGGTGTAGCTCTTGCAAGAAAGCAGTTCCCTCCTTTCTTCTGATCTTGGTAGTGAAAGAACACAAGACTTAAAGTCATCTTGTCACCTTTATGAGAGCCAGGTTAACAAAAAAACTAATATGAAAGAGGGTAGGTAGAATCAAGTACACACTGAGCCACCCCAACTAAAACATGCTGCTGCCCTTCTCAGTTATTTCATCCTCAAAATTCCCTTTTGGTTTAGCCAATTTGAGTATTTCTGTCCTTTATTGCATAGAAAAGTAAAGACCATTAAGTCATCCATTATGCTTTAATGCTAGATGCTTTAAATAAACTCAACTTGAACACTGAAGCATTCCCCTAGGAATGAAAAATATCCTAGACTTGTAAGTTTACACCCAACTCTGAGTATTTGTCCAGACTTTGTGACCCAGCCTTTCCATACTGCTATTCTTTGTTCTTCTTCCTTGTACATCCACTCCCCAATTCAACCCCCTTAATTCTTGATCTCAGATCTTCAATGCTTATTTCAGAACTCCTTGCTATGGTGATCCCTTTGGAGGTGTCTCTCCAGGATGACACCTAATAATTGCCTTGGGCATGAGGTCAGTATGAGGATCCTGACTCCACACTACAAGAATGGGGATGAGAGATGCCCACAATGTCTGTTTCCATCCAATAAGACCTGGGCAGTTTGGATATGTCTGTCCCCTAAACTCCCTAAAGAAGAAAAAAATTGTGTCCCTGTTGTCAGGGTGTGATACTGGAAAGGACACATTGAATAGTGAACACATTTCTCTCCAATAAAAAGGAGATGAGCAAGATTGTAATTGGAGAATTACATAATTCTTACATAGAAATTAGAGATGCTTATGTAGTTTTTTCCAGTTGCTTTATCTTTCTAAAATATGAGAAGTGCTCAGTGTGGGAATCTTGACTAACATGTCATTATCTTCAAAATAAATTAGTGATATGTTAAAGTGTGTGGAATATGATTCCCTCTTCTTCACTCCCTGAAAAAAAATTTGAATGAGTCAGCCTAATAAACAGGAATTCAATAGACTGCTTATTCCAATGGCTGACATAGAATAATTACCTTATCAAGCAGGAAGGGACCTCAGAGACAGAGGTACCCTTCTACCATATTAACAGATAAGGAAACTGAGGTTCAGTGAGAAGCCTCCCAGAACTTGCCTGAGATAACATTGAGAACTAACCTAGTGCCAGGATGAAACCTAATTACCTGGTCTTCACCAACTTTTCCTACCCTTAAAAATTAAGTCATTCCTATGATAATAACCATCCCTTTGCCCAACGTGATTGAGTGCCTCCTATGTGTAGGATACTATACCAGTTGCTCTTGCTGCAAATCAAAGGGTCAATTTTATATTTGAAGGCAACTTGCTTACTTACTTCACTTTCTCTAGCATCATGAAGACAGCTCATTTTATTCCAGGGCGAAGAGGTTTCAAATTATAAACTTTTAGCAAGGCAGAAACTTAACATCAGAGGTTTCAGAGGATCTATACACATAGTTTATTTAGTGAGGCCCAGAAGAAAATTATTTAATTTCTTCATGATGAATAAATACCAACTACTTACCTATAATCATAATTCATCTTCAGAGGTGGATATATTGCTCTTAAAATCTGCATTTTCCCCTCTCTAGAACAATGAGAAAGCTGATTTAGAAGCAACAGTGATGGTAAAATTTATGGCCCAATCTTTTCAAGACACTTCTTCAGTAGATTCCATCCTGGTACTTCTTAACTTATCAAGCTGTACTTTCACCAATTTTCATGATTTCATTTGCCTTTTATGTGCTAATGATTCCCAAATCTGCATCTCCATTAATGTGCCCTCTTCCTCATTCCAGACCCTGTGTCCAAACATAAGCATCTCAAACTCAAAAGTTCCAGACCAGAACTGTTTTTCCTCCAAAGTTTGCTCCTCTTTTCCCTACAGAATTAGTGGCACCTGACTGCCTAAGCTAGAAATAACGTATTATTCTCCAGCTTCTCCAAATCTCTTGCCCCTATGCCCAATTAGTTGCATAGTTTTATCAATTTTCTCTCTTGTCTCACTTATTCACTTCTTCATTTCCTCACTGCCCTACTTGAAACTTTCATTGCTTCCTCATTGAACTTCCACTTAATTGCCCACCATTCATCCACAGCATCGCCACTAGAATTCAATTTCTTCAAAATAGATTAATCATATTACTTCTTTACTTAAAAATCTTTCAACACTTTATTAGTGAGCCAAAGGAGTGCTGATACAAAATACCAGAAATCCATTGGCATTTATAAAGAATATTTATTTGGAGAAGAAGCTTACAGTTACCAAGTCAAAAAACATGTTACTTCCCTCGCCAAAGTTTATTGCCACGAATTGGGGCAAGATGGCTGCCAACATCTGCCAAGAGTTCAGGCTTCTTGGGTTTCCCCCTTCCTGGGATTCCATTTCTCTCCAGATTCAGCTGCTATGCTCTCTCCACAAAGTCAGCTGTAGACTATCAGGCAAACGTTTCTGTGTCTTTTCCTGGGACTTCTGCCATGTCTAAGGAGTCATCGCTAGTCCTCTTCTCCTGTGTGTTCATTTCCCAGGCTCTAGCTCAAAACTCCCACTTCAAGGGCAGGGACTCAATGTCCTACTTATGTGGCCTAACCAAAGTTCTAATCATAATTTGATCAATTACAAGTGATACCTCTGACAGACCAGTTTACAAACACAATCCAATAACTATTTTTGGAATTCATAAACAATGCCGAACTGGTACAAATACTTAGTCATTGCCTCTTAGATATAGTTCACACCCCTAAGTCTGATATTCTAGATGTTTTACAATAAGAATCCAACTTAAATCTCCAAGTTGACACCTACCACTCCTCTTAAAGTACAATATTACCTGGTCAAACAAAACTACTAGCCATTAGCTTAATGTGACATGCACCTCTTTGACTGTCTTTGCCTGAACTTCCCCATTTCCCTACCTGTCAAAATTCAATGTCCATCAATGTTCACAATTGAATGTCATCTTCTCTGTAAAGGCTTTCTCTCACCACTGCTCCAAATAGAAAATAGTACACTAGCTCTTTTCATACCTATACTATAGTACTATTCATTGGGTACTACCAGTCATTGCACATCTGTTCATTTGCTCAATTAAAATATAAACTTTAATAAGGTTGGAATGATGTATTTTATACTCTTTGATATCTCTAGTGTCTCCCAAGATGCCCAGCATAACTTCCAAGATGCCCTGCATGGAAAAGGCATTTCAATAACTATTAAATAAAGTAATACATAAAAGAACACATGAATATTGAAAAAAAAAGTTTTATAATTACAAACATAAATGTTATATGTGCATATATCTAGTACAAATCCCTCATTTAAGATTTAGGAAATTGGAAGTCCAGAATGGCTGACTCTAATTAGAAAAGGCATCCACAGTTATCTTTATGCTATTTACCAGTGTATCCCCTAGAATAAAATCAGTTGCATAGTAAAGCCTCAAGGAACTATTTAGTGAATTGAAGAATAAATAAATGGATTTCTATATGCTAGGAATTGTGCATGGTGCTTTATATACACTACTTCATTTAAATTGTAAAATCACTCTATAAAATAGACTATTTTACTTGACTCTTCCTCACAGATGAGACATCAAAGCTCAGAAGGTAAAGATGCTACCAGAGTACTCAGAAGAGTTCAAAGTTATAATGTTAATGCCCAGCTCATCCAATTCAGACAGTCTTGTTATTCTTTATCCATCTATGATATCAGAAGGATGGAAAAGTTTAAAGTTAAAGCAAAAATAATGCACACATACAGACACATGTATACATAATAGATGTGCATAGATAATGTACATATATAGATACATATTGAAGAATAGATAAAATGCATAAATTCATTATAGATCAGAAGACTCACTGTTGTTTTAGAAATTTAATATTACATTATTCATTACCTGGTTTCCTCATGGAATTGTCATGATTGACAAGTTTGGAATTTTAAGGATAAAAAAATAATGGGAAATTTCTGGGAAGAATGTAAAGGGCTTTTAAAATAAATTTGTCTCCCCTCCCCCTAGAAATAACCCAAAAGCCCTTAAGAACTATTTCCATACTAATCCATTTTTCCCCCTTCTAGGCTTTTACATCACTAGGACTAGATCACCACTAAGGTCTAATCAAGCAGTAAAAATTTTATGGTTGTAATAAAGTGTGGAATGGAATATCAAGAGCCAAGAATGTATGCTACAGAGATCAAGTATGAAGAAAAGTCAAGAAGGAAGCAATAATTACTGCCTGAACCCTCCTAAATCCAGTTGGTTTGGGTGGGGGATATCCCCACCCAGATCTCTCACTTCAGGGATGGGCTCTGGACTGGGTATTGGCCAATTGGAATCACAGAGGTTTATCCAAAGTGTACAGTAAATTTAGGCCAATAGAGTGAAGCATGCAATTTTGCTAGAATATTTGGAAAAAAAGAAATTCTCTTTCTACGTGAGGAACTAAGCAGGTAGAATGGAGTTTGGACCTGGGATTGGCCATGCTGACGATTCTTGGGAAAACATGGAGATAGAGACAATTCCTGACAGGGTTTCATAAGCTCTTGAATCATCCATGCCTGAAAGTATTACTTTTCACTTGCATAAATCGTAAGTTCCTTTCTTGGTTCAGCCTACTTTGAGTTATTCCCTTGAAATCTAAAGAGTCCTGAATGAATGTTGGATTTGGATGGTTGGACAAAAATGAAGAAGTCATTCCAAATGAACCACTGTGCAGTATGCATAAAGGTCAGATAAGGCAACAGGTGGCACAATGGGAAGAAGAATGGAGGTATTATATATCAAGACAAAGTATTTATGAGATAAATGTTGGATTGGTCAAGTGAGGCCAATAAATGGAAGACTTTAAAATACACTGATGAAAGATCTTTTGCCCTGTTGCTAGGGAATCATTGAAGATGTCTGAGCAGCAGCTGTAGTGGTAACATTATTATTTCCACATAGCACTTTACAGGTTTCTGAGAGATTGCCTTTGCATTATCTTATTTGATCATCTTAAAAGGATAATAATATTATTAGACACATTTTATAAATGGGGAACCCGGGGTTTAAGAGAAGTCATATCTCTCCTTCAATGGTTTCTCATTGTTCTTAGAATAAATTAAAATTCCTTACCATAAACTAAAAGTTCCTACATGATCTGACTCCTGATTTTTTTCTCCAGTTTTATCCCATTACACTCCCTGCCTTGTTCACTATTCTTCACGATACTCTGTTGTCTTTCATTTCCTCAAAATCACCAAGCCTTTCAATCTTAATACATGCTGTTCCTCTGCCTGGAATCCTTTCACCCAATCTCTCATTCAGTTGACACTGTGAATCCCTCAATACTCAACCTTCCTTAGAAAGATCTCAAAGTATTATCATAACATGCAATTATACATTCCAAGTGTAATTATTTCTTAATGTGGGTTAGTCCATTAAATTAATTCCCATGAGATGGGAGAACTAGAGCCTTGTCTGTTTTGTTCCCAGCTATATATCCAAAGCCAAGGACATTGTTTGACCCATAGTAGCCCTGAGTCAAAGCTGCTGATGAGTGAATGAATGAATGAATGAACTTTCAATTTCTTGCATAAGAAAAGGTAAATACAGATTAAAATATCCAGGCTTATCTTATAGAACCATTGTAAAGATTAAATTAGATAATGCTTGTTGAAAGAGGATACTATTTTTACAAATATAAAATGCAAGCATCTACATTTCTCCCTTTAAATTGTCACTGCAGACAAGTATTTTGGAAAAAAAGGGGTTTGCTAAATTCATTTCTCTCTCTCTGCTAGTAGGAAGACCATGAGGTCTCCTAAGATATAGAGATGATACCCTTTGTACTTGAGGCAAGCAGCTAGACCATGAGGTTTACAACTCAATGATGATAATCCCGTCATCCTCACCATCATCACTAACATTTTCTCAGCACTCATAAGTGCCAGATGCTGTTCCTCATTCTTTACACACACCAATTGCTTTAATCTTTGTGACAACCCTATGAAAGGAATTATATTATTGTCCAAATATTCATATGTGGACACAGATGCAGTGTAGTTAATGAACAGTCTCTTGATCATCTAGTTAGAGGCAGGACCAGGACCAACTTTGAAAAGGGTGGTTTGCAGACGTGTGTTCTTAACCACTTCACTACACTGCCTGCTCCATCACTACTAGGCAATAATGGTAGGATAGGAGAACCAGAGAAGAGTTTGCTGTGTATCAATGCAGAGTGAATCCAGCAATCACAATGTAAACCAGGCAAGACAGTGCTGTCTCACAGAGGGACTTTTTTGCTTAGTTTTACCTTTGGCTTCCTCATTTCCCACTAGTCCCATGTGTCAAGGGAAGATCTAGTGGTTGCCAAGGGACCTGCTAGAGCAAAGGGCAAGAAACCACTCTACAGAGCTGAGGAGAGGACCCCTAGGGCAATGAGCAGGCTGGAGTGGAGATATTGTAGGCAGTCAGGGTTTGCAACCAGCAGGTGCAAGGTATAACCATGTAAGCCAGAAGCTTCCTTGGGGTTCTGACCAAGCAGAGACAGAAGCCAGATCAAGAGTCATAAAAGTCACAACCTTCAGTTATGGTGGGGATCACTGAGGGACCCAATAAATTGTATCTGACTGCCTTGAGTTTTCTTTTTTCTAATTAATTTTTATTTACAAACAGTCTAAACCCACTAGGCAAAAATTCTCTCTTCCTTCCTCTCTTCATCATTTGGCAGCATCCAATCTACTTTTTGTCTCTGAATTTGTTATTTCTATACATCTAAATGACATAAAAAAATATGTGCCTTGTTTATTTCACTCAGCATAATGTTTTCAGGACTCATCTAAGCAGCAGTATGTCTCTACACCCCTTCTTAGAGCCAAATAATAATCCATTGTATTTTGTTCCACATTTTGTTTATTCATTCCTTGAGTTTTAAACGAAAGAGTCAGCAGTGAAGAATCAGATTTTAACTTATATTACTTTGCTGTGAAAACTAGCAGGGAGGCACAGTCCAGTGTGGGAAACCAATATGAGCCTGCTAACCCTTTATCCCCAGGTCTAGATTTAGAACAATTTACTTGAGGGAGAGTTACGTTCCCGATTCCCACTGACTTACTTAATCAATAAATGTGAAAAATGGCCATCATCCAAAGCAGGTATCTCATTCCCCTTCCAGAAGGAGGAGTTGAGAGTAAAACAGAGACAAGAAAATTCAGGAAACATCAGAACTGGGGCATAAGAGTTTTATTTTCAGTCTCAAATGCCAGCAAAGCAAGCAGCAACCAGGTGGAAAACATATGTCAAAAGAAGCAAAAATCAGATACCTGAGGACCCAATTATCTGCTGGAACCATGAAGATGCATCAACTTTCCTCCCCAACAAGCCTTGGATGCCATCTTGGGAAGAGAGAAGGAAGGAGCAAAGCTCATCAAAAGACCCAGAGAGCTTTCATCTGAGAGATGCTAAAGAAATTGTTAAAAAGTCATGCTGATCAATAGAAATATAAGATAAGCTACCTGGGTAGCTTTAATTTTTTTTTGGAGTCACATTTTTAAAATGTTGAAAGAAACAGTGAAGTTAATTTGAACATTATATTTAGCCTCAAAATCAAAACATAATCATTTCAACATGCGAGCAATATAAAAATATTGATATTTTATTTTCTTTTTCTTGTATAAAGTCTTTGAAACTCAAAGCATATTTTACATTTTCAGTCTATATAAGTTTGGACTAGCTAAATATCAAGTGCTTAAATAACGCTCTGTGGCTAGTGCCTACCGTACCCAAAGCACAGGTTAAAAGTACTGGGTTGGCTAAATTTAAATAGCACTAAGCGTTACTTCTTTTCTTGACACTAGCGCTTGGAACTTAACTGGAAACCCACAGAAAATGCAAAACAAATAAATTACATCTTTGCATATCTGAGTTACTGTGAGAGTTAGCATTTCAACCTCTCCAAGCTGTCCATATTTATAAATCATTTAGGTAAGTGCCTGGCACAAAATAAGAACTCAAGGAGTGTGAACTCTTTTTATTATCATTGTTATTAAGAGCAGGGGCAGAATGGGGACCCAGTCTCCTGACTTCTAACCAAATGCCCTTTCCAGAATCCCAGGGGGTCTCCCATGCTCGCAATACATTTCTATTAAAACTGCAATGTCGTGGGTGGCCACCAGCATTATTGAAAGCTGCACACTGGATCCCTGGTACTGTAAGATCTGAGACGCTTCAAATCACCTGCTTGCGAAACAAAGTACCGAAAAACAAAACAATTTCATTTTCGGGCTGACCTTTAAATCCACGCACGCGGCCGCTACTGTGCAGCCCTGGCTGCTAAGCACCCTGATGTTCTTATTAAAGATGCAAGATCTGGCTTGCTAGCAGCAAGCTCGGGAGGCCTGTCATGGATGAAAGTCAGCGTCTGAATGGGTTGTTACATGAATGTACTCCCATCATTGAAAGGGCGTAATGAAGCCACATTTGAGCTACATTTCCACTAATGAATTAAATGAGAAAACGAAGGCTAAAAATTCTTCAAAAACATCTTTTAGTAACATTTGCAGAACTGGCAATTGTGTGCATTGGGGGGATAGAGGTAATGCTTTTTTTTTTTTTAAGACAACAACATCTCACTGACAACCACAGAAACCCAATGAAAGCCCGACTCTTACATAGAGGGGAGAGAATCACAGTGAATGGTTAAAATAGACCTAATTAAAATAGACCTAATTAAGTCTATTTTCTAGACATCCATTCTCAAGATACATTTGTTGTTCCTACTCACCAAATATTTTTTAAAGGTTACTCAGTCGCTCAGGAAACCTGTCCTCATGTTAACAATTCCCTGGATGGCAGGGAGAGAGACACAAATTTGTATGCCCTCTGATGTGATAGAATCATAGGTCACTGAAGAGGCTCCTTAGCCACACCCCTCCTTGGGTGACTGGCAAAACCCACACTTCCTTACTCTGGGCGTCAAACACCCAGGGGTTCAGTGTGGGGTGGATCAGAGAGCAGAAATGGGTGATTGTATTAGCTCTTTTACCACCAGTTGCTCAGCTGTCTTGCGCCAGCGACTACACTAGGCTCTGAGGATAGAAGACAAATCTGGTTCATGGAATTCACATTCTTGTGGAGAAGAAAAGCGCATTCATCAAATAATTACATAAAATAAACCTAGTAATTTATATACATAGAACTTTTTGTGCCAGGACTTATGAGCAGTACTGAACACACGTTATTTCCATTATCCCTCCCACTAGAAATAAATAAAAAATGGTAACCAATGTGAGTCCTACCAAAGAGAGGAACAAGGGGCTATGATAGCAAATAATAGGGGGCTTTGACTAATTTGAGAGATCAGGAAGTGACCAATGAGCAGTGGCAGCTTGGTAAAATTTAGTAGTCAACTTTCCTTCATGCTTTTTCACCTGGAAAGTGTTCGTGCCTTTCTATGATGTAAATACGCCCACCAGGCCCGATTTTAAGCTACCAAAAAGATGTCACTGAAGATGGAATTCAGAAGAGCCAATACAATCCAACACCAGAACTTCACTGCAACAAGCCAAGGACTGTTGAGAGAAAGCATGCAGCCAAGACAGTGGCTTTCACACACTCCCTTTGCTTGATGAATGCATGCAAGTCCTCACACTCAAGGGTTTCCGTGGGTAAGGAGGGAGAATGGGAGCATCCTTATAGTCATTATGAGGCATCTATCAAGCCCTAAATACAAACCCAGAATCTACTTAAATGACAGAATACCTCACCTGTAAACAAATTACAATTTTTATAATCAAGTGTGTATTGCTATGATTACTAAAAAATGCACTAAACATATTAAGCTCATTGTAGCTTTTCTTTACAGAGTATTTTATCAATAAGGTAATATAAGTACAACTAATCTAAGTCCAGGAAATAAGACATGGAAACTGTGGCTTGAGAATGAATTCAAATGGCTAAAATCCAACACATTGACAAGACCAAGCACTGGCAAGGGTGTGGAACACCAGGAACTCTCCCTCATTGCTGGCGGGAGGCCAATGGTACAGCCACTTTGGAAGACCATTTGGCAGTTTCTTACTAAGGTAAGTACAGGCTTACAATACAATCCAGCAACTGCACTCCTATGTATTTACCCAAGGGAGTTGAAAACTAATTTACACGTAGAAACGTTCTTTGGGCCGTTTATAGCAGCATTACTCATAATTGTCAAAAATTGGAAACAACCAAAATGTCCTTCAGTGGGTGAATGGTTAAGCAATTGTGGTATATCCATAAATGGAATCTTATGCAACAATAAAAAGAAATAAGCTATCAAAGCACAAGAAAGACATGAAATATCTTAAATGTGTATTGCTAAGTGAAAAAAGCCAATCTCAAAAGGCCACATACTGTGTGATTCCAATTATACAAGATTGTGGACAAAGTAAAAAACAATAGAAATGGTAAAAAGATCAATGGTTGCCAAGGCTTCAGAGGGCTGCAGGGGGAGGGGGTTGAATAGAGGAGCACAGGGCCTTTTAGAGGGGCGAAACTACTCTGTATGATGCTGTAATGCTGGATACATCACATGCATTTGTCAAAGCTGTACAACACTGAGAGTGAACCCTAATATAATCTATGGACTTTAGTTACTAGTAATATATCAATATTGGCTTACCAATTGTAATAAAGGCACTACACTAATGCAAAGTGGTAATAACCAGGGAAACTATGTTTATGGGAGATGGATATGGTAACTGTATTTTCTGTACAACTTTTTGGTAAATGTAAAATTGTTCAAAAAATAAAGTATATTAAAAACAGCACTGAAATATATATTTGAATGTGATTAAAAGGGAAATTGTTAGATTGTATATGGGTAAAAGAACAAAAATTTTAAAGAAACAACATGGAAGTAAAAATACACAAACAGTGAAACCTTAGGAAAACCATGGACTATAGCTAATAATACAGTTGTAAAAATGTGCTGTCAGCAACTGTAAAAAATGTTCGGTACCTACTCAAAGTGTTAATAATAGGATGGTATACAGGAATCCTGTATTTTATGCATAATTGTTCAGTAAACCCACAACTTCTCTAATAAAGGAAAACAATAACACCAAAAAATTGTGAATAAGACTTTTCTTGATCACGAAGGAAAAGAAGGACATTCCAGAGAAGGTTCCTATTTTTAACAGACTCAGGATGGTCCACAGTATATGTGGGAAGATAAAGTCCAATCTGTTTAGGGAAAACACTGAGGTGAGGGTGGTGGACTGGACCAGATGGGAAGGGCTTCATGTGTTGTACTAGGTGGTACTAGACATTTCCCTAATTATATCATGCTGTCTGTGAAGAACTTTAACCAGGAGAAAGATTTAAGAAAATTTCCATTTTAGAAGGCTTTCTTTAATATGGAAGATGTATTGCACAAGCCAGGATCTGGGAACAGTTAGAAGGCTGTGGCAATAGTTCTGAAACAGATAATTAGGGTCATGCCAATGGAGATGCCAGAAGGAGGCCAGATTTGGAAAAGTCCCTACCACATTTTCCTTTACACAGATGGGGATTTGTGCTTATTTCTCACCAGACCATTTAATGACATAAAGATGATGGATATTGAAGGGATACACTAATTTCTACCAAAAAAAATTGTGTAAATAAATCTCCATCAATTTCTTTGGGGGGAAGCAGACTTGGCCCAGTGGTTAGGGCATCTGTCTACCACATGAGGGGTCTGCAGTTCAAACCCCGGGCCTCCTTGACCCGTGTGGAGTTGGCCCACACATAGTGGTGATAGGCGCAAGGAGTGTCCTGCCACGAAGGGGTGACCACCCCCTCCCCCCCCGTGTAGGGGAGCCCCACACGCAAGGAGTACGCCCCGTAAGGAGAGCCATCCAGCACAAAAGAAAGTGCAGCCTGTCCAAGAATGGCATCACACACACGGAGAGCTGACGCAGCAAGATGACGCAACAGCAACAAAAAAAGAAACACAGATCCCCGTGAGGCTGACAACAACAGAAGCGGACAAAGAAGAACATGCAGCAAATAGACACAGAGAACAGACAACTGGGGCGGGGGGTGGGGGGTGGGAAGGGGAGAGAAATAAATAAAATAAATCTTTAAAAAAAATTTATTCTGGTAACTTTGGATCACTTGTCTATGAACATATTAATCATAATTAATATTTTATTTACAATTTTAACCAAATAGAATCTGGAGGAGTGTTTGTTTCTTTTTTTTTTTCACTTATTTATGCAAGAGAGTTTTAACTTAGGTCTTTATATTAGGGAACAAAAAAAGAGAAAATACTGTTTCCAAATGAAGGATTTGGAACTGACAGATTTTGTTGTAACTTCAAGCTAAATAGCACATTGTTTCCTCATTTTAGAAGTTTAAAATTAGTTTGTCTTAGCATTTGAGATCTTAACCTGTGAGTGACAGAAAGAAATAAATTAAGTCAAAAGATTGCTATAAATTTGAATCACTGAAAGTCTAATTGATTTCTATATTTGATTTTTGCATAATGTTTAGCATACCTAGACAAAGTTAAAAACTTGGTAAGATAGAATTCTTAAGGGAAACTGCTCATATGGTTTTGTGCTTTCCAGGCACTGGGACACAGTCTTCTCTCTACACCCATATCTTTAACTTAGAGCCTTACAATAAATGGGGAAATGTTATTCTGAGAATGGTTGAGACTGCACACTGGAAGGGAAATTCTACCTATTTTATTCCACGATATTAAAATATCTCTTAAGCACTTGCATGCATTACTCTATTAAGTTCTTATATAAATTCTGTGAAGTCAGCGCCATTATTATTCCCGTTCTATAGATGAAGGATCAGAGGCTTTACTTGACTAAATTCATACAGTATGGAAGTGGTACTGGGAAGGATGGAGACCTTTCTCTGTCTGACTGGAGTCCAGGCCTTTAATCTTAGGGCTTGGTGTGTATTGTCTTCTTTGTTGCTCTCCATGTCCAATCAAATCCCAACTCCTGCTGAGTCTCTCTACCAGACATATTTCAAGTCTGCTCGTACTTCCCCCTTCACTCACACCATCATCCAACACTTACATGGATGTGATGACCACGACCCAACCTGTCCTCCCTCAAACCTGGCTTTCCAGATATGGATCTGATCAGACTGTTGCCCATGCTTAAAATCCTTTAGTGGTGTACCACTGCACTCATGATAAAATCCAAACATTTTAATGTGACCTTTAGAACACCTTTCATGGGCATACTTTTCTTAGCACTATAGCTCCTACACCTCACCCCTATGTTGTAGCCACACTGAACTACTTGTACCTAAATATGGATTTGCAGCATTTTTTCTTACCTCTGGCTCTTTACAAATGATGTTTGCTCATAGTTTGCTCATAATTAGAAGGCACCTTAACTGTAGCCCCAAATCTTTAACCCAGAATAATAACATTGGTGAGTGATCACCTTGAGATATGCCACATGCTACAACCTGAGCCAGGAAGTAGGAGTCAGAGCAGACTGAAAAGTTGACTGTCTGAAAGTAGATAAAAGGATATGTTCCAGAAACTACCTGAGACAAGAGTTCAGTCCTTTGTAGGGCACACCAGTGCCCTGCAAAATTCACATGCACCAAAATCTGTGTCCTATTGCTTCCAGCCATTTGTTCCAGTGTCCTAATTCTCCCGATTTTGCATTCCGTAATTACACAGAAAAAAAATCTAATTATTTTGCATTAGATGCTGTATTACTGAATAGTGAAAGCTAACTGTCATATACATTGATATTAATGTTCTATTAAGGTACAAATATATATTCTCATGTATATGCAAATACTTTTTTTCAGAAAAGAAGGTAGAAAGCAAGACACTGGAGAGGAAGAGATGAAAATAAGTAATGATATTTTGAAAGAGCCAAATGTTCTCCTTGTTCTGTCATTTTTTATGTAATGTAGTTCTAAGATCATGTACTCTGGACCCACATATTCTAGAATAATGATTCTCAACTTATATTGTTATCCCACATTAACTTTCTTACATAGATAGATTATATATATATATATATATATAAATCTCTCATTTTCTGCAATGAACTCTTCTCTTTTCTATTCCATTCCTTTCTATTATGTTTTAGATGCTGGTCATAACTCCACTACTAATTTATAATAACCAGCAATTTAAAAAATACTCCTTTAGATGAACTCACCTTAATCATGTTTCTCTTAAAGTGTTGATTCAGGAAGTTAACAAAAGATTCCCATCACACTGCATCTCTAATCAAAAGTTAAGCTCTCCAATATGCTCAAGCATTATGTGGCAAAATTCTAAAGCAAAATGAGGTTCTAAATGACCATGGAGTGTCATCAGCATAGAAGGCAGGCAAGACTGAGCATGTGCCAGGGAACAAAATAAACAGCTTGGTCAGCCAGGATGTAGGAGTCATAGCAGACTGAAAAGTTGACTGTCTAAAAGTAGGTAAAAGGATATGTTCCAGAAGCTACCTGAAAATATTCTCTCTGTCCCCTGTCCATACAGTAGAAAAGAAAAATGAAACATAGGAGACCTCACTTCTGAATACATGGACTCTACATCCGAATCTGCCAGGAATGAACTATGAGATATTGAATAAACCTATTTATCTCAGTGGGTCATAATGTCCTCATATGACTATGTCTTCATATGACTAGAATAGATTAATGGGTTTTCAGCCCTGGCTATGACGTGCAAAGCTTCTAAAACTTTCAGATCCAGGGCCTCCCTCTAGAGATCTAACTTAATTGGTCTGATAGCATACCCGGGAATGGGATTATTCCATTGGGAAGCCGTGGCTTAGCACCACTGTCTCAAATGGTTTCTAGGATCCTTACAGCACATGCTACAATTCTAAAGGAGAAGAAAATCAAGCTGCATATGCTGAGCAGAGATGGAACCAGGATGCTGAGTCTAAGGTCAAGCCTGCAGTCCAGGCTGTCTTGTCTTTTTATAACCTCAATTAGCTCATCTGTAATACAGAAAAATTGGCAGAACCTACATTAGGAGATAGCTGCAGGGTTTTGATAAGGAAATATAATGTCCTTGGCACAACACTGGGCATATAGGAAGCTTTCAGTAAATGTGAGCAACTGCCCTATAGTTGTAGTGGATTGAATAGTGTGCTCCCAAAAGCCATATTGAGGCCCTAAACCCTGTGGTACCTGTGCATATGCCCTTATTTAGAAATAGGGTTTTTGCACAATAGTCAAATTAATATTGGTTCATATTAGATTGGAGTAGGGCTTAAATACAATGGCTTGGACACTTATAAGAAGAGGGAGATTTAGAGACCAACAGAAGACACACAAAAGAAAGACAGCCATGTGAAGATAGAGGGAGGGATTGGGGTGATGCGGCTATAAACCAAGGATTGTGAGAGCCACCAGAAGCTAAGAGGCAAGGAAGATTTATTCCCTGGAGTGTTCAGAGGGCACACGGCCCTAACTAAACCTTGATTTCAAATTTCCAGTCTCTAGAAAGAATTGATAAATGTTGTTTTAAGCCACTCAATTTTTGTCACTTTGTTACAGTAGCCCTAGGAAATGAAAACACTGCCCCTTATCAATTTATCAGAATCAAGTCCTGAGAACATATAAAAGTAAAAGTAAAAGAAAGCCATGTTTCCTTCCAACCCCAAAAATGGAAAACATAGTCTTGACAGTATGCTAAAAAGGAGTGAAATGATACAGTATTTAAATTTGCTTTGAAATACTTCACAAATAAAGAGAAAAAGGAAAAGTGGAGATAGATTGGGTAACCATGGCAAAATCTTGGTAACCATTGAATCTGTGGGTACATGTAGGTTCACTGTACTGTTCTTTCTCCTTTTGCATATTTTAGACATTTTCATAATAAAATGTTAAAAATAATCTAAAAAGCAAAGAAATATAGTCTCTGCCATGATGTAGTTGGGTCTATAGACAATGTACAAATAAAAATTAGTTTTCAGGAACTTTTGAGAAGAGCTGGGAGAGGGATGTGTGCAGAGTTCACAGTAAAGAAAAAAATAAAAGAAGAAGTCACTAAAGTTTGAGATTATTTATGAATCTCAAAAAGAAAAAGATTATGTTTGTAAACTAATCTATTCTGGGTATGATACCCTTTGTTTACACGGGATTTGGTTGAGAGGCCCTTGATTAGATTACCTGTTAAGATTAGTGCTTTGATTGGACCATGGCAGTAAGGACTCAGGTTGAGTCCCTGCCCCTTTGGTGGGCTGATATAAATGGATACTTCTTCAAGAAGAGGAAAGAACTTTGCCATGCGACAGAAAGGATGAGGCTCAAACAGCTAAGGCCCCCAGGGAGAGATGAGCCCTTCGCCTGTCAATTTGCTGGTGACATAGAAAGCCTGGAAAGTCACAAACCCTATGTCAAGAGAGAGAGGAATCCATGAGAGACAAGCCCTATGCCAGTCTACAGAACAGAAAAGGAAGAAGCTGGGCCCATGGAGCATCAAGAGGAAGACGCGACCCAGGTAGGAAAGACCATGCAGAGATCAGCGACCATCTTGCTTCAACATGTGGCAACTGACGTTGGTGAGAGAGCAACCTTGAGTTGGACTATTTAGTGCCTTGTAACCATAAGCTTTTACTCTAAATACTCTTTATAAAACCAGCAGTCTTCTGGTACTTTGCATGAGCACCCCTTTGGCTGACTAATATACTAAGTAAATATAGTTTTTGGTTCTTTTGCTTTCTTGTTCAGCTGGCATTTTCTTGAGAAAGAACTTAGGACAAAGTGTCCAGTCCTTAGGCATATGATACAGCATGATGTGAAAAATAGCACAACAGAATTCTGTACTTGTGCAAATGCCTTTGCCTGGAAACACATAAAGTCCTGCATGTGAAAGAAATTTCAGAAAAATCTCTTACTTTTTGCCTCAGCTCTTTCTTCTGAGAAAATGTTTTATAGTGGATGTGTGGGAGTACTGTATATTGTATGTATGAATTACTGTGATCTAAGGCTCTTGTGAAGAGAAGCTCAATAATTAGGAAAAAAGAAAAGAAAAAGATAGGATGTAGAGTTTTTCCAAATCAATAAGTATTCTATATCTAACCTTTAAACTCATCGCTATATTCCATTTTACTAGTAAGGGAACCTGACATTATATTGGGCTTCACTTTTCAGGAAGTTTTGGATCACAGAGTGGTTCAACAATGGCAGTGGAGGAATACTGGTATGGGATGTTATTGACAGGCGATATATGGTTGACAGAGAGTTATACAGGGCATGTGTCCAGGGTGCATGGAAATGTTTGGATATACTCATAGTGGAAACAATTAAAAACAACAGCTAGGGGGGTACTGGGTTACTGGCCGGGGGGGCTCTGTCATGGTCCCTAGGGGAGCAACGGCAGTCCCCCAGGTGCAGCGGTAAGGACCAGGAAGGAATGAGGGTCCAACAGTGAGCTCCTGATACTAATGACTATGCTTGTGAGCCTATACACCTGAAATAAGAACAAGGCCTAGAGCAGCACTGTGACTAAGAGTTCCCTCCTGACAGCCTCCGTATTACTCAAATGTGGCCAGTCTCGAAGCCAAACTCAGCATGTAAATGCACTGCCTTCCCCCCAGCGTGGGACATGACACCCGGGGATGAGCCTCCCTGGCACCGAGGGATCACTAAAGTACCAGCTGATGACATAACTAGAAAATGACCTTAAATTAAAGTTCAACGTGGACCAGCAGAGTATCCCTGTCTACACATAATAACAGGAGTTAAAAATGCTGTTTGACCTAAAGTAAGGGGGAAATGGGAAAGACAATTGAGTTCATATGGCTATGAGTTTCTAAAAAAGAGTCTGGAGGTTGTCAGAAGAATTGCCCTTATGCGCATCTGAGCAGAGTCTCAGAGGCAGATAAGGTAAATACAACCCCAGATATTGGCCCTTTTGAGGGCTAAAGAGAACCACAGGTTCTATGGTCATGGCAGATGGGGTTCACTGCCATGCCAGTTGGCCCTTCTTTGGAGTTGGTGTTTCTGCATGATGGAGCTGGACTCAGAAGGGATCTCTTTTCACAAGACTTTCATGGTACTTTACTGGAATTGTAGTTGGTGCTGGGGCTTAAGATATATCTAGGGGATTTGAATCTCTGGACTGACAATATGATAGCCAGGCCCTGACCTCAACAGACTTCAGCTCCTACACTCTGATTTATTGGACTTACTCCACTCAGTTAACATGGAGTTGAAGAATGTCAACCACCACACCATGGAGCCTAGAGTGCCTACAGCTGAAAGCAGGAGGATTGCATCCAATATCCATGTGGAATCTAAACCCCCTCTTGACATAGATGTGGAATGGACACAACCAAGCCAAGGTCCACAGGAAGGAGGAATACAGTAAGGATCAGAGTGGAATTAATGATATTCTATTCATGAACTATTGTGGTTAATAATCGAGAAAATGTGGCATTGATGTGGAAAAAGTAGCCATGGTGGCTGCTGGGTGCGGGGAATGGGAGGAAGAGAAGAGATGTGGAGGCATTCTCGGGACTTGGAGTTGTCCTGGGTGGTGCCCCAGGGACAATTGCCAGATGTTGTATGTCCTCCCATGGCCCACTAGATGGAATGTGGGAAAGTGTGGGCTACGGTGTGGAACACGGGACATGGAGTGCAGTGATGCCCAGAGATGTACTCACCAGACACAATGGATATGACGTGATGATGGGGGAGAGTGTTATTGTGGGGGGAGTGGTGGGGTGGGGACGGTGGGGGTGAATGGGGACCTCATATTTTTTTAAATGTAATATCTTTTTAAAAAATGAATAAATTGAGTAGAATTTGGGGAAAAAAAGGAAAATGTAGTTTCTCAAAAGTGTAACATCTGAGAATCAGAGGAGAGCTTTAGACCTGTTGATACAATGGTTACTATAGTGTGTTCCATGGTAGTCTCAGGGGCCCATAAGGAGCCTTTTTCAGCCAGTAAGATTTAATGAACACCTACCTTGGGATCTATATATTTAGTGAACAGAACACACACAAATTCCTACCCAGTCCTGCCCTACAATGGAAAGGGGTGTGTCCCTAGTGTACCCAGGATTTAGTGTAAGAGTCTCACTATGAATTAACAGTCTGTTGTAAGATTTCTTTTAAAGAAAGGATTTTGATCAAAGTGAACAATGTTTGAAAATAACTGGTCTAGTCTGAACCCTCATTCTAAGAGTGAAAACTTAGAATGGGAACTTAGAAGAGGAAGACACTTGCCTGAGATTGCATCCATCTAGTGGAATGGCCAGGACTAGAATGAAATATTGTTGGCTCCAAAGGGATTGTTTTTTCCTCTCCTTTTTTCTGTTCTCTCCTCCCTTGGCAGACTGGAGTGGTGGAAGCTCACAAGACTGGAGCAACAAGTTCAGGGTCTGAAATTTAGATAAATCAATTATAACTTCCTGATACTTGGTTTCATAAGATGAGGAAACATCAGTATGCTTTGGGGGATCGAATCAGCCAAAGTATTCTCTACATAATCTGTAAACTGCAAAGTCCTATACAGATGTTAACATTTTTAGTCTGAGTCTCTAAGACTTTCCATTGATTCTCCTCAAAGCAAAGTGTTTGAAGGATGGAGTAATAATATTGAAACAAAGGAACAAAAGATGTGCCAATTGGCCAAACTGTCATAGTTGAAGCAAAGCAAAACAAAATGACAAACAGAAAAGATCTGGATTGGATTATGACCTTGGTGCTTCCTGTCAGAGGTCAGGTTAGTGTGACTGTATGTGCAGGGATTTGGGGCTTGAGTTCTAGTGTGAGAAAGACCCAAGTTTTTTAAGCTCCATTTTCTCAACTGTAAATGGAGATGATAACAATAGAGCTGTTAACACTGAAATGAGATGGAGCTTTTAAAGTACATAGCTCAATGTCTGAGAAATAATAGATCCTCAATAGTATCTATTATTTTTAAGTTTTTAAACATTGACAATAACTTACACCTCATAGGATATTCATGAGGATTAAATTAGCTAAAGTAAATTGCATATCTAATAGTTATGGATGTATATAAGATTTTTTTTAAATACACATATTTTTATTGTAGAAGTTGTGAACTTAAAAAAACAATTATGCACATGCTTAAATTCCCATACAACAACACTTCACCAACACTCCACACTGTTGTAGAACGTTTTTTCATATTATGAGAAAATCATCAGACTATTACCGGTAGCTATGGTCCATAGCATACATTTGGCATATTTTTTCCATATTCCCCTATTATTAACACAGTATATCTTTGGCATTAATGCAAGAATATCACAGAATTACTGTTAACTAAAGTCTATAGGTTACATTAATTGCATTTTTCCCATGTTTTTCCACATTCCCAATACCCTGCAATAGTGATATACATCCATTCTTACTTCACAGAAGGATATTTTTGCATTCGTAAAAATATGTTCTTTTTCTTTCTATTCCGTTCTTCTGATGAGTGAAACTGGCTGTAAGAATTACAAAGGAGAATTGTAGTCTAAGGGGCACACCCTAATTCCATTTCTCCAAGTCCGTGACTCCAAAATTGTAATGTGTGCCAGAGTCACCTTGACAGATTTTTCATTCAATAATGATAAACTTTATTTTTAGATTTGCAGAAAAAATAACTCCAAAAGTATAGGGGATTCCCATGTAGCACCCCCTCCCCCCCCACACACACAGTTTCCCATATTATTAACATCTTACATTAGTGTGGTACATTTGTTACAATTAATGAACCAATATTGAAGTATTGCTACTAACTATGGTCTATAGTTTACAGTATGGTTTACACTTTGTGCTGTATAGTTTTACAGACTTTGAATATGCATGATATCATGTTCCATCATTATAGAATTAAACAGAACAATTCCACTGCCCTAAATATGCCCAGTGTTCTACCTTTTCATCCCTCACCCTTTCTTCTGAACCCCTGGCAACAACTACCTTTGTATCAATGAATCTGGGACCTCGTACATGGAAAGCAGGGCCTCAAACCACCGAACTACACCAGCTCCCTGATATTTTTTTTTAAGTAGCCTCCTTGGTTCCTCTTCCTTTGGAGGTAGTGTCCAGAAATCTGCATTTTTGACAAACATCCCCATGTTTGTCCTTAATCCACAGCCCTTGTTACTGAAATTGTGGTCCTTGTTTTAAGAAATACAGTGTCACTTGGGCATTTGCTAGAAACATGAAATTTCAGCCCTACCCCTGACCTGCTCAATCAGAGTCGGCATTTTAACAAGACCCCAAGTGATTGTGCCTACATTACAGTTGAGACAGGTTGTTATCTGCGGAATTAAGTAGCTGAAACTCTACCTGAACCAGGATAGCATCTTCTCATTCAAGAAATATCTTCATTGTATTTCAACGTTTATGGCAACCTTATGCAAGTTTGGTTTTTAAAAAAATGGATATATTAAGATAGTTCAACATGTACACTAAAGTTTTATCAGATCTTTTGTCCATTATAGTTTTGCTCAATGTCTTCTTTAAAGGACATGATAAAATAATTTTAAAAGAAAAAACATCTCTTCGAAAAATCTCTCTTCTCTGCTAATTTTAATTTTAATTTAAAAATTAGGAGTAAAAAATTATTAGAATTTTTTTCGTTGTCTGCTAGTTCAAAATTAAATTTGAGATTAAATTGCAGTAACTTGTTTAGCCTAGGTTTAGGTATGTTCATCATCCCCACATCCCATTCCTATGGTTTCAACTTTTCTACCTCTCTTGATAAAGAGTTTTTGAAAAGCTATTATAATTTATATATTGTAAAGGGTATAGCCTGATGACTTTTTGCATATGCATATATCTGTATAATCACCATTCAGAACTATATTTAGGACATTTCTTTTTTCCCAAAAGTCTACTTTGTGCTCCCAACCCCAATAGAAAACTACCAGATTGACTTGTATCACCATTGATACATTTTTGCTTATTCTTGAACTTTCTATATTCTTGAACTTCTTTTATTTTTATTTTTATTCACTATAATGTCTTTGAAATCCATCTATTGTATATACCAGAAGTTTTTCCTTTTAATGCTTGGTAGTATTCCATTACATGAATGTATCACATATTTTATCTATGCTTTTGTTGATGGGTATACAGGTTGTTTCCAGTTCCAGGGTATTAGGAATAAAGTTCATATAACCATTTTTATATCTATTTTGGTGGATTTATGCACTGATTTCTCTTGCTTTTTACCTAGGAATAAATTGTCTTTTTAATAGTTTTCTGTGTATACGAGTAAATCTATTCTGGATTTAGGTGAGTTATTTATTTGGGTTTGAAAGGAAAGAAGAAAGTAAAAAGGGGCAAGAAGGAAGAAGCAGAAGAGGAAAAAGAAGTAAAGAAAAAAATATAACAGTATTTCATTATCAGAGTTGTGTTATGGTAAAAAGAGGAGAATGCTGGTTAAGCAATCTGAAATCCTGGTGGTATACTTTAGGCATTTGACTTCTTCGTAGAAGTTAATTTACTTATCCAAAAGGGGGTTGACTAGACTAGATATCCTCAGTGATCATTCCCAGCTCTAGTAATCTAGAAATTTATGGTTTTTAAGAGTGTAAACTACAATGTGGACTGTTATCCATGTGGTGCGGCAGTGCTCCCGGGTGTGTTTGTCAAGTGTAATGAGTAAGTGGTGGTGGGGGGGGGGTTGTTGAGGTGGGAGGAGTGGGGTGATAGGGGGTGGAGGGTATATGGGAACGTCTTATATTGTTTGAATGTAACATAAAAAAAAGAAAAAAGAAGAAAAAGAATAAATTATCTGCTGTTTAGGAATGGAATACAGTGAAGAACCCATTGTGATTAATAGGTTGTGGTGGATGGGACTTCTGGAAATTTTCCCTGAAACGTTGAAAATTGTTTCTCATGCCTTCTATACTCCTTCCTAAATCCCTCTTTCAGAAGGAGATGGTGTTGATCATATGATTAATCAGAGCCCATGCATTCTTTGGGCCATATTCACTGGAGGGGAGGATTACTGCGCTTTCTTCCATGTCCTGTCTCTCCACGCAAGCAGCTCACCTGGGCAGGGTTGGAGCTCTTGAGCAATCTACTTATTAGTTTCCCTCTTCCCCTTGTGCTTGTTTGTATCTCAGTACCCAACCACATGTTCTTTTGCCTGTATGCACACTGTAGCCTATGTATCTCAATATTTAAATTGGGGGGAGACAAGATGCCCACTTTATCCCCACTTTATCACATTTCAACTTGGAGTTATCAAGACTGTGTGTATTAGTGGGTATCAGTTTCTTGCCTGACTATTAACAAAGCATTTTTCTTCTGAGCTATTTTTTGTTCTTGTGTATAGTCAAAAACCCGAAAAGAAAGGAGGATAGGGTGGTAAGATTATTCAGACTCCATCAAGGCCTTCAAAGAGTAAATTTAGCAATCACAAAAATCCTGCACCTGTGGCAGCCATAGATTGTGCCAAGAAAAGTGAGCTGTTACTAAAGTGAGGTGTAGAGAGAAACCTGGCATTGATTGTGGTTGCTAAGATGAAATGCTCCACAAACATGCAAATCAAAAATCCCACTGATTGTGGGAATTGCTTGGATTGAGATGTCAATGGAAATAGTGCAAGAAGAGGCAAGAGCTCTGGGAATAAAACCACAAAAGTTCTGCAAGGGGACTTGAGCATGTCAGGGAAGTGCTGGCCTGGGGGAAAGGGTGGCTGGCATTTATTGAGCATCTGCCGCACTTGAGATTTTCTCTCCATTTAGCGCATTTACTTGCCACAAACAATTTTTATCAGTGTAGGGTTTTATATGCTCACTCCAGAAGCAAAAAAGGATCAGGTGATCCTCATAACTTGTATGTGGGAAACCCAAGCTTTAAACTTGTTTGACTTCAAAATCCATGACTTCTTTGTTATGAACAGTTTGCTTAACCTATCATTCTACAAAAATAAAAATAAACTGTAGTCCTGTAGTCCAGGAAGCCAAGATGATTTGTCAGAAGTTGTCAGAATCTGGACCAGAAGCCAAGGCTCTTGAATCTCTAATGGGTCCACTCCAGTCCTACTGCTGTGTGTATGTTTTCCCTGTAATTGATAATTGCCCTGTCTGTTAACACAAAAACAGAATGAAGCCTTATAAACCTATTTGGTTCTGCCAAAATTTCAGGATATTTTCCAAAACTTCAAGAGTGAATTGTCACCTCCGTTTTAAAGACACGTCATATTGAAGTTATATTGTCCTGGTTTACAGCTCAGTTCTGCTATTTAGAGTGTGACATTGACTAGTTACTCAACTTTTCTGTGCTTTAGGGTCCTTATCTATAAAATTTGAATAATGGGATAAGGACTAAAAGTTTCTGTCAATTTAACTAGTTTACCATCATACTGGACATATAAGAGCCATACCATAAAGAATAGTCATTATTATTTCTGTTCCTCATCTGACTTATTAGTAGGTAAGATGGTTCCATTGGCAAAACAGAAGGATTAGGAATGAAGAGGATGATTATTATGTCTCCATGATTCCCAGTTGTCTATGAAGGCATATCTGTCTGATGGCTTGGATCAGATCTACATCTATCCATGTCCCAGCCTCATAATTATCCAAATAATTAATTAGTTACAATGCTTCAGACACTTAATTGGGTACTAAAAATACAGAGATAAAAAGAACATAATACCTCTCTCATAGTTCATTCAGTCAGGATGCAAGTACATGAGTTTGCATGTTTGTGTGAGTGTGTGCATCCCTTGTACATATGGACAAAAACTTTGGGAAAACCAAAGGCCAAAAGATGCACTCAACAAGGGGAGACAGGTTGGGGTGGGAGTGAAATGAGGGAATACTTCACAAGAGTCACTTTTGACCTATGTGGTAGGTTGAATTATGTACCCCAAGAAAAACAAAACCAAAAACAAAACACATGTTCTCAAATTTAAAATCATCCCTGTGGGTGTGAACCCACTACAAATAGGAACTTTTAAAGATTTTATATTTAGCTAAGGTGTGGCTAACTAAATCAGAAAGTGTCTTAATCAGATTACTGGAGTCCTTTGTAAGCAGAAAAATTTCAGACATAGTCAGAGAAAACCATGTAGAAAAGCCAGAAGCCAGAGGTTATGAGAACCCTGGGAAAAAAAGGAAAGAACAGAATGCAATATGATGGGAAAACTAAGGAACCCCAAGGATATCCAGCCCCCCAGAATGTTACAGACCCTGGAAAGAAGCATTCCAACCTCTGAAACAGTTAGACAATAAATTCTCTTTTTTTAAACCAATCCAATGTGTGATATTTGTCATAGCAACCAGCAAACTAAGACAACCTGCAAAAATCATCAGATTAGAGAGCACGTGGATCTAACCAATCACTACACAGGGTTGGTGAGGCAATAGTAGCTGAAAAGATACATGAATAAAAAGGAGAAGAGAAGGGCTTCCTCCTCAAGGAGAGGACCAAGCTTGGTGGATAGATCACAAGTAACATGACATCAAAGAAGGGGCTTTTCACAGCAAATGCTGAGGTCCAAGAGAGCAATTACCTTTTACTTAATAATCTCATATACAAGTGAAAAGCCCAAAGGATGCCAAACTCTCTCCAATAAAACTGGCTACCATTTTCTTGGGGAGGTATAAATAAGAAGGTGGTGAAAGAGAGGAAAACCTTTTACTCAGGATGAGTCAAAATAAAACATACAAGGAATAAGGTATGGGTTCCTTACTAGAGGCATAACTTGGGCAAAGGAATAGGAAAAAGGAAGAAAAAAATAGTTATGTATGAGTAGAACACAGGGCTTTGTGGATGAGTATTGCTCACATGAGGCTGAAATATTAGGCAGGTGCAGGCCATGCCATGTGTGACAGTTTGAAGTTATTTTATGAATCCTCCCCCCACTCAAAAAAAATTATGTTCTTGAACTAATCCATTCCTGTTGGTGTGAAACTCTTTCAATTGGGCTACATCAGTGAGGCATGACTCAGGTTGAGTTTCCACCCTCTTTCTGGACTTCCATAAATGGAGGCACAGAGGAAAACACACCCAGAAAAAAGAAGCCACCATTTTGATCCTGACATGTGAGAAAACAGACTTCAGATTCACCCACAGCTGAGCTCAAGACTCAAAGAGAAATGCCTGATTGCTCACAGCTAAACTCCAGGAGAAAATAAAAGAGAGACCAGAAGACCACCATCTTGCCTGATTGCCATGTGACAGGATGCTAGGATCACCAGGAACTGACTTTGGAGAGAAAGCATCTCTGATGGTGTCTTGATTTGGGCATTTCATGGTCTTGGAACTGCAAGCTTTTACCCTAATATATTCCCCATTATAAAAACAGGCACATTTCTGGTACTTTGCATCTGTAGTCCATGGCAAACTACAACACATGCTAAGAGATTTGGAGTTTATTTTTAACTCATAGGAGGACCATGGGAGTTTTGTAACCTAAGAAGTGACAGAATCAAATTTGATACTGGGAGGAAAATTTTCTTTCAGATGCTTATCGTGTGGTCAAAAATGGCAAAAAATGGCTACAACCTCTTTACGTTCCTGTGTGCACCCTCTTTTCTATGTGATTTTGCAGCTCCTCCCATCAAATTTTGGAGTTCATACCTCCCCATCCACCTTTGAATCTAGGCTTGGTCATTTTATCAGCTTTGGCCAATAAGGCATTACCAAACACGATGCAAAAATTTGAAAAATGTTTGTACATTAAGGCTTTCTCACTCTTGCTGTATTTGGAAACTGAGACTACTATAAAAATTAGTCTGAGCTAGTCTACTGGGGGTAGAGAAGCCACATGGAGGGTTATCAAGGCATTTCTGAGGACAGTTACCAAACTTCAGATATGTGAGTGTGACAAGTCTTGGTCATGCAACCCAGTTTGGTCTTGATCTGCATTCTGATGGTTGTGGACCCATTGTAAATAAGGTGTCTTCAAGATCTCTTCAGTTAATGTGTGGCCCAAATGAATCCAGCTGGGTTTTAATCAGGATTACTGGAAACCTGTATAAGCAGAGTGAAAATCAGACAGAGAGAAGCCAAAGGGAACATTCAGGAGTTGGAAGTGAAGGGAACCTGTCAGACAAAAGGAAGGCATTGTCATGTGCATTGCCATGTGACAGAAAAGTCAGGACCAAGGATCACCAACAGTTAGCCGTAGAATGTCACAGTCTTTGAGGAGAAAGCTTCTCCTTGTTGATGCCTCAATTTTGAATTTCTAGCCTCAAAACTGTTGACTAATAAATTCCCATTGTTAAGCCAATCCATTGGATGGTATTTATCTTATCAGCCAGGAGACTAAAACAACTGAAACAACTGATATGAAAATGGACAAATGTATATATGACATAATAATGCTTTTTAAAGCAAACACTGGGTCCCCAAATCCCTTTGTTTATTTATTTATAAATATCTACATGTCTGTAAATGGTGGTAGAAGTGTGGAGAAAGTGTGATTGAAAAGATGCATTTCTGGTTGTTAGCATAAATTGAAGGCAAGGTGAGGAGACAAACCATAGTAAGAAAAATGGCATAAACATGAAGCAATATGGAACTTATTGTTCCTAGCCAGTGGTGCTCTGTAACATTCCCTAATGGAACAGCAAGAACCCCCCAAGTGCAAGGGCAAAGACTAGTGAAGAAGGATGGTCCAATGATGAGCCCTTGATACTGATGACTATGCTTATGAACCTGTGTGCCTGAAATTACAACTAGGCCTAGAGCTTCAGGGTGCTTTAGAATTATCTCCTGAGATCCTCCATGTTGCTCAAATGTGGTAACTCTCTAAGCCAAACTCAGAATGTAAATGCATTACCTCCCCCCAGCATGGGACATGATTTCTGAGGATAAGCCGCCTTGGCATCGAGGAATTACTACCAGTCACCAACTGGTGATGCAACTAGGAAAAGACCTTCAATAAAAGGGGCAATTTGTAAATACAAATGAGTTCATATGGCTAAGAGACTTCAAAATGAGTCAAGAGGTCATCAGAGGGGTCACACTTATGCACATCTCAGCAGGATCCCAGAGACAGCCAAAGTAGATACAACCCCAGGTACTGGTATTCCTGAGGGCTATGGAGACACACAAGTTCTATGGTCATGGCAGATGGTTCTGGAGTTCAGTACTTTGTCAGTGGGCCCTACTTTGGAATTTGTGCTCCTGACTGTGATGGAGTTGGACTCAGTTGTGACCTAACTACACATGCCTCTTCTGTCACTTTTATTGAACCTGTGGTTGGCACTGGGTTGGTGTATACTCAGGAGACTTGAATCTCTGGACTGGCCATGTGCAAGCTGGGTCCTGAGCCTCAGCAGAGTTGCAACACCTACTCTCCAGTTCATTGGACTTACCCTGGTCAGCTAATAGGGAGGTGAAAATGGTCAACTACCACACCAAGGAACTGAGAGTGCCTACAACTGCAAGCAGGAGAATTACATCCATCAGCCATGTGGGATCTAAGACCCCTCTTGATTTAGAGGTGGAGTGGACATCACCATCCCAGGGTCCATAAGAAGGAGGAATAAAATATGGATTAGAGTGGACATACTGATATTCTACTACAGAACTATTGTGCCTCTAGCAATGGAAGAAATTGTATCATTGATGAGAAGACAGTGGCCACAGTAGTTGCTGAAGGCAAAGAGAGGGAAGAAAAGATGTGATATGGGAGTATTTCCGGAACTTGGAGTTGTCCTAAATGATATTGCAGGACAGATGCTAGACATTATATATCCTGCCATAACCCACTGAACAGACTAGGGGAGAGTGTAAACTACAATGTAAACTATAATCCATGAGGTTCGGCAGTGCTCCAAAATGTATTCACCAAATGCAATGAATGTGCCACAATGATGAAAGAGGTTGATGACGTGGGAGGAGTAGGTGGGTTGGGAGGTGGGTTATATAGGAGCCTCTTATATTTTTTAATGTAACATTATTTGTGATTTATGTATCTTTTTTTAAAAAGACAATTAAATTTTTTAATAAAAAAATAAAAGGTCTGTAGAATTGATCTTAGTTATCTAAAGGGTCTTTAAATGAGAACAATCTTTCCAAGTAAATAAATAAATAAAAATAAAAAAATACAGCATATACAGAATAATCCCATTTGTGAAACTTACAACTTTATAAAATGTTAGAACAAAAATATTATATACATATATATACATATTAGTGTATTGTGTGATACATACATATATATACGTACACACAAGTCCAAGTACATTTGTAGGAATATCTATCCATTCATCAATCAATCAATTTTCACTGAATACTTACTAAGTTCCAGACAGTGATATAAGTATATAATGTGAAAAAAAATGAGTCAAAATTCTGATTCATGGAGTAGAGAGAGACAAAACAACTAAAAACCTTCTATTTTATTACTTACTTAGAACAATTATACTTCTAATTTTTAATAATTACTAATAAATAAGTTTGTGTTATAGAAAAAGATAAAGCTTAGAAGAGGGGTACAGAATGCCATGGGTGCCTGTGGTATTACAATTTTAACTAGGTTTGGTGGAAGGGTGCTCACTGAAAGGGTGATATTTGAACAAACTCTTGAAGGAGATGAGTAAGTCAATGAGGAACAATAACAATAACACAGGTGAGAGACGGTAGCCTATTTGACCAGAATGGAGATGATGGGGGGAGTTCAAAAAGTGGTTGGACTCTAAATATAGTCTGAAGAGAGAGCCGAAAGGATTTGCAGAAGGATTTGGTGTGATATGGGAAAGAAAGAGGGGAATCACATGTAGATTTAAGATTTTTGGCAACTGAACCAGTGGAAAGATGGAATTTCTACAAACTAAGATAGGGTGGAGAGCAGGTGGAATAGGCTTTAAGGGCAAGATTAGGAGTTCAGTGTTGAACATGTTAATTTTTAAATATTTATTAGACATTCAAAGGGGGTGAATAGTAAGTAGTTGCATATAAATATTAGGAAAGAGTCTAAGCTGTTGGTACAAATTTGGGAGTCAGCAACCCAGAGATTTTTTAAGTTCTGAGACCAGATGAGATCACCAAGTGTACAAATAGGCTAGAGAAGAGAAGAGATCCAAATACTAAGTCCTTGTTAATATTAGTCATGATACATATTATATAGTCATGACATACACAAAATATATTATAAAGTGAAAAAAGCAAGTTTCAAAGTACTGTGTGTACTGTGGTTAAGAAGAAATATAACTAAATACTTATACTTATTTTTATGTTTGTATATATATGTAAAAACAAGAGGAAAGAGATAAAAAGAAGCAATAGGAAGTTATTAACATTGGCTAGCTCACAGGGATGGAAATGAAGGTGGGTGTCCATATAGAGGACATCATTAGCCATACCTTTATACCTCTTTGTGTATTTTTTTAAATGTTATTTGTTACAACTGAAATATGTTATGATTTGTAAAATACTCAAATAAAGAACAAAAATTTAAATTGCTTCTCTCCAAAATAGTCGTTTTTTTTATTTCCTCCCAGGTGGGATGAAGAATAACACAAGTTATCTTCAAAGTTTTTTGCAAACCCTAGGACCAAATTGAAAGGATAGAAAGGCCTTTTGCTGCTCTACAAAAATTCAGCATATTAGCCAGAAATTACAAAGAAGGAAGCCAACATTGAAAATTTACCTTGAGCAAGAGCTCTCAAGACCCAGGAAAGTTTCAGCTGAGCGTACCCAAATAGGTAGGAAACTTCAAATGGGAAACATGAAGGAGGTAGTAGCAAAAGAAAGGCTCTGTATCCTGGATTGGAGCTAGAGTAAGAATCTACATTTATACAGGTTTTAAGAATAATTACTGGTTTGGAAGCCATGGAGGATATTGGTTGAAACCATTAGCAATGGACTCACCCTCAATTTACTGCAATCCCAGATCTGCCAAATTAATAACTCACCTAAGGCAAGTTATTATGCCTCTCTGCTCTCAGTCTTCTCTTCTGAAAAGATTATCAGCATCAAAATCATAATAAAATCATACTTGTAAAACACCTAAATCAATGCCTGGCATATAGCAAGTGTATAATAAATATTTGCTGCTTTTGTTATCTTTATTATTGTCATGATGATGATGATGTCAGTAAAATAGATTTGGTTAAAAAGATGGATGTAATATGAGATGGATGCAATTTGTGAACTTTGCTGGCGGCAACCTCAACACTACAGAATCTACTTTGGTCCTAGGGTTCATCATTCTCCTTTATTTGGACAAGCTGATTACTGAACAAAAAGTGGACTGTTCCTTCATCCCTTCTATTTAATGGAATTTTAGCAATGGATTTTATATCAGGTCAAAGAAGATGAAGATAGCCACAGTCCTTCCTGGGAAACAAATTCTTCAAACACAGTAAGTATTAAACAACACAGTAAGTGTTAAACATTTGGTTCTATAGAACCAAATGAACTGAACTGAGGTGAGTACCAATACAGAACAGAATGTGGTTAGAACCCCTGGATGACCAGTGAAATTATTATATTAAAGCTAAAGGCTCATTTTTTCAGAAGATATAACAAAAATAGTAGCTATCAATTGTTATACTTACTATTATTCTCATACTAATTATGCCATTCACTATTTTCAGCGTTTTGCATTTGTTAACCTATTTAATTTTTATTACAACCCTAGTCTAAACAAGAGAGAATAATTAATACTATGGCACTTTGCTTGTCTTTATTTGTTTGTTTGGTGACTTGTATTAGGTAAAGAGCTGCTAATAAAACTCAGAAATTATCTAATATGTATGAAAAATGCTCTGGCAGTAGCGTTGATGGAGACAACTAGCAGACAACCAAAGATCGGTGTTTCCTTATAATAATGGGGGGATTTTCCTGGAAAGTAGCTGCCCATCCAGGCTTGATATTTCCCAATCCCCTTTATCTAATCTAGGTGGTGTCCCATGACTAGTTCATTCTTGGCCAGTGAAATATGAGTAAAAGTGATATGTGTCAGTTTTGGATCAAGGAATTGAAATCTCTGATAAACTTTTATCATATTCTCTTTCCATTCTACATCAACCCTGAAACCTGGGTGATAAATATGGGGGTGTTACAAGTTGGAAGGTCCTACATCTCTTAACTATTCCTTGGAGGCAAGCCCCTCTGGAGGCCACTGCACCAAGAATTGACTTTACTAAGCCGTCCTGGGATTCTTCATCACAGTAATTAGCTTACCTTGGTTGTGATGGTTAGGCTATTGTGTCAACTCAGCCAGGTAATTGTGCCCAGTTGTTTGGTCAAGTAAGCACTGGGCTAACTGTAGTACAAGGGCATTTATGGACTTTAGTCACATTGACTTTTCTGCAGTGGTAAATCATAGATAGCTGCTTATAATTACATCAATCAGGGAGATTGTCATCAGCAATGAGTGATGCTTAACCCAATCCCTTAAAAGGGGAAGCGACTCCAGCTTTGAGAGAGGATTTTCCAGCTTGTCTTTGGACAACCAATGTCTCCCAGAATCTGTCAAGGACCTTCACTGGACTTTCATTGCAGTCCCTGGTTGTGGCCTGCCTGCAGAACCTGGACTTGTGCTTCCCCACGGCTGCTTGAGAGACTCATAGAATTGCATGCTATTGACAGATATCTCTTGTTGATTCTGTTTCTCTAGAGCACTCTAACTAATACACTGACTATCACTATTATTGTCATTATTATAATTATAGCCAAATAGCCTTTCTCCTTTAAGTGAAAATAATGGAAGCCGGAAACCCCACTGTTACACCGAAGCCACGCTCATCAAAGAAACTCTACAACCTGGAAACTCACTAAAATGTAATGCTTGCGGTTTGGGTCAAGAGAAAAATCCTTCATGACATATTTGTTCATTTTATTTCTTGGGTTGTGAAGGCCCCTTCAAACAACAAAGCTAGGAGACTATTTCCATTGAAGTGCTTGGAAATGACACCTTTGGGAGATTACTGGCTTTCAGATTGTGCCTCCCAGCTGCAGAGGGGATGAGGATGGCAGCTAGACCTGGGTGGTCAAGCTCTCCCAGACATTTTATCTGAGCAACAAGCATGCCACAAACAATTTGGGAATATGTCCACATCACTGAGTGGCCAAGCAGATGGAAAACTTTTGCTACTCAGAAGCAATGCAGGTTTACAACTTCCCAATGGTCTCTGGAAGGAGAAGAGCAGAGAAATGAGTAATCACAGGATCAGATGCCATTTTAAAGTTGGTCCACAAAAGCCAATCTTCTTTCTCCTAATTTTAACTGTTTGAAACTGCTAAAGGGACATTACCTTAATGTCTCCCTACTCCCTTTCCCCAGAGTAATATATTGGCACATCATTTGATTTTTTTCCCTGAGTCTGTCAGCTTGTCATTTATAGACTCAAAATTTGCATCCAATTCATGGTAGTTAGAACAAATCACTTAGAACAATTTATTTCATAATTTGCTGTAAGCACTCCATAAAGATAATTTTCCCCCCTCTCCCATCATTCGCCATCCACTTTCACAACTGCTCAACTCTGCCACTGAAGAATGAAAGCAACCATAGACAATATATGAATGGATGGACCTGGCTGTATTTCAATAACTTTATTTAAAAACAATACATTCCAAATAGCATTTCAAATATAGGGAAAAGCAAATGCCAAAAACTTAAGTGTTGGGAAGCAGACTTGGCCCCGTGTTTAGGGTGTCCGTCTACCACATAGGAGGTCCACGGTTCAAACCCTGGGCCTCTGTGACCCGTGTGGAGCTGGCCTATGAGCAGTGCTGATGCACGCAAGGAGGGCCATGCCATGAAGGGGTGTCCCCCACGTAGGGGAGCCCCACGAGCAAGGAGTGTGCCAATAAGGAGAGCCACCCGGCACGAAAGAAAGTGCAGCCTGCCGAAGAATGACGCTGCATACACGGAGAACTGATGCAACAAGAAGAAACACAGATTCCCATGCTGCTGACAACAACAGAAGCGGACAAAGAAGATGAAGCAGCAAAATAGACACAGAGAACAGACAACTGGGGAGGGGGGAGGGGAGAGAAATAAATAAATAAATACATCTAAAAAAAAAAACTTAAGTGTTAGTGTGCATGGCATGTTCAAGGAAAAGAAAGAAGTGAGCAAGGGGGAGAAGCAGAGTAGGAAAAGGACCAAGAGGCATCAGGGAGCAGGTAAGGCAGGATATCGCAGGCAACAACTAAATTGTAAGTGTATATGTGATTGGAAGCCATTTAAGAGGAGCAATTTTATCTGCATTATATTTTGTAGAATCTCCTGGTTGTTGTGTAAGATAATGGATGGCATAAAGGTAGGATGAAGCAAGGAAATCTTTAGAAGTTGATTACAATACTATGAGAAAATGTAAATATGATTTGGAGCAGGATTATAGCAGTGGAAATACAGGGAAATTGACCTGGGATACATTTTTGGCAATGCAACCGAAGGTACTTTGGCTGTATTTGATGGGCAAGAGAGGGAAAGAAAGAAATCAAGGCACTTTACTAAATACTTTGCTTGAGAAACAAGATGAATAGTGAGAGACTGGGAGAGTTTGATTTGGCTAGCACATGATCTGCAAACCATTTCCTCCCAAAAAAGTTGAAGTGATCATTAGCAATCCATTTGTTCAGTCTTAAACTGGTTGCCATCATCTGTGATATACACTGCTGTCTATCTGGAGCCTCCAAAGGAGTGATGACTTTAGAACAAGATCTGGCTAGCTATGTGAATCAGAGAAATCAGCCTCTTTGAGCCATCATTTTCTCATGGGGGAAATACATTTATTTTGCCCACATTACAGGGTTGCTTTGAAGAAAAGTTCTTAATGAAAATTTTTGTATGAAGTAGATTCTCCATAAAAATTATTTCTCTTCTTTCTTATTTATTTATTTATTAATTCAGCTAATATTTATTTTATATTGTGCCAGATATGCACCAAGCATACTCTTCTAAATCTGGAGACTCAGAAGTGAATGAAACTAACCAATCTCGGTACTCATGGACCATATATACCTTCTTATGGGATATATGAGTATAGATGTCAATATGCATGGGTATACATACATATCAGTGATTCCCAACCAGGGGCAATTTTGCCCTCGAGTCCACATTTTAAACTGTCTGGAGACATTTTTGTTTGTCACACCTGGGGGAGGGGGTGTGCTTTTGGAATCTAATGGGTGGATGCCAGGGAAGCTGTTAAACATGCTACAGTGACTAAGATATCCCTACCCCAACAATGAGTCATATAGCCTAAAATGATAATAGCCCATTGAGAAATTCTGATATGAATGTTTGTATGTGAGAGAGGGGGACAGAGAGAGAAAGAGAGAGACAGAGAGAGAGAGGAGAGAGAGAGGAGAGAGATGGGGAAGAGAGAGAGGAAAATTATATTAAAGAAGGTGATAGAGGTCAGAGGTCACTTTATGTACCATTATCAGACTAGGTTTAACTGAGGAAGTGACATCTGAGTCAAATAAAGACTCTTTCTTAGTACAATCTGAGAGACTTTTCTAGATAGGACTAAGATTTGTCACTGACTACCCAGCAAAAGACTGAAAAGCAACCTGACTCCAATCATAAAAACTGGTCATTAATTTTTGCCCTAATCCTCAAGGTTTCATGCATTTTCTTATTTCTCCCATATTGTGAACATTTTGAAGTTGAATACACTTGGAATTAAATCCTGGACTTATAGCTCATTACGTATCTTGGGAAATCTCACTTAATATCTTGCAGCCTTAGTTTACCTTTAAAATAGGGTTGATGACAGATATATGACTAAGCTCTTTTGAAAACTAATTAAATAATCCATTTAAAGCACCCCTTCCCATATCTAATGTAATACGAATTCAATAAATGACCATCCTCCTGTCCAATTGTTTTGGGAATGGGAGTGGGGAGAGAAGTGTTTCACTTTCTTTCTCTAAATGACCACTAGTTAAGTCAGTGAGCTAAAAGTCTAGGGATCATATTTCAATTTTCTATTTTACTCCCTCTCATGCTATCATTCCACTATTGAATTGGCCCCAAAGTAATGCAGATTCATTTTTACTGGTAAAAATAAATGAGTTTAGTATTTGAGAGTCTGGGTCTCCCATGCCAGCAGAACAACCAATGGAGCTGTCCAGCAGGGAGTTAGAAATTCAGGAGCAGTGTACATAAGAGAAGTTAATTCCTAGCTTGTCATTAGGGAGCCTCTAACTCACAGCATTACTGGAAAGGAAGAGATTGTCAAAAGGAAAAAGGATTGACTCTTAGGAAGGCTTTCATGTAAGGAAGAACATCCACCAAGTTGGCAGAAGAATACAGAGAAAGAAGTTTCACAAAAGCCAAAAGAGCACAAGTAGGCAACAGATTCAGATGTGTTAGAAGAGAGATGAAGAGAGAATAAAAACTACTGGAAGTGGTCACTGCAAGAGTAAAAGTCAATTCACCTGGGAACCAATTCTGTAGTTGTGTGGACAGAATCCAGATTATAAGACTATTCACATTAAATTGGAACATAATACCATAATGTATAATGATTTTGGATTTAGAATTCCAAGGATTGGGTATTTGTGTTCCCAAGCATTGATTATACCTTCTCATTGCATGGCTTTAAGTAATCCATGGTGTAAAGCACACCATGTGAGTATTTATGGGAGATTTTAGAAGGGGAGAAGGTGAGCACACATCCACTTGATGACTTCAGCTGAGTTGCTGACAAGCTGGAAATCTTCACAGACTATAGGGAGTAGAACCCTGTAACCAATGAATACAGCAGCATACTTAGGATGGGGAGCTCTACATGTGTAAATAGGGAAATCAGTCATTTACAAGGTTAAGATTTACCTGTGTGCATCCTCTGTTTTCACCCAGTAATTTAATAATTGTGACAAATGTCGCATGTTAGCAAATAGCTTCCTACAATGTTGTAGTTAGAAGATACACAAATGAGGACAACTGGTGCAGCTCAAAATTATAACTATTGCTGATTTTCCAAGTGGGGTCATATCAAACATCATGAATCATGATTTAAAAAACAGGAATGCTAAACTGGGGGCATAACTCCACTGAAGTTAGAGTATCACCTTATCCTGGATCAAACCATCACACTTTTGTGGCCTTTTCCAGCAAAGCAGAAGCCAGTAGCTTAAAGCAAGATATTGGGAGGGTGGATTGAAGAAGTTAACTTGCATCTTTGCAGCCTTAGTTACTAGAAGAAGTGGCTTAAATGACAGGATTTTATTGACTCACAGTTTTGGAGGCTAAAAGTCCAACATCAAGATATTGGAAGACCATGTTTCCTGCCATCTGTAGCATTCTGGTGGTGGCACAATCTCTGCCTCCATTACTTGTGTCTGTCCCCTCCTCTGGTTTCTGCCCCTCCTGCTCATTCATCATCTTATAGGTGGTTTCTAGTCATAAGGGATTAAGGATTATCCCCATTCAGTTTGGCCTCACCTTAGCCAATAATATATTCATAAAACCTATTTACAAATAGGTTCACACCCACAGGACTGGGGGTTAAGACTTGAAGATGTGTTTTGTGGGGGATATGGCTCAATATTCAACAGTTCCCACTGTCCATTCCTCTCCACTTCCCCCAACCCATAGACATACACACACACTTGAAATAAATGTTTTGAAAAACATAGGAAATCAGAACACTTAGGAAATGGAACTCCCCAACTGACAGTAATTTCTTATTCCTGAGACAATCCTTGAGACTTACAATGATAGCTACCATTTATTCAGAGCCGATGATAAACTTGGCTCTCTTCCACTTAGTGTTCAAAACAACTCTAGGAGGTGAGTATTTATGATCATTTCACAGATGAGGAAGCTTCAGCTCAGGGAGATTAAATAACTTGCCCAAAGTCATCAGCTGGTCAATGATGGGACTGAGATTCAATTTCATGTCTCCTTGATTGAGAGCTTAGATCTCCTCAGTTCACATATATTACAATCCCCATTCTGGCCATCTCTTAAGACTATTTCATTGAGGAGATTTAAAATTGACTTATCTGTCTTTTCTGTTCTATTTTCCCAGATATTGGTAAAAATCACTACCTTCAGCCCTGTACTTTCAACATTAGACCAAGACTAAAAAGTGGCAAGTCTTTATACATTTCCCTCTATTTTTCATTTCCTTGTTTTTTTATGTATGTATTTGTTATCCTTAAAAGATTTTACTTTGAATTTTTTAAATCATGGATCATGGTCCCACTGACTGAAATATTTCATTGACTTACTTCATAAACATTTATCCTATCAGGCATTGTGCCTGATACTTAGGACACACGAAGATAGCATTTCATGTTCCTGGTTTCAAGGAGTTACTAGTATAACTAAGTGGGAAAGGAGAAGAGATGTGGACAGAAATGCAAACTAAGAATCCTATTTCACAGTGACAGTCTATACAGTGTACTATTGGAGCACAAAACAACAAAACCAAATAGGATTTCCTGATGAACAGGTTATGAAAGGTCCTTGGACTTAACAAATGGAAGGAAAAATTTGTTATCAGAGACAGGAAGACAGCAGAGTGGAGCAGGTTATGGGTGGGGTAAAGGGTGGAAGTTGTCTATTACACTTGCAAATGGAGATGTCTAATAACCAGTTGGATATCTGGAGTTTGGAAGAGAGGTCTGGGCCTTTCTGCATATAGATAGTGTTTAAACTTTAATATTGGATGAGATCAGCAAGGGAATAAATTATAAGGGAAGAGAAGAGGGCCAAGTCCTGAGCCTGGGAGAGCCTTACATGAACATGTCAAAAAGAATAGAAGGCATTGGCAAAGCGGACTTGGCCCAGTGGATAAGGCGTCCTTCTACCACATGGGAGGTCAACGGTTCAAACCCCAGGCCTCCTTGACCCATGTGGAGCTGGCCCACATGCAGTGCTGATGCACTCAAGGAATGCCCTGCCATGCAGGGGTATCCCCCACATAGGGGAGCTCCACACACAAGGAGTGCGCCCTGTAAGGAGAGCCGCCCAGCACGAAAGAAAGTGCAGCCTGCCCAGGAATGGCGCCATGCACACAGAGAGCTGATGCAGCAAGATGACGCAACAAAAAGAAACACAGATTCCTGTGCTGCTGACAACAACAGAAGTGGACAAAAAGAAGAACATGCAGCAAATGGACACAGAGAACAGACAACTGGGGTGGGAGCAGGGGGGAAGGGGAGAGAAATAAATAAAATAAATCTTAAAAAAAAAAAACAACTAAGAAAGAACCACCTGAAATGTAGGGAAAAAAATCAAGGGGATTTAGAGTACTGAAATTCTTAATGAAAGAATATCAAAGAAGAGTGAAGGGCTAGTGTCAAATGTTGCCAATAAATCGATTAAGAGGGGCTTTGAGAATTGAACATTGGATTTAACAATATGGGTGTCACTGGTGGCTTTTAAGTGAGCAGTTTCCATAGAGCAGTAGAGTAAAAACCTCCTTAGAAATGCTGTAAAGGAAAATAGGAGGGCATAAATTAGAAACAGTGAGAACAGATACCTCTTTCAAGATGTGCAGCAAAAAGAATCATAGTGAGGGAAGCAGACCTGGCCCAGTGGTTAGGGCGTCCATCTACCACATGGGAGGTCTGCGGTTCAAACCCAGGGCCTCCTTGACCTATGTGGGGCTGGCCTATGCTCAGTGCTGATGTGCGCAAGGAGTGCCCTGCCACGCAGGGGTGTCCCCCGCTTAGGGGAGCCCCACGCACAAGGAGTGCACCCTGTAAGGAGAGTTGCCCAGCGTGAAAGGAAGTGCAGCCTGCCCAGGAATGGTGCTGCCCACACAGAGAGCTGACACAACAAGATGACGCAACAAAAAGAGACACAGGTTCACGTACCACTGACAACAACAGAAGCAGACAAAGAAGAAGATGCAGCAAATAGACACAGAGAACAGACAACCAGGGTGGGGAGAGGGGGGTGGGAATAAATAAATAAATAAATAAATCTTTTAAAAAAACATAGTGCTCCAAAATGTATTCACCAAGTTCAATGAATGTTCCATGATGATGAAAGAGGTTGTTGATGTGAGATGAGTGGGGTGAGGGGGGAAGGGAGTAAATGGGGACCTCTTATATTTTTTTGAATGTAACATTTTAAAAAAAATAAAGAGAGAAAAAAAGAAATGGGTGGAGACTCACAGAAGAAATAGTGTCAACAGATTGTTTTTAAGACAGGAAAAATGGCACATGATTCTCTGCTGATGTGAATGATCCAATAAAGAGGAATGGGTACCGAGGATATGATGTATAGAGGGTAAAGCAATGTCCTTGATAGAAGCTGTCTATATAATGGCATGCTACGATGAGTTTTTTTATTTATTTATTAAACAAGGGAAAGGGAATTAGTTTATTTAGCATCTGCCATATGCCAGGCACCATGCAAATTCTTTGCATTAGCTATTCTACTCAACTTTTCATAACAGCTCTTTAAGACTGTCCCCAAGGTTCATGAAGATTAAATATTTTGAGTTACTGAACAGCAGAGCCAGAGCTTGTATCCTCACCTATCTCAATCTAAAGACCTTGCTCCTATCTAGACATATACTTACCTCCTCTAAAAAGGGAAAGCAAGCAATCAAGTAAAGAAATAAGCTTCCAGCAGGTGTAAATGATGGAGCATGTTAGTAGGTAGCAAACAAATTAGGAGGCTATTTTAGTCATCTGCATGACCAATGCAAGGGCCTTGACCAAGACCCTGGAAGCTGGACTGGAGATAGGAGTCCAAAACTAAGAGACATTTCTGAAGGAGATTGCCCTGGGCCTGAACTGCTGAGATGTATTAATAGTGACTCATGTTGGGAATTACACCGGGGAGAAGATTAAGATGCATTTCAGCTTCCCTGTGACAGAGTGGGTGGATGGCGATTCTGTAGACTACAAAAAAAGTAGAGGAGAGGAAGAGTTCACAAAGGGAAAAAAAATTAACCTAAGTGGCTTTATCGTCTTCCCTTTCTCCTTCCTTCTTTGACCCCTAGCTTTCTCCCGTCTCTTGTATCTCCCATTCTCAGTCCCTACACAATGAGGACAAAAGGACAATTCCTGGCAAAGGGATACTCTAGGTAGAAAAAAAATAAAGATGGTAATAGGATAACGATGCTTTCCTAGTGACAGTGTAGGGGATCCTACTACCTTTAATTCCCACAAGCACCCAATGAGGTGCATACTTCCTTAGGCCCATTTGATTTGAAAACACTGTGGAAGGTTGAAAACATATATCCACATCCTAATGGAACCTGTGAATGTTGCCTTTAATGGGGAAAAATGGGGGGTGTGATGCAACCACAAGCCATGGAATGCTGGTGGCCACCAGAAGCTAGAAGGGGCAAGGCTGGCCCTAGAGCCTGCTGACACCTTGACTTCTTCTCTATGGTACTGATTTCACATTTTTTTCCTCCAGAACTGTGGGGGGAAAGTGTCTTTTGTTCTAAGCCACATTTATGGTAAATTGTTACAGCAGCCACTGGAAACTAGCATAGACATCAGAGTCTCAGAGTTTAATTAGCCCAGTAAATGGCCAAGCCCTCTTCAAACCCAAGAGGTCTGGCTCAGAGACTTTAAATCTCTGCTCCTTCCAGTACCTAAATGATATTGCAGGGACAGATGCTGGACATTATATATCCTCCCATAACCCACTGAAGGGGCTGGGAGAGAGTGTAAACTACAATGTAAACAATAATCCTTGCGGTGCAGCAGTGCTCCAAAATGTATTCATCTAATGCAATGAATGTGCCACAATGATGAAAGAGGTTGTTAATGAGGGAGGAGTTGGGGGTGGGGGGTATGTGAGAACCTCTTATATTTTTTAATGTAACATTATTTATGACCTTTGTATCTTTTTTAAAAAGACAATTAAAATAATTTAAAAATGCAAAAAAAAAAAAAGGTTTAAGAGAGACAAGAAGAAGAAGGGAATTGCTGTTGGGCTTAATTGCTTAACAGTAACTACTCTGCCAATGAACATTCCTGACTCTCTATGCATTACAGTAGAAACACACTAACGTTGTTTAATTATTAAATCGTGTCTCCAAGAATCGCCCTGGGGTAGCCTTCCACCGGGCCTCTGGGAGGCTGGGTGAATGATGCGGGTGGGGCTGGAGCCCTCTTGTTTGCAGGACCTCAGAATCCCAATTAGCCGCCAGAGGCAAGCCCAGTCCTGGACTGCGTTGCCCTTCACCAAGGAGTAGAAGGAGTCTTGGCTTCACAGAGGCCAGGGATGTCAGCTCTGCGCTTGCCAGCCTGAGTTTCTGGACATTTTCCAGAGATTAAAGGAACCTCCCATCTGGAATGGAGGAGGGGGAACATTTGGTGAAAAAAAAAACAGTTTTGTCTCCTTCCCCCCTACAAGTGAACTTTAAAATAAAACTTAATTTAAAAAAAGAACTTTTAAAGAGGTTTCACATTTCCACGAAAAATCTCCTGACAACGACGATTTTCAAAGTCTCTTAGTGAGGTTTTCCTTCCTCTGCGTTCCTCAGAACCATGGGCAGCTCCTGAGCGGCTGGCCCTGAGGGGTGGAGCCCCTCCTCGGCTTTAGCCCTGCCCACCCCATTTCTTGTAGAGCCGGCCCTTCACTTGCTCCACGCACAGAGTTCTCCTCACCTTCTCTGCACGGACTGCTCCTTCTTCCTCAGTCTTCTCTGAGCCTGTGAAACACACGCAGACACACCCTGCCCTCCTTGGCCCGATTTAATCATACTCTCAGGGGTCACTCTGTTTGGCAGTTCCTCTGAGAAGCTTCAGACAATCTTGTGCTCAGTCTGAGACCAATGCCCCTCCCAGGCTCCCACAGAACCTTGAAAGATCCCCATCATATCCTGTAACTCTGGGCAGCATCATTTTCTATTAGCTTGTCCATGAGCCTCATGGGCAAGGAGGTTTCTTCATTTACTAATCTTCATTATCCAAAATTCTAGCACATAGTGGAGGTGTTCACTAAAGATCTGTAAAAGATCGGATCAGTGTGGGAACAAATGGATGGGTGACTCTGGGTAGCTTGAGTCTCAACTCCTGGATCCTCAGTAGATAATGTATCTCGCTCTTCTTTCCATCCTTCAGAGGAGCTTGCCCATAGCAAGCACTCAATACTATATTATTGATTGATTCCCATCAAAAATTAATCTTGATTGAAAACATTTCTGAAGTTTCTGATGGCATTAACCTGAGGGCTCTGTGTTTTAATGATCTAGACCCAGGATCTGTTTTCAAAATCTTATCACTCATAATTTCCAGCAATAAACCATTTAACATTTAAGACAACTTGCTGTTTTCCAAATAAGACATACATTTGAATACCTCTGTGATCCTGTCTATTATGTTGTCCCTGCCTAGAACACCGTTCCCTATGTCATCCTAAGTCCAGCTTAAATGTCTCCATCCCTGGCCAGAATTTTATTGCACTTTGCACTAAACTTTGTTGCATTTTCTACTCTTAAAAGTGCCCTATTATGTCTCATTATGCTGTGAGATCCTTGAAAATAGAAGTGGTTTCTTATTCAGCTTTGTACTTCAGTGCCTGGAGCTATTGTGGGTCCTGGAACATAGAGTTGCTCAAAAAGCCTCTAATGAAAGAACGGATGTACGATAACCAACTTGACCCAGCCAGAGCCCGGGAAGTCACCAACAATGATTAAAACTTAGATTCTTTACTGCCTGAGTGATTTGCCAGAGAAGGAAATCAAACATAAAACAGGTGAGTGGCCAAGTCCAAATTGTACAGGAAATCAGTGGCACAACTGGAGCAAAAAACAAAGCCTGCAGACCCCAGCCCAACGTCTTTATCACCTGTCTGCCCTGACAGCGCAGCTTGGTCTTATGTGCACTTTTCTTTATTGCTGGCAAAATAAGCAGCACTTGGGGCTCACCCAGGAGCTAAATGGAAGGCCTGGTCCCATGAGAGTCCTTGTAGTCCTTTGACTTCAGAAAGCAATAGATGCATTGTCCCTGCCACACGCATCCTTCCTGGGGATGCTGCAGACAAAGGTGATTAGCTGCCTCTCAATGTCTAAGAAATGCAAATATGTTTCACTCACATGTCAGTTGCATCCATTGTCAGCCTTTGTGCAGGGACCAGATAATGCCAGTTAAATGCCAAGGCTCACTTAAGAGGTGTGCCGATTGCCTCTGCAAAATGATTTACCAGAGGAACACTGGGTGTGAAGCAGACAAGAAAGAGTGTTTCTTCTCCCCTTCTCTCCATCTCAGTGATTACCTTTTACCTTTGATCCTTGTAAGATGCCAATAATTAACTCCCCTCTCCACAAAAAAATTAGAGTCATGCTTCATATGTGCAAACCAAACCAGTGACATCTCTGATATCCAATCTTCCCATCACTTCTCCTCCAACCCCAGGTACTGACCCCTGGTCTTTGTTAGTCCCTCCCCCCTCTACCCAATTCACAGCTTCCTGAATCATCCTTTAAGGAGGTAAAGCTCTCATTTTGTCATCTTCCTACTCTAAAGCCTTCAATGACTTTCCATTGTCTATTCCATCAAGTTCATATTATTTAGAGAGCACACAAATTCCTCTCTCTTTTGGTTCCATCTTATTTTTACAGAATAATCTCCCACTGTATTGTTAGCCTGCCATGAACCTTGCACTCTACTGTTCATGCATGCTTCGTTCAGGTAACTTCTGTATCAAATATCTTTTTCTATAACCTCAGACCAGTAAAACAACCTCCACCTCCTGCAGGAATAATTTTTTGAATCTCCTAAATCAGAATTTCTTTCACTTTCTCCCCCAATCTCACAAGCTAATCATCTAGAATTATTAGTTTATGAGCATTTACCTCACATACCAGACTCTAGTCTAATGGGTTTTTTGCTTTACTTCATTTCACTTTCGCAAAATGAAATGTTATCTTCATATTACAGATGAGGAAACCAAGGCTCTGAGGAAGGTGGCAACTTGCCCAAAGTGGCAGAGTTAATAAGAGGCAGAATCTCACATTAAACCCATATATGGAGTGATTCCAAAGCACAGAGTCTTACTCTGTACAATTTGTGTTGGCACTCTGGGTAGAGTAATTATTACTGAGTACTCTGTACATCACAATTATTCATTTCTGTGATGACCTCTATTATCAAGTTACAAGTCCTGAGAGTAGAGGGAGAATGACTTTTGTACCTCTTATCCAAATGTAGATGCTCATAGATGTTAAGATATTTTGAAGCAATTTGATCTGTCCTGGGGGAAAGATGTCTGTCCCTGTATAGACTTTTCACCTAAGGATATATATAAATGTGTTGCATGAAAATATGGATTTTAATTCTCCTGTCACAAAAGCTGAGATCAGTGGTCACATTTTCATCCAAATCCTTTGACTGGGAGCCAAAGGGGGAATTATGCAATGCTTACAGCTTGTAAGGGCCAGTGGGATCATCCCAGACCCATTCGAGCTCAGTATTGCCATTACCTTTGGATTATGCCCTCTATTAGCCTGAGACTCTGCCCAGAGAAAATCACTGCCCATCCCTGCTGCCTCCTAAAGTCTGGATTCCTTCCCCATCAGTCCAGAGGCAGGATGACAGTCCCTGCTGCTCTCAGATGGAGCTGCAGAGAATCCTGCCCCAAGACAATTTTCATTTCAAAGCTCAAACATGAAAAGCGCTCCCTTGCTGGGTAAATGAACCCACTGTTTTCTCACTAAATCAAGCTTTGTTGAAGAGAAGCTGGAGAGTGGAACTGGCAGAGGATTAAGGAAAAGGGGGAGTGGAAAACAAAACTTTGATAGCTTTTTTCTTTTTCTCATTTAAGCTTAACTGAACTGTATTTTCCTAAGATGCATTGAGAAAGGCATTTAGAGACGCGGGCTTGTTTAATGATACTGATGTCTGTGACCCTGGATGCAACCTAAATGGCTAATTAACCGCTTATCCCAGCACAAAGACCACTGCAGTAGTTAGGACCTCAATTGCAGGAGGGTCATAAACATCTATTTTCCTTTTGAAAAGAGGAGGAAGTTCAACTTCCTGTTGCCCATTACCTACGATGTAACAGTCTTTGCTACCTCAAGAAGAAAATGCTGGCAGTTTCACACAGTGGGTAGGAGGGAGATTCTAGCTTCCTTGAATCCCTAAGGTTGCCCTTGGGTCTCAGCTGCATCTTCTGTAAAAAGGGAAGATAACTAATGGTTGAACCAAAGATCCTCTTTTGCAGAACTCAGCTACCCAATTCTCTGGTAAAAGACAGTCGTCTTTTGTCTGTAAAGGGCTGCAGCATCAGCTAGTTTTAGAAGGACTCTACATAAAGTTAGGGAGAGGAACCATATGCTCACCTAGGCAGCCAGGGCACTGGTCATCCTGGTACCCGAAAGGAGGTAGTGGGTATAGCGAGCTTGCCTTCATGTCCACAGGTGACCTCCAGGGACTCTGCCCAGATTGAAGATCTGTGAAATGGAAGGCACACTCTTATTACCTCAGATTAAAGACAACGACAACAACAAAACCACTATACACTTCTATTTGTCCCTTTCCCTGAGGTTAGTAATAACAGACCTCTGATCAGTTAGGGCTTCAGGACTCTGGAGAATGCCTTTCCTTCACAATGCTCTTGTGCACCCCCTTTTGATAGTCTTCCTTTTTCTTCTTGATTATAGACCCCACACCTCCAAGGGTTGTGAGGGAGATATAAGCACATGCACACATACACACACATATACACACACAGGCTGTCTAGGGCTGTTCTATGGTGGAGGCTGAAGTGAAGTCCTAATACCCGAAGCAGTTAACTGGGATTTGGGACTGAACCACAAAGCACATTCATTTTCTGTAAGTGAATCACAATAATCCACGAATTTTCTATCTCTATTTAACTTCTCTCAATGACTAAACACTTGGTCCTATTTTTCAAAACATGCTGGATGATTGCAAGGAAGAACAGAGAAAACAAAAAATAAGACCTTCTTCTATTTGGGAACAAACCAAGCTCTACTCAAGGCAATTATCTAGAAGAAAGATTCAAGACAGAGAGAGAGCTGGAGCTGTTCCTATAGCAATTCCATCAGTTTATCAGTGATGTCAATGAACTGAAGAAGAAAGAAGGTAAGTAGAGTTAGAGAGATCTCTTTGCCTCCTTGATTGTATGGTCCTTCATTCCTTAGCAGTACAGAGGAGAAAACCTTGCCCACGTACTTTTCTTCAAACACACTGTGATTCTACCCTCTAGTCTACTGGGTCAGTCGGAAATTTTGAATGTAACTGGTAAAAGTAATGTTCCTCTCTTTAGGGACAGGACCATGTAGGAGAGAGAAAATATTCTGAATATAACTTGACATACTGTTTTGTAGAGGAAAATTGAAGAGACAAGGATAACAGTGGAAGAAGAGTGTCTGAATGTTCAGAACAAAATTGTAAAATGGGCAGGACACATACTGTTTCAAATATCACAACCACAGGGTCACTGTGAAATAGTGGAAAAGAACAGGCTTTCGAGCAAAAGAGGACTCCTGGTTCTGAACGCACACTACACACATTCCATCTTACTCCTTTGCTAATTACAACAGAAAACCCTGGACAAAATCTTCATGTGATCTACCAGAAGTTTCAGAAGGCTGGAAAAGAGAAGGCTGACTATCTAAGGAACTTGATATTCAAGTGAAAACAAAGTGCCCCTCCCAGGTGAAGTTCTGATTTCCACCACCACCCCAACCCTTGTATATACTATGGATACTGTGGGGTGAAGTCATGTGATTTTTGTAACACACAAGTTCAGTAGATCAGAGTAGCACTGGAGGGACACAAGATGATATTTGAACCACAAAAGTGAGCCAGGACATGAATTCTAATCCAAAACAGTTTGATCAGATCCCTAAAATAGATGATTTACATAGTTACTAGAGTCCTTCTTGTAATACAATAATCAAACTGTCCAGAATGCAATCTAAATTATTCATCATATCAAGAAACAGGAAATCTCAGCTTGAAGAGAAAAGACAGATACCAACACCAAAATAACATAAATGTGGGAATTATTAGGCAAAGTTTTGGTGAGATGTGCGGGCATTTTTGGGACTTGGAGTTGTCCTGAATGATATTGCAGGGACAGATGCTGGATGTTATATATTCTGCCATAAACCACTGAATGGACTGGGGGAGAGTGTAAACTGCAATGTAAACTATAATCCATGCAGTATAGCAGTGCTCCAAAATGTATTCACCAAATGCAATGAATGTACCACAATGATGAAAGAGGTTGTTGATGTGGGAGGAGTGGGGGGTGGGGTATGTGGGAACCTCATATTTTTTAATGTAACACTTTTGTGATTTAAGTATCTTTTAAAAAAAGACAATTTAATTTTTTAAAAAATGTATATCCAAAAAAAAAATTCTCCAATGAGCAGCTACAAACAATCTAGAAATGTTTTTAAAAGGAAATATCAGCATAGAAATAGAATTTTGGATCTGAAAACAAAATAAAGTAGAATAGAAAAGACATGAGTTTGATTCAGCTACTTAATAGTTTTGTGATTCTGTTACAATGACAGCATATTAGAGATCTATCTAGGAGCTTGGTTTCCCCTCCTTGACCTTGGGTTTAGTTCTGTGTAAAATGAATTTTGATCTAAGACCTAAAACTAACATTCAATGTCATGAGCTGCCTTGCCATCTGGGGAAAACTGGGAGAGCTTGGACTAGCCTAACCACGAGTCCCCTACCAACTCTGCTCCCACAGCCTAGGTCCCCTAGCCAAACAACCCTCCCTATTATGGAGACCAGGCCCAGTGACTATTTATCCCTGAGTAGTGGGCCTCAGTTCCCTACCAGCTCATGGGAGTATTCAAACAAACCAATCACATTCTTCTACAGGAAACAGGGGGCACCTCACCCCTGCATACCACAAAGCTGGCTTCCCACAGCCCTTGTTTTTCATTCTTTTTCCAAGTGCAACCCCCATGTCACCATTTATGGTGTGCAAAGTCCTCCTTCACGCTGTGAATATATGTGTCTATTAATTGCAGTGTTGAGTATTGGGTATTTGGCCTCCTTGTAATTGTAGGGTGGGAATCTCTCCTTGACCAATGGGGTGAAAAGGAGGCAATTAAAACAAGGACAATGCACAATATTTCTTAGAAATATTGTGAAAGAATTAAATACTCTCACATAACAATTTTTTAAAATGTGTATTAGTTATTATTGCTGCATAACAAACCACCCCAAAGCTTAGTGACTTTAAACAATGAAAACATATACTTGGCTCATGAATCTGAAACCTTAGCAGGGCTTGGCAGGAGTAGCCTGTCTCTGCTCCACTTGGCTTATGCTAGTGATTAGAAGATTGGGGGTGGGGGTGGGGGGTGGAATCGTCTATCGATTCGCTCTTATACATAACAGGCCCCTGGTCTGGGAAGACTCAAATAGGTGAGATAGGGACTCTAAGTAGTCTCCCCATGTAATCTCTCTAGCATGGCAATTTCAAAGGAGCTGGACTTCTGATATCCCAAGTTGTGTGCCCCCCAAAACAGGTGGAAACTGCCTCAACTTTTAGAAGTAATTCAACAACATATCTGCTGTAGTCCCAGACCCATACAAATTCAATGGGAGGGAGCACAGACTCCAGAGCTGGATGGTAGAGTAATAAAGGAAGCATTGCAAGAAGAACAGATGAGGTGGAAAATATTAGTGTGACTATCTTAAAAACACAATCTGCCACAGCATGTGCAAGTCATAATAATTGTAAACCATGGATTGGCCAACTATAGCCTGCAGACCAATCTAGCTTTCAGCCTGTATTTTGAGTAAGGCTTTATTGGAATACTGTCATAGCCTCATATCCATTCATTTAGATAGTGTATGTATGTGCATTTGTGCCACAATAGCAGAACTGAGTGGTCAGGACAGAAACTGTCTGTACACAAAACCTAAAATATTTGCTATCTCAATCTTCAGAGAAAAAGTTTGCCAAACCCTGTTGTTGACAACAGTTACATCCTCCTGGTAACTACCATCTTCCCCTCAGGGCTTCCATAACACTTTCCTCATATCTTATTGGAGTTGGAATTATTTTTATAAAATCCAAGTTGGTTTCCACCTCAGGACCTTCACCTTTGCTGTTTATTCTGCTCAAAGCGTTTTCTCCTAATTCTCCTAATTGAAGGCTCCTTCGCAGCATGGATGTCCAAGATCCTATGTCACCTCCTCAGAGGTATCTTCCCTGTTCATTCAATCTAAAGGGGCTTCTTACCCCCATTTCCATACAATCCCACTGTGCTCCATTTTCTTTATTGCTATCCAAAATTATCTTGTTTTCTAACACCCCATTCTTCATTAGAGTATAACTTACTTGAGGGAAGGCAATTTTGCTCTAGGGTATCACCAGTATTTAGGACAGTTCTGGTATGTTAAGCCCTCAATTCATACCAATTAATTTGTAAATTTATGTAAAAATGTATGTAAATTTTCCTCAACAGACTGTAATTTCAAAGCAATATATTTTATTAATTTCTGTATCTTAGGTGCTCAGCAGAGTAAGAAACACATAATTAGAACACTACAAATAGCTTCCAAATACACGGCCAAATGACATATCTCTTAGAGTCTTTATCACAATGGATTATAAAGTATTTCCAACAGTTTCTGGATATTTTCTATGATTTAACTTGCCTTATCTTTTATGTCACAAGATCTTTGAGAACAGGGACTGTGTAGTCTCCTTCCTGTATGAAGAATGATATCATAAGTGTTTGTTCATTCCCACTTCACCATATCCAAATGATGGGTACAGCAGGACAATAGCCAGTGAAAAGAGCCCAACCACAAGCAAAGAAGGAACACAAGTGAGGAATGACCTGGTATTACATCATAAACAACTTCCTACAAGAGGTGAGACCACAGCAGTGTTTGGAAAGACTCAAGAGTCTTGGGTAGGGAAAAAAGGAATTCAGGAATAAATAATATGTGCAGAGGAAGAGCAATTTATAGCTTTAACTTATTAAGAAAATATTAAGTGCCAAATACTATTAGGGCTTTGCACATATTATCCCATTTAATTCTCACATCAATCCAATAAAAGATGTAATAATTATATCCTGGCTTGCAGAAAAGGAAACAAGATTTGAGGGAGGATTCTAATGCAAGTCAGTCTGGTAATAATAATAAGAAGAAAAGCACCTAATAGGTATATAACAATTACTATGTGCCAGACACTGTTCCCAGGAACTTTTCATACATTATCTCAACCTTATAAAACACTGTGAGAAAGGTACTATTATTATTCCCAGTTCTACAACCAAGGAAACTAAGGCACAGAATTCAAGTAAATTTATCAAGTTCACTCAGGTAGTACTTTACAGAGCCAAGTTTCAAGCCCAAGCACTCTGGCTCCGGAGTCATGTTCATAACCACCATATCTGCCTACTCTCTAGGGTTTCACCATTTCTTCTTGCTCTTTGCTTTGTTCTTAACCAATATTTTTCTGATGATTATCATTATTATCAACATTTGCTTATTTGTCCAGTTTAGCTTAACTCTAGAATATAGAGATAGGGGTGATGCTGAGTGAGGAGAATTGAGCCTGGACATGTAAGAGAGATTCATTACATGAAGGAATTCAAGTGCCATCACTGGAGATTCTGAGATTTACTCAAAGGGAATGTAGAGTTCTCAAAGGATTTTTAGTAGAAGCCAGGGAGTTCAGAAGGCAAACTTCTAATTCTTCTCTTTTTATAATACTTGATAAAAATGGTACTAAGATGTTTGTGCAAGATCCACCTAGAGGTATGACTGGCCTTCTACAAGTAGGATCAGCAGATTCAGACTTCAGCACAATGGAAGCTGATGGGTTAGTTGGAGGAACCATGTAAGGTTTGCTTGGAATCTCAGGTTCCATTTAATTACTACTAGCCATGTGACTTTGGAAAATTTGTTTAAACTTTCTAACCCTAGTTTCTCCATCTGTAAAATGGAGCTAATGTTCCTACCTAGCTTCCAGAGCTAGTGTGAGAAGTAAATAACTTTAAGAGAGACCACATTCAATCTGGATTGAATCCAACAGCAAAACTGAAGTTTCCTAAGAGATGTTCTGCACATGATAGACAATACTGAATAAGTACAGTAACTTGAATAAATAGTTTTATTTAGTTTTCTACCTAGTATAAATCATACTCGGTAGAAATGTGCATGACATTTATATATTCAGGTATGAGGAACAAGGAAATAATATGGAAGAGAAAAACATCTTGTAAAAAGATAAAAATAATCATCAGAAAAGGATATATGGAAGCCTGTCTAACATCTGTATTAAGTGAAAATTAAAAGCAATCCTCCAGTGTATTAGCACTAGTCAGGGTCCCCAGGAGAAAGAACTGACTGGATAGATAGACAGACAGACAGACAGACAGACAGACAGACAGACAGACAGACAGATAGACAGATAGATAGATAGATAGATAGATAGATAGATAGATAGATAGATAGATAGATAGATAGATAGATAGATAGATAGATAGATAGATAGATAGATAGGCAGGCAGGCAGGCAGGCAGGCAGGCAGGCAGGCAGGCAGGCAGGCAGGCAGGTGATAGATATTGATAGATAGAGGATAGGTAGGTAGAGAGAGAGAGAGATTTGTTATAAAAATTGGTTCTCATGACTGTGGGGATTGGCAAATCTGAATTCTTTAGGGCAGGCTGCAATTTGGGAACTCCAATGAAGCTTTTGGTAAATTTCCCTGGAGAAGTTGGCTGAATAAAGTAGAGACAGAAATTTCTGTCTTACTGCTGAAATCATCAGCTCTCCTTTAAGGCCTTCAACTAATTGGAGGAGACTTCTCTCACTGCTGAAGGAATCTGCTTTGTTGATTGTAGATGTAGTCAGTCATAGATGCAATCAACTAATGATTTTTTTTTTAACTTGTTCATTGAACTTTTTTTTAATTTTATTTTATTTATTCATTTTTTTTTAAATATTACATTCAAAAAATATGAGGTCCCCATTCACCCCCACCGCCCCCATCCCACCACTCCCCCCACAGTAACACTCTCCCCCATCATCACGACACATCCATTGCATCTGGTGAGTACATCTCTGGACATCGCTGCACCCCATGGCCAGTGGTCCACACCATAGCCCACAATCTCCCACGTTCCATCCAGTGGCCCATGGGAGGACATACAATGTCTGGCAATTGTCCCTGCAGCACCACTCAGGACAACTCCAAGTCCCGAAAATGCCTCCACATCTCATCTCTTCCTCCCATTCCCCGCACCCAGCAGCCACCATGGCCACTTTTTCCACACCAATGCCAACTAATGATTTAAATCTGTGAAATTCCCTTCTAGTAACAATCAGGCCCATGCTTGATTGATCAAACACCTTGATACCACAACCTAGGCAAGTCGACACATAAATGTAACCAGAATACCCAGCTTCCAAAACTACATCCTTTTCTCATTCTTTGTATTCAGGGAGGGTAGTTTGAGAAAAGAAATGCAACTGGCAGGATGTTGATTCAGGCTATATAATTAGATGGTGAATGATAATTAATCTTAGACCCTGAATCAACTCCCTGCCAGGATGCTTCCTTTCCCTGTTCCAGCCAGTTCTCCGTAGCCTGGACTCCTTCAGAATCCCAAACCCCAAACCACTAATTTTTGTTTAACCTAATTAATTTACCCTCCAAAATCTCATTTATTGCCTTTGCTCTTTGGCAATTCTATTGAATTTCCCCACAGATAATATTTGATTCCTCAGAGCCTGGAGGAAGGACAATAATGTACATGGAATTCCTCAGTCTTTGCAATAGTCTTCAAGGATGTAGCAGAGAGTGTTTCCTGCTTTCTGCCTTTGCTAAAAATCTGCATGAATTTGACATTATGTACCATGTGCACAGTTTGGCAAAGACAGCCAAGAACAAAGCCCAAAAGAATGGCTTTGCTTCACTTTAAATTTTATTCTGGATGAACTAGGTCAAACATGCTTCAGTGGCTCCCATTGTCACCAATGACATCTAAATTCTTCTTTGGTCCAACACTTGCTGACTTCCATGTATGTAATGAAAAGGAAATAGAAATATTGACAATTGGAGACTGGAGAAGAGTTTATAATAACCCAAGTCTGCCTTTGTGCCAGAATGAATAACGTAGGCATTTTCTGAGAAGGGCAATATAGGAACAGAAGCTATTTGAGGATAAAATATTAATTGGTTCAGTTTAGAAGTGTTGAGTTTGAGTCACCTGTGGAACTTCTGGGTGGATTTATAGAGTAGGCATTGTGTAAATGGGTCTGTAGCTTGAGAGAAAGGTCTGGGCTGAGGGTAAGGATTTGGAAGATTTCATATATACTTTTACAGTTACAGCAAAGGGGGCAAATGAGCTTATTCAGGCTAATTCAGAGTGTGAGAAGTCTATGGGGAGAGTTTGCTAGATATCATCATTTCAAGGTTATCAGAGGAGAAATAGCTTGTAGTAAAAAATGAAAGAGAATGGTCAGGGAGAGTAAAGAACCAGGAGAAAAGGTTTTCATGGAAACTGTTAAAATAGTTAGCATGGGTGTTTTGTGTTTTTGTTTGTTTGTTTGTTTTGTTATGACATTGTAGCCAGGAAACAAGGAATGCCCAGGTGCTGCCCCACCAACCACCCTCTACTACTTAAGATTCCAAAGATGACAATATACACGAGAAAGCAGAGTAGGAATGAAAATACCAGTTTTAATAGAAACTCCATAAGGACCTGATAGGCTGAAGCAGAACTTTCAGGTAAAAGTTGGTATATTAGTTATCTCTTGCTACACAAAAAAAATCACCCCAAGATTTTGCAGCGTAAAACTGCTAAAGTGTATTATCTCATTTACTTTCTGAGGGTCTAAAATCCAGGGACAGCTTAGCTAGGTGGTTCTGCCTTAGAGCCTCCCATGACATTACAGGGAGTTGTTGGCTAGGATTGTAGACAGTTAAATTCTTGACTTGGGCTGAGAAAGCCATGTAGAAACTCATTCACATGAGTTATGGGTATGCAACTCTCATTCTTCTCTATGCGGTCCTTTCCATGGGACTGTTCATAGCATGGCCACTAGATTCCACCAAAGCAAGCAATGGTGAAGAGAGAAAGAGGAGCTAAGGTGGGGATTGAGAGTGCAACCAAGACAGAAGTTGTAGTGTTTTTATAATCTAATCTCAAAAGTGTCATGCTATCATTTCTGTCATACTCTATTGGTCACATGGATCAACCTTAGTACGGTGTTGGAGAAACTACACAAGGTTGTAAATACCAGGAAATGGGAATTATTAGGAGTCATCTTGGAGGCTTGCTACCACTGTTGCATTAGAGCATATAATTCATGCTGTTTTCCTCAGTAGGAGTCTCTGTATATCTCATCACCAAATCTAAATCTGGAGACCATTATATTCACCATGACTTCAGAAGCTGTAGAGAGGATTCCTGACTCACTTTACTAATTCAGCCACATGAACTAGGAGAAGAAGTTTTAAGAGGCCCACTCCAATCCAGTTTGGTTTCATCTTAACTAAGCACATCTTCAAAGACCCTATTTCCAAATAGATTACACCCACACTCACAGGACAGAAGGCTAACACTTGAACATACCTTTTTTGGGGCATGATTCAACTCATAACAAATTTGGATGCCTCAATCTAAATTGAGTTGGCTTAAAGTCACTTCTGGCCCCTAGATTTCTGAGATTTTATGAACCAATAAATTCTCTTCTTGTTTAAGTTAGTTTGAGTTTCTCTCACAACTGAAAGAACACTGAGTAATACTAGAATGGGTTTCCAATTGGTGTGTTGCAAGTGACAGATCATAAAAAGTGAAAATGACTGAGTGGAGGAGGGATTTTAAATGGTGAAAGAGTAAGGATTTCCCAATTCCAAAGCAGAGGTGTTGTTATCTGCATTTTTAATTACCACAATTATAGTGGTAACAATAATGGTTTCTATTGTTGAGCATTATATGCTATGCATTTTACATGCATTCTTTCACTTTATCATCCCAGTCTGTTCTATTAGGCAAGTGCTATGAAAAATAGCATTTGCACACATAAAAATTTCCAGAAACATGCTCAAGTTCAAACAGCTAAATAGGATTCAAATACTATTGTTCTGATCCAGAACGAGAGTTCTTAACTCCTGTTTTTTGTTGTTGTTGTTGTTGTTGCTAATTTCAAAATCTTGTTTCTATGACTTACTTACATTCTGTAAATGTTTTTAACAGCAGCGTACTATTCCACTGAGAACTTGTAACAGTGATCTTCTTCTTTGGGGAAGGGACACAAATGAAAGGATGATACCACATGGATGAGGGCTGCTGGAAAAAGATTCAGACACTGGTGCCAAAATGTTTAGCCTAGAGGTGAAGCAGTTTAGCTAAAAATCTTCAAACAAATCTTCCCACTGGGACCTACACAGAAAATGAGATGGGTCATGGCAGGAGGTGGCCCCTTCTACAGCTGGAAGAAAGGGTGGGAGGCTACTCCTTCATCAGAGGTGTGTTGACACCTCCTGCGAGAAAACAGAGCTTCAGCACTAAAATCAGCAACAAAAATTCACATGCTTATAACTCTCACTTTCTACTTGGGGGAGACAGACTAAAGAAATAAACAGAACACACAGTTCGAAAGATGCTGAGAAGTGCTCAGGAGAAAAACTAAGCAGGGAAAAATAGTGAAAGGTGGGCACATTTGCAACAGAATCATCAGAGAAAGCTGTTGGTGAGAAGGTGACATTTGAGCACAGTTTTGAAGGATTTGAGGGATAAGCTATGTGGATTGTAAAGGGGAAGAGCATTCTAGAACTATGGAGAAGCAGACACAAAGGCCTGAGGCAGGAGAATGGCTGCAGTGTCTGAGGAAGAATAAGGAGCTCAGTGTAGCAGGACTAGAGCAAGGAAAGGGAAGAGTAGGAGGAGGCGAGAAAGGAATGAGGAGAGAGGATCAAGGGCAGCCACTCAACACCACACTGTGTGAGTTCTTCAGTGTTTGCTCTGATTGAGAGGAAAGGCCACTTTAGCAGAGGAGTGGAGTCTGTGACTTAGGGCTAATAGGATCCCTCTGGGGAACAGACTACAAGTGGGCAAGCATCGAAGCAGGAGACCAATTAAGAAAGACAACGGCAACTTGAACTAGAGAAACTGCAGAGGTGTTGAGAAGTGCCTGGATTCAAGATGTTTTGAATGTAGAGCTGGAAATTTCACTGATTGATTGGATATGGGGCCAGGGAACAGAGGAGCTAATGGTGGTGCCTGGGATGCAAACAAAAGCATCTTTGTTTGCACCTGGCTGATTGAAAAGTTGACGTGGACTTTTATCTATGGCCTCCATCTTCCCTGGGAGCAGGAGATGGGTGGTGCTGGTGTTCCAAGCTTCTCCCCTGCTAAAGGTATTTGTTGAAAAGTAAGGCAACCAGAAATAGCCCCAATAATTTACTTTTCCAACACAAATTGGTAATTTGGGAGCATTGTGGGGTTATTGGTCTTTAAATATGTGTGTTTCTCCGAATTTTACAAGTGAGTTCTACTTTTCTGCTAGTTACTTTATAAATTATACATTGCCAATTATTTCTGTTCTGTGTAGTTTACAAGAGTGACAAGTTAGAATAACCTAAATTTTGAAGAGTTATTAGAAGGCACAAATTGAGGAAGGTTGCAAAAGAGTATTTATACCAGTTCTCATTGCTAGAGAAAAATAATAATATAGAAAGTGGTAACTGGGAAGATCGTAGGTGCATACAAAGTTTTAACAATAGATACCAAAGTAGGGGAGATTATGAATGCTCCTCATGATTTTTCTTTTATGAGTTTGTGTTACTTTTTAATAAGGAAAAAATCAAAGAAATGTAATAAAAGATGCAATAAAAAGTATTAAAAGGATTCTATTGTAGGTTATTAGTTGGGGTGTCCCAACTAATCCTTTTCTGTAGGATAATAACTTTCTTTCACATTATTATTCTTAATGAATAGAGAATCAGTCATTGGCTAAAAATCATTGTGAACTAAAAAAGAAACTTAAAAAATTATGTATAAATAGACAAAATTATTAAGAATGCACTATGATTTTTATACCTATTCCACAGGACACCAACATTACCTGTAATGTGCTGAAAAACGAGAGACTGGGATTTTTTTTAAGCAAATCCTCACTTTGAGTGAAGTGTAGGGATGTTCCATTTGTGTTTAACCAAACTGTCACTCATGAATTAGACAATAGGCAGAGGGCAGCTCTGATCTGGTCTCATGGCTAAGATCACAGGTGCTGTGGTCAGACTCTCAGGTTTATACCCAACACAACTAGTCATTATCCTTTGGACCTTGGGAGACTTAAATATATGAGTCTCAATTTTCATCATCAGAACAGTGCTGATAATAAAAGTTCTTCCCTCATGAGATTGTTGTTGGGAGGGAAAAATAATGAGCATAAAGCACCTAACCATGTTTGTGATATGGTAAATTCCCAAGAAATGATGTCTATTCTTGATGACTGCTCTTACCCCTTGAAATAACTCTTGAACAATTTGAAATCCCCACATTGCACTCTTTAAATTTGGATGGTTGCTGCTACTTTCTGAGATACTGGGTCCCTGCACAGGTTTCCTCTAGCTTCGCATGTGCTTGGTGTGTTCTAAGGGACAAACTCAAGTTAGAGTCAGAAAATGTTTATTTGTCACTGCAGACCCTGTGAATCATCCTCCAGCTCCTCCAGCAAGGTTGTTCAGCCGCCTTGCCCCAGAGAACTCTGTATGTGGGGTTGCTGTAGCACAGCACATTGTCTTCCAGACTACGGTGGGTTGTAATATTGTTTCCCGACTGGCCTGGAAGCTCTCAAGGCAGGGACTATGGTTTATGTGCAATGCCTTCCTAGTGCCTAGTAGAATCTCCCTTAGAAAGAGGTACTTATTAAATGACAAATGAACGGATAAATAGGTGAATCAATAAACAATACATAATAAGATCTACCTTGCTCAGGTGTATATGTGTTTTCTGGTTTGTTTATTTTATTTTATGTAAAACAAAAATCAGGTTTTAATAAAATGTTCATATAATTTTCTTTCCAGTTGTGTAAATGTGGCAAATTTAGATTTCTCTGAGAAGTTACCAAGAGAAATGAAAATGCACAGGATCCATTTCCTAATTCTCTGATCCAATGCTTCAGTTAATATTATGCTCACTAGAAGAAAATATAGTCTATTTAAAACTATAGTATTTACTTAACTTTTTTCTGTTAAAGCAGTGAGAGTTTTGATATAAGTAACTGACTCATGGAAAGGAAAGAAGGAAGGGAACAAGGGAAAGGGGGAAAGAAGGAAGGGCTTCTGCCTGAGAACACATGGTTTTCTTTCTCACAAAATCCCATAGAACCTCATACTTCTCCCAAGCACAGTGTTCTGGAGGCTTCTTCTAATAAGAGTTGAGGATGAGTGGGCATTTAGTTAATTTCTTCACTGTGTTAGAATTTACTTGACAACCTCTAAGATCACTCCATATTTGAAGATTCTATCATTTACAATAGATTAACGACTTATAGGCTCTGAAAAGGACAGTGGGTGAAATGAGTCTCAGAGAGATAGCAGCAAGAGTCTAACCAGAAGAAGAGAAGTCACACTAGGTACTCTAACACAGAGAATGCAATATCAGGAACTGGTTAAACAAGTGCTAGAGAATGGAAAAAGCAACCAGGTAACCTGGAGGCAAACAGAGGGAGCAATTTTAGAAAGTAGCTAGCCCCTTAGGGCTGCGGGTCAAGGGAAATGGTTGGTGTTATCTGAACCTGGCAGCTTTAAAAGATGGGCTCTGAGAACCGCAGACTTCAGAAGAGAAGGTGCTGTCCAGCTCCTGACAAAACTTCAGCAAGATAAGGCTGATTGCAGAAATGCCCAGAATAACAACTCCAGGTTGGTACCCACTGCCATTGATCCTGCTATGGGTGAGTTGCATTACTGGGGCCACTCTAAAGAGGAGCTAGCAAACAGAGAGAGCCAATCCCTTCTATACTGCTCTGTATTCAAACCTCATTTTAGTGGCCTTTATTGTCAGATCCTAACATCTACCAAAGGAGAAATGTAATTCGTAGTTTCCCATGCCAGCATTAAAGAGCAGAGTATAGAAGGCTGGTTTTGGTTTTACAACATTATAAGATGATAGCTTAATAGAAGATAATTCTGGAACCTTGCTTCCTAAAACCTTAGGTAGTTTCATTGTATAGGAGAGAACAAAACACATTTTAATAACACTGAGATCTGGCAGAAGAGCAGCTGAACAAGCAATATGCAAATGAGAGGGAGACCTTGGGAAAAGGTTAAATTGATATCCTTGGCATGGCGTTGGTAGCCAGTAGAAAGGGACTCAAGTGAAAGATACCAGATTTTGGAAAATTAAAATGGTAACGTGACACAAGCTGTGTGTTACCAATCTACATAAGAAGAGTACAGCAGAATCTTGTTCTTTCCCCAGAGAGCTAAAGCAGCCTTAAACCCCACTAGGAGGACATACGGAATGCTGCTTAGGAGCAGAATCTCTGAGCCAAGGAAGCCTAGCATTAAATGCTGTTGCTTACCAGCTAGCTCTGTGACCTTGTGCAATGCTCTGTACCTTCTTGGGCCTGAGTTTCATTAATAATTAAAATTGAGACACAAGACTGCCTTCCTTTCAGTGCAATTCAAATAGGATAATTGTGAGGAATAAACAAAATATACTATTAAAATGCTTAATAAACTTGTTGGACCCATAGTAAGCATCCAAAGCATGGTGATCATTACCAGTGCACTGGTCTCATCCCAGCTGAACTTCAACTTGCCTTTGGTATACTTTCTTCAAATATTAAGAAGTTGTGGGTGTAGGACTCTTTTATGGAAGTCAGGGTGTCTGTGATATCTCTAGATCTAAAGTGGTTAAGTTTATTCTTGTTCTGTGCCTATATCTTTGAGAGCCCCAACTTCCCCTTAAATTTTCATATTACAAAATAATTGTTCAGATTACATTGGGTAACTATTCACTATTTTTTTACTCAAGGTCCAAGGAATTCCCATACCCCCCCTCTAGCTCATCCAAAATTTTCCATCAGGTGTTGGATAACTTCTTCAGTTGGACAGATACTCTTGCCCCTACATCAAGCTTGCATTGAAATAAATGAACTCATCATACAAAATATGAATTAAAGGAAAATAGATTATTTTACTCATTAACCCAAGCTGATCTTCACTTTAAAAGGATGCTACTGGGAACATTACTATGTTTCTATGCTGATAAGCATTATCAATCTTCATTTTTTCCCTATTTTATCTACTCAAATTTGAATGATTCTGTTTTCTCTACAAGGGGGGTTAGTGTGGGGAAAATTAGTAATTTGGATAAAATGAGTTTTTTGGCACTTGTCTCTATTGCTAAGATGGAAGAAAAATAGTTATAGTCTGCTTATGAAATAAATGGTGAAAAAATACTACAGAAAACTCTGTAAAGTCAGAACCAACTAAAAAATCTAATAAGAAAAATCTATATATAGACATATATGTGTGTGTGTGTATATATATATGTATGTATGTATGTTTGTTTGTTTGTTTGTTTTTTTAACTGAAGAGGACCAAAGCAAAAATACATTTGTTCCGTCTGGCATTGGGTCACAGAAAATGCTGTGGGGTTTACTCAAATTAAATTTGCAGACACAATGAGATAATGGATAACACTGATTTAATTTGTCCCCAAAATCAAGTAAGATTATGCCACGCTGGATTCTTGACTATTTTCTCTTATCCTAACTAACTAGCCATGATAATCCTCCTTTGGACTGTGGCCATTCTACTGCAGGCAGTTCAGTTGGTTAAAGGAGAGGTGCTTAAAATGTTCTCTATTTTCTTGGAATCACAACTATTCTTAATACGCACTCTATTTGAATAACCATAGCTGAAGCTATAAATGGGAGGTGTAAATCATGTCTCCAGCAGTGGGGAGCGTTCACATCTCCACACCATTCTCCTGCCGATGGCTCAGCTCATGATTTCAGAGCAAGGTTTTCCATGCTTGGCAATTATATGTTCATGGTGTGATAATAATTTTTAAAGGATTTGCAATGGAAAAGTAATGAAAAGATGATGATGTGGTAAATGCTTTGGGATGAAAATTTAGATTCCATGGATTTTTTTTCCAAAGTTAAGATACTATCGCTTTTTTTTCTGCAATTTCTCTTAGTCTAAGTCACATTCACAGAGCCTTTTTCAGCTCACAACACATTTTCATTTTGACATTTGACTATTAGAATATTTAAGGAAGGAGCTACTCTTATCCCTCGCTTATGGATGAGGAAACTGAGGCTCAGAGAGAGAAAATAATTTCTTGACCAAGGTCACACAGTTACCAAGAGGCAGAGCTGGGATTGAAGCCCAGGTTGATCTGATGCCAAAACAGACATCTTTTCCTAAATATTCATATTGTCACCACTCCCTTCTCTCCATCTCCTTGTTAACCTCGGGAAGCCTCCTGAAAACCTTCTGATGCTTGGAAAAGATTTTGTAGTTTCATCTCACAAAGCCTTGGTGAGCGAGGACTACTTCCTGTTCCTCTCTGCATCTGTAAGGCCTGGCACAGGGACATTAACAGACTATTCATTCATTAAAACACAGATTGAAGGGCTGATTTCTCTATTTAACCTACACTCAGTTGAGTCCTACTGGAGGGGAAAGCAGGAAACCGATTTAGAAAAACTAGTCCTGGGCCTGCTACAGAAGGCAGAGGAGGAAAGGGAGGGGCAAGGAGTGGAGGCTGAAAATTAGGGTCCAAAGCGCAGAGGTTCCAGAGAGGGCAATCATGTCATACAATGGCTGTGAAACCCATTCAGGTTCTGGTCGACCTCGGGGAGGCCTCTGTGGGACTAGGATGAGAAGAGTAGGCCTGAGGTCACCAGGAGCAGGGTGCCTGGGAAATGCTGCCTGGTACAGAATTTTCCTGGCTATCACCAGGAAAGTCAGCTAAATGCAGAGAGGATGCAGTTTCTTAAAAGTAATTTGCTCTACCCTGACACTGTTAAATTTTAAACCTTTAGGATAGAAACTTAGACAAAATTCACCAGACAATGGCATCATCATCAAAACAACACTAACCAGCATGCGTTGTTCTGAGCCTGACAACAATCTTATGATATAGTTACTATTACTTCCCCTTTTACAGGTGAGTAGGATTAGGCTCAGAGAGGTTAAGTAACTCTCCCAAAGTCACAAAGCAATACCCTTTCAGAGCACTTCTCACTCACATAATATAGGTGATTATATTGTCTTCTTTGGCGTTGGGGTCAGGATGAAAAGAGAAATTGTTGATAAAGGAATGGAGTCAAGCAAATAGCATATAACAGGTCTTTACTCTGTTATTTAAAGCAGAAACACAAATGAGATTTGGATGCAGGTGGTTAAGGACTCACCTTCTATAGTCAGAGACAGAGGTTCAAACTTTTTGCTCTGACACTTTCATCTGTGATGGTCATCATGGTTCTCTAACCTGCCCCTGTTTCCTCACCTCTATATGCTAATGTCAGTAATAGAATATGCCTCATAGGGCTATTGTGAGACTTAAACGAGGCTAAGCATTATGGTAGGCAAATTTTCCAATGGCCCCTTTACCTCTACACCCGGGTGTTGAGCCCTTGTGCAATCCACTCCCCTGGAGTGCAGCTTCTAGCCAATAAAATAAGGTGATGGGCTGTCATTCCCATGAATGTGCTCCCATACACAAGACTGTTTTAGCAGAATAGAAAGAGAGGCCCTCCTGCCAGCTTTTAAGAAGCAAACAGCCATGGTGTGAACTGTCTCTGGAGGTGACCACACATGGGGAACTGTGTGCAGCTTCTAGGAGCGAGAGCAGATTCCAGATGGCAACCAGTAAGAAGAGGGGCCCTCGGTCATAGGCATGCACAACTACCTGAGTTCTGCCAACTACCTGAGTGCACGTGGAAGCAAATCTCCTAGTGGAGCCTCCAGATGAGATTCCTGGCACAACCAACATCTTGATTCCAACCATGTGAGACCTTAAGCAGTGGATCTAGCTTGGATTCCTGACCCACAAAGAGTGTAACAATTTATGTTGTTTTAAGCTGCTATATTGTAGCAATTTGTTACACAGCAAGGATAACTAATACATGTATATAAAGCAAAGCACTTGACAGTGTATGACATGTGTTAAGCCTTCAAAAATTACCATCTGTACCTTCTACATAAGTCAGTCCATAAACAAATGCTAATAGAGATTTTACTTGCACATAAAATATTTCTACAAAAGTCTACTCAAATGCAATTATGTAGATTCAAGCTATTTATGTAGTTAAGATTCTTTTAGAATCTTAAATCTAACTTAGTTACAGAATTCTATTAGAAATCTTATGCAGCTGTATTGTAATGAGGTCTTAGAAAGGCTGTGGGTGTGTAAGATTCAATTATGTACCTAAAATATCAAAGGTCTCCAAATAAGGAGGGACTCTGTGGAGTGGGTGGGTGGAAACAGACTTTATATAATAAGCCATGTCATTTCTTTTCAGCTTTCATCACATTATTAAATTAAATGACAATTTTGGCAGATTGAATAATAGTAGCAGACATTTGGTTTAACAGCCATGATATAATATGCACATGTTCTTAAAAACCTCCAGCAACTGGTTGGAATTGAGTCTGCAATGAATTCATAAACATGTATATTATAAGCTGCTTATGCGTTATTAGAGAATGAGACTGACTTTATCTAGCAATTATTCAAAGAATGCAAATAGAATTCTTTCTGAATGGAGACTTCTCTAAGGCTGTTGATGTTTGGAGTTTTCTCCCTCAGACTCCAAAGATCCTTAGAGAAACTAATGACCCAATGATGAACACACATATTGAAAGAATCACTGAACCACAAGCTGAAGACAAATCTCCTGTTTGCCACACTGAGAGTCCTCCATGACAATTACGCTGCATGGAGTCATCACCTACAACCACATCCAGGCTTGCAATTGTTCTGTATAGCCACCCTGAAAGAAGATTTGTTACTAATGGAGCCATTCCTTCAATAAGTTAATTATGGATATTAACCATTTTGCAGTAAAAATGACCACAGAGAAGTCTAAGGAAGGTTAGTGCCTTGACTGATGTCACATACTTGGAAAGGAGAGGAGTAAGGACTCAATCCTTGGCTCAGGACGATTGAGCTCCTTCTGGAAGTTCTCCTGGCTACATCGCCACATTGTATCTTTCACAATAGTGTAAGAGAATGAATTCAGGGGAGCAACATTTGGTAAAAAATAATTAGTTCCAGTAGACAAGGGACGCCTTATTGTTCTGAATGGTTTTTCTTAGTATTCCAGTTGTAGAGCATGTACAGAGGTATGCCCAGCCCCAGAATCCAATGAGAACTTAACGGCCCCAGACGAGCAATAGGGAGGCATCTAACCAGTTATTGTCCAACCATCTCTAGACTGACCAGTAGCTCATGCTGCAATTTTTGCTTCTAAGTTCTGCCAGTCTACTTTGAACTCCTGCTGTCCAAATATGATTTTTCAGAAGGCTGTTGGGATGGAATCAAAACAACCACGTCCCAATTTCCAGATCTTTACCACATTCTACCTTTAGTACTTGTAACCAAACATATTGGCCATTTATTCATTTATTCAACTAATATTGACGTGGAGGCACAGTCAGGATGAAATTGATTCCCACTGGGCAAGAATAACTTGCAATCATTTCCCCTTGTGTTGCATCTCTCATCTCTGGCCCTCAGTCTTTGCTATAAATTAGTTCTAAATTCTGTTGCAGTCCCTTAGCAAACACACATTCTGCTATTTCTAGGTCTTGCACAGCGGTTGACACATATGGCTACACTACCAACTGAAGCATCACGGAGAAGAATAATCCTATAAATCAGGATTCTAGAAGCAGTGGCATCCAAAGTTTGCTGTTTTGAGGATGGCTAAGAATATGGGCTGTGGAGTCAGACTAGGTGGGATTGAAAGTTCACTGTTCCCCACACTAGCTACACATGAAGCCAGGCAGTTACGCAATCTCTCTGTACTTCTGTTTTCTCCTCTGTAAAAGGAGCATAATAATAGGAATTATGTCATAGAGTTATTGGGAGAATAGCAAGAGCTAATTTTAGTAAAAAGGTTAGAACAGTAACCCATATTTGGTAAGCGCTCAATAAATGCTTACTACAGTCATTATAAAGAATATTAAATATTCCCACCCAAACTCTATTCTCTTTGCATAGCATGTAAATTAATTTACCCTGTACATTTGAAAGAACTGTTTTATAAAACCTTCCATATCTGGTACCTTTTGGGGAAGTAATTCCAAAATTGTTATTATGAACATGGATTACTATTTTATAACCAGGGTAAGAAGCAAATGTCATTTTTAGAACCAAGATTTATAGGATGCATTGGTTTTTTTCTGTCTCCTTCTCCTCACCATCCTAATGTGCATTTGTTGATTCCTTTAAATGTTTCAGGACTTGTTAAACTCTCTTTCCACTCTGGTTCCTCTTTCCTGGTACTTAAACCAGACTGCAAGTTTTGCATTCTGGTTCTTCTACATTGTGTCTGTGACAACTTGGAGATGTACTTAGCTCTCTGTGCTTCAGTGCCCACCTCCCTCAGATGGGGATATTATTTTGCACCAACCTTGTAGGGTTGCTGGACCAGCATAGTGCTTGACACATGGTCAGGAAGCTCCTGGTAAATTTTAGCTACTGCTATTACCCAGAGATCTCAGAACAATTTCTGACACTGTAGGTGTTCAATTAAGACTTGTTGAATTTATGTTCCATGAGTAGCAGGCACAAGCACTCAGAAAAAGTGGATTAAGAAAAACGCAAAGAGTTCCATGAAGCTAAAGCATGTGTTGCTCCAGTCAAAAAAAAAAATTCCAATTCCCTCTTCCAGATGTCAAAGCACTCTCACTCCCAAGCTTTACCGGAAGACTGGGGGCCTCCTCAGTTCACTTGGCGAGTAAATCCTATAAGCCACTTTAATTTGGAAAATTCCATTCAAGTTCCTGGTCTCTGGCTCTCCACATGTGTTCATGGGCTTTTCTGACAGCCTTGAATTCCAAATGCTGAGGACAGAGAGAGGAGGGAAGGGGCGGTGGGGGGAAGTAGAGGAAAGGTCAGAAATTTAAATGGAATTGTTTGGTAATGAGAAGTTCCTATCAAGTCTCTTAAATTCTTTATTTGGATTCCTTGGAGTGAGGTCTAAGAGGGAAAAAGGAAAGGTTAAATCTCCCTATCAGATATGGAAAAGGAGCTCATCCAAGCAGCTTAAGGGACAGATTAATTCGTCTGCATTTCTCAAGTGTTAATATACAGGATGGACTCCTCCTCAGAGGGTGAGGTATTCCCTGACCTCTGGGAGGGAGCTGCAGGAGGAAACTGGCCCACTAGACAATTGCTAGATCCTGAAGGAAATATAAGACATGGCCTCTGCCTAAGGATAGAACCAGACCTCAGCTCTTTCACCCTAACTCCTTGGGGTTGGTCTCATGACCCAATGAGAATGTGATAAAACTTTGATCATCCTCCCAGAAAACTATTCACATAGGCATAGATGGTGCCAAGGAGGTTTGTGGACTTTATGCATCTCACCCACAGACTCTGAATCCCTAGTTGAGAATCTCTTCCATATATCATGTGATAGTCCCTTTGAGACTTGTTTGCTAAACATGCTTCTTCCTGGCAGACATGCTTCCCTGGAACCAAACACTTTTTGTAACTAAGATCAGATCCAAAATTCAAAATATGTTTTTCAGTGGCCTGATGCATCAGTGTTTAATTCAACTGAATAGGCATGTTTAATGAAAAGAAAAAAGGAAAAAACAACCCTGGCTACTTAAGTAAATATGGGTTCTGCTGTTAGCATCACCAACCCAGATAGATGTGATGTGGGGAAAGTCACTTAGCCTTTCAGAGTTTTAATATCATCATGAATAAAATGGGTATTTACTAGTCAGCTGCCAGTCTCCTCAGGTTTTTGTCAGGTTAGACAATTTTTTGTATGCAAAGTGATTTTCCAGTGGTATAAAGGAATAGATAAGCATGAAAGATTAGTGACAGCTTTGATATGGGAGATGCTGAGATGAGGTGGGCATGGGTCCTTCCCAGCCTTGATGAATTCACAGAGTGAAGAGATGGACAAGGGACTCGATAACCACCAGTCCCCTGATAAAGAATTGATAAAGTCCTATGACACCTAAGAGGGGAGACGTCTATCCCTTCTGAGAGGATTGGGAAAGGCTTCCAGAGGGAATAAAATATCTCCATCAGTAAAAGTAGAGCAGTAAGATAGCCATCCTGAAAAATGTAAGGATAGGCTATTTCAGACAGAGGAATCAGTCTTTTAAGAAACAAAGAGGAAAAAAAAATTACTGAGTATCTCAAGTCAGGCTGCTGATGTGTTGTGTTGGCATAAGTACTTAGAAGTGTTGCTGGAAATCTTGGGTTAAACACAAACAATTAGAGAATGATTCAGGGCAAGAAGAACAGGGCTGAAGAGCTAGCCATTTCTAAGCCAATCCTTTCTTGGGTGTCCTCACTGCCCTAGAGAAAGGCAGAGTTTGGCTATTGAGAGCACTCATTCTTTTCTGTCTCTCAAGTCTCCCAATTCTGCTGCTCCCAGCTTCCATGGCTCCATTGAGGGGAGATGCTACAAATGGTCACACTTTTCCTCACATTTCAGAGTCTTTGCCTTCCTTTGGTCTTGTTCCCAAAATTCTGAACCAGGGGAAGTGCTCACTTCTTTGGTATATTTGGGACTCTTCCCCTAAGTGAAGGAGTGTTGTACGACAACCAGTGTCCTTCCAAAAGTTATGCTAAAGTTCTAGTCTCCAGTCCATGGATGTTACCATATTTGGAAATAGGGTCTTTGAAGATTTGACTAAGATTCAGCCAAGCTGTATTAGGGTGGCTCTAATCCAATATGACTGGTTTCCTTATAAGAAGAGAGAAATTTGGACACAGAGAGAGACAGATATGAGAGAAGAAGGTCATATGGAGACTGAAGCAGAGATTGGGGTGATGCAGCAGCAAGTCAAGAAACTCCAGGATTATTGGCAAACACTGGAAGCTAGAAGAGGCAAGGAAGGATTCTCCCCTACAGATATTAGTGGGAGCATGGCCCTGCTGTCACCTTGATTTCAGACTTCTTGTCTCCAGAACTGTGAGACAATACATTTCTGCTGTTTTAAGTCATCAAATTTGTGGCACTCTCTTACAGTAGCCTTAGCGAACTAAGACTGATGCCCAGGATAGATTTCAAGGAAAATGGCATTTCTCTCCTCACAGAGAGAAATTCTCAATTTAAAGAGTACCCTCTATGTGTTCATAGGCTTTGGGAGGTCATGGCCTTACCAACATCTTCATTTTGAACTTCTAGTCTCCAAAACTTTGAGCCAGTAAATTGCTGTTCCCTAAGTCAACCAGTGTGTGGTATTTGTCACAGTAGCCCTGAAAAACTAAGACAGATGGAAAGTCACAAACCTCTTCTGGAGATTGAGAGTATTCAGAATAAGGTCGATGGGATTATCTCTTGACTAGCAATGTTCTTACAACCCTAATTTATTCATTAAATATAATTTGAAATGATATGATATCTTCTCCTACAGCTGAGCTATGCTTGGAAATGTAGCTGCTTTTATTTCCTAGAATCAATTCCCTTTTGTTCTCTAGCCCAGATTCCTAGTGATGAGAAAGAAAAATAGAAGAAAACTTGTAAATTAAGCTGTTTCTCTTCTCATTTTAAATAGTTCCCTTTGGGTCAATTCTTTGGGTCCTTTAGGGTAAAGACTCATTCCTTTAGGGGACTATGTTACATTTGATGGAACTGGTATGACTGGATTCTTAGGGCACTTGCCAAGAGATGTGACCTCCAAAGGATGTGCAGTTCATCTTGCCAAGTTCCTCACATCAGATTTTTTACCTCACTATATCTATTGCTAAAATTTCTATAGCTGCTCTGATCCATAGCATAACATTTCTGGCTGGACAATGCTCAGAGATTATACAGGAGGCTCAGTCTTCCCCCTGCCAATGAGACACTCCACCTTATTCCCATCAGCCACTGCTAACCCTTTGAGAATCAACCACATCCTCCAGCCACTAGAGAAAATTCTAGAGCACTCTTGCTTTGGTCTGTTCAGGTCCCCAGTATTAGCTATGAGAAAAATCTTTTCAAGACACACCACCCCTTAGAAGGCAGGTTAACTCTCAGTTGTTCTACCCATTATGTGAAGTGGTAATGCTGGCATCGCTTGCCAGTAAGCACTCAGGAAACCAGGGAAGCTCGGCCTTATCCCATCTCTGCTGAACTGCACCCCATCCACTTCAATTTCTATACTACTGCAATCATCTCATGATTTGGGCACTACTCTAAGAAAGTAAAAATAAATACATACCTTTAATCAAGGATTCTCCCCAAACTCACAGACTAATGCTAACAATTCTTTCATCCAGTAAACTCTGGAGTCTCAACCCTAGTGTGATGTGGAACCAGGGGATTCTTATCTTAGGCTTTACTTTCTTCTTCCACTCCTTCTATATCCCCTTACAGTACCAGAAGAAATGGACCTATCTCCTGTCTATCTGCCACAAAAGTCTTCTACATCCTGTCTTTCTTATCCAGTCTGTGGTTAGTAGTTAAATTCATTTACATGAGTTCCTGTTCCTGTATTTTAATATATGAAGTGGAGATTTTAGGATTTCCTCTTTAGGCTGCCTGGCTTTGAGAAAACATTATCTCACTGTGGCTTCAATAACAACTATAAAAATCTCATTTGACATCCAAATATTAGTAATAATTTTCTTTTCTAGGTGTTATCTGGCTTCCTCTGGAAATATTGAAATCCATTGTTTCCAGGATGACCAAGCACATGGGTAATGCCATTCCTAAAGGAAAGAACATATAATTACTTAACATTTCAAACATCTTATCCTTAGTATAAAGCTAACAAATGTTAGTGTCTATTATTTTCATTATTGTTGTTCTTGTCTGTCTCCGATACCCTTAGTGTTACTTCATGTTAATAAAGTTCCTGTTCTTTTATGTAGTTCCAGGACCTTCTGCCAGGTTTGCCAATATTTTACTCCCAGCAAGTATAGAAGGAATAAAAGAAGGAAACAAGGGAGAGGGGGAAAGAGAAAGAAAGAAAGGAGGGGAGAAGAAGAAAGGAATGATAGAAAGTAGGAAGGAAAAGATGGAGGGAGGGAGGAAACATGAAATGGAGAGAGGGCAGAAAGGAGGGATACAGGGAGAAAGTAGCACTAGACAGCCATAATAACAGGAAATACCAGATGGAGTAGAATAAGTGGTAGCTGAAGTGCCAGATCTTAGCTCTGCAGACCATAGGCACTATTTCTGCCAGCTGCTGTTTCATTGTCCAGGGTGGCATGGTCACCAGTTCCTTACTGAGATCACTGGGGAGCACCCACCCAGAGGGTCTGTCCTACCCCAAGCCCTAGACCAATTCCTTCTGATGCAGGCAAGATCTATTAGTTCCGTGCTCTTCTCCCAGTGGGACTCAGTGTAGTCACTACTCAGACTGGAGTTTGTGATTACTCATCTCTAAGTTGCTTCCCAATTCTCCATTGCTCACCACAGGACACTTAGCCTTCAGGATCAGCCACTGGACACCCATGTCAGGCCGAGGTTCAGTTCTCCTCAGCCACCAGGTTGGCCAATGCCCAGTCTCTGCTTTCACTTTAGAATTACTGATATGTATTGACTGTCTCCCAGGGGTGAGAAACTATACCTTCCCTCATATATTCTTCACAGAAATTCTACATACTAGATTTGGTCCTCCATTTTACAGAAAGGAAATTAATTTTTGAAAATAATTTCTTATGCTTCAGCATAATAACAATAATCTAAAGAACTGAACCCTAAATACTTGAATTCCAGAGCTAGGGTTCATTCTATTACCCTCTCTTGCTTCTCTCTTTAGCTTGAAGTTCCCAAATTCCCCTCTAGATCAGAAGTCCTATACTTTACCTATCCCGGTGTTTGGGGCCTGGACCACATCTCCACTTGCTTGGGAACTTTCTGTAGGGGATGTCCTGGGACTGGGCTTTACTGCCCATTGGCTTGTCTTGGATGCCTAGTATCCACCCGTTGATTAGTTGAACCCTACATGAAATTGATGCCCCTCTCCCCAAAATGGCTTCACTAGCCAGATCAGCCCCAGCTTCCCCAGGCCCACTCCCACTGAATAGCTTAAGGACTGTTCCAGTATCTCTGTCATGGAGTTGCCCTGGATGGAACAGTCTGCCTTGAGCTCTCACCTTAGTTATTGCAATGTCAGGACACCTTTGTCTGGTATAATCTACTCATGAAATCCTTTACAGCTGATGATGACCTTAGTTTTCCAACAAAGAAAATGAAAGCTACATGAAATTTTTCAGGCAAGAAGGGAAAAACCATAGAGAGATGTGACTTACATAATACTCAGGACAATATTCTACCCAAAGCCATTTCCAGAAGGATTTTGAACTGTTCTTTTGTTGCTTCTTCTGTGCACATTGATCTTCCAATCACTTTGAATATTCAAAGAATCTGGAATTCCTTAGGCAAAGAGGGTCCAGTGGGAAGACAAAAGGGAGCCCATTTTGGTTCCAAAATATCTTTCCCCAAGTTTATAGATTTTAAAAAGACTGAATTCACCAAGTCTATAGTAACTTTTACTTTCTGCCAGACACAGATTTAAGTGTTGTGAGGGTGCTAAAGACAAGGAAGATTACTGTCATTGGAAGTTTCACCTTCTCGTGAGGAGAATGACACATCAAAATTAAGCATAATTAAGTCAAACATAAGCACAGTAGGAAATGTTATAATGAACTCACAAATGCGCACTGTAGGAGGGACAAAAGAAGAAGTTGCACATAAGACAGGGAAAATTGATTCTTCCCAAAGGAATCAAGATGAGCTTTTTGGAGGAAAAAGCATTGGAACCAAGATTTGGAGAATTGGTTATGGTTGTACTGAGTAGTAAAGGGTCGTGGGATAAGGGATAGCAAACATGGGCTATGGAAGAGTACGAAGAAACTTGATATCATAGATTCTATCAGTGTTTTGACCAGTAATCCTCAGCATCTTCCATTTCCATGCATGCCAGACCAAATCTCAAGATTTTGGCCACTCATTGGACAGTTCTTCCTACCTATGGTTAAGGACAAGATTCCTGCGAATTTTAAGTTCCCCTGGGAATATCCTTTAAAAAATGGCTAATAAGAATTAGTGGATAAAACACTAGCTCCCTGTTATAGTTTGCCAAAGGGCTGCTGATGCAAAGTACCAGAAACGAGTTGGCTTTTACAAAGAGAATTTATTTGGGGTAAAAGTTTACATTTCAGAGGCTGTAAAATATCCTAACTGTCAGCGGTGCTTTCTCGCCAAAGTCAGCTGCCACCAGTTGAAGCAAGATGGCCACTGATCTCTGCCAAGGTTTAAGCTCAGCTGAAGGCAGCCGGTCAAAGGATTTGTCACTTTCCAGGCCTCGTTTATCAGTCTTGGTTGCTCTACATTCTTCCTGAGTTCAGTTACAAACTATTGGTGATATGATTTGTCTCTTGTTATGCCTCACCATCTTGTGCCTCTCAGGGGCCTCTCTCCTTGCAGTTCAGCTGTGGGCAAGGATGAAGTTTTTTCCTCACATGGTAGCATTAAATACAGTGGCTTCCTTTTTCTTTGTGTCTGTCTCTGGTTTTATCAGACCCAGCACAAGGACAGAGACTCAACCTGAGTCATGCTTCATTGATGTGGTCCAATTAAAAAGGCCTCACACCCACAGAAATGGATTAGCTCATAAACATAATCTTTCTCTTTTTGGGATTCATAAAATAACTTCAACTTTCCACACTCCCTTACCCTCAGGCAGGAAAATACTAAGGTGCATTATCCACACTCTTTCCCAGAACTCCCCAGTTGGATACAAAGGACAGGGTTATCTCTCTTGATAATGTACCCTTTATTAGCTTGCATTTCTTCCTGTCTCATATTCCTTACCCTTACCAACATTTCCTGGGATTGCCTCCTCTAAAACCAACTTAAACTCAAATCCCTGACTTAGCAACTGCTTTTGAGAGAATCCAAATCAAGAGGGTAGGAATGTATAAAAGGGGAACAATTCTGGAATAACTTAATTACCAAGCAGGGTAAATTTTGATCCTTATCTGTTGAGGAGCCTTAAAAGGATTTTGAACAAGAGTGAAAGGGTCTGAAAAACACATTAGGTTTTAATAGTGAACCATTTTCCAGCTTGTTTGGAACATTTTGTTACATTATCTGGATAATAATCAACCTACCTATTCCCAAGATGTTCAACTGAAAAAGTCCTATCTATCAACTTGGCCATTTATAGACCTTTTGAATGTTGGAGCCAGAAGAGGTCCACCTAATTATTTTCCTCTTGATAACCATTCACTCTATAACCCACATAAATCCAGCTCCCCAAGTGGTGAAATCTCTATGGAAAGTCATAGCAAATGAATTGTTTGTCTGACTCCAGAAGATCAGAAGAATCACATAAGTTCTACTAAAGGAATCTCTGAAACTGACTGACTTTCTGAATGCAGAAAAGGCATGTAATCTCTCTAAGCTTCAGTTTCTTGGTGTGGAAGAGAAGATAACACCCTTTTTAAAATAAAACATTGAAAAGGGTGTTTATTTTTAGCAATTGGAGTAAGAAGTCTTCTGTAGAGTGAAACCAACTTTGTTGACAAAATAACTTTGATAAACTGAGAGATGGAAGTCAAGCTTGTGTTCGTGCTTCAATTCCTTTGGTAAGACGGAAGTGATTGTGCACAAATAAGGAGGGACTTAGAGGATAGAGGGTCCTACAAGAGAAAAGAATGCAGTGATTGAGGTGTCTTGATTGCTGACAGGGTTAAGGAAAGAACTTAAGTGAGATTTGCAATGTCTAATGGGCATTTATTGAGTTGTATGCTACGGGGTGTGTAAAGGAAGTTCTCTCATTTGCCCCCTCTACAAAATATTCAGGAAAACAATACTATTCACTGGTATGTATGATAAACTATATTACCATTTACTGTTTTCTATACACTATACTGACTGTCTTACATTTATTATCTCACTTTATTTCCTTTAATTATCACAATACGGTGAAGTAGTAGTGATATTTTCATAGAAGCATATTTTTTGTGATAGATGCAAATAATGTTGAGTCCTGTTTCAAGGATGGTGTGTAGAAAAAACAGATATTACCTGTGGTAGTTTGAATCATGTACCATAACTAAAAATATGTTCTTAACCTTAATCTACATTTCTGTAGGTGTAAACTCATTTGTAAATAGGACCTTTGAAAATATTATTATTAGTTAAAGTCTGAAGTCATTTGTAAATAAGAACTTTAAGATCCCATTTAGGTTTGGCCAAACTGAATCAGGACGGGTCTTAATCTACCTTATAGGAGATCTGATAAAGGGAATCTGGAAGACAGAGGAGGACACAGGGGAGACCACGGACATCGCCCTGTGATGGAGAACTGCAATCACCAGAACACCACTGACTCTAGGAGGAAGTATGGCCATGCTGACAATGTGATTTTGTCCTCTAAAACCTCTAAACCATCAGCCAATAAATTATTGTTGCTTAAGCCAAGCCATTGTGTGGTATGTGTCATAGCAGCTCTGTCAAACTAAGTCACTAACTATAGGTATAACTATTATATGATTCATACTTTTAGGCTGTTTCGATGATTAAAGGAGCTAATGTAGGTAAAATACTAGGCTCATCTTTTTACTACTCATTGGTCTTATATCTTCTACATGTAATCATCCAACTCCTCTGTCACCTGATTGTCCTTCAAATATCTGAACTCAACTATCTGGTATACCTAGTCTTCTATTCTCAGAGAGAATTGTACCTCTTGCTCAAAGGACAGTGGGCATAGGTATGGAAGGATGGATGACACTCATACACATAGTTTGAGGGATGATCTCCTGATAAAATAGTTTCACTATCAGTCATTGAGGCAAGTAACCACAGAAGGAATTCTCTGACTGAGAGTAGACAGTCAACTGGTCATGTAGCTTTAAAATACCCTGTGGAGTTTCAGTTCTTGTTAATTTGTAACTGGGTTATGACAACATTTGACACAAGTATATGCAAAGATGAGACATCCAACAGAATGCAAAAAAATCAAAACAGTTGCACCTTGGGGTCATTTCCTAAAAAGGACTTCCAAGTTTTTATTGCCTTCTCAAGTATGCTCCTAACTTGATCTTCTTCAGGTGATTGGAAAAGAATAAGATACAGATATGTTCTTTGGCTGCCCAGAAAGAATATCTAGGTGACTCCACTCTGGAGAGAAAACAATTAAAGGAGGGAGAGGTGATTAATTTGGTGAGCTACGGAAATTTATAATTTTAACTGTGAGGGATTTGCTACACTCATTTCATTTTGGGTTTTAGAGAAGAGCAATTACAAATCTCCACAGGTCTTTCAGATTGAATTACCAAATGCAAAATTGCTCTGTAATTCAGTTTTATGGGCTAGAGGGGAAAAAAAACATGCACAAATGAAAAGCAAAACAAAATTCTTTAAGGTATTTTCTGGACTATGCTGTGTGATATATGATATATATATGTACATATATAACAATTAATATGTAGTATTTTATAGCCTGTAAAGTTGAATGAAATGAACATTTATTGAGTATCAACATTTTTATGGACATATATATATATAAATGGAATTTTCAACAGGTTCTGCTGAGTTGCATCTTGGTCTGAGGCTTTCCTCTCATGCTCTCACCTTACTCAAGATGCCCATGGTCCCATATGGTCTGTTCATAAGGGTTACCCAATGTCCAGAGTTGACTGTGTATGGCCCCCATGTGATGGGTCTTTGAGGGAGTCCACATTTACCTTTCATCCACAGACAGAAATTTATACCCCATGTCACTTCAATAACTCTGTTCTTCCATCCCTCTCTTTCTGCCCCTGCCATCCATCCCTCTGTCATTTCTCCCCCATATTGCAGCCCCATTCTTATCTAGATTTTGGAAAGCAATAAACTGACACTGGAAATATACATCTGTCTCCCATTTAGGTGAACTATTTCCCTGAGGATATTTTCCTTTGTGGTGTGCTATGTGGTGTTCAGGGAGAACAGAGGCTATGTGAAGTTCACAAAATACAGCATAACATTTTGCAATATAACCCTGTGAAAAATGAATAATATCACTTAATTTTCACACAGTCATGCAAAATAGATGCTATTATTCTCATTTTACCAACAAAAATATTGAAACATAGCAACAATGGTGATGGTGGGCTTAAAGTCAGATTCTCGTAATCAGGGTATTTACTTTTTCACCACTTCACTACAATTTCACCCACAACCAATGCACCCTTACAGAGTGAATCTTTTTAACCAGTTTTAGCTAAGGCTTTAGATATCCTTCCTCCCTTATGCAGATATTAAAACTGAAAAGCAGGAATTCCTGGACCAGCCTAACCCCAAAACACAGTCATATTCTCTTTGTGCCAAAGTGCTAGCTCATTGTGGTCTCTGTACAGCAAAGGTTTCTTTTAATCTAATACTTATGGCACCAAAAAATCCAAAACAAAGCTACTAAAACTAATAAACAAGTTCAGGAAGGTGGTGGGATACAAGATTAATATACAAACACCAGTAGTGTTTCTTCACACTACTAATGAACAATCTGAGTAGGAAGTCAGGGAAAAAATTCCATTTATGAAAGCAAATAAAAGTATCAAATATTTAGGAATTAATATAACCAAGGACATAAACCTACAAAACAATGCTAAAGGAAATCAAATGTGACCTGAACAAATGGACGGACGTTCTGTGTCCATGGATTGGAAGACTAACTATTGCTAAGGTAACAGTTCTAACTGAATTGATTTACAGATTCAACACAATTCCAATAATAATCCCAACAGCCTTTTTTACAGAAATGGAAAAGTCAATTATCAAATTTATTTGGAATGGTAAGGGGCCCCAAAGAGCCAAAAATATCTTCAAAAGGAATGAATTTGGAGGAATCTCACTTTCTGACTTTAAAGTATATTGCTTAGCAACAGTGGTTCTTGAATATAGACATATTAACCAAGGGAACTTAATGAGAGAACAGAAATAGCCCCTCTCTCTATGGGTATTATATATCCTGCCATAACCCACTGAACGGACTGGGAGAGAATGTAAACTACAATGTAAACTATAATCATTGCTTTGTATCAGTGCTCCAAAATGTAGTCATCAAATGCAATAAATGTACCACACTAATGAAAGAAGTTGTTGATGTGAGAGGAGTGGGGCATGTAGGGAGTAGGGTATATGGGAACCTCTTATATTTTTTAATGTAACATTTTATGTGATCTATGTATCTTTAGAAAAAAAAGAAAGATAATTAAAAAGGGGGAAAAATCATCAACATAGAGGTACTCTGAGCATTGAATGCTAAAAATAAATTACATATATTAAAAAAAAAAGTACCATGAGATATCATTTCAAACTGAGAGCTGCTGATGTACACTTTGGCTGGATTGTACAAGGCAGGGGACGTATAACACAGTGAACCCCATGGCTAACAGTACAAATATGAGAAAGTATTCTCATGAACTATCATATACAATACTAATACATGGTGTTAATAATAGGGTGATCTATGACAAAAATACACCAAATTTAAGATAGGGACTACAGTTAGCAGTCATATTTTGATGATATTCTTTCATCATTTGTAACAAATATTCCATAACAATTCAAGGTATTGCTGGTGAGGTGATGGGAATTCTGTACAGTATGCACAATTTTTTTTCTGTAAACTCACAGCTTCCCTGATAAAAAAAGAAAGAAAGAAAAAGTTTTTCCTTGTTGGACTCCTTACAACATTTCTTGACTCTTTGCAACATCATGATCTATTAACTATCACTATGTTCTCCTGTGGCTCAAGGCATTGATTGCCATGCTAACTTTGCTATCACTATGACAACTTTGTTCACCTTGCTTTGATGGTTAAGAGCTACTACCTGGCCTTTGCTACTCCAGAACCTAATCATCTCCTTTTATACAAGTGAAACTGGGACCATGGGAACATCTCCCATGGCTAGCTGTGGCCTACAGAGGACTGCTACCATTACGCTTCTCCTCATCTCCAATGCTTTGTGATGTGCACGCCTTTAATTATGCCTTGAAAATGGAGTCAAAAGACCAAATTCTCTTAAACATTACAAATACTTAAAATACCAAATATGTACAGACTTCTTAATGCAGAATTATTAATTTAGAATATTAATTCATGCATTTTATTCTCTTAAACACTACTATAATTGCAGTATATGTGGTACAACAGGGGCTTCACAACTTAAAAAATGGTTAATCCAATCCCATAATCCTTTGCCCAATACAATGCCACTCCTTGATCTACTCACCTAAGTCACCTGGCACAAGTTGTGATTTGATTTTGCATTTTTGGTGCTCCAAAAGTAAGAAAACATATTTTTGTGCTAACTGTAGATATATGAGCTTAATGGGCTCCTGCATTATTTTATGTGCAGCCTATAACTTATTAAAATGATAACCAGTTGAAGTGTGTATATCACTCATGGCTTTACCTGACTATTTGCTTAGAATATCAAGTGTTTCTCATTGACATCTACCACTGGAAATGCAGTCTTTTCCACAACTGCCGTGTTTGATTAGAGGTAAAGCTAATTCTCTTTTATGCCATTTCCCCATCACAGTAGAGTCCTAAGAGGACATGTTCATAAATACATATGTGTGTGCACACACAAACGTTCTGCTATTTATAAACAAATTCTTATATTCTTCTCACCCTGCTTCCACCATCCCTTTCTTTCTTCCTTCATAGTGCTTAGCACTGAAGCTGACTCACTGTAAGTACCCAATAAATACTTCTTGATTGACTGATTTACTGGGCAAATTCCAATATGGATCAAGATTTCCTTTTTGGTTTTTCCCCTTAAAAAATCTCACAACATTTAAGCATCCAAAGCAGCTTTGAAAGTTCAGTTGTCAATACAATCCTATCTCAACAACTTCATGCAATTTATAACAGAGGAAAGTCTAAAATACAAAGCAGATTCTGTTACATGGCTAACAGAAATTATAGTCAAAGTGAAAACTTTAATTTAGAATCCCAGATTTGAAGATAATTAAAATTACAGCTTGAATGCTGCAGGAATTACTTTTTGAATTTAATTTACTATTGTTTGTAATGTAAAAGCTGATTAGTTTCCGCTCAGCATTTTGGACTTTGATGTAATTTCCTTTTTGTGAGTTAAATTTACTTAAGTGTCAATATTTTGCAATTCAAAGTACCAATTAACTTTATGTATTTTTTTCCCTAATAATAGCAACATTCAACAAAATTGTAGATGTTCAGTTGTTCTGAACATTTTGGACTTGAATTTTATTTTAGTAATGTGTGTCTGTCAAGATCAGGCAAACTCAGAGTGTTCCTTAAACCAAAAGCTTTAATTAGCAAGTGAGTCCATCACAATGTTGGTTTTACTCTCGAATGCCTCCTCCAATTTATCTGAGAAAGCAATGTAGCATACTCAAAAGAACATGGGGTCTAGAGAACACTGGATTTGGAACCAAGCTATTGTTATCATATTGGGCAGGGAATTCTAACCTTTCTTAGTACCTCCAAAATAATAATAATAATGTAATGCTTTTTGGGTGCTTTCTATGTGTCAGACTCTATTCTAAGTACATTTCAAACATAATAATTTTATAAAAATTCCATCTTCCCATTTTGAAGATAAAGAAAATGAGACATAAAGAGGTTAGGTAATATGTTCATATCACAGGCTAGTAGATAGTAAACCCTGATCCAAACTCATTAAATAGAGCTTGCTCTGAACCCCTTCTCAAAATTGCCTATGACATTTGAATTTTGCTTTGCTTGTCCATCTGAACATTCAACAGATATTTATTGAGTCCCTACTATATGCTGGGAATTGAGGGTATAGCAGTAAACCAAAGAAACATGTCCCTTAATACAATAGAGCTAACTTGGGTTTAAATGCAATTGCACACTTAAAACACTTGGTACACAGAGAACCTTCAATTATTATCACTCTCCCCTTTCCTATTAGACATGGAAACTATAAGGAGGGGAATTCGATTCATAAAATAAAGCTTCTTTGGAGTCAGAAAGCATTGGATCCAATCTTGTCTTTATCATTGTCAATTTAATTTGGTGCAAGTTATTTACCTTAAATCTTCCCATCTATAAGGCTGAAAGGGTTAAATGAAAACCTATGTGTAGAGGGTGTGGTACTCAATTAGGTCCCCAAACAAAGTAAGTCCCTTTCCTTCTATTTCCCATTTCTTCTACCTTCTTGTCACTACCACATCTTGTATTGCAACATGTCAATTAGCAGTCCATACCTGAAGTTCTTTATTTAGTTTGGGTGTCATATAGACAAACTAAAGGATATTCACAAAGGAGAGACCTGGACGGGAGCCATAGCAATGCTGCTGGCACTATACAAGCACTAATGTAGACAATAATAATCATAATTCATTAGAACCTATTATATGTTGATGAATATTTATAACCACTTTGAAAGATTACTCTTCCCATTTTACAGATGAAAAACTGAGTCTTGCAGAGTTAAGATGCTTAGCCAAGTTTACAGAGTTGAAAGTAATGGATCTGAGAATCTGGCTTACTCCAAAGTTTGTGATTGTTCCATCATCATGTATGTCACAGAAGCACAGTTGAAGGAACTTCAGAAGATTTGGGGGTGAGGGGCTATAGGCACCATCTTGAAATAGAAAGTCTGGCAAGCAGAAGTGGGACTAATCTTGTTCTGTGCGACTCCATAGTAAATAATATATGCAAATAGAAAGTTCAATCTATGAGGGAAAAACTGTCTAAATACCATTAAAGATTTGCTTTTTGTCAAAGCTGGCCGAAGATAAAATGAGCGGGAATGTGATCTCCTTGGCACTGGAGACATGAAGTGATTTGGAGGAGAGGATCCAAGCATCTTAAGGAGGTTAAAGTAGGAGCTCTGGTAAGAACTTCCCTACTGTGAAATTCCATGGCTGGAGTTTGCATCAGAGGAACAGCACACCAGGCTCTTGAAAACAAATTCCTTTCACAACCTAAACCAAAAGTTATTTTTTCCTCAGGCTTTTCTCTTGGACAATACATTTTAATTCAGACCAGGTTGCAAGAAATATATTAATGAAGGTAGGAGGGTCTGGCCTCAATTTTATTGGCCAAGTCAAAACACTTGTAACCCCACCCCACTCCAAAACTCCATTCCATGTCTGCATCTGTCCCTTCTGACCTCTCTTCTCAGGTGAGTAGGAGACCCAAACCTTAACCCTGACTGGTTCTCAGGATCTCAAGTGGGAACAAGAATGGCCAGGGATGACTGGCTTCAGTGGATCCACGGGCATGAAGCTGAGCAAAAGCTACCAGGGAAGTAGCAGAATCAAGATTAGGATCCCAAAGAAAAGACTCACAGGAGAAAACAGGCAAAAAGGAGGGAAACTCAATCCCCTCCAGTGCTTAGTGTGGGATTCCCAGAGTCTCCAGAGGAGAAAAGGGAACAGACTATTGTGTTTTGCTCAGAATGCTTTCCTTATTTGAGTAAGACCATCCTCCTCCTTCAACGTAACTGTTCCTCTTTCTGCTCCTACTATTTGACAAATTATAGTACCTCAATCCATAAGCATAATCTATTGACTGAGGGTTGGGCCAGTAGCTCCAGACAAATCACTTAGGGCCCATCTATGGAATATTTTTTAAACCAGAATTAAGAAAAAAGAGGTGATGCAACTGAGAATGTTGAGGTTCAGAAGCTGTTGACAGCCTAGGTTGCCCTGAAAGTATAGGGGAATCTTTAGTCAAATATGGTTTGCAGATCCTATGTCTATACCACCAATTTGATTTAAAAATATTACACCATTCATGGGTCCCTGGGCAGCACAGGGATTTATTATTGAGACTTTAGAATAATAAGTAGTGAAGAGATATTCTGTTATTATCCAATCCATGTACATGAAGATTCCTTATAGTGTAAGCACCAGCTCTTCCCATTTAGGTCCAGACATCTTCTCCACACTGACTTATTCATCACACTATTAGTGAAGCCTGGCTTTGGACAATCTCAATGGCTCTTCCTGGGCTATGTCAAAGACAAAAAAAACAAAAGCAAGTCTTACCCAGAGTATGCAAGAAAATGTGAGTGATAACTCATTTTCTGGTCATGTGAAATTTATCATTTTATAGAGTAAACATAGAACAACACATCTCCCAGTATGTCTTCTCTTGAATTGTCTACACCATTATCACTGCATTTCTAGAATGTGACCTCTTCACGATGAGTGTACCCTACCTTGCTCACACTGGTGGTAGAAGGATAGATAGGTGAGAGGCCATGGGAAGAGCAAGAAGAAAGTCGCATTCATGGATAGAATATCTTTTCCTATCAATCACGTCTTAAGACTGAACAAGAAAAACTTCATGGCATTGTATCTATTGGAGGCAAGATGGGCCTCTATTGGAAGGACAGTGAAAAGCCAGATCACTTCCAGATATGGGGTAGAGATTTGCCAGGGGTGAGGTGACCACTGTGAGTGTCTGCATCAGGGAGCACAAGTACAGCTGCTACCAACCTACCTGGCCTTGGAGTCTGTAAACTGGAGGTGGTATCTTTGTCAGGATATGGACTGGGAAACCTGATGGAGGGACCAAACACCATCTCAAGCCCAGTGTTGCCAGTGGGCCATTGGTAGCACTTGGGTCTATGGGCAGTATTGTTGACAGCTGGATCATTAACATTTGGAGCAGGTTAACTTGAGAGAAGCAGAGAAGAGAGTCGGATAGACCATGCCAGCAGAATTCACATTCCCAGAAGCCAGGTGCCCCCTGTCCAAGTGTCTTTCTAATAAGTACTTCTGTTTTTGCTTAAACAATTTCGAGGCACATAAGCTTCTCTTGGAATCAAAAGAATCCAGAGAAATATACCACTAAACAATGCCATGCTGGTGATTTGGCCTAAGATTTGTCTCCGTAAAAAATTCAAAGGACTGGAGCCAATCAAATTGGGAGAGATCATGTCAGGACACAAGGGAGAGGTTCCCATCTGCCAGTTATTAATTGTATGACTGTTATTCAGCCTTTCTTGTTCAGTTTATTCATCCTGCTTAAAATTGCAAACACACATGCACAGATACAAACACAGCACTCCCTGTCCACGGTTTCCACTCTATTTTTCCTGTAGCATTCTTCACTTCAATATATTAAATAAGTTACATAATTCCTTAACTGCTTGTCTTCCCCCCTATGATGAGAGCTCCATATAGATGCTGCTGGATTCCTCTCTTCCAAAATAGAATTTAACACATAAGAATTCAGTAAATATTTGTGGTGGTGGTTGTTGAATGCATTATGGGAGTTGATTAGACCATATCAATGGTAATCCTCTTGAGATCCCAGGAACCCTGTGAGTTCATAACACAGTATTAGGAAAGCCTTGGGCTACTTTGGAAATTATTAAAAGCATAATGGAAATAACACATTTTAACCATCGTGATGCCCCTCAGGCCAACACATCTACTATCTCATTAAATAAGAGAATTTAATGCTGCTTAAAATTGCTGTTTGCTATCGCATTTCACTTTTTAATGAACAATCTGTCTTTCGTTAGTAAAAGTGATAGTGCCCATGGTATGACAAAAATGCATTTTGCTGAAAAAGTAAATGAGAGAGAATGGAAGAAAAAAGCTATAAAAGAAGTCTGTGGTGTGTCTTATCTCTCAAGTCAGTTAACCTTCGCAAGCCATAATTTTTTTACCTTTAAAATGGGCATGGCATAAGATAGTACACATGAATAGCCTAATGTTTGCTCAGTAAACGGTGGCTCTTTCTTTATTATACATGATAAGAAACAGATTTTTTCCTAGCTCTAAAATCCAGGATTCTCATTTGCTGGACTTGCACTTATGTAAAGGGATATATAAGTAAAGTTTAAGTCCAGTATTTCCAAAATATCCTATTGTTAATTTAATATTGCTTCAAAATAGTTCTGCATTTTGGAACTGGTTAGCGGTGGTGGTTTCACAACCATGTGAATGCACTAAATGCTACCTGTTTAATAAAGTATTTTTTTTAAAGTTCAGCAAACATGTAAGATTCAGTGAATTTCTATTAAACTAATATGCCCTCAACTCTCATGACAGCACAGCAAGGAAAAGGGGGCTCCGGGAAGTTCAATGAACTTAATGGCAAGCAGCATAAGTGAGGACAGAGCTTAAGCCTCCCTGATTCTCAGGGAAGAACAACAAATATGGGGACATTCTTCTGGTAGTTTATTTCTGATTGACAAAGGAGAGAGCAGGATCCCAGGGGAGGAATGGGATGGGGTCTTAGAAGAAATAGAAAAATGCCAAGGGAAGCAGGAATGACTCCCTTCCAGGGAAAATAAGAGGGTGACAAAGGCCAATTTCTGCTTTGTGCTGAGGGCACAGCCTGTCGGTATTAGCATCTGAGGAGCAGAGGAAATGAACAGGCATATTGGTTTTTTTTTTTCCCATTTGTTGCTAAGCGACACCAGGAAGGAGGTCTGAAAAGCAGAATTTAAAATGGAAATATGTTTAATTTCTCAACATCTCCCCATGCTCCTTGAAGGCAGGGGTCTTTTCTTGCTTGTCACTGTCTAGATCCTGAGGCTGGGCATTGGATCTGAAACACAGTTTTAATAACTGTCGTTTAGTGAGCAATTACTTTAGACCTAGGTGTTATCTTGGGTGCTTTGTATATATTGTCTCATTTGTTTTTATCCTTTAAAAAAATCCACGATGATATAGGTATTATTGGTCCAATCTTTAGGGTAAAGTAACTGAAGCTCAGAAAGGTAAAGAGATTGCATTGAGGTAGGCTAGGTTGTGCTCAATCAACAACCCCAAAACTTATTTTGCACATCAAGTCTTTTATCCTCTGAGTTCAAGAGACTGTGCACTGCGTGGTAAATGACACTTGTCTTAGCTTGCTGGTGCTGCTGTAACAAAGTACCACAAATTAGTTGGCTTAAAACAACAGGCATTTATTCTCTCTCACTCTGGAAGGTAGAAGTCTGAAATCAAGGTGTCAGCAGGGCCACATTTCCTCTTAAATTCCATGACTGTCTCCTGGCTTCTGGAGGGTGGCCAGCAATCCATGGCTTTCCCTGGTTTTGGGCAGAATAACTCAATCTGTCTCTGTCACATGACTCTCTCTCTCTAGTACAAATTTCCCTTCCTTATAAAGACACCATTCATAATGGATTAAGGTCCAACCTAATCCATGTGGCCTCATCTTTACCAATAACATCTTCAAAGACCCTATTTTCAAATAGGATCACCTTCACAGGACCAGAGGTTAGGATTTGAACATATGTTTTAGGGGATACAATTCAACCCATAACAACCCATTAAGATAATTTCCTGCCCTTTGATAGCAATCATCTCAATGTGAGGTCTCCTCTAAAACTACTGAGTCAGGAGAAGAGAAGTGGAAACTCTTGTATTCTCAAATGTTTCAGCGAAGAGGGGGCATGTGTCACTTCCACCCAGAGCCAACGGGCAAGAACTAATCACAAGTCCCCACTCAGCTGTGGTTACCCACCAGGAGAGCAGAACTAGACATCAGTGAGACCTAACAGAGGCTTACCAAAGGCCACAGGGAGAATAGTATCAAAGACCCCAACCTAATTCTTCTAATTCTAAATCTTACTTAATGCTTTCCTGAACCATCTCAAAGGAGTATCTGTGTTTAAATGGGAAATTACAAATGTGTTAAAGAAAGATTCTCAAATACTAACAAAAATTTAGGAAGTGTGACTATTTAAAAAGGATTTAGGATAAGTGAGAAACTTCTCCCCACCTTAAATTTTACTGTGGTGGCAACCAAATATGTGGAGATCCTCAGAGGCCTATGGGAGAGCCAAAAGGAAGAAGTCTAGCCCTCCTCCCCAGTAATGACAAATAATCAGCTCAATAATCAAACTAACAGTGAATATCACTATTGTTAATGTTATTTTAGTTTGCATTAATGGACAATTGTTCTAAATCCAGTGCTCTTCCAAGCACCTTACATATATTGATTTATTTAATCCTCACAACAGCTTGAAAAACTAAGTACCATTATTGGCCTCATTTTCATGTAAGAAAAGTGGTGCATGAGGGGTCAAGTAATCTAAGTTGAAACTGTGGACCTGCTGCACAAATGTAGTTGAAGATACTTTCCCTATCCCACCCTCCTGCTAGATTTTTATTCCTACAGTGGTATGCAAACAGATTCCAGACTTAAGTGCATATGCAGCAATCTCTGGGCAAGAATTCAACAGGGACAATTTAACACACCAAGTCCCAAGAAATCAAAGAAACTGACCATGTCAACAAGGGGCAGACATCAAGTTCAAAGTCCTGGTTAAGTACCAGACATTCAGTTTACACAAGCAAGCTACCAAGAAACTCCAGTGCAGGAAAGAACAACAGGAACAAAGAAGAAAAGTATCTTAGATTGTTAAATGCTGCCAATGCAATATACCAGAAATGGGTTGGCTTTTATAACAGGAATTATAAAATTGTTAAATGCTTACAATTCTAAGGCTGTGAAAATGTCCAAATTAAGGCATCATCAGAGATGCTATATCACAAAGGGACAATTGATGGAAGTCCTGGATTCCTGCCATATGGCAAGACAAAGTAGTGGCCAGTCTCTACTTTCTCCTCCAGGCTTACTTTCCCTCCAAGCTCAACTATGGGTGACCAGGCACATGGTGCGTCTCAGTTACAGTCCACTGATTCCCTGGTCCTTCACTTTGGCTTCAAAATGCTCCATGGGCCTCGCCTCTGGGAGCCTCTTTCTGTGCCTCTGTGCCCTACTGATTCTCGCCTCATGCTTCCTGGACCTCCTTCTGTTTCTGAGGCTTTTTTCTCCATATCTGTACTTTTAGTCCTCCCTTTATAAAGGACTCCAGTAAAAGGGTTAGGACTCATCCTGGGTCATGCCTCAGTGAAAAAATCCAATCAAAAGGATCCCACACCCATAGGAATGAACCAATTTAAGAACATAATTTTCTGGGACTGACAAAAGACTCAAATCAACACCCAAGGATTGGTGGAACAAAGTTAATCTGTGCAGTGGGAGAACCCAGGCCCTGCAAAGAAATTAGGAACTCTATGATGCAATCTCTAATAGTTTCCTCATTTATTATTTGTGGCTCTGCTTGAGACTCACTGCCATCTGTGGCAGGCTCTGTCTGCCCAGGGTATCCCCTTTCTCTGGCAAGTTTCCTTACAGAAGAAAAACAACAAAATATGATAACTTTACAAATATATTAAAATATAACATAATTTTGAGTAATGGATGAGCACTGATAATTCTATTGAGAACATTGAATTAGGAGCTCTACAAATACATTGGAAAAAATTCAGCATCTCATTTTTCAAGGCCCAACAGTACTGGTGGTGAAAAGAGCACTAGACTTGAAGTCAAAGACCAGATTTTCAGTTTGTTACCTGTGGTACCATGAGCAAGTGAGTTAGTATCTGTGAGACTCATTCCTATGTCTATAAAATTGGGAGGTTAACAGTGAACACCTACTTGTCTTACCTCCTAGAGGTGGTATGACAATTGAAATATGACCTGTGGGATTTATACCAGGAATACAAGGGTGGATCAATGTAAGAAAATCAATGTTGTTTACGACATTAGTGGAGTGAAAGAAAAATCACATGAGCATCCCAATTGATGCAGAAAAGGCATAAAATCAAGCATGCTTCATTGATAAAAATTCTCAAAAATAGGAATATCTTCATTTGATAAAGAGCAATATGAAAAACACAGAGCCCACATTATGCTCAAAGGTAAAAAACTGAAAGGTTCCCCTTGAGGTCAGGAACAGGCTAAGGAAGCTATTGGAAGTTCTAGTCAAAGTAATTAGGAAGGGAAAATAATAATAAAGGCATCCATATTGGAAAGGAAGAAACAAAACTATCTTTTTTTTGCAGAATACATGACCTTCATGTAGGAAATCCCAAAGAATCTACAAGAAAACTAATTGAGCTAATAAATCCAGCAAAGTTGCTGTCAACAAGATTAACAGATTATATATCAACAATGAACAATTCCAAATGTAAATTTTTTAAAAAATACTTAAAACATCTAAAAACATAAAATATCTAGAAATAATTTTACTCAAGGATGTGAAGGATATGTATGCTGAAAACTATAAACCACTGATGAAATAAATTAAAGTTCAAAATAAGGGGGAAAGTACAATGAAATACCACTTCATACTCAATAGTACACATGTGGAAAAATTAGAACTCTTGTACATTGTTCCTGGAAGTAAAATGGCACACTCACAATGGAAAATAATTTGGTGGTTTCTCAGAAAGGTGAACACAGAGTTATCATATTACCCAGCAATTCCACATCTAGGTATGTATCCTGTATTAGTAAGCCAAAGGGGTGCTGATGCAAAATACCAGAAATTGGTTGGTTTTTGTAAGGGGTATTTATTTGGGGTAAGAGCTTACAGATACAAGGCCACAAAGCATAAGTCACTTCCCTCACCAACGTCTATTTTAATGTTTTGGAGCAAGACGGCTGCTGACATCTGCAAGGGTTCAGGCTTCCTGGGTTCCTCTAGGCTCAGCTCCTCTGTTTTCTCCACAAGGTCAGCTGTAGACTATGAGGCTCTCTAGGCTTTGCTTCTCTTCACCAGGTCAGCTATAGACTATCATGTGAATGGCTCTGTCTCTCTCCCTGGGGCTCCAGCTTCAGCATCAAACTCCGACATCAAAACTCCAACATTAAAAACCCCCAACTCTGTCCTTTGCTATGCCTTTTATCTGTGCCCTACTGGCACAAGAGGTTTACATGATTATGAAATCAAGCAAATTTCTGAATCCAATATAATCTAATATGCCCAGAGGAAAAGGTCAGTTTACAGACATAATCCAATATTTCTTTTTGGAATTCATCAATAATATCAAACACTGCAATCCCCAAACAATATATTTGTACATCAAGGTTCACAATAGCCAAAAGGTGGAAGCAATGCACATAAGCATCAACAGATGAATGGATACTAAAATGTGGTATATCCATACAATGGGATATTATTCAGCTATAAAAGATAAGTTCTGAGACATGCTACAATATGGATGAGATTTGAAGACAAAAAAGACACAAAAGGAGAAATATCATATGATTCCACTTATATGAATTGCCAAGAAAAAGAAATTTATAAAAACAGAAAGTAGATTATACGTTACCAGGTACTGAGGGCAAAGAGAGGCATGAGGAATGTGGAATTATTTAATGACTGCAATGTTTCTGTTCAGGGTGATGAAGAAGTTTGAGCTTTGGGTGATAGTGACAATACTAAAACATTGCAAATATAATTAATATCACTGAGTTGTACACTTGAAAGTGGTTAAAGTGAGAAATTTTGAATTATATACCTATGTAACCACAATAAAAAAGCTTTGGAGATATCAATAATATAATATAACGTAGAGTTCCTCTAATATCCCAGGATTTCCCTCTCATCTCAGGGCCTTTTCAGATTTATCTTCCCCTTTCTTGAATGTCCTATCCCACCCAATCCTGCCTCACCTAGATAACTCTATGATAACACATATGATCCTGTATTGCAATGCCCTGGTTACATGCCTGTCTCCCAAGATCCCAACTTATCAGGAACTGCAGAGGTGGTGTCTTACCATTGCATCATTGTATGCCCAACACACACGGGTGGTATGCTGATAAGGCACACTGGGGACTGAGGACTCCAGAACTGTGATAAATAAGATGCCTTAACACTGAAAGCCCTCAAAATGCTGGGTAAAGTATACAAAAACTTCCTTTTAAGTACATCCAAGGGCTGACAAGGAAGTAAAGATACATGAAGGCCAAAACCTAAGTGTACAAGGGGACTCTGAAAGACAAGCAGAGCACTGTGGTACGCTCTCGTGTGGGGTTGCTGGCTGTACCCCAGGTTCCTTGAACCCTGGTCTTCAAGGAGACAAGCCCCAAGACTCACCCAAAATAATGGGACCTCAAAGCTCTACAATCGTGATATAAGAGTGAACGTGAAATAAGCCTGCCCTCAAAGGGAAGGCAAAAGTACTTCCCTGTCTCAAAACTCTATGCCAATTGGAAGGGGATAAAATGGTCCCTGAAAATATTAGCCACAGTTGCCCCTCCCCATCAGGCTTGCAACCCCAAATCTCTGTACTTGGTAGCCTGAAAAAACTCATAGATGAATATTTGGTTTGAAATATTCCCAGATTGCTGAAACAAATTTTATCTGTAGGAACTTAGCTACAAATCAGGCTTCAGATAATTTTCCAGATCGGCAACAAGAAAACATAGCTTACTATGACCACTTTTATTCAATGTTTGCTGAGGGTCCAAGTAGAACAGTAAGGAAAGGAAAAGAACAAAAGAGAATAAAATTATTATTCACCGATGACATGATTTTCTATAGAAAAAATGCAAAACTACAGATTAATCATTAGATTCAGTAGACACATTATCAGGCATTATTGAATCAATTTAATACCAAAAAAAAAAAAAGAATTTGAACAAACAGAAAACATTTTTTTTCAAGATTTACTTTATTTATTTCTCCCTCCCTCCCCCTGGCATTGTTTTATGCTTGCTGTCTGCTCTCTGTGTCTGTTCATTGTGGGCTCATCTTCTTTTTAAGAGGCACCGGGAAGCAAGCCTGGTACCTTCCATGTGGCAGGGAGGTGCCCAATGGCATGAGCCACCTTGATTCCCACTTATTGTGTCTCTCATTGTGTTTCTTTTTTGTGTCATCTTGTTGCATCAGCATGCTGCACCAGCCCATCATACCAGCACCCAGTCTTGCTTGTCTTCTTTAAACAATTTACAATAGCATAAAAATATCAAGTACCTGGACGTAAATCTAACAGATATGGGAAGAAGCTTTATGGAAAATAATATAAAACTTTATTGAAAAACATTAAAGAAGAACAAAATTAAAGAAGTGATATGTCATGTTTATAAGTTAGGTAAAATTCAATATTTATGTCATTTCTTTCCAACTTGATCTATAAATCTACAAAGTCAATGTCATTCTAAGAAAGTTCCAACAGATTATTTTTAAGGAACTTGACAAGCTGACTCAAATGTTTTATATGGGAGAGCAGAAGGCCAGGGATAGCCAAAACATTCCTGAGGAAGAACAATGGAGTGATTTATCTTTCAAAATACCAAATATTATTATTAGGTGATGGTAATTAAAGCAAGCTGCTGTTGGTGCACAGATAGACAAATAAATTCATGAAAAGAAGAAAAAGCTAAGAAACAGATTCACATATATATGAAAACTTGATTTGTGACAGAGCCAGCATTGTAGAACAGTGGCAAAGAATGAACTATTCAATAAGTGATCCTGGAGCAATTGTTTATTCATATGTTCAGAAATGAAATTTGACCCCTATCTCGAGCCATACACAAAATCAATTCCAGGTGTATTAGATAATTAAATGTGAAAGGCAAAACTATAAAACTTTTCAGAACACAATATAGAAGAACACAAGAATAACTTTATGACATCTAGATAGGGAAGGATTTCTGAACAAGACATAGAACGTACAGATCATGAAGAAATGAATGATGTACTCAGCAATATTAAGAACATCTGTTTATCTGAAGACAGTAGAGAACCTGAAACAGTAACTGGAAGAAGACCTTAGGAATGTATAAAAAACAATTACTATCCAGACTATATATATATATATATATATATATAATTTATATTAATCAATAAGTTAAAGACAAATAACACAATAGAAAGATGTGGGCAAAGTCTTAAAAAGTACTTCACAGAAGAAGAAACCTTAATGACCAATAAACATTTAAAAATATGCTTTGACTCATTAGTAATCAAAATAATGCAAACGAAAATCACAGAAATAACATTTTTAGTCTAACAGACTGGAAAAGTTGACATCTGAGAATATCAAATGTTGGCAAGGATGTGAAGTAACCATATCACTTATATCCCATAGGTAGGATTGTAAATGGGTAGACCTGCATTGTAAAACAAGACATAGGCATTACCTACTAGATTTGAAGATGTCTGCATCTTATGACACATTAGATTCACTCCTACATATGTATCCTACAGAGAATCTTGCCCAAGCACAATACAAGCTTACATAGTAATGTTGATCTTTTAAAAAATGTTTGTAGTAATAGGAAAAAAAAAATTAAAGGAAGCAACTAAAATGTCCATCAAGAGTGAAATGGAGGGAAACGGACTTTGGCCCAGTGGTTAGGGCGTCCGTCTACCATATGGGAGGTCCGTGGTTCAAACCCCGGGCCTCCTTGACCCGTGTGGAGCTGGCCATGCGCAGCGCTGATGCGCGCAAGGAGTGCCGTGCCACGCAAGGGTGTCTCCCGCGTGGGGGAGCCCCACACGCAAGGAGTGCGCCCGTGAGGAAAAGCCACCCAGCGTGAAAAGAAAGAGCAGCCTGCCCAGGAATGGCACCGCCCACACTTCCCATGCCGCTGACAACAACAGAAGCAGACAAAGAAACAAGACGCAGCAATAGACACCAAGAACAGACAACCAGGGGAGGGGGGGAAATTAAATAAATAAATAAATCTTTAAAAAAAAAAAAGAGTGACATGGATAAATAAATTCTGCCATATCCATACACTAATACATAATACTGTGTACAGTAATAAAAAGAATAAATTAGAGTTCCATGAACAACCTAGATTCATCTCCAGGCATGATATTGAAGAAACAAAGCAAATAGCAGAAGATTGATAGTTACATGATTCCATTTATATAAAAGTCAAAGCATGCAAATATAAAACTATATTGTTGAGAGATGCAAACATAAATGATATAACTATAAAGAGGAGCAAAGAAGGTTCTACACAAAATTCAGGAGAGTGGTTGTCTCTGAAGGAGAAAGAAGGAAAAGTGATGAGGAAGTTCATACGATGGGCTTTAAGAGTACTGGGTGAGCTTCTGATAGTGAAGATGGAAGTGTAAGACTCCCCAGGGTTCCACTCCCCCATAGAATCTTTGAACAGCTCTCAAAATCCAGCAGAGCCATCTTAATCAGTAGCCCAGAAAACAGCTAAAAGTGCTCTAGTAACTGGGTGAGCACCAAATCAAGAAAAAGCAGCTTTTAAAAATGGTAAGAGAAGCTCATGGCAAGCTTTCTGACCCTTTCCCCACCCGTCCCGGTGCAGTGTGGAATCAGCCTGTGCTCTCTTGTGGGTTTCTGATTCTATTCCAGAGAGAGCAGAGTAAGTCTATGCACATGCAGCAGTGCCTGTATGTCAGCACCAGACTATTGTGTGGCAACGGGAAAAACTGAACTAGTAAATTCATCACTGGCTCATCCTCCAAGAATGTGCCCTGCAGGTAGAAGCAAATTGCAGATAGCTAAAATCTTAAGAAACAATTAAATAAAAATGCCCTAGGACAAAGGATTACCTGCTTTAAGTGATAAAATAGGGAAGGAGTGAAAGTCTGTTTTATTAGTAATAGAGGAGGCATTCAAATTCCTGTAAATGGGGATATTCCTGAAGCCAGGAGCTAGTAGGAGCCCAAGATGAGACACAGGCTCAGAAACCTAGAGAAAACATTGCACTTCACAGTCACCTTGAAGTGAACTGATTTTCTTGATAGGATGGCTACTCTATGGGAGAGCACCAGCCAACACAGAGCCAGTATGCAAAAGACTATGAAATGTGAATTTGCTTACCGTGTTTGTTTTTGTTAGTTCCTGACACTCAAGGAAAACTGCCATATTATCTGTATACAAACTTAAAAGAACAGATAGCTCAGGAACTAAATCCCAGAGTTAATACTCTAAAATATTAAAATGTAGAGAGTGCAAGGGAAGATTACAAGACAAACAAAGAAACAGGAAATGATGGTCCATCCAAAGAAACAAAACAAAAGCGCAGAAAGTATCAATGAAGAAGAACAGACTTAGAACATATAAAAAGACATTTAAAAAATTATTCTCAATGTGTTCACAGAGGAAAAAGAAAAGTACAGAAAAAGAACTAAAACATGGCAGGGAAACAATGAGTAAAATAAGAATCTCAATAAAAAGAAATTTAAAAGAGGAAGCAAAGGAAATACTAGAGTTGAAATCCACAATAATTGAAAAGAAAAATTCCCTTAAGGATTTCAACAGCAGATGGTGCTGGCAGAAGAAAGAATCCATAAACTCAAAGACACGACAAATGAAGTGATTATGGCTGAGGAGCAGAAGAAAAAAATATTTAAAAAGTGAACAGAGGAGGATTGTGGAAAAGTGACAATAAAGTAAGAGGCAGAGCTGAATGCTCCCGCAAAAACAATGGAAAAGAGCCAAAAGCATTCTGAGGGACTTGCTTTGGGAGTCAGCAGACCAGGACAGTGCTATATAACTCCCAGGAGGGTGAGGGTCAGAGAAATGGAGAAGCCAAAATGACAAACATGAGTTACCAAGACCCCTACCCCCAAGATATCAAATTGGGGTAAAACAGCTGGCTCAGTGTAGCCAACTGAGAGGGGAACAAACATCTTCCTCCCTGTCAGCAGTTTCAAGAGAAAAAGGAAGGGAGTTTGGGGTGCTTTTCTTCAGTGTGTTTGACCAGCAGAACCAGCTTTAAATCTCTGATCTGGAGATTCAACACAGGAACACAGGAAAGTAATGACCGAACACCTCCATGGAAAGGTGCATTGACTAGAGCCATCTGCTGGCCAGTTCGGAAATTGCATGGACAAAAACTTTTTGAATTCTCTGAATCCAACCCCTGGGAGAAAATCTGTACCCCCATAGTGAGTCCCTGGCCCAATTTTGAAAACTTAAGCTGGGCAATTTTAAAGACTGAGAATAAGTTGAACAAAATATCGAAGAACTGTGAAAAAAATAGGCAAGAGAGAGAAATTAGCCATCAGAGTAAATTCACCATCATATTCAGATGCCTAGACATCAGCAAATTACAAGCCATGCTAGGAAACAGGAAGAGATGACCCAGCCAAAAGAACAAACCAAATATCCTGAAAAGACACAGGATTTAATAAAATTAATCAGTGATAATCACCCAGCTCTCCTAAATCACTTTGAAGAATTTAAAGAAAATTTGACTACAGAAATAAAGGATATTAAGAAAATATTAGGAGAGAATAAAGAGCAATTTGAAAACCTGCAAAGAAAAGCAATAGCTCTTATGGAAATAAAAGACATGATGAGTGAAATTAAAAATACATTAGAGGCACATAAAAGCAGATTTGAATTGCTTGAAGACAGAGTTAGTGATTTCAAAGATAGAATAGCTGAACTGGAAAAGACAGGAGAACAGAAAGAGATTAGTAAGGAAAAAATGGAACAGAGTCTCAAGGAATTGAATGACAACATGAAACACACCAACATTCACATTATTGTTGTCCCAGAAAAGAATGGAAATGGAGTAGAAAGAATATTTGAGGAAATAATGACCAAAAACTTCCCAACCCTCGTGAAAGACATGCATTGTTCTTTGCAAGAGATATTAAAGGATGTGTTGCAGCCTGAAAGGAAAAAAAAAACAAGGGTGAGAGATTTGGAGAAGTTTAGAAATGAAGATTATTAGGAAGGGTAAACTAAAGGATAAGAAGACAGACAATAGAATGATATGACAATATAGAGACCTGAAGGACAAAATGGATGAAGTAAGTAATGCTTTTACAGTAATAACACTAATGTTAATGGATTATACTCCCCAATCAAAAGATATAGACTGATAGAATGGATTAAAAAATATGCACCATCTATATTTTTTCTGCAAAAGACTCCCCTCAGATGTAAGGACATAACCAGGTTAAAAGTAAAAGGTTGGAAAAAGGTATTCCATGCAAAGAGTAACCAAAAAAGAGCTGGAGTAGACCAGATAAATGAAAAATAACAACATTATAGTATATGAACAATAATTAGTCAGTGCAACTTGCAAATTGTTCCTGTGATCAGTATTCTGTAATTTTTTTCATTCAAAATATACACTTGCTTTTAATTAAGGAGGACTGGAGAAGAGATATATTTTTGATATTTCACTTTTCTTTAACACTTTCTTAGTCATACTCCTTAGTTAAAATAATCTATCTGCATCAATATTGATTTAGGATGATCACTCTTGAACAAGATTTTGAGTTTTTCTGCCTCATAGAATTATGAATTGGCAGATTATCTGCTGTAATTCATTGCAATAAGATACGAAGAATTCCTAAATAGGAATCTGATTACCTAGAAAGAATTATGGCCTAAATGGAAAAAAATAACTAAATCAATAATTTATTTCATTCTTAGAGATTGTTATGTCCAATAGTTTGAACCATAATATAAAAATTAGAATTACTTATAATTAATTTCTATTAAATTTGAATTATTAATTACATTTGTAAATGTTTGTTGCTATGCTATTTTTTATAATTGATTATATTAAATCTAACCTGACCTTGTACAACTCCTTTAAAATCTGTAATTTCTATCAATCTATTTTTCTATTTATTTTACAATTTTACAATAAAGGAGTTTATAACAGCCAAAAACAAAAATCCATTGATTATACACTTTGGAGAGATCACATAGTATGTGAATATATATCAATATAACTGCTTAATAAACAAATAAATACTTGTGCAAAATAGCCAGAAATAGCACCTATGTACAGCAGGGGAAACAGAGAGATTGAGTGGTGAAGAAGTTTCTTGTTTGTTTGTCTGTTTCTTGTTTATTATTATTAATGAAATAATGAAAATGCTTTAATAATGATTGAAGTGATGAATACACAACTATGTGATTATACCAAATACCATAGATTGTACACTTTGGATAAATTGTATGCTTTACTAATATGTAACAACGTATTAATCAGCCAAAGGGGTGCTAATGCAAATTACCATAAATCTGTTGGCTTTTATAAGGATATATATTGGAGTAGAAGCTTACTGTTACCAGGCCATAAAGCATAACTTACTTCCCTCACCAAAGTCTGTTGCCATGTGTTAGAGCAAGATGGCTGCTGACATCTGCCAAGGGTTCAGGCTTCTTGGGTTCTTCTCTTCCCAGGGCTTGCCTCTCTCTGGGCATCTCCTCTGCTCACTCCACAAGGCCAGCTGTAGACCAGCAGGTGATTGGCTCAACTCTCTTCCTGGGGCCTCTGCTGTGTATAATCCAGCTTTTTCTACTCCTCTGTGCACTTACTTACTCTGTGCTCCAGCATCAAAACTCTAACCTCCCTTCTCTGTGGTATGGTTTCTCTGTGAGTCCCTGTCCACCAAGGGATGGAGATGCAAAGTCTTACTGATGTGGCCTAATCAAAGCCTTAATCATGATTTAATCATGTAAAAGTGAAACCTCTGAATTCAATATAATCCTGGAGAAAAGACCAGTTTGCAAACATAATCCAACACTATTTTTGGAATTCATAAATAATATCAAACTGCTACAATCAATAACATTGATTTGTTTTTTAAAAAGTGAACAGAGACTAAGAGGCCTGTGGGACACCATCAAGTATATCAATATATGAATTATGGGAGTCCCAGAAGGAAAAGAAAGAAAAAAAGTACCAGAAGGAATTTTCAAAAAAAAAGGAAGAAAATCTTCCAAATTTAATGAGAGATATGAACATTGATATGAACATTCAAGAATCCAAACAAACCCCAAGGACAATAAATTTGAAAAGAAGCATGCCCAGAGACATAGAGTCAAACTGTCAAATGCCAAGGACAAGGAGAGGGTTCTTAATGCAGCAAGAGTAAGGCAACAGGTTATGTGCAAGGACTCCCAATAAAATTAAGTGCTAACTTCTCATCAAAACGGTGGGGGCAAAAAAGCAATGGGGAAAACTATATAAAGTGCTGAAATAAAAAAAAATTTCCAAGCAAGAATTTTATATCCAAAAGACTGTCTTTTTAAAATGAGGGACTGATTATGACATTCCTAGGTAAACAAAAGCTGAGGGAGTTCACTCGCCCTGCCATAAAAGCAATGATAAAGGGAGTTCTTCAAACCGAAGGTAAAAGAAACTAAACAGTGGATCAAGCAGCATAAAGATGTGAAGAATGCTTGTAAAGATAAAAATATGGATAATTATATAAATTCCAGTATTATTGTATTGTATATTTTGGTATGTAACTCCACTTTTTATTTCTTATAAGTTCTAAAATGCAAATGCATAGAAATTATGATAAATCTATTGCTTTGGACATGAAATGTATCAAGAGATAATTTGTAACCAATATAGCACAAAGGTGAAAGACAAAGGCAGACAGGGACAGTGTTTATGCTATTGATGTTAAGTTTTTATCAAATCAAATGTAGTTTTTATAGATTTAATGTGTGTATTAGTCAGGGTTCTCTAGGGAAACATAATCAACAAGAGATATCTGTCAATAGTATGTATTTTATCAGAGTCTCTCACATGACAGTGAGGATTCACACTGTCATGTGTGAATGTTCTAGTCCAGGTTCCACAGGCAGGCTGCAACCAGGGGCTCCAATGAAAGTCCAGTGACGTTTCTTAATGAGTTCTGGGAGATATTGGTTATCCAAAGACAAGTTGGGAGATTCTCCTCCAAGCTGGAATCACTTCCCTTTTAAGGCATTCATCTGGTTGGGTTAAGAGTCACTCATTGCTGATGGCAATCTCCCTGATTAATGTAATTATAATCAGCTATCTATGATTTACCACTGCAGTACAGTCAATGGTGACTAAAGTCCAAAAATGCCCTTGTATTGCAGTTAGCCCAGTGTTTGCTTGACCGAACAACTGGGCACAATTACCTGGCTGAATTGACACAATATGTTACAATTAATCCCCATGGTAAACAAAGTGAAAATGCATGCAAAATTTATACAGAAAAAAATAAGTAGGGTCTCAAAATGGTACAATACAAAAAGTCAAAAAAATATGAAAGTAGATATTAACATAAGAACTGAGGGACAAAAAACCATGTAATATTAACAAAAACCAAACAGTAAAATGGTAGAAGAACATTCTGTGTTATTAGTAGTTAATTTAAATGTAAGCTGATTAAACACTCAAGTCAAAAGGTAGAGATTGGAAGAATGGACACAGCAGCATGACTCAACTATATGCTGTTTACAAGAGACCCACCAGAAACTCAAACCACAAATAAGTTGAAAATGAAACTGTGGGAAAATACATTATGCAAATAGTAAAGAAAAGAGAGAGCTGAGGTGGCTGTACTAATATCAGATAAAATAGACTTTAAATCAAAAACTGTTGTGAGGGAAAAGAAGGTCATTTTATACTGCTAAAATCAATTCATCAAGAATACATAACAGGCGGCGGACGTGACCCAGTGGTTAGGGCATCCGTCTACCACATGGGAGGTCCACGGTTCAAACCCAGGGCCTCCTTGACCTGTGTGGAGCCCATGTGCAGTGCTGATGCGTGCAAGGAGTGCCCTGCCACACAATGGTGTCCCCCACGTAGGGAAGCCCCACACTCAAGGAGTGCACCCCGTGGAGAGAGCGGCCCAGCGCAAAAGAAAGTGAGGCCTGCCCAGGAATGGTGCCACACACAAGGAGAACTGATACAAGATGACGCAACAAAAAGAAACACAGATTCCCATGCCGCTGACAAAAACAGAAGCAGACAAAGAAAACTCAGCAAAAAGAGAACAGACAACTGAGGTGGGGGGGAAGGGGAGAAAAATAAATAAATCCTAAAAAAAAAAAAGAATACATAACAATTATAAATATGTATGTGAAAAGAATTTTCTTTTTATCAACTTCAGCTTCTTTTCTGACTATGGAGAATGCAAAAGGCAAGGAGAAAGGGAAGAGGAAGAGTGGGCTTCCAGCGAACCAAGCACATCAGGTTTACCAAGAACCTCAACTAAGGGCACCAAACGGGAAAAAAATGTGAAAGATGACAAAGCTTCCTGTTCACAAGGGAGTGCATCACGCAAAGTCAGCTGAAAAACCTCAGAAGATAGCAATTCCTCCATTACCATCTAAACTGCCACCAGTCAACCTGCTTCACCGAGACACCGTGCAGGCCTGATGCCCTCAGCTAAAGCTGAGCTCCAGAAGCCAGAAATTAGAAGCATATAAGCGACTCTGTGAATATGTTTACCCATATCAAAAGGATATCCCAGTCACAGCAAAGGAGGCCAAGATCCAGACAAGGTCCCAAGGAAAATCAAAGTGCGAAATGCCTCTGGAAAATTCTGAGGAAAGGAAGATGTCTTCTGAGGGCATTGACCCTCCGGAAATGGCTCCTTCCTCTGAGGAGGGCATATCTGACCTTGAGGAATCTAGTCTTCTTGAGGGAGTTAATACAGTTGTGGTGATGACTCTGCCCAGAAAGCAGTTTTGGCCTCCTGGATGAGGATCGCAGCTAGGGCCAGGAGAATGGACTCAGTGGAATCACCACAAGAAGCCTCTGGGGTCAGGCGATGTGTGGTGTATAGAATAAGTCTCCCTGCAAATACATGTGGTTGGGTTCACCTGCAGTTTCATGCTAGAGGTTTTAATTCTTGACATTAATATTTGTAAAAAGTTATGTCTCCTTTTCTACATTTTCTTCACCATTGACATGCATTGAAGAATGGGGAATTCTGATGGTTGTTTCACCTAACAGTGATGAGTACTCTCAAAAATGTGAGAAATATTTAACATTTTAGTTGTGCACGTAACAGATAACATGAATTGTCCGTAGCCCTAAGTCAGAAGGTAGAAGGGAGTCCCTCTGAATTTTAATGCTTGAGTTTTAGTTTCTACCACTGTCCTAATGAAAATAATGCAATTGCTTGTTCATTTACCAAATCAGATACTAGTATGGGTTCTCAGAGAAAATCCAAAGTAAGAAATGCCTCTCCATTTTTTCTCTCGGGTCTTTTTAGCAGATAGACCAAAATTCTAAGTTACTCAAGATTCCTTCAAAGCTGTGGTGTTTTTCTGCAAACCAAGGCAGCAGCTTCGTGTTTTATAAACTTCCTAATGCTGCAGGAGCCCTGACTTGATATCCATCCTACTCGAATAGGGACCGTTAAGCAGCAGCTCAGAGGCAGAGTTGTTTTAATACACCCCCATGTACCCTGCTCTGTGCCAACTATTATGGACACTGATTTTCAGGGTGGGGGTGGTGGTGGTTAAACTTGACAACACAAGCATCAAAGATCTTCCCATGGAGATTTCTCTAGCTGAAGGGAAACCCTTTAAAAAGTTGGCAGGTTCTGTGACTCTCAAGATAGTGTCTCTGAAGGCCTGTAAATTAGTTCCTATTGGGGAAAAAAGTGCATTAAAGTAAATCGAAGGTCTGTTTCATTGGCAACTTAAAATGCAGAGTCTTTTATTCTAAAACTTCTAAAATTTGAAAACAAGATGATCTAGGTTAAATGACATAGTTTCCCAAAGCAGAATGTGCTCATTTGGAGCTCAGTTTTTCTGCTTGCAATAGAAAAACAACTTCTTCAATCTCCTAGGTGGGAACACTAGTCTTGGATGACCTGTAATTAGATGACCAATCAGGCTCAACTGTAACACCCTCCCCCCCTTTTTTTTTCTTCTTTTTTCTTAATGGGGTGTAAGGGCCTTACCAATTCTAGAGTAGATGCCTCCACCAGTCTTACATCAGCATCTTCACTCCAAATGTCTCTGGAGAGGGTGTATCATGGACAGAAGCCCATCTTCATCCTTCTCGCTTTCGTACACTTAAGAATTGAGTGTGTAAACGTTCACCATGCTGTGCCTGTTCCCCCACAGGAAGGTTTGATTAGCAGTCAGCTGCTAGCACCTTCTAATTATTTTAATTAGTTCACTCATGTTGACATGATCTGGTACAAGAAACTTGGTTTTACCCAGCCCAGAAAGCGGCTTCTCACCCTTGACTTTTTTTATCATTTATTTTGGTAGGATGCTACTCTGGATGAGTCAGACATTTCCTCTTTGATGGTGCTGCGCTGCTTGAGGTTCTCCGACTGCTTGGCGTGGGGAGGGGCATGTGGCCCTGAGGCTGAGAGGTCTGGCTCGGAGGGCTGTGGTGGCAAAAGAGTTCTTCTGGGACAGCCACTTCCTTTGTTCAGATTACAATTTTAAAACAAACAAACAAAACTTAGCTCCATACAACACAAACAGTAAACCCTAATGTTAACCTGTAAGTGTAAATGGTATAATTATAGTAATATTGGTTCATCAGTGTAACGAAGTTACCACACCAATGCAAAGTGTTTTCTTTCACTATTTCACTCATGATATAAATAGCTAACACCTACTAAACACTTATTTTGTGCCAGGCAATGAGTGAGCACTTTATATGCATTCACTCATTTAGTCTTCTCATATTTTTTAACCTTTAAGCTTACGGCGCAGAAGCAGAGAATTTCCAAGGTTTCATAGTCACCGAAGTGGCCCTTTGCTGCGCACCCCATGCCTTAACATTTGTTGTCTCACTCACTCTCGAGGTGTTCAGTACAGTTAGAGGTCAGTGGACTGGGGAGAGGGTTCTGACAGCCAAGAAGCTTGAATGATCTGGCTTGATGACCTTCTGACACTGGTTGGAGAGGGTGATCCCTGCAATTGAGACTCAGGCTCAGTGAAAATCAACTGCAAGAAAGTTCACCGTTGGATACGACACGTAAGTCAAGCAAGGAAAGGAGACAGCGAAGCCTAAACATTACAGAAATGTATTTTCTGATAAGATTTTTTTTTTTTACTCATCTTACCAGAAAATAAGATTTTCGAAGGCAGGAGAGAGAACCAGTCAGCGTGGAGCAGTCTATTTGTGTGGTCGCCGCCTTCTCTGTGCTCCCTCAGGCTTTCCTCTGTGTCATTCTCTCCAGGGGAGACCAAAGGGGGAGCATTGTGACAAATCATGCCTAAAGGCTTTGGAGTCAAATGAATTCAGGTCTGAATCCCAGCAAGTCCACACAGAGAGAATGTCCATGAGCTCTGACCTTATCATTCTCATCTGGAGAAGTGTAATAATAATAAAACCTATCCTAAAAGACTGTCATAGTAATTACAAAAGCTATTAAATATAACCTACTTGACATCCAGTAGGTGTTTAATCCAAGTATTCTTACTCATCCCGCCTTCCTGGAGGTGGGAAATTGATGAGCTGGGCTTGATTTTCCACTGAGTAGCTGCAAGTCCTTAGAGGATTTGCTCCCCTACTCTGGGGCTCGGTTTCCTCCTTGGCGCAATGGGTGGTTAAACCAAGGGACTTAGGGAGGCGGAAGCTTCAAACGTGAGATGGTGAATATCATCCCATGCCATTCTGTGCAGCAGGGCAGGAAGAGGAGGGGGGAATGAATCAAGCTCTATTCTCTTCTGATGCAACAGAAACCCTCTCCCTCACCACCCACCTCGCTGGGATCTGGGTTGGATTAATGAGACATAATGCACAGTGCTCTGCTGAGAGCTATTACCGCCTTACAGGGGAAAACTCTCATTGTTGCCAGCAAAACAAGACTGACAATTTGATGAGGTGTGAATATTTTTAGTGTAACAGTATGTAAACACCGCTTTTTTCTTCCAAGTCATCACTCTGTGCACACACCCTTATGCATTTTTATGAGACCAATTCTCTGTGGCTGGAAATATTCTATGCTCGCCCTTTGCCACACGCTGGCAGAATGTGCTGACCCGGGGCCCTGGCTGGACCTCTGAGCTGATTCCTAAAGCTCACGGCGTTCTTTGGCAGAAATGTTAATAGGCAGGCTCATATTTTACGCCAATGCGTGTGCCTTCCTCTGGCCAATACAAATTGCATCATTCAAGACCGGGGGCAAAAAGGGCTGCTGCTGGGGAAGGTTCAGCTTTTTCACACTGATCAACGTAAAGCAATATCATGACTACCAAAACATAAAAAGCGGGAAAAGGGCAGGAAACCTGATTCCAAATTGCATCCCTGCCATGCTTGCTTAAAAAGTCAGGAAAAAAGTCAAAATCTTCAAATCAATACCTTTTTGATAAAAACTTGGATTGTCCCCTCATTCAATAAGCATTTGTTGGGTACTCTGTACCAGGCATGGAATATACAAGTGAATACACTTGCCCTGATAGCGATGATATTTCAGTGAAGGGCTTGACAAGCAGTGACAGCTCAGGGGTAAGTGTGTGAAGCCCTCGTTCTTTCCATCCCCCTCCCATCCAGCCCCCAGTGTCCCCTTCACCTAAAGTACCTGAGACACAGTGTACTGTCTCATGTCTTCCCTTGAGGGGTCCCCTTGGCAGTCGCTTTTCTACTTTGATTTCTGCTCCCCATATCTTACTTTGCCGCTGGTCACATCTTACAGTCCAGGACCACAGCTGTCTGGTCCTGCTACCACACTGCTAATGGGCCTCTCTGGGCTGGGCTGGGCTAGTATTGGCCCAATACTTTTTCCCTACAATAACACTGCACGCAACTGTATGTGTGTGCCACTGCAGGTGGCAAGGGTGAGGAGCAAGAATATGAAACCATACGCTTAAAGTGTCAACTCCTGCCATGTCCACCTGCAAAGTATTCTGAAGCCAACCACTTCTCCCCACTGCCAATGAGCTCACCCTAACCCCATTAATCATAATTTATTATTCACAATTATTCATAATTTAACAAACATAATAAATTCCTGATTTCTAAAATTCCACTTTCCCTTCCATCCCTAAAATCCATTCTCCCCCAAAAGTCAGGCCAACTTTTAAAAACATAAATCATTATCACAAGCTGTATTGCATAGTCTCTAATACTTCTACAACACTTAAAATCCAGTATCTTCATCACAATCCTCAAGGATTCATTCCTTCTGACCTCTTCCAATCTCTCTCTCTTACCTCTCTTCCCTTTCTTCTCTAGATCTAAACCATACTGCCCTCTTTCTGTGCCTTGAGGATGCTCAGCTTGTTCCTATCTTTGGGTCTACTCATTTTTGTTGCTTTCTTTGGTCTGGAATCCACTGTCGCCAGGGCTTCATTTGGCCTATGTCTTTATGTCATGTCTCACTCAGCTCGATGTCTCCTCTTCACTGACGGCTCAATTGAAAATCTACCCCACCCTGAGGTGCTCTAACAAAATACCTACTTTTATTTCTTGCATAGCTTTCGTAGTGTCCTGAAAGCACCTTGTACATTTATTTGCTTTCTTATGTATTGTGTGTCTTTGCACACCAAGTTTCCAAGTCTTTTGAGAGCAGGGACCTTACTGCCTTGACCTCCCTGTTTCCCTAACACAGTGCCTGCCAAAGGGTAGTAGCTCATGCACTCGTAGTACAAAGGGACACAACAAGAAAAGACAGACTGTTTACATTTCTAGGACAGCTCACCATTCTTCCATTTCCTCTTCACTCAGAATACCGCCTTCTTCAAAACCTTCATTGTTGATCTCTATCCCTGATCCACAAGGGTTGGTCTGGAACCTAGACTCTGTGCTACCAGTGTCTAAACCCCATTCCTCTACCTTCTAGCACTCTGACACACAGCCATTGTGCAGCAGTACATTTCCCAAAGTCTGAGTCATTCAGTCCAAGGCTTCAGCAAGAAACTCAAGGTTGGGCTCTGACCCTCCACATTGAAAATGACAGTTCAGCCTCTCTTCTCCTACCTAGGGTGCAGAAACACTCATTCATTTCTCTTCATCATTGAATGATTAGATAATAGATAAAAAGAAATAGACAAACATAAACAAATACACACATACAACTTCCAGGGATAAAAATCAATTCTTAAATACAATGCAGTCTGTTTTAGTTTCCTAGGCAGCTTAAAGAAATGGGTCAGTTTAAACAGTGGGAATTTATTTGAATGCTCAGATTTTGAGGCTGGAAAAAATATTCAAATCAAGAGATCATCAAGACGATCATCAAGTCAATACTTTCTTCCTGAAGACTAGCTGCTGATGAGCCTTGGCTCCTCTGTCACATGGTAAGGCACATGGCGGCATCTGCTGGTCACTCCCATCTCTTCTTGGTTTTGTTGATTTCAGCTTCTTGCTTCCATGGCTTTCTCTTTTCTCTTCTCTGATAAAGGGCTCTAGTAATGCGGTTAAGACCCATCTTGATTGAGGTGGGCCACACTTTAACAGAAGTAACCTCATCATAAGGTCCAACTTAAATAGGTTTACACCCACAGGCATGGGTGTTTATCTGGGGTGCATACAGCCTCAAACCATCACATGGTCTAAAGCCAAGTTAAGTAATGAAGATGTTTCCCTAATAGCAAGGATGTCTGTACAGCTGCTCTTGCCCACATTGGTTATAACATCTAACAATTCACGGAAAGAAACAGTCACTTATCTTCAGCCTATGCTGTGTGTCCTCAGAAATTTGTAAGAATCAGGGCTTAGTACAGGTAACCTACTCCCATTGACTTCCATTTAGCTATCAAGAGACCAGTGGAAGAGTGAAAATTTTTTTTCACTCTTTTATGTAGGTCACATCTTTGGTAGTATGTCTTCTTATGATCTCTAGAAACAGTCTGATGATAATCTTAAAACAAATGTTCCACAACAATGTAATGTGTTGGTGGAGGAGTACTGTATGGGAATTCTGCATATTTACATGATTGTTTTGCAAGTTCACAACTTCTCTAACAAAAAATATAAAATAAAAAATAATTTAAAAATAAAATAAAAATAAAAATTCATCTGTCCAAGCCAGGGAAGTGGTTGTTCTTCGAAATACAGATGTCAGTGGTAAACATAGAGGGCTTTGACAGCTTAGAAAAATGACCACTGGTAGCCCAAGAGTAATAGCTGGGTGTGGCATAAACGGGAGTAAGGGATTAAAGAAGGTTTTTCCCAGGTAAGTGATATTGAAGACAGGTCCTGAATAGTGAATAGGAGTTTCTAGGCAAGGAGGGAAGAAAATACTTTCAGAAAAAAGGATTAGCATGGGCAAAAGCCCAAAGGCAGGTGAGAACATGGGCTGTCCTGAGAACCACAGAGAATTTCAAATAGCTAAAGCATCAGGACACATGAGGGAGGAGGGGTAGAGAAGTGGCTCCAGAGGTAGGAAGAAGCCCATCATGAATATCTTAGAGGGTAATAACAAGTCGGAACACTTCCTGAAGTCAAGAGCAAGAGAGTGAGAGACTTTAAGCAGAGGAGGAGATGGACAGATTTCATTTTCGCAATAGTGCTTGCTTACAAAACGCCTGCCAGCCACTCTAGGAGGCTGTCATGCCAGGCTCTATTCTCCTCCCTGACTGAGTCATCCCCACATACCCGTACTAGGGCTTCTAAGAATGTCAACCACAAACCATTACGTAAGAAACGTGCTTGCGTTCTTTATTGTGGAAGAGACCTAATTAAAGTTCCCAGTAATTAAAATAAGCAAACTTTACTTAAGTAATGGATTATTAATTGGCTGGTCTGTGTTTCTGACAGTCTTGTTTCAATAGATCTTGATATTTACAGGAGATTTTCTGCATCAGAGGTGTCTTTCTCCTGCCATATGCGTGACTGTTGATCCTTATCCAAAACAAATTGAAGACTGTTGGCTAATACTTAGGTGATAGGCTGACATTTTCATTCTTTAGGTTATTAATCAGTTGTTGTATACCAACTAAGTTTCAAGTAAAAAAAAAAAAAAAAGCAAAAAACAAATCTGACATATTATACACACCTATTTTTCAAGGGTTCTAAAAATTATATGTTGAAACACCATCTTTCCAGATACTGTTTCCAGCAAGCCGAGCAAGGAAAGGATTAATGTTTACCTGTGTGTGTTTAATTTGTCTATACTCACCATGCAGTTAAAAAGCATCTTATTGTGAAAATGAGAAAAATAGTGAGAAAGAATGGCTAGAAGGTCAATTATTACTGAACTTTAGCACCAGGGATAAAATGCCTCCATTTGCACTCCTGGCCAGGCTTTGTTTTCTTAGACAGGCTGCTCTACCTTTCTGAGCTCTTCCTCATCTGTAAAGTGGGATACCATGAACAAGGTTCACATGAGGCTTTCCAACAAGACCGAAAGTAGGCATCCAGGTAAAGGGGCTGGGGCCATCACTCTCAGCATCACCATCAGCACACTCGTGTCAAAAGAAGTAAGAATGATTACTGGAGGCCAATTTCAGAGCTTTTTGTTAACATATGTAGGAATTCGGAGTTCACCTTTAGTAGGAAAAAGCACTGGACTGGGAGCCAGAAAAACCATGTCCACACTCTGGGCCTACCTCTCACCAGATGTTTGTCCTCTGCAAATTCAGTTAATGTCTCCTTAGCTCTATTCACTCATGGGTAAAATGGCATAATAATACTCTCTACCTCAAAGAGCTGCTTTAGTGATGAATAAGTCCATGCACAGTGCTTGGCACAGGCTAACGCTCTGCTAATGCTTAGTTCTCTGCACTCTGTAAGAATCCTTTGATGAATTTTCCTATAGAATTAGAGTTGCCTTCAAGAAAGATCAAAGGGATTAGGAAAGAGGGGCCATGCCTTCATCCGCTCTGGGAAATCTTCCTTGACCTGCCATTTGTTTTCTGAAGCATTGCCCCAACACTCAGAGCTTACCTCAGGTAGGACTGTTCATGCTGTGCTGCAATTCCCTGCTTATTGGGTCAGTCCCTCAACTACATTGGCAGTTCCTTAAAGGAAATGACTGTATCTTCCTCACCACTCTCTCTTCACAACCACCCACATTTCTAGCATGTGTTCATGAGTATAATATGATTATGATACTGTGAAGACATCAGTTATAATGTAACAACTATAATTACACATAAACAATTATACCAATAAAGATAACAGGGAAGCAATTCAATTTTTAAAATCCTATGACTTCATATGAATCATAAGAGATAATCACCATGTGAGATTGCACGTTTTACTTCAACCAACATTTTTTCAGCTGAACTATGTATCAGTAGACACATAGAATTTTAGCAGATTCTGAACTAGTTTTTGAAACAGGGTCCATAGGCAGTGAGAAGGAATCCACAGTTATAGCATGTGAAAATCAGAACATATGTTTCAAAAAGGGTGTTGACAGGAATTGGATAGATGAAAAAGAGATACAGTTATAAGGTTGAATAGTAAAGCAATGACACTAAGTCCTCTTTGGGCAGAGGGATGTGTGAAGGAGAACACTAGCAGGAAAAGTGCATTTGGATTATGTCAGAGAGTCTTGAACCCCCATCTAAGGACTTTGGGCTATCATCATGTGCAGCTGGGGCCTCCACAGATTCATGAGCAAGAGAAAAACAAGATTGTGGAAAAACACACTTCACAGTCCTTGCCAGGGATCCACTCTCAAGCAGCCATTGCTTAAGGTAACTTGCTTATAAGCTGGTAATTCCATGAGAATGCCTCTCTTTGATTTATTTTTCTTTTATTGGGCCAGCTGACATTTGCTCTCTTTTTGCCTAATGTTTACTGCTGGACCACATAGAGTTTATGTGGAGTTTTTCAAAAACTTAAAATAAAGCAAAACAATAAAATAAACAAAACCACCCCCTCAAAAAAAAAAAAAAACTTTTCTGCCTGCATTTCCACCCAATTGATTTCCTCCCTCCCTCTTTTCATTCTCCCTTCTTTTTATCAAAAAATGTTAACTGGATGTTAGATATTAGAAATTCAATGGACCTGTGAAGGTTAGGTTATTGTGTCAACTCAGCCAGGTAATTGTGCCCTGTTGTTTGGTCAAGCTAGCTCTGGGCTAACTGTAATACAAGGGTATTTATGGACTTTACTCACCTTGACTTTACTGCAGTGGTAAATTATAGATAGCTGGTTATAATTACATCAGTCAGGGAGATTGTCATCAGCAATGAGTGATGCTTAGCCCAATCAGTTGAATGCCTTAAAAGGGGAAGTGATTTGAGCATTGAGAGAGAATTTCCCAGCTCGTCTTTGGATAGGCGACATCTCCCAGAACTTGTCAAGAACCTTCATCGGGCTTTCATCGAAATTCCTGGTTACAGCCTGCTTGCAGAACCTGGACTTGTGCATCCTCACAGCTGCCTGAAAGACTCTGATAAATCTCTTACCTTCGTCAGATAGCCCTTGTTGATACTGTTTCCGTAGAGAACCCTGACTAATACAGGACCCAAACATGGGCCCAGCCTTCATGGAGCTTACAGTGTGTTAAGCCAACACTATCCAAATAACCATACAAAAGATCACTGCCAATTATGGTGAGTCTGGGAAGGAAAACTACAGGGTATTTTTAAAGCATATAATTGGATAATCTAATCTCATCTGGGATGTCAAGGATGTTATTATTGTAGAATGATTAGTTAAGTCTCAACAGACAGCAGACGTGGCATTCAGTGGTGCCTTAGAGTGTGTGTGTGTGTGTGTGTGTGTGTGTGTGTGTGTGTGTGGTGGGTAAGTGGATAACAGTCCCAAGAGAGGTTGATAGCATGTATCACCCTGAAGCCTTGAGGAAAGATGACTTTTGAACACTGAAAGAATAAAAAATATCCAACAAGCATTTAGTGAGCATTTATTGTATGCTAGGACCTTCAGGAAGTAAGAGGGATACAAAAATAAATATAGTCCTTGACCTTAAGAAATGTATAATAATAATGCAAGATATGTTCAAAAGTAATAGGCAATAGAGATGACACATCATATAAAATGACAATAATACTTTCCTGCGATTTATTGTGCATTCACCATATACTACATAGCACTGTAAGTTTATTACTCTAATGTATTGTCTTATTTTATAACAATTATATGAAAGAAATTCTATTTTTTTAATCTCAACATTATAGATGAGAGCATCAAGGCTTAGCAGCAGTAAGTATATTGTCTAAGTTGGTACAGATAGTAAATTGTAAATGATAGTTTCAGTCACAGAAATATTTGAGTTCAAAGCCAGTGTCACAATCATGGGACACATATTGATTCAATAAATATTTACAGAGAACCTAGTATATGCCAGGCATATGGGTTCTAAGCATTTTCCTCAAGAAGCCTACTTGCTAGATTCTAGTGAACCATAATCATTTTAGTCAGTTTTAAGTATAATTTAAATACAAAAATTGCAATAATACTAAGTTTGAAATTAGATGATTTTGACAAATGCATATGGTTGTGTAAATATCATTACCATCATGATTTAGAACATTTTCATTGTTTCAAAGAGTAACTTTGTGGTGAATCTCCTTCTCTTCTCCCAGCTCCTAAGAATAATGTGCTTTCTGCCACTATAATTTTCTTTTTTTGTAATTTAATATAAATACAGTCATACAGTATGTACTCTTCTGTGTCTAGCATCTTTGGCTAATGGTTTGGGGCTTTTTAATGTTGTTGCATGGATAAATAGTATCTTCCTTTTCATTCCTGAGTAGCATGTCATTGAATAAACATAACATACTTGGCTTCTCCATTCACCAGTTGATGGATGGTTGAGTTGTTTCTAGTTTTTAGTTATGAAAAGAGACCAGTTGTCAAGTTATTACAATAATTCAGGAGAGACATAATTCAGGTGATTGTAGTTGGATTCTGTGTATATTTTGAAGGTATACCCATCAGGACTTGGTGGGGAATTAAATGTGAGTGTGAGGTAAAAAGAGAATTCATTTTTGTGCGAATGTTTTTGTCATGGGTGTTGTGGGTTGAATTGTGTACCCACAAAATTCATGCCCACTGGAACTTCAGAATGCCATCTTATTTGTAAATAGGTTCTTTGCAGATATAATTAGCTAAGGTGAAGTCATACTGGAGTCGTGTGGATTTTAAATTCAACTGCTTGTGTTCTTATAAGAAGTCCAAAGAAACACAGAGACAAGGAAGTAGGCCAGTTAAAGATGGAGGCAGAAATTGGACTGATGTGGTTCCAAGCCAAGAAACACCAAGGACTATTGGCAAACTACCAGAATCTAAAGAGAGAGGCATGGAGCATGTTCCACCTCAGAGTTCCCAGAAATGACTCCATGTGTGATCATTTGTTATGGCAGCCCCAGGAAACTAACACAATCAGTAAATAGAAGAATGGAGTTCCTCTTAACCAAGATGGGCAAGAGTGCAGGAGGAGCACATTTGGGGGATAACCTCAGGGGCCCAGTTTGAGGTGACTTTTCTTGATCTGCATGTAGCACCCTGGCTCTCAATTTCATGACATCCTCAAACCAAGGGATCTCATCTTCTACTCCACCTCTGATGCCTTCTCCTATAGAGTAGTTCCATGGTCTATTTCCTGGACCTTGTCCTCAACAACAGTTGATTCACTTCCAAAGGCTTGGTTTCAAGTATCAAACTCTCTGGTCACCACCATGAAATCTCTAGCTCACTCTTCAGAGCTCTAGTGCCCCTTCTCTTTGACCCTACTGGGAAGTTCATTGACCTCACATTAGTTGTTTTCATTTTTTCGGTCTGCACTGCTCCGCATGTCTCCATACTCTTTCTTACCCAATTAGATGTCATCATCCATTGATAAACTGACTCCTTGCTTGCTCATTTAGCTCACTTTCTCTTCCTTCTACTGTTGTACTCCACATCTCAAAACCCCAGCCCTAGTAAATCCCTACTCTCCACTTTTCTCTTCCTATAACTGAATACTAGAATGTGGCTGGAGAAAAAACTCACAAGTGCACTAGCAAGACATGCTGCCCCCCATGATTGCAAGATGCATCCATATGCTGAATGCTCCAAGAGCTAGTGGCTAGGAGATTCTGACTGGATATCTAGTATGTACCTCAACAGAACAGGGTCATAACAGAACTCGTGATTTCCAACACTATCCCTTCCCACACAAGTACACTCAAACCTGTGTTTGTTCCCAGTCTTCTTTTCAATAAATGTATCATTACCCACTCAGTTGTTCAGTCCAAAACTCTAGAAGGCATTCCTGTCCCTCTCTTTTCCTACCCAATCTTTCAATAAGTCTTCTTGATTTATCTTCAAGTATGTCTCAAATCTGACTACACACAATCTTATTTCCAGCACCCAAGTATAAGCCATGTCGATCATTCCTCTGCATACCAAGTAGTAGAGTCACCCCTCAACTGGTTCTCTAACTGGACCGCATGCTTCCACACTAACCCCTCAGGCACCAGAGACAATTTTTTAAAAAGGTAATTCAGATAACATCACTTCCCCACTTAAGTACTTCCACAGTTTACCAATGCACTCAGAATAAATTCCAAATTCCTTACCATAGCCTGCATGATCTAAACATTACCTCTGTCTCTTGCCTTGGCACCTGCTAGGTCCCCTCTTGATTACTATGATCTAGTCACATTGGGCTTATTACTGCACTTTGAACACAAAATGTTAATTCTAGCATCAGGAGCTTTACATTTTCTGATTTCTCTGTATATTTTCCTGGTTAACCTCTTCCCATCATGGCATTCTCTATCTCCTAGTGATGCTCCATCACCGTACCCTACTTTATTTTCTTTATAGGACATAAAACTATACAAATTACATTTATTTTTCCTCTGTTTCTGCCACTAAACAGTAAGGTCTGTGAAGGCAGGCACCTTACTATCTTGTCTTCTGCTGTGTCAGCAGTGCTTATCTATTTTCAATATTTGTGGAATAGATGAATCAATGAATGAGTAACTAATAATTCCACTTTGTGGAATTGAAAACTGAAGCAAAAATTTTAAACACAGACCTCACAGCTATTCAAGGGCCACTTTGGGGCTGAAATGCACTTATCTTAATTTCACATTGTACATTCTCTCACCATTGTACAATGTCTAGCTGAGATTTGGAATAACTATCTTGATTAAAATGAATTTTGAAAAACACCATACTTCGTATTTTTTGTCCTTTCAACCGGCTCTAATGTTGCATTTTGTCAGCCAAAAATGACCTTCCAGTATACCTGAAGGGAAATAAGTAACTTCCGCTCTTTCCACCCAATACACAAACAAGCAATCCAGAAAGCATGTCTTTCAGAGCAGAGCCAGTTTTTCAGAGACATTCCTGTCTCTCTCGGTACCCTGTCAAGCAAGGAGGGATTTTTACAGTGGGTGGAAAAAATTCCCAGCTTCACATCTGTTTTTGTTTTCAACGTTTTTTCCTTTGTAAATAAGCTCATAAACTTTCTTAGCTCTTTTATCAAAGTATTTTAAGTTTTTGGCTTTTATTCCTGTGGTAGCCAGCAAATAGTTCTCAATTAATAAAGAGAAATAGGGAAACGGACTTTGGCCCAGTGGTTAGGGTGTCCGTCTACCACAAGGGAGGCCCGCGGTTCAAGCCCCGGGGCCTCCTTGACCCGTGTGGAGCTGGCCCATGCGCAGTGCTGATGCGCGCAAGGAGTGCCCTGCCAGGCAGGGGTGTCCCCCGCGTAGGGGAGCCCCACGCGCAAGGAGTGCGCCCATGAGGAGAGCCGCCCAGCACGAAGGAGGGAGCAGCCTGCGAGGAATGGCGCCGCACACACTTCCCGTGCCGCTGACGACAACAGAAGTGGACAAAGAAACAAGACGCAGCAAAAAGACACAGAAAACAGACAACCGGGGGAGGGGAGGGGAATTAAATAAATAAAAATAAATCTTTATAAATAAATAAATAAAGAGAAATAAAATTATAGTAATGAGTATTAACTACATACCCACTAGATACTAGGCACTGTGCTAAGAACTTTATGTTCAGATATCATCATTCCCATTTTACAGATTAGGAAATCAAGGTTTAAAAAGATTAAATATCTGACCCAAGTGTCCAACAGCTTCTACTGGAAGCAGGATTAAAAACTAGATTTATCTTTATCAAAGTTTGAGCTAGTAATTATTATGTTGTATGTTCCAACTTTGAGATTTCCCCCTTTCTGACAACAATCACTACAGAAAGATTACAAGACTTGATTGTATTTATTAAGCATATACTATGGCAACACATATGTCTTTTAATTCTCATAGCAGCTCCATTATAGTAGTATTCATATTATTCATATAGTATTCATATTTTACAAAGAAGTTTAATAACTTGCTAAGGTCAAACATTCACTAAGAAGTAGAACAAGAATTTATACTGAGGAAGTCCTGCTTTAATATCGATGTGTTTAACTTGTAACACATAGCTATCCTCATTTTCTAAGAATGCCTTTTGGAGGCACCTTGAACTTCCAGATACCCAGAGTCCTAACACAAGCTCCCATCCCTCCCTGCCCACTCTTAGAAAAGCACTAAAACTTCCTTCTCACAAAGTCTCAACTAACTGAAAACTGAACAGCCCAGCCTCATGATTTTGCATCATCAGCTCAGATCTCATACATCATGGTGAGTATCTCACACTAACCATCTTGGTCACCCTCACTCTAGTCATTGTCACTTTCTGGAACTGCTCACCATGCCCCCAACTAGATCCCAGCCCAAACTCATGCCTCACTTTCTCACAAATGGTCTCTTCTCACTTGCCCCACCCCAGTCCATGTCTGTGGCTCAGCCTTTGTCTCCTCCCTTTGTCTGTCACCCCACAAGCCCATAAGAAATTGACCTCATGATTATGCATCTTATTCATAAGATGTAGCTCCATTGCCCATCCCAGAGCAGACTCATCACAGATTATAGGGAACTCCAAAAGATTGGGGTATCTGGTGTGTAGAGGTGTCTTATTGAGGGAGACAGTAGAAGATAAAGCTGGACATGAGGAAGAAGTTGAAGAATGAGAACATTCTTTAAGTCTTCTGGGGCAATTTTATATTTTAAAAAATCAGAGTTCCCAGTAAAGTTAACCCTAATGCCCAATCTAACAATAAAACTTCACACCTAGGTTCTAGAGGAACCTAGACACTAAGTCATAGACAGGATCAGTTACTGCCATCTGGGCAGTCTGAAGAAGTATGGGAAGGCATAGCTCCTTTCTACTCTAAGCCCTGATGAGGAGAACAAAGACAAAGACATTCTCCATCATCCAAGATTCAGATGCAGATATCATTTCTCTGGGTCATAAAGCAAATCTCCAAGACAGAAATCAAGACATTTCCAACCAGGCCAGTGTTTAATGAACTAAGTAACATATATTGCAGAGATGTCTTATTGACATAGAAGGAATCAGAGCTAGAACAGTGTTTTGCTTAGAGGATTTCCTTCTTCAGTAACCCAAGAAAAGGTGACTAGTGAAATTGGACCAGCCATCAAGGTCATGGGCATAATCATTGCAGCCTGGTTAGAGGTTCCACAGTCAGCTACAGTGGCAGCAATGACCATTGAAACCCATAGGAAAAGATGGTCCAAATGTCAGGAAGTCAAACCCCCAGAAATATACTGTATTTCATTCTGGGGCCATGTTTTAAAATAGACATGGACAATAGGGTCATGAGTAGTTTGTAGGGGTTATTGAGACTGGAGCATTAGGGAAAGGGTTAAAGTAAAAGGCTGGTAGGGAGGAGATTGAGGGGGAAAAAACATGGTAAGAGTCTTTTAAGTGAAGATGATAATGAAAAAGAGAATCAAAGTCGTACTTTCTGGTTTAAATAGCAAAGCTGGGCAGAAAACAGGGAAAGGTAGATTTCAACCTGATATAAAGAAGACTTTGTATAAGAAGACTTTATATAATTATAATTGGAGATAATAAATTTCCCTGTGTCGCAAAGTATTGAGCTATTGACAGAGATACTCAAAGCAGATCTCTGAAGAAGGGCTACTGAACAGCAAACATTTTTGAGTGCCTACTATGTACTGTGCTCTTAGGTCACAGATACAAATTAATCATAGTCCCTGTTCTACAGGCTTTAGAGTCACCTGGAAGAAATTATTATGTTTGGGAAGAGATTCCTATATAAGTCCTCTGAAAAATCAGATACTATAGTCTCACCAAAATTACTAAAGGAGCAGCTTAGCTTCTTGCACATTTATCCCCAAATTCACAACATCACTGGAAAGAAAAGAGGAGCAGAAAATATGCAGTGTGTTTCCTGAACATACACTACATGCTGTGAATTATTTCATTTATTTCTTAAAGTATCCAGGTGGGCTTGACAAATCAGAATATTAGCATAAAAATAGGTAAAGTAAAATATTCATTATGACATAACAGAAGTTTGATTTCTATCCGTTGTTACCTGTATCAAAAGTCTGATCAATGTGTGTTACCCTTAATAATGACTATTGTGTATAATACAAGAGAAGTAGAAACCATAGTCTTCACTGTCAAGGTGTTCACAATCTATTTGCTTAGCAATATCAATGCAAAAGCAGAGATTAATTCAAAACCAAAAGATCAACAAGACAAAGTTTTAGTTTCTTGAGACAAGGACTTTGTCTTATTCACCCATGAGGTCTTAGCTCAGAATAAAGAGCCTAGGACCAAGAGGATGTCCAATACATACTTTCCAAATGAGTAAGTGAATGAATAGATAAACAAATAGAGGCATGTTAGATGTTCTTCATTCAGCAAGTTATTTACTGAATACTCAATATGTATCAGGGTCTGCTTAGAGCTCTGGCCATGACAGTGGGAAACAGAGTCCTGCTTGTAAGTTACTTAAATTTCCATGGAAAAAAGCAGACACATTCCCAGCAGAGGGGACAGTAAGTGTACATGACCTAAAGTTGAATAATTTGGAGAATGAATCAGAAGATAGAAAGATCCCTACACAAATCTACTTCAATCTCACATATGAGATTAAGACACACACTGCTTCAAAAAACTGTGGGAGATGATTAATAAAATAGCTAAGATTTATTGCACATTTGCTACTTACTAAGAACTATTGTAAGTATGTATAACATATGAATGTATTTGTTACTCACAGCATCTCCATGAGTGTGTATTGTTATTATCCCCATTTTATGGATGAAAGAACTGAGACACAGAGAAATATAGTAACATGTCCAGGATACAAAGCTCGATTGAGAAAATAGTGCAATGATCACCTTTAAACTCCCCCTCCCCCCACTAGATTCAGCAGTTGTAACATGTTTACCATATTTGGTTTAAAAGATTATGTTTTCATTTCATTATGTCTAAAGACTGTGTACTGGTTGGAGTCTTTTATGGACCCTAGAAAACATGTTCTTACAGCAAATCCATTCCTGTGCATGTAACTCTATTGTGGGCAGGAACTCTTGATTGGACACTTCTGTCTGTTGGAGTCTTTGATTGGATTACTTCTTTGAGGTGTGACCTATAGTGGGTTTTGGTCCTCTTGCTGGAATCCTTTATAAACAGAGGATTGAAAGAAAGTCACACAGAAAAAAAGCTACAGAGATGGAGAGAATGAACCCAAGTGCTCAGAGAGGAACCAGAGAGAAATGAAGCCACAGACTGAGAAGTCATAAACTGAAGCAGTGAGACCCAGAAGAGAAGCAAGTGCCTCCTTGGGCCTTGCCATCTGAGAGAGGAGTCCTGCATCACCAGCAGCCAGCCATTGTTGAGACAGCATCTCTGATGATGCCTTGATTTGGACATTTTCATAGCCTCTGAACTGCAAGTGTTTAACCTAACAAATCCCGATTACAAAGCCAATCCATTTCTGGTATATTGCTCCCAGCAATCTTAAGCAAACTAAAACAAGCTGAATATTGTTAACAAAAAAAGAGTATGGGCTCTGGAGCCCACCTTTCTGAGTCCAAATTGGTAAAAGCAAAAAATGCAAGTAAAACTAAGAACCTAAGGCAGAAGAGGATTCCTCTGTTGGCAGGTTCTTGTCTATCCCACCCCGAGTTTTTGAGCTCCTTAAGGGTGGAGATTGTGCTTGTGATCACTGTACCCTAGCACCAAGCACTGAAACTAGAACACTGTCTTTCCTTAATAAATGCTTAGTGACCAGATGAATGAAAGAATATGTGGTAGAGTCTAATGTAGATAGGGGATATTGTAATGATGGTATTGGGAGAGAGGCGTGGAAAGGAAGTATCAATTGTAGCATACTGCCTGTCTCCAAAATGTCCAGAGGATCCCAAATTCTGCCAGAACTTTCAAGAATTCAAGATGGAGAACAGAGCTTAATTTCTATTCATTGAAAGTTCTGACATTGAAGGAATTTTACAATCTCTGCCAATCAAATGCTAGCAACAGTTGGCTTCCCCCCAGTGCCAAGTCAGCTTTCCCTATACAGCTTATGACTGGCTTCACAGCGGCTGTTTATATTTTCAGAATATTAAACATTGTTTAGTCATTTTCTCAGGGAGGGCTTCTCAGTGCGGTTTCTAAAAATGTGCTGAATGTGTTTCCAAAGAGGAAAGGCACCAGAGGGCCTTTGATGGGGCATGCTGGGCCTTGTAATCACAAACAGATGACAGAGCTTCCTGGCGCTGACTCCAAGAAGCTAGCAAGGGTCCTGAACACCAGCTCACATCCAGCCTAGGTAAAATCTCCATGGTTTACCTTGTAATACCTGTCAAGATTTGTCATGAGGTTCTATCAACTCCAGGGGACTTGATTTTCTTGTAGGTTAAGGGAACCCCAGTATCCCTAGCCTTGTGGTCTAGAATCCTATGAAACACCTGCCTCAACTTCAGGCTGCCAATAAAGAGAACCCCAGCAGCTGATGTGCTTGGGCCCTACATCTCTATGTAATCTCCTGACATTGGTGAGCTCTTATATCTGCTAGGGTTCCTCAAGTGCAGGCAACAGAACCTAACACCAACTAATTTAAGCCTAGGGAAGAAAGTGGTTATTGGATGAATACACAGTTAGCCTGTGGGACTGAGGGCAGCCTGAATAATCAAGTATCTGGGGAAAGGGACAGGCAACACCATTAGGGACCTCAACAATGGGGGAGCTCATATTAGGGCACCCTCATTGTGTTTGGATCCAAGAATGTTGCGTGTCTGTGTGGCTCCAGTCAAGGTTCGAATCCCTAACCTAGCTGGATTCATCTGCCCTCCTAGGTAAAGCATTATAAAAAGGAAAGGCAGCTCCTTAAATGAAATAGTGCCATTTCAGAGGAAGGAAATGGAAGTGTGCTGAGAAGATAGCTCTCATGGGTAGAATGAGGTATTGTGTGTGCCAGAGGAGTCACTTAACGTTGTCCAAAAGCAGAACTATGGCAGCCTGCTTTCCCTGAGCCATGGCCAATGACTCCTAAAAGGGTAAATGTACAAGTAAGAAACCCAAGAAAAGAAAGCCCATCGAGAATGGGCAAGAACTTTGAACATCACTGTTCTTTCCATCAAAATCTAGTGCCTATCACAAAGTGGGGAGATCAGTGAGTCCTCCCTCATCTCCTACAGGAGAAAGAACATTTCCTTAGTCTGATATACAAGACACTCTGCAGTGACAACTTTCTACTCTCAGAATTCTTTTCAGAATGCTCCCAAGCTCATCCTCTGTGTTCCCACAATACACTGTACACAGAACCACCTCTGTACCTACCACATTACAATGGCAGCATAGACAAAGCTTCCTTTACTCCCCACCCCCACCCCAAAACTGGCAATTATATGAGTGGATATGACTGGCAAGTGTAATCTTTTGGGTCATGGCACAATTAGAAAATCACACAAGGAATGTTCAGGGGCAAGAAGGAGGCCTATCAATAGCAGTATGTTTATTGAGAAGAATGGGAGAAAATATTTCAAAGCAAGATAAAAACCTAGAAATTCTTTTATAAGTATTGAAAAGTAAAACCACTTTTCTAAATAACTCTCCACCTGCCCCCAAAAAATCCACAAACAAAATTAAAAAGACAAATAGCAAACAGGAAACAAATGCTTGTAACAAGTATATCAGAGGGTGTTAGATTTTTACTCTATAAAGAGATTATTCAGATAAATAATGAAAAAATAGTAGCAGGAGCTGTGTGTTTTATCAACAAATTGTTACTGTGTACCTATTTGCCAGGATTCAAAAAAAAAAAAAAAAGAAACACAAGTTGCTTTGATACATATGAAGCTTAACTTCATTCAATGATTTAATAAATGCAAGTTATGACAGCAGGATGTCTTTTTTTTCCTACTTATCAGATTGGCAACAATAAAAAGAGATTATAAAACATAGCATTGGCAACATTTGGGGGAAACGGATGTTCCAAACTGGTAGTGGGAGTATAAATTGACACAATCTCTTTGAAAGTCAGTTTGACAATATCTATTGAAATACCATTTAACTCATAAATTCCAAGCCAAATATTTTTTTCTACAGATATACCTACACATGCACTCAGTGATGTATTGTCAAGATATTCATTTCAGTATTGCTTGTAAAGAAAGGAAGGAAAAAAAGAAAGAAAGAAAAAGAAAGGAAGGAAGGAAGGAAGGAAGGAAGGAAGGAAGGAAGGAAGGAAGGAAGGAAGGAAGGAAGGAAGGAAGGAAGGAAGGAAGGAAGGAAGGAAGGAAGGAAGGAAGGAAGGAAGGAAGGAAGGGAAAGAAAGAAAGAAGACTGAAACGGAAATAACCTGTGTTCACTAATAGGTGATGGGTACATAAATTCTGGTATTTTTTTGGTAATTATCATGAAATAATTTAAAAGAATGTCCTAGAAGGATATAAAAAGTATATGTACCATATGAAAAAAAATCCATAATATTTATTAAATTAAAAAATTCATTTGCATAAGCATATGAGGTGAAGACAGGTAAATTTAAGACATTTTCCTATGTTATATGTGTGATAATATCTATCTTTTTATGCCGATTTCTACCTATTGCATAAAATTCATGCCTTAAATTCTACTGATATTTATTGGACAATCCTTACAGATTATTTTGCTTTCCCTCAAGCTTCTAATAACCAATGGTTTATTTTTAACATACCTCAAATTTTAACTCAGCTCCCATCCATACTACCTGTTCATTGGAGATTTCACACTCTTATCCCTAAACTCAATGGGTTTTGCATAGTTTCTGTTGTTGTTTGCTTTTTTGTTTATTTGTTTTTACCACTTAAAAAGAGACCTTTGTGTTTCAGAATATTAACTCTGAGAACTGACAATTTTTCCAGAAAAAAAGTACTAGAAGGTGTACATGGGCCTTTTCCCAGGGACCAGAAAGGCAACCACTTCCATTGAGAAGGAAACTTTTAATCCTTGAGCCCTAAAATTCACACTGTTCATGTGCACAATTCTTGACAGGCAAAACCCCCACTGCTTCAGTTTGGTTCTATTTATTTGTTCTGATTCAACTTTCTGATAAGCACAATTCAGAGGAAAAAGAGAATGTGGTTGGCTGGTAGATGAGGACAGATCATTGTGGGCCTTGAAAAGTAGTCACCAGAATTTACAAACAAATAGAGCACTTGGAAATGCCCCCAAAGCATATTATAATTAGTTCACCCCTTGTTTTAGTTTTCTATACTGCTAAAATTAGGTACCATAAAATGGGGTGACTTTAACATTGGGAATTTATTCGCTTAAAAGTTTACAGTTTTGAGTCTATGAGAACATACCAATTAAGGCATCATTAAGGAGATAGTTTGTTCCTGAAGAATGGCTGCCAGTGATCCTTGGCTCCTTTGGCACATGGCAAGATACGTGGTGGCATCTACTAGGCTGTCCTTTCTCTTCCAGGTTTTGTTGATTTCAGTTTCTTGCTTTCATGGCTTTCTCTCTCCCTCTATTCATCCTGTTTATAAAAAAGATTAAGACCCAATCTGGGCCATGCCTTAACTGAATTAACCTCATGAAATCTACTTACAATAGGTTTACACTCACAGGAATGGATTGACTTTAAGAACATGATTTTCTGAGGTACATACAGTTTCCAACCACCACACCCCTTCTCTGCTTCAGTATGACACTCAAGGACTACTTGATATTCCAGGTTTAAGCAACATTTTCCCAGTTTGCACTGGGTACATGGAAGACCCCAAGACACTTCATTTAGGACGTTAGGGACTTGTTCAGAAATGGGAAATCCTGCCAGGAGGGGCAAACTCAGCTTGGGCATCCCCTTTTGATGGAACATCTGATACTTCTTAGTGATGAGGTAGAAAGAGACTGCAAATGCCAAGGACTAAAGAAACACTTTTTGAATTAGTGCTGGAAGACTCAACTGCATATTTCACATTAGCACTTTCCTTCTAGATTGTGTTCTTATTAATCATTGTGAAACATTACAGCAGTAACCACTTCACCAAAAATGTTCATGAAAAGCACTATTAACCATCATGGCAAGACAGTTGTCTAATTAGAAACATACTCTTCCAGCTGAGCTGAGCTTTTGGAAATCACTGTGGTGGAGAGCAGAACAGCAAGATGTGCTGCAAGCCGTAATAGGAAACCATCATCCTGGTGAAAACATTATGCGTTTGGTGATTCCTGCCCCAGGTAGCATTTTTTCCAATTCCCTAACCCCACCCTGTCCCTTGGTAAACAATATTCTGGATTCTGGCTCTAAGAGTTTGATTATTCTAATTATTTCATACAGTGAGATGATACAATATTTGTCCTTTTGAGCTACTTTATTTCAGTCCACACGATGTCTTCAATGTTCAACTTTGTTGTCCTATGTACCAGAACAGCATCCCCTTTATAGCTGAATAATATTCTGTTGTGGTATATACCATATTTTGTTTATCACTCCATTGGTTTATGGGCACTTGGGTTGCTCTATCTTTCTATCTTTTGGCAATTGTGAATAATGCCAATATGAAAACCACCTTCATTCTTCTACATATGAAGATCCAGTTTTCCCAAAACCAATGTTCAAGAGACTGTTCTTTTCCAATTGAATGATTTGTGCCACCATGTCAAAAATCAGTTGGTCATAAATGTAAGGGTTGATTTCTGAGCTCTCAATTCTATTCCATTGTTCTTTGTATACGTTCTTGTGGTGATCTTAAGGCATTTTGATTACTGTGGCTTTGTAATGAGGGTCACCTCACTGAGATGGCTCCCTCATCTATTTGCTCATTGTATTCTGCCCATTGCTTTTTGCTTATTGTCTGCTCATTGTCTGTTTTTTCTTTAGGAGGCACCAGGTACGAAACCCAGAATCTCCCATGTGGGAGGCAAATGCTTAGCTGCTTGAGCCACATCTACTTTCTTCTTGCTTTGTTTTTGCTTGTTGTCTGCTCATTGTTTTTGCTCAATGTTTGCTTGTTGTTTATTTGTCTTGTTTAGGAGGCACTGGGAACCAAACCTGGGACCTCCCATGTGAGAGATGGGTGCTCAACTGCTTGAATCACATCCACTCCCCTGTAATGAGTTTTTTTCTTTATTTCTCTCTCTCTTTTTGTTGTAATGAGTCTTAAGATCAGGAACTCTGAGACATCAACTCCATTGTTCTTTTTCTAGATGGTATTAGCTGTTCAGGGCCCCCTACTCGTCCATATAAATTTGATGATTGGCTTTTCCATTTCTGCAAAGAAGGTTGTTGGATTTTTATCGGAATTGCACTGAACCTATATGTTGCTTTGAGTAGTATTGACATTGGACAATATTTAGTCTTTCAATCCATGAACTATGGAATATCTTTTTATTTATTTAGGTCTTAATTTCTTTTGGAACTGTTTTATAGTTTTCAGTGTATAAGTCCTTTACATCCTTTTAAAATTTATTCCTTTGCCATTTTGCTACTTAGTCTTTTTAACTTTTATACCTTTTTTGTCCCTCAATTCTTCCATTAATTCTACTTTCACATTGATTTGATTTTTATATCATACCACACTGAGTATCTTCTCATTTCTATCTGGATATTTTCCTTCATCTCCTTGTGCATATTAATATTCTTTTTTTTTTTTTCCTATGTTTATCTTTCCCTTTGAGATTCAAGGCCAGGGACCCACAAAGGGAGGACCAGCCAACTTCAAACTTCCCTAGGGAGGGGCTGAGGGGCTGAGAGAAGGTCAGAAAGGGATGCGTCTCAAGCCTTTGGGCAATTGCCTCCCAAATGGAAGGTCCCAGGTTCAGGTCACAGTGGTTCCTAAAGAAGATGAGCAGAGACAACAAGTAGACACAATGAGCAGAGACAATGAGCAGACACAATGAGCAGAGACAACAAGCAGACACAGCGAGCAGACAACAAGCAGACAGGCAAGGGAGACATCTCGAGGCGGGGGGGATGGAAAGCAGTTATCATTGAATGGCTTGTGCTCACCCCAAATCTTGGGGAAGTGGATTTTTATGTTCCTCTTTTGTGCCAGCAAGCTATGCTAGGGGTCAGACTCTACTGCTGCCTATATGAGAGTGGAGGATGGGCAACAGTAATCACCAAATGGAGAAAACAATTTGCTGGTATAGTTCATAATTTACCAGTATTTTCCTCCCACTCTTACTTTGATATTATGCAGTGTTCTACTGGACTCCAAAGTTTAAAAATAGTTGATTCAGACAGCCCCTGCTTGTTTAATTTTGAATTATAAAAAATAATAACAGCAAACACATCATGCTCACCACACATCAGGCTCAGCCCTCAATACTTTTATGTGATGCTCATTTCATCTTCATGACAGCCCTATAATCTTTTATTGCTGCTTCATGAGTGAGGAAGTTGAGACACAGAGAGATGGAGCAACAAGCCAGGATACCCACTAGGCTGTGTGGAGAACATGATTGGCACTGGAACCCAGACAGAGCAGCTCCAGAGGCCATCGTCTTAACCACTCTGCGTACTTCTTCTCTGTAGCCTACCTGGGTCTTCCACCAAGATTCCCCTTCCCACTTATTTCAGAGCAAGTACCTATCGTAGCTTGATTTCTGTTGACTCAATTGCTTGGAATTAAAAAGACTTGTTTGAAACTTGCTCAGCCACTTGCCTACTGTGTGTCATTGAACTGGGTGTTTACTCTCTCTGACTCAAGTTTTCTCTCTGGAAAATGAGAACAAGAACATCATCTATACAGGGTGTGAGGATTAAATGAGACATGTACAAAGCACCCAGTAGACTGACATGTGCGTAGTTGGTACTCAATATATGTTGGTTCCCTCCCTTGTTTATCCCTTCTTGCGGTCACCCCTCGGGCTGAAGCATGGTTTGCTGGCCTGGCAGGGGAGCGGCCGCGGTAGGCCAAGCTGCTGCCCCCTTAATAGGGTGGTTGGTCGGGCCCACCGCCACCCCTGAAGGGAACTCGGCATGGGCACAGAGTGCCCTCGGGTCTCCCCTTCTCGGCAGCCATGCTTCCGTGGCCGCCCCTCCTCCCGGATGGCGCCACACGATGCCTGTGGGGCGGCACCCTTCTTCTTCCTTCTCCCTGCGCAGGCGCAGGGCAGAAAATTCCAGTCTGCCCTTTTCCCCTCCCCCGACAGCAGCAACAGCCAGGCGTGGGCGGAGAAATCCAGTCTGCCCTTTTCCCCTCCCCCGACAGCAGCAACAGCCAGGTGTGGGCGGGAAACTCAAGTCTGCCCTCCACCCCAGCAACAGCAGCCACCATTCCCTAAACCCTGCCCCTTCCCCAGCAACAGCGACAGCCAATCCCTAACCACCACCCCTCCCCCGTCCAGTACCGCCCACTGACCTTTCGCCGGCAACCAATCAGAACAGGGCGTGGCTTCGACCAATCAGCCTTCCCCAGCCCCTATAAAACTGTTGCCTCTCCCTCAATAAAGGGGACTTGCGTGTTTACCTTGTCTCCGCGGTAGTTCTTCTGCCATGCGCCCTCCAGTCCTGAGAGCCCCCGACAAGGGCCTGGCCTCCCTTGTCCCCAGTTCGTCGCCTGCTTCTCCGGGCGACCCCTTCGTCGCCTGCTTCTCCGGGTGACCCCTTCGTCGCCGGCTTTGCCAGGCGACCCCGTCAGCCGAACCGCGCAACCCCTGTGAGACCGATCCCTCGTCTGCTGCCGGAACGACCCCTCGTCCCAAGCGGGACCGACCCCTCGTCCAGAGCTGGACCGACCCCTCGTCCGCAGCCAGACCCCACCTCTACCGACCGAGCAAGCCGTCGCACCTTCTTTTTTAATAGTCCCTGTATTAGTCAGCCAAAGGGGTGCTGATGCAAAGTACCAGAAATCTGTTGGCTTTTTAAAAGGTATTTATTTGGGATAGACACTCACATTTACCACGCCTTAAAGAGTCCAGCTCAAGGTAATATAAGAAATACTTTCTCACCCAAAGTCTGTTGCCACATGTTGATGCAAGATGACAGGTGAAGTCTATGACAGTTTGGCCTTCCTCCTTCCTCTTAAGGCTCCAATGCCAGTTTCTCCCAATCTCCGCTGTGGGCTGGCAAAAGGCTCGTCTCTCTTCCCAGGGCTCATCTCTTCCTGGGCTCAGCTGCTCTGCTCTCTCCACAAGGTCAGCAGCTAACCATCAGGCAAATGGCTCTCTTCCCAGGATGAAGTGTCAAAAAACATAACTTTCTGTGTTCTCCTTCTCTGCACGTCTAGTTCCATGTGAGAGTCTGTTTTATATGCCCAAGTGGACTGGTACTCAATCCTGAGTCACACTCTAAAGCTGTGGTTGGATCAGAGCCCTAATCTTAACATAATTTAATCAGATGTCTCAGCTGAATCTAATATAATCAAAGGGTTATCACCCCAGAGGAGCCAACCAGTTTACAAGCATAATCTATATTTCTTTTTGAAATTCTTAAATAATATTAAACTGCTACAATCTCTGACCTCCAGTCCCCTCAGAGTAGAGGTGATCATTTAAAACTGCCTCCTTATTTTTCACAGAGCAGCTACACAAAAAGGCATACACACATGCAATAACATTTCGAGGCTCTGCTAAGCATCCTTGGATATGTAAAGATGACAAATACAGTATGGCATCGCCTCAATTCAAGGAACAAGACACAGAGAAACTGAGGCACAAACTTGGGACATTTGGTAGATTCACTCCTCTCCATCAGGAATCATGGTATACCCACCCACCAGGTTTCACACTCTTTGGAAAGGGTCACAATGTGCAGAAGGCTGGCCAGGAGTGTTGTGGGAAACTTCTTCCTCAGAAGAGCCAGGGGAATAGGGAGTAAACATTTCCCCCTGAGGTCCACCACGTGCTGAACCTTTTCCTTATCACCTCATTTAATCTTACTAATGCCCCGAGGAGGTTATAAATGAAGGAAGCAAAGTATCACTTGTGAATGATTAAGCAACTGCTCAAAAATGGGGTTGGAATTTGAACCAAGCTCTGTTGTCTCTAGATCTGGGAACAGACCAGATCCACTAAAGGGAATACATTTCAAAGCTGTTCAGTGTTATACACATATACAAAATAAATATATTTCATGATTTTATAATATCGTTGAAACTTAATTATCATTGTCACATGGAAATGTCAACCACCAGATGTGGACAAAGCTCATTGTGCTTATTCAACTAACCTTATTTCTTTGACTGTCCTCTCTCTTCCTCTCCTAGCCTGAGATCCCATCTTATCTCTGGGCTCACTTGGGATAAACCCTGAGGTGTTTGTTTGGCTATAGCCCATTGAGAGTCCTACAAATTGGCCACAGGGTGGAGTGCTACGACACTGTGTAGAGTCTACTGTACCTCAACTGGTATTCCTGTTGTTTTTAACCAGTTCAATTTACCTAGTATCAGTTAGTTTCTGTTTCCCCATTTGTAAAATAAAGATAATTATGTCTAGTCATAGGGTCATTGTAAAGATTAATTTAAATGTAGTAACACATACAAAGTACCTAGGAATGCACCTCGCCCACAGTATATGTTCAACAAATTACAGTTGATTTAATAAATTTCATAAGTCTATAAGGCAATGGGCTCTCCCACATTTTAACTCATTACATTAGATTCTTCTAATCTGATCCCAATAGGCAAGAAATGGAATGAGAGAGCACTGGGATCATAAAACACAAACACAATGGGATTTTGCCCAAGGGAAGTTATATTTCACACCAGGCACTGTAGGCTACCAGAAAATACAGAGACCTTGGAGACCACAGTGGGAGAGGATGGCTTTCTACTCTTTCCTGCAGGATCCAGGTTGTTGAAGCCAAGGAACCCTCCAGCTCCTGTGAAACTATTATGCACATCTCTTCCCAACTCTGTGTTCAGTGACATCATGATGGTAGCTTGAAATCAGCCATGGTGGGTGGATTCACACCATGAAAATCAGCAAACCCTACTCAGAGAGGCTGTTGTTAAATATTTACCCACCCACTACTGCTTAAGTGAATCATTTAGTTTCTGTGGGATAGGACAAAAAAAGAGCCAAGACCTGTGGGCAGAATGAGGAGACATTTTCCTGTGTGGGTTGAGGAAGTCAGTTCACATCAAGAAACTATAAAAGGAGGTCATGATGCCTGCCCCTACCCTGCAGCTCTGTGGTAAAGACGGAAGGTGATAGATGTAACTACAATGCATTCTTTACAAACACAGAGGGTTATTAAGCTTCTTTATTTGTTTAATTCATCTAGAAATATCAAAACACCTAAGGTGGCTTATTGTGAGTGTTCAATAAATATTTGGCAAATTGAAATATTATCATTCTAACCAAAAGAACATGTTTTATGCACATTGTCCCCAACTTAGCTTCAGTAAAAGCATTAGTGCTTAGGTCAGCTGCTAAGAAAGAATGACTTCTTAAAGAATTTTGGCAATTTGCCTTAGCTATAATCACTCACACACCAGTTGCCAGTACTTTCCCATTCGTCTCTAGTTGGAACCTGGAGCCTGGAATGGAACGTCAACTTCCTATCTTCTCTCCTTCATCCACCCCCTCTCCCACCAACCTTAAGCACAGCTTCTGTTCTAAGGACTTATTTAGACTGTGACATTAGCCTGTTAATTGGTCTTCCAGCCTTCTCTCCATCCCACCACTGGGGTGCTCTTTCAAAACACACTTTTGACCATTTCATTCTCTGCTTAAAACCTTAAAATCATTTCGTCCACACTCAGATATAATCTGAACTCTGTAGTATGGCCTTCAAGGCTAATTCTCTGGCTACTATTTGGTCTGAGTCTTGGTCTGTGGCCTGTAAACAGACCCTGACCTCACCCGAAGGGCAGGTAAGCAACGAACTCAATTGAGTCAGTCAGATTTCCCTATCTAGTGGTAATAGTGATTGGTGATCCAGGAAGACCACATGACCACAAGGCAAGAGTTCCTTTTTATTTCACGTGATTCTGCTGGAAAGAAATGATCCTAGATTTACCTATGATTCTGTTCTCCATTGCATGGGGAGAGCCCATGTTTGCAATAATAAAGAAAAACATCAACAGCCTGAGGGAAGTGGAGAAGCAAGAGGGAAGTTCAGAGACAGAAGAAAGAAGTGATGTCTTTAACCTTGGCTCCAATGTCTCTGGGTCGTCTCCTCTTCGGCTCTACCAAGGCTTTACCACATATGCCAATTTCCCATTTCACCAAAATCATCTCCATCTGGCTTTCTATGATGGAAAAGAGTCCCAAATAGCCTTCAGCATTCTGCCTCCAACTTGTGCCTCCAACCTGGCTCTTTCCTTTCCCCCAAGTTCTGTGCTGTCACACCACCAGCAGACTCCCAGCCTTAGATTTGCCATGCTCTCTCACCCCTCGAAAACTTTGCACAACCTGCTGTTTCTTCCTGGAATTCTCTTGTCCACACATTGAACATCCATTTTATTCCCTTGATTACTTGTTTCTTTGTATGCTTATTGTTTGTGGACAAACTCCAAAAGATCAAAGTAAAAATTCACTGCTGTATCCCTGCAACCTAGAGAGGGTTGAAAATATAATTCAAGGTCAATAAATATCTTTGTTGAATAAATGAATGTATTGATATTCAAGATGGTAGAAAGTGTGGTCATGATAAAAGATATCCATGTAATTTACCCTAGCTATAGTCTGTTTGGACCTAAGGGACAATTAGTTTCACTTTCTCCCGTAAATATATTCCTATTCTTTAGTAAGGAATAATGATTACTGTATTATTGATAATAACAGCATGTATCTCTTATGAAATTCAGTATATGGTTTAGGTCATTTAATCCTCATAAGAAGCCAGTATCATAGATGTTGTAGTTTTTCCCCTTTTACAGATGAAGAAACTGAGGCATAGAGCTCTTAAATGGCCTACTCAGAAGTCCATGGCAGTAGGTATCAGAGCAGGCTGGAACCCAGGGTCATCTGCAGGGCACTGCCTGTGGCATTGGACTCCAGCTTAGCTGGGACTCTGTGGCAGACCCCAGGCTCACACAGAGGAAGGGCTGGGGACTTCCAAGAGGGGCAGACAGTGACAGGACATTAAGGTCAAGTGTCGAAATGGAGATCAAATCCAAGCTGAGGGCAGAGCGTAAGCAGGGTTGGAACTTTGTGAAATAAATAGAAGTTAGACAAAAAAAGAAGCATAAAATGGACAAAAGGGGAGGAAAGAGCACTCTCCAAAGAGAAAACAAGTGTAAAGACTTAAAAGTAGAAGTTAACAGAACCCAAAGAGAATCAGTGTTTGAGGCAGAGAGCAGGAAGGGGGAAGGGCTAGATCATCAAGATGCCCAAAGGCTGGTGCTCCTCCCCAGTTCTAAAGATTCATTCATAGACCCCACAGAGTTGAGCGTCCTGGGTGTGGGCTCTGGAACCCGACACCTGCACACTCTTAGCCTGGGTTGCCTGGAAGGCAGGCCCGAACGAAGGTCAGCACCAAAGCAGAATTTCTTTACTATGGGAAAAGGGGAGGGAACCAGGAGAGGAGGGTGGGTGGCAAAAGATTCCTTTTCAAGTTGGATGCCTCTAAGGGCAATCCTTTGGGACCATCCTTCAGGAAAATAGATCAAGTGTCTCTCAACGCAGTCTGTCCAGAGAAATAGAGGGGATGGAATTAATCCACCTGCTTTCATCTCCCACTGATCAAAGTTTTCCCCCATGGGGCATCGATTCTCCCATACTTCTGGGTGGGGTATGCACAGGGCATCTCGGGATACTGTGGGGTGGGAGTTCATAGAGAAATTCCCTGAGGGAGGTAGCGGGCCAAAAAGACGAAGCTGCTGGTGGAGCTGGTTAGCACTGGAACAAAGGCAGGTGAGTCAAGAAGCTCTGAAGGGAAAGTAAGAGTTGTTTGATGCAGATGGCGGCATCCTTACTTGCTATTGTTGTTTGTGTGCGGTTAACAAACACTCCACACCTCAGTTTCCTGTGAGAAAAATGGGAATAGTAATTGTATCTAGTTCATGGGAAAATTCCCATAAAGTACTTAGGCTAGTGCCTAGTTCACAGGAAATGCTCGAAAAATTAGTTATTACCTTTACTGTCATCATCATTAACAAGAGTTTATTGAACAAACTCTCCTTAAGATTTCTACTTGGAATCATTGCTGATTTCTAACCTATTATTACAGACAGAGTGGCTTGACATGGGAAAAAAAAAAAAAAACAGCCTTGAGTTTTAAAAATAAAAATGCAAAGCTTTATTTAAAATCCCTTAGCTCTATGTTCCTGGAATCAAATCGATTTCCCCCTCTAGAATGGACTTAGAAAACACCCTGAATGAGGACACAGACAATTTAGGTCTTAATTCCATCCTTGACACACACTGTATCTTTAGCAACTCAAGTCTTTCCAGCCCACTAAATGCACTGAGTTTGGGCAGGCCTGGTGCCTCGGCCCATTCAGCCTTCTCAGAATTCACAATCTATTAATAGTAAAGGCTTTACATTACAAAGAACCAAGGAAGCCACCAGGGAATCCAGCAGGACCCATACTTCTGGGCAGGGTATCTGAAAAATCGGTTTCCTTGTTGGTCAAAAGACTATACCATTATTTCCCAGAATGCAGAGCATAGACTTCTGGTGCACTGAGACAATTTTGGAGGTACAGAGGGTATTAAATTAATCAAATAGCATAGGGAGAGAGTTACCCTCCTTACAGTCCTGCTAATCCATCCATGAGAAAGCCTCAATCTGGAGCTTGCCAGTCTTTTGTTTAATAAAGAAAACAGATCTCTACTCAGAGCATTTGGCTGACAAGGTATCCATCTCTAATTTTGTTACTTTGTTTCATTTCATTTTATTTTTTCTACAACTTTTATGGAAGGTGTTACTTTCTAATTGATTAAAGCTATATAAAGGTTTTATTTTAGATTATTTGTGTCTTAAAATGCAAGTTTATTTAAAAACACCTTAAGTAAAATTAGTACAGATGGGATGTAAATGTAAAGAATTAATTTTCATTACATGATTCAATATAATCAGTTGGATAGATGGCATACAAACCAGCAAAAATCATGAAGGTAAAATGAAAATTTCTTAAGTTTGGGAAACATCAAATAGATAGATGATTTACAATATCTTTTCCTTTTAAAATAATATTTTGGGGAATCAGCTGGGCTCCGGTCTACCATATGGGAGGCTCTGGGTTCGTGTCCTGGGCCTCCTTGTGAAGGCAGGCTCACCTGCATGCTAGGAGTTCCATCAGCTCGCAAGTGCCGCAGAGAACCGTCTCAGCAAGGTGACACAACAAAAAGGGAGACAAGTAAAAACACAAAAGAGCCCACAGCAAATGGACACAGAGAGCAGACAGCAAACAAGCCACAAGGCAGAGGGGAATAAATAAAAATAAAATAGAGACACACAGAAGAATGCACAGTGAATGGACACAGAGAAGAGACAGCAAGCAAGCCTAAGGTGGGGGAATAAAACAATTTTTTTAAATAAAAAATAAATAAAATAATATTTTGTCCATTACACACATACTTATGGGAAATACGTAAAGGGCCCTCAAAGGGAGCTAATTCAGGTAGGATGACTTACCTGCTTCATCCTTCTGTGGTTTGAAATGAGGATATAATGACTAAGCTAAAGCAGCCATCTTGGACCATGAGGTCCATCATGATCATGATGATGGATGCTAAGCTCTAGGATTCTTGGACACTGATGAATGTAGTGCTACCAAAGTAACCCTAGGCTACCAGCTGCTTGACTTCTTTTACATGAAACAGAAATAAGCTTCTTTTTTGTATATACCATTGTAATTTTAGAATTTCTGTTCTGTGTACCTGAACTTAATCTTAAATGATACAGAATTTAGTTCTTGCAAGTACTACAAGTAGCATAATCTAAAGTGTGGCATTGCTTTAATGTGTGAGACACTGGACACAGCTATGAAGAACTAGGGTATTATTGTACAGCTGATACCCCATGCTATCCAGTGAAAAAATACTTGGCCAAACTATTGCCTGCTGAATTTTAGAACACAGACCACATGCTCACTGAGATTTTAATGCTAAGACAGAAGGAAGGAAAATTGCAGAATATTGGTATATCACCTATCTATTGCTGCATATCAAATTACCTAAAATTTTAGCAGCCTAAAAAATAAACATTTATTTTTTCATGGTTACTGTGGGTCTTTTTGTTACCAAGTTGTAAGAGGTTTTTATACATTCCAGATACTAGAATTTTATCCGATATTTTATTTGCAAATTTTTTCCCAAACTTTACATTGTCTTTTCACTTTTTTAATGATGTTTTGATATACAGTTTTTTTTTTCATTTTGATGAAGTCCAATTTAGATATTTTGTTATTGTTTTTCATGCTACTGATGTCATACCTACGAATACATTGCCAAATCCAAAGTCAGAGAGATTAACTCCACCATTTTTTCTAAGAATTTTATACTTTTAGTTTTACATTTAGGTCTTTCATATATTTTGAGTTAATATTTGTATAAGGAGTGATGGAGGAGTCAAACTTTTTCTTTTGTTTGTGGAAGTCCAGTTGTCCCTGCACCATTTGTTGAAGAGGCTATTCTTTTCTAATCAAAAGGTCTTGGCACCCTTCTCGGAAATTGACCATAGAGGTGTAAGTTTGTTTCTGAACTCTCAATTCTATTTCATTGATCAGTATGTCTATCCTTATACCAATACCACAGTTTGGGTTATTGTAGCTTTTAGTAAGTTTTGAAATTGGAAGTGTGAGTCCTCAAACTCTTTTTCCAAGATTATTTTGGTTAGTCACCACCCTTTACATTTCCATTCGAGTTTTAGGATAAACTTTCCTGTTTGTGTTTTTAAAAAATGGTTTTTCAGAATTCAGTAGGGAGTACATTGAATTTGTAGAGTGATTTAGGAAGTATTGCCATCTTAAAAATATTAAGTCTTCCAATCCATGAGCACAGGATGTCTTTCCATTTACTTAGGTCCTCTATGATTTCTTTCAGCAAAGTTTTGTAGTTTCTCAGTGTACAAATCTTGCATTTTATTGGTTAATTTATTCCTGAGTTTTTATTCTTTTTGATGCTTTTGTAAATGGAATTACAAAAGTACAATTTTCTAATTGTTCATTGTTAGAGCCTAGGAATAAAACAGATTTGGGGGAGTTAATCTTGTATCCTGCAGTCTTCCTGAACTTGATGACTAGCATTCACACTTTTGTTTGTGTGTGGGTGGTATGTACATGTGTGCACTATTTTCAGATTTTCTATTTTTGATATCATGGAATCTATAAATAGGGATAGTTTCACTTCTTCCCTTCCAATTGCCTAACTGCTCTGGCTAGAACTTCTAGTACCGTGTTGAATAGACATGGAAAAAGTAGACATCTTTTGCTTGTCCCTAATCTTTGAGGAAAACTTTCAGTCTTGTGTGTGTGTATGCGTATAATGTTAACTATAGATTTTTCATAAATGCTTTTTATCATGTTAAGGATATTCCTTTCTATTTTTAAATTATTGAGAGTTGTTATTATGAAAGATTGTGGAATATTGTGTGTGCTATAGGTACATCAATTGAGATGAGCATGTGTTTTTTCTTTCCTTCATTCTTTTAATGTGGTGTATAAATTGACTGATTTTCTCATTTTGAGCCATTCTTGCATTCCTGGGATAAAACCCATTTGATCATGCTGTAAATAAATGTTGCTGGATACAGCTTGATAGTATTTTGTTAGGGATTATTTTTGCAGGTATATTCATAAGGAATATTGGTCTATTAGATTCTATTCTTGTGATGTACTTATCTGGCTTTTGGATCAGTGTTGTGCTTTCCTCATAGAATGAGTTAGGAGCTGTTCTATCCCTTCTGTTTTTTTCAGAGTTTGAGAAGGATTGGTATAAATTTCTCTTTAATATTTCATAGCATTCAGTGGGGATGTCATCTGTGTGTAGATTTTTTTGTTGTTGTCACAGGGTTTTTTGATTGTTTATTCGAATTCTTTCCTTGTTATAGTACTGTTCATATTTTTTTTCTTCTTAGCCATTTTTGGTAATTTTTATGTTTCTAGAAATTTATCCATTCATCTAGGATATCCGATCTGTTACAGTGCAATTCTATATAATGTTCTCTTACAATATTTTTTTGTCATGCCTATTGTAATGTTTCCACTTTCATTTCTAATTTTAGTAATTTGAGTCTTCTCTCTTTTATTTTTGGCAAATCTAACTAAAAGTTTGGCAATTTTATTGATCTTTTCAAAGAACCAATTTTTGGGGTTTGTTGGCTCTTGCTGTTGTATCTATATTTTCTATTTCACATCTTTACTCTAAATGTGATTACTTCCTTCTGCTAGCTTTGGGTTTAGCTTACTCTTCTTTTTTATTTCCTTAAGGTGTAAAGTTAGATTATTGATTTGGGATGCTTCTTCTTTTTTCAATAAAGGAGGTTACAGTTCTAAATTTCCCTCTGAGCACAGCTTTTGCTGTATTCCATACATTATGGTATGCTGTATGTTCATTTTCACTCATCTCTAAATATGTTCTAATTTTGTTTGTAATTTATTCTTTAACCCACTGGTTTTTAAGAATGTGTCATTCAATTTCCACATCTTTGTGAATTTTCCAAATTCTCTTCTATTTTATTTCTAATTCCATTCCATTGTGGTGATAGAAGATGCCTTATTGCCTTTTAAAACTTATTAAGATTTGTGACATACAATGTGGTCCAGCCTGAGGATTGTTTCATGTTCACTTGAAAAAAATATGTATTTTCCTCTTATTTGGGTGGGTGGTTCTATATAACTCACTTAGGTCTAGTTGGTTTTCAGTGTTGTCCAAGACCTCTATTCCTTTATAGGTCTTTTGTCTAGTTATTATATCAATTCTTATAAGTGGGATATTAAAGTCCCCAACTATTATTGTAGAGCTGTCTATTTGTCTCTGTAATTCTGTCAGTTTTTGCTTCAAACATTTTGGGGCTCTGTGTTAGGTGCACATATGTTTATTATAATTGCTATATATTCTTGATGGTTCATGGGCACCCTTTTATTAATATGTAATATCCATCTTTGCCAACGTGTTTGTGTCTTTGTACCAATTGTGGGTCTCTTGTAGATAACATATAGTTGAATGATTTTTAAATCCATTTTGCTACTCTCTACCTTTTAAGCAGAGAATTGAAACCACTTATGTTTTAAGTAATAACTGCTAAGGAAGGACTGATGTCTAGCTTCTTGCTGTTTTCCATATGTCATATCATTTTAGTTTCTCAATTTCTCAATTACTGCCTTCTTTTGTGATTCTTTTTACTTGTACCATTTTGATTCCCTCCTTATTTCTCTTACTAGAGGTTCCCCAGGGATTAAAATTAACATAGTAACTTTATAACTCTCAAGTTTTAACTAATACTTAGTCTCAATAGTATTTTAAAAACTCTGCCTCTTTACAGCTCTGTATGTTGTTATCACCGATTGCATGTTTATATATGCCCATTAATATAGATCTATAATTATAATTTATAATCATTATTTTATTCTTTATGCTTTTATCTTTTAAAATGTATAGGGAAAATAAAGGAGTTACCAAAAAAACACAAAATAATAATACTTGCTTTTACATTTACTATGTAGCTACCTTTACCATCATTCTTAGTTTCTTTGTATGACTTTAAATACTGTCTAGTGTCTTTTCTTTCAGCCTTTAGCATTTCTTACAGAGAGATCTACTAATGATGATCTACCTTAGTTTTTGTTGTTTCTTTAAATCTGTGAATGTGTTTTGCCAGTTATAGAGAACTGTTCCAGTTACAAAATTCTTGGTTGATAGCTTTTTTTTTTTTTTCCTTTAAGCACATTAAATTTGTCATTGCATTGTCTTCTTGTCTCCATGGTTTCTGAAGAGAAAGTGGCTGTTAATCTTATTGAGGAATACTTATACATGACAAATTGCTTCTCTTACTGCTTTCAAGACAAGATTCTCTCTTTGTCTGTGTCCTCTGACAATATTATTTTAATGTCTCATGGTGTGGATTTCTTTGAGTTTATCATTTTTGGAGATCATTGAGCTTCTTGGATATGTAAATTTCATCTATTGTCAAATTCAGGAAGTTGTTGGACATTACTTTTTCAAATAATCCTTTTGTTTCTTTTTCTCTATCCTTTCCTTCTGAGACTACCATTATGCATAATTTGCTACACTTGATGGTGTTTCACCGGTCACTTAGGCCCTGCTCATTTTTCCTTCATTCTTTTCTGTTTTCGCTACTCAGACTAGATAATCTTAATTATCTCCAAGTTCTCTGTTTATTCTGCTTGCTTACACCTGCTATTGGACTCTGTTAGCTAATGCTTTCATTTAAATTATTGCAATTTTTGACTACCAAATTTCTATTTGGTTCCCACTTATAACTTCTTTTTCTTTTTTGATATTCTCTATATTGTGAGATATTGTTCTCCTCATTCCATTTAGCTCATTTTCCATAGTTTCCTGTAGCTCTTTGAGTATATTTAAGACAGTAATTTAAAAGAAAGTCTAATGCCTGGGTTTCTTTAGCTATATTTTCTATCAATATCCTTTATTTTTATTGTGAAGGGACCATACTTTCTTATTTCTTTATACATCTTGTAACTTTTTTGTTGGAATCTGGACATTTTGAATATGACTCTGGAAATCAGATTCTTCCCCCTCCCCATTATGGATTATGATGTTTGTTTAGTGACTTTTCTAAATCATTTTTATAATGTCTTTCTCTCCTGTGTGGCCATTAAAATCTGCTCCATAAACTTGGTGGTCAGTTAGTGTTTTGACAGAGTATCCTTAAGTTCCTGGTGCTAAAGAGAGAAAGAGAGAGGAAGAGGGAGAGGAAATGGGAAAAGGAGATAAATAAAAGAAAAAATGCTGTCCCAGTTTTTGCATATTGACTGCCTTGGAGAACTGCCTTAGCCTTCACTTCCTGCTTTCACAAAGCCTGAAATTCAACCATGGGTGAAAGGTTAGGATCTTCTAAGGTGTTTTCTGAGCACCCATCCAATCATCAGCATGTATATGACCTTAATACCCCAGGGTATGTAGGAACTTTTATAATCCCATATTCCGCCCTGTATCTCCTTTCCCAAAGTCTTCTTTCCCAGGTTTTTTGGTCTATCTATTACTCATCCTGATAATTAGCTCTTTCCCCTAGCTTCTGTGGTCAGTATTTATCCCTTTGAATGCTTTTGGAAAATGCCACCCAGGAAGCCGCCTCACCCCAGGAAGTCTCCAAGTCAGGTGAAACAAAGGAAAGCCCTGCTCCAGTCCTTTAGGGAGCTTCCAGGCAGGTTGACATATACAACCACCATTTTTTGAGAATAAAAGTCCATACTGTTCCCTCTGGGGCTGTCAACCTGCATAAGAAGTGAAAATTGCCTCCTTTACAACCATTGCCTCTCTGCAGGAAGGAGTATGGTAGTCAAGCCATTTAAAACACCATGGTGCTGTCTTACCATGATGCAGCAACATCTTCCACCATTAAATATCCCCAGGTTTTTGTAGGTTTTTGGCTAGATTCCAGGATTCTGCAAAAATTGGTTCTGACAGTTTTCTTAGATCATTAGCTGTTTTTTCAGAGAGATGAAGCCCTAGAGTCCTCTATTTCACCATTTTCAGTGATGTCAAGAGCAGCTGCAGTTTTAGCATCAAATAAGCATGAAATAAAACTCTTGGTAAAGTGGGGATAAGATTATTTCTGTCTGATCCATGCTTATTGTTTCAGATGACTATCAAATTAGGGAGGGAGAATGGACATAACACATAGATCTGCAAATAAAAGACAAAATTTCCAGGTTTAAATTCTCTAGCCAGACAAGAGTTTTGGCTATGGTCACTTCTACATGAAATTTATATGAAGCATACAAAACATAAGCTTTCTAAGTTCTTGAAGGAACTGTATTAAAGCAAAGAAAGTCCAAATCTGGCTGGGAACAGCCCAAGACCATTAAATTCCATCCCTGTCCTCTGTACCATGTACCTGCACCCATGATAAGGGAGCTGCTAAAAAGGACATGTTCTACAATATTAACCTCAAAGAGGACAGTGGAGACCATTCCACAAAGCAAGGCCAGGAGCCACAGCACAAAGGAAAAGAGATACCCTGCAAGGAAACAGAACCAGGTGCTACAGAGTTTTCAAACAAGGAACTGCCTGCTCTTCAGGAGTTACTATGGACCTGGTGGCTATTATGTTTCCCCATCCTATGAGTTTCTTAGGGCTGCCATAACATATTACTACAAACTGAGTGGCTTTATATGACAGAAGTGTATTCTCTGATAGATCTGTAGGTTAGACTTAAGGTGTCATCAAGGCCATGTCCTCTCTGAAATCTCTTGGAAATGATTCTTCCTGGCCTCTTCCTAGTTTCTAGCAGCTACTGGCAATCCTCACTGTGTCTTGGCTTGTGGCAGCATCACTTCAATCTCTGCCTCCATCTTCACATGGCCATCTTCACTCTTTTCTGTCTCCTTCGTCACATGATGTTCTTTTGTCTGTGTCTCTTCTCCTGTCCCATAAGGACACTGGTTATATTGGATTAAGGCCCACCCTTGTCTCATTTGAACTAATTAAAACTTCAAAGACCCTCTTTCCAAATAAGGTCACATTCTGAAGTACTGGGGGTTAGGATTTCAACATATCTTTTTTGGGGACACAATTCAACTCACAATGCTCCCCTTTACTAAATCAGAGTTTTTGTTGCACGTATGAGGTCTCTACTTCACCACTGATTGCTGGGTGTGTGGAGAGTAAATTTGTTTACGGGTCACTGTAGTTCAGGGAGACAGAATCAGACCAGGGAGAGAGAATTTCATCTTCCAAGATCCTAAACAGTCAGCAAAATGCAATACCATGATGAGATATTAAGGATCCTCTTCCTTACAGAGGGAGTATATACTAAAGGTGGACATGGAAACTGGGTAGCCAAAAGATAGGTTGTAGCAGAGTTGTTTAATGTCTCCTCAATATTCATTATCCCCTTTTTTGTAGTAGCAGACTGCCAGAGATACACCCTCTTAAAACACCACTTTTCTGAGTCTTTCTTGAACCTAGGTAGCATGTGGTGACTAACTTCTGGCCAATGAGATGCAAGTCTAAGTGGTGTGTGGAACCTCTGGGAAAGCTCCTTAAAGAGAATTGATTCACTGGGAGGCACTCTTGCTTTTACATTTTATTTTTTTCTTGATGCCTGTGAAAAGGATATGATTGCTAGAGCTTCAAGGAACATGAGGTGACTTGGAGGACAAAAGCCTTAGGTGAAGCAGAAGGAGGCTGGGTCCCTGATGACTGCAGTGTAGCCTACTAGCTTAGGCTTGTACCTCCAGACTTCTTTTACATAAGAGAGAAATAAACTTCTACCTTACCTAAGCTAATGTTATTTTAGGTTTTTACTGTTGCATGCAGACAAACTGATACAAGCACCTAGTTTGTACCTAGTCCTGTGAATAGAGAGTTCATACCAACATGCCTAGGACACAATAAATGCTCAATAGCTATAAAGCATTGCTAATACTCTAACGCCATGCCTGGGTGGATTCATTTGATCATCCCAACAATCCTATGGCACATGTACTTTATTAAGATATTTAATAACATGCTCAATGACATTAAACCACTAAGTAACAGAACAGGAATAACCCCAGGCACTTTGGTTTCAGGCACTATGCTCATAATCTTTACACTCAAATGTCTCTCAATAAAGTTGAGCTATTACCATCTTTGCAATCTACATGCCTATTGATCATTCTTGCTTTTTTTGAATAATAAGGACATTAATTTTAGTTGGAGGCTCTTTCAATCTGCTGATCAGACTAAATGGTTAACAAATATGAATTGTAAGAAGTATTTCTGCTAAGGCGGACAATACTCTTGAGCATACTTTCTCTTTTTCATTTCCAGCAAACTATTATCCCCATCTCACCCCTGGCCCAGAGCTGACTGAAGAAGTCTGACCTCTCTTCTTCCCACCCTACTCCTAATCCTTGGCTATCTTCTTCTTCAGAATTCCAGATATTCCCAAATCAAAAAAGAATGGAGTGGCTTCTTCTATACAGCTACTAATCTTATTAGATATCAAGATGGAGGTCATCTTAGGGTTTTGTAAGAGAAAAAGGGGAGAAATGCACACTCTAAATATGAAACAGTCCAAGATGAACAGGCTTTTGGAAACTGTGGCCTCATTCACACCTTGTGTCAACTGATATTCTTGGTTAACACCCTCACACTCAGGAGAAAGGGCTGAGTTTTACAAAAGGGACAGAAGTGAAGCAGATTTGAAATCAGAGGAGAAGCAGGAGACTTGAGACAGCTAAAGCGCAGCTCGAAGGCTCTCGGCCAGCAGCACTCAAAGGGAGTTGAAAAGGTAAAATCATCACATTTTGCAATTTTTACAATCAGGTCGTACACGTGTGAAGTTAAAATTTCAGGATGAATATGGAAGCTGGAAGCCTAAGTTCCTAAAGATACTGAGATCTTTCTGTTGCAGAAAGGAAAACTAGTAATAAGAAAAATAAAATGAAAAATATTGTATGATTCAGTTTACATGAAAAGTAAATATAAATCAATTTATAAAGATGAAATTAGATTAGTGGTCATGTAGGGCTGGGGAAGGAATGCTAAGGGGTATGGAGTCTTTCTTTTTGGACTAGTGAAATTGCTCTAAAATTTTTGAGACCATGAATGTACAACATTGTGATAATACCAAAAGCCATTGATTATACACTTTGGATAGACAATATGGTATGTGAATATAACTCAATAAAGTTGCTTTATAAACAAATAAATTGTGCAAGAATAGCCAGAAAAAGCAGCTATGTACAGCAGAGGAAACAGAGAGATATTGAGACCTGAGGAATTTTCTTGTTTGTTGTCTGGGTTTTCTGTTTATTGTTATTATTGAAATAATAAAAATGCTTCAAAAATGATTGAAGTGATGAATGCACAACTATGTGATTATACCAAATACTGTTGATTGTACACTTTGGATGAATTGTATGCTTTATTAATACATATCAATAAAATTGATTTGTTTTAAATAATGAAACAGAACAAGAATAAGGAATGAACAATATCCAGACAGAATGTCTGATAAACTCAAAAACCAAGATAATGGTGAATACTGTTGTGACACTTATTATGTGCAGGCATTGTTCAAAGCACTTTACATACACAATTGATCAATTAAACATTCTCAACAAGTTATCCCTCACTTTACACATGAAGTAATTAAAGAGCAAATGCTTAGATAACTTGACCAAAGTCCCACAGGCAGGATGCCAACCCCAGCATTCTGTCTCTGAAGGGCATGTGCTTAATTACCAGCAAAAGTTTTTGGGTGACCTATTGTGAGAAGGAATGAACAGATGACCAGATTAACGAGTAAGTGAATTAATGAATGAATAAATTTACCAACCAATGAATACATAAATAAATAGATGCAACCATTTTTCTGAGAACCATATAGGATTTTTCAGGTCTCTTTAGTCTTTATCTTGAGACTACATCTTCCAATGACTCTTTGAGTCTGATCAAAATTGCCACTAAGTGGAGGTAGGCTGTGCTATTTGTGTCTTTGTAGGCATAGCAGGGGAGGATGATCCAATGTGGGAGAGGATCAGAGAGACCATCAACACAGCTTTACCTTTTCCTCCCAGCCTAGCCTTAGTGACTCTCCCATTCCCCAGAAGCAAAATCACTTGTCAGTTACTTCTCCAACAGATTATATTTCTCTCCTCAAAATATCATTATGTAGAAATGCATTTGGGTTTAATTTAAAAAATAAACATTGGGGGAAAGATACTATCAGTCATTCACAATTCCTCAATTTATTAATTCATTTGTTCAATATTTATTAAGTTCCAACTATGGGCTAGGTTTTGGGCTGGGCCCAGCTCTGAACTCGGAGAATTGCTGTCTTGGGTTGGATTCCCATTGAAGCAGCACTGTTGCCAGGAGAGCGTGAAGAGGTTTGTTTTGAGTTAATGCCAGCACACACTGCTAAAGGAAAAGGAGAGTGAAAGATGTATTACTTCTGTGGCTCATTTCTGACTGGAGAACTCTAGACATGGTACAGAGCAGATCTCCAAGTGATCCTATCTAAGAGATGAGGAAGCTGGGCTACTTATCATCTAACTCCTTCCCCTCATTGCTCAAAATGAGGCTCCCTGAGACCCTAATACCTTTGCATTTCTGGCTTAACCTCCATGTGGGTGCAGAAATTTGCAGTCACCTGCAGCAGGATACCATATTCATATACTAGAACAGTGGGTGCCAAGAAGATATCGGGGTTCCCCCAGTATCTAATGTAGACAGACATATAGAGGATTAATTAAACCAGAATTGAGAATTTAGACATAAGCAAGGGGTTATGAGAAAAAACATGAGGGAATAAGTAACTTTTTCTCCATTGAGTTTTCCTGATCACCCTCCAACACACACACACACCTTCTAGGTTGGCTAAGCACCTCTCCTGATTGCCTTCACAACACATATAAGTCCCTTATTAGCAGTACACTTAGCGTAACTGCTTATGTTTCATTTACAAGACCAAAGCATGACTTTTGTAGACTCCATGCATTGGAATAATTGTAATTCCTCCCCTTCTGATATGAAATTCAATATAAAAAATATTCCTTAAGCATATATAAGTGTAAGGAGGTTCAAACAAGTTGTGATTTTTCCCATGTTGATAAATTAATTGTTGTGTATGTGAAAATATCAAATTATTTCAAAATGACTTCTTGGCACCCGTGCTTTGTTGATGCTCCAGGCACATGTGTGGTCTGCCCATTGGGTGTATCTAATCTCTTCACAAGACCTAAGCATCATGAGGAGAGGTGCCATGCTTATCTCAAAGCAGTAGTATCCTAAGGCTTGGTAACATTGGGCATACAACTGGTAGTCATCCAATGCTTAACTGACTGGCTGGATAAATGAATGGGTAAGTGGATGGATGGATGGATGATTTCTATCAGGATATGTCAAAGATTTCAAAGAATCTGAACCTGGTCTTGGAGGATAGCCAGTGGGGACCTTCAGATGGGATTCCAGTGTGGGAAATAGACATCTTGACACTTTTTAAGTGTTATGAACTACCATTTAATTTAACCTAGTTCTAATCTCATCAGAAGACCTCACAGGTGATCTCTGAAATTGTCAGTGGCTTTGGCCACTACCACAAGTAATTTATTCACTCTTCTTCGGCTTTTGCTGTTGGGAGAGACAGGCTAATTGGGTCTTCTTGGCAATCCACATCAGTCAGAAGTTTCCTGCTAAGATCCTTCCACCTCCTTTCCATCCTTTCTCAGTGCCAAGGCGTAAAGAGAAGGAACATTTATAAAGCACATTCCTGCTGAGAATACCCTTTAGAGATTGTTTTCCGAAATCCAGACATTCCCTGCCAGCTACTTCAAAGGCTTTTGAAGTCACTGCTAATTTAAAAGCAATAATAAGATTGACACTGAAATGCTTCCCAGCTGGTTTTTCTGGGCAGTAACTCTCACTAGTTCCTTTACAACCTGCTTTCTGTTACAATTTGGGGTTTGCAAAACATGGCTTTTAAAACATATTCATATAGAACAGAACATGTTTATAAAACAAAGTAACATGGTCCTAGCACAGACACAAACATTTTCTTTTCTTTCAGGACAAACTTCTTAATAATGAACCTCAGTGACTTCAGGCTTTGGAATCTGTGAGTCCTAGGTTCAAAATCCAATTCTCCCACTTATTAATCAGGTATTCTTACACAAGTTATTTAGCCTCCCTGAAACCCCCAGTCTGTTTCTAAATATAGAGCATGAAAATGCTTCCCTTAAACACTGATCAGAAGGGTTGGATAACCCAAGGGAGAGAAATACAGGTTAGAAACTCAGATGAGAATTGAGATCAAATTTGAACTCAGATTTGGCACAGTATTTGGCACTTAGCAGATAAGTACTTCAGCAAGCATTGTCTATGCTAGTAACTGTTGTCATCAACATGTTTGTGTAAGTTCTTGCTTCATAACTAATCACCCAAAGCTCAATGGCTTAAAACAATAGCAGTTTGAATGTGGCTCTTAAGTTCAGCTGCCAAGTTGGTAGTTCTTCTGCTCTAGGATGACCTCAGTTGCAAAGGTTTGTCTTCGCTCCACACATTCTTGGGCAGGCTAGTTCAGGCTTGCTTATATGGAAGATGAGCAAATTCCCAAAAGACTTAGAATTGACATTTCATATCATCTCCCAGATCGCATCGCTAGGCCAGCCTAGATCCCACGAATGGAGAAAGAGACTCCAGCTCTTGATGCAGGGTGCTGTAAAGTTACATGGCAAAGGGCATGAATATCGTGAGGGGTTAAAAAAGTGCTTATTTTTACAGCCTACCAAATTGCCCTAAAATAAATTGTAGACATTTCCTGAGAATTTATATGTTTAATCTTTGGACAGAGGCTAAGGTACAGCCTCAGATGTTTCAGAAGGGATTAGCTACAAGCTTTCCCTAAAATCAAGCCAACCAACAAAGAAAGTAACAACTTATTAAGCAGGTAGTTTGCATCATATGTCCTTGGAAGAACTAACCCGACTTTGCTTTACTCACATGTTGTCACTAACACATCTTTCCATCTGGTTGAATTTTCCCATGCCCATAGCAGGAGGTTGATGAATATTACTGCCTTGGGCATCATCATTATGCAGCAGGTGCAATGCTCTTCCTAAATCTAGGATGATGGGCAGAAGGATGACTTTGTCACAGGCACATCAGACCATCCAGTTCTAGGTAGGTAGCTTAGCTAAGGATTCATAACTTGTTGGGACTGCAAGAAAGGGTGGAACCAGTGCCTTTAAAGGTGAGAAAGGATGAGAATACCAGAATACCATGAGCCTATCCTTCCATTTTACTCATAAATAGTGTAAGAATTCCAGGTTACTCAAGGGGAAGAGAAGATGATTCTTAAAATCAAGTCTCATTCCAAAGGCTTTATAGAGACTTTGCTTTCTAAGAGTGTGGGAGTCAGAGTCAGAACTTTGCATAAATCCCAGTTCTGTCATTTACCCATTCTGTGACTTTGGTGGATTGTTTTCCACTCCTGGCTTCTACTCCTCTAATTTCTAATATGGCAATAATAATATCTAGTTTACAGTGAGGACTGGATTGAAGAAATACCATATGTAAAGGGCTTGTCACAAGGCAGGTACTCAATATGTGTTTAGTCCACATGTCATCATCCTAGCACTCCACCCCCCAAATTGGGCATTAGGACAAATCAAGGTTAGATCTTTGAATAATGAGTTTTTAGGTACCTTCTTTCTTAGGTAGTAGGATTCATCTGCTAACTGGAGATGGGGCAGAATAAAGTAACCTCACTGGAAGCTTCAAAAACCTGGCCTATAAATTCCACTTCTACCTTCCAACCATTTTCCCACATCTGTGACTGCTTCCCTCATTTTTTACTTCAGGACTGCTCTGAGTAGTTTGTTTAGACAGAATTATCTGTATAATCATGAAATCAAAGTAGGATCAGGTGGTTGTGGTTCTGTCCCCATATCTGGCCAGTCAGTTTAAGGAAAGGAACTAGAATGTCTATAATGCAGACCAAGTCCTAGAAGCTGATCTATCAAATGCCCAGCCTCAGTCATCCACGGGCAGAAATTATACTACTAGGCTACTAGATAGGCTACTAAACTGTCTTTTGGTCTCTCATGAAAAACAAGCTAAGATAATTTTTTTCTGCTAAGGTTTACCTTAGAATATGATTTTTTAAATAATTCTCAAGAGCTTTTTGAATATTTAATATGTACAAGACTAGGTGATATTGTCAATACTAATGGCATGTATTTATTTGGTGTATACCATGTGCTAGGGAAATTGAATAGATCTATTGAATACTCACCATGACCCTAAAGTAAAGCTATTATACAACTAGGATGAGACTTGACTAAAATTAAGTAAGAATAATACAAAAAAATAGTGACTTAAGACAATAATTCATTTCCCTCTTACTCCAAAAGTTCCAAGATGAAGTGGAATGATACATTGACTTTTCTCCAAAAAGTTTTCAGGAACACAGGTTGCTCTGGGTGTGGCCTCCTTTTTCAAGGTCTCCTCATGGTCCAAGATAAGTGCTCTAGTTCCAACCATTTTATGTCTGCATTCCAGCTAGCAGGACAAAGGGAAAAAACACAGAATAAGGGAAAAGGGTGGATACCAGTTGTCTTTTTAGAAAAGATCCCCAATAAGGACTTATGACACTTTATTTTCAAAGAGTGTAGGAGTCAGAGTCAGTGTACATATCACTGACCAGCAGTCAGTCAAAGGTTATAAAAGTGAATGGAAAATATCTGCATTGTGGGTGGTGATGTTATTTTTAAGGAAGAAGAGGAGAATGGATTTTAGGGAAAATAGCAGTCTATGCCACTAGTATTAAAATCCCTGTACTACAGAGTAGGAAACCAACTCGGACATTTTAAGTCACTTGCTCAGCTGCTATTTGGGTATCCTATGATTCAAGTTCAAGATTGTGTGAGTTCCTAACTCTCATTCTTTCTCCTAAATTATATTGTCTTATTCCCATTTTTTTTTTCTAGCAGAATTTAGACCTATCTACCCTGCCAGTAACATGTGGGTGGGTGTAATGGGGGTTCCAGAAATGCCCCAACCTAAACTTTATACTTCCCTTCCATTGCTCCAGCACAAGGCCTGCAACTAAGGATCACCACATGACTGCCAGTGATGCTATTTTTCAGCTGAATGACCTTAGAAAGAATTGCAAAAACTTTCTGATCCTAAGTTCCCTCATGTATAAGATGGGCATAATACCTATCAACTAAAAGTCAAGAATGTAAAAGCAGTATGTAATTAGGACACTAATTTTTCTTTTAATGTAAGGCACTATGTATGTTATTTCATGTAAATGGATCCTCAGAGAAGGGGGTGATTTTATTTCTATATAAGTCAATCTTTAAAGGCATCATAAAATTCATGAAAAGTGAAACAATGGCAGTTTTACTTATTTGGCAGTCAGGTCCTGGAGAGGAAGGTGCTCTAAGAAGAGGGCACTCATGATTTAGGGACATAGAGTTGGGCATGGCATGGTGTTTGGGGCAGAGGACAGAATGAAAGAAGATAAACCCCCATGAATCTTTGGTAAAGGGCCATTATCCTTGTGATTATGTGGCTATAAGTTCACCTCATAGACATGATACAAGATGGCTGCTCTAGACACTTTGACCATCATCATCTTGCACCAGGGATCTTTCTGAAGGAGAGGAGGAAGGAGAGGAGGCTGTTGTAACTCTGGAGGCTAACTTTGGAGCTTAATCTTAAAATGATTTAAGAGATGGTTTAGTAAGGGATACAAGAAAGGATTCAGTGAAGAGATGATCTGGCTACATCAAGCCCAGGATTATGAGTTAGACGCTCTTAAATATTATAATAACATGCTGATTCCTTGATTTTGCTGTTATTATTCTTTTCCCAAATTCACCAATAAAGTTTCAGAAGACCTCAGGAGGATTTTTGTGATTCTTCAGCAACATGGTAGTAGAAGGGTCAGCTGTGTTGCCATTCACAGAGGCCAGGAATATAAGAGTCCTGCCTGGAGATGGGGTAGCATTGGGAGTGGGAGATGGACAGTCTGGCCTCAAAAGTCAAAAAGATAACATCCTAAGAGGGACCAGCTAGGTTTTCTAGGGCTGGATTCTTTGAGATAAATCTCCAGCTTTCCTCCTTAATGTAAGGCTAAGATTCATGGTCAAGCTAAACAAGCCTCCAGCCTTCTTTCCCAGACCAGAGGGCAGTGTGGGGCCTGAGGCTTATATGATACTCTCTAAGAAATAGAATAAAAACTCAGGAATTTAAAATTAAGCATAAAATCTTAGAAGAGGCCTGTGCAAGTGAAGTGAAGTGGGAAAGATGATTAAGAACATTGGATGATAAGAAAATATTGAGCTTAACTCATGTGGCTAGATTTTAGACCTCCCTCTATTATTTGCCAGTCATGCAACAGTGGGCACAGAATTTCCCTTTCTGAGCCTCAACTTTCCATCTGGAAAATGAAGAAGGCCCTCACTCATATTATTCAGCATCATGGCAGAAAACAGATGGCTCATTCAAAATAATAAAAATGAAGGGTTTAGTAGGTGAGGGCTAGGTAAGCAGAAAACACAAGAGATGCTGTTACAGTACTGAAGATTAGCACAGTAGGAGCTGTCACCAACCCTAAGCTTGAAGGGATGAGCCTTTACCCCAGAGAAGATGGCTGTATTGAGAAGGTCTTAGAGACAAAACCAACATAGAGTGAATCTGCTGGAAGGAGTTGGGAGAATAAATACCTCCATCATTATCCATTCTCTCTATCCACAACCTTCTGTTGGAATTCCCTGTTGGACAAATGCACCCAGAATTCAAAAAGCAATGGAACCAGTTGATGTGGTCCAAACACGTCAATCCCTTGGGGCACAGAGAAGAGTAGAGAAGGATAGAGTTAGATATAAAGAAGCAAGGATAGCAGCAGGGCTTTTTACAGATCTGACATACTAATGGGTTGTCTGTAGAGAAGGTCTCTAAGAGTTTGCTGACTTAAAACATAAATGCTTCTGCCCAAAGAAAATAAAGGATTATTTACTCTATTCCCCATTTCTGACTGAAAATTTTATAATAGTGCTGGACTTGTAATACTAGCTGAGCAGCAAGGAGTTAGAGTGGAAAGTAAAGACAAAAAATCTAGCAATGTGATTCCAGAGTTTAGAAGTTAAATGACTATGAAAACTGCTGTGCTGACTCCACCTTACTTTAAGGGGGACTGCCAGAAGAGGTCAGCCCAGGGACACTGGTGTTCTTAGAGGAGAGAATATAGGAGTGAGTGTGGTGAAGGAAGAGAAGGTCACAGAGCTGCACATAAACCCTTGGTTGGATTGAGGACCATGTTGCTTCCACATCCAATTAGCCACCAAATCCTAGATTATCTACCTCCTCTTTTTCAATACCACTGTCACTAGCCTAGTCTGGATCTTTATTTCCTGAAGCCAGCCCGATGGGTTCAAACTCCAACTCTGCCATTTATTAGCTGGGTGATCTTGGGGAAGTTATTTATTCTCACTTTGTTGAATGGGTGAACACAGTCTTTCTGAGATTATTGTAAGGGTTAAACTAGTCAAAATGCATATAGAGTGCTTAGAACAATGCCAGAGATATGGTAAGGACATGAACCATTCAAAAAAATTATAACTGGTCTTCCTGACTCTAGCCAAATTCTGCTCAGATCCTCCTCTCCACTGAGGCCAGAAAGATCTTTCTAGGAGCTGGGCTCATCCCTGCCAGTCTCTGGCTTCAGACCATTGGTGATAGCTTTTGACTTCAGTGTGGGATCCTTTCTCCAGGACCTGGCCCCTGCCCTGGACCTATGTTCTGCCCACATCAAAGGACCCTGAAATTAGTATTTACCTTTTTGCCTTTGAGCCTTTGTATGTACTGATCCCTCTGCCTGTCCTTTGCCCATTGACCCTTCAAGGCCAACCTCAAACACTGCATCCTCTGTGAGCCAGTCCCAGTTCTCCTTCTCCCCATACCCCCTTGCCACAGGCATGACCAATGTTCCAAAAGGTAAGCTTCCCCAGAACTCTCAATATCTTCCTGTATTGCATTTGACCCATTAGATCTGTTGGTCCATGTCCCTCTGTATCCTCTAGGATAAGATCCCTTTGAGTAGAGGACCACATGTTGTTATACACCCCCTGGGCCTAATGCAGGTACTGGCTTACCATGGACTATTGCTAGAGGTTTAACATAAGATAAAGATAAAAAAGAAAGGGAAGGAGGGAATGAAGAGAAAAGGAGAGAGGTAAGAGAAGGGGTTGGACAATTTGTGCTGCCTTAGACCTAACTTTCTTGGACTACAGTCAACCAACTCCTCAATAGAAATATTTGCTTTACTTAGAAATGGGTTTTGCTTCCCAAAGTCTGTAAAATAAGATTTCCCTGGTCATTGGTCTGAACCCACATGCTTCTCCACAGAAGCAAGACTGTAGTGAGTGGTTTAAGTCAGGAATGTGCTATTTGTATGGATTAGTCCCAGATCAATTCTAAAATGCCATGTAATCCATCAGGTAACTAGGTTATCAGGGGATTGGAATACCCAACATTTCCAAATTCCCAGGCAGAAGACTGCTTCTGAAGGAAAATGCACTTTCTGATTAGCAACTTGGGATTCTCTGGACAGGTCCACTAACCTCCACTTAGCAGGGAAGTAGGGAGGAGCACAAGACAAGGAGGCTGTCTGTTTCAAAGTTTTTTTTATAGATAAAGTGTTAATTCACCTCATTTGCATAATAAAAGACAACTTCTACCAGCCTGGGTGTCTGTGGAGCTGTAACAACCTGTTACTATGGTGTTGCATGAGGATTTTCCAAAATGAATGATGCTGAGTGCTGAAACAACTCTAAGGATTAGTACTTACTATTTGGCTGTCACAAAAATACTGTGGTAAGGAGTATTGACCTTACACTTCAAGGAAGAAAACTGAGATTGTTGAAAGCATAATTCCCAAAGTCAGCAGTTGTTCGTGGTAAGGCCAAAATTCAAACCCAAGTCTACTTGACTCTGTTCTGTAACTTGAGACAGGTTATTTTCATTTCAGAGGCTTCATTTTCTAATCTGGAGTAGAGGATTGCAGCAAGGATTGAAAGAGGTAATGTGTTCATGTCAAATACCTGACACACTAAGGGTCTCCAGTCATTCCATAAGGGGAGTTTATGGAGCAAGAAGAGCACAAAAAACAATAAGAGGAGGGCAGGGCAAGATGATGGCTGAGTGAACTTGCCTGATAGTATCTGCTGCAGGGAAGCAGCTGGGTGGCATTGGAGCCTCTTCAGGACCAGGCTGTTTCAGGATTTTTGCAGGTCAGGAGGTATCTGGACATCGATTTGGTGGGAAGGTAACAGAGAAAATACATCTATAAAATATATACGGAGGTCCCGGCTGTGCATGGAAAGTTCCCTCCTTGGGTGGGCGGAGCAGTGGTATCGGGTGCTGCCAGGGCAGTTTTTTGTTTTTTTTGGAGGCTCTGCAGTACTGGGGAATTCACAAGCCCTGAGCGGACTATTGGGGGGTTAATAGGACAGGAGGCGCTTGTAGACCGATTTGGGGAGACAAACGGGAGTTTTATGGCAAAGCGGGGGGAATTTTTGATTGCGTACACAAACAATAGCGCTTCCGCCTAGAGCCACGCCCCCCCCAAACCCGGCTGCCATCTACAGTGGACTTAAAGTGATAGCAATAAAGAGACACCACCAGAGTCTGGTAGGGTGGGAGACGTTTGGAAGCTGATTAGGGGAATATTTTGCGAAGCATGGGAATTTCAGGTTTGGACTCCGTTATTAGCATTTCCAGATGGAGCCCCTCCCCCGGACCTGGCTATTTATCTGTGTCATTAAATTGGCTGCAGCCTAGAGGCGCCCCCAGGTGGCTGTTCCGGGGGATCACAGGGTGGGAGGGGTCCTGAAGTCAATTGGTGATATATCCACAGAATAGACCCCAGTGAGTGAGTGAATTGTGGGGTACAGAACACAGGGTAGAGCTTGTGGATGTGACCTCACCCATAGGGTTGGCATCCAGCTGCGGGGATCCCTGAAGGCTGTGATGCACTGTGGTGATCCCAGGCTTCCTGTTAACTGGACTTGAGGTTGACAGGTCTGAGTCCCCTAAACCCTGGTGGCCCACACCCCAGAGACTCACACCTCTTGAGTCCTCAATATCTCAGACTTTTCATCCCTGAATCCATCACACCCTGAGGTCCATCTGAGGTCCATGAATGTCCTAGCCCTCAACATTTGCGTTTTTTCTTTTTTGTTTTGTTTTGTTTTTATTTTTATTCTACTTTTATTTTTTATTTTAGTTTTTTAATGTTCTGATTGCTAACATTGCATTATCCCCTAGTCTTTTCTCCCAGCGTATCCCCCAAAGTCTTTTTTTTTCTCTCTTTCTCTCTTGTCCCCCATCTTCTTCTTATTCTATTTTATCTTAACTATACAATAGGTGCTGCAGGAAACACCTCACATTTGCTGGGTTTCTTCATCCTCCACTGCCTCATTTCTGTGTGAATAGATTTTAGCTATCTATACTATCCCCTTTCCCCTACATCTTGATATCCACCATCATCTACTATCTCTCCTATATTCTACCTCCCTTTCTTTGATCCACAAAGTGTCTGACTCTTAATTTCTAATATCTTTGTTTTGTTTTCTGTCTGTTATCCACTCTTGAAACTATTACCTTTCTTTTCTCTTTCCCTCTCTCATGAAAACAATAACTTCTTAGTTCATACCATATTCCTCCCATATTCAGTCATCTACCTCATTATAGGTACTCTATCTACTGCTAAAACTCTACACAATTTACATGAATCTAACCTCCATCCTCCCAGATCTCATATTGTTGCTTTGTTAACATATATCACCAATACTACTTTACAATTTTTCCTTGCTTACACAATTGCCTTTCCCCAGCACTCTTTCCTTTAAAGTGAACTTAACCAGCAATAAGAAATTAGAATAAGAAGAACAAAGTGACAAAGAGAAGATATAACACTTATGCAAAAACAACAGCTAATTAATCTCCAAGACTAGACAAAGAAGCTAAGGAACTGATTAAACCCATCAAAAGAAAAAATGATGACCAGACAGCAACAAAAATCTACAAACCAAACCAGTAATCAGGAAAACATGGCTGAATCCAATCAACAAACTAAAAATCAGGAAGGGGAGCAGAACTTCGCACAAGCAATGAAAGATCTCAGAACATTTATCACCAACAAATTTGATGAAGTAAAGGAAGAGGTTAAAAAGATGAAGACAACACTTGGAGGGGAAACTGCAGACATATGCAAAAAGATAACAGATATGATGGAAATGAACACCACAGTTCAAGAAATCAAAAATACACTTGAAGCAAATATCAGCAGACTAGAAGAGGCAGAGCAGAGAATTAGTGATGTGGAAGACAGTACATGGGAAATCAAACAGATAGTAGAAGTGGTCGATAAAAAGATAGAAAAAATCCAGCTAGGACTTAGGGACCTGAATGATAATGCAAAACGCTCAAACATACGTATTATAGGCATTCCAGAAGGAGAAGAGAAGGGAAAGGGGTCAGAAGGAGTGTTACAGGAAATAATGGCTGAAAACTTCCCAAATCTGCTGAAAGAGACAGATGTACATATCCAAGAAGCACAGTGCACTCCACTGGTCATAAACCCCAATAGGCCCACCCCAAGACATATACTTGTCAAACTATCCAATGCTCAAGACAAAGAGAAAATTCTAAAAGCAGCAAGAGAAAAGAAAAACATCACATACAAGGGAAGCTCCATAAGATTAAGTGCTGATTTCTCATCTGAAACCATGGAAGCAAGAAGGCAGTGGTATGATATGGTCAAGGTACTAAAGGAAAAAAATTTCCAACCAAGAATACTCTATTCAGCTAAACTAGCATTCAAAAATGATGGAGAGTTCAAAATATTCACAGATAAACAGAAACTGAAAGAGTATACCAACAAGAAACCTCCCCTTCAAGAAATTCTAAAGGGAGTTCTGCAGGAAGAAAGGAAAAAACAGGACAGGCAAGTTGGAGGAGAGTGTAAGAGCAACAAAAAAAAAGACAAAAATAGAAGGAAAAAAAATACAAAATATGACAAACACAAATCCAATCAAAATATGGCTAACACAAATAATTCCTTGAAAGTAATAACACTGAATGTCAACGGATTAAACTCACCTATCAAAAGATTCAGACTGGGACATTGGATAAGGAAATATGACCCATCTATATGCTGTCTACAAGAGACACATCTTAAACCCAGAGACTCGTGGAAATTGAAAGTGAATGGCTGGAAAATAATCATACAAGCAAACAATAAACAAAAAAAAGGCAGGAGTAGCTATATTAATATCAGACAAAATAGACTTTAAATGCAAAACAATTGTGAGAGACAAAGAAGGATACTACATTTTAGTGAAAGGGACAATCTGTCAAGAAGTTCAAAAAATCATAAATATTTATGCTCCTAACAAGGGTGCCTCTAAATACGTGAGGCAAATGCTGGAAAAACTAAGTGAAAAAATAGATGCATCTACAATTATAGTGGGGGATTTTAATACACCACTATCAGCTTTGGATAGAACATCTCAAAAGAGAATCACTAAAGAAACAAAACATTTGAACAGTATATTAGAGGAGCTGGATCTAATAGACATATATAGATCATTACACCCAAACACAGCAGGATATACATTTTTCTCAAGCACACATGGATCATTCTCCAAGATAGACCAAATGCTAGGCCACAAAGAAAGGCTTAATGAATTCAGAAAGATTGAAATCATACAAAATAATATCTCTGACCACAGTGGAGTGAAACTGGAAATTTTCAAGGGACAGAGGCCCAGATTTCACACCATGATTTGGAAATTAAACAGCACACTCTTAGAAAAACAGTGGGTCAAAGAGGAAATCTCAAAAGAAATCAATGACTACCTTGAAACAAATGATAATGATAACACAACATACCAAAATATATGGGATGCAGCAAAAGCAGTACTGAGAGGGAAATTTATAGCCATAAATTCATATATCAAAAAAGAAGAAAGAGCAAAAACTGAAGAACTAACTGCACATTTGAAGAAATTAGAAAAACAACAATAAAGTAACCCAACAGGAAGAAGAAGGAAGGAAATAACAAAGATAAGAGCAGAACTAAATGAAATAGAAAATAAGAAAGCACTTGAAAAGATAAACAAGACCAAGAGCTGGTTTTTTGAGAAGATCAACAAAATTGACAAACCTTTAGTGAGACTAACAAAGAAAAAAAGAGAGAACATGCAAATACACAAAATAAGAAATGAGAAAGGCGATACACCACTGACCCCACAGAAATAAAGACTATCATAAGAGGATACTTTGAAAAACTATATTCCAACAAAAATGACAATTTAGAGGAAATGGACAAATTCCTAGAAACACATAAGCAGCCCATATTGACAAAAGAAGAAATTGATGATCTTAACAAACCAATCACAAGCAAAGACATAGAATCAGTCATTAAAAATCTCCCAACTAAGAAGAGCCCAGGGCCAGATGGCTGCACAGGTGAATTCTACAAAACATTCCGGAAAGCACTAACACCAATCCTGCTGAAACTATTCCAAAAAATCAAAACAGAAGGAACATTGCCGAACTCCTTCTATGATGCCAACATTACCCTAGTACCAAAGCCAAACAAAGATACCACAAGAAAGGAAAATTACAGACCAATTTCTCTAATGAACCTAGATGCAAAAATACTTAACAAAATACTTGCTAATCGTATTCAACAACACATTAAATGAATTATACACCACGACCAAGTGGGATTTATTCCAGGTATGCAAGGATGGTTCAACATAAGAAAATCAATCAATGTAATATACCATATAAACAGATTGAAGGAAAAAAAATCACATGATTATATCTATAGATGCAGAAAAAGCATTTGAAAAAATACAGCACCCTTTCTTTATAAAAACACTCCAAAAGATCGGAATACAAGGAAATTTTTTGAACATGATAAAGAGTATATATGAAAAACCTAAAGCCAACATTGTTTACAATGGAGAAATCTTAAAATCCTTCCCTCTAAACTCAGGAACAAGACAAGGATGCCCATTGTCCCCACTCCTATTTAACATTGTCTTAGAAGTACTTGCTCGAGCACTGAGGCAAGAACCAGATATAAAAGGCATTCAAATTGGAAAGGAAGAAGTCAAAATTTCATTATTTGCAGATGACATGATCCTATACATAGAAAACCCTGAGAGAGCTACAACAAAGCTTCTAGAACTCATAAATGAGTTTAGTAAAGTCGCAGGTTATAAGATCAATGCACAAAAATCAGTAGCATTTCTGTACACCAATAATGAGCAAGATCAGGAGGAAACCAAGAAACAAATACCATTCACAATAATAAATAAAAAAATCAAATACTTAGGAATAAATTTAACTAAAGAGGTAAAAAACTTATACACTGAGAACTATACAAGACTGTTCAAGGAAATCAAAGAAGACCTAAATAAATGGAAGAATATTCCTTGTTCATGGATAGGAAGACTGAATATTATTAAGATGTCTATCCTACCAAAACTGATCTACACATTCAATGCAATCCCAATAAAAATCAACACAGCCTTCTTTAAGGAACTAGAAAAACTAACCATGAAATTTATTTGGAAAGGAAAGAGGCCCTGAATAGCCAAAGACATATTGAAAAAGAAAAACGAAATTGGAGGAATCACACTTCCTGACTTCAAAACATACTACAAAGCTACAGTAGTGAAAACAGCATGGTATTGGCATAAGGAGAAAAACACAGACCAATGGAATCGAATTGAAAGTTCTGATATAGAACCTCATATATATAGCCATATAATATTCAATAAAGCCACCAAACCCTCTCAACTGGGAGAGAATGGCCTATTCAACAAATGGTGCCTAAAGAACTGGATATCCATATGTAGAAGAATGAAAGAGGATTACCATCTCACACCTTATACAAAGATAAACTCAAGATGAATCAACGACCTAAATATAAGAGCCAAGACCATAAAGATCTTGGAAAGCAGTGTAGGGAGACATCTACAGGACCCTGTAATAGGAAATGGCTTCATGAATATCACACCAAAAGCATGAGCAGCAAATGAACAAATAGATAAATGGGACTTCCTCAAAATTAAAGCCTTCTGCACCTCAAAGGAGTTTGTCAAAAAAGTAAAAAGGGAACCCACACACTGGGAGAAAATATTTGGCAACCATATATCTGATAAGAGACTTATAACTTGCATATATAAAGAACTCCTATATCTTGAAAATAAAAAGATAAACAACCCATTTAAAAAATGGGAAAAAGATTTAGACAGACTTTTCTTCAAAGAAGAAATACAAATGGCTAAAAAGCACATGAAAAAATGCTCCAAATCTCTAGCTATCAGGGAAATGCAAATCAAAACTACAATGAGATACCATCTTACTCCCATAACATTGGCAGCTATGAAAAAAACAGAAAATACAAATGCTGGAGAGGATGTGAAGAAAGGGGAACACTCATTCACTGCTGGTGGGAATGCAGAAGGATCCAACCATTCTGGAGGACAGTTTGGCGGTTTCTCAAAAAACTAGCCATAGATTTGCCATATGACCCAGCAATACCACTGCTGGGTATATACCCATCAAAACTGAAAACAAGGACACAAACCAATATATGTACACCAATGTTCATAGCAGCATTGTTCACTATCGCCAAAAGTTGGAATCAACCCAAATGCCCATCAACAGATGAGTGGATCAATAAAATGTGGTATATACACACCATGGAATACTACTCGGCTGTAAGAACGATCTTGAGAACCTTATGTTGAGTGAAGCAACCCAGGCATTGAAGGACAAATACTACATGACCTCAATGATATGAAATAAGCAAGCTGCCTCAGAGAGCTAGAGACTGGAAAATAGACTTACAGGAAATCGGGGGGGGGAGGAAGGATGTGAGCCGACGTCTGCAGGGGTGGAATCTATGATGAGGTGGCTGTAAGTATGAGCACAAAGAAGAGATAAAATGGGGGCAAGGGGTTGCCTTTGGGTGGGGCTTTGCGGGTTTGAGGGGGGCTGGGGATGGGCGGATGGGTAATATTGCCCACAAAATTGTGGGGAGGGAGGGGCAACATATGAACATAGGAGAGTGTCGGGTGTTGGTTGAGAGTAAAATGCTGAGAAAATCGTATCAAAATATAGTTAGGAGGGTTACCTGTTTAGGATGCTTGGAGGGGATGGTCTGATGTGGGACGGACTCCTAGGGAATGTCTGAAGGCTCATTTTGCCAGGGTGGGTTGTACCATTGGGTAGAGACCCAAGAAGTGAGAGTTGGGGTGGACCCACATCCTGGGGAGGACTAATGCCATCAAATAGAGAGAACTGTATCTCTCGAGAGAAAGGGTGGCTCCCAGGGCATTAGGGCAGTTGAGCAAGTCAGGCCCTGAACACTGTTGCAAGTATCTCTGGACGTGGCTCCTTGGGAAATGGAGATTGGCTGTCACTGTGGGCCCCAATGTGAGGGGAAAATGGATGTTGAATGGATGGAACCAAGGTAAATGTGGGGGCAAGAGAGGAGTTTCACGAGAGTACACGAGGATGAATATAAAACATATAATATTACACCAAAAACATATAGGGGACGACAGACTAATAATGTAAACCATAATGTAAAACACAGGATAACTAAAAAATTTAGAAAACTGTATATCCTAAAGTATGGACCACATTGTAAACACAGATGTCACTTTGTTTGAAAGCTATTGTTTCGGAGTCTGTACATCAGTCTCAGTAAATATGATATGAATAAGTTAAAAGATTATCGCTGTGGAAGGGAAAAGGTCTTATGGTGGATGTGTGGGAGTACTCTATATTGTATATATGAATTACTGTGATCTAAGACTCTTATGAAGAGAAGCTCAATAATTAGGAAAAAAGAAAAGAAAAAGATAGGATGTAGAAATTTTCCCAAATCAATATGTACTCTAGTTCTAACCTTTAAACTCATCGCTATATTCCATTTTACTAGTAAGGGAACCTGACATTATATTGGGATTCACTTTACAGGAAGTTTTGGATCACAGAGTGGTTCAACAATGGCAGTGGAGGAATACTGGTATGGGATGTTATTGACAGGCTATATATGGTTGACAGGGAGTTATACAGGGCATATGTCCAGGGTGCATGGTAATGTTTAGATATACTCATAGTGGAAACAATTAAAAACAACAGCTGGGGGGTTACTGGGTTCCTGGCTGGGGGGGCTCTGTCGTGGTCCCTAGGGGAGCAGTGGCAGTCCCCCAGGTGCAACGGTAAGAACCAGGAAGGAATGAGGGTCCAACAGTGGGCTCCTGATACTAATGACTATGCTTGTGAGCCTATACGCCTGCAATAAGAACAAGGCCTAGAGCAGCATTGTGCCTGGGAGTGTCCTCCTGACAGCCTTCATATTACTCAAATGTGGCCAGTCTTGAAGCCAAACTCAGCATGTAGACGCAGTGCATTCCCCCAGCGTGGGACATGACACCCGGGGATGAGCCTCCCTGGCACCAAGGGATCACTACCAAATACCAGCTGAAGATGCAACTAGAAAATGACCTTGAATTAAAGGTTCAATGCGGATCAGCAGAATATCCCTGTCTACATATAATAACATGACTTTAAAATGCTGTTTGACCTAATGTAAGGGGGAAATGGAAAGGAGAAATGAGTTTATATGGCTACGAGTCTCTAAAAAAGAGTCTGGAGGTTGTCAGAAGGATTGCCCTTATGCACACCTGAGCAGAGTCTCAGAGACAGATAAAGTAGATACAACCCCAGGTATTGGTTCTTTTGAGGGATAAAGAGACCCGCGGGTTCTATGGTCATGGCAGATGGGGTTCACTGCCATGGCAGATGGCCCTTTTTTGGAGCTGGTGTTTCTGCGTGATGGAACTGGACTCAGATGGGATCTCTTTTCACAAGACTTTCATGCTACTTTACTGGAATTGTAGTTGGTGTTGGGGTTTAAGATATATTTAGGGGATTTGAATCTCTGGACTGACAATATGATAGCCAGGCCCTGAGCCTCAACAGACTTCAGCTCCTACACTCTGATTTATTGGACTTACCCCACTCAGCTAACATGGAGTTGAAGAAGGTCAACCACCACATCATGGAGCCTAGAGTGCCTACAACTGAAAGCAGGAGGATTGCATGCAGTATCCATGTGGAATCTAAGCCTCCACTTGACATAGATGTGCAATGGACACAACCAATCCAATGTCCACAGAGAAAATGTGGCATTGGTGTGGGAAGGGTGGCCATGGTGGCTGCTGGGTGTGGGGAATGGGAGGAAGAGATGAGATGGGGAGGCGTTTTCAGGACTTGGAGTTGTCCTGGGTGGTGCATCACGGACAACTACGGGACATTGTAGATCCCCCCAGGGCCCACTGGATGGAACGTGGTAGAGTGTGGGCTATGATGTGGACCATTGACTATGGGGTGCAGCGATGCCCAGAGATGTACTTACCAGGTGCAATGGATGTGTCATGATGACGGGAGAGAGTGTTGCTGTGGGGAGAGTGGGGGGTGGGGGCGGTGGGGTTGAATGGGACCTCATATTTTTTGAATGTAATATTTTTTTAAAAAAATGAATTAAATAAAAAATAATAATACAGGTAAAAAAGAATGCGTTTTGTAGAGTTTTATAACTAGTAAATGAGTTTTCTACACAAACATTGCCTAAGACAGTGTTTGGACTATTGTTAATGTTCAGTAAATATTAGCTATTATTATTATAATTAATATTCCAATTCTGCTTCATGAAGTCATGGCACCGTGCTTTCTAATCTGTTTTAGTTTTGCCATTGAATAAATTTTTGATATTGAACAAGTTAGTAAAAAAAAAAAAGAAAAAAAACAATAAATCTCAGCATGGCAATTTGGTATTATTTATGAATTTCTAAAATAGATATTGGATCGTGTTTGTCAACTAGTTTGTTCCTCTGCGCATATTAGATTTTATTAGATTCAGAGGTTTCACTTCTACTTTATTAAACCAAGATTAGGGCATGTATTTGACCATGTCATTAGGGTGACTCAATGTAGCCTTCCCACCCCACCCCCCTTTGTGGGCGTCATAAAGAAATGCTTAAGTCAATGACAGGGAAGTAAATACACAGAGAAGGAGAACACAGAGAGTTTAGTTTCGGATGTTGGAGCCCCAGGGAGAGAGCCAAGCTGTTCATCTGATAGTTTACAGCTGAAGAGACCAGAGTCCTGAACAGATTAGAAAGCCTACAGTGAGATCAGAAGGAGCTGGGACCATGGAGCCCTAGAAGGAAGAGGAAGGTTAAGTCCTCACAGAGACTGGTAGCCATCTTGCTCAAACATATGACGACAAACTTTGGTGAGGGAAGTAACTTTTGTAAGCTTCTCCCCCAAATAAATGCCATTTATAAAATCCAAAAAATTTCTGATATTTTGCTTCAGCACCCCTTTGGTGACTAATACACTCAATATAGGACAAAGCACTTGGCTTCAGAAACCCTGATAACCTGCTCTGCCAATTCCTATCTGTGTAACTTCAGTCAACTTACTCAACCTCTCAGAGTCTCAGTTTCCTCATTAGTGAAATGGAGATAACATCTATCTTATATCCAGAAGTGTTATAGGTATAAAATGATATCAAGTATGTTGAAGTAAGTCAAAACTCAGCATAATAAAAACTAGCACAGTATGGGTGATAAAAATGGCAGTGTAAGATGCACCAAGATGTCGTTCTCCTACAGAATCTTTGAAAACCTAGCAAAAACTGACAAAGTTATCTTTCACAAAATTTTAGAAAACACTTAACAGCTTGAAGACACCAATTGAGATTTAACATATTAAATATTAAAATGTACAGTGTGCAAAATATGTATAGTGTGCAATAAAAATTTGCAAGACAAGCAAAGAAACAGGAAATGATGGCCCATCTAAGGGAACAAAATAAAAATTCAAAAACTGACAATGAAGAACAATCTTTGGAATAAGAAAAAAGACTTTAAAGAACTGATCTTCAATATGCTCAAGGAGAAAAAACAGAAAAGAAGAAAAAAGAAATCAGGAAAATGGCAAATGAGCAATGTGAGAATCTCAATAAAAAGAATTCTTTTAAAGATTTGTTTATTTATTTTCCCCCCTTCCCCTCTTACTGCCCTGCTGTTTTTGCTCTCTGTTTTGTCTTCTCTTCTCATTTTCTCTCCTCTAGGATTCACCGGGATTCAATCCTGGAGACCTCTGATGGGGAGAGAGGTTTCCTGTCAATTGCACCACCTCAGTTCCTGGTTTCTGCTGCACTTTACCTTGACTCTCCCTTTGTCTCTCTTTTGATGTGTCATCATCTTACTACATGACTCACTTGCACAGGGAACTGGCTCACCATGTGGGCACTCATGTGGGCACTGGCTTGTCACATTGGCACACTTTCTCTTCTTTTTCACCAAGAGGCCCCAGGGATTGAACCCAGGTCCTTCCATATGGTAGGCAAAAGCGCTTTCACTTGAGCCACATTCATTTCCCAAAGAGAAATTAAAAAAAAAAACAAAAAACACACAAATACTCGAATTGAAGATCACAAAAACTGAAATGAAAAATTCCCTAGAGGATTTCAAGAGCAGATGAAAGCTGGCAAAATAATAATCAGTGAACTCAAGGATAAGATGATCTAAATTATTCAAGCTGAGGAGCAGAAAGTAAAAAGACTGAAAAAGGTAAACAGAGTCTAAGAACAAAAATAATAATATAAAAAATATAGGAGTCCCAGAAAGAAAACAAAGAGAGGAAGTGGGAGAAAGTATATTCAAATACATAATAGCAAAAAATTCTTAAATTTACTTTAAAAACATGAATACGCACATCACAAAGCCCAACAAAACTAAAACATGTTAAAGTCCAAGAGAACCATGCCCAGACACATAGTAGTCCAACTGCCCAATGCCAAGGACAAGGAAAGACTTCTGAAAGCTGCAAGGAAAAAAGTAAATTATTTAGGAGCCCAAATAAGATTAAGTACAGAATCCTCATCAGAAATCACAGAGTCAAGAAAGCAGTGGGAAAAATGTTTAAGGTGCTGAAAAAAAAAACAATTATCAACCAAGAATTTTACTTCTGATGAGATGATCTTTCAATAATGAGGGAGAGATTAAAATATTCTCAGTAAACAAAAGCTAAAGGAATTCATCTCCACTAAATCTGTTCTACAGACAAGGTTAAAAGAAAATATTCAGATTGAAAGGAAAGGACATTAAAGAGTGGGTTGAAGTGGCATAAAGAAATAAAGACTTCCAGTAAATATAACCATATGGATGATTATAAATGCCAATATTATTGTATTCTATTTTTTGGTATGCAATTCAAGTCTTTACTTCTTATGTCCTAAAAGGCAATGCATTAAAAGTAATGATAAATCTATGGCTTGGGCATAAAATGTATAAAGATATAATTTGTAAAAAGTACAACAAAAATGTAGGGGGATGGAGTGGTATGAGAATAATGTTCGTGCATGCTATTGAGGTTAAGTTGCTATCAAATTAAACATGATTGTTGTAGATTTAGGATATTGAAATTAAGTTCCATGGTACCCACGAAGAAAATATTTTAAAAATATATACAGAAAGGGCTCAATCAGTTGGGCCCCTGTCTAACATATGGGAGGCCCTAGGTTCATGTCCCAGGGCCTCCATGTACCGGCAGACTTGCCTGCACGCCATGGAGAGCTGCCGGCTCAGGTGCCATGGAGCACCAACCAGCCCACAAGCGTCATGGAGCGCTACCAGCCCACAAGCACCTCAGAGAGCCAACTCGGCAAGGTGATGCAACAGAAAGGGAGGCAAGCAAAAAATGCAGAAGAGCACACAGCAAATGGACACAGAGCAGAGAGCAAGCAAGCCACAAGGGGAGGGGACGTAAATAAAAATAAATACAGACACAGAAGAACGCACAGCAGATAGACACAGAGCAGAGAACTCGCAAAAAGCTGCAAGGGGAGGGATAAAAAAATTTTTAATTAAAAATTTAAAAATTTTTTAATTAAAAAAATGTATATATATATACAGAAGAAAATAAGATGATACCCAAAGGGTACACTATGAAAAATCAAATAAATATGAGAATAGGCATTAATGGAAGAATCAAGGAAAAGACGAGTTATAAGATTTACAAAGACCAAATTACATAATGGGAAAAGAAACTCTTGAATTATCAGTAATGACTTTAAATGGGTCAAATGGCAGAATATGGCAGAATTGATAAAACAGTATGACCCACTTATATGACATTTATAAGAGGTTCACATTAAATTCAAAGACATAAGTAGGTTGAAAATAAAAGGATGGAAAAATAGCCCATGCAAATAGTAACTAAAGAAGAACTGGGATAGCTATATTAATATTAGATAAAATATATTTTAATTCACAAACTCTCATGAAGGACAAAGAAGGTCACCATATCCTGATACAGGGGCCAATTCAATAAGAAGATATAACAATTATAAATATATATGCACCTAATTGCAAATATAACAATTATAAATATACATGCACCTAATTGCAAAGCTCCAAAATATAAGAACCAAATATTGACAGATTGAATGGAGAAATATAAAGTTCTGCATTAATAGCAAGAACCTTCAATAAATAATTTTCAATAATGGATAGGACACCTAGACAGAAGATCAATAAGGAAATAGAATATTTGAATGATACTATAAACCAAAAAGACCTAACAGATATACATAGAACAATTCAACCAACAGAATACGCATTCTTCTTTACTGCACATGAGTCATTCTCCAGGATAGATCATATTTAAGTTCACAAAATAAGTCTCAACAAATTTTAAAATAACGGAATAATACAGTGTACCTTTGCCAAACTCAATAAAAATGAAGTTAGAAATTAATAACAGAGGGAGAAATAGAAAATTCATAAACACGTGGAAACTAAAAGCACTTCTGAAACAACCAATGGGTCAAAGGTGAAATTACAAGAGAAATTAGAAAATACTTAAGGTGAATGAAAATGAAAATAACACATCAAAACTTATGAGATGCAGCAAAGGCAGTACTGAAAGGAACATTTATAGCTATAAATGGTTACATTAAAAAGAAGAAAGATCTCAAACCAGAGACCTCACCTCACAAATGGAGGATAGAAAAAGAATAGTAAACTAAACCCAAAGCAAGTAAAAGGAAGAAAATAATAAAAATTAAAGGAGAGATAAATGAATATATGATAAAGACAATAGAGTCAATGAAATAAACATTTGCTCTATGAAAAGATCAATATAATTGACAAAGTTTTAGCTAGGCTGACAAAAAAAAAAAAGAGAGAGGACACAAGTATAACAAGAAATGAAAGAGGGAACATTACTACCAACCCCACAGACATAAAGAGATTATAAGAGATACTATAAACAAGTGTAGAACAATATATTAGAAAATCTACATGAATGAACAAATTCCTAGAAACAAACTACCTATACTGACTCAAGAAGAAATATAAGCTCTCAACTGACCAATAATAAGTAAAGATATTGAATCAGTAATCTAAAGCCTCCCAACTAAAAAGAGCCCAGGGTAAGATGACTTCATAGGTGAAATTTACCAAACATTCCAAAAAGAATTAATGATTATCCTGCTCAAACACTTCCAAAAACTTGAAGAGGAAGTTACATTCACTTATTCTGTGAGGCCAACACCACTCTAATACCAAAGCCAGATAAAGATATTCCAAGAAAAGAAAATAACATAACAATATGCCTCATGAATACGGATGTGAAAATTCTCAACAGCATATTAGCAAACCAAATCCATCAGCACATTAAAAGAATTAAACATGATCAAGTGGGATTTATTCCAGGTATGCCTAGATGGTTCAATAGAAGAATATAAATTATATAAACAATATAAGAATATAAATTATATAAATTGATGCAGAAAAGGCATTTTTTAAAAATCCAGCACACCTCTTGATTAAAAACACTTAGAAACCTAGGAGTAGAAAGAAACTCTCCCAACATGGTAAAGAGCATATATAAAAATCCTACAGCGAACATCACACACAATGGTGAAAGACTGAAATCCTTCCCTCTGAGACCAGGAAAAAGACACAGATGCCCACTGTCACCACTGTTATTTAACATTGTTCTGGAAGTTCTATCCAGAGCATTTAGGGGGAAATAAGAAATAAAAGGAATCCAAACTAGAAAGAAAGAATTAAAACATTCCTTGTTTGCAGAGGACATTCTCCTATATATAGAAAATTTTGAAAAGTCAACAACAAAGCTACTAGAGCTAATAACAAATTCATCAAAGTGGCAGGGCAAAAATTTACACATGAAAATCAGTATTGTTTCTAAATACTAACAATGAACAATCTGAAGAGGACATCAATAAAAAATCTATTTAAAACACCAACTAAAAGAATAAAATATCGAGAAACAGATGTGGCTCAACCAACTGGGCTCCTGTCTACCATATAGGAGGTCCAGAATTCGATGCCCAGGGCCTCCTGGTGAGAGCAAGCTGGCCCACACGATGAGCTGGCCAATGCAGAGTGCTGGTCCACTCAGGAAAATGGTCCCATGCAGGAGTGCTGCCCTGCATGTGAATGTTGCCCTGCATGGGAAAGCTGCCATGTGCAGGAGTGCCAGCCAATGCCAAGAGCTGGCACAACAAGATGATGTAACAAGAGACACAAGTGAAAATAAGACGTAGCAGAACAGGGAAGCTGAGGTGGTACAAGACAGTGATCACCTCTCTTCCACTCCGGAAGGTCCCACGATCAGTTCCTGGAGCTATCTAATGAGAATACCAGCAGACACAGAGAACACATAGTGAATGGACACAGAGAGAGCAGACAACAGGGGGATCGGGGTGGGGGGGGTGGAGAAATTTTTTTTAAAAGATAAAAAAAAAGAATCAAATATCTAGGAATAAATGTAACTAAGGATATAAAAGATTTATGCATAGACAACTACAAAATATTGTTAAAAGAAAGCAAAGAGGACCTAAATAAATGGAAGGACATTCCATGTCAATGGAATAAAAGACTCAACGTTTATTAAGATGTCAATTCTATCAGAAGTTATTACCATATTCAATGCAATCTAATAAAAATTTCAACAGCCTTCTTTACTGAAAAGGAGAAGCCAATCTTCAAATTTATATGGAAGAGGGAGAGGCTTGGAATAACCAAAAAATCTGGAAAACACAGGAAAAAATTTGGAGGACTCACACTTATTTTAAAATGTATTACAAAGCTATAGTAATCAAAACAGCATGGTACTGGCACAAGGACAGACATATAGATCAATGAAATCAAACTGAGAACTCTGAAATCAACCCTCACATTTATGGCCAATTAATTTTTCACAAGGGAGCTACATCCATTCAATGGGGACAATGTACTCTCTTCAACAAGTGATGCTGGGGGAAATGGATACTCATATGCAAAAGAATGAAACTGAACCCCTACCTCACACCATATACAAAAATTAACTCTAAGTGACTCAAAGACCACTTAAATGTAAGAACCAGAAGCATAAATCTACTGGAAGAAAGCAGAGCAAGCATAGTGAAACATCTTCAGGGCAATGTGTTAGGCAATGGTTTCTTAGACTTTACACCAAAAGCACAAGCAATACAAGAACAAATAGATTATTGGGACTTCATCAAAATTAAAATCTTTTGTGCATTAAAGTACTTTCCCATGAAAGTAAAAGGACAACCTACAGAATGAGAGAAAATATTCGGAAACCACATATCTGATAAGGTTTTAATATCTAGAATATATAAAGAAATCCTACAACTCAACAACAAAAAGACAAACAACCCAAGTGAAAAATGGGCATAAGACTCAAATAGACACGTCTCCAAAGAAGATATATAAACAGTCAATAGGCATCATGAAGAGATGCTTAACATCATTAGCCATTAGGGAACTGCAAGTCAAAACCTTTCACACCCACCAGAATGTCTATTGTAAAAAAGAAAAAAAAAAAAAGAAAATTACAAATGTTGGAAAGATTGTGGAGATAATAGAAATATTCATTGTTGGTGGGAATGTAAAGTGGTGCAACTGCTATGTAAAACAGACTGGCAGTACCTTATAAAGTAAAGTACAGAATTACCATATGGTCCAGAGTCCCACTACTAGGTGTATACCCAAAAGAATGGAAAGCAGGGGCTCAAACATGTAGTTACACATTGATATTCTTACTTCCCTTATTCACAATTGCCAAAAGATGGATTTTGTCATACAGATATCCATTAACGTATAAATGGATAAATAAAATATGGTATATATACTCAATTTAATATTATTAAGCAGTAAAAGTAGAAGGAAGTGAATTCTGATTCAAGTGACAGCATGGATGAACCTTGAAGACACCATGTTGAGTGAACTAAGCCAGACACCAAGGCCAAATATTTTGTGATCTCACTCATATGAAATAATTAGAAAAGGGAAATTCATAGAATCAGAATTTGGTATACTGGTTCCTGGGGGCTGCTGTGGGGGTAATGAATGGGGAATTTTGCTTATTTATATAGAGTTTCTGTTTGGGGTGATAGAAAAGTTTTGGTATGAATGGTGGAGATAGTAATACAACATTGTGAATGTAATTAATACTGCTAAATTGCATATTTGAATCTGATTAAAGGGTGGACATTTGAGGTTGTATTTATGTTACTAAAATAATTTCTGAAAACCATAAGACTGTACAAAATAATGCACACTAATGTAAACTGTCTTTAATTAATAGTATAATTATAATAATATTGTTTCATCAATTGTAACAAAGGTATCACACTAATGTAAAATGTTAATAATAGGGAAAACTGTGGGGGGGATATGGGAACTTTGTATTGTCTGCATGATTTTTCTGTAGACCTATAAGTTCTCTAATTAAAAAATGAGAAAAAAAAGACTAGCACAGCCTTTCTTCCTCCTCCATTGCTCAGAATTAGGAACATATGCCCTGTTTCTCTGCTTAGGACAAGTTAAATATGTATAAGGCAAGATTTACCTAAATTATTTTTAAATATTCAGTCAAAAAAAGTCAGTTCTTCAAACTTCATTTCATGCTGTGAGTCCACCTAGGGCTAATTGCTGGTTCTACAGATTTGAATACGGATGAGCAGACTTCCTTTTACCAATTTCGAATTTCTCAGAATTCTTGATTTGAGCTCTCTGAACTGAACTTGAACCTTTTGCCATTTGAATTGGCTTATACAGTTTTGAATGCAAGAAAAGAGAATTTTAAAAAGTCATTAAACAAGGTGAAAAGCCTTATTGGACACGAATTGGCTCTTAAAGAATATTACAATGATATAAAGCTCAAATGAGTCGCAAATTTATGAAAGTCATTTCCATTAAATAAAACATGATCTTAAATATTCAAGGAGAATGCTTAGCAAAATGTACTTGGTATTTTAAAACACCTGAAGAACTGCAAGAGTTTTTGCTCATTCCAATGACTTTGTGCTAGAAATCAGGACGTCTTCATTAGACGGCCCCACTGAGCTCCTTTAGAGGGCCCCACTGAGCCCAAAATTTATACACTGAGCAATCTGCACAGCTCTGTTGGCCTCAGGACATAGCCACACTATTTGTTGTCTGCACAACCAGGAAGGTTGCTTAAGACCTGGCCATTGGACCCAGAGATGGAGAACTCCAGTTAGCACTGGATGTATTATGTTTGAATTGCCTACTCTTCAAACAAATGAAAAATTACTGAAGATTAAGAATAGGCCTTTCTACTGTTGCATTACCCAACATCTGGCACAGTAAGGCAGTCAATAAGAGGGAAATAAAGGTGTGAGTAGGTAAGTACAAAGAATGGAGGGGAAGGATGGAAGGAGGGAGAGAGGGAGGAAGGAGGGCAGAGAAAGGACCAATAAAAGAATAGGATGGATGGATGGATGGGTGGTGGTGGATGGGTGGATGGGTGGATGGATGACAAAAAGTCCTACATAGAAATTTCTGTTGAAGATCATACCTGACTATTCCAGACCTTAAAACCCTAGTCCCCAATTTCCATTTCCTTTCAAAGATCATACTTACCTTTTAAAGCAGAAGCCTATAATGTCTTAATCCCAAAATACTACACTACATCTTCATCATTCTTTTAATCAATACAGATTTAATAAGGATGTTGGGGGTTGATTCATACTACCTACAAAAGGCATGCTCAGGCCCCAACCCCTTGCCCTGTTGGTATTACCCCATTTGTAAATAGGACCTTTGAAGATGTTATCAACTAAGGTGTGCCCAGACTGAGTCCAACATGGCTGAAGACCTTTTAAACAAAGGGAATTTGACACAGAATGGGAGAGAGCATGGAGAGCAGTCAGATGCTATAAGTTAAGAGAACCTGGAGGAGAAAGGGGAAACCACCACCTACATTGCCGTGTGAAAGAAAAGTCCAGGAACCCCAAGGATCACCAACAACCAGCCCCAGAATGCCACAATCATCAGGAAGAAAATATTACCTTGCTAAATCCTCAATTTTGGACTTCTCCTAACCTCAAAACCATAAGCCAATCATTTCCTATTGTATAAGCCAACCCACTGCATGCCATTTGTTTCAGCAGTTGGGAAAGCTAATATAAAGGGACATGGAAAAAGCAATTTGGAGCCAGAGAGCCTAGGCTCTAACCCAGAATCTGACACTTCAGGGCCATATGAACTTGTCTAAGTCATTTGACCTCTCTGAGTCTTTTATCATTATTTGGAAAATAAAGATGTAGCCAACCCTGTCAGTTGCCTATCAGACAAATACCCACTTTTTCCCTCACTCACTATTTTGAATTGATTTCAGAAGTGATTTGCCCAGTCCCAGAGGGTCAATCGTCAACTGAAGAAAGAGCTGACTGAGGAGAAGGCCCCTGGGAAGTGGTGTGTGAAACTGTGACCCCTTCACCTATTTCATAATCTTGAAGAGAAATCCAAGACAATGTAAACGGTGCTGGTACATACTGTTAACATTTCTGGGGCCTGTAACACAATCTCAGAAACTAGTTATTTCTCATCTTCTTGTTATATGAGAGCCCTAAATAATAATAATGGCAATCACATATAGTATTTTCCATATCCAGGCACAATTCCACATAAACTAACCCATTAAATCCTCACAGCTGCAGATATTCCCATTCTACAGATGAAAATAATCAGACACAGATTAAGAAACTTACCCAGCATGACAACTAGTAAATGGTAGAGGTGGGATTTGAATGCAGGCATGGCCATTTCAGTGCAACCACCACACCATACTGCTCTCTGGATTTGAATGCAGCCAAAACTGTACCAAGGTACACAAAACCTATCTTTTTTTTTTAAAGGGTAGAATTAATATTTTACTGTCATTTATAATCAGATGGCAGTTGGGTATATAGTCTTCCTACGTGATGTTTTTTGTAAATAAAAAAATTACAAGTCTCTTTATCTAGTTGTGAATACATATTGGTACCAATATATTGTTTAACCTACAAAGCAACCTTATGAAGTATCTAATATTATTCTAAAAAAAAATGATGATTAGAAGCCTTGAGTCACCTGCCGAAGGTAGTAAGTGGCAGAGCTGAGATTGGAAGGAGCCCTCTTGCCCCTGGTTCTGAAGTCTGTTTGCTTTCCATGGCAATGCCCTGATTTGCTATGAGATGCTCATTTCTTATCACAGCCCCTGGTACAAGGAGGCCTTCAGCAATGCTAATGGAACCTGGATCATAGGTTAAGAATAGTCCATCAGACTACTGGGGAAATTGTGCAGAAGAATGTATTCAACACTCTTCAGATGCCCTACTGTCTCCTCTGCTCTGATCAAGCTCCTGAAAAGTCACCCCATTCCCAAGATTTGTGACTCAGCAAGAGTCAGTTTATCTCTTGGGGTCTTAGCACTCACAGTGTCAAAATCTGTGGTCTTTCCTCACTTAGGGCCATTCCAGTCTTGCTGCTGAGAAAGCTCTACCAGCACCTATCAACTCTATAAACCCTGCAATTCCCTGAGCTAAGCCTGTGCAATTGTAAGGGACAGTGATGGAATTAGAAGGGGCCTGAGTCAATGGAGAGGCCAAGAGATGGGAAACAGGCATTAATCAGAGATCTTGGGAACTGGAAAGCCATAGAGACTAGCTCTGCCCTTATAAACTGGGCGGTCTTTGGCAGGTAACTCAATTGACAATGACATACCATCATCCACAAAAGGGGACTACAATGTTAGAACTCATTTAATCCTCACAAAATATATGAGCAATAGACTGGAGAGGTGATATCCAAAAGGTAAAAATAATGCTTAGAATGAATAGGTGGTTTCCCCAAAGTCACAGAGCTAAGAAGTGGCTGAGGCAAGTTACTCATGCAAGATTTCCAGTTTCTGGATCACCACTCTTTCTGCAATCCCTGTGCTTGTGGAAGCCCCGAGGATGGGCTGGCTAACATTCAAGAAATAAATCAAGACATGAGGAGTGGAGAGTCTAAAATACCAGTAACAGCATAGGGGAGACTGAAGGTGGACATGACGGGATTGCACAGCCCCTGAAAAATGCATGCAGAAGTATGATCTATGGGCATGATTGGGGAGGAGGGGAAAGCCTTCAAAGCTTTATTGGATTCCACAGTGGTCTGCTGAGTACCACTGATTCAGTGGGAGTGGATGATCCTGGAATTTTGCTACAAGGTAGTGAAAAAAGAAGGGATAGCTCTATCTATATAGGTATGTATGTAGAGATCTATACATCTATATATTCATATCTTCATCTACATATTATCTGTCTATATCTATCCATGTAGCTATAGCATCGCCTTTTCAGCACAAACAGTCTGTGTTTATCCTAGGGTGTTGTTTCTCTCACAAAGCTTCAAAAATTCTGAGAAATTATCTGAGAAAAGAATGGAAAAAATAAATTTCAAATGGAAATAAAAGCCTCATGAAGTTCGGGAAGGCACAGATGTGTGTTAGCTGAGTGTGAGCAGGCTGGGCTGGGGAGAGAAAGCCCTGTTTGGCTTTCTGCAAACCGCTTTTGGTGACTTTGTTGATATTACCAAGCACTCAACCCATCCACGACCTTCCTTCCCACTGAAACGAAAAACTGTTCAATAGCACCCCTGCCTGTTTTTTCTTCTCCCCACAAGGAGTTTTGCTTGGAAAGAGAGGGTGGGCATGGCAGGATGATAACAACCTAGTTTTGGAGTTAATTATAGCTTCTAAGTGCTGCTCCTCCACTCCCTGGTGGTAATATTGAGGAAGGTGATTTTTTCCTCTATAAAATGGAACCGTAGTCATATCTGCTCCCTTTCTTGTCTGCGTCTTAGCTAGGCTGTCCTTCCTCAAGCATGCCCTGGCACTTCAGCCACCTGGGCACACGCTTTTCCCTTAGCCTGGAATATTCTCCCCATCCCTTTTACTCTCAATCTCTGGACATGTCCCATCGGAATTGTCCTTACACATCCATCTCCCTGGCTATTTGGTGCCTTCTTCCTCTCAAACCAACTGAGATTTCCCAGTTGAAAGGGATTATGTAGGATTTCGAAGGCCCAGCACCTAGTGGATGCTCACAAAATATTTGTTGAACTATTGCTTCTTTCAAATGATTGTCTTCAAGATCAAATAAGTTAATGTATCTTTTTAAGAATTGTATATTTTTTTAAAAGCATCAAACAAGTATGAATGATGATACTTACTTTGGACAAGAACATGTATCTAAATGCATAACAATATGGGGATGTTTTTATCTGCCACGAGCACCCTATTTTCTCCCCTTCTGCACATAATATGTCAAACATTCCCAACTACTCCCTTGGCCTTGAGAATCAACCTGAGAGAATAAATTCAAAGTACTAGCTCATTGCCTGAGAAATTGTGAGCATTCATCTAATGATGATTCCCTTTCTTTTCTTGTGGTTTATGGAATCATTGTGAAGAAAATTTGAGACGAGGGTAATAAAAATTGATTGCGGAGTTAAGGCATTATTCGACATTACACCCTGTTTTCTAAGGACACGCCTGACTTCCTTTCCTTGATTTCACAAGATTAAATTGATAACACTTCCACCTTATTTAGGAGGTGAGAGATGTCTTCTCCATGCTCTGACCTCTTGTTCCACCTTTTCCATCTCCTCTTGGAGGTAGAGTAATTTATCTGGTTGGTGGCCACAGTCGTTGGTGCTCATTTCTCCACTGGGTGGAGTTCATCAACAAAGATCACGAATCCTGGAGATTTGATCTCTCACCTCCCTTTTCCACCTCCAGTGGAGGCAGCAGTCTAAAAATGGGGGTCTGAGCTGCATATTAAACTTTACCAGAATAAGCCTAGACAGGGAGTTGAGAGCTAGGAAGCCCATTTTCACTCTCACCCTAAGATATGTTCTTCTACCTGGAATTTATCAATAATAAACATAACATTTGGGTATTCATCTGCTGATTCTCTTGACTGATTTCTCAACTATTGCAAAACTCTGGCAGGAAAGAGGGGTGCTAATTATCGACCCCATCCCTGACCCCGATATTGTCATCCCCCCCCCCCCACTGTATCCCATTTTCTGGCACAATGCTGATTCATACAAACACTCATTTTAGGAATCAATAATATTATCTAACGTTAGTAGTTGCTTATCATTCGCTAGACACTGTTTTAAGCACTCCTCAACTTTTTAATCCTCATAACTACCCATGGGGTTGATTGTAATATCATCATTCCCATTGCACAGAGGAGTAAACAGAAACAGGGAGAAAGTATGCACCTGTCCCAGAGTCACACCATCAGTAAGTGCTGGAGGTGGGATTTGAATCTCATCAGCCTGGCTCCACAGATTGTGTATTTATCCGCTACATTCTGAAGCACCTTGCTATGTAGCTGTTAAGGAAAAGATCTATAAATATTTCCATTCAATTATTGGGGAAAGAATCTGTGAATGTGCTCAAGAAACAGGAATCCTTGGTTCTTAGAAGAATCACAGGCTGGTGACTCAGGAATTGAGAGTGAAATCAGAGCACACATTCATTTAAAATAAATTGACTTTTGATGCCCAACATTATGAAAACCTTGGTAGTCCTCAGTTATTCCTGTTTCACATTCTTTTATTTGAGGGTCTTGAGTAGAAACAAAGAAAGGTACCCAGACAGGAATAATTATCCCCATGGATCAGTCTTTGATGACTTGCTGTCCAAAGCTCAGGGTGGCCAAGTAACTTGCCCAAATTCAAACAGCTAGGAGATAGCAAAGGGAGGATTTGAACCCAGATCTTTCCCTGACACTATGCTCCTGCTACAGTAACTGTTTTTGTCTGGATAATCAAAGACTTGTGTTCTGATTTAATGATCCAAATTCACCAAGTAACCTTGTAGTTGCTAAAACAATGGTGCAATCATTTCGCATTAGATAAACTTCACAATCCCCAATATTACAGCTGTCTCATATCTGGCATATTGGCTAAAGCATCATTCACATAATTTCATCATTAAACCTCATTTAATTTACCTGGGCTGCCTATTTTCCATGAACGAGTCTGCAGTCAAATTCACTTGACATTCAAACAAGGCTCAGCACCATTTCCTCTTCTCTTGTCATTAAACCCTTGAGGTTCTCATAGTCAGCAAGTATCATCAAATCAGGAATGTGTGGCCCTGACTGATGGAAAGTTCCAGCAAATGAAGCACCAAGTTACTGAGAGTTTATTGTATTTTGTAGGTATGAAAAGCAGACAGAGTAAATTGATACTTACTGCTGGTGTGAGCATCAAAATTATAAATATACAAACATTTTGACCCATGGAATTTCTCTTTGAAGAATTTATTCTACAGCTAATTCACACAGATGTGGAATCATGTATGTATTAAAGTATCCACTGTAGCATTGGTTGTAAGAACAAAACTTGGAAACATCTAAATTATACATCATTAGGGCACAGGTTAAATAAATAATGATATAGGAACCCTTGAAGCCAGTTTCGTTTCAAAATTTAGATTTTAAAAATACTTTAAATAATACAACCCAAGCATGATATAAACTCGCAACCCCAGTAGGCTCTTGACAGCACCCAGTAATCAAATGTATTAATATCTCTGAAATAAATCTCATGAATACTCACACTAAGTGAAATAACCAAAGATTATTAATATTTTCATATCAGTTCAGGTCAGATTTGCTCTGAGAAGAGTTTGGGTTCAAAACTGACAGCAGGAAACTAAGTTATCAGGCTTCTGGGGATTCAGAATTTGCAGGTAAGGATCGTGGACCTGTGTATTTATACAACAAAATATTGTAAAAGCAGGGGGGACAAATGAGGCAACTCTACGTACTGATATAGAAAATTCTCTTAAGATACGTTGTATAGGAAGTAGATGAAGTTCAAGCAGTTGAGTGCCCACCTGCCACACAGGGGATCCTTGGTTCAGTTCCCAGTGCCTTCTAAAGAAGACAAGCAAAACAGTGAGCTGGTGGTGCACAGGCTGGCGCAGTGAGCTGATGCAACAAGATGATGCAAGGAGATGACACAACAAGGAGAACAATGAGAAAACACAATGAGAGACACAACAAGTGGGGAGCAGAGGTGGTTCAAGCAATTGGGCACCTTCCTCACACATGGGAGGTCCCAGGTTTATAGTGAGCACAAACAACAAGAGGGAGGAATAAATAAATAAAAAGTTTAAAAAATTATACATTGTACAGTGAAAAAGAATATGCCAAACAGTGCATCTAGGGTGCAATCATTGGTCTTTGATGTTTTGCATACACATGTATTTGTGTATGCATGCAGTATCTCTGGAAAGAAGCAACTGAAACTAATTTAAGTTTTTTTCCTCCTCTGAAAAGGCAAATGGGTGGCAGGGGAGTAGGAGTGGGAGAGAGACTCTGTTTAGTTGTATCTATACAGGAAAATTTAGAATTTTGAAATTTAGATGGCATTCCTGCCTTATGAAATTAAATTAAATAAATACATTCATATTCTCTGGACGGCCCCTCAGGAAAGCTTTCCCTGAACATCCAATGAGACCTGCCTCCCTTGCCTCATCATAACTGTCACATCCTCATGGTTTTTGTTTTTTGTTTTCTTGGCACTTTCAATCCGTCACAATTTCTTCTCCATTTATTTCAGTTTTATCGTAAGAATCCCTCTCTAGAACACAAGCTCCACTTTCACCTTATTCACTGGTGAGTCCCTGAATTTAGCATATTTGCAGGCACAGAAGGAATTCTGAGGGACTGTTGCCCCTGCACGAGAGGCTGCCTGAGGTGAGTCAGTGAAGCCTGGCCCACAGCCAAGCCTGACCTTTGTGGGCAAAGTTGGCACTTCTGGGCATCTGTGAAGTGTGACTGTGGGATTGTTTTTCTGGTCATAGATACAGAGTCCAGGAGCCTGGCCACAGTCTCCGTGGACTGGTTCTGGTGAGGCCGAGGGGCTTGAGCACGTCTGTCTCTTCCTCTCTGCTCTCGCAGAAGAAAGTCCACACCCAGTGTCCACCTGGAAACCTCCCTGGCAGCCCCTTTGCCATGACCTGAAATGGAACTTGACAACTGCTTGGAACATAATTTCTTTATGTCAGGGAACAGAGGAAAAACCATACAAACATTCACCAGAAATAGTATGTGCTATGAAAAAAGAGTACGTGCTTAGGAATTTTTAAATCCTACGTTTGAATCTTGGCTCTGCCACTTACAATCTGTGACCTTGGGCTGGTCCTTTAACCTGTCTGAGCTGCAGCTTCCTCAGCTCTAACATGGGCCAATTATGCCTACTTTCCAGGAGTGAGGTAGAGATGAAGTGACAGAAACGTAAGCGAAACCACATAGGACAGGATCTAACAAATAGGAAGCTCTCAATAGAAACTATTTCTTTAGCTTCCTTTACTAAATGAAAGAAAGGGCAGATAAATAAGTTAGCACATGTGGAAAAATAATAATAGTGGTATTTACAGTTAACACTTGGCTCGTGCAGGGATTAAACTTTTGGCCTCATCCCACTACACCCAGGTTCAGTTTCTGTTTGACTATGGTGACTGGCGGAAAAAGGGATCTCATCAAGCCTGAGAAGACTAATGAGTACATCTATCTTGCACAGAATTGCCATTCCCAAAGCACATTCCTCTGAGCCTTCAGATTAAAACCTGATCTTCTAAAATCCCATCTAGACACACCTACCATGCCCAGATTTCTCCAACTCATAAGGAAAACAAAAAAGTGCAACTGTGACATCGTGCTCGGAATTCCAATTCTTTTTTCCCCCTAGAGCTAAGAGAAAGAACAAGTAGAATTAATGAAAAAAAGCATTGCCCTAAACCCAGCTACCACTGGTAAATAAAATACTACTGGCATCTCTGGATGGTCGGACCTGGTTGTCTGCTCCTCTGAGTGTGTTTTTATGTTTCTAGCATGCTGTTGCTTTTCCACTCACCTGTCCGGGCTGCTCTTTTGCCCCTCAGCTGAGTTGAAGAGAATTAAATCCTTGGCAAAAGAGAATCACAAAACAATTAGAGGGCGATTAAATGACCAAACACTTGCCCAGTCCTATTAATTAGGAATGTGAGAGTTAACATGGGTCGGTTTTGCATCCTAGACAATCAGAAATGCTTGACCAATTGCCAGATCCGTGCATAAAGCTCAGCCTGTGGTTCCAGAATCCTCCTTAGTTTTGAAATTTGTGATGGTCACCTGGCTGCCCTGCTTACTTTGTATACCAGATGTAGATCTAGTTTTACCTCTTTTGGGGAATCTTTCCCAGGATGGGGGACGGGGACATGAAGCTCCTCTTGGCTCCCACACCTAGGGCTGTTTTAATATATGCAGAGGATCTAAGCATTCTGGTTTCCAGAGGCCCTTTCCCATATCTTATTAAAACAAAATGGATCCATATCTCATATAGGTACATTGTTTCATTTAAGAAAATATAAAGGGTTTCTTAAAATAAATCTGTTTCAATATGAATTATTGACTCTTTACATAATATAAATAAATGTAATATATAATACAAATACTTAATCTTTATATATATTTATACATATATTTAAATAAGAATATATATATATATATATATATATATATATTTTTAAATGTGTGTGTGTGTTGAATTGCGGAAGGCCAGCTAGCATCAGGTGTGGTTTTATAAGAGTTTAACTTATCATTCATTCATTTCTCATTTTGCAGTTTTCTGTTTGCACTTGGAGCTGATATTTTTAAGATCTCAGACATTTGTGTGGAAGCTCATGGAAACCTAATAGGCTCTGGTCTGTCCGTTCCAGAGCCTAATAGATAAAGTGATTCAGACCATAGCAGCTTCTACTTGGTTTGTTGGAAGAGAGTGTGTTTTCACAAAGATCTGCCCAAAAGACTGTGAACCTCTGAAGACAGAATGTACTAAATTTATATGTGCAGAGAACCTGTACACAGCAGGGCCCTCATGACACTTTGTTGCAGGGCTCAGGCCCACCCACAAACTTTACTGTTACATTCTCTATCTGAAGTCATTCCTAGTTTTCATCAGATGAGAAACTCCTAAAACAAAAAACACCACAACACACCTCTTGCTATCTACCTTCTTTTTTTCTCCTTCAACAAAAACTTTATCAACCCAAATGTCACTTCATGGTAGACTGAAAATATTCTTTTAAATAGGGCTGGAACGTGAAGGCTGGTGCTGAACTTCAAACACAAAATGTTATTTTCAGGGACTGTAACTCAGCCATGAAATTTTGCTCCAGGCAGACTTCAAAATGCTAGGTCTGAGATGAAAGATGAATGTTTCATACCATTATTTCTCTAAAAACCAGAAGCTTTTTTACGTTATTGTTTTGCTCATGAAAGATGGGGAAAAACCACTCTCCCTTAAGTTCTCTTGCAAAATTGGGTCCAGTGGAATAGTCTAGAATGTTCCACATAGTCTCCTTTTTCATAAGAATAAAACTGACTTTGCTGAAAAACTCTTATGAGTTAGGCACTGTGCTAAAGGAAATGTATTCTGTATGTTACCCCTGCTGGTTGTGTCAGTTCTGGGACACTTTTCCCACTGAGAAAACTAGACTCAAATATGCATTAAAGATACAAGTAGGACCTTTAGATTTTGGTGATCCCATGTTCACATCTAATTTACAAACATTCATTCTGTTGATTTTAATTCCAAATCAATCTCATATCTGCCCCTCACTTTCCATTTGTACCTTCAACATCTCACTCCTAGACTCTTGCCATAGCCCTATGACTGACCTTTTGATTCTAGTACTTTCTCTTTCTCCTCTCTCAAGGCTATCTTAGAGACAAATTAGATTAGCCTCCTTCATATATTCTACAGAGCCCTAAAATGGTGGACATTACAATCCACTGCTCAGATGCCCCTTCTTTGAAGGTCTTGCTGCCCTTGCTGCTGGGAGAGTCGAGGGGAGACAGTCTGCAGAGGTCCTCATTGCCCAAGGTCATGCCTCTGTCCAGAGGCCCATGTCCAATTCAGATCATTGTGAGCTTTTAAAACCTCCTGTCCATCTCCGCCCAACTCAGGACAGCTCTGAGGGCTGTAGGGCCCCACGTGAAGTTTCACATCAGGCCTGCGTGGCAACTTGACTTCTTCCCTTGCAATTGAGTGTGTGAGAAGTAACAACTGGAAGGCAATTTAATCACCTGGCACTTTGTCCTCTCCCTTCCACAGGTGTTCACCCAAAGAGCACTCTTCAATAAACATCCTGTGGGCTAAATTATAGTTCAGAATCAGCTTCCCAGGGAACCCAATGTGCAGTCGTCAGTTCCTTGCCAGGGAAAGAAAGAACAAAAGAAAGGAAGGAAGGAAGGGATAGAAGGGGGTAAGGTGGGAGTTAAGCAGGATTAGTCATTCTACTAAACCATATTGGCCTCATCTCTCTTCATCCTGTCTCTCCACCAGCCCCACTGCTAACACGATTTCCAGTGATACTTGAACATTTGGCCAAACATGACTTCTCTGATGAGATCCTTAATTTATTTCCTTAGACACACAATTCGTAGACTAAAAGAATACATTGTGCTAAGGTGAGATCCACCAACATGATCTGCCTTCCTGATATTTCCCAGTCTGCCTACCAGTTACTTGACTGAACAGTACAGTGAGATCTACCAAGTCTTTGACCCGTAGACTTGTGTGGGTCCTTTAACACAGACATAAAGACAAAACAAGGTTTACCAAGGTTTACTTAAGAATCTTCTGAACCTACATAGTTCCTATAAATCTATTTCAGTTAACAGGTGATAAGCAAACTCCCAAATACCTACAGTATGGTCAAACATTTATTTCTGCTTAGAGCTCATAACTATTTAGCCAGATGTGGCAGAGGTAGAACCTTTGTCCTGGTCCAGTGTGGATTGCTCTCCCATTTTCACTGACCAAGTTCTGCTCATACAAGTCTGGCTCCTCATACCACCATGTTACTCTACCCTGTGGGATCCTTTCCTTGTTTTGAGTCCTATACCCCCAGTACTTACTTGTCTGCTCTCCCAGTTTATGAGTCATCTTTTACAAATGGGTTTGATAGCTTGCTCCATACAGCACTCTACAAATGTCTGCCTTAATTGTTCCTTGGCCTGAGAATGGCTTTTCTATTTGTTCATGTGGCCTTCTGTATCTGTCTGTATAATCTGAGCACTCTGTGTCCTAACTCCATGTGTTTTCACCAGACCTTTGGGTTGTGCACACAGCATACTCTTACTTGATGTGATTCACCGCTGGGGTCTGAGCTGATAACAGCTCCCCTATTACTTAGAAGTAGGATGTCATGAAACCTTCAGAGTTTCACCATTTGCATCCTCTGGCTTGAGGAGTGTGAGGATTCTGATACTTAGGAATGTGACACACTCTCACATAGAATACACTATCCCAAATGACCCTGATACTTTGTTTTAGTTTTTCCAATTTCTCAACATGAATCTTCTGCTCTTGAGACATTAGGAGCCCCTGCAATTCACTCCCTCATGCTTTGTTACTCAATTTAAATATGATCCTTCGGAATCCTTAAGAGAACCCAATGAATACTACCTTCTTTCTGACTAAGTTTATTTCTTATAAACTTAGTTTATAAGAGAAATAAAACAAAGGAGGTAGGCAGATGGGGCCAAAGTTTGACCAATGTTAAGCTGATACTAGAGAATTTGACTTATGTACACAAGCATTTGGACAGAAATATCCTCCAGCCTCAGCAGTTCCGAGCCAGGGAAAATCTACTATGGTGGAGGTAAGTCAAACACATGTCCTTCCACATAGCTCCTGAGAGGAAGGGAAGCTCCCGCTAGTCTCTGATCAATTTAGTTATTGCTCTCCTCCAAGGAGGGAGTGATCAAGTAATGGATATTTCCCTATATGGATTAAAAACAAGAGTGGGTAATAACTAACTTCAAATAATCTTTCCTGGATGCATCCTATGTGCTGGGCACTGTTCTAAACTTACTACATATTTTAACCCATTTAGTTCTCATAACAACCTGATGAGGTAGGTACTATTCCTTACTTCCATCTCAGCAGATGAGAAAACTGAGGCTCAGGAAGGCTAATTAGTATGTCTGGGTTCCATTGCCAGTAAGAGGTGGAACCAGGATTTGAAACCAAGGCATCAGAATCCAGAACCGAGATTCTTGACCACCACCCCTACTATCAGAATGCGAAAATGCTCTCCCCTCATACTTCCGTTCTCTAAGATCCAACTCTGTTAGTGGTTTAAGTCTCAGTGGGAGCTCAAATTCCCCCAAGAGCCTTCTCAATAAAGGAACTCTTTGGGGTTCTCTTGCCTACTCATCCTGCAGGGTTCCCAAAGGGAAAGCCCTTACTTTAAATCTACTCTTCAACAGCCGTAGCACTGTAGCCTTTGTTCAAGTGAAGACAGAAATCAAAGGATTGGATGTTAAGCCACAAAGATAAAAGTCTGATTTGTTCCCATCTGTTTTTAGGTAACTTCAAATGATGTAGAGGAAAAATTAGCTTAAAGCAGTGCCTGATTTGTATCCTGCAACAAATTCAGCACCTGATTATCAACCACCTCCTGGTATTATTACAAGTGCCTGTTCTCTGCTGGTCACATTTCTGAGACCTGTGGAGAGAGCCAGGAACAAAACATACAAACCTCTGGGCTCTCGAGGGCCTCATTGCCTAGTTGGGAAAAAGGCTTTCATTCTACAATCTATACTATGCTACAATTCTATACAGCATACTAGCATACTACCTCAAAACAGATTATCAGGGAGCAAATGGCAAAGAGCTATGTGAACAAAGTGCAGGGGAAGAGATCTAGTCTGGGTAGGAGTGAGATGTCAGGAAAGCCTTCCCCTGGGAAATGTCCTTTCGCTGCAAATGGAAGCATTGGTGGCTACTCACTGGTTTAAGATTGGTGGGCTAGGGGGCACATTCCAGACAGGGAAGAGAATGCACAAAGGTTTTGAGCTATGAGGGAACATAGAACAGAAAGGAACTGACAGAAAGCTCCTGTGGCTGACCCCAAGCAGAGATGGAATGAAATGAGGTGAAAGGGGCATGCAGCACATAGAAGGGACTTTGGGTTTATTCTAGGAGCAATGATGAGCTTTGCTTTGTAGATCATGGATTCACACATTCATTCATTGATTCATCCATTCAAGACATTTTTGCAAAATCTGCAAGGTAGCATGAACTACTCTAGTTTCTATAGACATTACAAAGACCAGGTGAGAGCAGGAATGGGGACAAAATTCAGGGCAAGCAGAGATGCTCAGGCATCATTTCATCTTCTGAGTTAAAAATTATGAGAACCCAAGCTGAGTTGGTAGCCATAGAGGTAGAGAGGAGAGGCCAGGAAGGAAGAGAGTAGGAGGCCTCAGTAGTAACTGGTGACTCCCAGGTACCTGGCTCAGATGACTGGACAAATGGTGATGTCACTCATTGAGACTAGAAGCATAAGAAGAACAGAAGAACAGATTTAGGGGTGATGGTGGGTAGATAATGAGTTCGGATCTGGAAATGTTGACTTTGACACAACCATGGGAATACAGAATATCTTTTTGTTTGTTCTTTAACATTACTTTGAAAAAAGTTTTAGGTTACAGAAAAGTTACATTGAAAGTATAGGGGATTCCCGCATACCCCACCTTCCTCCCCTTCCCCTATTAATAACGTCGGACGTGGGTATGGTACATTTGTTAACAATTGATGAATACTGAAACACTGCTAGTAACCATGGTCAATAGTTTACATTATGTTTTATACTTTGCACCATACAACTTTATAAGTTTTGACAAAATGTATAATGGCCTACATCTTTCATTGCAATATCATGCAGAATAATTCTAATGCTCTAAAAATGCCCTAGGTTCCACCTATTTTTCCCTCCCCATCTCTCTCTCTCCCTCCCCTCAGAAACTTTGGTAAGCACTGAAATATAGAATATCCTAAACATCCATTCTAATACATTAAGCTCAGTCCTGGATATAAAATACTTTTTAAAAAAACCAGTTACTGGGGATTTGGTTGATGGGTTGATTGAGTAAACCTGAACTTTATAAAGAATAGTGCCTTACTTAGTTTATTTTTGCAAAGAACATCTCAGATCTTAGGCCTGATCCTGATTCTTGGTTTAAGCAACGTATTTCCTTCCCATCGCCTCTGCCCCCTGAATTTGAAGCTTTTAATATGTTATATTGCATTAGCACTAAATATAGATTAATATTTTTTTTCCTAAAGAGTATTTGATGGCTCAATTTGGAAAAACAACATTGTAATAGGCTTCATTGACATACATGCTTTGTAAATGATTTTAGTCATTTATTGAACTCCCAGCACTGAGCACTCCTCTTTAGTCATGAAAATTCAGAACAACTCTACAGTTAGCTGATATATGAATTTATAGATGTTCTATGGGATGATGGATATTTTAACCAGTCTTCATATGACATTTTATGGATGAGGATACTGAGGCTCAGAGAGGTTAAGTAACTTGCCCAAGATCATAGAGCTGAAGTAATCGAGCCAGGTTTTAAAACAAGAACACTTGGTTCCAAAACCCATACTCTTCCACTTTTCCAAATGAATCCTCCTAATAGAATTTTCACTCTCCTTTTGTTTTAGGAAACATTGGTTACCTGGCTTCCTGTTTTGAGCTGTGCTTTCCTGTGTTAGAACTGGGTCTCCACCAGGGTGACCTTTGTACTCTTGGTTCCATACAAAACTCTCTGACTGTCTTCCTACATATCCGCATCCCTATGGAATGCCACGTGCATTAATTTCCTATCATGACAGAAGCAAATTAGTATAAACTCAGTGGCTTAGAACAACACAATTTATATATTTAGTCCTGAAGTATCTTGTAGAGCTACAATAAAAAGTCCACAGGATTGTCTTCCTTCTGGAAGCTCTAGTGTAGAATTTATTTCCTTGCCTTGCCCATCTTCTAGACAGCACCCACATTCCTTGGCTCGTGGCTTCCTTTCTCCATCTTCAAAGCAATAACTTTGGGCAGAGTCTTTCTCACACAGTCATCTCTCTGGAACCCTCACTTCTGCCACCCGCTTTCATGTAAAAGGACACTTGAGATTACCTCGAGCCCACCAGATAATCCAGGACACTATCCCCATCTCAAAGTTGGCTCCTCAGCAAACCTAATTATGTGGTTTTGCCATGTAACCTAAATATTCACAGGTTCTGAAGATGAGGATGCAGGCATCTTTGGACACCATTATTCTACCAACCACATCAAGTCCTTCCAAGTTCTCTGTCCCAGCCTGGTGAGAAGCTATGTTTAGGGATAAAGATCATGGAGATGATTCTGATCATCTCAATGATCAGAGAAAAGTTAATAAATAAACAGGGAGATAGGGAAAGCTGGACCTGAACTTCCTAAAGCATTTGGGGTAGGCAGTATAGATAGGAAAAAGGAAACAAATAGAAATGAGAAATCACTAAATTCCAAAGATCAGTCAGACTTTCATAGAGTCTTTCTCTACCAGGTAAATTTTGGTTTTCCTTCCCAGAAATTCCGGTCCAGTGTCTTTAATTCAATTTGGGAAGGACCCTGCCTGCCACAGAGAGTGCATGGACTTATCATTGGATAATCAAAGCATCTCTCACACCCTGTTGGAGGTGAGTACCCTAAGACCAGGGACCCAGACTTATTCAGCACTGTATCCAGGATGGCTTAGCTAGATGGCAGTGGGATGGCTCAATGGATTCAGAGTTGTCACCTCTTATTAGTCCACTGTTGTTCTTTCTAGCTCTTTAACACCACGTCATAGACCCAGAATATCTACATCAAAGAAGTTTATTAAAAAAAATGTCTCTGGGTAGGGGTGGCTATCAGCAAAACAAAAGAACAATTGTAGAGATACACACTTGTGTTTATAAAGGCACATGTACACACAAACACACACATACACACATCAGACTTCTCCTTTATGAAGTCTTTCTTCCATTCCAGGTATTCCTAGGTCATTTTAACCTGGTTTCACATGTATTGTGGAGGGAGGGAATATGATTGGAGTCAGACAAACTTACAGAATCCAGATTCCACCCACATACCATTGTATGATCTTTGGCAAGTTGTTTAACCTCCATGGGACTCAGTTTCTTCATTTACAAGATGGAGATAATGTTCATTAAATAATTGCGAAATGAAATTTTAAGTATATATGCAATGGCTTAACCTAGCACCTCATACATATTTAGTGTCAATGCACATTAGTTTCTGTTCTTGTTTTAGTTTGCCAAAATCAATTGACTTTTATAAAGGGTATTTATTTGGCCTAAAAGCTTACAATTCCAAGGCTATGAAAAGTCCAACTCAAGGCACCATAAGAAGTGCTTTCTCGCCAATGTCAGCTGCCATGTGTTGAAGCAAGATGGTGGATGATCTCTGCCTGGTTTCTGCCTTCCCCTCTGGGCTTCTTCTTTCAGGCTCAGCTGACCTGCTCTCTTCCCAATTTCCACTGCAAGTTGGCATAGAGCATTTTCTTTCTGGGCCTCCTGTTTCAGTCTCAGTTGTTGTGCTCTCTTCCTGAGTTCAGCAGTATGCTATCAGGCAAATGGCTCGTCTCTTCCAAGAGCCTCAGCTGTTTGATCCTCCTTGCTGTCACATAGCAGGGTCAAAAATGGCAGAGCTCTCTCCCTGACTCTGTGGGTGCATGTCTATTTATATCAGACCCAGCAAGGGGATGGGGACTCACCTGAGTCACATGCCACTGGCATAGTCCAATAAAAAGCCCTACAGCAATCTTATCAACTAATCTAATCAAAGGCGCCTCAAATGGAATTTAAAACAACCTAAGTGTATCACATCCAGAAGAATAGATTAGTTTACAAACATAATCTTTCTCTTTTTGAAATTCTTTAAAAAGTCTCAAATTGCCACAGTTCTCTTCACCTTCAGCATCTTGAGCCCATAACAATTAGATAAACACCAACTCAATAACAAAGATCGATCAGGTTTTTCTAAGTGCCAGGCACCATGCAAAGCACTTCACATGCATTTTCCCATGTAACTTTACATGTATCACAGAAATCCAACTATGTGCGTACTGCTGCTACACCCATTTAACAGATAAAGAAACTGAGATTCAGAGAGATTAAGTAACTTCCCCAAGGCTACAGGTAAATTTAAACCCAGATGGGTCTAACAATGAAGCCTGTGTTCTTAGTTTGATTGGAAAAAAATAATTCTTATGCCTTTTCTGATCTTCTGTCCATAATAAGCACACTGATTTCTGGCCACATACCAACATATTTTCTGTAAACTATCCCTACCAATTGGATTCCAATACCCAGAAACAAAGGAACCAGGAAACTGGAGGGCTGAGTCTTTTCCCATGAAAGGGCTGCCTTTGACAAGAAGCATTTCATGCCTACCCTACAATCACTGATATCTCTGTAACTGTTGCCTAGATCTACTGGCAGATCTCCCCCAAACAGAGAATTCTATTGCAAACATCTTTGGTGAGGCTTCCAAAGATGAAGAGCAGCCCTGGGCTAAGAAGATGGTGACATGACCCCTCAAGAGCCTGAACTCTGAGCTCGGGTAGAAGCAATGGGCACATGTTAACCTGGGAATGAAAGGTACAGCTGATGAGAGCCCAAGAGCCTAGCACTGGGTAGGCCCCTCTTTCGACCTTGAGGCACAGGACACTTTAGCTTGATTGCCTGTTAAAATAACCTAGGAAGAGGAAGCAGCTGTGGCTCCATTTACCATATGGGAGGCCCTGGGTTCTCGTCCCAGGGTCTCCTTGTGAAGGCCAGCTGGCCCGTGCCCATGGAGAACTGGTGCAGCAAGATGATGCAACAAAGGGAGACAAGAAGAAGAAGACACAGAAGAATGCACAGAGAATGGACATAGAGAGCAGACAGCAAGCAAGCCATAAGGAGGGGGAAATAAATATATAAATAAATAAATCTTTTTCAAAAATAAATAAATAACTAGGAAGTTTTGAAAAACCTACTGATCCTGGGCCCCACCCTAGAACAACTGAATCAGATCCTCTGCAGGTGGGTCTGGGCAGCAGTAGTTTTTAAACACTCCCAGCTGATTCTAGTGTGCTGCCTGAGTGAAGAGACACCATTCGAGTCTAACTGGCTCATTTTTACAAACGAGGAATCCCAGAGGAGGAAGTTGTCCTTTCCTAGCAGAGGTAATTGCCACCATTTTGAATCATAACTTCAGTTCAGCAATATGTAGCCAAGCCCAGGAATCAGGAAGGGGATTCCTTACTGATGTGGAAATTTGGGGGACACACTTTGAAGGAAGCTGTACTTTGTCAATGCCCATCCTCTCATGCTAATTGCATTAGCCTGTAACTTCTCCGCTCATTTATCCGAATCATCCCATTGACCCCTCAAACCTTGGGAGGCTCCAAATTAGAACCAGGCTTCATCCACAGAACCAGCCCTGTGCCTGGTTCAGCTTTTCATCAGTGGCCATGACCCCGTATTTGACAGTACAGTGCTGGAGACAGAATGCCAAGATTCACGTACCATTTCCACCTCTTCCAAGCTGTGCCACCTTGAGCTAATTATATAAACTCTCTAGGAGTTGATTCCATTTCCTGTAAAATGAAAATAATAATACCCCCTACCTCATAAGTTGCTGTGAGGATTAATTAAGTTATTACATCTAAAGTGCTCAGCACAATAACTGTCCTTTACCAAGTCCTTAAATGTGAGCCAGGGTTCATATACACAAGGTCACCAAAACTCCTGTGGGGTCTCCGTCTCCCCCCTGGCTCGTCTTCTCTATGCCTTCTGGCATCTTTCCAATAGTCATCCAGGGCGTTCTTGACCACGTGATCTGTAAGTTCACTTTCACACTGCAGAGGGTCATATTGATCTCCACCTTATGGTTGGAAGCTCTGCAGACGAGGTGCTGGTGCCTCACCCAGGCCCCTCCTCCCAGCCTCAGGGCCAGCTGCAGATGGGTCAGCACTCACTGAGGGTCCCTCTGCCTTTCCCCCTGAGGGCATTCCCTGGTCCCTGAGCATGCCCAGAACTGCGGGAGCAGACTAGACAGGCCACGGTTAACCAGGGGGATGGAGGGAGGACAACCTTCCAAGTCATGATGGAGGGGCTTTGAGAGATTAAATATCCCTGCTCCCTCATTCCTCAGTGGGACAGCTGTGAAGAAGAGTGTTTCTTCCAGATCCCCGGTGCAAATGAGCCCCAGCTGACCACAGTAGTGACCCTCCAGAGCAGGGATGAACAAACTATGGCTCATGGCCCAGATCCAACCTGACTCCTGCTCTTATAAATAAAATTTTATTGGAATACAGACATGCACATTTATTTATGTATTGTCTGTGTCTGCCTTTGTTCTATGTGGGTCAAGACCTTATGGCCCACAAAGCCTAAAATATTCATGTGGCTCTTTACAGAAAATGTTTGCTGACCTCTTCTCTAGATGAGCCACCCTTCTTTGGTTTCCTTCCCTTCCCTGTCTCATTCCCCAGTGCTTTCCAATGCTTCCTGAGATCACCTCCCAAATGAGCTACCTGCTTCAAAATCCATGTCTCAGGGTTGGCTTTTGGAGGAACCCAAATTAAGACACCTAACAGCGTGCCTGGCACAGAGAAGGTTCTCAAATACTTATTGTACAAATGAATGGATGGAAAGTAGAGTAAGCCTTCTGGGTCATTAAGTTCAAGGACCACATTAAAGTCTCTAAGATGGACCCCATGTCCATGAAGAATAGGTAGAAGTTTGAGGTGAGCTCAGACCCTTTTGTGCCCAGTTACCATTCCTGGCCTCTGAAATCCTAAACATCTCTACATCATAAATAAACTTGCCCCCTGCAGGCACACTCCCTGAAAGGGTAAATACTCCTTCCAGAGATTAGGCGTGCAGCACTCAGATCCTAACTCTGGGCCATAGAACAGGTGCTTGGATAAATTATTTACCTAAACTAATGAAGATTGGGAATAAAGGGACGAGAGTACAGAAAGAGGAAAGACAGGGTGCCAACAGCACTCAGCACTCACTATGTGCCTGGAACTGTTATCTTGTTTTATCCTCATATCAGCTCTCTATAATAGATAAAATAAATTTTTCACAATTACCCAAAGGTATATCGTAGGGCCAATAATTGAAGCTATGTCAATCCTCTATCCATATCTTTCCATCTTCCTTGGGCACCTTTCCATGTGCCACTCACTGCACTAAGCACCTTCTCCTACTTTGCAATGGAAGGCTCCATCTACATCTGTTTTCTCCATCTACTCCTGCCTCCCAAGTTTAAGAGTTCTAGAAGCTAGAAATCTGAAATCAAGGTGTTGGCAGGGCCATGCTCCAAATGAAACCTGTAGAGGAGAATCCTTCTTGCCTCTTTCAGCTTCTGATAGCTTTCTAATAATTCTTGGAGTTCCTTGGCTTGCTGCTGCAGCATTTCAATCTCTGTATCCAATATCACAGGTCCTTCTCCCCTCATCTGCCTGTGCTATGTCCAAATTTCCTTCTTCTTATAAGGACTTGCACCAAATTGGATTACAGCCCACCTTAATCCAGTGTGGCCTCACTTAACTAATCCCATCTTTAAAGACCCTATTTCCAAATAAGGCCACATTCACAGGGCCAGGGTTAGGACTTGAACAAATCTTTGGGGATATAATTCAACCCATAGCACATTCTTTGGAAATATAGGACTCTTTTGTTGACCGCCTTGGCTGTGGACTTCTCAACGATTTTTTTTTCTATTTTTTTTAAACGTTACATTCAAAAAATTAAGAGGTCCCCATATACCTCCCAACCCCCTCACCCCACTCCTCCCACATCAACGTCTTTCATCATCGTGGGACATTCACTGCATTTGGTGAATACATTTTGGAGCACTGCTGCACCACATGGATAAAGGTTTACACTGTAGTTTACACTCTCCCCCAGTCCACCCAGTGGGCCATGGCAGGACATACAATGTCCAGCATCTGTCCCTGCAGTACCACCCAGGACAACTCCAAGTCCTGAAAATGCCCCCACATCACCTCTCTTCTTCCCTCTCCCTATCCTAAGCAACTACCATGGCCACTTTCTCCACATCAATGCTACAATTTCTTCCATTACTAATCACAACAGTTCCATTGAAGAATATCAGTAATATCAACGATTTTATTGACCCTTCCTTGGTGTAACCAGCCGTCTGCAGATGCCTTTCCCTGAGCTTCTCTCCTCCCCTTCAGTGAAACCTGACACGACGGTCTGAGGTGCTCCCAGCCCCGCCCAGCACTGTGCACGTGGTGGTTTTCCCTAATAAAATCTTTGCATGTTTAATCTCATCTTGGCATTTGCTTCTCAGAGGATCTGAATCAATACAGGCAACGTCTTATTTAATTCTCCTGAATTCTGGCTCTAGGTTTAAATGAAACCCTGAGAAATGAACAAGTCCGACATTAAGTAGCCAATCAGGAAAGGCCTAGTGCTTAACACCAGTTCCTCCTGACTCCAAAAGGGGCAATCTCTGTACTCGTTCACTCTTCCAAATTCACTTTCATTCCTTCACAGAAAATAGAAGAAGATACCAGACACTTTTTTTGTTACTCTCCAGGAGGTAGACAACAAGCTCAGAAACGATGGAGACTAAGCAGGGAATAGAAAATCATTTGATTTAATGTACAATGAGGGTAAGAATCTTCAGTTATATTTGCCCCATGATTAAGTGTGAGAAGGAGAAAACACAGCATACCCACTAATACATGATGACATAGTGACTGAGATGTTTGAAATCCTATTTGGAATTAGGTTTAACAAGAAAACATAAAGAAATGCCTGCATGATTCATAAAAAAAAGAAAAACTTAAAATAGTATTTTAAAAAAAACAAGACAAGGAAAATGAAGTAAAACCAGTCCAATTCAGATCAGCATCTCTGGTGACGGAATTAGGAATAGTCTTAAACTTCATAAACAGTCAGGGCTGATGATGGGATGTCAATGCTGGTTGCTAAGATATAGAAATCCTTCTCTATGGTTGGTAAACAGCTGCTGCTCTGAGTTCTCCAAATGGCCATGCCCGCCCCATCTCCCAAGACTCCCCGGAGCCAGCAATTACAGCGTCACTGCCTGGCACGGGAGAGGGTTCCAGGACTGTGGTGGAGCTCTTGACCAGGACCAGCTCTGACTGGTGCACCACTGCTATAAACAGGAATGAGTCTGATCGCGTCCTCAGGGCAACCTTTCCTGACCACCCCCACTCGCCCCATGAGCTGCCCCTCTCGTTGGCTCCATAACTCCTCTGCTTTTTTCTATCACAGTTCCTACCCCACTCTATTGCCTCCACACAAGTGCCTGCACACTCATACACAATCAAGCAAGGACTACATCTTTTGTTCTTTAATGTATTCCTAGGACCTAGTACAGCGCTTGGCATAGAGCAGGGGTTCAATAAAACCTTGCTGAAGGGTTGATTGGATGGACAGAGAGAGGGCTGGATGTACCATTGGCAAATGGTAGCTCCATGGTTATAACACATCTGACTGTATCTTTCATACTTAGTCAAATATAAGACTCTTTCTAATATACCTCACTTCTGGCTGTCCCCTACTAGCTATGTGTCAAAAAGACCATGACTTAACTTGTCAAAGTCTCATAGGAGCTGTGGTATAATCTAGCTTTTAGAGGGTAGCTCACTAACATGGCCATTTAAGAAATCCACAGCAAAAACTACAAAAGACAGATCATCCCTAAATTGTCATTACACTGATTCATGATGGGACATGTCATTGCTGAATCCTTGCCATGTGCCAGAAGTTTCTTTTTATTGGTCCCATCACTTCATCCTCACAAGAACTCTGGTGAGGCAGTTATTATTATTCCCATTCTACAACTGAGGAAAGAGGGAGTTTGATGAAGTACAGGTGCTTTCCCAAGGGCATCCCCAGAGTTGCCTAACACAAATTACACAGCTTCTCAGCTAACCCATAAACCAGGAATCCTTGCCCAATACTCTGGTCTGCTCTTTTCTCTTCTCTCCTTCTTGTGGCCAGGAAGCTGAGGCTACCTTCAGGATTCCCTGAGGGAATTTTGAGTTACAACCTTGAGTCTGCAGAAAGCACAGAAGAGAAGATGACAAGACAATTCTAGGGGATGCTACTGTATAGATACACAGGGCTTGGGGCAAGCTGCTCACACCCTGCTGGATGCCAGCAATTCTCCTTCACAGCCTGAGGCATGAAGATTTCAGAGCTGCAAGACTGTACATTCCCAGAGGAATTGACCCACACCTTACTCAGCCTTCTCTCACAAGTGCAGGCTCAATATATATCTATGACATAAACCAAATTGTATTTTAAGCATGTGCTTTTAAACTTCTATAAAAAATATATAGAATTACAGAGGAGGGAGGAGGGGGAAAACAGAAACTAGGACAATTTGAGTTGATCCAAAATGAGTATGAAGCGACTTATTAAAGGAGCTAAAGTATGCAATTTGGCTAGCAGGCAAAATACAAAAAAGCATAAAAGTCTACAAATATTTGAAAGGGGCAAAGAAGAAAAGGGAGCACTATCTCTTGCGGTTTTCTAATATGGTTTATAGGTAAAAATATAGGGAAAATGGTCTGAGTTAGGAAATGAGCATGTAAGCAGGGTCCAGGGATAAGTTTATTGAGAAAGATGGTTTGGGTTGGGGAATTAAGAGTCCCCAGGTTCCAGATTTGACTCACTATATGACCTTGAACAAACTACTGCACTCAATCATCGGCCCAGCTAACTCCTAGTCATTGAGCACTTGCTGTATAGCAGGAGCTTGCCATGTTACAGCTGGACCATCTATCCTAAAAGAGCTCACCGCCTTACAGGAAAGTGAAATGCTGCAGGAAAGAATGGTGAGTTTTTTGTGGGAGGCACTGGACCCCATAGCAGGGGGTCTGACTTGGTTTGTGGGATAAGGAAGCCTCCCTGCAGAAGAGGTGGTTAAACCTAGTCTACAACAATGAAGAAACATTGGCCATTGAGGACAGAGGTGGAGAGGGTGTTAGGAAGGGGGAAAGCACATGAGAAGAGCAGGAGCCACCAGAGAACTGGAAGAAGTTTGGAGAGCAAGGTTGAGGCTGGCAGGGTGAGATGCTTAGACAGGGATAGACAAGAGCCAGCTAGAACCAGCCTGGTATGCCAGGCATCTTAAAAGCAATAGAGAGCTCCTGAAAGATGATGAGCCAGGGAATAACAGTGCCAGATTTTTATTCTAGAAACTTCCTTATTGTAGGAGTGTGAAGAAAAAAATGGAGTCAGTGAAAAGGGATTTGGGAAGAGCAGACTGTAAGCTGCTCAGCAGTCCATGAAAAATAATGAAAGGAGCTTCCCTGTGATGGTGATACATGAGCTGACTGTTAAAAGATTAGTAGAAAAATATGAAGGGAGATCCTGGCAGATGTACAGCCTGGGTAAAGGCAGAGATGCAAGAACTTCCGTTATGTAGGGATTGAATTGTGTCCCCCAAAAAGATAGGTTCAAGTCCTTGCCCCGCCTCGGTGAGTGTGACCTTATTTGGAATTAGGGTCTTTGAACATGTGATTCATCAAGAGGAAGCCAAACTGGAGGACCTTAATCCAGGATGATCACTGTCCTTGTAAGAAGAGGAAAAGAGTCAGGCATAGAGGAGATGGCCACATGAGACAAGAGGAAGAGCTTGGAGGGCTGCGGTTACAAGCCGAGGAACGCCAAGGCCCACAGTAACACCAGAAGCTAAAAGAGGCAAGGCAGGATTTTCCCCTACAGGTTTCAGTGGGAGTGTGACGCTGCTGACAATTTGAACTGAGTTGTCTAGCCTCCAGGACTTTGAGGGAATATGTCTCTGTTATTTTAAGCCCCCTAATTTGTGGCACTTTGTGATGGCAGCCATAACTGATGACTGAATGATGGGGACCCACGGATGAAGCCTAGGGTGGGGACTCTCTCCTATGGGCCAGTGCAGTGGAGCAGTTAGGAGCCAAGGTTTGGGGTCAGAACAATCCAAGTTCAAATCCTTGTTCTGCCAGAGCTTAAGGCTGCTGGTGGTCAATGGACTTATGACTGGGCCTCAGTTTCCCATCTGTAAAATGGTAACATTGTATTGAACAAAAGATTAAGGCTAAATGCCCAGTGAGTTGTCCTGATGATTCACTGAGGGCCTCTGAAAGGCTTGAGGAGGGAGGACAGGCAAGCAAGCAATGGACCACATCCTGGGTATTCTTCGGGCATCGCTTGGAACACACTCTTGCTTCTTTCCTCCAGACAGCCCCGCGCAGGGTAACCTCTGACCTTCCCAAGGCAGTCAAACGGCTGAAGCATCAAATGGCTCATGTCATGTGGCTTCTCTTATAGGGTCCCCAGTACTCTGCTGATGTCTTCTTTGACTTAAAGGGCCTCGATGATGCCTTTCTGGCAAAAGCCTGTTCTTGCTCCCCAAGCAGGGTCCTGAGCCTGTCGATGAACAGCATTGCCCACGTGGGCACGACGCTGAGGAAGCTGGTGAAGACCAGGCTGGCCCTGGCAGTGCCCTCTTCTCCCCCTGCCGGGCTGCTGAAGTCAGGGCTCTCACTTGACCTTCAGATGCCACAACCAGGCTGCGGCAGTCATGCCCAGAGAAGCAGGGTGGTTTGTGCTCGGCCTCTGCCAGGCCCAGGACAGGCCCCAGATGGGAGCTGCCCCCCTGCCCTCTGTGTCTGACCCCCTTTTCCACTTGAAGGCCGGCAACCTGTGGCTGGTCCACGCCAGGTGAAGGACGTGGCTAAGAGGCAGGCCCTGGACTAAGCTATTGTGTCCAGAGCCCCTTCCCACTCATTGGCTACATGGCTCCAGACAGATGACCTTCTCTGTGTCCTGTTTCTTCAGCTGCAACACGCAGATGATAACGGTGTCTCCCTCATGGGGTGCTTGGGAGGGTGAAATGAGTTAGTGTGTGTAGAGCATTTAATAAACTTTACCATTATGATTGTGATTATGACGGGTCTGGGGCTGCTAAGGGTTGACAAAGCCTTGTTCTCTTTCTCTGGAAGAAAGTAGAGTGAGTTTGCACAGGGTACTCTTCTTGGCTTTATTATGCCTCGTTGGTGTACACACTGCAACTCTACCTTGTGACCTGCACAATCTAAAGTCGGGCTGGCAGGAAAGGCAAATCCCCACGAGACAGTCATCCATGATAAGCTCACCAGACCTTCCAGGGAAGTCTCAGATATCAGAGGAGGAAGAGTGAATAAAGCCTGACTCCTAATCTTAGAGGCAAGAAAAGTGAAATCCAGACAGAGTGGTCATCGGCCTGAGGACACAAAATTGGTGGCAGAGCCAGCAGGGTCTAGAACCCAGGACGGTTGACAATTAGCCAGTTCTCTGCTCCCAATGCTATGCAACAAGTCTGCTTAGTGCCAGTAACCATAAAGTTACCAACATTAACCGAGGGCCTACTATGTGCCAGGCCTGAGTCTCAGTCTCTACTCCACCTCATAATGACCCTAGGTAGTGGCCGTGAGCCGTGTTTTACAGGTGAGGCAATGATAGCAAGTTTAAAGCCATAAGGAGTGTCCTCTGGTCAAAGCTCTCCTTTGTTGTGTGTGTGTGTGTAACTCATTTAATCCTCATAACAACACTGTGACTCCTCGTTGTTCCCATTTTGCACCCGAGGAAGCATAAGTAAGCTGCCCAAACTACAGCGCTGGTAAGTGACAGAGTAGAGATTTGAACCCAGGAAGTCAGTCCTCAGAGAACCTCCCTCAACTGAAGTTGGAAGTTCTGTGATTCACCCATGTAGAGCCAGGACTCAAACCCAAGCCCAAATGATTCTGAAAGCCATGGTCTTCATCACGCCCTGCTCACCCCCGACCCCTCCGGGAATCCGGCTGCATCCGAGGCCCTGTGGGAGGCAGGCGGCTGACTCGGCTGACCTTTCCGGGGGCTACCCTGAGCCGCTGAGCTAAGCAGAGTAGTCCTGGCAAATCCTGCCAGGCTGGGGGGCTGCCCGGTCCAGTTGGAACTGCACTGGGGATTAAGGGAAGAGAGGGAGCTTCTTTCCTGCCTGGCCCCCAGCCATGCCACCGAGATGAGCCAGATGGGTTCCTGGATCCCTGTGCGTTCCAACACCAACACCCCCAAGCCAGTTCCCATTCCAAAGCCAGAGTTACTCGCAGCAGATGTCACCCTCGTTCCGAGAACTCCCGCTGGGCAATTCACCTCAATTTCTGAGCTGGCACGCTAGCCTGTCAGGGGCGGGGTGTCGTCTTCCTCTCCTGGCCTTTAATCTTTCCAGTTTTCATCCAGCTCTGTGAAATGTGTGGCTGCTCCCACCCCTGCCCAGAGATCCAAATACCCTGCACTCTGCACAATGGACAAGAAACAATGATTCTCCTATCAGCAGAACCCAGATCGAGGGCTGGCACAGGAGCACTGGACCCACAGGGTGCCAGCTGGGACTTTTCACAAATGGAAAAGCACAGCATTTCTTTATAGACAGGCTTTTTTCTCCCCTGGTGCAGGTCCCCACACCACTGCACCAGGCCCTGCCCAGCCACCCTGGTTTCATTTCAATTCAACACACACGTACTGTGCATCTGGAGGTCTGGATGAAAGAACCTCAGTGGATTCACCTACAGCCCTGCCCTCAAGAAACCCATGGTCTGAGGAGGAAGGGGCGAGGCAGGGAAGAGCTGTACAAAGACAGTACAAAACAGGTGACACAACACTGTGAGTAATTAACAGCACTGAAATGTATATCTGACTGTGAAGGGGGGAAACATTAGGTTGCATATATGGTAATAGAATATTTTTTTTTAATCCATGGAACTGTACTACACAGTGAGCCCTAACTTAACCTATAGACTATATAGTTAATAATACAATTATTAAAATAGGCTTTCATCAATTATAACACGTTACATCAGTGCAAGGTGTTACTAATAGGGTGGTATATGAGAATCCTGTCTTTTATGCATGATTGTTTTGTAAACCTGCAACTTTGCTACTGCAATTAATTAATGACCAGTTAAAGAGAAAAGGAAAAAAACAGCCTAGGTATGTTAAAAGAGAGAAATAATAATGAGTATTACTAGCTATTACAGGAGTCAGCATACCAACGAGGGTAGGTGTGAGGAGGAGGGCTGCAAATCGGCCTGTTTTTTATAGATAAAGTTTTATTGGAACATAGCCCCATCTATTCGTTTACATATTGCCTAAGGCTGCATCCCCTCTGCAAGTATAGAGTTACCAATCCATATGGCCTGCAAGCCCAAAGTATTTATTGCCTGGCCCTTTATAGAAAAATGTTGCAGATCCCCAGTCTACTGTATTCCAGACCCCGCTGGGTACTTTACATATTTAGTCCTATTTAATCATCACAGCCACCCTTGTGGAGTAGAATTTTTACCAAACCACCCCCCTTTGCAGATGGAGGTTTAGAGAGGTTAAGTAACTGAGTAACTGCTCAGGTTACAGGAGAAGTAGAGAAGTGTCTGGATTTCACCAAAGGCCTGCTGTTCCTTCACGCCTGGATGTTTTTGCCTGTGCTAAACCTCTGAGTTAGCAGAAGACTTGGACTGATAGAGAGCAGGTGGGGAAGACATGCCGGCCGGGAGGAGTGGCTTGGGTGAAGGCATGGTGGCTGAACCAACGTATTGTCAAACCGTGGAAGTCAATCAACAGCAGAGGGGACCTTGAAGGGGACATCCTGGCTGGTGAGAAAGAAGGTCAGAATTTCAGAGCCAGAAGGAGCTGACAAGGTCAGGCTAATCAAATGCTCCTGTGACAGAGGGAGACCGGAGACCAGAGAAGCAAAGTCAGGTGTCCAAGGTCACTCAGTGAGAGGCCGAGCTGCAAGCCAAACGCGGCCGTCCTTGGGTGCCTCGGCAGGGCCTGGCCTCCTTCAGCCCTTGCCAAGCTGGAGTCCCTATCAGATGTCCCATGTTTGCTCTGGGCCAGCCCCAGCCCCAGCAGCTCTGAAGTCCAGAGGGCTTTCATGCTGTTTGGAGTCCTAATCAAACCAGTCTCTGGCTTGGTGTTTGTTCTAACTGCACACCCTCATGTGACTTCGTAGTTTTTGTTTAACCAGGTGTAGAGGAAAGGACACAGGCCTGGAAGTCAGCCAACCTGGCATCCTGTTTGTCACTGGCTAGAGGGTGACCTTGGATAAGTCCCTTCAATGTTCTGGCCCCCAATCTCCAACTGTGGAAAGTGTGGGGGCTGGGATATAGACAGCACTGAAGTTTCTGGCAGCTCAAATTTCCCAAACTGAATAAAATCTGGTAGTCCAAAAACCATTGAAGAACCAAGACAATATTCTAGTTAATGGGCCATCCTTCTATTTGAGTCAGATTTTATATCTATGAATCGAGAATGAGGTGGGTACTGTTTGAGTTTGTGAGATATATCTATACCTAGACTTCAAGCATTCATTCCATAAATAGTATTAATTGAGCCTAATTTTTTGCCAGGATGTGTGCTGAGTGTTAGAACGCAACTATAAATAAAACAGAGGAATAACCATAACAAAGAGACAGTTGAGAGAGCCTGCGTTTCAGAGGCAGACAGCCTGTGTTCAAAATGTGCCTGCACCACTGATTATCTGAGCAGCCTCAAACTATGCACCTGCCCTCTGCTAGAGGGCCTCGCCTATAAAACAGATAAATGTGGAAATACAACTGAGGTAGTTCTTGAAAAGTTCTTAGAACTGTGCATACACAGGTGATGCACTCAGTGCACATGAATCATTATGAAGACGATGAAGGAGAAAAAAAGAAAGAGCACCTACGTGATCCAGTCAGTAATGAAAGCTTCCCAAAATATATAACATCAAAGCTGAAACCCAAGGGATGAGCAGGAGCGAGAGGGCTGAAGGGTGGGTAGGAATGTCTCAGGCAATAGAAACAGGATGTTCAAAAGCCCAGAGACAAAGGAGAATGGCAGTTTGGGGGGAACCACAAAGAGCTGTCACAGGCAAGACTGGAGAGAGATGCCTGATCACATAAAGCTCTGCAGCCAGCCCTCTCTGACTCTGGAAATAGATAAAAAACCCGTCACACAGTTTGTCCCCAGATCATACCCCTGCCTTCAGGGCAAAGCCCGGCTGTGGGTTGCCAGAAGCTGCCTGGGATAGAAGACCCCAAAGAGGAGTTCTGGCTGTGTCCAGTGAGGTGCCCCCAGGGAAGCCAAGGTCACTGCAAAATCAAAAGGGCTGCTAAGGAGCTGGAGCGCAACGCAAAGCCAAGGGTGCCAGAGAGTAGCCAAACATATTGGAAGAGACCAGGGAGAGAGATGGGTGGAAGAGAAGCAGAAGGGTCCAAGACAAATGCTGAGAGAGGGTCAGAAGCAAGCAGCCTGTTCACAGGGGCCTGAGCACATGGAGGGCGGTGGGCCAGCCTGGCTTGATGGCCAAGAGTCTGAGAGGATATCAGGCACCCTCACGCACTGAAAGCCTAGGACTGATGGGTGGTCGGAGTGGGGAGAGCAGAAGGAAGATTTCTAGATGGATTCACTGCTGGGCTCAAAGACCACGCTCCCTCCCCAGGCGATGGGAAGAGTGAGCCATGGTCAGGTCCACCTCCGTCACCCCAGCGACTTTAGGAGGAAGATGCTAGGAGAGGCACCACCCTCAGCAGCTGCTGCTCTGAAGACAGGAAGTCTGCAATCATCCCTGCACCTCCAGCTCAGCTCCATGCAAATGAGGGTAATCAGAGAACTATCTGCGGATATTTTTTAATAAGGATTCCATTAATTCATATACGCAAAGCACTTAAAGCAGTGCTTGAAACATAGCAAGTGTTCTCTCTTATTACTTTGCTTTCACTTTATTTATTTAAGAAACTTTTATTGATGCCTCTGTGTTAGGCTCTGGGGTGGGAGCTCGAAATATAAAGATGCAGAATCATGGTACGCGTACTCCAAGAGTTTATAATCGAATGAGTCAGCCAGGCCAGGGAATGGATGAATACAGAGCAGGGTGGGTAGATGCCAGGGCAGAGAGAAGCTGAGGGTGGAACTGGAGTCCCCGCGAGTCAGAGGAAGGGAAGAACAGTTGGGGGCTGAAATAGAGTCAGTACATGCAACATGATATGTCCCAATCTCACATTTCTAAGGCTGGCCCAGAAAGGGAGGTGAGACATCAAAACAAGAACCGTGAAAATAAAGCAGCGACTCTTCCCTGAAGAGCACAGACCTCCTTACCATCTTGCCGACCCATCTGCTACTCTATTGAGAAGACAATTTTCTCCTCCATTATGAAAGAGAAAGATGACGATGCATAGCGCTTTTGTGGCTTGGAACAAGTATCTACTTTGAAGAGTTACTAGCAAGTTCTAACCAAGTCTCCTTTCCTTCCTGATATTCAGGCTTCTGGGTTTTTATTGTCCCCAATCGATTTATAAATGCAATAAAAATAAATACGAGATGTGATGGATTTGTCCTGTGTTAAAAAGAAGGCCTCAGCAAGTTTCAAATGCATTCAGGGCTTTTATTTCTACTTGAAGTTTCGTGTTTTGAAAATTAAATATATTAAGAGTTAGGACAACTATAATTCTTAGTAGCTCCAACATTGAAGCATTGAAAGCAAGAAAAAAGGACCTTGCCAGCAAAGTAAAACAGAGAACTGAAGGAGTTATCAGGATAAGTCAAGGTCCCCTAATAACAATTTTTCTCCAATTTTCTGCCTGTTTCTGGTGACTATGACAATTTGGCCTGCACCATCCAAACCACAGTTTTCAGATTCCACTTTCAATCAGCTCCCAGGAAGACATTTCGGCACATATGTATACAACATGTCTCTTCTGACTAGAAAACATCAAAACAGTGTTGAGTCAGATGATTTTTTTAAAACTATTCATGCTTTTGGTAAGAAATTTGAAAAGTACAGAAAAACTTAAAGACCAAATATAACCCAGAATTCCACTTCCTGGAAGCAACCCCAGTTAACTTTAGAGGATGTCTTTGCTAATGTTTCATTTTAATGTACGTTTAGTTGTTTGCCTATTTGTTTGCATTAAATAGTTAAGACAATGCAGTCTGTCTACTTTTCTATTTAGCCTTTTCACTTGCTATTACCCCGGAAGCATTTTAGAGGGGTGTTATACATCGTCCCCACAGAAGCCTGTCTGATGACTGCTTCACATTTTCTCAGAAGGTCAATTAAGGCTATTTTCTGAATTTTGACCCAAGGATTGGGAATGGAATAAAGAACTTGAAAAGGTAAGGAAAATCATGTTTCATGCTTTACTCAGGGGGCCTGGGCTCTGGAGCCAGGAGGCTGTAACGTGCTGATTCATCAGATTCTTCTCCAGCCACAGGGCGGGTGAGGCTGGAAAAGGCAATGAAACCAGCGGGCAGAAGTCACAGGAGCAGGCACGGTGGCTTCAAAACATTTAGGTCTAGAGTCCTGGGAGCCAGCTGGTGTAAGAGCCTCTAACACCTTTCCTTGTCCAGCCTGACCAGTAAGACTGGTTTTTCCTCTAGAGCTACTGTAAGGAAATGTCAGCTGCCACTCCCATTGCGCAGTATGAGGAGGGCCAGATTTCCCCAGCCTGACAAAGCCTCTCTATGAACTGGCTAGAACAGGAGTTGGCAAAACATTTCTGTGAAAGACCAGAGACTAAACTGTTTAGGCTTGCAAGCCTAAAATATTCTTCCTTGCTTTTTGTTTCTTTTATTTTTTTTATCATTCTATCATTTGATTTTTTTTTAATTAGAGAGGTTACAGGTTTACAGAAGAAACATGCATAAAATGCAGAGTTCCTATATACCACCCTAGTATTAACACCTTGCACTAATAAGGTATGTTTGATATAATTCATGAAAGAATATTCTTAAAATTTTTCTATTAAAAGTAGTCCATTGTTTACCATAGGGTTCACTGTGTTGTATAGTCCTATGTTGTTGGGTTTTTAAATTTTTTATTCTAGTAACATGTATGCAACCTAAAATATCTCCTTTTAACCACAGTCAAATACATAATTCAGTGCCATTCATTATGTTCACATCATTGTGCTATCATCACCACCAGCCATCAGCAAAATTTTTCTACCAACCCAAATAACAACTCTGTGCAATTTAAGCATTAACTACCCATTTCCTATACCCCCTGCCCTGACCCCTGGTACCCTATATTCAGGTTTCTGATTCTATGAATTTGCTTATTCTAATTATTTCATGAGTGTGATCATATAATATTTGTCCTTTTCTATATGATTATTTCACTCAACTTGAGTCTTCAAAATTCATCCATGTAGTCATGTGTATCAGAACTTTACAGAGAGCATTAAATACTCCATGATCGTGACATCAGTTTACACAGGAGAAATAAAGAACACCCAGGAGTTTGGAGACGTTCATCAAAATCCTGCTTATATCTTCTAGAACTCATAACTCTTTTAAAGTTTAAGAAAATGTCTTTTCCCAGAACTAGAAAGGGCTAATTCATGCAGTCATCAAATGGTTTATAATGTTACAGAACTACAGGAAAAGAATTCTAGAAAGAAACATGATTTTAAATGCTGATATTAATATTTGTCATCTTCACCAAAACCACAAACAATGATCATGGACAATTCCCTTGACTTGGAGAACTTGAGAATTTTACCAAGGATAAAGGTGGCAATAGCTACTAACACTTCTTTTATTTTTTCTATTTACATCAGAAAACTTCACCAACTCACCTATCCAAATTCAGGATTACAAAGAATTTTAAGGTAAAAATATCACAGGGTCTCTTTACTTTGACTCCCTAAAATTATACTTGAGGCAAGTACAGCACAAACACATTCAATTCAATGCTCTCTCTATGACATGACACTGCCTGCCTTCTGTGGGTCATTTCATATTAGGCTGGGCTGACATGATCTATCTGTGAAACAGAGCACAGAATCCAATAAATTGATGTAGTCACCTCTTTTGCTAAGTGCTTACTATGAGTCCAGTGTGTGGTAGATATAAAATGACAAATGTGATATGATCAAGAAACTTGAAAATTAGTTGGTACCCCCTGTCACACACAAAGAATTAGAAGATGATAAAAGATGCTATTTCCCAAATGTATTCCAAAAAATGTTAACAACTGCTATGTGAAAAAAGAAACTTCTATATCAAATACATCCAGAAGGTTAAAGGAGATTTTTATTACAAGACTTCTCAGGACACTTAATTTCCAAAACGTAATTGATCCTAGAACTCATTCTATGCAGAGTGTCTTTTTGGCTCCAGAAGGCAGAAAGCACACTTTGGAAATGCTGTTACAGGAGATCACCTAAGCTGTTTAGTGACATTTCTGAAGTCTGATTGAAAGGGAAGTAACTTATGCAAAAGAAATGTCACTTCCTTAACAGGATCTAATAGTTTATTAAGTGTTTACCATGCTTCAAGCATTGTGCTAAGTTATTTACATATTGCTCATTTAATTTTCACAATATCCCTATGCTTGGGCTACTGTTATCATATCTGAAGAAAGGGAGGGACTGGGAGATTAAGCAACTTGTTCTCCCCCGTAAAGAGCTCCTTAAGTATACTGCATTCTTTACACTGGCCTGAGGGGGCACTGCTCCCCTTCTAATGCTGCGCCCCAAGGAAGGACAGAAATCCCTTTCTCCCCAGAATGCAAGTGAGGAGGACTCCTCAAATGTTCCTCCTAAAAGACTTTACCAAAGAAGAATTAACAAGAACGAAATATACATGGAGGGTCCCAGATGCTAGATATTCTGCCTCATAAAATGACTAAGAGTGTGGTTTGGGGGTCAGAATCATCAGAATCAAATCCCAGTACTTGTCTTACTAGTAATATGACCTTGGAAAATCATCCGATACCTCCTAGCCTCAATTTTCTTATCTGCAAAATTGAGATAACAGAAGCACCCACCTACAGACCTTTAGAGTTTCCATGAAAGTTGTGCCTTGGCATAGGGAATTCTCAAACTGTATTAGCCATTGTTACTAATATCACTCATTTGCCCTCAAGTGACAAGGTCACTTTTAACTTCCTTTACTTGAGAGTGACCTCGTCATCCTAGATCAAGGACATAAGACAAGAGCAAACCCAAAGTCTACATGAGTTACCCACCTCTTTCTTAGTTCCTGAGAGGTCCACCCAGCCCAGGTGGCTGATACTGGGAACATCATATGTTCCCTATCAACAGAGAATTTTTAACCTGGACCTTGTAGCCCATACATATCAGGATACTTCCATCGTGACCATGCCAGAAGAAGAAATACACACACTCTCTGCAAAGTAGGGAAGTGGTGGTGGCGGTTGTCCTTTAAGCTAATACAAAACTTGTTTTAGAACTGCCAGTTAGTAACATGCTATAAAATGCATTTGTGCCATAGAGTAAGCCACTGCCAGTTCTCTCTGGGATGCCAACCATTTAATCTGTCACCTGGTGGTTGTAACAGGGCAAATGAAGAGGCTCCTCTCAGGTATTGATATGTTACTAGTGCCTTTCTAGCATGCTCCAGGCATGAAAGCTCTGCTTCTGCTTCTTTTATCTACCAACCAACAGAAAAATTCATCCAGAAAGAATGCCTCATGTAGTCACATCCAAAGGATAGATGCACAGGCCAGTTTTGAGGACTGTCTAATAGAAGTCAAGAAGCCTAAAGTTTTTTTTTTTTTTTTTTCTCATTCAAAATTTTATGGTTTTTTTTTTTTAATTTATTTTTTTTATTGACTTTGTAATAATATCACATCAAAAACACATATGTGAGGTCCCATTCAACCCCACCCCCCCACCCCCCCTCTCCCCCCCCCAACAACACTCGTTCCCATCATCACGACACATCCACCGGACTTGGCAAGCACATCCCTGGGCACCTCTGCACCCCACAGACAATGGTCCACATCATGGCCCATACTCTCCTCCATTCCATCCAGTGGGCCCCGTGAGGATCCACGACGTCCGGTGATCACCCCCGAGGCGCCATCCAGGGCAGCTCCACGTCCCAAATATGCCCCCACCTCTCATCTCTTCCTGCCCTTCCCCACACCCATCGTCCACCATGTCCACCTTTCCCAATCCAATGCCACCTCTTCTATGTGGACATTGGATTGGTTGTGTCCATTGCACCTCCATGTCAAGAGGAGGCTCAGATTCCACATGGATGCTGGCTGCCATCCTCCCATTTTCAGTTGTAATCACTCTAGGCTCCATGGTGTGGTGATTGTCCTTCTTCAACTCCATCTTAGCTGAGTGTGGTAAGTCCAATAAATCAGATTGTAGGTGCTGGAGTCTGTTGAGGCTCAGGACCTGGCTATCACATTATCAGTCCAGAGATTCAAATCCCCTAACTATATCTTAAACCCCAACGTTAACTGCACCTCCAGCAGATTAGTATGAAAGTCTTATGAAGGGAGATCCCATCTGAGTCCAGATTCATCACACATAAACACCATTTCCAGAGAGGGGCCATCTGCCCTGGTAGTAAACCCCATCGGCCATGACCATAACTCTCATGGGTCTCTTTAGCCTTCATAGGAACCAATATCTGGGGGTTGTATCTGCTTTATCTGTCTCTCTGACTCTGCTCAGTTGTGCATGAGGGCAATCCTTCTGCCAGCCTCCAGACTCTTTTTTAGAAACTCGTAGCCATATAGACTCATTTCTCCCCTCCATTTCCCCCTTACTTTAGGTCAAACAGCATTTTAAAGTCATGTTGTTTTATGTAGACATGGATATTCTGCTGATCCACATTGAACCTTCCATAAAAGGTCCTTTTCCAGTTGCATCATCAGTTGTATTTGATAGTGGTCCCTCGTTGCCAGGGAGGCTCATCCCCGGGTGTCATGTCCCACGCTGGAGGGAAGGCATTGCATTCACATGCTGAGTCTGGCTTCGAGACTGGCCACATTTGAGCAACATGAAGGCTGACAGGAGGAAATTCCCAGGCACAATGTTGCTCTAGGCCTCGTTCTTATTCTAGGTTTATCAGCTCACAAGCATAGTCATTAGGATCAGGGGCTCACCGTTGAACCCTCACTCCCTCCCGGTCCCCGCCGCTGCACCCGGGAGACCATCGCTGCTCCCCTAGGGACCACGACAGAGCACCACTGGCCAGGAACCCAGCACCCCCCCCCCGCTGGGCTTTCAATTGTTGCCACTATGAGTATATCCAATCATTACCATGCACCCTGGACATATGTTCTGTACAGCTCCCTGTCAGCCATATATCACCTGTCATTGGTATCCCATACCAGTATCCCTCCATTGCCATTGTTGAAACACTCTGTGATCCAGAACTCCCCGAAATTTGAAGCCCAATATAATGTCATGGTCCCTTACTAGGGAATGGCATATAGCGATGGGTTTAAAGGATAGATAAAGAACTTGGATAAAGTTAGATAAAGAACTTAGATAAAGAATGTTGACTTGAAAAAATTCCACATCCTATCCTTCCCCCCCCCCCCCCCCCAATTATTCAGCGTTTCTTCGTAGGAGTCCTAGACCACAGCAATGCATATATATAATATACAACACTCCCATACATTCACCACAACACCTTTTTCCTTCCACAGCGATACTCTTACACCCTATTCACATCATATTTACTTAAGGTGATGTACAGAGTCTGAGATATTAGCTTTCTAACATGGTAATATCTGTGCTTACATTATGGTGCATACTTTAGGATACACAGTTCTTTACATTTTTAGTTCTCCTATGTTTTACATTATGGTTTACATTATCAGTCTGTCGTCTCCTATATGTTATGGTGTAATATTACATGTTTTATATCCATCCTTGTGTACTCTCAAGAAACTCCTCCCTTGCCCCCCATTTACTTTGGTTCCACACATTTAACGTCCATTTTCCCTTCCACCTTGGTGCCCACAGTGACAGTCAACCTCCATTTCCTGAGGAGCCACTTCCAGAGATAGATGGAATAGTGTTTAGGGCCTAACTTGCTCATCTGCCCCAATGCCCTGGGAGCCACCCTTTAAGCCTAAAGTTTTTAAACTCATATTGAGGGCCAGGAACTCTCACTTAGTCCTCTCAAGAGACTTTCAAAGTAGGTTAGCATCTCATTTTTACAGAGGGGAGGTCGGTTTTGAGGTGGCCATAGTATGGAAAGACAAAACAGTAAGAAAATAATTTTTATCTTATTGGTGGTAGCTAACATTTTTTCAGCACATGCCATTTGCTTGAAAAGATCTTTTATGCATACAATAAATACCTAGTGAATATCAACAATGTGATAGACAACAAAACAGACCAAATGACCAGCTCTTGTGGAGCTCATGCTCCAGTAGGGAGACACACAATGAAAAAAATTAATAGGTAAATTATAGTATGTGTTGTAAGACAATAAAGATTAGAGAAGAAGAAGAATGAGTGCCAGGTACAGGGTTTGCAATTTGTATTAATGACCAGAGAAGTACTCTCTGAGAAGGTATATTTGAACAAAGATTTGACCAAGAAGTTAAGGACACACCTTACAGCCCTCACCTCATTTAATCCATTCAATAACTAGATACTGTCATTATTCCCATTTTCTAGAGAAGGAAACAGAAGCAGGGAGTTCAATATCTTACCCAAGGATGCAGAGCCTGAAGTAGCTGGTAATTCACGTCTCAATCATTTCATGTTTGAACTCTACAGTGCTTCCTAGAGGACAGAAAGCTGAGCCCCATTGTGTTTCAGCTTTGTCTTTCAGTTGCAAACTGACCTTTCTATGCTTTCTTGAAGATGTAAGGGCTGAGACTTGGCAAATTGTCCTTTACAGCTGACTTGCTTATTATAGGTTCTGCCAAATAGGGGATCTAGAGGGCGACTGGGCTCTTCCAGTTTGCTCACTGTTGTGTCGACTTCTCCCAGCTCCAGCACTGGGCCTTAGCAGCAAGCAGCCTTGGTTACAGTTTCCAGCTCCATGCCACTGTCCCACTGTCAGGTGTACTGGGAAACAGACTCTCTGGAAAATAAAATAAAATCCTGTTTTGTAGCATTTGTTCATTTCTGCAATGTAAATACCTCCACTATGGGAGACTGCAAGAACCAATGATTGAAAAACTGGCTCACAAAAATTTCGGAAATCGTAACGGTTGGTTCTCTTGGATCCCTGCTAGCCAGCTCTGCACACCAGTGTCAGAACCAGCCTCCCTATGCCCAACAGGGGTGCCAGGAGCCCCCAGGGAGCACCCTGTCTTCAAGTCTTCAATGTCTGAGCCCCAGCTCCTTGGGGACTTACTTCCTCTACACTTCTAGTTTCTAATGGCTTCGAACTCCTCCCTGGGCTCCTCTAGCCCAGCCGGTGGTAACAGCTTCCTACAGTTAGCATCTCTGTGTAACCTCAGTTTCTGTTTTCCATTCTTGGCTCTCCCAGTCCCTGCTTTACCCATTCCTCATAGTGGATTCTTGTTGTTAAAAGAATGTGATTTCTGTTTTCCGAATTGGAATCTGACTCCTTGTCAATTTAATTGTTTCAGGACATTTTATAAATCCCCCCAACCAGGTTATGCCCTTTTACCTTAGTGCTATGCCCTTTTACCTTAGTGCCACTAACACACACTGCCTGAAATCCCATTCCCTAGCTCACCTGTCCTGAGAATTCTGTCTTGTTTCTCAATTGCAACACACCTGTGCTCTTATTTTTCTTCTCAGTATTGTGAGCCTCTTGAAAAGAGGTACTCTGTCTTCTTTTTTCATTGGCTCTCTATACTCCCAAAGTGCTGAGCACAATCTCTGGGTTCTCTGGAAGTTTCAATGTACAGTGGTCAAAATATAGACTTTACCATCTGAGATTTGAATTCAAAAGCTGACTCTATCCCTTCCTAGCCCATGCAACGTAAGGTATGTGATTATCCTCTTGACCCTTGGTTTCCTCATCTGTGGGGTGGGCATGGTCCTGCCTGCCTCCCCGGGCTACTGGGAGAATCAAAAGAGCTGAGTGCTCTCTCACAAGAGGGAGGGGACTGTGCTAGACACTTCCCCATGTGCTATCTAATTAGGGATCCTCACTGAAAATGCAATTATTCCCAACCAGGGTAATTGGCCAGATTTCTGGGACCCACCCCTCCCCCTCACCAGCTTCAGTGGGTTTTTCAGATTGCTCTTTTCACCAGGTAGTCGTCTGGGAACATGGCAGACCAAGAATGGAAATCTTGCCAGATGGGTGGGAGAGGGAAGAAAACCAGGTTCTTCACTTAAGAGGGGATGATTCAAGGACTTAGGCAACCGGAGGCCTGAGAAATGGGGCTCAGAAATACGTTTCTGATCAAAATGAGCTAAAAAGCCCAGCTGGGAACTACAAACACTCCGACCCTGAGTCAAAGGCTGTGTCTCCAGCCTTTGACAGAGAAAACGTCCTCACATGCCAGAAGGTAGGGGATGTATTCCTGGGACCCTCTCTCCACTTCCATTGGAACAGGGAAGAATTTTGCGCCCCCTCACCTGCACTCTTGCTAGCAGGGATTTCTGTTCATTTGTTTTGGAAGCAGACACAGGCAGGGTCATGGCCGAGCCACACAGCAGCTGTCAGACCTGGTTACTTTCCTGACCCTCAACCCTTTCATCAGTAAAATAGGACTAATAATATGTACCTCTCAAGGCGTGATTAATAATAGCTGGAATTTATTGAATTCTTACCATGTCCTAGGCACAGCAGTTACCTTAGTGACTCTGAGAAAGGAAAGTCTCACAGATCTCACAGATGTGCCTCCTGCACAGCTGCACTGATGCCAAGCTCAGAAGAGTTCCAGGCCAGGTTTAATGTTCTGCTGTCACCCTCCTCAATTCTAATACGTTTTCTCCTTTTTTATTTATTTCTCTCCGCCCCACCCCCCACCCCCGCCGGGTTGTCTGCTCTCTGTGTCTATTTGCTGTGTGTTCTTCTTTGTCTGCTTCTTTTGTTGTCAGCAGCACGGGCATCTGTGTCTCTTTTTGTTGTGTCATCTTGTTGTGTCAGCTCTCCGTGTGTGTGGCACCATTCCTGGGCAGGCTGCACTTTCTTTTCACGCTGGGCAGCTCTCCTTATGGGGTGCACTCCTTGCACGTGGGGCTCCCCCACGCGAGGGACACCCCTATGTGGCACCGCACTCCTTGCGTACATCAGCACTGCGCATGGGCCAGCTCCACACGGGTCAAGGAGGCCCAGGATTTGAACCGCGGACCTCCCATGTGGTAGACGGATGCCCTAACCACTGGGCCAAGTCCGCTTCACGATTCTTAATAACTTCTAACAAGGGGGCCCCTAGTTTCACTTTGCACCACACCACATAAATTAGGCAGCTAGTCATGGCTCTAAGGGACAGGGATTGCCCATATCCTCCTTTTATGGATGAGTAAATTGTGACACAGAGAGATTAAGTTGCCTTGTGCAAGGTCACACAGCTAGTAAATGGCAGAACTAGGAAATCTCTTTCCAACCCCTGCTCTTAACTATTTTGTGATAGTGACTTCCTAATGAGAGACTTTAATTAAAAGGCTTTGGCAGATAACTTTATAACTGTAAGTTACTCCCAAATTGTCTTTGTCCTCTTCGTAAAGACCCTTCACCCAGCAGCTATTAAGAAATGACCCCCATTTTGCAAATGCCTATGATTCTTGACTACAATGCCTTGTGTCTGTGATTAGATAGAAGGGAAGGCCACAATAAATTTATTGCACTATAATTTGATTCAGAATCAGGATCTCTTTCAAAGGGGGAGGGGAGAAATACCTGTATCAGTATCATCTGAGCAAGATACAAGAAATCAGAAAGTGGAAGGAGCTAGGAAAACCTTCCCCATGGGGCTACCCATCTCTCTGGTTCTTGACCCTAGAATGATCTCGCTGTCTCAGGCCTATCTCCGAGGGGAGGGGATGAGAGGGTGGATTGTGAGAAGGCTTCCTCCAGGAAGCAACCAAGCAGAGGACCAAAGAGAGGAAAAAAGTGATGGCCAGAAAGAGGCTGGGCTGCTGGACCAGCCACTGACAGCTAGAGGATAAGCCCCCAAGGCAGAATTAGGAAGGAATCAAGACCTGGGAATCCAGGAACCCAAGAGAAGGACAAGGGTTATTGCAGGGACAGGAAAGGAAATGAAAAACTTTTTTGTTGTTGTTCCTATATCCTTGTATTCCCTTTTCCTTTGCCTCTGCTTTTCCTGTTTGTTTGTTTGTTTTAATTCCACTAAGCTTATCTATGCCTAAAGCATCCAGGAGAATAGGCTTGTGAAGGCACTTGGGCCAGACTCTAAAAGGGGTGAGAACAGAAGTATTATGCACTGAATCACGTCCCCTAACTGAAAAGATACGTTCAAATCCTAGGAATATGGCCTTCTTGGAAATAGGATCTTTGAAGATGTGATTAGGTAAAGTGAGATCAAATTGGAAAAGGGTGGGCCTTAGTCAGATACGACAGATGTCCTTTTCAGAAGGGGAGAGTTGACAACAGACAGACACCGAGAATAGACAACCCTGTGAGGATGGAGGCAGACACAGAAGGGCTACAGCTGCGGACCAAGAAACACCCTGGCTTGCTGGTAAACGACCAGAAGCTGGGTGGAGGCACGGAAGGAGTCTGCCCTACAGGTTTCAGAGGGAGTAGGGCCCTGACAAGCAGAACTGTGAGAAAATAAAGAGGTGAGAGTATTCTAGACACAGGTAGTTCTCTTTGCAGTGTGCATGGCGGTAGCAGTTGAAATAGAATTCAGAGAGACGGAGAAGAAATGGTCGGGAAAGGCAGATCCTTTGGATGAACTGCTGGTCTCCTGGAACGGTGCTTCCCCACCTTTCACGGGCACAAGAATCACCAGGATGCCTCCTCCTTAAAACGTAGATGGGTTAAGGGGTCTGCGCTTGTCGGAGACTGCATCGCTACCTAGTTCTGCATGCTGCAGATACTTTTGGTAAGCAGACCACACCTGGAGCTGGAAAGTCCTAGAAGAGCCAGCACCTTTGGCTTTCAAGGCTCTATGTCATGAGGCAGGCATGTTGTTTTGTGACTTGAAGAGGAGAAAAATGCCAAAGTCTATTTTCAGGGAAGAGCGTGTCCCTTCAAACAAAACCTAAAAGCTCGAGGAGTTACCACTGCAAAGAGCAGGCTAGTGGGGGAAGAGAACTTGACTATTTTCTCATGCTTGTTTACTCCTTTCTTTTCTTTTTGGGGACGTGAAGCTCCAGCTGGCCTAGACCTCTCCTGTCTTAGTTGGGTGTCTGAAATTCCCAACATGAGGTAAAACTACCATATTTTATGGGTAAAACTTCCTCAAGGATGTTCTAGTCAAAACAGTGATTCCAAAGTGCTAATTGACACTAAGCAAAAGATGAGAGTTCTGAGGTCAAATTTATTAGGGAAACACTGACTCAGAGTTGAAATATGTTACTTCACTGTGGGACTCTTCAGAGCGTGTCTGGTGCTCACGTGCTTTGTGAGTGACCGAGAAAAACAACACGCAGCATTTCCTAACCATGTTTGACTATAGAACTCTCTGTTTCTCTTTCATTCTCTCTAGCTCCTCTCCTCTCTTCTTTCACTAGCAAGTAAATAAAGGCCAATTACAGCAACAAAATACTGGAGGTGCAGGGTTCCTTATTTCTTTCAGCAGAGATTTCTTAAAAATTATTCCATACTGGTGGCAGTTCAGTGAGAGGAGCACTCCTGTGCTGCCAACGTGAATTTTAATTGGCATGAACCTTTTGTAAAGTCCTTTGGAAATGTGTAGGAAACAAAATAAAACTATTTATAAACTTTTCAATGGTAAGTTATCAGCATGATTCTATATGAAGGTTTTTTAAATACCCCAAATATGAAGGTCCCTCTCCTGCCCACAAAACTGTTGCTCTGGGAAAAACTAACAATATGTGAATGTTTACATTACCTATGATGGGGTCACTTGATGTACTAGGAAGTCATTAAAAATGTCTGTGAAATCAGAGAGCAGTGTGCTTATGTTAGGACAGTAGATTGATGGCAATTTTTCACTCCTGTCTCCGCCCCTGACCTTGCAATATGACTTGGCGGCTCCTCCCACAGAGAGCGGGGTCTACGTCCACTCCCGTTGAATGTAGGCTGCCTTATAACTTGTCCTGGACAAAGGCTGCAATGGCTAGTCAAGCCTAAGCTCCACGCTTCTGCTCTCTCTTGGAATCTTACCATCACCACATCAACAAGCCCGGGATGGCCTCCTGGTGACAGACAGACCACGTGTGGGAGAGCCCTGTTTTAGCAGCTCAGACCACTGTGGACCCGCCAGGCTGCCAACTCCTAAGCAAATGAGGGAGTCCAGCCAAGATAACCTCGTGACAGCCCATGAGCAGGTCTGATGTGAGCAAACTGGAGGGCCGAAGAACCTTCCAGCCACACAGGACTCAGCTGCAATAATAAATGGCTATTTTTTGAATCCACAGAGTTTTGGGATTGGTGGCAATACACAACTGGTACAGTTATAATGTAATGCAAAAATATTCTTTAAAAACGGTGTTGACTAATGTTAAATCATTGTAAAATACTTCTGACAGAAAGGAAAATAATGGTATACATGAAAACAAGATAGAGAGTTGTTTTAGGGCCATGAAACTATTGAAATATTGATGTATTTTTCTTTATTGTTCTATACTCTGCATCTCCAAATTTGCAAATTTCCTCTGATGAACATGCACTGCTGTTATAAAGCTCGCATATTATAAAAATGGCTCATTTAAAAATAACAACCCAGGAGTGGTATGGATCATTCACATATGCCTGATACATTGTCTATCCTAGTCCAAGAATAAGTGCTTTGAAAAATCATTAAAAAAAACTTATAAAATGTAAGATGTTATAGTTTTTACTATGGAACATAATTTCATAATTGTCCAATGCTCTAATAATATGCAGCAGTGTTTTCTACTCTAAAATTGGTGGGGATTTTATTTTGATTTAAGGTAAGAATATGAGCATTAACCCTAAAAAGCTAATGAAATAATAATGTGAGAACTTTCTTATCATTAAATAATGTATAATAGCAATAATAAATGCATTTCCTCCCTGTGTCATACAGCAACTTTTTGTGCTAAAAAAAGGTGAGTTTTCATCTCCAAAGGTAACACTGGAAAAAGAGCGAGCATGAAGCAATCTCTGAGCTGTTTACAGAGACAGTAATATAAGGAGCACATCCTTTCTGAATAAAAGCTGTTTTATAGTATACAAAGAAAGCCCTTCTTTGAAAGTATGGCTGAAATTCAGGTGACTTTGTAGTTCTACAGCAACTTTCATCCAAGCATCTTAAAGCATTTTATTGACATACACCTTTAATCTATACAGCCTCCTGAGGATAAGCAACAAATTTCACTATCCCCATTTTATAGGTAGAAAAAGTAGGGCAGAAAAAAATGTGCCAGAAAAAGACAGTATGTTAGTTCAATTTTTTGGTGGTGGGCAACAGAGAACAATTAAGAAAAAAGAAAAATTATATATATATATATACACACACACACACATACATATAATTATTTTATATATAAAATAAGGGAAAGCATATGAAAGAAAAGAATGGCTGAATAATTTAGTCACCAAAAGGCCCAGAAGCTGGGCAGCTCCAGGGCCCAAGGCTCCAGGAACTAAAGGAAAGTTTCCTCAGGATGCTGGTATCCCGATGAAGCAGTTCTCTCCATTTTCTATTACTATGTCACTGCATTCAAGAAGCAAATTTGAGAGAATATTTGATCACCTAATTTGGTTCACAAGCCAACCCTTTGGCCCTGAGAGGGTTACACACCATGGGTGAGGGGTGATTACCAAAAGGAAAATCAAAAAGAAGAAAACAGATGATGGGCAGACCAAAAAGAATAAACCAATAATCTATGCTCATTACAGGAGGAGTGGAAAGTAAAGGGAAGCCCTTTGAGATTTCTGCATGTCTATCACTCTACTCTTCCTGGAACCAGCCAGGAGCCCCCAAAAGCCAGTGAGAATTATTATCCCTGAGCTTAGCCCACAGTCTGGCCAGAGTTGTGCTCATTGAAAGGATGTTGACTAGCTGAATGAATGCATGAACTTTCGGCATCTGTGCAGTTCCTAACAAAATGGTGAGGAGTGGTATTTGTCTCCCTTTTCCCTCCCACCACCTTTCAGACATTTCAATACCCCAGCCATTTTTCCTTTGTTTTACAGGCCCTTCCCTAATAGCCAATGTGGATTTTCCTTCCTATGAAACCCCTCATCCACTGGATGGGCTCCCTCACAGAGATACATTAAGATTTGGTTCTAATGTAGCCCTCCAAGAATTAGTTAAAACTTCAAAACTCAGGTCTCTTCTGTTTCCGTTTTTTAATTTGTTAAAAGGGGATAATAATTGTTCTACCTCATAGATTTGTTTTGGGATCAATAGAGATAATATTTGTAAAGCACTTAAAATAAATCGGGCACAAAGTAAGCACTATCTACTTGTTAGTTGCTATCACCATCATCATCATTACATTGGCATTATTGTTGTTATGGAACACTGAATATTAAATAACAAGAACTCTCCATTCATTGTTTCAGGTTAGCCCCAGGGCAACCATATGAGTTAGTACTGTTGTTCCCATTGATAAAATAAAGAAATGAAGCTCAAATTGGTTATCAGCTCAAAGTCTACCAGCTGCTAGATGGCATATTCCATTTTTTGTCTGTAAAGGCTTCAACTTGCTGCCTCCGAGATGAGAAGGCAAAAAGCTTAGCTAAAAATGCTAAGTTTGTCATGATGGAATTTCAGGCTCATATCCGAGATGAGAAGGCAAAAAGCTTAGCTAAAAATGCTAAGTTTGTCATGATGGAATTTCAGGCTCATAGAAATAAATGTCCCTCCTGGTGACCATAGCTCATCTTGTAAAAGAAACTTTCTCGGGAAACAGACTTGGCCCAGTGGTTAGGGCGTCTGTCTAGCACATGGGAGGTCCACGATTCAAACCCCGGGCCTCCTTTAACCGTGTGGAGCTGGCCCATGTGCAGTGCTGATGCACGCAAGGAGTGCCCTGCCACGCAGGGGTGTCCCCTGCATAGGGGAACCCCATGCGCAAGGAGTGCACCCCGTAAGGAGAGCCGCCCAGCGCGAAAGAAAGTGCAGCCTGCCCAGGAATGGCGCTACCCACACTTCCTGTGCCGCTGATGACAACAGAAGCGGACAAAGAAACAAGACGCAGCAAATAGACACAGAGAGCAGACCAGACAACAGGGGAAGGGAATTAAATAAATAAATAAATCTTTAAAAAAAAAAAAAAGGAAACTTTCTCCTTGCCTCTCCTTGCCTGTGGCCAAGATCTATCCACCGTAGCACTCCCCCTACTAAACTCTGAATTCCTTGTGTTGTGTTCTCCCAGCACCAATCTTAGTTACTGCCAACATTAAAGTCAAGATGCTTTAGAGGAGAAAAACTTGGGAAGTTCACAGAATGTATTTGTTTTAATTTTCTTGACTGCTTAAGCAAATACCATCCAATGGGTTATTTTAAACAATGGGAATTTATTAGTCTAACAGTTTCGAGGCTAGGAAAAATGTCCACTTCAAGGAGTCATCAAAGAAATGCTTTCTTTCTGAAGACTGGTGTTCTGGAACTGGCTGCCATTGATCCTTGGTCCTGAGTGCCTTTGTGACATGGTGATACACGTGGTGGCCTCTCCTGGCCTATCCCTTCTCTTCTGGGTTTTGCTGACTTTCAGCTCATGCTTCCTGCAGCTTTCTCTCTGCCTGTCTAAATTTCACTCCTCTTCTAAAGGACTCCAGTAATAGAATTAAGAGCCCACCATGACTGAGGCGGACCATACCTTAACTGAAGTAACCTCATCAAAATGTTCTACTTACCATAGACTCACACTCACAGAAATGGAATAAGTTTGGGGACATGTTTTTCTGGGGTACATATAGCTCCAAACCAGTACAGTGGCTGTGGTTCAGATTTTTAGAGATTCACCTTTCCTTCTTCCCCTTTTGTGTCTCTTTTCCTCCTTAATGAGGGAACTCATTTTTATTTGGCTGCTTTATTTTAATCTTCCCTTCTTATCCCTTTCCCTAACCTCTTTCCTCTGGGTCTAGCCTGTCCCTCAGATGGCCACCTAGATATCTCATAAGCAGTACAAACTCAATATGCCCAATAGCACATTTATCATCTCCACCCCGCTACCACCCCCCCCCCCCCCGCCCCCCGCCAACTTGTTTCCTCCTGGAATTCATGATTTCTCTTGGACACATGATTGATCAGGACAGAAGCATTAAGGTCATTTATTTCCTCACCCAACCCACCTTTTCAAGGCCTGCCAACTCTCCCTGTTTAAGTGTTATTAGGTTATTTCTCTATCTCTAGTCCCACCATCACCTCTAACATGAACTACTGCAACAACTCTTTAGTCTTGTATATTTTAAAACCATTTTCTATGCTCTATATTCTACGTTTTAGAGCATAGATGGACTAGCCATTCTTTAAACTGGTTTCTCTTTCCTGTAGGGCAAAATCTTGGCTACATTTTGCATCCTCCTTTGCTATTAGCTGTGGCCACTTTGCTAAATTGACTGAGTTCTGGACTGTGGTATGTGGATGGAAGTAATGTACCCCACACCTTGGCTTAGTCCTTAAAAATTGTACGCACATTTCTTCTCAGTTTACTTACTTTGTCTGCTGGCTTGATATCAATGAATAACTTCATTGCACAGTCTCCCTGCTGCCATCTATTGTATTACACACCACTGAGAAATAAACTTGTACTATATGTATCAAAACACTGAGATTTCAGGATTTATCTGTCATAGTGGCTAGTATTACAGTAATTAACATATCATACCAAAGCTGAAATTTGCGCTACTTAAAGACCTTCCAATTTCTACTCATCATTCTTTGCGATCAAGTCCAAGGTTCTCAGGATCTGGCCCTGTGTAACTCTCCAATCCCAATTCCCACCATAAAGGTCACACATTTGACTGTCCAGGAATATTCCCTGCACATCAGGATAGTTCATATACCTTTCTGCCCTTCTTTGCACTGACTCCCTGGGGTCTGGAATACCCTCCCCGTCTTTCTTCAGGAGTTCAGTTCATATTCACTATGGCAGTTTGATATTATTTATGAATTCCAAAAAAGAGATATAGATTATGTTTGTACACTGGACTGTTTCTCTGGGCATGATAACCCTTTGATTGCATTAGATTCAGCTGAGATATCTGATTAAATTATGTTAAATTAGGGCTTTGATTTAACCACATCATTAGAGTGTGACTCAGCATTGAGTCTCAGCTCCCTGGCGCACTGATAAAACAGACTCTCACATGGAAGTAGACACAGAGAAGAACACAGAGGAAGAGAGACAGGTCTTTAGATATGGCAAAGGCCCAGGGAAGAGAGATAAGCCTGATAATCTACAGCTGACCTTGTGAAGAGACCAGAGCAGCTGAGCCCAAAAAGAAATGAGCCCTGGGAAGAGAGAAGAGCCTTATGCCAGCCTATAGCTGAGACTGGAAGAACCTGGGACCACAGAGCCTTAAGAGGAAGAGGAAAGCTGAACCCTCGCAGACATTGCCCACCATATGTCTTCAACATGTGGCAACAGAGCCTGGTAAGGAACTAACTTTGACTTGGACTCTTCAGGCCTTGTAACTGTAAGCTTCTAGCCCAAATAATTACCTTTTATAAATCCCAACAGAGTTCTTGTACCTTATGTCAGCACTGCTTTGGACTGACTAATACGTTCACCTTCAAGGTGAACCTTCTTTGCCTCCTTCAGTCTAAGCTAAGTTCCCCCTCCCCTCAGCGTTTCGCTCTACCTCAACATTTACCAATTACATTGAAATTCCTGATTAATGGTCATCTGCTCTACCCCATAAACTACCACTAAGCACCAAGGGGAAGGGACCATGACTTATCCATCATGATTTTCCCATAAATGTTCCATAAATGCTTATGGCACAGAAGTATTTTTCACTCCAGCTGATTTTTTTGCAAGGCAGTTTTTTGCTTTCTTTCTTCACCAGGCTTCTTTGATATGCAAGAGCACTCCAAAAAAAAAAGTCTTTCCTCATCAAAAAAATTAAGAACTAGAATTTTGTTATTGTTTTTGTAGTAGAGGGGTCTTTCTCTCTTATTTAGATCATCTAGGCATCGTAAGTGTATTCGATCCAGGAAAATGATGGACAGAGAGGGTACTGGTAAGAGTCTCAGGCTTCATTTCCAGTCCTTCCTGTTGCTGCTGCTCTATTTAGGTTTGTGAGCAGGAAATAAGTGGTTATACTAGCATCTCCTTTCCCTCTGCACCAGCTCAGCCACAGAGAACTTTGCCAGGGCTGCTGAGGCCATGGCACTTAACACTGGGGCCTCACGGGTTGCCAGGAAGCCACCTCCCTCTGGGAACCTACCTTTCCACTGGAGCAATTCCATGATCACTCCTGCAACCATAACCTTGACCTAATCCCTGAAGACCCAACCAAGCTTGCTGGTTGGTCCCCCACCCTCTTCAAACCTTGAAGAAGCCCCTATCTACGTTAGACAGTACCTTCATGTGTCTGTGCTTTCAAATAAAAAAAGTGTTTTGGGATTGAGTTGGATTGGAGACCCCACATACGTAGACTACTTTTTTTCAGTCCTGAAATTGAAAAAGGTTGTTAACTACCTTCAGTAAGAGTCAAAAAAGAAATCATATCTTTGTTTAAACTTGCTGGAAGATGAAGTTCCCAATGCACTGAGGCACAGGTAAGTTTCTCAATCATCTTGCTATGCCTCCCAACACTTTCAACACCTACTATGTGGCTAGTGCTGGCAGGGACCCAGCTCTTGGGTGGCTCATGGCATGGTTGAAAAAGCAGATCATTAAGTAGAAAACCACAGGGCAGTGAAGTGCAGTGAAGGCTGGGCTAGCAGGAAATCAAAGCTATGTAACAGACACACAGAGCAGATGCCCTGCCCAGCCTGGCAAATCGGGAGAGATAACAGCAGAACTAAGTCTTAAAGAACCAGGAGACGGTGGTCGGATGAATGAGGGAGGTAGGATGGGAGCCAAGTGGTATGTGTCTGTTTTTCCCCTTTCCATTTTAGCTATAAATATATTCTTCCTCTTGTTAAATAGAGGTTAAAGGGAAGTCATTAAAGATCTTAAGTATGAGATTGATATGATGATGGGGCAGGCTGGAAAGAAGCCAAGTTGGAAGTAGGGGGACAAGTTCCAAGACTCATTCTTTGCTTTCCTCCAGCATGAGTTGTCTGCTAATTATAACACACCAGTGAAGCCTCAGGCCTAAGAAGGAGTTCCTACATTTGCTAGGATTCCTAATAAGCTTCATTGACACAGGACTTGTCTTCCCCAGCCCCTAATTCTTTTGCAAAGCCTTAGAATTCACCAGAGGCCTCAGCCTGGAGCTTCCGAGATCTGATCACTGACCCACAGATGTCCCCATGACTAACAGACCGCTCAGAGTGGGACGAAGGAAGGAGCAATTAGCTGAAAGGGAAAACCCATGGAGATATGGAGTTCCCCGGGATGGCAGGCGAAGCACATGTCAACCACAATGGTGTGGCTTAAATGAACTAGGCTGCTCCTTGACCTTGAAGGATTGGGCTCAAATTTATGGTTCTTTTGAGACTGCCAGAAGCCAGAATGAGTCACAACCCTGCCTGGTCCGGGGGAGGAGAGGGCCAAGCTGTGTGAGTCACAATGGAGGGAGGACTGATCAGCATGGGACTTGGGGGAGACCAGGAGCTGACGCCCTCTAGTTTCTAGTTTCTTTAAGGTTTTTTGCTGAGCCAGGGACAAATTAAGAGACTGTATGGTGGTCTCTTATTAATGAGGCTCAGAGGGAAAAAGTGAAAAAAGCCGGAGACACAGCTGGCCCTGAGGAACCAGAACTCAACATAACGTTTGAAAATTAAAAAGTAAAAGTTCAGTTCTGTCTTCCCTCCAATAAATGTTACATGGTGGCCCCATGGCATTGCAAGAAGTGCATGAGTGATAGGTCTGTGTTGGACTCCTGTCTCTGCTGCTCCTGAGCTGTGTCATCACCAGCAAGTTATTGAAATTCTGAACCTTAGCTTTCTCATCTATAAAATGGACTTTGAGCAACAGTACTGTGTGTCAGCAGTGGACTCTGTACTTTATTTGTATCATCTCAAATAATTTCCATTTTATACTAATGTATTCATTTTAGAATTGTCAAGGAGATTGAATTGCGATAATGCAGTGAATAGGCCTATTTCAATGCCTAACACTATATAGGGTAGGGTATCAATTTTCCTTTCTATCTGCTACCATATGTCATAAGGAAGTGCAAATATCTTCAGACCAAGATTCTCTCTGGGCATTTATATTAGAATTTAGTTGAATCTCTATGTCTCCCCTTCCCCCCCCCCCAAAAAAAAACAAAAATACACATTTTATTCTAATCATGTTTATACTGTTCTACTTTATTTATATTTCACTCACATTAACTTCATGCAAATCATCCTGATTCCAATTTGCAATGTGGGATAACTTAGAACTAGTAGCACAGGACATAAGATTATAAAGCTTATTTGTTTAAGCAACAAAGAGACTTTTTAAAAATCTACCTATTTCTGTGAAACCTTGAAATTGGAAAGAGAATGCTCCTCTCACTTTGCTAAAGTGACCTTCAAGTTGTACATAGCATATCTATTTGACCCACTTAAATCAAGATTCAGACAAATAGGAGTGAGTAAGCGAGAGGAAGAGAGGAGAGGCCTCTCCTTTGGACACCAGATTCTTTCTCATTTGAACTGGGGATTCCTTAGGTAGATGTTGCTTAGAGAAGACAAAACTATATAATAACTTAAAACTACAGCTGCCTAAAAGCAGGGATTGTGGCAGAATTTTTGGTGAATTCTCCCTGAATAATAGGATACTGGAATTGCTTCACAGATAGTGGGTAAAAAGAAAGGAAGGAGGAAAGAGGAAGGAATCTGAATTTCCACTGTGCATGAGAATTGCTGATTTCTGTCTGCCCAAAAGGAAAGAGGGATTAAGAAGAGCACTGGCTTGTAATCAGATGTTCTTGGGTAGACTCCTGCCTCTGCTACTAACCAACCTTGTAAAAAAAAGCATTTCAACTCTGTAAGACTCCTTTACCTTATCTGTAAAATCAGGATAGTAATACATCTATACTTTGCAGGATTATATCATCCATATCTAATGGTATATCTCTATCTATCCAAGTAGATATAGTTGAATGGGTGAATGGATGGATGGATGGATGTGGCTGAGCGTGAGGGTTTTGTCCTCGCTCAGGCCCAAGAGTCGGGGGGGCTTGCTCCTGCCAGGCAGCCGGCGGGGGGTGCTCCAAAAGGAAGCACCGGTTCTCCAGGCGTGGGGGACGCGCGGTTGGGGAAAAACCACGGAGACTGCTTGAGCGCAAGAACAGGTCTGCTTTATTGCGGAAGTACACTTGGTTATATAGGCAGGGAAGGGGGTGGAGTATGAAGGGGAGAGCAGGGCGGAGGAGTGGCTGCGGATTGGCTAAAACTGGGGGGGCAGACCTCTGGTAATACGCCGTAAGCAGTTACTGGGGAAGAGGGCAGATTGTAGGTTGGTAATATGGGCGGGACTGGCGGGAAGGGTGGCGGGGGCTGGAAGGGGAGGAGGGGCGGAGAAAGGCGGCAACAGATGGATAATATATTAGGTATGTGAAAATACGTAGCATAATATCCAGTACATACTAGGCACCCAATGTTTTCTTTCCCAAAGTTCTTTAAAGAACGGGAAATCTCCATCCTTTCCATTTTCTTAATACTACCTCTTGTTCTTCCCTATTATAAAAAACGTGAGTTATATATGGATAAATGATAGATTGTGTGTGAGAGAGAGACAGAGAAATACACAAGAAAAATATTAAGGTCCTATGAACAATGTCAGATTTCTTCACCAAAGAAGGAATTCTCGTCCTCCTCCTTCATCATCTTCATCGTCGTTGTCACCATCACCATCATTACCCACCCATTTGACCAGCACTTTATGGAGTGCCAAGTCTGTTCACCTGTTCCTTAAGGTAAATTGGGGTAATGGACAGCTTGGGTAAACAGTGGTTAAGGACTAGATTCTGGGGCCTGAGAGCCTAGGCTTGACTCTCAGTTCTGCAAATGATTGGTTGTGTGATCTCTGGCAAGTTAATTACCTTTGCTGTATCTCAGTTGTCTCATCTGTAAAATGTGGACACTAATAGCATTTCTCTCCTAGAATCACTAACCCTTGATATAAGTGCAGCACTTAACAGCATGCCTGCCTCATAGTAAAAACTCATTGAATCTAGCTCCTGACCTTATCACCCACTTTACAGATAAATAAACAGGACCAGAAAAGCTGTGACCTGTCCAAGGTCACAAAGCAAGGAGTTAGACCAGAACTTACCACTTCTGGGCTGGGAAAGGCAGAGGTTCCCTGTGAGCCCTGGGCGCCAAGGTGAAACTGAGGGTAGCTCAGTGCAGTCCCTGATGCCGCTACATTTGTCCATGCTGCCTCTTCTGCAGGGCAAGCACTCCCCCACCTCGTCTACCAGGCCTGCTCACACATATTTGCCATCAAATGCCAATTGGTCATCATTATCTTCTCTCAGGAACATTCCCTAGTTACTCTGCAGAGCTGGGGGACTCCTCTGTGCTCCCGCAGCCCCATCTCCTGACCTTTAGCCCAGCACTGACCACACCAGATTGGAAGGATCAGTCTGTCTAACAGGAAAGAAAAGATGTCTGCAAACGTGATAAAACGGTCTAATGGTGGCTCCGACCACATCAGGGTTAACCCAACAAGGAAAGTGGAAGCAAAGGGTGCGAGGGTTCCTCCACTGGCTCAGAGACATCAGCTCTGGGGCACATCCCAATTCTCTTGGTAGGTCCCTCTGAGCACTGCATCCTCACTCAAAGCCTCTGGAGCAGGAACCCAGAAAACATGTCCTTCATCTTAATCCATTCCTGTGGCTGTGAACCCAATGGTAAATACGGTCCTTAGAAGACATTATTATTAGTTAAGTTGTGGACTCGTTTGTGAATAGGGACTTCTAAGGTCCTATTACAATGTGACCAGGAAGAATGAGGGTGGGCCTTAATCTGTAAAACTGGAAGCCTTATTAAGGGAGGAAATCCAGCTGCAGCCAGAGGAGCCAGAAGCCAGAAGTCAGTGGAAACAGGAAGTGTAGACACAAGGAGAGAGAGATTGCTGTTACAGGAGGAAAAGGTGCAAGTCAAGCAGCTCCAGGAACTTTGGCAAGCCAGAAGCAGAATGCTACAAACCCAGGAGAAAGCATGGCCTTGCTGACAACTTGATGTGGGACTTCTGGCCTCTGAACTGTGAGACAATAAATGCCTGTTGTGTGGTATTTGTCATAGGAGCTCTGTTGAACTAAGACAGGCCCTACAGCAATTAGACGAAGTCTATGAAGGCCTCAAAATAACATTTCTAAATCCATAGAATAAAATACATAGAATTACAAAGAAAACCAAAATTGTTTATGTATAGTGCTATCCCTCAGCCCCAGGGTCAACCAATACCTACCATACTAAGTTTAGGGTCCTCACCTACAGGGGAAGGCCAACCTTCCCTGAACACACAGTTACCCAAACAATTCAGAATTCAGTACCAGAAGTAGAAGAAGGGGAATTCCTCCTGAGTGGACAGTCAACAAATATCTGCCATAGTTGGTATTCTTTATTCCCTCTGCCTTTAGCTGTTGAGCTCCTTTCAGGACAAACAGTGATGGGGCATCCAAAAGACCTTTATCCATGTGGACTGAATGGAAGAAAATTGGATTCATTTGCATTGCTTGTTCCTGAAGCACAGGAACTCATCTTAGTCCATTTCAAGTTCCCTGTGCCCAGGACAGTGTCTGGAACAGAGAAAACACCAAGGAAAACTTTGCAGAATGAATGGATAAAAGAACCACTGAGGAAAAAAAATTGGGATCATGACAGTATCAGGGCTTTGGAACCGTGATGGCCGAGGCAGGTCCTGCCCAGTAATGAAGGTGGTAGGTGGGTGGGCAGGGGTGAGTGTCTAGATTTCTAAGGGAAAGAACAGGCAGGCCCCACCCTCCAAGAAAATGCAGCTCTTTGCATTATTTCCTAGCGGCAATCTCGTTGAAAAGGGTGGGGGGCACAGTCCTTGATTTTGGAAATCAGGACCCTGTGAAGCATGTCCTGACGGGTGGGCAGTGTACAGCTCAACTCTCAGCTCTCTGCAAGGTGTCCTCATGCTCCACTTTCCCCCAAGCCTGGCAACTGCTTGGCAGAAACCAAATGGGAGGTCAGGAGGGGTTATCCTACTGAGGAAAGAACTTTTTTTTCTTTCTTGGCAACACTAAATCTCATGTCAAGTTGGAGAGATCCTCACACCTGGGGTCCACAGAGTGTAGCCCTGTCTGTCATCTCAGTAGAACCCCTTGAGGCCCCCACAAGGTCGGAAAGGCAGTCGATTGCCTCAGTACACCAAGTGTGGACACCAAGGACAAGACAGCAAGAGGGACCTGCTCAAGGCCACACAGGGATTATAATGGGTCAGAGGCAGCCCTGACACAGAACCAAATCCATCCCCCCACCTCCCCACCCTGCTCACCCATTGGTGCTGCCAAGTCCTGCATGCACACGTGGCACATCCCACCGCCCACAGCGCCCAGTGGGTCCCCTCCTCTCTCACCACTCCCTAGACCACTCTGAGGAGCACAGAGCAGCATGTGGTCTGTGGAGTCAGAGACAGTCTTGGATGGGGCTGCAGCAGAGATGGCCCTTTGTAAACTACTGGGCAGTCTGGATATTATTGTGATCAGGAGGAAGACCTTGAGCAACTGTCCGATTCACATCGTTAGGCAAGTTACTTCATCTCTCAGGGCCTCAGTTTCCTCATCTCTATCATGGAGAAAACCTTGGGAGGTTTTAGTGCAACCTAAAGATTTCTCTGAGTAATTAGAACTTTCCATGATGGAATGGGTTGCCTCCATGAGGGGAAGAGCTCCCTGTCACTGAGAATGTGCAAGCAGGCTGATGTATAAAATCATCTACCCCCAGGAGGACCCTGAAAGGGTGAAACTAGCACTGTAAGGTGGAGGGACAAAAATCACTGGTTCCTAAACTACCAACTATATTAGAACTGTCCAGGGGCATTTAGAGAACGCAGGTCCCTTGAATCCACCCCTGAATAATCTGGATTTTTCTTAGGTGATTCCAGCCAATATTCTGGACCAGAGGTCTTCAAATGTAGGGTGTATCCAAATCCCCAAGGATACAGATTCTCACTTCGTAGATCTGAGAGAGAGGGGCTGACTCTGCTTTTCCAACAAATTCCCTAGAGATGCTGTGGCAGGTCCAGGGGCCATATTTTAAATAGTGAGGTCCTTTCCCAGCCAAGATTCCTATGAAATCCAGAAATTATTGTTAAGTAAATAGAAAACCACGCTCTTTGCCCCATTTTTCAGGTGAAGCATCTCCGCCCCAACTCTCTAATGGAAAGGACTGCTCTTTTTTTTTTTTTTTTTTTTTTGATGTTAGTTTAATCTCCAAGTAAGTTCACACCAAAAGATCTGCCATAGGTCACCCCCTGCCTGTCCTGGAGGTAGCAGCCAGGGGCTCCCCAGGGGAGAAAGGAAGCCCTTGTTAGGGCTCCCAAGCTCGGGACAAAGCTTCCCTCCCTCCCATGGCCATGCCCTCCCCCTGTGGGTCTGTCTAATCTTACATATTCAGGGTCATTGTGTTGTTCTTGTTGTTTGGTGCTGTCCTTGTCCACCGCTACCCCCAGTGCCACCATCTGTTAACCCGGGCCCCAGCCTGAGCCTGGGCAGGCTGCAGCTGGCTCCCAGGAGTCACCTGCGATGGCCCAGCCAGGGGCAGGAGCCTCCTGGCCCAGCGAGGCCAGCCCACAGCCACCCAGAAGCCGTCCTTGGGAAAGGTGTCAATCCCTAGAGGGGCTTCCTGGGGAAGGTGCGCCCAGCCCCCACCTGCCCTCCTCCCCAGCCGCCCGCCCGGTACAGTCACGCTGACAATGGACAAGGCAAAGCGGCACAAAGACAACAGCTGCACGGCACGGCCGAGGCCGCAGCAGCGAGAGGGGCAACCCACCCGCGCCTGGCAGCCTCCTTAATTTATTTATAGATGCGCTGGCTCTTTATGTGGCCTAGTTAAGGAAGCCTTTCCATAAATACATGAAAAGGGATGTTATTCCAGAACCCACCTTAAACAGACTCAGCTGTAACGCACATTGCTGGTTAACAGCCCCACTTCCCGCTCCCCATGCCTCCCCAAATAATAAAAAATAAAACAGAAAGTGCACGTGCGTTTTTAAGTATGCAAGAGAGCCATTCGAACTTAACAATGAGATGCTTCTTTGGGAGCAAAGACAGAATTTCTAGTCTCAGGAAACAGAAAATTATGAACCAAGGCTATATTTTTGCAAACCAAAGGCATCGCTTCAACCTTCTCCCTCCTGTGATATCCGGGCCCTCTGGTTTCATCCTTAACTGAGCATCTGTCAAACCCAGATACCATCTTCTCATTCCAGAAACCACACGTTTTATTTCCCTGCAAAATATGACTTGCCAAACACAATTCCGGCTCCTTCTGATGTGATCAGTTGTTTAGGGCCCCGGCCCAGTAACCGCTCTGTGGAGTCAAGGGGCCAAGAAAGAATCAAATCATTACAGAGCTGTGAACGGGTCCCCAACCCGTATTCCTTTGTTATTTCACCCAGTTTGTTCTCTAGACCCTTAATTCTATTATCCGGCTGTAATTTGGCTCTGTGTCTCTTCAACATTCTTTCCTTTATTCTGTCCCTTTCTTTTTAATCGATGGATTCATCTGTAATTGGATTTTCTCTGGCTCTTACCAGCTATTAAAAGTAGCTGTGTGTGTGTGTATTTGAGCGAGTGCTTTCTAACTAGGCCACGCTTGAGAATGCCTTGCAATCTTGAATCTTCCTCGGGGTTGGTTAGTAGGAATTCAATTTTCTGATTCATTTGGAGGCAGCAGCAGCAGAGAGAAGACAAGCTTTGGACATGAAGTTATGTGGTGCTGTGTTTTGTCTTTTCTGTTTTAGGCTAACCTTCCCTGAGCTCATATTACGTGCCAGGCATCCTTCCAAGCATTTTACAGGCGTCAGTAACCCTCGACACATCATATTAAGGCTGGCATTCTTATCACTCCATTTTACAGGTGAAGGAATTGAGCAGAAAGCACTTAAGTGACTTGCCAAGGCTGCACCATAAGCTGAGTACAGAGCTCTTAATCGCCACGCAGTTTTCCAAAGTTCTCTACCTTCATATTTATGTGAACTTGGACATTGATTATTTTTTCTGCCTGTTTCCTCATCTGAAAAATGAGTAAGAGTAGATTTCCCTCCCAGGGTGTTTGTTAGAATGTATCCAGAGCACAGGGCCTGATTCCCAGCAGGTAGTAAGTACATGGTACATCCCGGAACCAGACAACGCAAAGGAGTCTAGTAATCCCCGGGCTGTGAATTAGGTCAAAGACTAAATAGTGGAACACTGGGCATAGAGAACAGAAATAGAGCTCTGGCCTCGATGCCTACTAAGCTTGGCCATCTTTCCTTTGGACAAATACAAAGCGAAACCACGCAGACTAGAGTCACCGCTGGAGCTTGAATCAGGTACCCTCCCACCCCCCAAAAGGACCCATTCAAGTCCTCATCCCTGGTTCTGTGGGTGTGAACCTGTTTGTAAATAGGACCTTTGGAGATGTTATTGTTAGTTAAGGTGTGGACTCATTTGTGAATAAGATCTTCAAAGATGCCATTTCATTGAGGTCAGGTTAAAATATGATGGGCCTTCATCTAGATGACTGAAGTCCCTATAAGCAGAAGAAATGCAGGCACATTTGGTCAGTAGAAGCCAAGAACCAGAGGCAGGCAGGTAGCAGGGGGACTGCCATGTGACGGAGGCAGAGCTGCAAGGCAAGGAACTGCAAGCATTGCAAGGCAATGTAGCACCAGAACGCTGCAGACTCGGGGAGAAACCATGGCCCGTGAAGACCTTGATTTTGGACTTCTAGCCTCCAAGAGTGTGGGAGAACAAATTCCTGTTGTTTAAGCCAACCAGTTTTGTGGAATTTGTCATAGCAGCCCTGGCAAACTAAGGCGGTTACAAGAAAGATCATGCCACTTACCAGCAGTGTAGCTTTGGACCAATAGCTCTGCTCTCCCAAATGTAGTGCTGGAGTGGAGCCAGCTGATCACAGAGTGCTTCTGTAACTGTCCCAGGGGAGAGGCACAGTGTCATCACCTCAAGGCTGGGCCCACTCTGCCATGACAAACAGTTAAATCATTAAGCTCTTGAGAGGTTACCAGCTTCATTTCATATAATTATTAAACTCAAACCAAAAAGGCATACTTTCATCCCCTTTATACAGATGAGGAAACTGAGCCACAGAGTAGCTAGGTAACTTGCCCAAGGTGCATGGTAAGTGGGGAAACCAAGGACCAAACCATAAGTCTCTCCATGAAAGCAGACGGCCTCCCTAATTGTCTCTGTAGTGCTTCTTTGTCATTGGAATGGGGTGGGGCAGGGGCAGGCACTGGGTGGGGGGGGGGGATAAATCACCAAGGGGCAATAGATATGCCAAGTGGACTCCACAAATAACTTGTTGCTTGGCCATAATTTAAGTTGTGTAATACTTCTGACCTCTGTTTCTTAAACAACCCAATAGATGATTTCACGAGAGTATTGAATGTAAACACGCCTATAAAATATAAGCACAGCACCTGACCGTCATAGTCTCATTACTACCCAGCTTGTGTCACTTATAATAATCATTACCATTATTGCCATGAATGTGTAAATATGGTTTGTGCACAAATGTTTTTAAATATAGCTACCAGATTCCCATTTTATCAGATTAAGATCTATTTTTTAAAATGTCAAGTCTTCAAAAAGCTCACCTAGAAACAGACTTAACACCACCCCACCCTCTTCCCTCTTTCCCTCTTCCTACCAGCTCCTCCTCCTGCTCAGAGAGACACAAAAATACTACTTTGTCACTGAAAGAGGGGGAATCAAGAATTAACCTCAACTGTGAAAATGCAGTTTTCATATAATTTCATAACTTTCAACACTGGACAAACTTGAGAGGCAGTATTTGCAAAAGCAATTTTGCAATGACCATATTCACTGACGGTTAAGTTTTTTTAAGACTTTTTTTTTTAATCTCCAATGACTGTTTATAATTCTGAAGATTTAAAGGTTTGTCTTAATTCTAATTTTCCCAAGACTTCACGCAATGCCCCTTTTCAAATTAGTGTGTGCTTTAACTCTTACATAGCTCAAAAGTATAATCAGATCTGATCAAAATTTCACAGATTGGTCATTTCAGTATTGTTTGAAATCCTAGATAGTTGTAAGCAATTTATATATATATCCAATGGTGAGGAATTGTGTCAATAATTTGTGGCCTCTCGACAGTACTCTGGTTGCCACTAGCCAAGAGCTGGGAAAGAAGAGGACAATCCATCCAGATCAGGGTAGATTCGTGGTTTCCAGGGGCCAGTGGAGAGGAGGGAATGAAAGTGACAACATATGGGTACAGAGTTTCTTTTGGGGGTGATGAAAATGATCTGGAATTAGACAGTGGCAATAGTTCACAACATTGTGAGCATAATATAAGCCATTGCATTGTATACTTTTAATGGGTGAATTTCATGGTATGTGACTTATATCTGATTAAAAACAAAAAGAAATGGAAAGAAAAAGATTGGTAGAACTCATTATAAATTAAGAGTCAACTATGAAAGAAAATCTTTTAAAAATGTTATAGAAATGCACCTATTGCCATGAAATAAGGTTCTATATATTAAGTGAGGGGGTGCTGAGAATCACAGTCCAAGGGAGCAAATATGACTGATTTGGGTGCAAAAATTGTACCTGTGTTTAGATGGATCAGAAGAATATATGCAAAATTGTTCCCGGGTCATTTCTGGGATGATCGTTGGTTTTTACTTTCTATTTTGTTTCTTGATGGATATATTGGATTGTTTTGAAAGAAAGGAGAAAAGCTTTTCAAGGTGGGGGATGGGCTCGAGGCAGCTATATGGCAGATTTCTCAGACTTCTAAAGTTTTACTTTAGACCTTCAACTAACCAAAAAGAGCAAGCTTCTACAATGTTTCCGGGGAGCTCCACAATGAGTGCTGTGTTGGAACAGCCATCAACTGCCAACAACAAACCACACAGGACAAACAATGATTCTATGTTTACTATTTGACCATTCCCTCCCCCCACTGCTTGCATTTTGATTTAGAAAATGAAGAAATTGTTCTTGTCCTGAAACAAGTTCAAGCAAAGTCAACTTCCCTTATCCATGTCTTTTTGATAAGCATAACTGAGCTTCTTTATCAAAGAGATCTTCTCAGGTCTCTTACTAGAGATATTTTGGTTGGTTGTTGGATTTATTATCATCTACAAAATCATACCCACCACAGAGGGAACGAAAAGAAAACTGTATTTTCAAAATACTTACTGTGTGCCAGGCACATTTCAGGAACTAACCCGTGCCGTGAGTGCTATTGTCAGAGAGCACAGAGAGGCTGCTTGACCAGCTTGAGGTCACACAGCTGGGAGGTGGCAGAGCCAGGATCTGAATGCCATTGTGTGACTCCCAAGAAGCAGGTGCGAATCCTCTACAGCCCTCCCCGCCCTCATCCTCACTCCCATATGGTCCTTATAACCAGACTAATTATCAGTCCAATCCAGAGATTTCTGGAATAGCTTCTGTGAAAGAAAATTGATCAGCTGCCAAGCAACTCACTTACTGAATTGCTGGGGCTCAACTCTGACCTCCCTCATTGAGGAGGAGGCCTCCCCTCCCTCCCCACACACACACCCCGTGTGCTGGAAACATAATATTAGAGGAAGGCGGAGGGAGAGAGGGAGGGAGAAGGAAGATGAGTGTGTGAGGAGAGGCAGGGGAAATGGGCAGGGGGTGGGGGGTGGAGGAAACAAGCCTTCCTTGCTGGGGCTCCACCTACCCAAGGCTTCCCCCGGCCCCCGGTCCCCCTCCCAGCCCTGCAGTTGGTCCCATTATCGCTTCCACCCCAGCTAATTATAGGCACTGATTACCTAACAGCAAGCCGCACTGTCACCTGCTTTGGCCTGACAGATTATGCCATCTGGGCCACGTGGCCAGGGTCCAGAGCCAGGAGAGGTCAGCGAGAGGGGCAAACGGCTCTGAATGGGCAGACACCAGGCCTTTGCAGGCCTGACAGCTGACTGGCCATTAAAGGGGCTCGAGCTGTGTGTTCACAGCTGAAGCCCCTCTCCAGGGGCCTCGCCACCCAGCGCTATTAGCTAATGGGATGGAGCTGGATCTTGCTCTGGTTCCAAATGTGGACATGCTAAGGGACTGCACACTCTCCTAAAAAGGAAAAGAAAGAGAACTGTGCGGAGAAACGTGTGGGCTCACAGTTGTCCAGAGTCATTGGTTGAACCGACACCAGAATATACCCGCAGAGGAAACGCGGCGGCTGGCCGTTTGAGAAAGCACGTTATTAAAATACATCTTCCACCTCCAGTGTTTATTGCACATTAAATTAAACACAGGGATGAAAAACGCTCCATGAAATTAAATAAACCCTGTTCAGTGATTTCCATTTTATGAAGTGCTTTCCGGTCCTCTACAGCAGGGCATCTCGAACTTGAACATGCCTATATAGGACCTGGGAGCTCGCTAAAATGCAGATTTGGAATCAGGAGAGAGGGGAGGGGGAACACAGATCTGTCTTTCAAAGGAGATGATGTCGATGCTCCTGGCCCATGGATCATGCTTGGAGTAGCAAGGAACTGGTCTGTTACTCCATGAAATGAAATGGCTGAATTAACATGATAGAGAAAACCTATAGAAGAGCATTGCTCCCAACTATGTAGTGCAGAGCACTAATCATCCAAGCAAGCTGCTTCCTCCCAAATGGGCTCTCAGTCACAGAAGTTTGGGAAGCACTCCATGCTCCCTCTCCCCTCTGGGAATTCACAACACACATGATTTAGCATATTGGAGCTGAGAAAGCCTGCGGTGATCTGTTCCACTTTAGATGTGAAACTAGAAGTTTGGAGCTCCGTGCCCTATTTTTTGTTGCAACCCTTGCTGAAGATTTTATATTATCGCGATTGCCTCCCTTGCCCATTAATTTCTTGATTTGAAAAATGCCTTCTCAGCTAGAGAGGAAACACACACACACACACACACACACACACTCGCAAGCAAGAAAGGCTTTGGGACTGTGAAGCAATGCCCATATGAGGTACTGTCATAAAACGCAGGCATACTGGCGGTTACTTGCCTCTGGCAGCTTCTAAGTCCAAATAAGCACAGCTTGCCCAGCTCTCCCTAAGAGCAGCTTGAGGAAGAAGCAGAACTGAATGAAGGAGAAAAAAAAAAAAAAGCCTGGGAGATAACTCCAGAGGTGTGCTCGTGGGACTATTCATAATGTGGAGGCCGATGGCAAAGGCCAGGAGTCTACGAAGAAGGTCACTTCAAGCCTAATTTGCTTAGAAAAACAAGGTTTTCCAAACCATTTTCTAAAAGTATTTTACATGACATGATAAAACGCTTACCTTCTAATATTTAAAAAATAAAACAGACAGAGTGGACGAGACAATATGATCACAGCTTGTGGGTGTGTCTGCATGTGTATGTATGTGTGCGCATGCCCGTGTACATGCAATTGCACACTCTACATTACGGGAACATAATAACATCAGTATGTGTGTTGGCTTTGGAGTCAGGAAACTGTAGGTTCAAATCCCAGCTGATCCACGTTTCTTTAGTTTGTACCACCTGTGAAATGGGACTGACAAGTCCCACCTCCAGGCTTACATGAAAGGATTTAATGAGATAATATCTGACAAGCACTTAGCACATTGTGGGGCACATGTTGAGCATTCACCAAATGGGAGCTATGATTACAGTTAATACAGAAAAGGCTGGAGGACTATGCACAGAATATTTACAGTGGGTCATCTCTGAGTGGTGAGTTAGAAATGACGCTTATTTCTTCTTTGTACGTTTCTGCATTATCTAAAACTATTCAAAGATCAATAACCCTTTTTAAAATAAATTACGAAACGAACTTTATGAAGCAAAATAAATGTAATTTCTCTGGTTGGTAAAGAATAGGTCATTTTTCATGTCTTCCTATTTACTGTTCAGTATTTCTCTAATTGCTCAAACTAGATATTTGTTTTGATAATTTTTGATTATGAAAGCCATACATTTTGGATATTTTGGAAAAATATGTAAACACCCTGAAAAGTGAGCAAATATTACTCTCAGCCCCCTGATTTCTCTCATTTCATGACCTCTTGTTTAAATCTAAAATACAGATTCACCTCTAAATGAACGATACCCCTAGAATTGTGCAGAGCACAATACGGACAACCTGAGTCAGTGGTCCTGAAGTAGTTTTTCCCTCCCCACTTCTCATCCCACTCCCAGAGTGAGAGTCTATGTATAACACACACACATACATTTGTACACATACACACATACATGATCCTATATCTTCACATGATTAGAAAAATGCCTACATAAGGAAATTCCAGAAACATTATAGAGTCCCCTTAAATGTAATCAGTGTAGATGTACATAATGAGTTCCTCCAGATGCACTCTAGAAAGGAAGGGCACCTCCTCCACGGGTGAATTTACTTCAGCAAATGTGCATTAAGCACCTACTCAGTGCCAGGCCCTGTGCTATTTATTACAAAAACAAAGGTGAAGAAGATGCATGCTTTCCTGCCTTAACAAGCTTCTCATCTACTCATGGAAATGCCCATTTACAAATATTTGTAGTGCCACATGGCCAGTGAAATAATGGCAGCAGGTAACAGCTCCAGAGGGAGCTAAGAAGAGAGTGAGTCCTCTTGGATTTAGGAAGACTGTCCCTGAGAAGGACTCATCTGACCTCTGTCTAGAAGGTTATAAATTCCAGCTTCTTTTCAGACCTATGACTTGAAGTTCTCCCATGCTCACAATGCTCACTCAGGTCTCTGGCTCTTGGGCTGCAACATCTTCTACTCCTGGACAACCTCTACTCATTCTTTAAAACCAGACCAGAAGTCACTTGTGGGAAGTCTTTCCTGCGGACGCACACTGTGGGACGGGCCCCTTCTTTGTAAGCACACATCCTGATCTTGCACTTACCTTAAATTACCTACTCATCTGTCTGTCTCCTAGAAGATGAAGGTCCATGTTTTCCCAATTTTTCTTTACATCCCCAGGACCGAAGACCAAACCCAGTACACAGTTGGAGCTAAACAAATGTTGGCTGAAAAAGCAGTGCTAGAGTGGACCGGCTCAGATACATAATACACATGGGTGCTGCCAGCACAGAGTACCTTTGTGCTGCTTCATCCTGGCTGTTCCACCAGGCTAGGCAGTCCCAAGCTAGGGTGGACAGCTGGGATTCCAGGGAGTGGATTCCAGTCCCCACTCAAGCCTAATGCCTGCAACACACTGCACCATAGTACATGGGCGACCCTGATAATATGTTGGTGAGCAAGACACATTCCCTCCCTGCAAGGGGCTTAAAACTGGTTCAATCCAACAACCAAGTAAACACTTACAGAGTGTGGGTGCTTATAAAATGCTGAGTAAATGGATAAGTGAATGAACGCATGAATGAATGAGTGAGTGAATGTAAAAAATGAATGAATTTCTTGGGTTAATGTAGACTGGATTCAACTGAGTCCCACTATGTGTTTGCTTTGTGCTCCCACTTCATTGACTCCTAGCTTAGAAGGATCTAACTATTTTCTTCCAGCTTAAAGTCTCTGAGTGCCTCTGGCTTGTTTGAAACAGGTTGGGTCTCCCATGCAAGGGATCCCAAGGGGGAGGGGGAGATGGAATCAGTCCAGAGAGGGCTCTTTGAGGTGTTTGATGTAGACTGACTAACCTATTGGCCAAGATGCTCGTTAGCATGCCCTTGTCTCTCCCTGTGCTTTTAAGTGAGGTGTTTTGAAACACACACTGTTTTACACAGGCAGAAGTGGTGATTAGTGGGTGCCTTGCTTGGGCGTCTCATTTGGAGGGTGGAGAGGAGCAGGATATAACCCCAGTGCTAGCCACAACACCTGGCACCCAGGAGGTTCTCTGCACGTCGTGGGCGAACACGCTAACCTCCTATTTGATTGGGTGGGTAGCATTAGTCAATTCCTTCACATTAGAGATGTGGAAGAGCAGGTCCAGAAAGCTTTAAAGAGCTGCCTAAGGTTATTCCACCAGTGCTGAAGGGCCGTGCCTGGAACCTGGGCTCCTGACCCTGAGAGCTCTAACTGCCACACACTGGCCTCTGGCCACTGGGGATGTCTCTAAAGCAACTCTGAGGTCTACAGACTTCAATAACAGTGGATTTGCTGAAGAGCAAATTACAGCCCAAGGTGGCTTTAAATGCCTCTGGGGTCACTGCCTTCCTTTGTAATTGCACAGTCACCACCCTAGTCTCATGCCAGGATGATTGCAAAAGCGTCCCTACTGGGTGGATCAGCTTCTCTCCCTCCCCCAGTTTAACCCACCCTGGATTTTTTTTTCCCTGAAAACAGCACTGGACCCAAAGCATATCTCTGCTAGAAGGTCATTAGCATCTCCCAGACCAGCCATCAGATGCAGCCCCAGTTCCTCAGGCTGGCACAGGAGGGTCTCCCTGCACTGGCCTCACCCCACATTCCCAGCCTCTTTCCACATGCCCCACTCCACAGATTCTCTGCTTCTGCTAACAGGATCCATTTCTTGTTCCCCAACATACTTAGGACCTTCCATTCCCCTGCTGCTCTGGCAATTCCCCCTGCTCACCTCAGCCTTTTTTTTCTCACTGCATCTTTGAAAATCCTTTCATCTTCCAAAGTCCATTCCAACTCCACCTCTCTGGTGAAGCCTTCTTAGACCCTGACGATTGCAAGTGCTGGTTCCATTTCCAGGTTCTTCTAGCACTTTTGGAATCTGCTTTTGATGGGACATCTACCAGACCTCTTCTCCAAACTAACACAGTGGACAAAATCTCAGACTCTGCAGTCACAGACCTGTCTATAAGCCTATTCTGCCTTTAACTAACTATCTGGCCTAAGCAACTTTCTTTGCCTGGCACAAAAGTGCTCAGTAAATATCAGTGACTATTCTTGTATGAGAGACTTGGATGTATTTGGTGGATAGCTGTGGTTCCATGTTTGCTGGAATTTGGGCTGTATGGGAAGAATGGGCAGAGATGAGGTTGGAGACCTAAAGTAGGCCCCATTTCTGAAAGTCCCCCTAAGCCATGCTGAGGAATTTGGGCTTATCCTGAGGACAAGAGTAGCTGTTCACAGGTATTGAGCCAGAGCTGGACTGATTTGGTTTACATATTAAAGACTTCCCCCATCTGTCTTGGGGAGCATGGTTTAGAGATGGGGCAAATGGAAGTCAGAAAGGCAAACCAGGAGGCTGTGGCACTCATTCTGGAGAGGACTGAGGAGTGTCTGAGGTGGTGGCCCTAGTTTCTTTGTTTCTCACTTTCTATTTAGAAATTGTCATGAAGTATGCAGAGGTACATGAGACCCCAGTCCCTGCCCTCAGCAAGCGAACTGCCTGATGGAGAGACAGATGGGGAAATGAAGAAATTATAATGAATGGAGAATAATGGGGAAAAGAAACGTGTATTACTTGGAAACAAAGCAAAAGCAGCAGCAGTGCACCCAATGTAGAGGGACCCTGGGGCAGGTTTCAGGGAGGATGTGACCTGTGAGGGCACTGTCTTTCCTCAAGGACATTTAGTTTGACCAGGATATAATGTCTGGACACTCAAATGGGGTACTAGAGAGTGATCCCCACCATGTATAACGGATTAGATGAGAGGATGGTGAGGACTCCGTAAGTGTAAGATAGAATGAGTTTTCAAAAATCTCTAAATTCCTTTTTCGTCACTGTGCTTTGAACCTTTAATCTCTCCTTTGTGCCATGATATGGGTGTTTTGGATTTAGAGGGCAATTATAGGAAGAGAGAGACAATACCTCGCTCTTCCATTTTATTAATTAGTCGATTGATTGATTTTTCAAGAAGATTCCCTGAGAAACTTTCAGCAGTAAATAGGAACTCCAAAATGAACTATAACGTAATATTGTTCCATTAACATTATAGAAAATACCAGCACGAAGCTTAAGGCAATAATTACATAAGGGAGACACTTGTTTGTGCTTGACTTCCATAGGTCTACCAGAAAGACAGTGTTTCAAAGTGGGCTGTGTCACCATAAGCTATTGGAACTATTTGGTCTCAACACCTGTGGGTTAAAATAATATTTGCACTGGGAAAAATCACTTCTAATTGGGTTTTTCATAAAGTGATTGAGTGAAATCTAATTTGAAAGTCTCAGTCCGAAAGGTGGTGATTGGTTGTAGAAGATGAGAAATTGCACAGCACCCCCACACCCTCCCTGCAGCTCTCCAAAACTGCTTTACAGCCTACACTATAGCACATCACCTCTTGCTTCTGGACCTTGGCCCATGTTATTCTTCTACCAGCTTCATTTCCTCACTCCCAACCCAATTGTTTAACTCATAGTCATCTTTGGGTATCAGTCTCAAGGTCATTTCCTCAATCACCTCCACCCACAATAGATTGTCATTCTGCCATGCTCTCCTACATCAGGCTTCACTTCCTCAAATCTCATTGGAATTGCTTGATTCACAGTCCATCCTCACCACCAGACAATTACTTGGTGGAAGCAAAGATTGCTAGCTTGTTCAACTAGGGTAACCCCAGGCAGGGGAACTGTAGTATTTGTTGCATTCTTCAATTAAATAGGATGGCAGTATAATCTAGTAAATAAAAAACATTTCTCTTATATAGAGAGCAATTTCAGTTGGGCTCAACGAAGGCCCAGATTGGAGAACTCCTCCATGTCATATTGCATAAAAATCTGAACAGACTATTAAAGTCAAAATTTTGCTGCCAAAATGAGCAAGAGTCCTTTGTACAGTACTCTGTCATAAGGTGGCTTATTTCTATCTGGGTGTGATCCAAGTTACTCAGGGCTTGAAATAATTGAGAAAGACCTTATCTTTGGGAGCAAAAACCCAACCCCTATCCCTGGGGTCTTGCTAAATATCTCCCACAACCCACATTAAATGCATTATGCGGTCTTTGATCAGATGCTAAATGCCTGCATCTGTGGCTGGCATCAGTTTGCTCTCTGCTCTTACCTGCTGATCACAGTCATGATGCTCTTCCACCTGTGAACACAGACCTAGTATCCAGCGAGTTTGCCTCCCAAGCCCCATGCTGGCATGTTGCCCTGTCCTCTCTGCCTGGCCTCAGCTCACCTTCATGAATTCAGGACTCCCAGGACATGGGACAGAAGATAAGCTAAAATGGCCACTGCTTCCTCCTGCTATTACAGCAAGAAAGCACTTGGTTCAAGAACAGGAAGTAGTAGGTAAGAAATAAAACAGCAGGGGTTAATATATTCATCCGTTCATTTATTCATTCGACACTATGTTCCTGGTACTAAATAAATAAGACATATTCCCTGACTTCAAGGAGCTCCCTAGAAAAGAGATGCTTGGAGAACAAAAAACCCCAGCCACCACAACAGCACTTCTCAGACTTTAATGTTAAAATCACTTGGAGACCATCTTATACTGGGATTCTCATTCAGTAGGGTGGAGTCTAAGAGTCTGAATTTCTAATAAGCTTTCAGATGGAGCTGATGCTACTGGTTCCAGATTCAAACTTTGAGCAGAAAGTATTACAATATAGAGACAATGCTTCTATTTTCATTATCTCATTTGATTCTCACAAGAATTTGAGGAGAGGGGTGGTACTTTATGCTCTTTCACGGATAAATAAATTGAGTCTGGGAGAAATCAACCCTATTTTGCAATCGTATCACAAGTGTTAAAGCCAGACTCCATTTATCCATAATCAGGAACCCAAATCCCCAAATCAGTCCTCTACAACAGGGGTTCTTAACCATTTTCTTTCCCACAAACCCTTTTGCCAGTCAAATGAAAACCACAGATCCCTTACTAAGCCCACACTATGCTGTGTATTGTTTAATAAATCTATCAAACCCACACCAAAACGTCACCACAAGAATAATGTTGTTTTGAATTTCAAGCTCACAGACCCCTGGTTAAGAAGGCTGCTCTGCGTGGCTCTCTGTCCTTCCCTGCTGGTCACCGCCATGATGCTCTCCCACCTGTGGACACAGACCCGGCTTCCAGAGGGTTTCCTTCCCAAGCTCCATGCTGGCACTTTACCCTGTTCTCTCTGCCTGGCCTCAGCTGACCTTCCTGAGTTCAGGGCTCCCAGGACATGGGACAGAAGACCCCAGGGAGCAAAATAGGAAAGGACACTTGGAGAATCTCTGCTCAGACCCAGGGAATCCCATCTGGGTCTCAGCAGGGTTGTGGAGCACCTATTGTCTTCATTCTTCCACTGGGTCCCCGCACAAGTCACCCACAGATAATGAGTGCCTGTCCTCAGGGGAAAGGAAGAGAACTGCACTTCTGGAGCACCTATATTGTGTGGGGCACTGCCAGGGTGATTTTTCTATGTTAGCTCATTTAAACGGGGCAGCAGGAAGGCGAACCTTATGGTATCTATTGCACTGATGAGCCAGCTGATGCTCAGAGAGGGTCAGTGACATGCCCAAAGTCACCCAGCTAGGAACTACTGGAGCACAGTCAGCAAATTACTCTCACCCTGGCTCAAACCCATCACTTTTACCCAATCCCAATGAACCTTTCAGACCAGCAGCCCCCATCACATGGGGGACCTTCTCATAATGCAGATATGAGGTCCCCAAGAGTCCCAACCATCTGCATTTTTACAATCACGGCACTTAATTCTGATTCAGGCAAACTTGAGATCCTGCTTTGAGAATGATGACCTCAGACGAAATGTAGATGTCAGGCAAGGGCACTGCCAGTCCAAGACACCCTGGAAACCTGCTTGATCAGGGAAGCGAGGACATTATCCCACCTTGAAGAGTCTGAATTGCTTGGAAAGAAGAGCACAGTCATTGCATCCTAGCCAAATGTGGGAGAATTAGAACAAGGTTACATCTGAGGCCAGGAATGCAGCCATGCCAGAAAGTTGCAGGGATGGCAGGGCGCGTGTGGGTGGGACAGCTCCCCATACCGCCTCCACGCAGCCCATCCCCTCCTGTTGTTATGATTGCTGTTCCTTGGGGCAGTATCCTGCCGTGATGACTGCTTTATAGTTCTCAGCCCCCACGATCCTAAGGGATGAGGCACTTTGTGGCCTTAGGTAGGCAGATGCTCTTGGTAAACACACTGCCCTAGTAGCTGCACAGCTGGGGTTAACGCCAGAGGTAATGGCCTGGAGCCACCAAGTGGGACACAGAATGGAGACATAAGGCATCCATGTTGACAGATGAGCCGATGCCCAGTCGATGGATTGGGGACAACTGAGAGGATGGGACAGGTCCTGGACTGAGGGTGGGAGGCTGGGTTCCAGACCTGTTCGCTAACTGATGGCAAGAGCCCGGGCAAGTCGCCTCCCTATTCTAGGTCACTGTGCCCTCATGAGTTCTGAGTTTTCTAGGAAGCCTTGATTTTGCTGCTTTGAAAAGGCCCTTGCTTGTTCAAAATAGTAAGCCCAAGATCCATCCCTGGCTTTTTTCTCAGCAGGCCCTTCACTCCTGACTGTTTGAGTCACTGCTGTCTCCAGAAGGCTTCTGAGTCTCTCCCATCCTCATCCTCACCTCTTTGCAGGGCTGCTGGGCTACCCCACGGAGGAACCTCAAGATCATTTGACTAAGGAAATGGAAAGAACAGCAGGTTGGTAGCCCTTCTCAAAATCTAATTCAAATTTGACTTGGGTCAGTAAGCCTCCCCCTTGGTCACAGACATTTATCCTTGCAGTTACTAAGATGGTTTATTATTCTACATATCATAGTCTTTAACAATAACAACAATGGCATAATAATAACAAACATGATAATAAAAATGAACATTTGTGTAAGGCTCATATACTCATATCTCTGTGAATTTCTGTCTCCCTCTTACTTACCTTGTATGGTATCACTGCCCCACCACCCCAAGTTAATTATAAAACACACCTTGCAGTCAAGGAAAGGGCGTGAAGGAAACACTGTGGATTCAGAAACACCTTGGATGGAAACTTGACTCCTGATATTTACTAGTCATGTCCCTGTCTGTTTTGTTGTTCTTATTATTGTTTATTTTTTTAACAAAAGAGATTTTATTGATACATATTAATAAAGTGTACAATTCATCTATATGTACTTATTGTTGTTTTTAAAGGATGGTTAACTGCAATGATCTCGAAGCCTCCTCTCTGTCTCTAAAATTTAGTGGCCACAGCTGTGTTTCTTATGTAGCCAAAAATCTTCCAAAAGGCCCTGGTGAGGGCAGAGGCCAAAAACATAGCAGTCCCACATGTTAGAAAGTGTTAAGCTATATTTTTATTTGATTTCATGATAACTAAAACTTTCCCTACTCTTCTCCCCACCACTAAAAATTACCTGAATACATGTGTGTACATGCTCTATACAGTAATGTGTGTATTGTGTGCATACCTGCATACACATACCTGTGTAATTGCAGGCATATGTTTATATGTATTTTACTAACTAGCAATATTTCCTAATTCCTTCCAGTATATAGTTTCTTAGGGTGTTGGATATGGTTAAATGTAAAGGTATCTTTATCTAGCACTTCTGGGACATTTGAATCACAGGACAAATCTTTTTACCACAAAAGGACAGTTAGACAATTAAGCAAGAATTCTAAGTACATAATACATACATCAAACATAAAGTGCATGTGCTTACTTTTTTATTTTGAGTTGTAAGCAAGAGAAACTAGCGGTAGCTAACTTAAGCAACCAAAGGGAACTGGTTGGAAGGATACAGGCTGTTTGATAGACTCCAAGAAGATTTGACTCAGCAAGGGAAAGAAAATGTACATACTGCACCAGCAAGGTTTGATAGCCCTTCTTTCTAGGATGCTGCCATGCCCTTAAGTCAGCATCACCACCTTCCAGGCTCTGTGTTTTTCTGCTCTAAATATTCTATTGAAGAAAGAGAATTCCATTGGTCCAGGTGGGACTGGATGTCTACTCCTGGCTCAAGCAAGAATAGGCAAGGTGTGCAGGGTCGCTAAACAGACCTACGGCCAGTTTGAGACAATTCCCAGCAAGGAGGCATACCAGTGATGGACACAATGCTAAACCTGGGAGGCATGAGCCTTTTCATGTCCTTTCAATGCATCTTCAATTATCAAAGCTCTATCATTTCCTAGTTCACATGGAAAACCTGAGGCACCTTGCTGCTTAGGCTGCCAGACTTGTAGGGGTACGGTGGACCCAGAATGGCACCAAATGCTCAGACAAAGCTCAGACCAGCAGCTTCATCATCTGGTATGTTGTTCGCTCTGTCTCCAGAGGTCAGCTCCCACTCAGAGCTCATGTATTCTGGAGTTGGGCAGAAGGTTGGCAGTGAGCCACCCTAGCAGAATAGTCAGCCCACTTCCATCTCCCAGAAATCCTCTAAGTTAACATTTATCGAGCATTTATTGTAATGCCAAGGTCTGCGTTGGGTGCTAGAAATAAAGATGAGTCCATATGCACACAATCCCTGCCTCCAAGAGGGCTGTCAGCAAGAGAGACTAGAAAACAGGTAACAACAACATAAAAGTTTCCTGAGCTCTCTCAGGAGCCAAGCACAGAAAGTACTGGGAGAACTTCAGGCAAGACATGAGGTCAGAAAAGTGTTTCCATGGAAGGAGTACCTGTGTCTTCAAGACCATGAGAAGTTAGCAAGAAGAAGGGGTGGGAGTCAGAGGAATGACATGTGAAAAGACACAGAAGCATTACACAGCCCAGCAAAAGAGAGGAAACAAGCTTGTCTATGTGAAGCAAACATAGCGTGTAAAGCAAGGAGTCCAGGGAGGATGGGGCTGGAGGGCCGTGCAGGGGCCAGACTATGTTAGACGGAGTCAACCTTGCTGATCCCTGTTGAGAAGTGTGGAGGAGGGGATGGGAGCAGTAGAAAATGAGGCAGACAGGCCAGGAGGGAGGCAATGATACAGACTAGAGATAAAGATACGGAGCAAAGGTACTATTTAAGCTAAGACCTAAAAGACAAGAAGGAGCTGACCACAGAAAGATCAGAGAGAAGAGTATTCTCAGCAAAGAAACAAAAAATGCAAAGTCCCCAAGAAGGGAAAAGTGCATGGTTAGAAAGTAGTCTAGTGAGTGAAGAAAGCCAGAGGGGTGAGGTCTGAGTGGTGGGCCAAGACTGAGCAGATCCCATAAGCCAGAAGGTGTTTGCAAGCCTTGGGATGATTAAATAGCCAGCTTACATGTTCTTATTTATGTTCATTTTTAAGTCTCCTCCTCCTTATCAGGTTAGAAGTAGACTGAGGGGGAATAAGGAAGGAAGCAGGGAGAACAGGTGAGAACCTGTGACTCTACTCCAGGTGAGAATCATGGTGGCCTGGGTTAGGATGGTGGTCAAGAGGTAGAGTCTTTTGGGCAGATAGGGCAGTTTAAGGTGGAATCGACAGGCATAGCCAACCATTTGGATGAGGAATAGCAATGGAGAGTGAGACAGAGAAGAGGAAATTCTGGACCAAATCCTGGGGCCCCCCAACACTTTAAGATGAGAAGAGGAGAAAATGAAGAAGTAGTTTGAGAGTTGGGAGTAAAGAAAGAATGTGGTTTTGGATAACTCAAAGGGGAGGGGGTGGGGGATATATTTCAAGTAGGAGAAAGTGACCAACTTTGCCTTCTGTTGCCATGCAGCAGTTAAAATGAGGATGGAATAGTGACCATCGGGTTCATAATCTGTCTCTGAGACCATACCTGGCACATAGTAGATGCTCAATAAATATAAGTTAAGGTAATTAACAGCCTCAACTTTATGTCTCCAGCCATCAGGTCAAATCTGTGTACCCATTTGCTACCTGACATCTTTACTTAGATACCTAAAATGCAGTTCAAACTTAATACATCAAAAGAGAACTCTTGATTTTCTATATTGCCTCCATCCACACCGAAGATAAAAATGTGTATAGCTCAGAAACGGCAAATAGGACATTTTGGCTTCCAGGCCACAACTCCCTATCTTCCTGCCTCTATGATAAACATTATAAGTAGTCATTGCTTTTGGTTTTTTATTGTTATTATTATTTTTTAAAATCTAGACCCAGCCTCAAAATTCCTCAACACTCTGGTCAGGCACAATCTAGCAATTAGAATTGTCAGACAAATTTCAGCCTATTTGCCATTCCTGGTATAGACTCAACAGTCAGAACAGGACGGTAGAGCAGGAGTGTTCAACAGCGGAGCCCTAATGAGGGCTGCTTCATGAAGAACCACCCACCATCTGCCAAGTTTTCTACAGAGGGAATTCCCGCTTGGATGGGGGCTGAACGCGGTGACCACCACCGGCCCTCTGATTCCAGAGCTCAGAGGATGTCTCTCCGTGCTGATAGCAAGCAGCTGCTCCAAGCACAAAGAGAAAAAAATCCAACCCAGTCTAGGTTTAAAACTTGTGAGCTAAATCTTTCTTAACACTTCCTCCTATGCATTCTTTTCCCTCTTATCTTTATTGGCTTCCTGAAATGCCTTATCTGCAAAGGCAGGATTCTGTTCTAAATCTTTGTCTCCAAACACAATTGCCACTTCTGCTTTTTCCACAAGGTAAAAAGGAATCACGAGGTGCAAGTCATGAACTTAACTTATCCACCTAGCCATAGGCAAACCGGCTTCATCTCTAAATGACGCACTCGCCCCCATAAAATAAAAGCAGACGGTTTTATTCTCCAGTCCAACACACTTAGCATTATGGAGAGACATCTGCTGCAGACAAATCTTGGGTCTTTGGAGCCTTAATACTTTGAAATTTATTTCTCTCTACCACCTGGAGGCTCATGAGTTCATTTGTGGACTTTTCCACCCAATGCTGCCTTGCAAGATAATGAGCAGTTGGTTCACAGACATGCAAGCTGCAGCTTTTCTATTACAACTCCTACATCGATATTGTTGTATAAAGGGCACAAAATTAAATGTCAGGAAGTTCTTAATACCTTCCATCTCCTCTAATCATTTTCATTCCTTCAACAGACATGGACCATGTGCCACATTCGGTACTATTTCCTAGAATAGAATCTAGAGATAAACTGAGGAGTGAGATCCTGCCTATGCTCATAAATGGGCTTCAGAAATTCTTTGTACCCCTCTGAAATGCTGTGCAAAATGTTGTGTCTATGTGTATTTTTCTCTAGAAAGAGATCTATGATTTTCATCAGATTCTGAATCCAAAGTGGTTAAAAACGGATAGGAATTTAAAGTCAGCTTTGACACCTCCCTCAACTTTAGCCTGAATCACATACAAACCAACCCTGTGACTTTTCAGTTTTTTCTGCTATGTTGTTCTAGATCAGGGGTTCTTAACAAGAAGTTCATGAGCTTAAATTGAAATTCAAAAAACATGGTTCTTGTGGGCACCAATGTGTTGGTGCGGGTGTGATATATTTATTAAATAACACACAGAAGAGTGTGGATTTAGGAAGGGGTCCGTGGCTTTCACCTAACTGGCAAAGGGGTCCGTGGAACAAAAGTGGTTAAGACCCCCTGCTCTAAGGCGTTTTCGGGACGTGGAGTTGTCCTGGATAGTGCTTCACGGACAATTACGGGACACTGTAGATCCCCCCAGGGCCCACTGGATGGAACGTGAGAGAGTCTGGGCTATGATGTGGACCATTGACTATGGGGTGCAGTGATGCTCAGAGATGAACTTACCAGGTGCAATGGATGTATCACGATGATGGGAGAGAGTGTTGCTGTGGGGGGAGTGGGGGGCGGGGGCGGTGGGGTTGAATGGGACCTCATATATTTTTTTTAATGTAATTAAAAATAATAATAATAAATAAATATTTAAAAAAAATAAATAAAAAAAAAAAAGAAAGCAAGGGAAAAAAAAAAAAAAAAAAAAGACCCCCTGCTCTAGATCTACCTCCTCTCCATCCCTTTCCCACACCTTAGTCGAAGCTACCCTTCCCTCTCATTGGTTAACTGAAATTAGCTTAATTGTCTCCCCACTCAGACCCTTGCTATCCTCCAATCTGTTCTCCATACAGAAGCCAGATGCCAGGTGCTATTTTCTTATCTCTAATCTGATCATCTGAACTCCTAATGGCTTCCCACCACCGCTAGGAGCATAAACAGACAAGCCCCGATCATTTGCTAAGGCTCCCATATTCTCATTTGGTGTTGTCTTTGCTTAGTGAACTCTGGCCTCTTGAAACTCCTTTTGCATCCTCATAGTCTCCATTCACTCTCCTGCACCTGGGCTTGGGCGCATTCAGTAGTCTCCTCCCCAGAGCTTCTCCTCTCCACCAAATTTTATCATAATCATCACTTCTATAGGGATGCTTCCCCTGACCTTCCTGACTAGGTCAAACATCCTACTGTAAAACTCAGAGCCCCATGAACTTCTTCATAGTCTTTGCCCAAGTTAGAATTACGCGTGCTTTGTGTTATCCATTGACTAATATCTATCTCTTCAAACCAGACTATTTGTCATTGTGCCCCCATGCTTAGCTGAATGCTGAACACATAGATGCCAAGGGCTTGATTAATACTCGGTGGATGAAAAAATGAATGTTCAAGTGGATAAATAAATAAGCAATGTGTAGATGCTATAATAAAAGAAAGCCATAAGTATTACTGGGGTTTTCTCATCAGGTGATGGGACATCTTTGCGTGTCCATTACAGAGCTTATTATGCAGTGTTTGTAAGCTATGTGCATTGGCTAAATGCATAAAATAGTAGCTCGCTCTGCCTGGGAGAATAAGGGAGGGCTTCAAGAGGATTCAGAATATGACATTAGTCATAAAAGAAAAGAAAAAGTATTTAGAGCAAAGGGAGAATAACAGGTGTATTAGTTTCTTGGCTGCTGAAACAAATACCATACTATGGGTTGGCTCAACAACAGGAATTTTTTGGCTCAGTTTCAGAGATTAAGAGAGCTTACTTCCTCTTGGGGTTAGTATCTGCTGGCTGGCTGGCAATCTTTGGGGTTCCTTGGCTTTACCATCACATGACAATGCACGCGACCATGTCTTCTCCTTTCCCTTCTGGGCTCCATAGATTTCCAGCTTCTGGCTGCTGCCTCTGGCTTTTCTCCATGTGGCTTTCACTTTGCTCACAAAGGACTCCAGTAATCTGGGATAAAGTCAACCTGGTTCAGTCAGGCTGTGAACTGTATAGCACCATCAGAGATGCTTTCTCACCAAAATCAGCTACTTATAATCCTGGTGTGTTGCCACATGATTACGCAAGGTGACAGCAATCTCTGCAGAGGTCTCTGCCTTCCCTTCCAGAATCTACCATCTCTCAGAACTCAGCTGTGGGCAACCAGACACAGAGATTGTCTCATTCCAGGCCATACAGCATAAATTACTTCCTTCACCAAAGTCTGTTGCCATGCTTTGGAGCAAGATGGCTGCCGACATCTACCAAGAGTTCAGGCTTCCTAGTTCCTCTCTTCCTAGGACTCGTTTCTCTCCAGGCTCAGCTGCTCTGCTCTCTCCACGAGGCCACCTGTGGACTTTCAGGCTTTCAGGGCTTCTGCTGTGTCTAAGGAGCCATCCCTATTCCTCTGTGTTCTTCTATGTGTTTACTTCCTGGGCTCCAGTATCAAAACTTCCAACCTCCCTTCTCTGCAGAGAGGTTTCTCTGTGAGTCCCTGCCCACTAAGGGGGTGGGACTCCTACTAATGTGTCCCAATCAAAGCCTTAATCATTATTTAATCAAGTAAAAGTAAAACCTCTGAAGCCAATACACTCTAATATGCCCAGAGGAAGACACCAGTATACAAACATAATCCAATATTTCTTTTTGGAATTCATAGACAATATCAAACAGCTACAGTCCTGTACTGGAATGACTTCTCTGGCTGCTGTGTGATGACTACATGAGAAAGAGGCAAGGGACCCAGAGGAAGTCGTTGAACTAGTTCAGAAAGGAGAAAAAAGAGGCATGAGCTGGAGAAGTGGGGAATAATGGAGAGGAGGTGTGGTGCTGAGAAACACTGAAGAGATAACCTATTAGCCCTTGTGGCCATCAGTGATAGGACGGAGGGAGAGATGAGTGGATGGTGACAACAAGGGTACCTTAATTCCCAGATGTGATAGGGATACACTACTAACTTCTATTAAAAGGTGGGTGTAGTTCAGTGATTTGAGCGCCTGCTTCCCATGTATGAGGTCCCGGGTTCAATCCCTGGTAACTCCTAAAAAAAAAAATCTGGCATCTGGCAAAGGCATTCTTTCTCCTAAGGTCTTTTTCAAGGCACTCGTAGGTAGAAGAGAATGAAAACGATAACAGAAATGGTCTTATCACATTAACATGCATGATAAGTTAACAAATTCTTACACAAAAAGAGTTGCCATCAAAGTTTTTGTTTTTGTTTTCATTTGTTAACATATATAATCAGTCATAAATCTTGATGAAGAATATTCTCATGTCGAACAGACAGGGCTTCAAAGAAGAGAAGGAGCAAAGGCATGAAGCTGCAAGAAGGAAGGCCAAATTAATGCAGCGAGAAGCAGAAACTGGCAGGAATATTATTCATTCAAGAAAGCTTTATTGAGCATCTTTTAACTGCCAAGTGCTAGGGCTGAGAAAACAATGATGAGTAAAATCCCAGATTCCGTATCACAGAAGCAAGCACATAACTAGGGGAATAGAATATAAATAAAGTATGTGTTGCTGTGTCTAGCTTGACCCTATGCATGATTTTAGTCAAAATATTCTCCTATTGAACATTTTCTCCTTGGTGTTACTTTTGAATTAGAATTAATTTTCATGTTTTTTCTCATTCAAAGTGGTAAGGGTATACAAATCTTGATTTGGCCACTAATTAATTGTGTGACCTTGAGCAAATTATGCATCCATCAAATGGAGACAATTATAGCAATCACCTAGGGTACTCTTGAAAATTAACCAAGCTCTTCCACTATAGCAACACATCATAAAAGTATTTATTTTGTGCCACTTCAATACTACAAAACAGTTTTGAGGGTGAGTAGAGAGAAATACTAATTTAAAGCTATGGCCAAGACCAGCTGCATAATTTGGGGGCCCACGGCAAAATGGAAGTGTGGGACGCTTGTTCAAAAATTAAGAATTGCTGAAGTGGATATGACTCAAGCAACTAGGCTCTCACCAACCACTTGGGAGGTCTGTGGTATGGTTCCCAGTGCCTCCTAAAGAAGACAACCAGCTGACGCAATGAGCAGGCATGACAAGCTGACACAGCAAGATGATACAACAAGAGACACAAGAAGAAAAACATAATGAGAGATACAACAAAGCTGGGAGCAAAGGTTCTTGGTGCCTCCTCCTAAAGAGGATGAGCAGGATGGTGCGCTGGTGCACTAGGTAGGCATGGTGAGCTGACACAAGATGATGCAATAAGAGATATAAGAGGAAAACATAACAAGAGACAACAAAGCAGGGAATGGAGGTGGCTTAAGTGATTAGTCACCTCCCTCCCCCATCAGAGGTCCAAGGTTCAGTTTCCAGTGCCTCCTGAAGAAACAAAGAAGATGAACAGACACAGCAAGTGCAAAGAATGAGGGGGTAAGAAGAGATAAATAAAATAAATCTTAGGAAAAAAAATAAGAATATCAAAACAGTGACGAGAGCATTGCACCAAGAATCAGAACCTTCTAAGGTGAGGCCTGGTGAGACTGCCCAGGTCACACACCACACCCATGAAGTCAGCCCTGGATATGCCTTTTGTACTCTCAGTGGATTTTGATTCCCATCTGCCACCAATCTGGTGACCATCTAGCTCAATGATGAGTACTATTGTAGTGTAAAAATATGTTTTATTTTTGTTTTGTTTTGTTTGTTTGTTTTCTGGGCCACTAAACCAGAAGTAATCTTCCTTTTGCATGCACAAAGCCATGTGTTTTACCCTTTGGTATGATGTAAGAAGTTTTCAAGTGTGATTTTTACTGTTACTGTCCTTTTATACACTGACTTTAGATTCTAAAGCCTACAGGAGGTATGTCCACCACACCTATCATTTTTCATGGGCCAAGAAGAGTAAAAGCCAAACTTGTGCTGGAGTCTGGACTACACAGTTTTCACGCAGAATCTCATTTATTTATTTTTATTTTTATTTTTATTTTTGTCTTCTAATTTTTTTTAAAGATACTTAGGTTACATTAAAATTACATTTAAAATGTAGGGGATTCCCATATGCCCTGCTCACCACACCTCCCACATTTTCCCACATTACCAACATCCTTCATTAGTGTGGTACATTCATTACAATTGAGGAACACATTTTAGAGCATTGCCACTAAGCATGGATTAAAGTTCACATTGTAATTTATATTGCAAGATATATAATGGCCTGTATTTGTCATTGCCATGTCATTCAGGATAATTCCCAAGTCCCAAAAATGCCCCCCTATTATACCTGTTTTTTCTCTCTTCCTGCTCTCAGAACCTCCAGTGGCTACTGCCTCCACATCAGTGATTTAATTTCTTTCATTGCTAGAATCACAATAAGTCTATAGCACAATACCAGTAAGTCCACTTTAATTCATAGTTCATTCCCCAGTCCTGAGGGTTCTGGGATGGTGATGTCCACTCCACCTCTAATTGAGAGGAGGCTATGATCCCATAGGGCCAATGGATACAGAATCTCATTTAATCTACAAAACAAACCAGCAAGTAAATATTCTCATCCTTATTTTCCAGAGGAGGGGGAATTACAGGCTCAAAGTAGGGAAGTGATAGCTCAAAGTTACCCAGCAAACAAGTGGCAGATCTGGAATTCAAACTCAAGACTCTTGACCCCAAGGCTCACGCTCTTTCAGTGAAGGCTTAATGAATATTTGTTCCTGTTAACTCTCATTCTTACGGCAAATCTTGCCCCATCCCTTAGATATGAAAAATTCATTGGTGAACAGGAAATCTACTTTTCTGCATCCTGGTAACCATTCATGGTTCACCAGTTAAGTTCAGGCACGTAAGCCCAGAGGCTGAGAAACAGGAAAATGAAGGGGCCTGAAGTCGAACCTGTATTTCCAGGACTCCAAATGCCAGATGGTGAAAACTCGGGGCTGACATCACTAATCTCCAGCTTCTCAACATAAGCCCATGTGGAGAGAATGTTGCAGGGAAAAAATAAATAAATAAAGGTCATTTTAGAGTGAGTGATAGATGTAATTAATGCCATTGACAATGAAAGCTCAGTTGCTGAGAGACAAATGAGTCAGCACTGAGTTTAATGTTGAAACTGCATGCAGGCTGCCTATTGTTGCTCAAATGCTTGCTACTTGGAATAAAGAGGGAAAAAAATGCAATTTCCCAATCAATGCATGCCAAAATCTGGGTTCAGAACACCGTGTAAAAAGTAGACAGAAAACAGCCTGCATGTTCTATTTCCAACAAAAACACACAAACTGATGTATTCTTATGCATAAGTCCAGGTTTATCGCTTCCCCTTAAAGTCTGCTATACTCTTCTCTTAGCATTTAAGGCCTTTTATGATCTGACCCCAGCTTCCCTCCCAGTGATTACCCTCCCTCCAAGTTCCTTTTCTAAGTATCTAAATCCCACTTGTCCTTCCAGAGATAGCTCAGGGTGTACCTACACATGAAGACCTCTCTGTTCTTGGATTCGGAAATGAAAGGGAACGAGCAGTTTGCAGAAATGGTGATAAGTTCAATGTGTTCCCTGATTTTAGCTGGGAATGTCCATCTCTCCCCTCTCCATCTGGCACACATGTCATTTCCATATTGAATTAATCACTCCCTTCTCTGGACATCCTCAGCCCTTAGTTTCATAAATCTATTATAGGGCTCAATATAATGCATTGCATTACATGTCTTTCCATGTAATGCAGGAACTATTTGATATATCATTGGGTACATGGAAGTATCTTCCCCACTAAACCATGGGATCTGTGAGAGCAAGATCCTTATACTGCTCATCTTTGGACTCGCTAATGTGCTTGGCATATTTTTTAATAAAGTAGGTGCTCAGAAAATATTTACTAGATAATTTATCAATCAAGATTGCTTTAAAGATCACAAATTTGGTATATCTCACATGTGGTACCTCTTAAAAAAAAGGCAAGCTGATTGTTTGATAGTACAAAGATCCTGGGAGGTGGATGTGGCTCAAGTGATTGGGCTCCCATCTAATTCCCAGAACCTACTGGTGAAGGCAAGCTGGCCCACACAGCAAGCTGGCCCAAGTGGAGAGCTGGCCCATGCAGACTGCTGGCCCACGTGGTGAGCTGGCCTGAGTGGAATGCTGGCCCATGCAGTAGTGCTGGCCTGAGCAGAGAGCTGGCACAGCAAGATGACACAACAAAAAGAGACATATAGGAGAGACAGTAAGAGATACAGCACACCAGGGAGCTGAGGTGGTACAAAAGATTGAGCACCTCTCTCCTGCTCCAGAAGGTCCCAGGATCAGTTCCCCATGCCGCCTAAAGAGAAGACAAGCAGACACAGAGGAACACACAGTGAATGGACACAGAGAGCAGACAATGGGGGGTGGAGGGGAGGGGATAAACAAATATATAAAACTTAAAAAAAAACAAACAAAGATCTTACCAGACTGCAGGAGAAATGCAAGGAAAAATATATTCTGAATTAACACAAATGCTGCTATGTTGAATTACACAAAAATTTGAAATTGTATAGGATATGTAATCAATAGAGCATCAAACATGAAAGGACAACTCAATGGGTCTATTTCTTGTTGAAAGAGAATCATCTGGTTCAGTTCAGTTCAGTGGAGTCATTAGTCTCAACTCTAGGAAGTTAACACTGATAGTCATAATAACTACCACCTTTTAATGATTTACTAGCCCTTTCAAATATTGTCGCATGAAATTCTTCCAACAACTCCACCAGAGGGATATTAATATTATTATTCCTAATCCACATTTTTGGAGATTAAATTTTAAAGAGGTACAACAGTTTACCCGAAGTTGCAGAACTAGTAAGTAGGAAGAGAAGGATTCAAATCCATGGCTTGGCCCCAAAACCCAAGCTTCAAACAAGCCTGCTCTGTAAGATAAAACAAAGTTATCAGGTAATGCTTTTGTTTGAATCATTGAGTAGCTCATCTATTGAATAACTCCATTTTTCTTGGTTTACAATGAGAAAATTTAGACCCAGAATGATGAAGGAACATAGTTTCTTAGAATCTCATGCCTGAAATGGACTTTAAAAGTTATCCAAATACACACCCTTTTATCCAACTGCTGGCTTAACATCTACTTTTTTAACAACTTAGAGATAAAATTCATATACCATACAATTCACCTGTTTAATGTGTACAATTAATGATTTTTAGTATACTCACAGGGTTGTGCATCTAGCTTGAGAATTTTCATCATCCCCAAAAAGTAACCCCATACCCACATTCCCCAACTACCAGCCCTATGTAACCACTAATCTAGTTTCTATTTCAGTATATTTGCTTATTCTCAACATTTCATATAAATGGAATCATATAGTATGTGGTCTTTTGCAACTAGCTGCTTTCACTTAGCATAATATCTGCTTATTAATTTCTTGAAGTAGCCTCAAACTCATATGTGGCAACAAATTAGTGGCAGCAGCAAGAAGTAACTGGGGAGATGACATATTTCCCCATGTAATCTCTAGTAGTCCCATCCTATAAGTTACCCCCAAATAAACATGAAATCTACATTTGAACAGTGTGCTTGATATCTAAATCCATGTCTGCACAGGTTTCCTCTTACCCCCTCCCTTACAAGTACATTGCCACCACCAGGCTCCTCACTTACTGAAATCTGAAAGTTAACTTTTCTCTAAAAGCAAAGCCATGAGGTATTCACCTGGTCCTGGTCTTCTTCCAGGGATTCCTATCTCAGGCACTGATGCCACTATTCAAATAAATGTTTAAACTGGAATTCTAGAAATTGTCATTTACTCCTCTCCTTCATGCCCTACCCTTCAAAACACATACACACTCACAAGCATATACACACACACAAAGCTTTCTATCAATGTAGTTTTACAGGCTTCTTACAGTCTTTTGAAGAAAAATAATTCCAATACTCCTTTAATGTCCCAGATCATAAAAATTAAACTTGAAAATTCTTTTCTGAAGCCAGCAAAATATTTTTATCAGAACCTGCCAACAAAAAAACAAGATTGCACAGAAAAAGAAAATCACAGGAACACAAAGTATATCCAAACTAACCCTCAATAAAATATTATGCTGCTTAATCCTTGGCTGCTTAAAAGCATTATACATCAGAACCAAATGATAATTAATTCAGGAAGCAAGTATGGTTAAATACTAGGAAATCTATTAATACAATATACCATATAAATGGATGTATGGATAAATGTAATGCTATCATCTCCATGAATGCTGAACAGGTCTGTGGCAAAAAAATCCACCCATTATTTTAAAATAAACTGTTAATAAAATTGGAATAAACTTACTTCCTTAATATGATAAAAATAAATCCATTTGTCAATACAAAAGCTAGCAGTATGCTTAATAGGAGACACTAGACATACCTATTAATGTGAGGAATGTGACAATAAAGTCTTCTACCATCATTCTAACTTAGCGATATAAATAAGACAAGAAAAAATGACAGATTTAACCATTAGAAATTAAAAGATAAACTTACCATTATTTCTAGGTGATATGGGGGCATCTGGAAACTATGAAATAATTTATTGAAAATTAAAAATTGAAAAACATAATAGAATTCAGCAAGGTGGAGAATTCAGAAAGGTGGCTAGATACAAAATTAATATACAAAAGCACAGGACAAAATCATATTCAATATAGACATTCTGCCCTGTAAAAAAAGGGGAAGTCCTTCCAAATGTAAGCCTTTAAAAGAAAGGTTATTAATCAAGATGCTTTAAGTTTTCAGTGGCAAAGACCCAACTATAAATATCTCAATCAAAGAATGATCACTTAGAGACTTCACTGGCTATTTCTGTCTCTCATCTCTTTTTCCTCTGTACTGATATGTTTCTCCAATAAGCTCCATCAATGGACATGATCTGGGAGAATATGATAAGGCTGGCTCAAGGGATATTTCTAGCCCTCTGATTTCTAAGTGCCTGGGAAGTTAGACATATCTTAAAACTTGCTTAGGACAATGGAATATATTCAGAAATGCTGAGTGCTGCACCTTTGGATAAGTACTAAGTGTCAGTATGTACTCTGACTTTACCTTTTTTCTGTCTCTGCTTCTTGAAAAGCATAGATGCATGACTGCTGCAGTTTGTGTGTCGGTCAGGGTCCTGGTTAGAAACCCATGGCACAATCAAACTAACTAATTGGATGAGAATTTACAAGGTTGCGCTTGGAGGTAGGGAAACCACAGGGTGGAGTGCAGAGCTCTAGGGGAAGTTACCATGGGGGTCTTTATCATCCATGGGCCTGATGGGCAAGTGAAGAGAATTGTTCCTAGATCCCAGAGAAGGAGGGCTCTAGTAGCCTGACAGGAGTTGTGGCCTGCACTCAAGATTTGCAGCCAGCTGGCAGAGACTCCACAGAGAAGAGCCCCCCAGCCTCTCCTTCCATTTGCCCGCTGGTGCCCAGTGGGCAAACCCAACTGGGAGTCATAGGCAAAGGAGCCAAACAGATTAATCTCCTGGGACAGAATAGTGAGAAGTGAAGTGTGGATCTGGGAGGAGTGAATAGCAAATAGCTAGCACAGCCTGATTCCTTGAGTAGGATGATCCAGGAAGAGTCCACCCACCCCTAACTGAGCATAACCTGTCTCTTCTCGGCTAATATACTACCCAATAATCACAGGAGCCCCAGTGGAGATGGAGCAGCAGAAGAGGCTGGACTGGACTAATGTCTAAAATCATTCCTCATTATTGGCAGGAAGGTAGCAGCAAGCAAAAAGAGCCAAGAAATGTATGGGAAAAGGTAATAAAAAATATTGAGTATTACTATATGTACTCTTTATAGTACTGTTAATATATCTCCAGCACAGTTTGCATACTAATGTAACTATATTTAAGCATGATATAAAGCTACAATAATGGAAAAGTTTGGCTCTAATAAATGAATATAGGACTAAGCAAATTAAAAGGAAGAAGGAGGATAAAAGTATTCTGTATGGCAAGAACTTCGTGGTTAATTCTGAGTGTTGACGTTATCAACTGCACTATTCCAAATGAGGTTAGCTGAGAAGGGCTTCAACCAATTTCGAAAGTTTGACATCCTTACGGGTGACAGTATAGGGCAGCCTAGAAAGGACCTGTACTTTGAACTTGACTACCCTGGAGGATGGAGGAGGGTGGGGGTGGAAAGTGGGGAAGTGAAATGTTTGAAATTGCCTTTCTGTGTAAGTAAATACAGGAAGTGTAGGTGAGAGGGCAGACTGTAGACCCAGCAGAAATCAAGGACAGAGAAGGCTGTGCTTCTAGATACTGAAAGCAGCCCAAGTCAGAAAGAAACGAAGGCAGAACGCTGGAGTAAAGGGTAGAAGGAAGCCCACGTACACTAAGTAGACAGGCAATTCTTGGAGCAGAGCAGCACAGCTCAGCAGACAATGACAAATTGGGTCAGAGTTAGGAACAAGGCCCAGGCAAATTCCCAGTTATTAACAATAGGAATTCAAGGTAGGGGCCTGGTTCCTGGGGGATATCAGATGGGAGGTACAGAGTTCATGGCAAACTGGGAGCAAGAGGGACTTAACTCTGAGTTCTCAGATTGCGGCATGAGAGCTGTTGAAATGCTTTTTGCCTCAAGGCAGGGCTGTCCTAGGGAGCAAAGAGGTGGGGCTCAGTCTGCAAATGGCTAGCAGTTTGAGCTTTGCTGCTTTGGTTGCTAAAAATCATAAACCCACTCAGACAAGCTCAAGGAAAGGGGAAGGGCGGGGTGGTGGGCTGGGTTGTGGTAATGGTGGTGGTGGTTATCGCAATGACACAACAAACATTTGCGGAAATCCAAGGGTAGAAAATTTCTGTGAGTTGGCCTCACAGAAATTGGATTTCTCTCTCTTTTGATCTGTTTGTCTCTTTCTGTCCTTCTGAACTTCCCTCCTCTCTTTTGGCTTCCTCTTATAACTTTGAATTGTATCCAGCCCATTGTGGCCACCCAGATCCTTCTATATTATGACAATACTTGATACATCCTTTCAGTTTCTGGCTCTGTCATGTTGCCTCCATCTTTGTTCTCTAATTCCTAACTCATAAAAACGATCTGCCTGTGCTCTCAGTCATAAATTACTAGCCTGGATGGACTTTTCTGAGCCACCTGCCCACTCATAGACAGAGGGTGTGGTAGATTGAATTGCATACCCCAATTTAAAATCCTCTTAATTTTAATCTGCATTCCTGTAGATATTAATCCACTGTAAATAGTATCTCTTGAAGATGTTACTTTTAATTAAAGTGTAGGCCAATGGAATGAAATTGGGTTTTTAAAAAAATTTTTTAAAGAAGCTTCAGATTAAGTAAATGTTATATCGAAAATATAGGAGATTCCCATATACTCCACACCCATACCCTCCCCCTCCCACCTTTCTCCCCATTAATAACATCTTTCATTAGTGTGGTGCATGTGTTACAATTAATGAACACATGCTGAAGCATTGCTACTAACCCTGATCTATAGTTTACATGATGGTTTGCACTTTGTACCACACAATTTTATAGGTTTTGACAAAATGTATAATGGCCTGTATCTGTCATTGCAATGTTATGCAAAACAATTCCAATGTTCCAAAATTGTCCTCCCATGTTACATCTATTCTTCCCTCTCCCTCCCCTCAGCACCTCTGGTGACCACTGTCTTTATATCAATGTTACAAGTTCTTCCATTACCAGAATAATAATGTCTACTATAGTCTATAATTGCATTTGTCCCTTATGTTTCCTCATTCCTCAATCTTGAGGATTTGGGGATGGTGATGCCCACTCTGTTTTTGACTGAAAGGGCACTTTGATCCCATAGAGCAGATGGATGGAACTGTATTGCTTGCAGTTGTAGATATTCTCTGTTTTTCCGGATAGGTGTTGTCCATCATCATCCTTTTGTTAGTTGTCCTGGATGAGTCAAATGATCTGGAGAGTAGGTATTGACTGCAACTCTGCTGAGATTCAGGGTTCAACCAACATATGAATAACCAGAAGATTTAAGTCTCTGGGACATATATTTAATGAGAATAGTGCTAATTATAGGTTTAAATAAAATGGGCATACAAACCATGTGTAGGAAAATTATAAATGTGTTTAACTCCAATACATTGAGGAGATAGGTTATCGTATATTACAAGGTAAAACCCACTGAGATTGGGCCTTAATCTGGATTACTAGGGACCTTATAGGGACAAAGAAACCAAATGCCAGAGTCAAAGAAGGCCACAGAGAGAAGCAGGAAATCAGCAGGAACCAGAAGATGGAGAAGAAGACATTACCATGTAATACAAAGCAGAGACACAAGCCAGAAAACCCAGGAATCACTGTCAACCAGCACCAGAATATTACAGACATTTAGGAAAAAGTGTCACCTTGGTGTTGTTTCGACTAGGTGCTTCTTCTAGACTCAAAACCATGAGCCAGTAAATCTCCATTGTTTAGAACAGCCCATCATGGGGCATTAATCACAGCAGCCTAACAAGCTAAGACAGGAAGTGAGGGATGAGAGGAGTCACATGGCACAAATTATAAGTGTTGTCTCTTAGATAGACATAGTCTAGTTTGCTTCCTTTTAAAAGAGGTATGGGCAGGCAGGAAATTCATCCCTTTATCCAACAAATATTTTCTCGATGCTTGTTATGTACCAGGCACTGGTCTAGGCACTGAGGATACAAAGCAGACAAAAATCCCCACCTTCATGGGGCTTAAATTCAAGTAGTGAGTGGGGGGAGGGGCACAGCTGGTCAGGCTGTAGCACAATGAGTGAGGGGGGCAGAGAGTATGAAAGGGGATGGAGAAGAAACAGGGGCCAGGTCAATAGCACATCGCAGACCATTCTAAAACCATTGACTTTTACTAAGAGTGAGATGGGAAGCCGTTGGAGGGTTTTAGAAAGAGGAGTGACCTGCTTTCACTACTGGTTGTTGGGTTGGTAAGGATGAATAAAGGGTGCCAAGTTAGGGGGCACTGCAATAATCCAGGTGAGCAATATCATGACTTGGACCACAGTAGTACAAACGGTGAGAAGTGGTCAGATTCTGTACATCTTTGAAGGATAGAACCAACAGAATTTATTGAAGGATGAGATGTGAGGAATGAGAACTAAAGGAGAGTGACAGGCGATTCCAAAGTTTTTGGCAATTAGAAGGATAATTACCATTAGCTGAGAATTAAATCAAGTGTAGTACATGAGGCAACCAGCCTGCACAGAGTCAGGGGGAAAGAACAATGGATAGGAGCTAGGCTGGCCAGATGATTGGTGGTTACCATTTCCTCCTCTCTCTGTCTAACTTCTACTTCTTGTACTCCATCTCAAATTTTACCTCTATCACTAACACTAATGTGTATATTCTCTCCCACATGCAAACCTTCTTGCCTCTAAACTGTGGTTTAAATTGCTCTTTTGCTTAGAATACCCTCCTTCTCTCTGCTACCCCCTTTGCCCACATAAACTCTGTTCATAAATATAACACTCAGCAGGGAAGTAACAGCTCTTCCACAAAATTTTTTCTGGGGAGTGTATGTGGCTCAAGTGGTTGAGTGCCTGCTTCCCATGTTCAATGTCGCAGGTTCGATGCCCAGTACCTCCTAAAAACATGAAATGAAAAAAACAACAACTTTCATTGGGGAGCAGATGTAGCTCGGTGTTTGAGCACCTGCTTTCCATGCATGAAGTCCTGGGTTCAATTCCCCATGCCTCCTTAAAAAAAAAAAGTTTTCTTGGCCTCATTCATTACCCACCCCATCCCCATGTGAGTTGGATTAAATGTTCTCCACCAATATAAATATTCCCATAATACCCTGCAAATCTTCAATCATGAGAATTTCCACCTGACAGTGTTGTTGTCTATTCATTCCTCAAATAACCTTACTAAACTGGGGTCCCATTAGGGAAATGATGAGATTTCACTCAGCATTGTATTGCCAGCTCTTTGTAAGCGTTCTTAGTTCAGTATTTGCATGTTTAATTGTACATTTCACTCTCACTGAAACTCCCCTTTTCTTCTGTGTTAGACACTACATAGAAAGTGAGCTTGTAACCAGGAAGCCACAATTAAAATTGTTCTCACTTCCTTTTAATCTGCTGGCCCAGAATATTGAAAATGCCAACATGATTTGCCTGTTAAAACACTGCACTGCACTTTACTCAGGATCTTAATCTACTTTTGATATTTCTAAAAATATTTTCATAGTTTTCCAGGAATCTTTACAAGTATTTTGGCTCTAAACATCATGTTTTTTTTTTACTTTTTGAAAAATACATTAATGTTTTTGCCAAACCTTAATCTATTGGAATGTCTCTCTACCCAGAGCGCTTGCCAGTAAAGATTCAGGGAAAAACCCTTATTGCTGGAGGTGGCCAATTACGAAATAGTCAAAAACAACTTTCTTCCTAGAATTTGGAAAAATTCCTTCAGGTCTGAAATTCAATCTAAGTCATTTTGACTATGATGTGACTACTACTATCTATGGCTGTGTGAAAAAAGATCATAACAATTATTGTCATAAAAGAGTAACTTATTATTTTCTCCCATGCTTGAAGATTGCCTGGGATCAGCTGGATGCCCTCCTGCAGGATCTCTCATGTGGTTGCAGTCAGTTGCCAGTTGGGGCTGTAGTGTCATAAAGGTTTGACTAAGAAGTTGGCCCAAAAGGCTCACTCCCAAGATGGCCAGTTGATATTGGGAGTTTCTGCTGGGAGCTCAGTAGGGGTTACTGACCAGAGCACCCATTGCAGGTCAGGCAGTTAGTGCTCAGTGAGGTAAGCCCAGGGATTGTAACAGCCATAGTAGCCAACAGCTGTGGCAGCCCCTCTGTCCCCATTAAGATAGAAAATAGAATCCATTAAATTCATGAAAGGATCCTATAGCACCTTGGAAGTCTAGTTCTCAGTCCTGTGTGGAAACCTCTGGAACACCACTTTCCTTATTGACATTTTTGGAGGCCCTTGGTACACTTGCCTTTGAGATGGGCAAGCCTGGGTTCCCAACTGAGGAGATTTTCCAACATTCTAAACTTCTGCAAAATGGGAATTGTAGTACCTACCTGAGAAAGACACAGTAAAGTTAAAAAGGGATAATATAAGTGAAGCACTTTGTACTCTGCCTGGTATGTGGTATATGGTGGGAGGTTAAAGGATGGTAGTTGTTGTCATGATCATTAATATCATCATCTTCACTATTAAATTACAGCTGGAAAAAAAGAAATGGTGTTTTTCATGTTTTGAACATCTATAGTCGAAGATGCCATAGAGGCTCCCTTTTTATTTTACCGTGGGCCCAATTTTCATATAAAAATTCAAATGAAACTATTCAGTCTACGTCCTCTCATTTTGTTTCCTGTTTAAGCATATTTTCATTCTACATATTGTTTATTTTTTCTTAAGTATGGATGTGTGTGTGTCCATGGGCATGTGTGCACACAGGCATAAAGAAAAGACTAGAAGGATGGATACCAAAATGTTAAGAGTGATCATCTTTGAGTGATAGCTATAGACAATAATTTCTTCTATGTTCCAATATGTTTACAATGATAGTTACTCTTAAACACAAAAGAAAAAGAGTATGTGATGTGGTTCCATTAAGTTCAAACTCCTTGGCCATATTATAAAATATAAAACAAATTAACCATATTTCTCCTAGTGCCCTGCTGAGCTTAAAATAATGGAAGATAGCACTTCTGGATCTGAAGCGACCACTTATTTATTCACTCTCTGTCCTTCATTCATAGTCAACAAGCCAACATTGACTCTATGATGTCCTGGACACTCTGAGAGATTATTGAGATGCTGAGGTAAAGTAAGACCTTCATGCCTCTTAGAAACCTCACTCCCGCCCTGAAGCTTCACCCTGTTGTTGACTTCCTGGTACAAGCTTCCCCACCCTGCCCTCTCCACAGGCCTCTCCTTCTGGGGGTAGTGTGCCACACCTGTTACAGCTTTTCCTGAAGTTTGCTTCGTATTCAGAGGAACTGGGGCATGTGGCCATATCTCCAGTGGACCTTATGCTCCTTGGAGGCTGGGATTAGCAGAGCCCCATGCCTCTCTTCACTCTGATTCATTCCTTGCACTAGTGCGTGCTGTTGAATTGAATGGAGACCTCTCATTCAACCCTCTCATTTTACAGTTAAAGTAGCTCAACCCCAGACAGAGTTGTGACTTGCTTAGGGTCACACAGGAGAGCCACAGAATCTCTGCTCCTTCCCTCCTCACAAGTGCCTTTCTGCTGCTCCACCCAATACTGTAACAGCAGGATATGAGGAACCACGGTAGCTGCTAAGGATAGGGAGAGGGAAGAAGAGATATGATGTGGGGGCATTTTCAGGACTTGGCACTGTCCTGGGTGGTACTGCAGGGACAGATGCTGGACATTGTATGTCCTGCCATGGCCCACTGGGTGGACTGGGGAAGAGTGTAAACTACAATGTAAACCATTATCCATGTGGTGCAGCAGTGTTCCAAAATGTATTCACTAGAATCTTTTTACTGACAATATGATAGCCAGGCCCTGAGCCTCAACAGACTCCAGCTCCTACAATCTGATTTATTGGACTCACCTCACTCAGCTAAGATGGAGTTGAAGAAGGACAACCACCACACCATGGAGTGCCTACAACTGAAAGCAGGAGGATTGCATCCAGCAACCATGTGGAATCTGAGCCTCCTCTTGACATAGAGGTGCAACGGACACAACCAATCCAAGGACCACAGAGAAAAGGTGGCATTGGAGTGGGAAAAGTGGCCATGGTGGCTGATGGGTATGGGGAATGGCAGGAAGAGATGAGATGTGGAGGCACCTTTGGGACTTGGAGTTGCCCTGGATGGTGCTTCAGGGGCAATCACCGGACATCGTAAATCCTCCCAGGGCTCACTGGATGGAATGGGGGAGAGTGTGGGCCATGATGTGGACCATTGACCATGAGGTGCAGAGATACCCAGAGATGTACTTACCAAATGTAATGGATGTGTCATGATGATGGGAGTGAGTGTTGCTGGGGGGGGGGGGGAGGGGTGCGGTGGAGGTGGTGGGGTTGAATGGGAACTCATATTTTTTTAATGTAATATTTTTACAAAATCAATTAAAAAAAATGTATTCACCAAATGCAATGAATGTCCCATGATGATGAAAGAGGTTGTTGATGTGGGGGGAGTGGGGGAGGGGGGTGGGGGGTATATGGGGACCTCATATTTTTTTAATGTAACATTTGAAAAAAAAATAGAGAAAAATACTAAAAAGAAAAAAAAGAGCATAGTAATGAGAGTACTGGTTTTTAACTGGTTTCATGTGCCTCGAGAAGGGCACATTAGTAGAATTTAAAAGTGAGTATCCCTGAAAGAAATAATATTTAAACTACACTTAAAGGAAAACTATAAGTTCAAGGTCTTGGTAACCATTGACTAAATGAATGGGATACATAGTATATCCTGCAAAGAGTCAGAATGATGTGTGAAGAGTAGGAATGAGGATAGGTAAATTTTATAGTAAATTACAATGATGGCTCCAACTCTCCCTTACTATCTAGTCACTTGTTTTGCCATGCAACTTAACTGTGCTCTCTAACTCTGATCTAGCTTGGACATGCTTACAGAGTGTGGCAGAAGCACAAGAGGGCAAAGTCCAGAGTACAAGGCCATTATAAGACACCGCTTGTGTCAGGCTTGTTCACAATTCATTGGCCAAATTAAGTTATATGGTTAAGCCCACTCTTAAGGAGTTGGGCAGAAATGACATAAGTAAAATAATCCTTAAAGAGCCAGCATATTTGTGTGCAATATCTCAGAGAAAAAGGCTAAAGCAGCCCTATGACCTTCCAGCTTCTAACTTCCTGCCTAGCCAGCTTCAACCCTGTTTGCACAAGAGAAACGGGAATGTAGAGGAGCCCCAGGAGGTGGTTGGGAGTTCCAGTTCTGCTCTCTCATGTTTGCAACCTGAATAAATCCCTCCATCTCTCTCGTTTGCCTTCATTTTCCCTCTGGGTGAAAATAAAAAGACACAAATTCTCGCTCCAAACTTCTCCCATTTTTTTTTTAAAAGAGAGCTTAGTGTACATGGAACATTCAACAAAATCTTTCAGTGGCTCCCTACCGCCTACTGGTATAGTTCAAATCTTTAGCCAGATGATCAAAGGCCCTCCGTGAACTCAGCATTTCTTAATCCCTAAACCATCTACTATATTCCAGATAATATTGGGATTATTTATGTAAGCATCCTATCATTGTTGTCATTTGTGAGCTCCTTGAGGGCAGGGATTGGGAATTATCCAGCATTTATCATAGAACCTGGCTCAGAGCAGACACAGCATATGCTTTTGACTCAGCGTATCTTGAGCATTTAAAAACTCCAAGACATTGTTAAGGTAATTCTTTCTGCAGTGGAAGAAGCACTGGAAGTGAAGTCAGAAGACCTAATTTTAAGTATGAACTCTATTTCTTGTTAGTGAGGTGACCCTGGGGCCCTCATTTATTCTCACTGATTATTAATATCCTATCTGGTAGGTAGAAGTGATAATACTAACTCCCCAGGTAATTGTAAAAAATTAAATAATTAAATAAATAATTAATTAAATGAGACTGTAAATAGATAAGAAAAAGATCAGTAAGCAGAAGCATCAAAGGAACTGAGGCTATAATAAACAGATCTGTGACAATACAGAATTTAACAGGATTTTCTCCCCACTAAAGTCAGTTAAGCAAACATTCTTTTGCAAAACTAAAGTCACAATTTTATTTCAGCACAGTAGAGGTCTTAAGACTGGAAGTCACATCGAGTCACAGGTTTTAGTTGATATCCACAAATGGACTTTATAAAAAGTAAAATATAAGAGAAAATAAGGCATAATTATACCCATTTCACAGCAAGGTCACTGTGAGCCATGGAAGCCAAGTGATTTGCACAAACCAGCAAATTCTGAGCTGGAAAATCTATAAAACATTCAGGAGGGAAAGTAAAAAACAAAACAAAACAGATGTCTGTGTTATAAATACACAGAGACCCAGCTTTAGTTACTCATGGAGCATGGGAACACTTTCTTGGACTCCTCCAGGCTATCAAGATATGGATCACTCAAGGAATAGTGCAGAAGTGAAGGAATCTTTCACCAAAGGGCAAAACCAGCCAAGAATTCCCTATATGAAAACTTATCAGCAACCAACACAATTTGGCACCACTGCAGAAACGAATATTTTTTTCTTCTTCTATCATAAAATCAAGCTCACCCGCAGTCTGAACCTGTTCCTCCACCGTAAGACCAATGCTCAGGTTACTCAAGAATGGAGAGGTCCTCTGTCTCATCAAATGAGACTTTTATTGCTTTAAGAAGAGAATGCAAGTACTAGGATGGGAAGAAGAGGGAGTCATGGGGCCGGGGGGGTGCTCCACCTTCTACCTGAGGGCACTTTCCCATTCAGGTTTTGCAGGTAACTTGTTGGAAGCTGCTCTATTTCCTAATGCAGCCTACTCCTAATATCCCTGCCAGTAAAAAAGGGAATGGTCTTAAAATCAGTCCATGTTCTTAAAGGCTATGCAATTTAAAACTTCAACTATATGTACAGTTCCAGATGAGGTGGCCGTGAAACTTTGAGTTGCAGTCAATCTTGCCAAAAAGCAAAAGATTTAGTTGCTTTAATAGCAAAAAGTAGCGATTTGAGAAAGGGCGTTTGGTTTGGAATCATTGTCCTTTGGCCTAGATCGATCCAAAATTCTTCCTCTTAAGATTTATAACCTTAATTTGGTGTCCTTTGAGACTGTCACAAATGAAATATCTTTGGGAGAAGATACACACAGTATAGTGTTTTAGCTGGAAGCATCCTTAGAGATGATATGTTCGACCAGCCCATTTTACAGTTAGGAAGACAGATACCCAGAAAAGTTCAGGAACTTGCTTAAAATGATCCAGTGATTTTGCTAGTAAACACAAAACCCAAATTCTCCCCACCTCTAGTCCAGCCTGCTTTCCACTGGGCCATGATTATCTCCTCAGATGTTTAAAAACAGACCAGTAAGTTTCGTTGGACGCTCATAATCCTCCTCCTTGTGCTTGATTCAGGAGGTAAAGAGATGAATAGGAAGCAGACTCCACCTTGAATATTCTCTTAGTCTAGTCACAGAGACGCAGTCATAAAACAATGACAAATGTAGCCCAGTAAAATAAGTATTTCACTGGAGGTTTTCAGAGGTACTCGGGAAGAAAAGAAGAGAGGAAACACTCTCTGGGAAGACAGGTTGGAAGGGCCTATGAGGAAAGATAACACTTGAACCAACTCTCAAGGGATGAATGTGATATGGCAAGAAAATGAAAGACTATGTACAGCATTCAGAGTTGTATTCAGAGAATCCTGGGAAGGTACTAGAGCTTTTAGACTGCTTGGAGAGGACAGAATGGTGGCAGATGCTAGAAAATCAGACAGAACTGTGTTCATGAATGACTTGCACACCAAAATAAAGGATAGGGATTTTACCTAATAGGAAATGGGAAATTTCTGAAGAATCATAGGCAGGAGAGGGAATTGGCTAGATAGACCTTCAAGAATCACCTTACTGGACACAATAAGAAAGATGGATTGAAAAGAGGAGAGTCTGGAGGAAGGACAACCTGGTTCAGTGACCCAGGCAAGTGGGTAATAGGAGAAACAAAGTGCAACAATCTGGTACAGCGAGATGCTCCAGGATGCCATCGCCCTGCAGACGCTTTAAAAAACAAGCAGAAAACTGGAAGAACCATCTTTTTCAGAGGTCCATAAAACAGGTAAAAGTTTGCTGTAACTGGCCAAGCACACAATCAAGAAAATAGCAATGGTAGGAAAATATTATAGTGTCCTTGCTGGTTTCCCCAATCCTCCCTTCTTAGTAAGGAGCTGTCTCACATTCTCAGTGTGGATTATGTGTCCTGGGTCCTGGGTCCAGAGAGAACAAAGAGACTCCTGCACAGATATTATGGTTCATATATGCCTGTGCTATTCTGCCTGGTAGCAGCCTGCAATACTGAAGCAGAACACTCATCACAGGCTTGCTAACCTAAGTTCTGTAACTTGCCAGAGGTGGCTGGTAGGGCAGCTGGACATGGTTGGGGAGTGATCAAGTTGTGGCTGCCTAGGGAAAGGGAGTGTAGGTTTTAGAACATGCAGTATGGCACATGAGAATGGGAGGAAAGACTGTTTCCTGGAAGAAGGAGTGTGTTTGGATCCATGTAGATGAGGGAAAGCCTAGGGTCATGTATGCAAATCTAGGACAAGATGTATGTGCAGAAAAGACTGGGAAGAACTATATATTTTCACCTTAAGATGGCCATTAGGCACATTGTAAGGCAGGCCAAGTTCTGAAGGAGAGCACTCACATAGGCTAATCTGCAAAGACTGAAAAAGATGTTTTGTTGTTGTTGTTGTCATCAGCTCCTGCCATTCAAGGAAATCCCTGTCATTACAAGAGTTGGATACAATCTTAAGGAACAGACACATCAGTGACTAAGTTCTAGAGATGATACCTTAAAATATTAAAAGGTCTAGTGTTCAAGTGCTAAGAATATGGTACAAGGGAAAATTACACCTATTGTAATTTACAGACAATATTAACAGTAATATTGTAATATTGCAGCAGTGGAAAAAGACATTTTTTCAATACTAAGGACAGCAGTAAGGTGGTATAAGGGAGTATGTGATTTTTCCTTTTTGAATAATGAAAACATTCTAAACTTGACTGAGGTTATGATGGCATAACTCTGTGATGAGCCACTAAGTGCACACTATGAATGGATTGTACAAAGCATGGGACTGCATAACTCAAGGAATCCAGTTATGGATGATGGACTATGGTTAACAGGACAAATATGAGAACATTTTCTCCTGAATGATAACAAATATATAATAGTAATATAGGGTGTTAATAATCAGGTGGTTTGGGAGAAAAATACATCAGATGTAAGGTATTGGTTATAGTTAGTAATATTCTGATGATGCTCTTGCATAGTTTGTAACAAATGTTTCACAACAATGCAATTGTTGGTGGTGGAGAGATGTATGGGAGAGTTTTATGATGATATGCATGTTTGTTTTGTTAACTCAAAAATTTTACTCTACATGTATTGTTCATGTGTGTTCACATATGAATGATATACTTCAATAAAATTTTATTTTAAAAAATTTCCAGTGTGTAACAAAAGATTACCAAGATACAAAGACACAGGAAAATTGGCCCATGCAAAGGAGCAAGAGAAAGCATCAATGAGGAAGACCAATTTTGAACACAACAAACAAGTATTTTTAAATTTTTAAATATGCTCAAGGAGCTTAAGTTGAAACACACAAAATCTAAAGAAAATCAGGAAAATAGGTGAACAAAAAGAGAATTTCAATGAAGTAATAGAAATCATAAAAAGGAACCAAACAGAAATATGGGAGATGAAAATCATAGGAACTGGAATACAAAATTACCCAGAGAGGTTCAAAGCAGATTGGAACGCACAGAGAAATCAGAGAATTTAAATGCAAGATAATTGAAATTATGCAGTCTGAGGAGCAGAAAGAGAAAATAATGAAAAAATGTGAACAGAGCATGAGACCTGTAGGACACCGTCAAGCATATCAATTATCACTACAGATAATTAAAAAAAAAAAAAAAAAAAAAAGGCCAGGCTGTCTGTCTGTTTCCTGCCTGAAACCCACAATGTAACCCTGGTAGAGACAATTGAGGGGATAGAGAAGAGAGTCAGAGAAGGTCTTCTAAGAAGGATGCACAAGAAAAAAGTGAAGAAATTTCTCCTCAGCAGACGGGAGCCTCTCCCCTCAACAAAACCATCTGAGCTGACAGAGAAGCCAATTGCTCACCTCAGCCTATGTCCAGATGGCTTCCCAGTCTTCCCTGGATGCTGATACTGACCAGGTGGCAAGACCAGCAAGGACCACCACACTGTGCACCCATGCAAGTCTGCATACATGACTGCTGGGATGGAACCCAACCAGAGGAAGCCAAATTGCATTACGAATGTATAGAAAGGTGGGAGAATATGTGTCCCAAGGCCCATAGGAGGGACTGTTTTCTGTAGCAATAAAATGTCTGTTTTCCTTTCCCATCCTTGCATCTGCCCCTTAAAAATATCTGTTTGCTATTATTCCACCTGAAAATGCTGTGTTTTTACAGAGTCAGGGTGACACCTGTGCCATGAGGTTGTCCTTGGAGCATCCCTGTCCCACTTTTTGCCCCGCCTGAAGAAAGCTTGTTCTCACAGAAACTTCCAGAACCCACTCCATACCACTCATAGTCAATTACTCTTTCTTACCTTATACAATTAAAGCTTTTACCTCCTATGGCGGGGGGCCTTATGGGGGTTCCAGAAAGAGAAGAAAGAAAAGAAAGGGGCAGAAAGAATATTTGAAGAAATCATGGCTAAAAACTCCCAAATATTACAAGACATAAATCTACATATCCAAGAAGCTCAACAAACTCCAAACAAGATAATCTCAAATAGATCACACTGAGACACATTATATTCAAACTGCCAAATGCCAAAAACAGAGAGAATCCTGAAAGCTACAAGAGAGAAGCAGCATGCCATGTACCAAGGAGCCCAAACAAAATTACCTTGCTGATTTCTCACTGGAAATGATGGAGACAAGAAGGCAGTGGGATAATATATTTAAAGTACAGAATGAAAAAATTTGCCAAACACGAATTCTATCTCTAGCAAAACTGTCTTTCAAAAATGAAGGAGATTAAGATAAACCCAAATAAGCAAAAGCTGAGGGGATTCATCACCGTTAGACTGGACCTATAAGAAATGCTAAAGAGAGTTCTTTGTGATGAAAGGAAAGGACACTAGAAAATAGATGAAAGCCATATGAAAAAATAAGAATCTGTAATAAAGGTAACTACATAGGTAAATGTAAACACAAGTGTTATTGTATTTTTAGTTTGTAATGCCACTTTTTTACTTCTTACAGGGTCTAAAATGCAAAAGTTTAAAAAGTAACGATGAACCTATAGTTTTAGACATAAAATGTATAAAGATAATTTGTAACAAGTACAATAAAAATAGTGGGGGGACAGAGATATAGTAACTGTTCATAAACTATTGAACTTAAGTTGGTGTCAAATCAAACATAATTGTTATAGATTGGGATATTAAATTTAAGCTCCATGGAAACTACAAAGAAAATATCTGAAAAATACATATTGAAGGAAATGAGAAGGGACTCAAATGGAACATTATAAAAATAAAATAAATATGAAAGTAGGCATTACTGGAAGATTTGAGGAACTTACTAAGATCCAATAGCAAAATGGCCAAAGAAAGTCCTCCATTATCAGTAGTTGCTTTAAATACAAATGAATTAAACTCTCCAGACTAAGGCAGAGATTGGAGAATTGGATAAAACTGCATGCCCCAACTATACACTGTTTACAAGAGACTCACCTTAAATTAAAAAAATACAAATAGCCACACCTGCTCTCCAGTTGGTTGGACTTGCCTGGGTAAGCTGGTGGGGAGGTGGGGGTGGTCAGCCAAGCTGGGGAGTGCCAAGAGAGTCTGCAGCTGTGGGGGGGGGCGGGGGGGAGTCCCATCCATTGGCCATGTGGGGTCTGGACCCCCTCTGGATTTGGGGGTGGAGTGGACACTCCAGCCCAGGATCTGCAGGATGGAGGAATGGATTGTGGATTGGCATGGACTTGCTGATATTCTACTGTGGAGCTGTTGTGACTCAACCAATGGAGGAAATTTTACCATTGATGCAGGGACAGTGGCCACAGGGGTTGCTAGGGGCAGGGGAGGGGAGGAGGAGGAGGTAATGTGTAGGGTTTTTGGGACCTGGGGTTGTCCTGGGTGGTGTTGCAAAGACAGATGCAGGACATTGTGTGTCCTGCCATGACTCACTGGGTGGACTGGGGGAGAGTGCAGAATACAATGAGGCTGTGGTCCATGCAGTGTGGTGGTGCTCCGGAATGTGTTCATTGGGTGCGGTGGATGTGCTGGCCAACGGAGAGGTTGTTGGTGGGGGAGGAGTGGGGATGGGGTGGGGTGGGGAGTGGGGTATGTGGGAACCTCATATTTTTTAATGTGGCTTTTTGTATCATCTATGTATCTTTTTTTTAAAAAGGCAATAAAAAATAAATTTTAAAAAATACAGGTAGGTTGAAAGTAAAAAGACAGGAAAAATATTTCAAGCAAATGGGAGAAAAAAGAGCTGAGGTTGCTGTATGAATACCAGATAAAATAGACTTTAAGTCAAAAACTATTACAAGGGACAAAAAAGGTCACTACATGCTGATAAATGATCAATTCAACAAGGAGACATAATGATTTTAAACACATAGTGACATAATAATGGAGCCTCAAAATACATAAAGTAACTGAAAGATTTTAACGGAGAAATAGATGGTTCTATATTAATAGTAGAAAACTTCAATACACCACTTTCATCTAGAAAGAATATCAAAAAAGAACAAGAAAACTTGTACAATATTATAAATCAAATAGCCCTAACAGACATATATAAAACACTTCATCCAACACCAGCAGCATGTACTTTCTTCTCAAGTTCACATGGATCATTCTCAAGGAGAGACCAATGTTAAGTCTCTTGTCTCCATAAAGTTATAAAGATTTAAAGCATACAGAGTATTTTCTCTTATCACAATGGAATGAAATTAGACATCAATAACAGAGGGAAAGCTGGAAAATTTATAAACATCTAGAAATTAAATAATGCACTGATGGGTCAAAGAATAAGTCATAAGAGAAATTAGAAAATATCTAAGACTAATGAAAATGAAGTTATGACATACCAAAACTTGGGGGCAGTGAATGTGGTTGAAGTAGTTGGGCACCTGCTTCCCACATGGGAGGTCCTGGGTTCAGCTCCCAGGGCCTCCTTAAAAAACAACAACAACAAGCAAACAAATGAAAAAACCAATTCAAGGGAGCCAATGTGGCTCAGTAGTAGAGTGCTGGTTTCCCACATACAAGGTCCCAGATTCAATCCAAGGCCCCAGTACCTCAAATAAACAAAAAAACAAACAAACAAAAAAAAAACTTACAGGATGCAGCAAAGGCAGAACTTAGGCAAAAATGTTTAGCTCTAAATGCTTACATTAAAAAAGAAGATCTCAAATCGGTAACCTAACCTCACTCTGTAAGAATTAGAAAAGGAACAAACTAAACTGAAAATGAGCAAAGGAAGGAAGTAATAAAGATTAGAATAGAGATAAATGGAATAGAGAATAGAACAACAGAGAAAATTTTAAAAACCAAAAGTTGGTTCTTTGAAAAGATTAATAAAATTGGCAAACTTTTAACTAGACTGACAAAGGAAAAAAGAGAGACACAAATAATTAAAATCAGAAACAAAACATCACTATGGACCTTGAGAAATAAGAAGGATTATAAGAGGATATAATGAACAACTGTATGCCAACAAAGAAATGGACAAGTTCCTAGAAACAAACAAATTACCTAACCTAATTATGGAAGAAATAGAAGATCATAGCAGAATAATAACAAGTAAAGAGATTGAATCAGTAACCAAAAATCTCCCAGTAAAAAAACTCTAGGACCAGATAGCTTCACTGGTAAATTTTAGCAAACATTCAAAAAGTAATTAATGCACATCCTGCTCAAATCCTTCAAAAAAATTAAAGAGGATGGAATGTGTTCTAATTCATTTTATGAAGCCAGCATCACCGAATACCAAAGCCAGATAAAGATATCGTAAGAAAAGAAAACTACAGACTGATATCCTTTATGAATATATTAATAAATGCAAAATTCCCCAACAAAATACTAAACTGAATCCATTGGTGCATTAAAAGGGTTATATACCAAGACTATGTTGGATTTATTCCAGGAATGCAAGGATGGTTCAACATGACAAAATCAATCAATGTACTATACCACATTTACTATAATGAAGTAAAGAAAGCACATAATCATGTCAATTGATTTAGAAAAGCATTTGACAAAATATAGCACTGTTTATTGGTTAAACACACAAGAAAACTAGGAATAAAGGGGAATTAGCTCAACATGATAAGGGGATATATGGAAAGCCTACAGTTAACATCATGCTCAGTAGTGAAAGACTGAAAACATCTTCCAAAGATCAGGAACAAGGAAGGATGTCTTCTTTTTCTACCACTATTCCACACTGTACTAGAAGCTCTAGCCAGAGCAATTAGGAAGAAAAATAAATAGAATGCATCCAAATTAGAAAAGAACAAGCAAACTTAATCCCTATTTACAGATGATATAAACCTGTATATAGAAAATACCAAAGAACCTACAACAAAGTTACTAGAATTAATAAATGAATTCAGTAAAGTAGTGAGGTACCATTTCAAGACACACACAAAAAATCAGTAGTGTTTCTATATATCAACAATAAAAATCCAAAAAGAAAATCAAAAGGGTATAAGAAATTAAATTGAGCAGCAGTAGTGAGATAGAGAAGAGGACATTGATTCAAGGCACATTTGCACAAAATATGAGAACTAATTTAATGGAGGGGATGAAGGAGAGCAAAAAAATCAACCTCTGCAGGTTCTAGCTTAAGTAAGTGAAAATAATGGTAATACCATGCCATGAACTGAAAATGTAAACAAAGGCATACAAGCAGATTTTAGAGAAAAGAGAATAAATTTGGTCTCAGCATAATTGAGACTATTAATAATTGAATCTATTAATAAATATTCTATCTGCATCCAAGTGAAGATGTTCAGTAGACAGTAGAAAAGAATGGTCTTTCTTGCCACAGTTAATTCGGAGTAAGTGAATGGCAGTCTCCTGGAAGTTTTAGGTACAAAAGTGAATTACGGCAGGCATTCTTTTTTTTTTTTTTTTAAGATTTATTAATTAATTAATTTATTTATTTATTTCTCTCCCCTTCCCCCCCCCACCCTGGTTGTCTGTTCTCTGTGTCTATTTGCTGCGTCTTCTTTGTCCACTTCTGTTGTTGTCAGTGGCACGGGAAAAAATCTGTGTTTCTTTCTGTTGTGTCATCTTGTTGTGTCAGCTCTCCATGTGGGCAGTGCCATTCTTAGGCAGGCTGCACTTTCTTTCGCACTGGGTGGCTCTCCTTATGGGGTGCACTCCTGGCACGTGGGGCTCCCCTACGCGGGGGACACCCCTGCTTGGCACAGCACTCCTTGGTGCGCATCAGCACTATGGTAGGCATTCTTGTTTGCATAACTAATCCCCCAACGCTGTTTCCTTTTTCCTTAACGGAAAATACCTAATTTTGTTCAGACATTTATTTTCCCATATGTTCAAGGAAGATAGTTCCAGCCAAAAACCAAGGAATGACTATGGATCAGCCCAAACCAATAGAGGAAATTCTATACCCCTTTTCCAGGGGTTGGTGTAGGCATGGCCATGTGATGCAAGTCTGACCACTGAGGCACAAAGAGAAAGTCCACAAAGGAATCTTCTAGAAAAGGTTTTCCTCCATAATAAAAAGAGACAGGTGTGAAAAAAGTACTTTCCTTTTATTATGGTTATGTGAGAACATAAGGTCTGGCCTTACAGCAACCATCTTAATATCATGAGGAGACCAGTTTAAGAGGAATACCAATAGGCTAAAGGGAATGTTAGCCCCACTTGGGTCCCTGTTGACATCTTGTACCATTGGGTTAACTAACCTGGAACCACCTACCTATTACCTGAGTTAACAAAATTTTATCAGTGTTCAAATCACTTTTATTTGGATGTTATATTAGTTTACAAATGAGAGTATCATAATTAATGAATTATCTTAATTCATCAATTATGAAACATTGTCCCCTAAAAGAGGAATATAACAAATGCATATGTGCATACACAAAAGTAAAATAAAATGTGATGCATTAGAGGAGAGGTGAAGAGCATGAGCACTGCATTCTGCGGAGAAAGAAGATGAAACATTTCATTCAAGTAGTTAAGATTTGGAAGGTTTCATTATAAAATAATATGTAATAACAACTACTATTAGTTTTAGTTTGCCAAAGGGCTGCTCATGCAAAATACCAGAAATGGGTTAACTTTTATAATGGGAAGTTTATTTGGGGAAAAACTCACAGTTCTAAGACCATAAAATGTCCAAATTAAGGCACCATCAGAGATACTTTCTCATCAAAATCAGCTACTGGAGAACCTAGCATTCTGCCAAGTGGTGAAGAGGGCTGCTGATCTCTGCCTTTCCCTCAAGAATCTACCATCTCCCAGAGCTCAGCTGTGGGCAACCAGGCATAAGGCTTGTCTCTATCCAGACTCCCACTGTCAGTGTTGGCTGCTCTGCTTTCTTACTGAGTTCAGCTGTGAGCTATTAAGTATGTGGCTTGTCTTTCCCTGGGCCTCAGTTCTTTGAGCCTCTTGGGGGCTTCTCTCCTTGTAGCTTGGCTATAGGTGAAACTGGAGTCCTTTTTCTCACATTGCAGGATCAAATATGGCAGTTTTCTTTTTCTCTTTCTCACTCTGTATCTCTGTTTATATCAGATCCAGTAAGAGAGTGGACACTTGACCTGAGACATACCTCACTGATGTAGTTCAATCCAAAAGGGTCTCATACCCACAGGAACGGATGGGTTCAAAAATATAATCTTTCTCTTTGCAGGATTCATAAGAGAACTTCAAACTGTCACAATATTTATTTAATATTTTATACACATATTATCTCATACATTCGTCACATCTATCCCAAAAAGTGCTGTTATTAACCCTAGTCTATAGATGAAGAAACTGGGCCTCATGGAGGCAAAGTCAACACAGCATCCAGAGGCAAAGCTAGGATTCCAGTTTTAATCCCAAGGTCATCCATGCCTTGTGCTAATATACTACCTCCAGTCTTGGCCTTCCAACTGCACTGAGAGCTAGTGGAAAGAACTGGGTCCCTCAATATTCCACATTATTTTCAGCTGTAGCACAGTCGTCTTCCCATATTAAGGTTGAAGAAAGAAGGAACAACAGAGGTAAGCAAGGAAAAATGAGGAAAGAAATGTAGAGAAGAGATAAGAAGAGTGAATAGGAAAGGAGGGGAACAAAAAGAGAAACAGAAAATTTGACCTATGAACTGATAAAATCTCACATGAACATATGATTTAGACCTCCGATTTCAGATGCGTCAGGTGTTATTAAGTGCATTTTATTCTCACATCTAGAATTACCACCCAAGGAGAGATCTCTATTCTCTCCATTTCTTTAGCCTTTCTCTTAACCTTTCTTTCCTGATCTTCCCCTTTCCTGTCCTCCTGTTCATTTCAATTTTGAAAAATGCAAGAGTTCACTTTATTTCATGTTTCCTTATTTCTTCCCCCTTCTGTCACTCTCTCCTCTTCTTTGTCCCTCTCTCATTCTTCCCTATACCACTTCCTTCTGCTGCGCTGCTGCACTCCCCCTGTTTATACTATTACATATGCCGTAATAATGAAGAGCCTAAAAGGAATAGGAAAGAAGTATGTGTGAAGAATGCATTTGGTAGAAATACTGACTACAAAGAGGTAATAAAATAAGATCGAGTCAAGTTGTCCTCACCCTCTACTAATGAGGTTATCTCCATAGCCACAAGGTCTGGTTAAGAAACACATGGAACTCATGCTAACTCTCTGACTCCTTTGCTGTTGCCAACATTACTAATCAATCATGGTATTCATTTCCACTCAACACAAGACTCAGCCTTAATACCAATCTCTTCACAACCCTTTAGGTATCCAGTAATAATAGTCATGGTGGCATGTGGCATGAAACCTACTTGCCATTCTGGACCCAAAGCGGGGAGAGCCTGAAGCTGCAGAAGTTGGACATTAATAAGGGAGTAAGAAACTGGGTTGAGGTAGGTAAGGAATTGTCTGTGTAATTACCCATTCCACAAATTTTATCAGATACCCCCTCTATGTAGGGCTGTCATGAATAAGCCACAGGAACATGTGGTCTAGTGAGGGACGTAGACAAGTTGAACAACCAGTCATAATCCTGGATTGCAGCTGCTTTGCTAGAATCAACTTACGGGGGCTATAGGAGCAAAGAGGTGCCATAGGCCCAGCCTTTGTGGGTTAGGTATGGAGGGTGCCCTCTGGGATTAGGGAACATAGTAACCCTGACTTGTAGTCCTCTTCTGGCCCATGCTCTAGGCACAGACTGTGTGCTTTTCCTACTTCTGTCTGCTGTATTATAGACGGCTACCAGTTGTTGAATTTTCAAGCTTCAGCACTCTTCTGCTCTTTCTGGTTCCACTCCCACATCCTTTTCTCATCCCCTCACCCCATTCCACACATGCCTTGGCATGTCCTGCCTCCAACTTCAATCAACAAAAAAAAACAGAGAAAATTTGGACAATAAGCACAGAAGTGTGTGATTTTTCATTTGTTTTTGTTGTTGTTGTTTGCTGTGTGTATTGATGGAGGATCATACAGAACCCAATGTATCTTCAAAAAATGTTCAACTTCTAGCAATTTCCTGGAATGAAAATTGGGTCTCAGTGGGGCAGGGAAAGGGAGAGTCTGTGTGCCTCATTTCCTCCTTTGCATTTGGCTATTCTGAGTGGAGAAGTTGGATGAAATGATTATAGTGGTACAATGCTGGCCCACTTAAAACTTCTATTATGAAACCAAGTTGCATAAGCTGTAAGAGCAAATAAGTTATATTCTTGGGAACAAATTCTAGTGAATCAGCTCATTTTAGCCTCACATCTTCATCTGTCTCTGAAGTGGCTTATTTAAATTTTAATAGAAACGTTCGATGTGGGGCTCAAATGCAGGGAATGAAAATAACCCTATTTATCCCCAAGATAAAATTGTGTCGGGTACAAAAAAAGAGAGAGAAAATATGATGCTAATTTCTTGAAAACAAACCTCCTATGTCCCACTTCGTGGGGACTGGACAAAGCAATATAAAGTCTATTGTACTAAACAAAAGCAACGATGGTACATTTAGAGACTCACTGTCCCTTTTTGTTTGGCTTTTTAAAATCATTTGGAAAAGCAAAGTGCCCTTAGGGAATAGCTAGAAAAGCTTGCAAAACTAAGCTGTGCCACCATCATGATGTATTTTCAGGGGAAACACAACCAGTCCACCAGAGAAGGACAAAGTCAGAACTGGGAAAGGAAGAGGAGATGGCGTCAGGTCATGGCAAAGTCTTTCATGAGCTTGGAGGGACAAAGAAGATCTGGGTTCAAATACTAACTTTGACCCTTATCCTATGTGAGGTCTTAGACAAGTGAGTTAACAGTGCTGGGGTATAGATTATGTGGAGAGAGTTACAGCTACTTTGTGGTGCTGTTGTGAGTAGGAGATGAAATGACAACCTTTTGCCTGGTCCATCTTCCCCTATAGTACCTCGCTCAGCAAACTTCATGCCCTTTAAACCAAGGGCTGGCAAACTGTGGCTGCTGTCCGCATTTAAATAAGGTTGCATTGGGACAGTCATGCCGTTTTTTCTTACTGTCTATGACTGCTTTCTCACTACAACAGCAGAGGTGAGTAGTTGAGACAGAGAAAATATGGTCCACAAAGCCTAGCGTATTTGCTATCTGCTCTTTTACAGAAAATGTTTGCCAACCCTTGTTCCAGACAGTCACGAAATTTTGGATATCATCTCAGGAAATCCCTTCCTCCTTCTTCATTGTCCATGGCCCATCAGTCACCATGCTCTGTGGATTCCATCACAAAATATCTCTTGAATCTTTGCAATTTGCCCCATCTGCATTGACACCTCCCTGGTGTCCAGGCTGCCATCATTACTAACACACACACACACAAGGTCTTCAAATAGCAGTCTGAGAGAGTGAATTAAAATGCAAACCATATCACCTCCCTGCTTGCAATCACTCAGAACATTCCCATTGTTATTAGGATAAAAAACAAAATCCTCACTCTAAAGGCCCTGCAGTACCCGGTACCTACCTCCTACCATCTTTTCCTTAAGGGACATTCCCCAACTCTGTCCTTGAGTCACACCATCTTCTTTCTGCTCATCTATTACTGTAAAAAGAAACCTGCTTCTTTTACCTCAAGCCATGCACATAGGATGATTCCTGGGCTAAGAACAGATTTCCCATCACATCCCTTAGTCTCTTCACCTGGATCACTCCTACTGCCCCTTCAGGATTCAGCATAACTATCACCTCCTCAGGTAAAACTGTCCTGATTCTTCAGGCCACCTCTGCCCCAAACCAAATCAGGACCCCCTGATTTATACTCCCACAGCACTCATTTACAGGTGGAAATAAATACTTAATTTTGTATTTATTTTTGCTTGTTTAATTCAGGGGAAATGTAAGCTCCCCAGGACAGGGCACAACACACCTGGGGCCACTTCTGGATCTCCAAGGCATGGCCCACACCTTGGCAAATTGCAATTAGGAGCAGATATCCCCAGCTGGCTGCCTGAATTAAAAGCCCTCCACGATTTACAAGTTGTGTGACCAAACCTTTTAACATCTCTGTGCCTTAGTCTCTGCACATGTAAAATGGGAATAACAGTGTATAGGACAATCGTATATCATAGTGTGTTGTGAGGATGAGATCATTTAATGTAAGGAAAGCACTGGTAATGCTGCATGAGGGTTTGCTTTTCTGATTAGCTGAGGTGCTCAATAAAAATGGAATTACCTTGGAATAATAATTTCTTCCCTCCTTCCCAAGGGAGCATGTTTCTGGACTGTGCTATTGAACCCAAAGCTCACATCCATGCTTCAGTAATTTTCCTCAAATACCACCTGTCTTGTGCCTCTCTTGGCTTCTTCCCATGCTCTGGTCTCATCATCCTCCTTGTCTCTGTTGAATTCTAGTCGTTGATTATATCCCTTTTCAACACCACCTCTGCTCCCTCTGCTCTCTTCTACTCTCCCAGAACAACCAAGAGAACCTCCCTTTCCTTTGTGCTATAATTATATAAATAGATATACAGATATAGATATAGAAGTTAAAATAGATAGGTATGACATTGGTATATTAAAAATATAGATATAGATGTGGATGTAGATATATAGAGTTTGGGTTCTTCATAGTTTACATGCATCATTATCCCATGACAATCTGCAAAGCAGTTTTATCTATATAAAAATCATGTTGATAAAAATGGTTACTGCTTCCACATCTCCCAAACATAGTGTTTGAATGCTCATTTTATTCTACTTTGATATTTCTTATAATCTATACATATCACCTCCAGTAAATTTTAACCTACAAGAGGGCAGGGGCCACATCTTACTCATCTTGGAATGATCTGTGGTTTTTGCCTCTTCTCTACATGTAGTAGATGTTCAGAGAATGCTTATTAATTTGTCGCAGTGCTTGAATTCATTTCTGTATCATCAGCACCTATTGGAACACAGTGGTCCTTTGAGCAAATGTTTGTGGAATTAGGCCAAAACAGAGATAAAATAAAGGCCACTTGCTTTCTGAAATCAAAATGTAAGGGCAAACAGCAAGGTAACTCAGGACAAGAGGGATGCGGTTTGCTGATCCCTGAGTCAGAGAGGAAGGCAAGAACTCCATTCCTGGAGGCCATTTGGTACTGACTCAGGAAGATCTGATTGCAGAGGGTCAAAATGTGTCAGCTAAAGAGGACAGTGAGATTGCCAGTCTCCACACATTGTTATAGGAGAAGAGTAAGTTGTAAAAAATTTTCTTAAGACATATTTTTATTCATATATACATATCTCTTTTCTAGGGAAAATCCTATTATAGGTATATGTAGATACCAAAATGTTAACATATCAGCTCAGTTAATTTGGATGTGGGGCTCTCTGGTGAAAGGAGATCCTTCTGTACTGTTTCAATTTTTTTTAACAAGTATGCATTTTTTATAAATAAACTTTTTATTTTGAGATTTTTGTAACATCACAGCAGCTGTAAGAAATAATACCCTTTACCCAGTTTCCCCCAATGGTAATATCTTGCAAAACTATAATACAATACCACTGTGACTCAACCAAGATACAGAACAGTACCATCTCCACAATATAAAAAATTCAGTTCTGGGGAATAGGTTTAAAAGGTCACTAGTGCCAAAGAACAAAGACTTAATTCTAAGACTCTAGTCTTAAGAATTAATATTTTTTATTTTGCACTTATTAAATCCCAGTAATCTCAGTAGCTATTAAACTAAGAGAATGAAGATTTTGAGAGCTCTGATGGTGCCTGCTTTCATGTGGCCACCCAGCAAGTGGACACCCTTCCTTTCCTGGGAATATCAAGAAGGGGGGGAGGCAGGGCAGCATCTCTAAGGACAGAGCCAGCAGGGACTGATATCCATCCTCTCCACTCAGTAGAATAGAGGGTCCAGTGTGTGACCTATGCACAACCAAGCAGATGCTCACATCCACCCGGGACTTTGGACATGAAGTAGTCACTTAGAGGCACAGGAGCAGTGGAGATGATCTGTCAAAGGAGCAATCCAAGAACCCAGTGGTGGGGTGAGTCTCCAGTTCAGAGATGCTGGGCCTTGTCTCCTTTGTCCCCTCCTCATTTCCCAAAGCTGTTTCTCCATCAAGTCTGTCTGTCTCCCCATGTAACTTTTCATTTGATTCATTTTCTACTTAAATAAGCCAGAGATTGTTTTAGTTGTTTACAAACCAAGAACACTGAGAGGGACACATTACCTACTATGGGAAAGTAAATGTATTTCCATTATCTCATCGATTGTTGGAACGATTCTATCAAATCGCTAGTATTGTGGTATGGAATTGGTTTTCCCAGGATTCTAAATGCAAGAAGCATCTAGACGTTAGAGTTGTTCTAACCAAAAGGATTTTTTAACGGCCATCAATTTATTAAATCACCTTCTATTAATGCATGAATTTGCCATGGCTCACTGCATGTGGAAACAATGTGATCCAGTGGACTCAAAATAACTGCCCTGTGTGTCTCAATGGCTTCCTGTGCTTGAGCCATGAATGTTCCTGGTCATTTATATGATTTGAGACAGATTAAAAACTGGGTGAAGCATTGAATTACAATTGTGCAAATGTGCACTCAATTTCTAAATCCCACAATTATGGAATTTTTTTAAAGCTAAGAAAATATACCCAAAAAAATGTGCTCAGAAAATATTGGGGTTGGACAAAGTCTATCTCTGTCTCTTATTTTGTTGATAAATCTGAACTCCAGAAATAGTCCTACAATGAAATCCATCAAATCACTGATATTTGGATAAATTACTTTCTCTGTGTTTTCTATTTTACAGCTGAGGAAACTGAGGCTCCAAAAGGTTGTGTAAGTTATACTTAAGGTCTCACACTTGTAAATTTGAGCTACAGCACATTCATGTTGTCTATCTCTTGGGCTCTCTGAAGGTAATGCATCTGTCTTTAGTTCACTACCTCTTTCTTCATGAGTGTGTGCAAAGATCCTAGAAGAGTATCTTTTCTATAGTAAGTAATACATAGATATCAGATTTGTTAGACCAAATCATCATAATGAGTAAGCATTTTTTTTAATCCACCCATCAGATTTTTAATATCAACAATTAAATTTTTATTTCTAGATGTTCCCTTTGGTACCTTTTCCAAATCTGCTTAGTCATAATTGATAGTCTCTTTTTCCTTGCTATTTTTATTGCATCTTTTATTTCTTTAAACGGAGTATTCATAGCTATTATATCTTCTGTATCTGATAATCCTTATCAAAAGTCCTCAGGGGTCAAAGTTGTTTAAGCTGTCACTGATGATGGCCTGCCTTCATGTGTGTTTGGTAATTTTTCCTTGTAAGTTTATGTGTGGTTGAATTTAATTTGTGAGAATCTTGAAGACTGAGTTAAAAACACTGACTTCTCCAAGAGAATCTTATTTCTGGACACCAGAGACTGCTCTCAACCTAGGAGCACTTTAGTTTCCTCTCTTTGTTTTCTCTGACTCAATGGATGATATAAAATAACCTTAGATCCATATGAGAACAGAGCTGGACAAAAGGAAACAAACTCTAAACGAGACTATTATTATCAGTAATTAATTTTTATCTAGAGTCACAATAGAGACACACATGGCTTCTTATCAGTTCCCTTTGCTGGCAGCCCAGCTTTTCAAACATTTATAGAACCTCTGAGAGTCCTGATTTATGAGGGGATCTCAAGTCCAGCCACACCTTCTCCAATTTTGCTTGAGCCCCAGCATTTTCCCATACTCTGAGTGATCAATAATCCTAAAGCTTTAGGTACTTGGTTATGCCATTTCAACAAAGATTACTCTGACTTCCGTGATTACGCGCCGCTCCAGTTTCGACTCATGGTCAGCTTGTTTAGTGTTGTGACATTTAGGGATTCCTTACTTGCTTGGAGCTCAGCAGAGCACTAGCAAGTATCCTTGTTGTAATTTATTCAGCATCTGATATCTTACAGAAAGAGAGCAGTCCAAGTCATCTTGTCCATCCTATGGCTACAAGAGTAAATTCATACAAATGTCAGTACAATTTTACAAACTTTCATCCCCCTTCCTTCCATCCCATTCCTTCTGGGGAAATAGAGCCTCTTCAGATCCCTCCAAAAGAGTCCTGCATGCCCTAGGAGTGAGTCTCACAGATGCCCTAAGAATTACTTGATTTTTACCCTTGTCTCTTGTCCTCTCTGGATCATGGTGCTACATTGCCCAAGGCTTAGGACCCTGACTTCTGGACCAACAATGCCCAAATCAAGGATTATACATCCTCTGGGGTAGTCACCATCCCATTCAACAACAGAAAGTACACTTTGTGCCCAAGGCCACTGATCCAAAGCTATCTGCACTTTGGTCCTCAACTTTTACAGCAGTCATGGGGAAATAACTTCTCAAATTTTAGCTATGAAAGTCAAAGACATTCTTCATCCCTTTAAGGAATATTTATTGAGCACATCAGATATCATGTGATCGTTTATCCCCATGACAGTCCTGTGGACTCCAACCAGTATCTGTCAACAGGATGAAGTTGTCTCCACTTTTTACACAAATGTATAAACCATACTGTGGATAAGAATGCTGTCTCTGGAGTCATACTGCTTGGGTTTGTATTCTTTCTATATGTAGGATTTTCCCTCTTTCTCAAAGAGTCTGTTTCCTTATCTGTAAAATGGAGAAAGCCAGAGGACACACCCCAATGGGCTGTCATAAGCATGAGATGAGAGAATTGTTGTAAAATGTTTGGCTTAGTGCTTGGCACATTGTAAGTGCTCCATACATGTTAGCCATCTTTAATGTTTTGCTATTATTGTGTACAACAGTATATAAGTTAGTGAACTCAGAATCAGTTTTGCCTACTATGCCCTTTTCATTCAGTGGATACTAAAAAATAGAGTTAATATGAAAATGTTGACACTAAATGGAGAGTCACAGATTCAAAAGGACCGGAAAAGACTAGTCTAAGGTGACCCATGCTTACTTCACGGGGATGGTGTGAAGATTAAAAGAAAATTCATGCCAAAGACTGGCTAAGATGTGGAGCAACAGGAACTCTCATTGATTGCTGATGGGAATGTAGAATGATGCAGCCATTTTGGAAGACAGTCTGGCAGTTTCTTACACAGCTAACCATGGGCTTATCATGTGATCCAGCAATCGTACTCGTAGGTATTTATTCAAAGGAGTTGGAAACTTATGTCCACACACAAAAAAAAAACAGCACATGAATGTTTATAGAAGCTTCAGTCATAATTGTCAAAACTTGGAAGCAACCAAAATATCCTTCAATAGGTGAATGGATAAGCAAAACTGTGGTACATCTATCCATACAGCAGAATATTATTTGGTGATATAAAGAAATGCACTATCATGGCAGGAAAAAAATATGGAGGAAATTTGAAAACATATTGCTTAGGCACATAAGCCTGGCCGAAAGGGCTACTTACTATCTAATTCCAACTACATGACGTTCCAGAAAAGGCAAAAGTATAGATACGATAAAAAGAACATTGTTTGCCAGGGTTTCAAAAGCACATGGGGAGGGGCTGAATAGGTATAGCAAAGGGCATTTTTAGGGCAATGAAACTATTGTGTATGATGCTTTAATGGTGGATACATGACGTTATGCATTTGCCAAAATCCAGAGGACTGCACAACACAAAGAATGTAACTTAATGTAAACTATGGATTTAGTTACTAATAATGTACCAACATTGATTCATCAATTATAACAAATATACTGATGAATGCAAGGTGTTAATAATTGGGGCAACTGCATACAAGGTGGGGAAATCTCTGTACCTTCTACACAATTTTTTTACATATCTAAAACTGCTCTAAAATAGTCTGTTCAAAAGAGAAAAGGAAAGGAAATGCATGAGAACCTCAGGGAACTGGGTGACCTCCAGCCCTGCTGGTCACACCCACCTTTGTTCTCAATGAAGATCAAAGCCCGGTACCTGAGAGATGGGCTCTTGACATGTGACAAATATGGGTGGGGGCTGTGCCAAATCTCTTCCCATATCCCTGATGAAGGGCTCTATGTGAGCCAGACCTGCCTGCCTGTTAGAGCTCTAGAACTGTTGAGAGAGGTTATAACACACAAAGTCAGTATTTCCTAAGCCTAAGACCTCACAGTGGGTGACAGGAGAATGACTTACAATACTCTTTTATGTTTCCTGAAGGAGGAAAGTCAAATGAATAGCATAGACTTGAAAATATACCAGGGAGATTGTATTTATATCTACACTAATATCCGCATCTATATCCATACCTATATTTATATCTGTACTTCTATCCCCAATCCCATGTAGGAGTCATTTTCTGTAGACGTGGCAAGCACCATCAGATTCAGGTTTGCTCTAAATTATAAAAACCTATAGTGATAATTGCTTATTTTCCATCTCTTTCTCTATGCACGCTGCTTGGCTTTTCTGTTTCCTGGGACAGGGAGATTTCATTTATACTCATTAAACTGTGTTAATGAGAACTTTGCAGAAAGAAAAAATGAGGAAAGAAGAAGGGAAAAGAGAAAAAAAAATTAAGGGAGCTCAGGTTCTAGTTAATAAGAAAGAGCAATCTCAGGCAAACCCAAGTTGTACTTTTTGGCTATGAGCATATTGTTTATTTAGTAAAGATGCTAATCATGCATCACCTAGTTTCCATGAAGTCACGGTATACCTTTTAGTGGCATGAATTGGTTTTCAATTTGGTAAACCATTTTGGAGTACCTACTGGGCAGAAGGCACACAGCTAGAAGCATGGAGAAATATAAACACAAAAAGATGTCTTTCCCTTGATCCCATGTCCACTTGTTTCAATCATGAGTGTCCTCCAAGGCTCCTGTGTGTGCTTTCTGACAAACAGGACTCGGCACATAGTAGATGCTCAATAAATACTGGTTTATTTAATAAATAGATCTAGCTGGAAGCTCCAAAACAATAAAGTCACGGCACAATACCAGCAGGCAGGGCAATGCCCTTCCCTCTAAAAACAACTCAAACCCTGTATTTTCTTCCTTTGAATCATTCCCTGTTTCGAGGCTCCTCTTGCTTTATTTATCTTGGTGGCTCTTTATCCTCACCTGCATTTACAACATTCTGGCACTTCCCACTGTTGGTAACTTCAGCACTTCTATTGAAACACCTGATGGTTAATTCTAACTTTGCCGAAATATTTCACATTTGACTTATTGGACAGAGTCTGGAGTCTGCTGACAGTTTTTCAAAAAGAAATCTCTAGTGCATACTAAGTTTCAGTCTCACTCAGTTCTTTTCCTCTCTACCCTACTGGTTTTTAAACGGGGTACTGATGTGATCAGAGCTCTGTCTCTTTCAGGAAAAATGCCCTGAAGGAAATGGTAAATTAAAGGGGAATTAGACTGAAGACAGAGAGTTAAGAAAATATTCAGTCATCCAAGTGAGAAGAAATGAATGCCTGGATCGAGGTAGAAACAGGGAAAGACAAGAAGGAAGAAATGAGAAATACATTAGAGAAGGCAAATGGACTGGAAATGCGATTGGATGAGATGTGGGCTCGCCGGGCTATGATGAACTGGTGATCTGTAAAGCACTCAGCTGTACCAAAGAAAACAGCCTCTAGGGATCAGAGTTGCCAGAGAAGGTGCCCCAGGAATGATGAAATGGGAGCTGAGTCCTCTATGGCAGAATATTACATGCAGCCAGGGGAGTGAGTCGGGTGGGCCTCCAGGTAGGATACTGAGTGGACAGCACTTGGTGGGAATGACAGAAACAACCACAGATCCAGAACTACCCAATGACACTAAGGCTGACAGGTAAGATAGACAGATAGAGTGGACGTGTGTGGCTCTTGTCTGTCTGGCACTTCTCCTGATAAGAAGTATCCCATCTTTCCTTTGGGGAACCAGATCGCTGTGGATCAGGAATAGCTCACCACTCACTCCCTTACTCTGGCTACAAGCGTGAACAAATAATATGTCAGACTGATATGAGGCTTCTCTCACCCTGACCTCTGTGATTGCTTCAAGTTTGGATAATTGACCCAAAAGGATTCAATTAGAATTATTTAGAAGATTGGCATTACACTGTAATGGTCTCGGGGATATTTCAGTTGCATGTACTAGAAACCCAATGCCAAGTGGCTTAAGCATGTACGATAAAAAAATAAATAAATAAATCCTGGTTCCCAGGCTCCTTCCACTTTACCCTACTATCTTCATCATCCTTGTAGAGATTTCAGCCAAGTTGAGTAATGGAGATTGTTCATCCCTCTGAGGAAAGATTTGTGCAGCCAGTTACACAATTGCCTTCTCATCGCTTCACCTCTGTTACCTCTTTACACAATTTTTTTTTGTGGTATCATACAAGATGATGTTCAATTACATTACAGATATATACCAATGTCTTTGAAAACGCTATTGGCTTTTATTCGTGACTATTTTACAGTTCTCCTTTGTTTCCCACGCTAGGCTTTTCAGGGTAAAAATTAGTTTCAGAATTGGATAGAGGTTCCATATGGGCCATACCACCCTTTCATTGCAGAGGTGAGGAAACTGCAAGTTAATGCCCACAATATATGCATTGAAGGCCCCGCTGTGCTACAACCTGGAGTTTGCAAGATGCTGAGACACTGTCCATATTTTCTAATTACTTTCATTCTAAAATCAAACTTGTTTTGCTCAAATATGGAGCTAAAAGTTGCTTCTAATACTACCACCAAGTTTAGTGTAAGACGTACCTGTCACTGGACCCCTTTCATAAGGCATATGTGTAGAGCTGGTATTAGCATGACTAACAAAACTCCATTACAGTGGAGTGAGGTTTTACAGGATTCAGAAAAGCACTTTTAGAAACTGCTTGGAGAGATTTGGACATGAATAAATACACCCAATTTTTAAAACTCTGTTAACTGAAAAAACAAAAAATTCTGTCATATTTTTAGGGAAAATCAGTAAATCACAAGAAAACTTGCTGAATTCAGGGATTATCTTAAAAATAAAATTCTAGGGAAATGGCTGGGCTCATCACATTAATAATTACTCATATTTTTCCAGGTTGGAAAAGAGATTTCACTCACATGCTCTAATTTGAGTTAGTCAGAGCAAGCACTGTTATTTTTATCCCCTTTTGACAGCTGCTGATATTGAGCCCTAGAATAGTTACGCAAATTTCCAAAGGTCACACTGCCAATGAATGAATGGGAAGGTATGTCTCAAAGAATATCTGACTCTCTGTCCAGGGAGATTATATGAAAGAACATGGGATCTGAATTCAGGCCTTCTCAAACACTGACTAACCCTATAACATCAGCCCAATTACTTAATAGTTTTAAAATTGGCTTCCTCTTCTATGAAATGTGGATAACTTATCTAATGGTTTTCTTTGGAGAATTAAACAAGATCATATAAGTGAAACACCAAGTATATAGGATGCGGTCAGAGTTGTTAGTTCCCTTTGTTCTTCTCTTGGGGTGCCTTGCATACAAATTCAACCCCATCTCTAATAGGTTCTATAATTCTGAAGCCATGATCAATATGTTCAGAATAAAAACCATGCGAGAACCTTGGTCATCACTGAAATATTTATTTATACTCACCATCTCCAACCTCCCCCCTGCCCCGACTCCAAATGTGTATGTGCCTTTTCTCTTACATCATCAGATGACACTACCATCAAACCAGGTGTCCAAGCCTTAAACTGTAAAGCAGCCCATGCTCCTCCTTCCTCTTGCTCTCTACATCCCCTTAGTTATTGCATTCTACTCATTTATATCCCTAAAATGTCTCCTAAGTCTGATCTGTCCCCTCCAACGCCATCACCACTGCTCTTTACAGGTTCCCATCATTACTGTAGAAGATTCTCATCCCTTCTAGTCTATTTGTTTCCACTCTAAATCCGTAAAAGGCAGATCCGATCTTGGAATCAGCCTACACCAAGTTGTCTGATATGTCCCGTTGCCTGAGGAGTCTGTACTCTCTAGTCCGGTACATAAGACCCTTCATCAGGCAAGCGGACTTGGCCCAATGGATAGGGCATCCACCTACCACATGAGAGCTCTGCCCTTCAAACCCTGGGCCTCCTTGACCCATGTGGAGCTGGCCCATGCCCAGTGCTGATGTGCACAAGAGTGCTGTGCCACACAGGGCATAGGGGAGCCCCATGCGCAAGGAGAGGGCCCCATAAGGAGAGCCGCCCAGCACAAAAGAAAGTGCAGCCTGCCCAGGAATGGTGCCGCACACACGGAGAGCTGACACAACAAGATGACACAACAAAAAGAAACAGAGATTCCCAGTGCCACTGATAAGGATGGAAGCAGTCACAGAAGAGCACACAGCGAATGGATACACAGAGCAGACAAAAATTTTAAAATAAATAAATAAAGACCTTTCATCAACAGGTCTCTACTTTGCCTTCTGCTCCATCTCCCATTCCTATTCCAGAACCCATGTGACCATGCTTAGCAGTTGCAATTTCCTAAAGCTGTCTTGCTCCTTCTTACCTCCCATGGTTGATCTCTTTGCTTGGAAAACTTTCCCCAATATACTGGAAAAAAATATCTTCATCATTAAGGCTCAGCACAATCTCAGCATCTCTTCCATGATACCTTCTCTGAAACTCCCTATAAGCTGGGTAATTGTACTACCACAGAATCCTATGTTTGTCTCATGTTTTCATGCCATTTTTCAGAGTGGGCTGAAACTGGTAGTTCATACATCTCTCAATTCTATTATAATTGAAGGTGACCTGTAAGGCTGAATGGGCTAGTCTCCTACAATCATCTCTTACCAACTGTGATTTTACATAAGTTAATTAACCCTTCTACCCCTCATTTTTATTTTTGTAAAAAGCGTGTTGAAATAGTTTGCCTATCTTTTAAGGTTGTTGAAAGTATTAAGTGAGATGAGGCATGTAAATCTCTCAAAACAATATTTGGCAGAGAATAAGTGTTGAATAAATTACAGCTATTTTTATTGTGTTTCAGTGACTTCACAGAGGTTGGCCCACAAGCAGTCCTTAATATTTCCTGTCCGATTTAAGAAAACTGCATTAATTAAGTCAGGAGAGTGAACTAGTACATTGTAGACTATTGCTAACAGCAAGGATTTTAATAGGTTTTACTAATCTTCATTTTAACAAGAACATTCAACTAACCAGAATCCTTATCCCCCATGAAATATGAATCCTGGCAGGGCTTCCAGTAGTAGCTATTTCCCAAAAGAAGATTTTCTGTGCAAAGGGCATGGGGTGTTGTACTCTTTGACTGTCCCCAAATTAGCAAGTGAGTTTATTTGAAATAAAATTGTAGTGGCCATGTGTATGTGATTATAGACTTGAAAGGCTTAGAAAATGACCATCAAATGACCACTCCCCTACACTGCACATGTGGGAATGGACTAAGATTGGCAAAGAAAATACTTGCTTCAGGTCATTCCTTGAATAGGTGGCAAAAGTTCTGGATGGAAAGAACCCAGGTTTTGAGATTTATCCCAGTCTTCTTGCCAATGATCTGCTTCATCTTGTTGACAATGCACAATGCAAGAAATTAATACTAACAATAACATCATCTATTTGAAAGGATAGAGAAGGTCAAGAACCAATGTATGTGACTTACCACAATCTTACTCTCATAAGCTTTCAATTTTCTGTACGTTATAGATAATAGCTCTGTGATTTATATGTCACTTTAGAATAATGATTTTTATTGGACAACAGCAACAAAGAAAAGCAATGTAGTATAATCTAGATTCCTTATTTTATATCTGAGGTCATCTGTGTTCTAGCCCCAACTGTCCTTGATAATTTGATAATATGATAATCCTCTCCCCCCTTTATATACCTTCTGTTCCAATAAAACAAAATGCTCACTTACTCCATACCTACCCCATGCTCTTTCCACTCTGTATTTTTTTCAAGCTTTTATTTCTTGTATCTTGAACACCTTTCCTCTATTTCTACATCTCCAAATCCTCCCATCCTTGAAGGCTCAGTTCAATGCTACATGTTCTCTAAGTCTTCCGTCTTCACACTACTCAGAGAGGAAGTTTCCTGTCCCTGAATTCCAGTTTCATAGTTTTTACATCACTCAAAAAGCATTATTTCCTAACTTACATTTATTTATATTCATTTATATTTCCTCCTCTTCATTTATTAAGGCCTCAGCGGCACCCACAAAATGAGAGTGGAACAAAAAATGTAAATATTAGAGAGTAGTTTATTACAAACTGGACCCTGCCACATCTACAGAACTTCCTGAGAGAGGTTAAACATGTGATCCTGAACCTCAGCTACAGCTAAGTGGACTAGAATGGAAATCCGTTTCAAGACCTGCCAATCCCTAGACTGACCAGAATCTCTAACATGGGATGATGGTGACGTGCTAGGGCCAGCTCATACTAGCCCATGGATGCAATTGTTAAATTTTCAGGAATTTGAGTAGTCAGTTGACAGCACGTTTGCAGCTTGAAATTGACCACAATGGGTGTATTCGTATGCTGGAAAATTTTAAACACAACCAAACAGCTTCCTCTCCACCTCCGAGGAAAGCTGGTTATTAGACATACACCAGCGCACCACTGATGATAAATAACTAAGTGAATCTTTTCCATTGTCGATTTGAGTGTGAGGCCCCCAGAAACGGTCAGTGGTCCTTAGTAGAGATGAAAGCAGAATGGCTCAGAGAGAGAAAAGGCTGTGAGCAGGAGACTTGAGATAGTGGAATTCCTGAGATAGCAAAGGCCACAAGACTGGGAGATAGGAAGAGAAATAAGTTCATCAGTAATGGCAGGTTCGGTATAAACTGAAGCAGAGGGTGGTTAAGCTGTTATATGGAAAATTCTAGGAACAAACAGATGCTTTGCTGGATTGGTGGCAAATCCTGGTTTCTGGAGTTTTGCTGGATCCTATTTGGCCTTTTCCTATTCCTGCTCTTCTGTGAGGCTGGCTCTGTAGGGATTCCTATTTCCCATACATATTTCCCATTATTCTCTCCTGAAAAATAAACCCCCAGCAGAGAGGACATGTGACCCAGAGCATGACAGAGTGACCTCAGGACTTTACAGCTCCTAAAGCACTTGCACATCCTTTCTGTCATTTAATTTTTACAACAACTCTGGGGGGCAAATAGGTTCTTGCCAACCAACACAGGAGATGAGGGTGCTGTGGCTCAGAGAATCTGAGCAACCTGCTCAAAGATGTGCCGCTAGAAAAGGGCAGAAGGGAGATGCAAACCCAGGTCCTCTGGCCCACACGGTCTAATTAGGACATGGGTGAGTTCTAAGGGTCACCTAAAAGGTGAAATGCTGTGACACTTTGCCCATCCAAAATCACATTCCACAAACTCCCAGCAGAGTTAGCAATCATCAGAAGGAACAAAGAGGCCCAGAGATAAGGTGAGAAGATGGAGAGAGAGATACAGAGAAAATGTGATTTGAAAGATTGGATGTCATATATAGGTAATATTATACAGGTATATATATATACCCAGACATACATGCATATATGCATATGTATATATGCTATATTTAATGCATATAATGTGATATCAAATGCATCTGGGTAAAAGCTCAGCTTCCTCACTCATTGCTTGGGAGCCATTGGGCACACCCCTGGCCCCTTCTGACGTCATCCATAAAGTGGAAATTAGTTTCTCTTTCTATTTCATAGGATTCTGGTAAGGCCTAATGAGAAAATTTATGCATACTTTTGGCAAAAAGCTTGTCACAGAGTATGATTTATTTTATGTATAGTTGCTATTATTTTAAACAAAATAAAAATGAAAAACAATAATTTTAATTAATCTGACTTTATCCTAAAAACACTTTACCTCTCATGAAAGGACTGTTGTACATAAACCAATGGTATTTTATACATGCACACAGACTGCTCTACAAAATGAAAATTGGAAAGACACAGGGCTCAAAATTAAACGTATTTAAATAAAACATAAAGCAAAAACAGCTGCTGCTGGAACTTGGTCCCTAGGCAGATTTGATTTTTGAAAATGACAAAGAGGCCAAATTGTGCTTCGATTCCTGGGCTGCCTGTAAGTAGGGAAATGTGATTGCTTCCCCTCACTGGTGGCCTGTTAGAAGGAAAGATGCAGATGCTTAAACAAAGGATATTGTATTCTGGACACACAGCTCTCTAGGACCCTCAGCCAGCAGGGATTTTTGCAGCTACAAACAGTATTGCTGAATTTCCTTCCATTTTCTCTAAAAAGTAACCACCACAAATAAGACACCCTAATCGGTATCATAAATGCAAAAAGAGCAAATTCATGAGGCTTATATAGGATAACACTCCTTGCTGTCGGCAGAGAAACCACTTATATTCCTAGAGACCTTGTTTTGTGGCCTCATTGTTTCCTAATAGTGCCCCTGCTAATACATCACAAACCAAGAACAAATTTCACCAGGGAAATGAGCTTTTCTTGATATGACCTAGAAATTAGACCCAGAATATCTGTCAGAGATCTTTTTGAATATAATTCCAGTGTAATTTTTAAATACAATTTTGAGGTTAATAAAACGAAACCAAAGGAAGTACATCATATAGAGCCAAGAATATAACCAACCACCAACACATACCTAACACAATCCCCACCTATTGTATTTCTGTTTTCTAGTCTTTTTTTCCCATATGTTTGTTCTTACAGAATTGCAGTTAGAGAAGCCATATGATTTGCTGAGCATCAGATGATCAGGAACCAGCCTGGCATTAGATGAAGTGGAGTAAGACAATGGTAGGTGATTTGGCATGTGTCATCTCCATTCAACCTGCCTGTTGGGGTACTGGAAAGTACCAGAGAAGGAGATTCATTGTAAGGAAAGGGTGGTGGGCTGAAGTGATTTCCCTCCCATATAATTGGAAATATGCCAAGAGTGAGAAGTAGCTCCTTTGCCATGGCCCCAAGCTTTCCTCTCATATCACTTTCTCCCTCATACCCAGTGTTCCCACCAGAGGGACTAATTCCAAATGTTTGAACACATCACAGCATCTTCTACTGGTGCTCGCCCTGCCTGACACACTCCTAACTCCACTTTATCATTCAGATCTTCTAGGAAGACTTTGCTAAACCTGACCCAGGTCTACCACCCCAGACTGGGTAGGTACCATAGGACACATGCAGTGGCCTCTTCATGACACTTAATGCATTGTCATAAAATTTTGGTTTGCATGTCAGTCTCTTTTCCAAGGGACTTGTGCTCCCCATCACAGCATGCCGGTGGACCACCATGGTCAGTGAGCAATGAGAGGCTCGGTCAGCTTCAAGTGTGAGCAGTGAGGTACAGGGGAGAAACCAGTGGCTCTGGAGACTGCTTGTGCATCTGGAAGCTCCCTTCGCATAACTCCACATGACCTTCCAGACTGGGGTCAGTCCTTATAAGGGTCAGACCCAAAGTAAAGGAATCTTCAACAACTCAGAGAAATATATAATCATGAACAATCAGACTGTGGTTCAGAAAAGATGAGTCAAAATCAGTTCTCACAGTCAGACTCGTGATTCCAAGGATGAGAGAGACAAGGAGGTGACTAAAACTCCCCAGCAGCAGCTCTCTGAGAAACTCTGAGGAATTCTGAGGCTCTGCACCCTGGAGATGGAACAGAAAGACATGGAGCCAAGGATGAGAATGGTAACTACCATTCTTACAACTCTACGGATCATGCCACAGAGTTCAGAGAAAGAGGCCAGTATGAGCATGGGAATATGGGGTGCAGGGCTGAAGCTGTCTGCTGTCCAGGGCGAAGGAGAATAGACTTGTCCTTTGGGCCTGAAGGGTAGAACCTCTCTATCCCAAAGAACTCCAAAATAGTTCATCTACGGACTTGTGATCCCTTCCCTCACAGCACTCAGAACAAGAACTGGCAGCCGGGGGGTACTCAATAAGTATTTGTGTATGGTGGACTGATGAATGGATTGATGGATGGAAAAATGAATGAATGAATGAATTTTCACTACAAGATTGTTCAGAGATAAGTGGACATCAGAAAGCATACAAAATCAAAATCACTCAGTGGGTCCACCTCCTCAGGCAGGAGTCTGGAAGGATGGAAGCATCCAGAAGACAAACAGAAGTCCAAACCGAGGCAGGTTTCCAGAGCCACAGCCTCCCCAGGGGAGGCAATTGGGACCAGCATACAAGGGAAGCGTTACTGGCTGTGATTCTACTCTTCGTAATATGCTTCCTAATATGGTACCACACTTCAGGCAGTTTCCAGCATACATATGTATAAGTGAAGAATGGTGTGGGATTTTAGAATCCCAAAGGACTTCCACGGACTTCTAGGGAGCGTTGTGATCCCCAAGCTATTTTACTATTTCAGATATCCTTACAAGAAGAGGATATTTGCCCAATTAAGTCCTTGTCAGTAATTGCAGAAATGCAAATGGAGTATATTCCCATGTTAAATGACAGACTCTGAGATTAGATATATTTCTTAATACAGCTAAATGAGATCCTAATATACACTCCTGAAACAAAAAAAAAAACATCAAGGAAAACTGAAGAATGCAAAGATTAGAAAATGACATGGCAGAAAAACTTTACTCAAAGATAAGCAGGTGTAGCAACCTTAATATCAGATCCCCAAGGTTAACTATAAAATTGCCTCTTTACTAACGATTGAGATTTTAACAACACAGTGAAATGATAAGACTGGTCATCTTCTACTGACTAGGCCCCTCTCATTGGCACTTGTATCTTGGGTTTACCTAAATATTGGAGAAAATAAATTAATAAATGTGACACTATACCTAATAAAAATAAATAAAATAAATTCATAAAAAGTTAATGCATTCAATGGGTTTGGTAATAGAATCCTTCAAGACATAGGTTCTCTGTGGCAACAGTAAGTAAAAGGGAGGTGGTCTGCAAAGGAAAGTCTGGGTGCCTCTGGCCTAGTGCAGGGCACTCAAAGGATGACACTGAGGCTCAGGGAGTTTCTATAACCCGCTCATGACCCACCAGGAGGCTCTTTGACTAACACTCGCACTCTTTTATACTCAATCAGTTCTGTCCGACTAAATGAAAAGCCTATTGCAAGAGGGTATGTAGCAAAAAACCAGCAGGCTTGCTCCTTAGTCCCCGCCATCAGCTTGACACCCAGCCTGCAATGGAGTAAAGTCTCTGCTTCTAAGTCCATAGTGAAACAGCAGCCACTTCTCAAATGTCACACCTCCACCAGCCCCCAGAAAGCTCCTGCAGTAAAAGAAAAAAGGCACTTGACTTTGAAGATGCCAACTTCTTTCGCCTCTTGGCTAGGGTATGGTAAGGGGGAAACACATTCTGGGTGAGAGAATTGCCAGCTTTGTAAAATGCTGACAAGATGAAACCAGCCACTAATGGCTTTCTAACTGGATGATTAACACATCCAGGGCAGGGCCACCTTGGCACCACCTTCTCAGTTCATTCCTGCACTCCAGGCACAATTCACTTGCCCATATACCCGCCACACTTTTAGGGAATGGGGAAGACTATGCACAACACAACACAAAAGCGCTCTTTTACAACTAGATGCGAATCTTGCCCCAACTTGCCACACCTGTCTGGACTGGGCCAAATGAATTTCTTTGGCAATCATTGTAAATGTCTCTTCAGCCCCAAGCCAAGTGTCTTTTCTGCTTAGCTGCGTTTTAGTGTCATGGGAAAGCATTTGCACACCCCTTCCCTATGTGGGCCAAGGGGAAGCGCCCAGAACAGGCTGTGGGAAACCCTGGCTTGGGTGTCTGTCTACACCTCCACAGCCTGACCCTGGCTTTTTTGACTCATTGACTCAGTCATTCCCGGGCCCAAGAAATCAGGCCTTTCCTTTTATTGTTTTATTTTTCTCACGTGAAAATTATCGTCTTCTCCAGACATGGAGCAGCTTTCTGCTTTGAAGATTGCCCCCCACCCACCGATAACAGGAGTCAACAGCAGACTTAATGGAGGCTGTTTAACTCATCCCGCTCCCTCTTTCCTCATCTGTGAACCTGCTATTTGCAAAAGGAATTGCGGTTTGGGACCGTGAATTTTAAATCATTATAACTAGGCTCAAATACATCTTTATTAATCAAAATAGGAACCATTAACAATCAACACATCTTTGCCAATGAGAAACAAGTTTGTTTATTCCTACAGCGTATAAATCCATGCTTCAGGATTCAACAAACTCCTGGAAAACATTTTCTGCATCCAGCTGGTTGTGGAAGCATTTCCCCTGCAAAAGGTTGTTGAGACGCTTGAAGAAGTGATAGTTGGTTGGCGAGAGGTCAGGTGAATATGACAGATGAGGCAAAACTTCGTAGCCCAATTCATTCAACTTTTGAAGCTTGGTTGTGCGACATGCGGCCAGGGGTCGTCATGAAGAAGAACTGGGCCCTTTCTGTTGACCAATGCCGGCTGTAGGCATTGCAGTTATCAATGCATCTCATCAACTGGCTGAGCATACTTCCCAGATGTAATGGTTTTGCTGGGATTCAGAAAGCTGTAAGGAATCAGACCAGCAGCAGACCACCAGACAGTGACCATGAGCTTTTTTTTGGTGCAGGTTTGGCTTTGGGAAGTGCTTTGGAGCATCTTCTCGGTCCAACCACTGAGCTGGTCATTGCTGGTTGTTGTATAAAATCCACTTTTTGTCACACATCACAACCTGATCCAGAAATGGTTCGTTGTTGTAGTGTAGAATAAGAGAAGATGACACATTATAATGATGACTTTTTTGATTTTCAGTCGGCTACTGAGGCACCCACTTTTCAAGCTTTTTCACCTTTCCAATTTGCTTCAAATACTGAATGACCGTAGAATGTTGAGTTCTTCAGCAAGTTATTAGTTGTAAGAGGATCAGCTTCGATATCCGCTCTCAATTGGTCATTGTCAACTTTCCATGGCCAGCCACTATGCTCCTCATCTTCAAGGCTCTTCTCCTTTGCAAAACTTCTTGAACCACCACTGCACTGCAGTTCGTTAGCAGTTCCTGACCAAATGCATTGTTGATGTTGCAAGTTGTCTCACTGCTTTACGATCCATTTTCAACTCAAATAAGAAAATCGTTTGAATTTGATTTTAGTCTAACATTATTTCCATAGTCTAAAATAAATATAAAATAAGTAATGTCATTAGCAAAAAAAAAAAAACATAAGGCAAGAAATACACGTTAAAACGATTTCTAACATTACCGCATTTATTTGGGAATGTATGCCAATACCAAATGGCTAATTTCAACAATGCAAAACCACAGTTACTTTTGCGCCAACCTACTAGTACCTACCCAGAGAGTCTTTGTGAAGATTAAATGTGAGATACTGGATATTAGGACTTGACACAAAGTGTGCACTAAACAAAGTCTGTTCCCTCTTCTTCCCCTTCTCTGTCATCTTTGTAAAGCTTTTCTTGCCCCATTGGACCAAATGACACCCCTTAAAATAAATATATATGATTTATCCCCAGATGATGGAAGTAGAAACAGCAAGTCAGGTTGCCATCCTCCAGGCTCTGGGGTGGATGGGAGGAGGACCTGCTTTATCCACAACCCATACTTTAGCTAGTATAGTCAGACCTTTTGTTTCATAATACATGACAAATTCAAGAGAAACAGGTGTCTCAGAGCATAATGGCAATGGGGACAGGCAGGCAGAAGAGAGTTGCAAGGACCAGAGCACAAAAAGAACCTGAGATGAGACAGGAGGTAGGAAGTACAGGGCCAGGGTTGGGGTGAGTGTGCAGGGCACTTGGGGAGGCAAGGAGGAAGGAATGAAGCCCAACAGGCAGAAAGGGACAAAGGGAGGCTGCCCTGGCTCCTGAGGAACCAACTGTGTGAGTCTCTGCAAATGCTAGTGGGAAAAGGATCCCACCCAGTGGGAGAAGCAGGTGGACAAAATCACATCAGATGTGAGGCAGCAACTTCACCAAGGCCATCGTGTCTAAGACACCATCCTCTCCCACCTGGATTGCTGCAGCAGCCTTTCAACTGGTCTCACTGCTTCCAACCTTGGCCTCCTCCAGCCCAAGTCCACACAGCAGCCAGAGAGAACCTGTAATGGCATTGGTCAGATTACACTCCTTCTCTGCTCAAAGCCCTGCGGTGGCTCCCACCTTGCTGAGAGTGAAAACAAAGTCCTTGCAACAGACTTTGCCTCCTTATGATCGTCCCCCATCCCTGGCCTCTCCTCCTACTCCCCTACTCTGCTCCAGTCAAACCAGCCCCCTCCCCTTCTACACACCCTCTAGGTGCACGCCTACCAATCCACTATCTGAAGGCCTTTGCGCTGGCTGCTCTTTTCACCTGGAATCTTCCTTCCTCAAAGATCTGATGGTTAGTTCCCTCACCTCCTTCACCCCTGCTCAAATTGCATTTTTTCCATGAGGCCCACTCTAGGTGTCTTCATTAGTGCAGCAACCGCCTCCCAGCCCCCACAGTCCCGACTCCCCTTTCCTGCTTTTCATCCTTTTGGTCCACATGAATTTTTAAATTTTGTTTACTGTTTACCATCTGTATGTCATCCCTAGAAAATAAGTCTCACAAAGGAAGGATTCTGTTTCATGACTATATCCTGAGCTTAGAATAGACCTGGATATAGAGTGGATGCTCAATCAACTTTGCTGGGGAAGTTACAGACACACACTCAGTGGCCATCTCCAGGCCCTCGCCAACCCCCCCCCCAATTACCCCTCCTTCAATTACCCCCCCCCGCCCATACTAGTGATACCATCTTATTAACCATATTACATTGTCAAAAGCAGGAAATTGACATTGGCCAGTTTCAAGTACAGACTTTATTCAGAGTTCACCAGGTTTATATGTAATGTGTACATGTGGGTGGGAGTACATGGTACTAAGAGCTTTTATCTCACATATAAAGATTAACTGTTAAAGAAAATCAGGAAAATTTTCACAAAGCTGACAGTGTCTTGTTTATTTCTCCCAACATCCCAGAGGCCAGAAATTAGTATTGATATTTTACAGATAATATAATGAAGCTCAGGAAACTTCAGTGGCTTTGCCTAAAATGACATTCGTCCTAAGTGGCAGAGCTGGCACTTGCAGTTTTCTGACACTCCACAAATGATGTGAAAAGTAAGGCTGGAGATCAGGTTATCCAGGGCTTTGCCTTGAGACTTAACTTGCCTTAGACAAGTTTCCTGCTACAGATCTTCTATTTTGCAAGTGTCAAAACGCTATTTTCCTTGATATTGCCCTAATATCTGGGCTGAGGAATCTCTTTCATAAAATACATAAAAAAGAGCACCTGATAGTTCAGTGTTTCCTGGAGAAACTCACACTCCTCTTGTCCTTTACAGCTGAAGTCACCTTTTTGGGCTTTCAGCTAGAATCTTGCACAGCAAAGAAAGCAAAAAGGTTTAAAAATGGGGGGCATGAAGAAAGGCTTAAGTAGCCTGGGACAAAGCCTGCAGAAAGAATGTGACTGTTTTCCTTCCTTCTGAAGCTCCTTTTCTTTGCTCAGTCTGGCTGAAAGCAGTGGGGTTTGAACTTCAGCCAAGGGACAAAGGACTTTTTTGACTATGAGAACTAATTCTGGTCCTGATGGCCAAAATGGGAGGGAAGCATTTTATGGTGTAACAGGGCCTACTGATGGTCAGAACTGATGCCTGTTGGATGGGACTGAATCCAGTAAGCTGCACCTGCTGTGTTCCAGGCATACTCACATAAGTGACAACCCCAGCCCTCAATGAACTCCCAGACTAGTAGAGGAATCACTCATTTCTTTCATTCATTCAGTCAGTCGGTCATTCACTCTCTCACTCCTTTGGCCATGTAAGAGAATTGAGAGGCAGAGTCATTCATTTGTTCAATAAATAGTTTTTAAGCATCTACTACTGTTCAAGGCACTAGGGAAACAGGTGAACAAAATATAGAAGTGGGCAAGGAAGTGGGTGGGCCATATGAATATGGGGTGGGGAGGGAAAGCAATTCTAGTAGGGGAGTAACTTGTGGCAGGAACCTACTGCGGGCCACACCTGCCCTGCCAGGTATGTAAGGAAGCCCGAGGATGAGGTTATATGCAGACAGGCAGAGGTGAAAGATAAGAGGGTTGAGGCTGGGGGCAGATTTTCAGGGCCATATAAGCCACAGTAGGATCTCCGATTTATTCTGAGGGACATGGGCAGCCACGGCAAGGTTTTAGCAGAGGAATGCCATGAGCTATCTTACGTTTTCAGGGAATCAGTGTGGCTACGATGAAGGGAATAGACCATAAATGTACAAAGCTAGAAGCAGGGACACTCATGAGGAGAATATTGAAGTAATCCTAGGGAAGAGATGATGATGGCTCAGATAGGATGGGAGCAGTGGAGGTGATTGTATTATGTATAGATTTTGAAGGTAGAACCAAATTTCTGATGGATTGACTGAGATGCAAGAGAAATGGAGGAATTCATGATAATTCTAAGGTTAGTGGCCTGAACCAATAAAGACTATTAAAAGCTTATTAGAAGGGTGTCCTTGGCCAAGTTTCTAAACTTCCATTTTCTTCTTTGTAAAATGGAGAATAATAATATCTATATTACAGGGTTATTGAGAATATTAAGAGAGATAATGCATGCAAAGCATTTGGTTTGTGAAGAGAGCAAATAGCAAGAGTAATCGCCTAATTAATTTTACCATGTGTGCCAGGCACCAGAATGACACTTTAGAATGGCTGAGTATAGACAGGTATAGTAAGGTGTGAAACGAGATCATCTCTAAAACCATCTCAAGGGGCTCTTCCAGGGTCTGTAATCCCAAAAGTCTACAGATCTATGTTCAACATCTAAACAGACTCAGATCAAAGGTGAAAAGAATAATAATAATAACCATCTTCAGTAAATAGACCATGACAAGCAAACTACATAAAGTGGATAAACCAACATGTTAAAAACCTCAAAACTGTTTTTTCTCATGTGTGGAAAGTTTATGGTGAAACATTAACTCTGAACTAAGCATTGAGGCAGAGCAGTTGGGCCAATAATTCTATATTTTCTGCTAAAACTGGTGACCAAGGTCACCTAAGAAGATCTCATGCCTCTGATAATCTTGCTTTCCTTGTTGAGAGCCTGAAAGATAGCAAAGTGAGAGGTGACGGGAATATATGGAAGACATCTGCTTTCATTTAGCCTGTAATTTTAGGCAGCTTCCTTCATTCCTTAGTCACCTTATTCTAGTGGTGACAGTTATAATGCTTGCTATATTGGGCTGACAGAATGTTCTAGAATGAATGAGTGTTACTTAGAGGTCAAGAATTTGAATTTTAGAATCAGAAACACCTGAGTTTGACACTCAGCTCTGTCACTTGACTGGGTGGTCTTGAGTGAGGTACTTGACCTCACTGCACTCAACATCCCTCATCTCTACTGTCTCTTAGAGACAATGGAAAGATTAAATGAGAAACCATCTGTGGCAATTTGAAATTATTTTATGAATCCCAAAAAGTGAAAGATTATGTTTGTGAACTAATCCATTCTTGTGGGTATAAGGCCTTTGCAATTAGACTATGTCTATGAGGGGTGACTCAAGTTGAATCTTGCCCTCTTGCTCTGTCTGGAGACTTGGAAAGAAAGCTGCCATATTCGATCCTGAAATGTGAGAGAAAGGACTCCAGTTTCACCCACAGCTGAGCTGCAAGGAGAGAAGCCCCAAAGATGCTCAAAGAGCTGAGGCCCAGGGACAGATGAGCCATAGGCTGATAGCTTGTAACTTAACCCAGGAAGAAAGCAGAGCAGCCAAGACTGTTAGAGGAGGCTGGAAAAAAGACAAGAACCATGCCTGGTTGCCTTAGTTGAGCTCTGATAGAGGGAAAATTCTGGAGAGGAAGGCAGGGAGCTCTGCAGAGATTGGTGGCCATCTTCATTCAATGCATAGCAGCTGACTTTGGTGAGAAAGTATCTTTGCTGATGCCTTAATTAGGACATTTCATGGCCTTGGAACTGTAAGTTTTTATCCCAAACAAATCTCCATTACAAAAGCCAACGAATTTCTGGTACTTTGCTTCAGCAGTCCTTTAGCAAACTAAAACACCATCTATACTTGCAAGGCAAATACATGCTCAAAAATGTCTGCTCTTCAATCTCATTGACTGCCAAAGAAAATACTACCTCAAATAAGAGGGCTCCTGAGGGCTCTGAAGACATCCAGACACTATAGGCAGGGCAAACACCTCAGGAGTTTGGTGCCCTGCCAGTGGACCCTACTTTGGAATTCCCAGTGTGACAGAGTTGGACTCCGTTGTGGTTTCCCTACAGATAGCTCTGCTGCCCCTTCTATTTGAACCTATATTTAGTACTAGAGTACTAATGAGCAAGGAGATGATGGTGGACAACCACCATCCCAAGGAACAGAAAAAGTCTGCAACTGCAAGCAAGATGGTCCCATCCATCTGCCCTATGGGATCCTAAGCACCCCTCAATTAGAGTCAGAATGGGCATCACCATCCCAGAATCCTCAGGATTGGGGAACAAATGATGGACTAGAGTAGACTTAATGGAATTCTACTATAGACTTACTGTGATTCTAGCACTGGAGGAACTTATGTCATTGATGTGGAGACAGTGGCCACTGGAAGTTCTGAGGGGAAGGAGAGGGAAAAACAAGTATAATATGGGGTTATTTTCAGGACTTGGGAATTGTCCTGAATGACATTGCAGTGACAGATACAGGCCATTATATATCTTTCCAAAACTTGAAAAATTGTGCGAGAGAGTATAAAATGCAATATAAACTATAATCCACGCTTAGTGGTAATGGTCCAAAATGTGGTCATCAATTGTAACAAAGTTACCACACTAATGAAGGATGTCGTTAATGTGGGAAGATGTGGAAGGTCTAGGGAGCTGAGTATATGGGACTCCCTTGTATTTTTTATATAAGATTTGTGTAATCTAAGTATCTTTTAACAAAAATATAAAAATATAAAATATAAAAAAATAAAAAGAGCACTAATGGGAAAGTGAAAGATAACCCACAGAATGGGAGATAATTTTTGCACATCATTCATCTAATAAGGCACTTGTATCTAGACTATATAAACAACACATAACTCAACAATAAATAAAAAGACAAATAATCTTTAAAAAATCTGCTCTTTCATATTATATAAGTATTAGTATTATTTAAGAGTTAATCAAAACCTAAAAAATTATACAAATATAAGGACCCATTTTAATTTACCATTATTACCATTTAAATCACATGACACTAGGTGAACCGAAGGTCAAATAATTTGAACTGATAAAGTTCTATCATCCAGAAGTTTTTGATTGAATATTCACATATTCATATATATAAGTAAATAAAGAAAAATTAACACAATTAGACAAATTACTTTCATTTTCATTATACTAGTACATACAGTGAAATTGAAAGTACAATATGAAAGGCAAAGAGCCAGCAATTAGTACACCTAACATTTAACTCTTTTTTTCATTCATTGATCCTGAGCAAATTATGACACTTTTTCTGGGATTGATTCTCTTCATCTGAAAAATGGGCATGATATTGTCAGAAGAATGGAAGATAATTTATATGAAAACTAATGAAAAGTATAGTCAGCCTTACTTGAAATATATTATCATGAAAGATGATAATAAAATAAATGGTATTACTATGATGTTATTAGAGAAAATCCCCACATCTACTCTATTCAGAGAAGTTTTCCCAGAAGAAACTGAGTATCAAAAAATGTTCATATGTTTAAATAATAGGAGAGATTTGTATAAATTTGAGCAAATGAAACAAATCAAGTACACATGGAATGTAGGGGATCTTAAGTCCCTTGGCCTAAATAAATAGAAGAAAGGAACAAGGAGTAGAAGGGGAAAAGTGAAATTGGTGAATATTTCTAAGCCAGAATTATCTTACCATTGAAATCTCAGTAACATCCTTGGAAGGACAGGCAGATAAGAGGAGAGAACACATCTACTACATATTCAATGTGCCCAACCATAGGTTGTAATTACATTTAATATTCATAATAAATTTAGGAGGTTTTTGGTTTTTTTTATCAATTTGCAGATGAGAAATTGAGGGTTGATACTTTGCAACTTTTCCAAACCCGGCCAACCAGTAGTTCATGGGACCAGGATTTGAACTCCAGTTCCTGTGAAGCCAGAGGAAGAGGTGCTAGTCACTGGGTCATAGTAAAATTGCCAGCAAGGGAATATGGACTTTCTCATGCCCCTTTCCTCTTTGCCTTCCCATAATCACTCCCCTGAACTAGACAAAGGAATGTTAAACTGGGTAAGGTTAAATTTCAGTTCTTTTAACCTGAAGAGTTAAAGAGGCAGCATCCCATAATCTACCTTCTCCCTAATCACCAGTTAGGTGTTTAATGTCTATTTCTTTCTCTTAACAATATGGGGCCTTCTGAAAATTTTCAACTTCAGTCACTTTTGCCTCTTCCAATAAAATTTCTAGAAAGAAGAATCTTCTTGCTCTGCCTCCCTCTGTTTTCTCCTGATCTGGTAATAGCTGTGTCTCCAATCTCATTATCTTACCAAGCAATCTCCAGTTTCTCCAGTCTTCCCATTCAAATAGTTTATGAAAATCTACCCCTTACATGAAAGGTTGCTGATTTGACTGATGTTCTCTCCTCAACACTAGTCCAAAATAGACACCCACCTGTTGGCCAACATCAACAGGCTATCCCACACAAATATCCTCTATTAATGTCTCAAATAAAATTAACCATCCCACAATTTCCTCTTTCACCCTCATCCTCCCTTCCACCCTTCTGCTAATATCACCATCAACCACCAAGCCTCCAATAACTAGGAGTCTAATTTTACACTCCTGTCTCTCTGTTGCACGTCTCCAGTCAATTACTTATCTGTATCTATTATTCTATCTCTATAATATATTTTGCATTCTGCTCTTCTATCCATTTCCACCACCATTTCAAGTTCAAATTCTGGTGACCTCTTCCCTAGACTATCACATTAGTCTTCTAACTCACTTCCCAGGTTTCAATTACTCTCCCTTTAAGACTGTCTTTCACAAGACTTCCAGGTAAACCTCATTTAACCACAACCCTGATCTTATCATTCCTCTACTCAGAAACTATCAGTAGTTCTCCATGGCTTATAGAATAAGGCCAGACCCTTGTTTCTCCTTCCAGTTCCTCCTTAATCTGAATTCGATCTACCAATTTGGATTTGATCTATACCCTTTACCTCCATATGCTCTAAAGTTGAAAGGAGGTATTTGCTCCCCACTGAACACTGTCCTTGGTTTCCTCTGACTTTCTCTACCTTCCTCCAGCTTTGCTACATGTCCCAGTCCCTGAGGGTCCAGACAAAACCCTTATCTTTGATGAAGTCTCCTCTGTACCCTTTCCTTCTTTAAATAATCTCAACTCTTTATCTTCACCTTAGAATGGCCTAAATTTGTTCATGTTCTAAATGTTACCTGCCTTTCACTTATCCCTGGTGTCCTCAGCATAGAATATCCTGTTTGTTAGGGTAATGCTAACTGCTTTAACAAATAAACTACCAAATTTTGGTGGCACAACACAATGAAAGTTTATTTCTCTCCCTGATAGGAGTTCAATGTGGATATGCTTTCCTCCATGTGGTGATTCAGGGACACAGGCTCTTTCCATCTTGTGACTCTTCAATTTCCTATAGTCTCAGAGTCCTCTGGACTAATGGAAATGAAAAGAGAGAGTAGAAAAGCCCAGTCACTTCCTAATTACCTCTACCTGGACATGCATAATTTCTGTTCATATTCTACTGCAAGAACCAGTCACATGGCCTTTCTCAGCTGTAAAAGGATGTGGAGGATATATTCTCTGACTGGACAGCTCTTTCTCACAGATAGCTCTATTCTATAGAAGAAAGCATGGAAATTTTGGGTGGGGACTTAGCCATCTCTGCCATACTCTGACACATAGGGGATACTTTACATCAAAAGTATATAGCTGGAGGCAAAATATTAAATATACCTTTTATTTTTTGGTTACCTATTAGGAGTCTTTTAATTTTGCTAGAAATGATATATTTATTATTTCCAATACAGGGAGCAATGTTGCAACATAACAATAACACTCTTTATTTTTCAGATGGAGAACTTTGTTTCACATCATTAAGGAATAATGGACTAAGGACTTCATATACAAAATTAACTAAGGTCATATGCTGTAGAGCGAAATTTTGAGCCTAGGCCTGACTCTTAAGACCATGTTCCAGCCATTACTAGTTCAACGACTTGTTCATGTTCCATGCCTGAAATGTCCATAATAATGTTAACATTTATGTAATGCCAAACTCAATTATATATATTTTACATGTATTATCATATTTAACTCACAACCTTTATATAGGTACCATTATCAGGTCCTTCAAGAAGAGGCACAAAGAGGCTAAATAACGTGCCCAAGGGCTAACAATACATAAATGGCTTCTCCAAATGTGAACCTGGGCAGTCAGATGTTCCGCAAGAGCCCAAAACAGAGGGGTTTGCCATCTATACTAAGTCTCTTGGTTCAGACACCTGTTTGTCTCCCCAGTCATGGAACTGAGACATCATTAAGGACAGGAACTGTGCTCTATTTATTGCAATCCCAATATCTAACATTGCCTGGTACACAGTAAAATATCCTTAAATATTTGTTGAATTGAGTTGCATTGGATTGATGAAGTTCAGTGAAAAATGCCACCAAGAATAGAACTAGAGTTTAAAGACTATGAAGTTAGAGGAGGAACACCCTTTGCCAAGAAAGGAAAATAGCCTTGCAAACTATTTTCTAGGAGCAATTAAAGTCCAAGTGCTTGGGGAACTTCTCACTGTCATTATTTATCTGGTGAACTGCTGCATTTTGGCCATGGGCCAGGTCGGTCAGGAGGCACTTCTATCTCACCAAGCCTGTCGAGAATGACCTTACAACCCTCTTCTCCTGCACTTTTGGGCTAAACTTTGCTCAAAAACTCAAGAGTCTGGGAAATGCTTTTCTGCTTGCATTGGAAGTTGGGGAAACATAGAAGAGTGAAATCCCAGGTCTTTAGAAATTCATCGTTTTTATGTTCCTAAATTTGTTATGGAAATATAAATGAGGGCTGTGTAAGAAAGGTGTTAGAATTTATTAATGAGGTGACACAGACTCATAAGTATAAAGTAAATGATTCAGATTCATGAGGGACTTTTGATATTACAAAGCACAATCATATGTAATTTCCTGCTCTATCCATGCAAATCAGACCCAACATTTTTTACATAGTAAAAGGGAATAAGTTTTGGTTTGGTTGTTGGTTTTTGTTGTTGATGCTCTTTTATTATTAATTAACTAATATTTAAAATTCCTGTGGAGATGAAATACTTAAAACATAATTTGTTCCCCTGTTGCAAACAAATAGAAGCAACTAGAAAACATAGATGTGTGTATGTGTGTGTATGTATGAAGACATAGCCAGGCATAAAGGGAAAAAAAACAAGTACAGCTCTGGATAAAGAATGGGATGAATAAGTGAGGGCGGCTGCAGCCAAGAGCCTCCTGGGCTCTGGGTCAGCACTCCAACTGCTTCTGCAGGGAGCTGTAACAAAACTTTCATCCAAGATGGGGAGCCAGGGTCAGGCTCACTACTCAAAGCCCAGAAGATGGATGTGGTGGGTTTTCCAACTTCTGATAAAGAAGGAAAAATTTCTCTGCTGCATACCCCTGCCTGACAAAGCCTGAAGCACAAAGACATGCCTCCTGAGTAGGAAGGGAATCACGCAAATTGCTGACTTGGAGATTGGACTTACAACATTCCCATTATTGTTATGTGTGGAACAGGATTCCTGAATTGCCCTGATGAGCCTATATTTGGGGCGTGGAAGCTAGAAGAAGGTAATGTTAAACCATTAAATAGGATGGGATGAACAGGGTTGGAGAGAGAGGGAGAAAGAGAGGGGGAGGGAAAGAAAGAAGGCATATGAACAATTTAAAGAAAAAATATTAAAGATACAAGAAAACCATCCAACACAATTCAAAATTCATTCATGACAAAATGAATAGCAAACTACTAGTAAAATAGAACCCCTTTAACCTAAATAACTGGAATGATTGTATTCAATAATGTAAGCTTAGAAGTATTCAAATGAATTGAAGAAATAGAATACTCTTGCCCTCTTTCTCCTCTTCCTTTTAACATTGCACCAGAGGCCCTAGCTAATGCAATAAGATAAGGAAAAGAAATAAGAGGTATAAGAATTGGGAAAATATAAGCTGTCTCTATTCTATATAGAAAATTTTCTCATAGAAACTCCAAGATATTTTATAGGAAAAATATTTAAAATTACAGAGAGTTAAACATTTTTTTTAACACAAGATCAATTTGCTAAAGTAGCAAGATATTCTAGCATAAGGGCCAAAGGAGATCTCTACAAAAATGTTCATTGAATCCATGTTTTTTATAAGAAAATGGTAGAAAGCACTTAAATATTCTTCAGTAGGAAATCATTAAATAAGGTTTGACTGCCCCTAATAAATGCTTGTAATTGCTATTAACTAGCAAATAGTTGAATACATACTACATAGAGCTAACCATCTTGGGCGTGCTCTTCCAAACAATAATGAACTCTAAGTATCAATTCACATACAGTACATTGACCTGTCAATTCTAAAGGATTTCATAGCTTCCTGAGGCTGACTACAATGGCCTATGCTTCCCTGAATTGATTCAAACTGTAGTTACGGGAAGAAAAGTGAAGATGATGTTCTTCTCAAAAACAGAGAAGCTGTGAACACATGCTTTCACTCCTCTTTTGGTGAACATCGAATCATTACAATGGTGCTCAAAGGCCTACAGATCTCTGCTTAGTTGACACTTCGACCAGGAGAAATTTTATTACACTCCACCACTACCAAATGTAGATGAAATTAGATGCCCCGTCCCTTAACCTGCTATGGCATTTTGTGCTTGCTTGTATGTTAGAACCCTTCTCCATGCCACCCCCCATCCCTCCACTTTAACTATATCCTGAACACCTATTCCCTTGATTGCCTGCCCCAAAAGATCGTGATTTCCCTAAGGGAAGGGACGCTGTTTTGGTAACTGTGGAATTCCCCACGCAGGTGTTCAATAAATACTTCTTTGGTTAAATGGATGATTGGGTCAACCTTCTTTCTCTGTCATTGTCCTGAACCCTGCTGCTGCTGCTGCTTGGTCAGTACAGAATAAAGACTCTGGTGATCCAAAGGCTTTCCTTATTACTTCTAATTTCCATAACTGGGCAACACTGCAAAATTCATTGCCACCAGAAACAGCCACTGCATGTTCATTTTACAAATCCATCCTCAACTGAGATATCAGAATTTCAAGGTTTTGATTGCTGGGAAAACAATCCCTACAACAAACAGAAGAGTCACAGGGCACCACATTCAGCATCGGCATGCTGAAGGCTTTATTGTGATTAATGGATTATCAGAGTTCCCACATCACTGAGAGAAAAGGCAAAGAACAAAACCTCTGTCCAATGTCCAGATGTCTAATTCATCTCCAGTTTTTCTAGTAAGTTCACATTAGCCACAATGCTTACCCTTTTCAGTTCTCCATCTTGGTGGAGATACAGGAGCCTTACCATAGCTTTACAAAATCAGAGCCTGGACTACCCTAGAATACTCTGTTTCTTATCCTTTTCTGCCACATGCTTCTCAAAATTCCACTACTAAAAAATTTGAGTTCCATCCACCTTTTACAAAGAACACAATGAACTCTATGCTTTTAAGGAAGCTATTATTCTGTTTGTCGTCTATATTAAACATAAGGACTTAAAAGCAGCCAGAGTATTATTGTTGAGAACACTGATTTTGCTATTTGTGGTGGGTTGAATAGTCCCCTTCCTCACCCCCAAAAATCCACATCTACCCAGAACTCAGAATGTGACCTTATTTGGAAATGGGCTCTCTGCAGACAAAATTAGTTAAGGATATCAAGATGAAATCATCCTGGACATACGGTGGGCCCTAAATCCAAGACTGATATCTCTAGAAGAAGAGGAGAGGGCGCAGAGATACTGAGGGAAAAGGCCACAGGTGGAGGCAGAGATTGAAATTAAGCTGTCACCAACCAAGGGGTGCCAGGAGCCGCCAGCAGCTGGCAAAGGCAAGGAAGCATCCTTTCCTGGAGTGTTTTGGAGGGAGCGTAGCTCTCATGGCACCTTGATTTCAGACTTCTAGGCTCCAGAACTCAGAGACAATAAAGTTCTCTTGTATTAAGCTACCCAATTTGCGGTACTTTGTTAGAACCGCCCTAGGGGGCTAATACACTGTTGTTTTTAAGAATATCAAAATTAATAATTTTATCATTTGTTAAAAAATAGGAAAAATATTATATCTACTGAAGATATGATTGGTTAAGATGAGGCTAAACTGGAATGGGGAGAGCCCTGGTCCCAGATGGCCAGTGTCTACATAGGAAGTGGAAAATTGGACACAGTCAGACAGCAGGGGAGAATGCCACAGGATGCCTGAGGGAGAGAACACCTGCATGCTTTAAGGAAGCACAGCACACCCATCACCTTGACTTCCAACTCCAGCCTCCAGGACTGAGAGACAATACATTTCTGCTGTTCAGGTCACCCAGTGTGTGTGGTCCTTTGTAACTAACAGCCCTAAGAACGTAAGACAGCTGAGAAGGGCACAAGGAAGAAGACAGTTCTTCGTAAGCATTTGGAGAACTGGGTTCCACCTTGGCCACATCCAGCTCCCACTGTTTGTGGTGAGTGTAGAATTAAAAAGTACTAATAAGGTGGATAAGCAGTGTTGCTGTTAAATGACCAAAGTGATCAATTACACACCATGTCAAACCCATTCTTTCAGAAAGTCACTTTTTTTTAATTGAAAGAGAAGTTGGAAATTCATAATTCTGTAAACATAATGATAACATGTTCATCGTGTCTAACAGTCCTTGGAGGGCTCACTAGGTTTCAGGCACGGCGTCCGTATTATCTCAACACCAGCATACGAGTTAGACCTCACGATGATGCCCCTTTTACAAACAGAGCAGGCTAGAATGTAAACTCCATGAGCACAGGGTTTTTTTTCTTGAGTACTGAACAGTGCCTGGCACATAATAGGCACTCAATAAATATTCCAGGAATTAAGTTGAAGTGAGGTTTGCCCAAACTAACACAAGTGAGCAATGAAACCAGGATCCTAGATTTGAACCCGGGAATATGGTATTAAAGTATCATCCTCTCCACCAGCATCCAATACTGCCACTAACAATGCATGTGGAGTCTTGAATTTTAAAATATTTAAGTAAGCTAAAATTTAAATTGAAACTTGAACATCACCATTTCAGAAAATTGGCTAAACAGAAAGAGAAGTAATCACCCAAGAATCTACTATTCGGGTGGTTAGCATTAGCATTTTGTTGATAGTTCCTCCTGGGCTTTTTTCTCTCTGTGTTCTACTTTTTTCCCCAAAGATATGTTCAAATTTTAAATATATTCTCCTTTTAAAATTTAGCATTGTAGCAAACCATGCTATTCTAAACTCTTCCTAGATAAAATATCATATATCTCATTGAGAGGCTATTACCTAATTCCTTCAAGTACTCTATTGTTGGACAGAGGTCAATTTCACTGTTTCTTCTACTACCAATAGTTCTCACGTAAATAACTTGGTTCATAAACTCTTAACTTTATTTACAATTATTGCCTAAGGATAGGTTCCAGAAAGGAAGAGAAAAAAGGACTCCTTTGCTAAGCGGTATGAAAATTGTAAAGGCTATTATTTCTATATATTGATAAAATCCTTTCCAAAAAGGGCACACCAATTTATACTCTCACCAGCAATGTTTGAAAGTGCAAATAGAACATGATAGTCTACAACTAAAATATTTACTAATTTCATAAGCAAAAATGGTATCTCATGATTTTAATTTGTGTTTCTTCAGATGACTGGAATGAAGAAATCACACATCCCTATACTGTGACCTAGCAATTTCATTCCCAAATATGTGTGTACGTCCACCAACTCACTGCTGGGTATATACCCCAGAGAAATAAGTGCATGTCCACTGTAGTTGTTTTGTTCATAATACCCAAACACTGCAAACAGTTCCAATGTCCATTATCAGTAGAATGGATAAGTAAATTGTGGTATCTTCATAAAATGAAACAATACAAGAAGTAAAACAACAAAAGAATGAACTGTTGCTGCACGCAGCAAGATGCATGCATTTTGCAAGCCTTATGATGCATGAAAGCAGCTAGACAAAAAGGATTAAATAGTATATAATGCCATTTACATCAAATTCAAGGACAAGCAAAACTGGACAATGGTAGAGCAGTCAGAATAGTGATGGGGAAAAAGAGAGGTATATTGACTAGAAAAGGGTATGAACAAGATTTCTCGGTGCTGGAACGTTTCTCTCTCTTGATCTGGGAGGTGGGCAGATAGTCATATATTGGTATAGAGATTCATCAAGCTTAAGATTATGTTCATTATACCTAAGTTATGCCTCTACAGAGAAGTAAAAACTATAAAAATATAAATAACAAAGTGTGGATTTTGCAGGACCACTTAAGTATACAAACCCTCTTGTGAAGGTTCTTTAAGGAGAATGGTTCTTTGCTACTTTCTATGGGAGAGAGAACTGGCTCTGAATGACGTCATGTTTTGCTGTTCAGGGAGTTACATAATGAATTCACTAAGCCATTTACACATATGTTTGAAGGTCAGAAAAAACTGGGATGGTGCCCAAAAGACTAAAAAAGTAAAAAAATAATAATAAAAAAGTCATCTTAGCAATTACCATCTGGCAAATCCACCACTTCAATTATTATTAAAATGATAACTCATTTAGAAACAAAAAATGGTAAGCATAAAAAGAAAAACGTGACATAAAAATCTTCAATATTGGTGTGTCAGAAGAACTGCATTGTAAAAATAAGAATAAATAAAAGAAAATAAAAGAAAAAGAAAAAATTAAGAAGAAACCACATTGTAATCCAGATTCTACAATAAATGATTTCCATAACCCCACAGTCCCCTGGTTTCTTCCTAGCTTTCTTCTTTCTTTCCAGCCTCTAAATATTGGTGTTCTATAGCGCTCTTCACCTTCTCCCTAGATAATTGCCTATAATTCTATGACTAAGTACTATCTATAAGCCAATGAGTCCCAAATTCACATCTCCAGACATGACTGCTCACCTAACTCCAGACTCATAAATGCAACCACCTGCTTAACATCTCCATTAGGTGTCTAATAGGCATCTCAAATTAAAAGTCTTGATTTTCGATACATACTCTACTCCCAAAAATTACACCACCTCCAGACTCCATCTCAGGATAAAGTAACCACACTAAGCCCAAAACCTAGAAATAAAGAAGGATCCTAACTGGAAGCCCTTTCTCACTTTTGCTTTTCTTATAGCACTTGGCATCCTCTTCTGTGCCATAAATGTGCTTGTTTGTTTATTGTCTGTCTCCCCACACTAGAATGGAAGCTTCATGAGGACAGGCACTTTGCTATGTGCCTACAACAGGGCCTGGCATTTTACAAGCACCTGGGACATATTGGTTCCATGAGTGAATGATAAATTGAACATCATATAGTACTGACTGAAGTAATTTGTAATGATAATATAAAGGAAAATCTTTAGTAGTACCTTCATTTACTCACTGGGTTATTGTGAGGTTTAGATGAGATACATTAAGGAAAATTTCACTTTTTTGCAATAAAATGTTGGTTCCTGCAGACCATGGCTTCACAACAATTCAGTGTTTGGCATTTTCAAGTAGAAGTCAGAAGTTTTGCTTTTAAATCCTGACTCTGTCCTTCTTTATTAATTAGGGCATCTCAGACTATGTATTTAATCTCTTCATATCTGGGTGTTCTCATCCATGATTTGAAGGTAATCAAACCTGCCTCACAAGGTTGTAATGAAAATTTCTTTAAATAATACAATGTTTATGAAAGTGCCAAGCAAGTACAAGATCCTAAAATGCATACAACACACAAAAAGAGGCATCTTTATTTATGAAAATTATGCCAATGAGGGGCCAAGTATACTTTTAAACAGCATTTATCATCTTTTTTCTCTTCATTACAAAGTGATACAAATTGCGACCTGCCCATAGAAATATCTTTAAAAATTAATTTTTAAAAAGTAAAGTTACTGAAAATCTCATCATTCAGAGATAACCACCGCTAACATTTGGTTATCTATTTAAAATATCTGCATATCTGCATATACAATATTTTATCTAGTTTTTAAGTTAACAATGTCACCCAAATTCTTAAAGAACTTAAATTCTAATGGCTATTTTTCCTTCTTCTGAGCTCCTATTGATGCTCAATTTAGCTGTTTCACATGCCTACCTCTAAAATAATATTGTTAATGAGTTTCTTGTGAATATTTCCATAGGTACAATTCTTAAATGGAATTATTGGATAAAAAGACATGAAAACCACTGAAATTTTTTATGTATTTTGCCATATATCCTTCCAGAAAAATTGTACCAATTCACACTACAAAAGTGCCTATTTCCTCACATCCTCATGAAAGATTTTAAAAAGAGCAGAAATAGTATAGTAAACAACCAACCAGTCTTTTTATTATTTTATTTTGATATTACTTAGTACTATATTTGAAAATAACTTTTCAAGAATAATTACTTCATTACATTTGTAAAAATGTGTACTATTTTTCTTTTCAAATAAAAATTAAAAATTCACCACTCAATTGTCAACTCTTGTTAAGTACAATTCCAGACATTTCTCTATGGATAGAAAGATATAAGCACATGTAAGTAGTTAGGAGGGAGAGAAGGCAGAAGCCCAAAACCTAGAAATAAAGAAGGTTTATTTAGAAATATTTTTTTTTAAACTTAGAGATAAGTTTTTTAAAGAATCATGTTATAAAGGCTATTAACAAAGTATTAAATTTACTTTTACTTGAATTAACAGTAAAAGGATAATGTAGAATTAAAGAAATTGCTAAAAATTATTCAAATTTCTTCCCAATGAGAGAGAATTCCCAGATCCCTCTAGATTTCTAAATCTAAAGGGATAATCATGATCATGAACTCATTAAGAGGCTAGAGTCTTTTTTTTTCACTATGCTTCAACTTTAAATATCATCTGTGGACTTTCTCATATGAGTAATTAATACACTTACAGCCTCCATATACAGATTCACATGCATTTTTCTTCCACCTCCTGGAACTCATTAAATTATAACATTACTGTGGCATTGTTGGCATCTATGTCATTTGCATTCTAGACTATGGCCATAAATTCAGGCTTAGCCTATTTTTATAATTCAATACTTATCACCCATACTTTGCAGCTTCTCCAGTAGTGAATCATGCAGTATTACTGTTCTTATTAGTGATATCAACAGTGACTATTAGAATAGTACTGGATGGTTATCTTTAAGATGGCAGGCACCCATTTGCAAATGTGAACACACACAGAGTACCAAACCATATCACAAATGACAGACATCCCCCTACCCAGCACTCCCTGTGCACCACACACACATACAGGCCCATTGTCAATGACACAAACTGGGAAAACCTGGGCAGCAACAGCAGCTACCATCAGGCAAAGGCAGCCAGTCCTGAGAATACTATTTCCAGTTCCAGGGACCACCATGTAAGGTGTACATTGATGTATGAAGCTGAACCAGAGAGAAGCAACTGCCTTATTGATTCTAAGAGACAGAGTGTTTCATATTTAACACCTCTGGAAATGGGGCATGCCTTCCAACTCGTGGCATGTCAGAGTATAATTGGCAGTGAATGTTGTTTGTTTCTTAGTGTTACATAAAATAATTGTGCACGTAATAGTTGATGACATCTTTGATTCAACAGAACACAGTGGTATAGATCTGCAAAGGCAGCCTATGAAAGAGTTTGGGAAACTGTGCATGATTGGCAGGCATAGAAGGTTTGGGTAATTGGGGCAGAAAATGGCAAAGGTGATTGAGTAGGAGGATTCATAGTCATGAACAGGGAATCTTTTAGTTGAAAGATTACACAAAGGTCAGCTTGTCCATGATCATCATCTTCAAATATTTGAAGGCTGCCACATGAAGATGAGAACACACTTGTTTTGTATAGCTCCTGAGGGCAGAATAAGGATCAACAAAAGAAATAAATGATGCCAATTTTGACTCAAAAATGGACATTAAAATTTTGAGTTATCCAGCAATTGCATGGGCTTTCTTGTGAGAAAACGAGGTTTGTTAGAAGTCGTGAGGATGAATATTGCTTCAGAAAGTTTCCCTGCCTTGAGTTTGAGATTTGATTTGGCAACTTCTCATCCAATTTTAATTTTCAAATCTAAAATTCATGCCCATTTTAGCCTCTACTATTAGGAAATTATTTTATGTAAAGAATCTAATAGAATAACATAAATGTGTAGGAAGATGTTAATTTTAGAGTAAGAAAGATCCAATCAATACACCAATCCATCAAGAGATGGTTAAGTAAATAACACAACTTGATTAAATAGTGTACAACTTTTCAAATAATCATTATGAAGACATTGAGACCATGTACAAGCAACAAAATTTGTGTGATCAAATCTTGAGTGAATAAATCATGATGCAAAATTATATCTTGACTAATTATTACTATGAAAAAAATGTCTGCACATGAATAAGGCTCGATAGGAATAGGGAAATGAAAACAGGTGATTTTAGAGTGATAGAATTCTAGGTTAGTCTTTAACATTTGTAATTTTCAATTTACATTATATTGTGGTTAGCTGTTTAAGCAACAAAAAGAACATGCTATGATCACTTGTAGGGAAAAAAGCTCCTGCCTCTACTATAAGAGTCACAAACTCAGACCACTCCACAATAACATATTCCATAAGTTCATAGTGCTCCTTCCAGAAGCACTTATCTTTTTTTAATTTTTAAAATTTTTTATTTATTTCTCTCCCCTTCCTTGCCTCCCCCCAGTTGTCTGCTCTCTGTGTCCATTTGCTGTGTGTTCTTCTGTGTCCACTTGTATTCTTGTCAGCGGCACTGACAATCTGTGTCTCTTTTTGTTGCATCATCTTGCAGCGTCAGCTCTCCAGGCTTGCAATGCCACCCTGGACATGCTGCATTTTTTTGCACTGGGTGGCTTTCCTTACGGGGCGCACTCCTTGCTCGTGGGGCTCCCCTATGGGATGGCACTCCTTGCTCACATCAGCATTATGTGTGGGCCAGCTCATCACATGGGACAGGCGGCCCTGGGTTTAAACCTTGGACCTCCCATGTGGTAGGCAGATGCTCTTCCTGTTGAGCCAAATCTGCTTCTCAGCGCTTATCTTTATAAAGGATCATCTATGGCCCTAACTGGCATATTAAAAAAAACACAAATATGCATATAATTTAACAGCTAGAGGAAACCACAGTGCCTATCAGGTTCAGTGGCCTCATTTTAGTGATGGGGAAATTGTCGATAAAGGTGCTGTGTCTTGTCCAAGGTCAATCATCTCAATGGAGGCAGAGTTGAGATAACAAATCAGGCCTCCTTTCTAGAGGTAGAGTGGTCTTTCCAATTTTTCACTTATTGATTATGTATGTATTGAGACCTTTAGATGTGCCTGGCTCTGTTACATGCTGGAGACACAAAAATTATATGATATATTCCCATAATTCTCAAACTGTGTGCCAAGTTTCACCAGGGAGCTGTGCTGAATTAAAGGAAAACATAGCTTTACTGGACAATATCTACTGAACATCACACAAACTACTAGCTTTAAATCATTCAGTTTCAACATTAGATTGTAGTACATTTCTTTCTGACATTTTATCTTCGCAAAACTGAATTTCTATGATGAAGAGCCTGCTTTGATAACAGGCAAATACCAGCCCAAAATCAAAACCTTCCAGGAAATGAAGGTAGCATTCCCAAGGTTTTGGAGTTGTACAGTTCCCAAAAGGTACAAATATCCCATCAGCGAACAGCTGTGTATATTTAAGAATTAAACAAGATAATATTTATCTTTCACTAAAAGTTACGTGTATTATTTTTTCAAAGATTTATAACTTGTTAAGTTATAAATAAAGTTGTTTGGAACTAATTAATACATGGAATGGTTATATATTTCCTTTAGACCAGGAACCTCATGAAAACATTTCTGACTCAATAAGAGCAATGTGAACCAAGAAATTTGAGGGAAACTCTGATATAGTCCCTGCTGAGCCTGCCTTCCTCAACCCTTCCTCCAATTCTGCTTTTTGAATCCCAAGTCTTCCTCTTTCTTGGCTGACTCCCTCATTTTTAAAATCACACACTTCAGTATCTTCCTAAGAAAAGATGCATTGTGAGTAAAATGTTTGAGCCTTTCACATCAGAAAATATCTATATACTTCCCTATGCCCTCAAATGATAATTTGGCTAAGTATAGTCTACTAGGCTGAAGGTAATTATCCCTCCAAATTTGGAAACAGTGCTCTTGCATTCCAGCATACACTGTTGCTTTGGGTAATAAGTATGAAGCAATTCTGAATCTTATCTCTTATATATGGGTCTCTCCCTCTCTCTCCTTTAATCCATGTGTTCTAAAATTTCACAATAATGTGCCTTGGTGTGGGATTTTCTTGTGTATAACATGTGCTGAGCAAGCAGGGAGTCTGTCATTCTGGAAACACACCTAGTATACTTATTGGAGAGATTCCCTAATGATTCCTTCAATAATTTCATCCTTCTATTTTCTCTGTCTTCTCTATCTGAAACTTCTAATGTTTAGATGGGGGTGTATGTTTCTGGATTGATCTAATTTTCTTATCTTTTCTTTCTCCTTATCCGTAATTTGTCTTTTGTTCTGTCTTTTGTGGGATTTCAACAAAGTTATTGTCCAAAATTTTAATTGATTTTTAAATTTCTTTTTAAGGTTTGAAATAAAAAACATTACCTTTTTCTCCCCCAGGAGCACTTTATTGTTATGATGCTTCATTTCTTAAGCATCCTGTTGTTATTCTGTAGATTCCATAAACTTTCTTATCTCTCTGGAATTATTAGTTGAAGAGTTTTTGAAGTTTTCCTCTGCTACAGTATTATTTCTGTTTCACTGAGTATTTTCACATAGTGTTTTGTTTGTTTCATTGATTGGTTGGTGTTTTAAGTGTTTTCATCTCTTGCATTAGGAATGCCTTTCTCAAATATCCAGTTATTCTAATTGACCATTTTTGGATAGTAGTTTTATTAAGATGTAATTCACATACCATACATTTTGCCCACTTAAAGTGAACAGATCAAAGATTCCTCATACTTTCATAGAGTTGTGCAATTACTATCGCAATCAATTTTAGAACATTTTTGTCACCCTGAAAAGGAAACCCATTAGCAGTTAGTTATTCCCTATTGTCCTCCTCTTCCCAGTCCTAGACAACCACTAATCTACTTTCTATCTCTATAGATTTACCTGTTCTAACAGTTCACATAAATGGGAATTATACAATATTTGGTCATTGGCCACTGGGTTCTTTCACTTGCCCATTTATTTCTTAAAACACTGAGTATGGGCACAGCACTTGATTTCTGGATTTTCTCAGGGTGATCAAAGGGCATGCCACCCTTAATGGTGGAGACCTCCATATGCCTGTCTCTGGAAATCTCTTCTTTGGAGCTATTCTATTTCTCCACAAAAGGATCTTCCAATCTGCAAACTAGGGAGGGTTGGGGATGGGATATATACTGGGCTGCTGGCATTCCAAGGCAATAGGGGAAAGGTGCTGAAATCCTACAGTTTGTTGTGTAGATTGCCTTTAAATCCCCTGATGTAGCTTCATGCCTCTCCTCAGAGTCTGATGTCCCTGAGACCAGAGGCTCACTAGTTTAATTAAAGAATGACATTTTTGTCTCCAATGTGTGTGTATGTGAGGTGGGGTGGATGGGCAATGAAGAAAGCATTTTCTAGCTTTGAAAGTTAGGGAAATACCTAGGGATCTGCCAATCACCCCACTTCACCATGTGCCTCTCCACCTTCCATTGCTCCCGGAGTTATTTTTGTGCAGCCTCTCTCAGTTTCCATGGGCAAGTCATCTGCATGTATTTGGGTGGAAATTTTCTCTACTGTGTTGTTTGCCCCATCTGCAGCTGATTCCTATCTTCGAGATAGTGGTTGAACTGTTCCATTCATTATTGTCTCTCCTGTATTCATTGTGTCTTTGCAGATTAATATCTTTATTTTTCTGCCACAGTTTTAAAGGTTTGGGGAGAGAGAAGAGATAAGGCTATATGGTCACTGTACAATGACAATCTGGAAGTCTAACATCAATTTTAAAAGGTTAATAGGGTGAGTCAAATGGAGAAAATAGAAAAAGCACTCCAGGCAGAGCTCTGTGCCATAGTCCTCTAGTGGACAAATGAAATAATCTGTTCATATATAGGATCTTCTGACTGCTCCAAAGAGACACTGAAGTAGCATAGCATTTGGAATCAGACAGATTGCATCCCACCTTTCTGACTCACTAGCTGTGCATCATCAGAGAAATTATTTAACTGCTCTGTACCTTCATTTTCCAATCTACAATATGGAGACTAATAGGACCTGCTTCATAACTTCATTTAGCCAATTAAATAAGATGGTGCTTGTGAAGAGCTTCTCACCATGACTAGCAAAACAGTATGCACCAAAGAAATATTGAGCTACTGGCATCATCAACATCATCATCCAACCAGCTCTGCAACCTTGGGCAAGTCACCTCCTGTCTCTGAGTCGTAGCTTCTTTATTTGAAAAATGAGAAGGTAAAACTAAGGACCTGTCTAGTTTTAATACTGTAAAATTAAGGAATCTTCCCTGGGATTTCTGAGCTTTTCCCACAGTATAGCATAACACATATCATTCTCTGAGAATAAACCTCTGCTGTCATGGAAGAACCCAGTGCATCCTTGTTTCTCAACTTTCAGATGCTTGCTTTAAAAGACATCAAATTGTTCACCAATGTATGGGGAACCTGCTATTTATGAGGCACTATAGGAGGCAGTAATGATAAAAGGGATGAAGGGAACTGATGCCTGCCCTACGGAGCTTAGTGGAAGACACATCAACAGCTACACAATTGTGCTGTGGCTGCAGTAGTGAAGAGATGAACAAGAGACAAAGGAAGCATAAAAAATTAAAAATAACTAAAAAAATTTAAAGCCCAGGTCTGTCTCCTTTAACAGCTAATGTATGCTTGGGTTGATGCTTGTTAATTGACAGGAATAGGACACTCTGGCAATAGTTACTGGCATGTGCACAAACAGGAAGGCAGCTTATGTCATGATGCATCGGGGACAGCCAAGGGTTCAGTGTTTCAGCTGTTAGGACGAGGATGGCGGAAGGAGAAGAGCATAAAGCAAGACAGGCTGGAGAGTTGGGCCAAGATCCAACCATGGATGGCCACTGTGGTTGACATGGGCTGTCACTTTTTAGTCTCATTTTATTTATTTATGTTCTCTTTTGTACCCAACAGAATTTGAAGTTGTTTGTTTACGTGAGAACAATAGCAACAGCAACAACACAACCACAACCACAACCACAAGAATCAGGACTGGCTTAAATAATAACAACCTGTATTTGGCTCATCTAGGGCTCAGTTAGACTTCAGGAATCAATCCTTTAATCCAGGGGATGGCCAGGTGCTGACCTCTCAGTCCTGGGTTCCTAAACCCTGTTCCAGGAATGGTAGGGTCACTCCCAGAGCAAACACATCCACCTCCAGGGCTGAGGATGGAGCCAGCCTCCCTGGAACCACGGGCTGTGACGGTAAGGGGTGTGTAAGTGAATGAATACTCTGGTGTAATTCAAGAAGGGTGAAGAGAAGAGTGGGTATGCCCACGGCACTTCCAATGCAATTTCAAAAATGATACAAGACACAGTGATGCAAATTGGAAAAGAAATAATGAAACCAATATGAAGAGATAATGAAGGTGAAATAGTGAGAGGAGATCAGAGGGAAAGTTACTAGAGAGACGCCCTATAGTAAAGGCCCCAAACAAATATTAAAGATGAAATGCTAATTTAGTTCTGAGCTTCCTAGCAGCCAAACTATAAAAGGAGGCAACAGCAATTAAGAGGCCCACAATGTACCTTGAAAATGCAAAGCTATTTCTGGCCAAGGGTCCTCAGAGAAAGTATTTTTTCCTGGTGTCTTCATAATAGGATCACTAAGTGATATCATAGAACTGTCTGTAGAATCTCTGTAGTGTATATAACGGCAAGTTTTAAAACATCTACCAATAGCAGGGCAAATTTAATTTAGGTTTCTCTGAGATGTTTGGTCCATACCAAGGCAACTCTCAAATGCCCTGGCTTAATCCAAGGATAAAATCTAGAGTTATCAAACTGCAGTAAAATGAGTACCCTTGGAGATATGGCAGGAAGTAAATATGTTGCCTCTTCCTGGAGATAGGTAGGAAACCATTTTGTCTGGGTTTTTTCCTTGATGGTAAATGATAAAACATTTTTTTAATGAACTAACTTGGTTACAGAATAGAATATTAAAAACATATATATTTTGAAAGAAAAAATATAAAACCTCAATGAAAGGAATGTCCCACTCGTGTGGACAGCTTTTGGTTGCATACCCAAACCTCTGGAAATGTGGTTTTACACTCTTTAACCCTTGCTGGGGGGAGATGTGTGAAGATATTTTGCCCTACATTTTCTCTTCTGGCCGACTCCTATTTATTTCCTATAGGACCTTGTACTTCAGTCACTCTGCACATCTCATCACGGTTACTTGTTAAATATCTGTCTTCTACGGTAGATATTGATTCTTCAGTTCCTGACAGAGTATCCTGGTCCAGTGTGAGAGACCAATTAATTAATAAGTGGATGAACTAAAGAATGGCTCGTTTTCAGATGCTTCATGAACTATGTTTCCTCCAAGGAGGCATTTGATGGAATCAAGCCATTTGCAAGAATAGTGAGGATGGCAGTGCCTTCCTCCTTAGCCATTGCTGTGGTGCAAAGACCAGGCCCAAGTTGGGATAGCAAGATGTGCTCCAGTGAAGAGGATTTATTTCTCTCCCCAGTCCAACTCCTATCTGCGACAGTCACGCAGACTTGTATTTATATATGAACTCCATGTTAACTAGCCGTGTGATTTGGACCAATTGATTAACCTCTCTCTGTTTCCTCATCTTAAAGCAGAAACAATACACTTAAAGAAAAAAACAAGGTGAAGCACAGAGGACCTCCTCATTTGATGCCCAATGCATAACAGGGACTTAAAAATGTGAGTCTCCTTCTTAGCTCTCTGGCTCTCCTTGTAACAAAATACATATCTTCCCACAGAAGGAGCGAGTAGGCACTTAATGATATAGGTAATCCTTTTAAGACAATATGTCCTTTAATATTGTAATCTGGAAGCCTTCTACATTAGGAGACAGTAACTAAAAAGAGAGATGTCAAATATGTGCCAGTTTAGTTTAGAAGGAGAATTAAGTTATTGTGAACTAAACTTCCAAACTGGTGTCTTAAAATTTTTTCATTAAAAAACAGTCTGGTACATTGAGTTTACTTACAAACATTGGCTGAGTTTTACACTTAGAACAAATGTTTTTAATTTCATTATATACTCTCAAATCAACCAAATCATTGTAGGGATAAACTCAACCTCCAAATCTTGCAAATGCAATTTTCCTAGTGCCTTACTCTATCTGGTTTTCATTGTTTTATTTTTATTTCTTTATTGCTTCTCAATAACTAGTGCTCATTTAACCAAGAAAAGATGACCTAAAGCAGGCACATTCTCAATGATGGATTTGAGGATGTTAGTTCCCAATGATTCTTTCTAGTGAGTAAAGCCAGAACATAAGCCAGGAGACTTTCCTAGGACTAGCAATAAAGAAATTATTATAGTACATATTCATTTGCCATGAAAGAATAAAGAAAAAACCAGTATGTTAATTACACTAAGGCTAAAATCCTTTTGCAGGAATACCAAAACCTAAAGTTAACATTGTTTCTCTTCATTTTGACCCAATATAAACAACTTTTAAACAGGGCCAATAACTCAAAAACTCTAATAATATATACTCAGCATCACCTATGAAGAATTCTGGGAACTGATGTCATACATTTGGAATTCAGTTGCAAATCATAAAGCATTCAAACATTTAAAATAACAGAAGGTGAGCCAGGGTCTCTACAGGTAGGATTACAGGGCCAGCAGAAGGGCCAGCTGATGTCTTTACAATGAATGAAGCATATAAAACCCCAATATTCATTTTTTGTAGAGACACAAAATCTTCTGTGTACCATTGGCCATGGGGCATTCCTATAATACAACCCAAAGGAGGAAGATAAGATGGCTGTAGGCTTTCCTCAAAAGGCATGGGGATTGAGAACTGGAAACTTTAAAGGACCCCTGATTAGCAGAGCCATTTAGGACAAGTTATTTAATCTCTCGAAGTCACTATTTTCCTCCAAGGCAAAAAGAATGATTTTATCCCTGCCTAGTCCACTGGGTCATGGTAAGGACCTAAAGTTAAAGTGCTGTATGGAAAGATGACTTCATTTTCTCACCTCCTTCCCTTTTCTTCTGGCTTTCAGGCTCCACATGGTCTTGTTTCCTACTAATGCACTGGCTTCCTTCTCAGGCTCCTACAATGCTTGTCTCTCAGCATCCTGATTTCTCAATTTTGATTACCCTAAAGTTCAGTCTTCATTATTTTTTTCTCTATCTGCATTCTTTCCCTAGGTATCTCAGGTCTTTAAGTGCATCCATTTCCTGATTATTTCCAAATTTATATCTCCTGTTTCACCTCCCCTGTGAACTCCTGACTTATAAATCCAATCACATAACTGAGCTCTTCACTTGCTGTCTAATAGGCATCTCAAACTTGATATGGCCAACACAGACCTCTTGATTCCCTGTCATCTAATCTCATCCTCCCCCATCTTCTCTATTTTAGTCAATGGCATCTTCTCAGTTGCTCTAGCCGAAAATACCTAGAAGTTACTTTCATTCATTGCTCTTATCATCCACATCCAATACATCAACAAAGCATGTCAACTCGACTTAAAAAAGATTTCTCAAATTTGTCTAATTCTCTCCACTCCACTATAAGGACCATGGTCCAAGCCACCATCATTGCTCATCTGAAAGTCTGCAGTCACACCTAAGTGTTCACTTATTGGCCTATACAATCTTTTATCTTATTTACATTTATTATAACTTTTATATAAATTTAACGATATGTTGCATAAATAATATCTAGATAAAAGAATTTCTAATTTTAAAAATCTACCAAATATAAAAAACAAGCATATCTATGTTTAAAAAAATAAAAAAGGGCTTGAAAAGATATATGCAAAATGTATGATACCTTTAAATTCTTGGGAAGAAAATAAGATAGGGACAGAGGACAAAATGGATCTTTTTACACACAATATTTTCTTTCTTTTCTTAAAAAAAAAAAAGATTTTAAAGTGAACATGTGAACATGTAAAATGTCAATTCTTAACTGGACATTTGGGTGGTGTTCTCAAAATAGAAAGAAAACAAACACAGAAAACAGAATATAGAGAAAGAAAAATAAAAAATAATAAAAAGAAAGATATCTCTGAGCTGAAAAATGCATACAAAATTTAGATATAAAATATATCTATTTTATCTCCAGGCAAAAAGCATGTGGCAAAATATTTCAATTTCATGAATACCAAAAAATCAAAAACCCACAACCACAACAACAACAAAACACACAAAAACAAAAAACCCTCTTGCTTTACTTTTTATTTTAATTGGAATGTTTCTATTTGCCTCTATAGTGTTCAATCTCTTAAAAATGTAAATTAGATCATACAAGCCTATTTAAAGTCCTCTGATGGCTTCCCATCATATTTAGAATCATATATAAATTCCTTACCATGGTATAGAAAGTCTTAATCCATCTGGCCTCTAACTAGCTCTCCAACTTCATCTGACCCCTCTCTCCCTAGAATCATCCAAGTTCCAGTCTTTCCACTCCCCTGCCTTCCCTTTTTTTTTAACATATATTTTTTATTTTTTTAAAAAGGTACTTAGATTATACAAAATGTTACACAAAAAATATAAGGGATTCCCAATGCCCCACTCCTCACACATCCCACCATTCTCCACATTAACAACTTCTCTCATTAGTGTGGTACATTCATTGCAATTGATGAACACATTTGGAACATTGCCACTAAGCATGGATTATAGTTTATATTGTAGTTTACATTCTCTCCCACTCAATTCTGTAGGTTATGAAAGGATATATAATGGCCTGTATCAATCATTGCAATGTCATTCAGGACAATTCCAAGTCCCCAAAACACATCCATATTACACCTCTTTTTTCCTTCTCCCTGCTTTCAGCACCTCCAGTGGCCACTGTCTCCACATCAATGATATAATTACTTCCATTACTAGAATACCAATAAGTCCATAGTAGAATAACAGTAACTCTACTCTAGTCCATATTGTATTCCTCAATCTTGAGGATTCAGAAATGGTGATGGCCCTCTCCACTTCTAATTGAGAGGTGGCTTCAATCCTTTACAGCTAATGGATGGGCCTCTCTTGTTTGCTGTTGTAGACTCTCTTTGTTCCCTGGTATGGTTGTTTATCCTCATCTCCTTCTTAGTTGTCCTCAGTGAGGCCAATGAACATGGACAGCCCAAAGATTCAAGTCTCTTATACATACACCTACCAACTCCAGCATCAAATATAAGTTCAAACAGAAGGGACAGAAGAGGCATGTGGAGAGAAGTATCATCTGAGTTCAGCTCTGTCACACTCTGGAGCACAAACTCCAAAGTAGGGCCCACAGGAAAGGCACCAAATTCCAGAGCTCTCTGCCATGACCATAGGACCTGGGTGTCTCCAAAGCCCTCAGGAGCCCACTATTTTGGGTAATATCTACTTTGGCAGTCTATGAGATCCTGCTGGACATGCATAAACGTTACCTCTGGGGTGACCTCTGGACTTACTTTGAAGTCTCTTAGCCATATAAACTCACTTGTCTTTACCTTTTCTCTCTTTTATTCAAGATCTTTTTCTAGTTGCATTGGTAATTGGGGCTTGGTAGTAATCCCTCGGTACCAGAGAGGCTTATCGCCAGGAGTCATGTCCCATGCTCGGGGGAAATTAATTCATTTATTTGCTGAGTTCGGCTTAGAGAGAGGCCACATTTGAGCAACATGGAGGTTCTCAGGAGGAAACTCTTAGGCACCCCACAATACTAGGCTAAGTTTCAATCTCAAGAGCAAAGGTGCTTAAGCACAGTCATTAATATCAAGGACCCATCAATGGACCATCCTTCTTCACATCATCCTTCTTCAGACCATTACCCCTGCACTTGGGGGGCTATTGCTTTTCCATTAGAGAATGTGGCAGAGCTCCCCAGAATTGTAATTCAATATTCTTTCAGTTATTGTGTAACTCTTCACCCACTGTAACAATGCCCCATGAACATCTGAACACATTTATATACCTTATATATATGCCCAGGTGAACTTCCTCCCATGTATAAAATAAAAATATTTTCAAAAATTTTCTTTTACATTTTGCCTTTCATCACTTTACTGTTGTCCTGTATGTTCAGTGAATGAATAAAATGAAATAACATATTTATTTAGTGTAAGGAATTAGCTCATATGACCATGGGGGCTGGTAAGTCAGAATTCCATAGGGCAGGCTGCAAGCTGGAAACTCTGATAAAGATAATGCTGAATTCCTTAGTCTTAATTCCCCAGGAGAAACTGATATTTTCTTCCTTTTCTTCCCCAATGTCTTATTACAATCATAAAATTCTTCCCAATTAAGGTCGTTGCCCTAGCTCCTCCTCTACATAGATTATCATCCCAAGAACTGATTTTTACTGGATCCTACCTGTCAAGCAAGTCTCTTCAAATAAGACTGCATCAAGAAGACTTTCCTTGACCAACAGATCTAAATGAGTTCCCCAGATACTTTTCACCATAACACCCTGTTACAATTCTCTACATAGCACTTATCATGATCTGGTGTTTTGCTGTTTGTTTATTTATTTGGTTTTTCTTCATTGTATCTCCTTTATCACCCTCTTTCAAGAATACAAACTCCATGAACATAGGGGCCATGTTATATTCCCAGCACTTAGAAATGTGCCTGGCAAATAGAGGGAACCTTAGTTTTCTCTTGCTGCATAACAAATTACCATAATCTTAGTGGCTTAAGAAAACACAAATTTATTATCTCACAGTTTCCATAGGTCAGGAAAACAGGCATGGAATGGGTAGGTTCTATGATCAGAGTATTAAAGGCTGAAATCAAGGCGTCAGCCAGACTGAGTTCTTGTCTGGAGGCTCTAGAGAAGAATCTGCTTCCAAGCAGATTCAGATTGTTGCAAATTCTAGTTCCTTGTGGCATTAGAATTGAGGGTCTCATTTCCTTGCTGCCTGTGAGCCAAGGGTCATTCTCAATTTGTAAAGCCCATCCACTTTTCTAAACCATGTGGCTCCTTCATCTTCAAGCCAACAATGGCATGTCAAATCATTCTTGTGCTGGAAACTCTGACTACCTTTCTATCTATCACTGTGAAGACACATTTCATGTGTCAACTTAGCTACATTATGGGGCCCAAGTGTTTGTTCAAGCACTGCTTGGTACTGTGTGAGTATATTTTGTAGCTTGATTTGCATCTATAATCAGCTGATTTCATCTGCAATCAACAGAAATTGTACTCAGCAATGTAGGAAATCCACTCGTCTAATCAGTTGGAGGTCTTAAAAGACAGAACTGATGATTTCAGAGGTCAGAAGTCCTGCCTCAGCTTAAGTACTGGCTCCTGACAGAATTTCTAGCCAGTCAGTTTCTCCTGAGGAATTAAGACTAAGGAATTCAGTATTATCTTTATCAGAGTTTCCAGCTTGCAGCCTGCCTTATGGAATTCTGACTTACCAGTCCCCATGGTCATATGAGCTAATTCCTTATGCTAAATAAATATGTTATTTCATTTTATTCATTTTCACGTTTATTCAAGTTATTTGTATATATAAAAGCCACTGTTGGTTCTGTTTCTCTGGCAAACCTTAATACAGTAACCAATCAGAGAAAAGGCTCTGCTTTTAAAGACTCACATGATTAGATCAGACACACCAGGATAATCCCCATATCTTAAAGTCAACTGTGCTATATAATACAACTCATTCATGGAGGTAAAAATCCATCATATTCACAGTCCAAAGATTGTGCAAGGTGTATACACCAGGAGACAGGAGATCTTGAGGGCCATATTAGAATTCCACCTACCACAGGAGGTATTCTATGAACATTTGTTGGATGAGAGAATGAATAATGAATGTGGTCATGTAAAATCATAAATACAACCACAAATATTAGTGCTAAAGTAATTATGATTCATAACACTGTCCCCAGGAAATCATGAGGAGGTTAAAGTGGATTTTATTTGCTTTGGTTAAGAAAATGATCTATCAAAGCATTTTTTTCCTTAAGTTTTGGGCTTCAGAAAGAAAATCCCTGGTGAGCTGACAAAGGCAGTTTAAAGTAATAATAATAAAAAAAGAAGCACAGGCTGATTGGTGAATCTTGGTTTTCATTTGGCTCAGCTACAGACTAGCTGTATAACTTTGGACAACTTATTAAACATCTTCATATCATCCAGTACATCGTCCAGAGCATAGTGGTTGCTTCATGATTGTCTCCAATCAGTCTGGAGAAGTCAGCAGTTTAGAATAACAATTTACAGAATTACTTCATCAAGGCAAGGTTTTCTAGTGAAGTTGCAGGCTGAAGATGGTGCAGGGTTGAGGGAGGGGGTATGCACTTATTCCAGAAAATTAATCAAAGGTATTTGTGATCAGCATTCATCTTGCAAATCCCTTAGGGAGGTATCACATGGAAAGCTTTCTATTTTAGCCAATCCACTGCAACCAGTTTGCCTTCCAGTATGGGGAAAAAAATCTTATTTCTTTAGCTGAGTATCATGTAATGTAATTGACTAAAGTTTAGAGGGCATGTTTTAACAAAGGAAATACCTGGTTTTGGACAGTGCAATCTCAGCCCAGTAAAGCACTCTTACCATGGAAGGCAACTTAGTGCACTGAATGCAAATTCCAGTCCTGCCATTTAACTCCAGTCCTGTGATATTGGACAAGTGACTTAATCTCTTTTTGCCTGAATATCATCATCTGCAAAATGGAAATAATAGTAAAGCATCATGCTGATGTGAGGATTAAATGAATTAGTATAGATAAAAATGGTTGATGCTCAGCACATGGTAAACATTATAAAAGTGGTTATTGAATCAAATGAGGACTTTTAGAAACACATGGAACTTGACTGAGAGAACAGTAGAACAGTAAATGTGCATGAAAAATTTCCTACTCTATTTAAATTGCTCTTTTTCTCACCTCATCATTTTTTTTTTTTACTGAGCTCCTATGTTAATTTGAATCTGCCAAGGTGCAACTACCAAAATAGAATTAGATGCTCAAGAGATTTGTGGGGAACACCTGTGAAGTACAAAGAGCAGGAATGTGCAGGAATAGGATTCAGACTATGATGCATGTCTGACCCCTGTGAAAGGTGACAGGGAAGGCAGATGGACCAAGGGGAGCATTAGACCACAATGCAGTTCTACGAAGTCCTCAGTCAGGCCAATGGGGAGTCCACAGCAAATAAAGCTCATTAGAGGATCCTGTTTCAGGCAGTAAAGGCCTGGCTCTAGTGTTTTTTCCCTGCTCAGACACTGGCTGGGTGTCACCCAGGGGCAGCATGGACTTAGCATGAATGCTGCAGATCTGAAAGTCCAACAGGCATCATCAGATGAGTCACCCATGCAAGTTCACTTGAAGGGAGATCTGCATGATGCATCCACACGGCTGCCATAGCTTCTGTGATTTCATTGATGCAGCTTAAATGTGCATATGATCAACTAGCCACTGACCAATTTTTGTTAGGCCATCACTTACTGAAAATTTCTGGGAGGGGGACACTGCACAGGGCACTTGGGAGGCATTACAACACACCTTAGGGTTCTTCGAGGCCAGCCAGGAGGAAGCAGTTGGTGTGCAGTTGTTCCTCTGGTGGGATCTGACCCATAGTGAAGGGTGGCATGCTCCTGGTTGAATGTATCTGGCCATTGATGCATTCAACTCACCGTAGATTGGGCACTTGCTAAGTGTAGATAACAGTGGTGAGATGTCTCCTTTTGCATGAGGGCAAGTGTGTGTGTGTCTGCTTGCAAGAGAGTGCATGTTTATTGCTTAGAAGCACTATTTCTTCCATTCAAAAAGAAGATAGTTTCAAGTTCCACAGAAAATATTTCTATTCTTGGGGTTGAATTATCTCCTCTAGAAGAATATGAGAATGTCATTAAGAAAGTTGGCACTGCTTTTTAGTCACCAAAATGATCATATCTAGAATTCTTTGAAAGGCAACAACAATAAGGCAACTTTCTAAGTTTTTCATCTTGAAATGAGACTGCAGGCTACATTCCAAAGCTTGGCAGCCCCAGCTGGCCTCTGCAGAGCCCATGTGTGTTGATCACATTTTTATTCTCACCAGGCACTGAAGAAAATATTCTCAGCCCGGCTGGTTCTTAAGGAACACAAATTAAAATAATAAGGTGATGCCATTGTACCCAAAATATTGACAAAAATTTTAGGCAACTATATGGGGAAATGGGTAGCTTCATATGGAGCTGAGGAGAACACTGAATTGGGTGCCTGCTTTTTGGTCCGCTTTACTGTTATGACTCTTGGTTCCAAATATGGGGGGAAAACCTGCTTGAATTAACTTAAGAAAAAAAATTATCACTACCATTAATGTAAACCTGGATATCTCCTAACTTTCAGCATTGCTCCTGGGGTTGCACTGCAGGAGCACCGGGAACCAGGGATTCCAAATGCATTTGGCTTCAGTCCCTCTCTTGCTTCTGCTCTTGACTAGGTATTGGCTTCTTCCTTCTCTCTCAATGCCTATTGGTTTTCTCCATGTGGCAGAAATACAGCAACCAGCAAATTCTGAGTTTTACATTGTATAGCTTTAGCCATAGGAATGACTGATTCAAGTCTCAAGTTCCAGGTCCAGAAATCCTACAGAAGAGTCTCACTGACCCTGATCAGATCCAGTAACTGTATCTGGAACAATAATCAATGACCTGAGAGGTGGGGCTCTGTGATTGGCACAACTTGAGTCTGGGCCCACTCCTGACTTAATCCACTACAGGCAGAAGATGGGTTCATTTTAACATGGCATCTTCTACCAAAAGAACTATGAAGGCATAATTCCCAGAGGTGAAAGCTATTTCCAGAAGAAAAATATGCTAGCCAGACAGTACCACAAGGGTCAAAGTATGTAGGTGCTCAATGAGTTTTTGAATTAATTAATTAAAAGATAAATTGGCATAGTCAATTGGAAGAGGTAGTTGGCAACGCCTGTCAAGAATTTAAATATATAAAATCATACCAATTAATTTTACTTTTAGGCATTTATCCTACAAAAATATTAACATATATACACAGGGGGCATTAATGAATTATTTACTAATTCAAAAAATATTTGTTTCATACTGTATGCCCTGCACTGTTCTAATACCTGTAATTATAGTAGTCAAGAAAGTAGATAAGATTCCTGCATTTACAGTTGAGTGGGAAACACAGATCATGACCAAGTGATTGGAGCATAGCAAGTTTTTGTTACTAAGCATTCCATCAAATTTCAATTTCTAGACTTCACAACATCACTGTGTAAATATAATTTTTATTTATGCTCAAGAGTTTTGAATATTTTTAAAGCTCTGTTCGTAACATCATATATATTTTCAATTAAAAGGTGTCATAAGAGACATAAAAAGTTATGTCTAACTTTTTATAGAATTTCACAAAGAGCTTTCACATTTACTGTCTTATTTCTCTCATGCAACGATTCTGTGAGTTAGATAAAGTAAGATATTATTACTACTTTGATTGCTATTGAATCTCCAGAGTGTAGCAAGATACCAGGTACAAAATGTTTGTTTAATGAATAAAAGTCAAGTGTCGGGAAGTGGCTATGGCTCAATTGGGCTCCCATCTACCATATGGGAGGTCCCAGATTCATTTCCTGGAGCCTCCTGGTGAAGACAAGCTGGCCCATACCATGAGTTGGCACAAGAAAAGAGACAAAGAGGAGAGACAATGAGGGAGGAACACAGCAAACCAGGGAGCTGAGGTGGCTGAAGCAATTGAATGCCTCTCTCCCACATAGGAGTTCCCAGGATCAGTTCCCAGTGCCTCCAAAAAGAGAAGATGAGAAAGAAAACAAGCAGACACAGAGAGCGCAGACAGCAAGTGCAAACAAAAGGCTGGGGGGCGGGGGGCGGGGGTGAAGGGAGGGTGGCAGATAAATAAATAAAATAAATCTTAAAAAAAAAAAATGTTAAGTGCCATGGCCAAGAACGCAGAATTAATTAAGGGGCACAGTAAATCTTTTAACCCAGGACTGATAGCTCCAGTTCTTGAATTTTTACAGTTACACCATATTTGTAATTTCTATAATTCTTTAATCATAAGATTTAGGTATCCCTCATTTTAGTTTGCAGCTGCCATTCCTTCTGCATAAGATTTAAGGACCCTGGGGTTACTTAGTTATAGATACAGATGTATTTATAGATACAGATGTTGTATATAGAGAGAGATATAGATACAGATGTAATACAGATCTACAAGGATCTATATATACATATTTGTTTAATTATATATTTTATTGATGGTAGATTCACAAAACAGATATTGCTCTTTTAAAACTGGAACAACAACAGCTGGAGCTCAAAATATGGAGGGTAGAAAAGAAGGATTGGTAACATCCACATCTGTGTGTCTCAGGAAAAATGTAAAACTCACGTTTTAATTTTAACCACATCTGTGTGACATGGACAATCACTCTGACTCTCTATGAAATGAAGTGATTATTCTAAAAGAATGTTAATGTTCCTCTGACTTCAAATATGATAAGGCATCAACCTTCTCAGCCATGCCTGCTCAATAATTGTAGACATTAACTGTTGTGGGGACTCTGGAGGACAAGGAGGCACATTGCAATAAGCAATTGTGTGCTTTAGACTCCCCAAGCTGCAAATCTAAATATGACAAAGAACAAGCATTAGTTCTATGACTTGACAAAGTGAGCCATCTTGGAGAAGCTTGTTTGGGCTCCTCCTCTTCCTTGGAGAAGTAAGATTTACCAAATGCCATGGCATGGCATGTAACAGTTGCCTAGATAAAAGCAATGGATATAACTCCAGAAAAGGAAAGTCTAGTCTTAGACACTTATGTAGAGCTAAAAGACTACTGACAGAAGAAATGCTTAGACAGGATATATACTGCTACCAGCTACAACCTCCCAGAAATACCAAAAATAACAGGCACACATAGTCTCTCACCTAACTATCATGGCAGCCTCCTGGAAATTTTCCTCCCGCAGAGAAAGAGAATGGGCTTTGGAATCTCAAATTCTAAACCTAGTCCTGAACCAACTTGAGTAAGACAAGCCTCAAGTTTCTTATCCACAAATTGAAATAAAAATATTTACCTTCCAAGAGTTAAGACAGAAATGTATTTAAGCACCTGGTGGAGTCCTGAGATTGAATAGATGCTGAATAAATATGTGAACATACCACAGCTTCTTTAACCATTTGCCTTCCGAAGAACATCTGAGGTATTTCCAATTTATGCCTATTACAAATAAAACTTCTGCAAACATTCATGTACAGATGTTTTTGTGAACATAAGTTTTTATTTCCCTGAGGTAAATACCCAGTACAATTGCTGTGTCATATAGTAGTCACATGTTTAGCTTATAAGTAAATTGCCAAACTGTTTTAAAGAGTGGCCATAGCATTTTACATTCCCACCAGTAATGTATGAGAGACCCTGTTTCTCCACATCCTTGCCAGCATTGGATGTTGTCAATATTTTCGATTTTCTCTATTCTGATAGACGTATAGTGATAGCTCATTGTGGTTTTAAATTGCATTTCCTTAATGCTGTTGAGCATTTTTTCATGTGCTCTTTTGGCATTTGTATATCCTCTTTGGTGATATATCTGCTCATGTCTTTTGTCCATTTTTTAATTGGGTTGTTTCTTTCTTTGTTGTTGTTTCGAGAGTTTTCTAGATAGTCTAGATACTAGGTCTTTGTAAGATAAGTGATTTGCAGATGTTTTCTCTTAGTTTTGGCCTGTCTTTTTGTCCTCCTCACAGAGTCTTTAAAAAAGAAAAGTTTTTAACTTTGATGGAGTTCAATTTATCCACTTTTTATGGATTGTGGTTTTGTTATTATGTCTGAGAATGCTTCACACAATCCTAGGTTACAAAGATAGTCTTCTAAGTTCTATTTTAAAAGATTAACAGTTTTATGTTTTATATTTAAATCTATCCATTTTGACTTTATTTTGTATAATGTGTGTGAGATTTAGGTTGAGGTTCATTTTTTGCCTATGACTATCTAATTGCTCCAGTACCATTTGTTGAAAAGACTATTGTTCCTCCATTGAATCGCTTTCCCTCCTTTGTTAAAAAATCATTTGGACATATTTGTGTAGGTCTACATCTGGGTTGTCTATTCTGTTTCATTAATATGTATCATCCCTCCACTAATAACGCAGTCTTGGTTACTACAGCCATATAAGTCTTGAAATCAGGTAGAATGATTCTTTCTACTTTAAACTTAGTTTTCATAATTGGTTTAGCTATTCTAGTTCTTTTGCCTTTCCATATAAATTTTAGAATATTTTGTCTATATCTGCAAAAATATTTCTGGAATTTGGATAGGAATTGCATTAAATTTTTACATCAATTTGAGGAGGTTTGACATTTTTACTGTGTTGAATCTTCCACTCCATGAAAATGGTATGTTTCTCCATTTATTTAGGGATTGGCTGAATTTTCAATCAGCATTTTGTACTTTTCAGCATACAAGTCATATATATGTTTTGCTAGATTTACATACAAATATTTCATTTCCTTGAGCAATTGTAAATGGTATTGTACCTTCAGTTTTGTTATCCATCTATTCATTGGTAGTATGTAGAAATATAATTTATTTTTATATGTTTATCTTATGTCCTGTGATTTTTCTCAATTTATGAGTTTGAATAGTATTTATGTAGAGTCATTTGGAATTTCTACATAGACAGCCATGGCATCTGATAATAGAGACAGTCTTATTTCTTCCTTTCTGCTCTGTATGCCTTTTTATTCTTTTCCTTGCCATAATGCACTAGCTAGAAATTTCAATATTATGTGGAATACGAGTGGTGAAAGCTGACACACTTTCCTTGTTTCTGATATAAGAGGAAAGCATTCAGTCATTCACCATTAAGTATAATATTAGTTGTAAGTATTTTGTAGATGATTTTTATCAGGTCGATGAAATTCACTTGTATTCCTATTTTTCTAAGAATTTTTGTCATGAATAGGGTGTTGAGGTTTGTAAAAAGTTTTTTCTGCATTGAATGATATCACTATGTGATTTTTCTTCTTTATCCTATTAACATGGTAGTTTGATTTTTGAATATCAAACCAGACTTGCATCCCTGAAATTAATTCTAATTGGTCATATTTTAAAATTCTTCTAAAAATTGCTAGATGTCATTTGCTAATATTTTGTTATGGATTTTTGTACCTATGCTCATGAGGGATGATATTAATTTGTAGTTTTATTTTGGGGGAATGTCTCTGTTTTCAGAGTAATATTAACTTCATGAAATGTTCCTTCCTGTTCTTTTATCTGGAAGAGTTTGTATAGAATCAATGTTCAAGCTTACTTAATGTTTTGTTTAATTTTCCAATGAAACTGCCTGAGCCTGGAGATTTCTTTTTGGAAGTTTTAAAATTTCATACTTCAAATTCTCTATTAGTTATTGGGCTATTCAAATGATCTGTTTCATATTAAATAACTTGTAATAGTTGGTGTTTTCTGAGGAAAACTTCTGTCTTAATTTTCCAGGGCTACTGTAACAAAGTGCCATAAACTTGTCGGCTTAAACAACAGAAATTTATTATCTCATAGTTTTGGAGGTTAGAAGTACAAAATCAAGATGTCAGCAAGGCCATCCTTTCTCCGAAATCTGTAGTGTTCTGGTGGTGACTTGTCTGCAATCTGTAACTCAAGCTCTGTCTCTGTCAACGTGGCCTTCTCTTCCCCTTTTCTCCACTCCTACGTCCAAATTTCCTCCACTGATAAGGACTCCAGTCACATTGGATCAAGGCCCACCTTCATTCAGTATGGCCCCAGTTTCACGAATAATATCTTCAAAGATCCTATTTACAAATGGGCTCACATCCCCAGGACTGGGAGTTAGGATTTGAAAATGTCTTTGTGGGGAACACGATTCAATCCATAACATGGTCCATTTCATCCAAGTTGTTAAATTTATATGTATAGGCTTGTTTGTCTTCAGTGTTTGTAGCAACATTCCCTGTTTCCTTCTTGATATTAGTAATTTGTGTCTTCTCTCTTTTTTCTTGGTCAATCTTGCCAGAGTTTTGTCAATTTTATTGAGCTTTATAAAGAAACAACCCTTCGTCTCATAGATTTTCTCTATTGTTTGTTTTCATATTTATTGATTTCTGTTCTTATATTTGTTATTTATTTTCCTCTGCTTGCCTTGCGCTTATTTGTTCTTCCTTTTCTAGTTCCTTATTCAGGTCCTGTACAATTCTAACAAAATAGCAAACATTCTTGTCACCTGAGGACAGAAAGAAGAGGATAAAGAGGGCAGGGCTGAAAAAGTGTTCAAAGAATGAATGGCTGAAAACTTCCTAAATTGTAGTATGTCTGTCATCTTGGTATTGGCATTCATTAATTGTCTTTTTACAGAGATTTTCCTGGTTCTTGGTACAATGAATCGTTGTTATGGGAAGCTTGAAATTTTGAGCATTTTGTTATGAAACACAGGGTTTTATTTAAACTTTCTGCTTTAGCTGTCCTTCTTTGACACTGCTCTGGCAGAGGAAGGAGGGAGGGCACTGTCTCAGCACTGCCAGGTGGGAGCAGAAGGCCAGGTTCCCCCCTTGGCCTCCCTTGACACCTGAGGAGGGATAGGGGCTCAACATTATTGCTGGTAGGGATTTCCTGCTGCAGGAAGGCCCCAGAAGGCCTCTGCTGATGACACCCCAGCTGGATTGGAGGAACAGATGCACACCATTACTGGTCCCCATGTGGCATCCAATGACATCACAGAGAGGGTGTGTGGCATCACTTACACTGGAGGCAGGTGAAAGTCCTGCCTCTCCATGAGACCTCCTCTGACACCACCCCAGTGGGAAGGTTAGTGGGGGTCTCCTCACTCTGCAGTGTGGGAGTGGAAGTCCAGGTTCACACATGGTCTGCATGACACGATGATGAAAGGGGGGCTTCATGATTGCCCACTGGGACAACAAGTTCTGCCTCCCTACTTTGTCTTATCTGACACCACCCTGGTGAGAATGCAGGAAGTTGGTGCAACTTGTTACAGCCTGGTGGGGGTAGGAATCTAGGCTACCTGCTTGGTCTCTTCCGGTGTGAGTAGAGGTAGAGCCTCAGTTTCTTGTGATATTTGGGAGAAGTAGAGTGATTATTGTCTAAACGTTTTCTGTGCTGCTAGGCTGCCCCTTTCTTGGTCCTTTGGCTATAGAGAGCAGGCTTTCTTTGGAATTTTTAGGTCTGTATCCGTTGGTGTTTCAGGGTGCCAGCTTCGCCAGCTCCAAATCTGGGTCTTGGACATCCCAGGAAACTTACCAGGCTTCGAAGTTCCCTAGACATCTGTCCTCTTCTCTCCACCTTTCATACTTTTAAGTTCATTTTATGTATAATGTCCAGGAAGTTCTGAAATTCACTTTTAATAAAATTATATTGGAATAATTTTAAATGACATTAAAAGAAGTGTTAAAGCTAGAAAATAGGCTTCTTATAATGTTTATTAACATTAACATTGTGATAGCATATAAGATTGAGATTTATAAGTGTGCTTAGTTGTCAGATTCCTAGCAAAGGGGTGTACTTGTTTAGCCAAACGGCCAAGTTAAAGCCTGGTCTTGATAGTCGGATTACACACAGGTATGTGGTTGACGGTGCTACATAAGCCAGGCTTCCTCAAATGCATCCTGCCTCTGGCTGGTTCATAGCATATCAGCATTTAAGATTCATCCCTCTAGCTTATGTCTATAATACCTGCTGAAATATAAATATCCATGGAGAAAATATGGTATTACCCTAGACCCCACTTGTACTGCCTGCTGGGAACACTCACCAGCAAAGAAAACAGATACTCAACAGAACCAAACAGATATAAGAACACCTCACCACAATCCCTAAAAGAGATTATTTTATACACATGTACACACACATACACAGCCACGCACATACATACATCTCTGCCAAATAAACAAAAGGATCCAACTTAAGTGAAACTTCTAGTTAAAACTGATATTTATTGATACTGCTTAGTGTGTTGAAAAAGTTCATAAGAATTTGGTGCAATATGTCTTCTCCACTGGAGAAGAGAGGATTTGGTTTACTCTGGTCTCCTTCAGCCCTTCAGGAACCAAGCACAAGTATTTCTCAGGCACTTACTTATTGAGGTCCATCACAAAATACACTAGGGCTAACAATTTATAAATGAGTTCTCTGACCTTTCTCTGACTTGATGGCTCCAGTGTTAAAAAGATATTTCTATGAAATTGGGTATCTTTATGATAAATTCATAAGGCATCTTAGAAATTCTAAAATTTAGCTAACATACCGCATATTGTTCCTTCTTAAAATAAGGTAGAAAATAATTTTTAAAAGAAAGAAAAATAAAATAAAACAAAATAAGAAAAAGAAAAAAAAATAAGGTAGGACCATCACCTATTATTCCTCTTATTTACTAATGAGGGCAGCGAGGCCCAGATATTTAAGTGTTTCCCACAGAAACACAACTAGGAGTATTGGAGTGCAGTTTTGAAGAACTGTCTTCTGACCCCCAAGCTCAGGACACTTTCACAACACACCTTGATGCAGGCCATCTTCTGGGGACCATTTTCCCCAAAGATTGGATTGTCCTTGGTGAAGAGTCCATTTGGGGTTTCTTAATCATCACACTGCCTTATGATCATGTTCATTTTTCTAAAACCAAGAACTTCATGAGGGTGGGGACCTTACCGTTACAATTCATCATAATTTTATATTTCTGTCCTGGCAGGTGCTCCCCTAATATTTGTTGAAGTAGTTTGAATGCAATGCTGAGAAACTAGATTCTAAAATATGACATAATCTTTGATCCTTTTATCAATCAACCTGCCTCTGCCTTTTCCTAGCTCTATGAGCACAGCTAAATTAATAAAATTCTCTCATCTAGGTTTCTTATTTTTAAAATGGATATCATAATGCTTACCTTACATGGTTGTTATGGATATAGAAAATACTCAATAAATGGTAATTATTATTATTATTATTATTATTATAAGGTTTGTAAAATTCCTAGGATAATGTGCATGGAGCAGACCCTTCCTTCCCCTACTGGACTGCAGACTTCATGAGGGCAGCAATATGTCTTATTTAAAACATAGCACAGGGAAGCGGATGTGGCTCAAATGATTGGGCTCCCATCCACCCTATGGGATGCCCAGGGTTCAATTTCTGGGGCTTCCTGGTGAAGGCAAGCTGGCTTGCATGGTAAGCTGGCCTGAGTGGAGTGTTGGCCCGCACAGGAGTGCTGGCCCATGAGGCAAGCTGACCCAAGCTGAAAGCTGGCACAGCAAAATGATGCAACGAAAAGAGACAGAGAAGAGACAATAAGAGACTCAGCAGACCAGGAATCTGCGATGGCGCAAGAGATTGAGCATCTCTCTCCCGCTCTGTAAGGTCCCAGGATCAGTTTCCAGTGTCGCCTAAAGAGAAGACAAGCAGACACAGAAGAATGCACAGCAAATGAACACAGAGAACAGACAATGGTGCGTGGAGAGGGGAGAAATAAATAAATCTTTTAAAAAAATAAATAAAACATAGCACAGAAGAAACAAAAACAAACACACACAAACATAGCATAGGGAGCAGAAGTGGCTCAAGGGGGCTCAAGCAGCTGAGCGCCCACCTCCCACATGGTGGGGTCCCAGGATAGGTTCCCTGAAAAAAACAAAAAACAAAACAAGCAAAACAAATGATAAAAGCAACTCAGTGAGGCTGATGTGGTTCAGTGGTTGAGTGCTGGCTTCCCATATTCAAGGCCCCAGGTTCAATCCCCAGCCCCCACTACTTCAAAAAAAAAAAAAAAACCAAAACATAAAACAGCACAGTGCTCTGTACCTAAAAGGCACTGGAAAAAGATTTGCCAAATGAATGGATAAATGAATACAATGCTGCAAAAGGACTTTTAATTATCAGTATTAAAATATTTGACTTTACTAACAAGAAGTTAATACAGTATTTTGGCAAGATAGTAAATCTATACGTATTTTTTAGACTATAATAAAATACATGATCATCAATCACACTGAAACATTTCACTTTAACACATCTACCCTGTTGTTTATTTTACCCATAAAGTCCTAACCAGCTCCCTACTACCTACCTTTATCCTTTCCTATGAACTAATCATTCACTCATATGTGCAATTAACATTTGCTGAGCACTTACTGTCTACCACAGACTGGGTTGCTAAGATTCATATGACTCTGTTTCTGCCTCTAAAGGATTTATACTCTACAAGGAAAAACCGATGCATAAACAATTTATAATTAATGGAGTTGTTATGGTAGGAGTACGAAAAAGTGCTGTAGTAGTAAGAGTGATTAATTCTACCTAGGGAGCTGGCTTATGGGCGCTTACATACTGGAAATGATTTTTCTCTTTGTAAACTAAATTGACCTACTGGTAATAAAAATAGCTTCCATTTATGTCGTACTTGCAAAGTGCTTTCACATCTATTTCTTGTTTTAATCCGCACAATGAAGGTACAGCTCCAAAGTTTAGTGGTTTCTTTAAAATATATTCATCAAAATGCAGTGAATTTGAAGCTAAATAATAAATATATAGAATTTATTTCTAAGGCCCATAGGTAGGTGATATAAGCCAAAGCTGGACTTAGTGAGAGCCTCATAGAGATATTCAAACAAAAGTTAATGACAGACATCTGTTTCTTCCCCTTTATTCTCACTGATAATTCCTTATGTCAAGGCTCTCCCATCTTGCATTTAGGTTGTAACAACTTTCTAACCATATTGCCTAATTTTGTCTCATCTCCCTCTGAGCCATTCAGTATACTGGCCCCAGAATAATAATGTTAAGATGCAAATTGAACCATGTCATTTTCCTGCTAAATGCCCTTCGATCCTGTAGGGCACCTCATTCCCTATAGGATAAAAATCCAAATACTTTTACTAGGTGTATAAGGTTCTCTATTATCTAACCCTATCTGCTTCTTCAAACTCTTTATTAGATTACTCAGGGTTCTCCAACCATACTCACTGCCTTTGCTCAAAGTCACCATATTTTCTATGCGTTTATAAACACAGTGCTTTTGGCCCAAAACACCTTTAATTCTCCACCACTCTGCTTAGTAAAATGAACTTAGAAGGTATGGCTTTTCTTTTTGCTTTTGTTGTTTATATGCAGACTTAATGACAATTGCAAACTCTGACTCAATATTTTGGCTCTTGTATTTTTATTTCATTACTGCATAAAATATAAAAGATAATCTTGCCTTTTCTCTTAAAGTATCAAGGAGATATAATTATATTTTATAATATATATAAAGTTACATTCATTTAATGTAGAACAAAAATATATTGTGTGAGCTTATTTTGTACTTTAGGCAAAGGACACAGCTGGCAATGAGCCAAAACAAGGCAGCTATAGGGCTATCATGAATTTTACATTCAAAGGAAATAGGCAATGAAATAATTTAATAAACTAAATCTTATGGTTTGGTGATAAGTGCTATTAAGGAAATAAAGGATCATCTGAGAAGGTGGGTGCTTCAGAGAGGTCCACGAAGGCTTCTGTGAGGAGGCCACATATTAAATGAAACTTAAAAAATGAGAAGCCAGCCCTGCAGTCAGGAAAAGATCCTGCTGAGCTAAGGGAGCAGCAAGCACAGAGATATTAAGCTGGGGAAAGTCCTGAAGTGTGTGTTGTGGGTTGACTTGTGCTCCCCAGAAAGATAGTTAAAGTGTTGAAACCTCTAATATCTGTGGATATGACTTTATTTTGGTGTTGACTCTTTGCAGAAGCAATTAGTTAAGATGAGATCAAATATGACTCATGTCCTTATAAGAAGGAAACTTAGGCACATGGACAGACAGACACAGAGGGAAGACAGCCATTTGAAGAAGGGGGCAAAGATTAGAGTGATGCTGCCATAAACAAGGAATGGGAGAAATTGCTGGTAACTGCCAGAAGCTAGGAAGAAGTAAGGAAGAACCCTTTCCTAGAGCCTTCAGAGAGAGCATGGTCCTGCTGACATCTTGGTTTTGGACTTCTAGCCTCAGAACTGTGAAACAAATGTCTAGTTTTAAGCTTAAAAGGAAAAACGAGGATGACTGAGCACAGTGAGTGAGGGGGACGGTAATATGAGTTGAGAGTGGATCATGCAGGATGTTATAAGTCAAGGAAAGGAAGCCAATGAAATGTTTTAAGCAAGTGAATGAAGAAACCAAAAGTAACACTGGCTGCTGGGTGGAGAACGGATGGCACAAGAGCAGAAGGGAAAGTGAGGAGACCAGTTAGGAAGTTATTTTAATGATCCTTTCAAGAGATATTGATGGAGATGATAGTGGTGGCAGTGACAATGGAGAGAAGGGGTCAGATCTGAGATACATTTTGGAGGTGAAACCAAGAAGATCCCTTCTGAGTTAGATGTGACAGGGAAGTAAAAAAGAAGAATCAAGGATGTCTGGCCTGAAGCAACAGGGTAGATGGTAGATCCATTTACTGGTAGCCTGAAGGAAGAAAAATAAAATAGAGGAAAATTGAGAGTTTCACTTTGGACATGTTGAGTCTGAGGTAATTATGAAATATTTGAGTAAAGATATCAAGTGGGCAGTTGGATAAACAAGTCTGTCTTGGAAGGGAATCCTGAGCTAGGTATGTAAATGCGGGAGATTTTACTATAGAGATGAGGTGAGATGAGTTAAGGCATTAAATAAACTAAATGAAATGATGTACGGAAAGTATCAGGCACTTCACTTGGCACATGGCAAGAGAACTAAGAAAAAATATTATCAGTTATATGATGCTTATAGTTAGGCCATTCTTCACACAGCATAACTGAAATATTTTCTGCTATCAGATAAATTGCTTTTCTATTATATCTTCTTTAATAGAAACAGAAAATAGCCAGTAGTAATTTTTATAAGCTATTCATGTATTTGGAGGCTTATTTAAAATGTTTTCTGTATTCATATGTGGAAATACAAGATAATGAAAAGTCTATTAACATACAAATTATATCACACACATAACAATATATAATATAAAATATATATTTATTGTTTATAATAGAAAAAACAATATAATGTATAATATATATGACTTTAAGTGTATATAATTTAATTTCAAACATTTTTTAAGAAACTCCATGAAAACTAGCTAAACTTTTGTATTTTAAGAGTCTCAGCACCTACATATAAAATAAGTACATTCCACAATGCTGATCAATTAACTTAGAATACCATAGTTTAAGTTATCTCTATGTTGTGGGATGCAGGGTAGCTGTGGTTAAGAAATTGTGGTTTTACCTCACACATATTATATAACATTTTGGTTCCTCGATTTTTCTCATTTATGAAATGAAGATAATTATAATGCCTATCTAATCAGATTGTCATGTTAAATAACTATAATGAGTGTAAAACGCATAGCATTGATCTACATCTGAAGTCTCAACCCTGGATTAAAATTGCATGGAGAGTTTAAAAATACTGATACTCAGGTTTCATCCCAAATCAATTAAATCAGGATCTCTTATGGTGGGGCTTGAGCCAATAATAATTTCATAAAAATTTCCTTAGGTGATTCCAATGTATAGTCAAGGCTGATAACTGCTCTTTTAAATATATCAGGGAGCGGATGTGGCTCAAGCAGTTGAGCACCTGTTTCTCACATAGGAGGTGTCCCAGGTTTGGTCCCCAGTGCATCCTAAAAACAAACCAAAAAAAACAAATCACCAAGCAAAAAAACATAAAAACCAACTCAAGGGAGTCTATGTCACACAGTGATTGAGTGCTGGCTTCCCACATACAAGGTCGAAGTTCAAAACCTGGCCCCGGTACCACAAATAAATAAATATCATATCATATCATATATAATCTATGGGCATGTGCATGTATTATTTGTATATATGTTCATTACATTTGTTTAATATAGGTACATACATATGATGCCAATTAAGCTAGTGGTCAAAAGAATCTCAAAATTTGTCTGGTAATTTTTTTTTAAAAAGTAAATTGGATGAATAGTGAAAAATGATCAGGAATCAAGAAATGGCCTAGCGGTAAGATACCTGCTCTCGAATAGCAGCTCCACCACTTACTAGCTCTATAAATTTGAACAAGTTGCTGTTTCTACAATTGTAAAATAGGGATAGTAATGGTGCTGAGCTCTGATTACGTGGTTAGAGCACCAAATTATTTAGTATTAGTAAAATGCTTACAGCCAATGCCTGGCACACAGTCAAGCACTATATGTTTGTTCTTTAAAAAAGCTTGGATGGAAATATTTGGAATGAAATCATGTTATTCATTAATACTGAATCTCAGTAACATACTTTTGTATTAAATTAGAACTGAGAAATAGGTGCTGTCAAAAGGTTCTGGAGTGATTGCCGAGGGGAAAAAAAAGCTGTCTTTCAATGATATCAAAGATCAAACTGATTCTCAGTTCATGTCACCTATTTCTTATCACAGCAAATGTGCTAATCTTGCCAGAACCTATATGATACTATATAAGACACAGAACCCTGAGTCCCTGAAGCCCAGCTATCATTTTTAAATGATGGAAATTAAGTCCCAGAGCTGGCTTTCCGGTGCTGATTCCTGCTCTTGGTCTTGCCTGGTCTGGGCCTTGCCTCCTCTAAAAACATCCTCTCCCACCCTGGCTCGATCCTGGCCACCCTCTTTGCAGTTCCCCCAAGACTTCCTACTGCTTTCCTCCTCCAAGCCTTTGCTGCTGTTGAGCTTCCTCTTCCTGGAATGCAGTCCCCATTTCACTCTGACCCTGTGAACTCCAACCTACACATCTTTAAGACTCAGCTCAAGTTTTATCCTCTTCCATGAAGCCTTTCTCAATGCCCCAGGGTGAAGTGACCACCCCCTTTTTTGAACTGCTTTGAGCCGTGTACAGATTGCCATTTTTTAAAACCACGCTTGCATCCCCTTAGAGACCAGGAACCTTTATCTTACTTACTTGCTGTTTATTTATTTATTTATTTGTTTGTCAGCACCTGACACAGAGCCTGGCCATTTTAATGAATTTCATTGACTTAAAGAATGGAAGGAAGGGAAGGGTGGAAGAAAGAAGGAATGGTTTCCATTTGTATGATGTTTGGCTGAGAGGAGGGGCATCGAAAATGGAAGAAAGGAGGACTGGTTTCCATTTGTATGATGTTTGGCTGAGAGGAGGATAAATATGCATTAATGGGAATCTCTGACTACTGATTTCGGCAAGATCAATGAGAAAAACCATCCAGGGCCCAACAATCAGCTTCTCATAAACCTAATGTACCATGTCTCCACCGTACAGAGACTGCTCTAGACTCCATTTATAACCAAAGGTTGGAGATAAGTGGTAGAAGAATCCCTTGAAGCTGCACGGGAGCTGTTCATTGTCAAACACTGTAAATTCTCTAGCCTTTGATTTTAGAGCCCATTTTTCTAAATTTACTCTCTTATCTTTCAAAGATTTTCTAAACTCCCACCTCTCTTTGAAGCATTTTCCAATTTAGCGGTGGAGACAAAATCCTGAAATTCACAACCATTTTAGCCTTGTGGAATAAGAGCAGGCGCTCAGATACTGATTCTACTATTAGCCCCATGGTTTTAGGGGAGCTATTTAACACTTTTATGCCTCAGTTGACTCGTGTATTAAAAGAAGGCAACAACAGCATTTATCTCATACAGTTGTAAAGTGGATTAATTGTTTAGAACAGTGCCTTACATGTAGAGACTTCTAAATAAACGTTAATATTTAATATTATAAATTGGGAATAGTTAGTGTTATAGTCAAGAATTACTGATTTTCTTCCCTTCCTTCCATTCCGTCTTCTGTCTTTCCTTAAAAAGGAAGGATATAGGTATCTCTATTTTAATCTCCATAACATTCCCTATTTTGGAAGGTAAGAAACTAAATATATTGGCCACATGGAGGATAAACTTTCACCTTCTAGATAAATAAACATGTCTACACTTAACTTACAAAACAGATTTCTCTTCTATAAATCTTCTGTGGGATTTGTTGCTTCAGAGTCTCTATTAGCAATGGTGAAACTTGGCAAGATAACCAATCTTATTTAACAGCAGAGGAATGGCAGGACAACCTTGCTTAAGGTTCATAAATTTCAAACAATGCAGTATCTGTCTGATGCTCTGAGACATTTCACCTAAACTAGAATAATCCAAATACAATTACAAACCTAATCATCCATCTCGTTTTCAGAACCTTTGAAATCTTTAGCAAGTTTCTACTATCTGAGGAGCCCAGCTTTCAAAGAAGAGTCTATGTGTGACAGGGGATTAGGTTAAACAAATGCCTATAAAAATTCAGTATCCATCTTGCTCTTGTCCATTCTCCACTCTCCCACCAAGAGTTGGGCAAACCTTATCCTCCTTAGTAAATGAACTACAGGGGGTGCTAAAGTCTGGCCCTTCAGACTGCATGGGGATCCCTTACATTATGCCTAAGGAGGGATTCCAGGTAAAGTCCCCAGCAAGGATGACTAAATAACAGGTTAATGACTTGTCTTCTGTTTACACCTAAAATTAACAAGCCCTTTTCTTTTTAACACAGTTTGTGACTAAATTTTCAAGCATTCATGATTATTAGTAAAAGAGAGTATGTTAGAATTCACAAGTAAGTTTGACTCAGACCTCTTATGGCTCACCAGAACAAATTCCTAAGTCCACCAAGGAAATATGCCCTGCTAAGCAAAAGGTCTTCCGGCTTCTCTTCACAGCCCCCTCTCCAGATCCTTCTCCTGGCCACCAGCCCAGGCATTCTATCATCAAGCCATCAGGTAGACGATTCAACTCACAGGCAGCAGGACAGAGTGAACGGATCATGTAACTCAGAAGACCGCAGTTTGGCTAGGCTTTGCCACTTTCTGTGCACTCACATGAATTCACTTAACTTTCTCACCAATCAAATGTGGATAATAATACCCCCATCTCACAAAGCTGCTTTGAGGATATTAGAATTGTAGATGAAAGCAAGTCTAAGCTTCAAAGTGCTAAATAGATGTCATTCTTTGACCCCACTTACTCCATAGCACAAAAGTTAAGAGTCTGGCCTCTGGTGTTAGACCCCTAGAGTTTAAATCCAGGCTCCCACTCACTAATTGTGACCTTAGGCAAATTCGTGCTTCAATCTCCTCTCCTATAAAATGGAGCTAATAATAGTATGGACGCAGAGCTGTTATGAAGCATGAAATGAAATGATTTCCTGTATGGCTTAGAATAATGCCTAGAACCTCAAAAGTATGTCACAAAAGTAAGAATAGGATTCTGTATGCATTATTTTTTAATGTGGTTACCTCTCGAGTACACGTGAACTTTGAGAATGCCAAAAAAATGGATAAGATCTACTCTCTACCTTGAGAGGTCTCGCAGACTTGAGAAGGGTAGACACATGTAAATAAGTGCTATAAAAGCTATAACTTGTATTATAGCAAAGGGCACACATTCATTCCTAACCCCCTCCACCGAGACCTGCCCTTTTTTCTGTTTCTCTGCTCTCCTCAGATAACTTCCCTTATAACACTTCCATGGCTTCCACTATCAACTGTGCACCAATAGAGCTAAGATGCATAACCCAGAATCTTGTTTCTGTAGGGCACCTCCACATGGTTGACTTCCTTGTCCATACGGCTTTCAGCTAACTCCTCAATCTAATCATTGGCCAAACCATGACAATTCTATCAGAGAATATTGTGCACTTCTCAACCCCTACACGCATCTACTGTGTTCATCTTGACAATTCCAACTGTTTCCTAAGTCTCTTCACGTTTCTAATCTCAACCTGCCTATCCACTGCTCCTTCCCCATTTAGCCACCTGAGTTCTTCTAAATTTTCTAACTGTTCACGTTATTCCCTCCAGTAAAACCTTCAGCTTCCTATTTCCTACTAAGTAGTCACTTCTGGGGCCTATAGGATTCTTTGTTTGATTTTTCTTTTTTTCTAGTTTTGTTTTTTGTTTGTTTTATTTTATTTAATTAATTTACTTATTTTATATAAGATTCTTAAATAAGAATCCCCTTTCTACTCTCACCCATACTTCTCAACACAAAGTAAATTCCATGTTCTTTTCCAGAACTACATGCACCTTCCATTACTCTCCACTTTTGCTCTTATTGATGTTACCTTCAGTACCCAATCTGCCATCTATTGATCAATTCATCATCTTCCTCATCCTTCATTGCCCAGCTTGAATGTCACTGACTCCATATCCTTTTCCCTGATTAGTAAATCCCTCAGGACTTACTATACTCTCTCCTGGGTTTACAAATGCCATGTAGGTTGCACCATATGAATGAATAGCTTTGGTATGGCAAAAGGGTCAAATAATAGAAATTTCAAATGATTCAACCTATAACAATATATTTCTCTTATTGTATTTATCCTGTTTCATTACATATTTATTTATTTATTAGGAGGCACCAGGGATTGAACCTGGGACCTCATACTTGGTAAGCAGGTACTCAACCACTGAGTTACATCTTCTCCTGACATATTACATATAATTGTAGGGCTGGCATAGCCTGTTTCTTTCACCTTCTCAAAAAATGATGATGGGACAACTGGGTACCCATTTGTAAAAGAATAAAGTTGGATTTTTACCTCATACAATATTAGAAAATAATTCAAAATGGATCATAGTCTGAAATGTAATAGCTAAAAATATAAAATTCTTAAATGAAAAAGCAGGGTTAAATCTTCATGACCTTATTTTAGGCAAAGTTTTATTAGATATGACTCCAAAAGCACAAATAACCAAAGAAAAAGTACAAGAATAGATTTAATCAAACTTAGAAACATTTGTGATTCCAAGGATAAAGACAACCCCCAGAATGGGGAAAATATTTGCAAATCACTTATGTGATAAGGGATTTTTTCTATAATATATTAAAAACTCTTACAACTGAATAATAGAAAGACAACCCAATTGAAAATAATGAACAAATGATTTGAGTAGACATTTCTCAAAAGAAGATATGTGAAATGGACAATAAGCACATGAAAGATGTTCAACATCATTAGTTATCAGGAAAATGCTCAACATCATTAGCTATTAGGGAAATGCAAATCAAAACCACAATGAGATACCATTTCACACCCACCAGAATGACTACCATTTTAAAAACCTGAAAATAACAAATGTTGGAGAGGATGTGGAGAAATAGGAACACATTCATTGTTGCTGGGAATGAAAAATGGTGTAAAACTGCTGTGGAAGATAGTTTGTTGGGTCCTCAGAAACTCAAGTACAGAATTATCATATGACCCAGCAATCCCACTTCTAGACATATACCCACAAGAATTGAAAGCAGGAATCAAACAGATACTTGCATAACAATGTTCATAGTTGCAATATCCACATTTGCCAAAAGATGGAAGCAATGCAAGTGTCCATCAACTGATAAACGGATAAACAAAATGTGGTATATATATTCCATGAAATATTATTAAAGCATAAAAAGAATGAAGTTCTGATTCTTGAGTCAACATGGATGAACCTTGAAGACATCATATTGAATGAAATAAGCCACACACAAAAGGACAAATGTATGATCTCACTGATATGAAATAATTAACATAAGCAAATTCACAGCCTTAGAAACAGCACAGGTGACCATGGGTGGGGTGGGAGGGAATAGGGGAGTTAAAGCTTAATTGGTACAGTTTCTTTTCGGGGTAATGGAAAAATTTTGGCAATGGATTGTGGTGGTAGAACAACATTGTGAATGTAATTAAACCACTGAATTATATATTTGAAAGTGTTTTAAAGAGGAAATTTTAAATTGTAATTATGTTATTAGAACAAAAACTTTTTAAAATCAGAGGACTGTACAACACAGTGATTCTAATGTAAACTATGGACTACAGTAGTATAATTTTAAGAGTATTGTTTCATCAATTGTAACAAAGGAACCGCACTAATACAAATTGTTAATAATAGGGAAAACTTTGGGGGGTATATGGAAACTATGTTTTGTGCAAGATTTTTCTGTAACCTACAACTTCTCTAATAAAAAATGTAATAGTTGAAAACACAAAACCTCATAAAACTGCACCAAACAAAGGCAATTTTACTCTGCTAATTTAAAATTAATTTAAAAAGGAAGCAGGCTTTACCTTCAGTCTTTCATTTTTCATTTTTATAAATGAAAGCACAGAGAAACCTTGTTCACATGAAAAAGTCAATAATAGTTTTATTTTAGACACTTCACTTAATTTTCTGAACGTTTTCAGAAATACGGGTCCTAAATCATAGTGCTTTTTCACCAAAAACTATTTTTAATAAATCTATCAGCTGACAATTCAAAAGAAAAAACATAATGAGACAACACTTCACCTTCATTAGGATGGCCAAATTTAAAATGACAATGACAAGTTTTGGAGTGGAAATTGGAAGACTTGCCTCATTCATTGCAAAATGAATGGGATTGTAAAATGGTACAGCCACTTGAAAAACCATTTGGAATTTCCTAAAAATAATAAGTATAGAGGGAAACGGACTTGGCCCAGTGGTTAGGGCGACCGTCTACCACATGGGAGGTCCGCGGTTCAAGCCCCGGGCCTCCTTGACCCGTGTGGAGCTGGCCCATGCGCAGTGCTGATGTGCGCAAGGAGTGCCCTGCCACGCAGGTGTGTCCCCCGCGTAGGGGAGCCCCACGCGCAAGGAGTGCACCCCTAAGGAGAGCCCCCAGCGCGAAAAGGAAGTGCAGCCTGCCCAGGAATGGTGCCGCCCACACTTGACCTGCCGCTGACAACAACAGAAGCGGACAAAGAAACAAGACAAGACGCAGCAAAACAGACACAGAGAACAGACAACCGGGGGAGGGGAGGGAATTAAATAAATAAATAAACCTTTAAAAATAATAATAATAATAATAAGTATAGAGTTGCCAAATGATCCAGCAGTTCCAGTGCTAGTTATTTATCCAGAAGAAATGGGAAAAGATGTACACCCAAAAATTCATATGCAAATATTCATAGTAGCATTATTCATAATAGCCAAAAACTGGAAATAACCCAAATCTCTATCAGATGATGAATGATAAATAAAATGTAATAAGTGGATTTGATAAACTAATGGATCATGAAAGATATCCAGGTTCTATTCCTCATAACATGTGAATATGTTTCCTTAAATGATAAAAGGGACTTTGCAGGTTTGGTAAAGTTAAGGATCTTAAGATGGGAAGATTATTTTAGATTATCTAGCCAGGCCCCAAATACAATCACAAGGGTCTTTATAAGAGGGTAGCTGGAGAGCCAGAATCAGAAGATGTGACTGTGGAAGTGTGGGTCGTAGAGAGACAGATTTGAAGATGGTATGCTTCTGCTTGAAGTTAAAGGGAGGGGCCTCAAGCCAAGGAATGCAGAAGGAATTCTAGAAGCTGGAAAAGGCAAGGAAACAGATTCTCCACTAGAGCACCCGGAAGGAATGCAGACCTGCCAACACCTTGATTTTAGCCCAGGGAAACTGAATTCAAACTAATAATCTCCAGAACTGTAAGATAAAAAATTTGCATTATCTTAAGCCACTAAATTTACTACAGCAACAATAGAAGACGAATACCCAACATGCTTCATCAATAGAAAGGAATAAAGTACTGATACACTCTACAGCATAGATGAATGTTGAAAAGACTGTGAAAAGTGAAAGAAGCTAGTTACAAAAAAAACACATATTATATGATTCTACTTATATGAAATGTCCAGAAGAGATAATCCCAGAGACTCAAGTAGATGAGTAGTTTCCAGAGGCCTGGGTAAAAGCAGGGATTGGGGAATGACTGCTAATGGGTTTGGGGTTTTTTTGGGGAGTAAGGAAAATGTTCTAAAATTAGACAATGGTGGTGGTGGCACAAGTCTGAATATAACAAAACCACAAATTATAGACTTTAAAAGAGTGAATTTTTTGATATGTGAATTTTATCTCAATAAAACTTTTTTACAAAGGGAAATGTGTATCTATCAAATCTGATATTTGCTTTTGAGAATTAGATATTCAAATGAGAATAAACTTAGAAAGTAATTTATTAATCATGATATTAGTATTAGCATTAATATACTACTCAAGAGGTATCATGAGTAAACTTTTTCTAAGATTTTCATCAAAAAAGAAGGCATAGTCTATTAAAAATATATCAGCCCCACAAGTGTCATATAGTTTTTTTAAAAAAAGATTTAATTAATTATTTATTTATTTATTTATCCCCCTCCCCCATTGTTTGTGCTCACTGTTGGCTTTATGTCTGTTTGTTGTATGCTATCTGTGTCTGCTCGTCTTCTTTTTAGGAGGCACCAGGAACTGAATCTGGGACCTCTCATGTGGGAGGGAGACACCCAATTGCTCGAGCCATCTCTGCTTCCTACTTATTGTGTTTCTCATTTTGTTTCTTTGTTTTTATCCTTGTTGTGTCATCTCATTGTGTCAGCTTGCCGCACCAGCCTGTCGTGTCAACTTGTTGTCTTGCTCATTTTTAGGAGGCACCAAGAACTGAACCTGGGACCTCCCCTCTGGTAGGTGGGTGCCCAACCACTTGAGCCACATCTGCTTCCCGGCATATAACTTTTTAATAGGAGAAAAATTTTTAAAATTTTATTTTTAGAGAAGTTTTAATCCATAAATGTTACATCAAAAATATAGGGGATTCCCATATACCCCGCCCATACTTTCCCACATTAACAATATCTCTTATTAGTGTGATATATTTGTTACAATTGATGAACATTTTGAAGCATTGCTACTAACCATGAACTATACTTTATATATATATAGTTTATACTTTGCACCACACAATTTTATAGATTTTGACAAAATGTATAGTGGCCTGTATCTGTCATTGTAATGTCATGGGGAACAATGCCAATGTCCCAAAAATGCTCCATGTTACACCTATTCTTCCCTCTCCTGCCTCTTAGAACCTCTGGTGGCCACTGCCTTTATATCAATGACACAAGTTCTTCCATTGCTAGAATAATAATAAGCTTACTTTAGTATATAGTTTGTTCACTCCTCAATCTTGAAGAATTGGGGATGGTGATACCCACTCTGTTTGAGAGGGGACTTAGATCCTATGGAACTGTCTTGCTTGCAGTTGTAGATACTCTGTTTCTTGAGATGGGCATTGTCTCTCATCATCCTTTTGCTAATTTTCCTGGGCAAATTCAGTGAACTGGAGAGTAGGTGTTTCAACTCTGCTGAGATCAGGGCTCAACAAGCATACGAACAGACCAAAGATTTAAATTCCTGGGACATACATTTAAGGAATAGAGTGCTAATTATAGGTTCCAATAAAAGGGGCAGAGGAGCCATTTGTAGGGATATTATAAATGAGTCTAATACATTGGGGAACATATATTCCAAGGTAAGGCCACTGACAGGGTACCTAATTCCTGAGATTGTCTGCCTTGTGGATACTGTCTAAATGGCTCTAGAGCCCTCAGGAACTCCTTCTTCAAGCACTGCCCCTGTACTCTAGGGATTCTTGCCACTCTATTTGAGAATGTAGCAGAACTTCCCAGGATGGGAATTCAATATTCTTTAGGTTATTGTGTGTGTCTCCACCCACTGAGACAATACCCCATGACCACTTGAACATATTCGATGCCACAGAGGCATGCCCCAGGGGCACCCCCACACATCCCTCCATCACTAAGACCCTGCACCAGTGATACCCCTGCCACAATTGTGACCCTTCTGCAATTAACACCTCCCAAAAACAAAGCAAAAAAAAATAATAAATAAATAATAATAAAACAAAAAAAATGTCAGTGTGTCAAAATTTTAACAGTTCATAATATTAAATGAGGTTTGCCTATAGGTATAATAAATATCTCATGCTATGATATGAAAAGGAAGGTTTACCTATCTTATTGTATAACACACATCAAATCTGAAGGAAATAAAGGAAAATTTTATGCATGATGTTTACTTAATGAATTTTGAAAAATGTTGGTAGTTCAGAGAACATTTGCAATATATTTGAGGTAATAGTGATTCCATGTTCAAGGGATGAGTTCTCAGATTAGCTGAAAAGACGTGCTCATATTTAGAAATGTGAAAGAAACCAAAAAAAATCATTTTAATATTCAACACTGGTTACCTTCTTCCTTTTGCTTTTCTGTGTACTCTCCCTCAAGGGTAATAAATTTCCTGACAAATGTTGGGGGACAGAAGAGGCAAAATTATTAAAAATTGCCACTACCTCCCACTCTACTATGTATCTAAATTAGAATAATTCAATAGGGCTTTTAAAAGTATTCCTCACCTTAGCAGACATTTGTATTCCCCTGGAATGGCTGGAAACCCTACAGGTTCTGTTGCCTTGATTAATCAGTACAGGGCACTTCCCCGTTTGGGGCTCTAGGTAGTGCCCCACTGTCAGATTTGAAATGGTGAGAAGTATGCCTTTCCTTTATCAAATGGACAAAGGATTATTGTGAATACTGGAGCATTCTATGGAAGAGGAGTTTTTAAAAAAGAATATACATGGAAGATGAGAATCTGGAAACTGATTTCCTTAAAACTATATGTGCTTGAACCCCTTAAAACTATCTGTGCTTGAACCCCATATCTTCCAATATGGAAGCCACTAGCCATCTGTGGCTACTGATCACTTAAAATTTGGCTAGTCTGGATTTTGAAGACATAGTGCATTAAAAATGTAAAATATCTCATTAATAACTTCTATATCAGTTACTTTGGGAAATGATCATATTTTTCATATATTTAGTTAAAATATATTACTAAGGTTAATTTTACCTGTTTCTTTTTACCTTTTTTAAAAAGAGTACAGTAGTGAGCAAATCAAAGTGCCTGCCATTGTAGAGCCCACATTCTGGTAGAGGAAGATGGAAAATAAACAAATAAATGTATAATATGTGAGATAAAGATAAGGGTTGGGGATAAAAATAAAGCATGGTAAAGGTACTGGGGAATTGTTATTTTATCTAGGGCGATCACGGAAGCCCTTTTTATTTTTTATTTTTTTTAAGATTTATTTATTTATTTATTTCTCTCCCCTTCCCCACCCCCACCCCGGTTGTCTGTTCTCTGTGTCTATTTGCTGCGTCTTATTTCTTTGACTGCTTCTCTTGTCAGCGGCATGGGAATCTGTGTCTCTTTTTGTTGCATCAGCTCTCTGTGTGTGTGGCACCATTCCTAGGCAGGCTGCACTTTCTTTCGCGCTGGGTGGCTCTCCTTATGGGGCGCACTCCTTGCGCGGGGGGACACCCCTGCATGGCACGGCACTCCTTGTGAGCAACAGCACTGCGCATGGGCCAGCTGCACACGGGTCAAGGAGGCCCGGGGTTTGAACCGTGGACCTCCCATGTGGTAGATGGACGCCCTAACCACTGGGCCAAGTCCGTTTCCCTTGGGAAGCCCTTTTTAATGAATTGACATTGGAGCATCGAAATGAAAAGTGACAGTAGTTGGAGCATATTCCAGGAAGAGAAAGCAAGGTGCCAAGATCCTGAGATGAAAGTGTGCTTGCCATGTTCTGGGATTTGCAAGTCAGCACAAAGTCTAGAGTGACATGGGAAGTCAAGTCAGAGAGGGGTTTGGGGTGGGAACTGGTCCAGATCACACAGGATCACTGTAAGGAGTTTGGATTTTATTCTGAGATGGGAGGCCATTGGAGGGTCTTGAGGAGAAAGAGGAGAGGCATAATCAGATTTCCATTTTAAAAGGATCACTCTAGCTGTTCTATTGATAATAAACATCAGAGTTAAGGATAGAGACAGGGAAATCAGTTAAATTTTTTCAACATTTCAGAGGAAAGATGATAGTGGCTTTGGACCTGGGGACAAGCAGTGGAAAAGATGAGAGGTGATAGTATTCTAAATATGTTTTTAAGGCAGAGCTGATAGGATTTGCTTGTGGACTGGATAGGTGATATAAGAGAAAACTCGTCCCAGGGGTGACTGCTAGGCTTGTCTTGAGAAACTAGATGATGAAGTTGCCATTTACTAATAATGGAAGACCCTATAAAGAGCAGGTTTTGAGTAAGGAAATGTAGAATTTATTGTTCGGTGTTGTGTTTTTCCATGTTAGTTTGAGATATTTATTAAAAATCCAAATAAAAATGTTTAGTTGACAACTGGTCATGCAAGTCTGGAGTTCTGGGGAAATGGTCCAGGCTGGAACTATGACTGTAGGAGTCATCTGAGTATAGATTGTATTAAAAGCCATGAAACTGAATGGTATCACTTAGGCTAGTGTAGGTGAAAAAAGAGGGGCCACGAACTAAGCTTTGGGGCATTACCACATTAAGATTCAACTCGGGGAAGTGGAATCAGCAAAGGCAACTGAGAAAGAGTGACCCCTGAAGGATGATGAGAACCAAGAGCTATACCCCACCCGACAGGTATCAGAACTGGTAATGGAATTCTGCTCCATCCTTAAAGCTGGAGCTTGTCATAGTTAAGTTATTGGTCTTCCTTAGGGGGATTAAGTAGTCCCTGAATATATCCAACATTTAACTTTCAGATTTTTTTTCCTACATTTTCCAGATGTAGGAAGAATTTAGCCTCTACCTATTCATCTTTCATTTGGATTTATCTCGTCATTCCTGGGAGCAGCATTTCACTGCCATTAAGGTTCCATTTGCATGTTGTTTGATAATTTGTTTTGCTTTACTTTTGTTTCCACCCCCAGGACTACTACTTTGTTCTTCTAGCTGGTTTCCTGGTCTATTCTTTACCTTCAACTGCACACATTTTCACAAACATCTGCTCTGTGCCAAACACTGTTCAAGATTTCTACTTAAAATATTGCTAATCATCTTCACAATAATCCCCACTTCACAGATGGTTGTTGCTCCCTTCATTTCACAGATGAGAAAGCTGAGGTTCCCGAAGCCTAACTGCTGAAGTCACAGGGTAACTGAGGGAGGAGGAAGCTGAAGTTAAAAGCCAGGTCTCAGCCTCTGAGCCCCAGTGTGTACATAATGCCACTCCTCCCTTTCTCTTGCTTTGAGATAAATGTGGATCCACCCTGGGCCTAAAAACATCATTTCTACGTATATGGTTCATATCCTTATGATAATCTTCTAAAGATTTGCTTTTGTTTTTACCATTCAAATTTGTCTACAATTTTTTTTAAATTTTCCTACTGAAAATTGAGACCTATTGTTGTTATGGATTATGTTCTCTAAACTTAATACAATGACTTACAGTGACTTACACTTACAAATGAATTTGGATTCAAGATGACAGAGTCTTACAGTCCTCTCTATCACACCATACAAGGATGGACAATCAATAAAAAAGAATTGATAGTAATGAGGATGATGTGCTAACTTGAACTAAAATCAAATGTTTCCCTTTTCTTCTGAATGCTTTTCTTCCATTGTCTTTACACTCAATCAATTCTTGTGTAAAGGCTGGTGATAATGTTTTCTAATAAATAAGCTTCATGATTTTTCTTTTTTCAGCTGAACATTCATAGTTCCCAAAATAAACATTTGAAACTTTTTAATCTTTCTAAGTTTCTAAAGATATTAAGGTCAAGTTTGGTAGATTCAATAATCTTTATCAAAATAAAATCTAAATATTTAATGTTTAGTCAAAATGCAACTTCACTTTTCTCTGCACATTTATCAGTCGGACGAGTCAGTTTTCCAGAATTTAAAAGAAAATAATTAAGTTCGACATACCCAAAATACCCGGACAGACTTCATTCTTTTAACAGGATGAGCAAGAGCATTTGAAGATTATTTCTGAATTTTTGTGGGGCATGCATTCTGAAAATAAGATGCTTCCATTCTGAGATCAGTACTGCCAAACGCTATGCATTTCGTTAGGTGTTACTGAGAAAGCATGAAGAATGGACCCTCTCCACCCCTTATCTGTTAGTAGAAGCTGCAACCATTGTTTTTAGAGCCTGTCATTCTGGCACTATTTGGTCCAGGTAGGTTGCTAGGTAGCACTCCATCCCCTTTCCTCTGCCACTGGACGTAGCCAGAAGGCCAACTAGCAGAGCAGAAGACGAGAAAATAAGGGGGAGAGAGAAAGGGGGGCATTAAGCCTAAGCTATGCAAACCACCAGGAACAAATTACTTTGTTTCTGACGTTTGGTTTTCCAACTATAAAAAGGAATTATAATATTTGCTCTATCTACTCACAAAATCTACATTGTGACAAGAAAAGATTGTAAATGGAATTCCCTTTACAAGCTAGGATGATGATGTGTTCTTAGCAAATAATTTGAACTCTCTTCTGTCTTCCTGCAGAATTTGCCTTACCGTAGTATTCCATGTTCATCATGGGGCTCCACCCATGACCAGCCCAGCAAGTATGACTCTAATTTAGTAGGTCAGTTTCAGCCTAGAATCTGTTTATGACCCTGTCTAGACAATTAGGGTTGGGAATGATAATAACTAGTATCCACAATAAACATTTATTGATAGTCTCTATGACTTGCAGAATAATGTGTTTTCTACTTTGTCCACTGCTGTATCCCCAGTACCTAGAACACTATCTGGAACATAGTAAGCACTCACTAAATAGTTGCTGGATACAGTAATAAATCAATAAGAAATAGGAAAATCAAGAAAGATTTAAAGCATAGGCACTGCCTCCAAAGACTTGTAATCTAATCAAGTTGACTAGGCCTAAAGATAAAAGGCCAGCAGTGACAGTGCAATAAGTCAAGGTCTACTAAGGGCTCAATGAGCATTGTGGTAGAAAGCAATGCAGAAGGTGAATGCTTTGCTCAGATGTTGGGGTACTGAAGTGAGATGACACATGTCCCAGGTTCCACAAAGTGTGATGCCATCTTGGAGGACCTTTCCTTGTGTTTGGGGCTATGCTTTGTCAGCAGAAGAAGACTATAATAGTTTTCTTTGTCAGTGAGTGTCAATGAGTTCAACCTTGGATGGCATAATAACCAGAATGGAGATTTTGATAACTAGAATGGAGCTTTCCATTTGAAATTGCTGAGGAAAATACTGGAAGGGCAAGTATGATATTTTGGGGGTTATGGACCATTAATTTAATTTTTCATCCAGCAAACATAAGCCAATAATGTTACAGTTACTTACAAAATGGCACATCTACAAGTAACTGTGGTTTGGAAACATCTCCCTCCTTCCCTTCCTTCCTTTTCTCCTTTCCTTCCTTCCATCTTTCCTTCCTGCAGCATTCATCGGGCAATTACTAACCAGCAAATATGTATTGGGTGCTTGTTGCCAGGTATTGTGGCAAGTAAGGGGAATACTGACATATAGAAAAGAAAGCCCATAATCTACAGCAACCTAATAGGGCAGGTAGCCAAGGAAACAGATTATTGTCCATGGGATACATGTTACAGTAAAAATGTATTACCACACTGTTGTGAAAGCATAGAAGTGGGCTCAGCTCACTATCCAGGGGGAAGCTAAGAAAGGCTGTGGTGTTTGAACTGAGTCTTGAAAGATAAAGCCATGTTAGCTAGCTGAAAAGAAAGGTCCCTTCAGGAAGTAGAAACAGCATGTGCCAAGGCATAGAGTTGTGAAATGACATGGCTGACTCAGAGGGTCAGGTAGTATGGGAGAGTGACAGGCAATAAAGGTGGAGAGGCAAGTTGCAAACAAGTTCTGAAGGGTCCTATCTATTAGTAGGAATAGGCACTTGCAGGCACTTGACACTGGGAGCTGGGTACCGACAAGGACGCTACAACAGGGACGTATGTTTCTGAGACTACAAAAGGAAAGAGAATCAGAAGATAAACTGATAGGGAGCCCGGCTAAGAGGCTGTGTAATAGGGCAGGAGAGCAGAGAGAGCGAAGGTATAGCCAGTAGAAATGAACCATAGGAGCAACGTTTAAGCAACACTTCTGCAGTAGAATTGATGGGATTACAGTGACCAATTGTGCTTGGTGGGTGAGAGAGAGAACGAGACAATGACTCCTGTTTGGAGCTTGAGAAACGAATTGTGAGATGAGGCCATCAGGCCAGCTAAGAAGCAAAGGAGGAGGAGGAGATTTGGTGGGAAAATGGTAAGTGGACATATGGACACATTGAGCTGAAGTGTCTGAGTGACACCCAGATCAAACTGTTTAATACACAGTTGGAAATATGAAATTTGGACCTTGGGCCTGGTGAGATTGGTTTGGAAAACATTAGCATGTAGGTGGTAGATAACGTCACCCTGAAAGAGCATGTAAGTAGAGAAGATGATCAATAACTTAAGCCTAAGAAGCCCCAATATGGGAGTGCAATGCAGAGAGGAAGAACGCAATGGAGGAGATTGTGAATGTATGTTTAGAAACACAGGAGAACCAGAAGTAATTGAGGATGCTGCTGCTCTGGGCTGCTCTGTCGATAAAGTACTTTGAAGTCGGATGGGATCAGGACAGACCTGAATTTCTAATATCTCCCTCTCCAACTTCAAACCATGACTAATTAGCTCCTATATAAAGACTCAACCCTTTCTCATTCTCTGGGGTCAGTCATGTTTATAGACTGCAATCATAAGAAACCAGCAGCTTGGAGGCTCAGGACCAAGTTGGCCTTATTGTCATCCTCCTTGAACTTGCTCTCTTTCTCAGAGCTGGGCCCTTGACTCCTTTTTGCTCAAGCTCCTGTGTTTCAATCTCTTTTCCTCCATATCACAGTTCCAGGACCTGGCGTCCAGCTTCTTCTACGTCCTCACTTATCCTATAGATGGCTGGAATTATCTCTATATTTTTAGTATCTGTATGGTGTTTGGGTAGCTCCTTCCAGCAAATGAGCAATTGACAAACCGACTTTCATGTTACTAAAACACTCTTATAGCTATATATTTCCTTAAACTGCTACTCACTTAGCATTCATTTAGTGCATGCAGTTGCCAACTATTGAGCGCTTATTATGTGCCGGGCATTGTTCTAGGAGGCACTGGTAATGCAGCAGTGGACAAAGCAACGTACCTTCCCTCATAGGACTTGTGATATAGTGGAGAAAACAGATAATTTAAGTACATAGTGTGTCAGATGGAAAAAAATCAAACAGGATAAGCAGAATAGGGAGGCTAGAACCAAGGGAGTTGCTCTTTTACATTTGCAGTCAGGAAAAGCATCACTGAGAAAGTGACCTTGAGCAAAGACTTGAAGGAAGTGAGAAAGAGAAAGGAGCCATCCTGGTGTTTAGGAATACAATCCGCAGTGGGAATCTGCAAGGGCAAAGCCCAGAGGCTGGGTTAGCCAAAGGCTGATAAAGAAACAGCAAACCTTCTACTGCAGAGTAGAAGCTATCAGAGGGGCTAGTGCGGAACAATCATGAAGAACGTTTTGACTACTGAAAATGTTTTGACTTTTATTCTGAGAAAATGGGAGTTCTTAGTTGAGAAGTTGGCCTGATCTGTCTTCCATTTCCAAAGGAATGGCTACAATGTTGGAAATAGATAGTATAGGGACAAGATCAGGAGCCAGGCAACTAGTTAGGAGGTTAGAGCAACCATCTAGGGAAGAGAGACTAGTGGCCTGGATCAGGTCATCTGTGGTGCAAAGAGAGACAGAAGTTAAGGATGACTCCAAGGTTTTTGGTCTGAGCAACCAAAACAATGGAGTTGCCATTCATGGGGATGGAGTAGACGAGGTAGAAAGTTCAGATTTCCACATGTTCAACTTGAGGTGTCTAAGAGACATTGGTTTGAAGATCTATATAGGCAGTATGGAGTTGAGGAGAGGCAAAGGCAGAAAAATGGGGCAGTAGCTGAAGAGGGAGAAGAGGTGGTCAAGAGGTTTTATTTTTGTTTTTCAAAGATGGGAACTGATAAAGCATGTTTTTATGCACATGGAGGTGTTTCAGAGAGAGGAAAGAAGTGATAATGAAGAGAGGGAGAGAACTATTGGAGGTATGTCAAGAGTGGGTGAGGGTGGGAATCTGGTGGGCCAGTGGAGGGGGCTGGCCTTAGATAGGAGCGTGGAAAGGTCATCCTTGCAGCAGGAGAGAAGGCAACAGCGGTGGGGGGCAGGTAAGGGGACAGATGCAGAGTGACTGGAAAAAGTAGTGGTGAGAACCTGTGGCTTATCTTGTGACTGTTTCTATTTTCTCAGCGAAATAAGAAGCCAGGTCAGAAGCTGAGAATGAGGGTAGGAGAGAAGTCACGACAAGGCTTTAAGATAGAAAAAGTGTGAAATTGACTTCTAGTACAGTGGTTTTTGTTTTTTGTTTTTAATTTCAGCTCATAAACGGGTGGCTCCTAAAACCAACTTACTTTTTTGAGACTATTATTTTAAAAAGTAAATAGAAGTTAAAAACAGAGTTTGCTGCATGTATTAAGAGCAAGAATTGTTTAACTCTCAAAGAATGGTGAGAGCCTTATTTAGTTGCATGTTCACATGTATGTGTGTATACGTGTGTGTATGTGGACTGGGTCATAGTCAAAAATATTTTAAAAACACTTGTTCAGCAGTGGGAGTAAATGACCAAAGGAATGAGAAATAAAATCAAGGGCCAAGTTAGTGGTTATATATTTTAAATATTTGTATGTAAAAAAGATCCTACAGACTCACAGGAACTTGACAGTAGGCCTGTTTAGGATACCAAAACCCCTCACATACACATCCCCATTATAAGAAACATTCCTGTTTGAATATTTTCAATGATGGAGTGTCCCCACCTTAAGAGGTTTCCCTGTCAGAATGCAACCTTCCTGTCTTTAAAAGATGGGATCCTCAGGACACTCTGGGATGGTCAAGCAGTGAGCAAAGGAGCTGGCATTTAGAATTTGGAATTTGACATGCTCACTATGAAAGTTGACCTTATTACAAAGTACCAGGCTGCACATTCATGGCTTTAGTCCACTTTAGAGAGCTCTAAATCTTCAAAGCAAAACCAGTACCAGAACACCAAGAACTCCTGTTTTTGTTTGAACTTTAGCCCTCTCCCCTTCACCCCCATGTTGTATTAACTGCAATTCCTACCGATCATTGAGTTAAGTTTTATGCCTATATTTTCTTCCTCTTTCAAGGTTTGTTGTTGGATGTGCAGATGATTCCAATCAAATGCAACGTAGAAGAACTTCATCCATTTTTAAGACTTTACATGCCACAGTTGCTGAACTAGATTTTCCCTGTAAACTACATTAATAAGTAACATTTAAAATGCTAATAGGTGCTGTGGCAATGGCCATTAATATGTTTAACACTAAGGAGCTCAGGTTATTTTCTAGACATTGTAATTTAGAATGATAAAAGGACTTCTCCAGTTCTATATTTTGCCTGAGTATTAGGAACGGTTTTGAGATTATTAACTTGAACCCATCTTCAATTTTTCCTAATTTTTAAACCATTTATAAGTTTTCAAAAACGTACTTATTCCTTATTGTATAGGCAATATCAAAATTCATTAGTTTACCAGTCTTAAACATTATACATGAAATGTATTTTCTCTTTGCAATGTTTTCTTTCTGCTGTGTTTAATCGGATTTATATAAATTTGAAACACTGAAGTAAGAGAAGCTGAAATCAAATTTAACTAACAAAGAATAAGGACTCATAAAAGTATACACTGTCTACATCAGTAACAGTGTGCTAATTTATAACATTAAATATTTAATCTTAGTCTAGTTGAAAACCAAAATCAAGCAGTCTGAACCCACCTTCTACTGCTTTGGGGGATGAAGAGGCTATATTCTAGGATTCTTTCAGGAGTTTCGCTTCTCTAAACACCAAAAAAAAAAAAATTGCAAAACAGGAACATGAAATTTCTATCTTACAATGTAGCATGAATCACTGTTTTTCTTTATTCTAGGCCCTCAAATAAATTTTTCTCTATGTAAATTGTTTCTTTAGGAGAGGAAATACACAAGATAGTTCCTCTTCTAATACTACTTTTAAACAGAGTTCTACCAAGGAAAGCGCTCTCCCCTTTCATTTTGCAAGCTTCGACTTCTGCTGCTGAGTCAGAACCTCCTTTTTGCTCGGATGTGAGAAATCTTTCTCCCTGGAAAATTCATAATGCTTCGGAAATGTTTAAATTAGAGTCTCCCTGGGGGGAAGGGGCGGGGATGCCGGAATGAATGTGGTGGGAGGAGTCCTGCTCGCAGCCGCCCTGATCGTCGCACAGTAAATGCTTTCCTGAAACTGGACGACTTGGAGCGGGCCCAGGGTTACCATGGGAGCTTGGCTCCCAACCCATTATATGCATATATATGTGTAAATAACCACACGGAGCCGTGTTTTGTTCCAGAGACTTTGTTCCCCGTTACTGAAGTGAAAATGTTTGGTATACAGACGGGGCTGCAAGGCTTCATGTTTACCCTACAGAAAACACCTTCGCGCGGCCGCGGGAGGGCTGATGACAGCGCGCCGCACGGGAGGCTAAAAACGGAAACAGACCCGAGGAGGTGTTTTTCAGAGCAGCCCGGAAAGATCCAAGTGGAACTGGAAGGCGGGGAGGGTTGCGCCCGCAAAGCCGCGACCCACGAGTTTGGGAGAGGACCCCCGGACAGAGCCGGAGGGGTGGGCGGCTCGGGGGCCGCGCACGGCTCCAGGGCCGCGGAGCCCAGATTTCCACCCGGGCCGGCGCGGTGCAGGCCACGCGCGGCCGCCGGAGACCTGGAGCCGCCCCCCCGTGGGGATCCCGCGCCCGGCTCCACCGCGGGCCAGCCCTGCCCTGGGAAGCCCCGGTCAGCGCAGCCGGGTCTCATGTGACCGAGAGCGGGCCCCAGGGGGACAGGAAGGAGGCGGGGCCGCGGAAGCGAGGGACGGGCGCGTGCGACCCGGGCTAGGCCGGGCGCGGGCCCCGCGCGGGGAGGGGCGGTTGCCCAGGAGCCGCCCGCGCCTGCTCGTCCTCGTGCGCGCACCCGGCGCGCGGGACTCCGCCCCCGAGCCCGCCACCCCAAACGGCCTCTCCTTTCCCCACGGCGCGGGCGGGGCCCGGGGGGCGCGCCCCTCGCCCCCGTCCTCCCTCCGCCCTTCCGGGAGCGCGAGCTCCGCGGCGTGCGCGCGCCCCCGGCTGGGCCTGCATATTAATGAGGGGCGGGGCGGCGGGGGCGCGGCGGCCTCGGGCCCGCGCGTGCGGAGACGCACCGCGGGGGGGCGGCGCGATTATGAGGTGGCGCTGACGCACGTTCCGGGGTTCTTAAGCTGCCGGGGCGGCGGCGGCGGCGGCGCCCGAGCCGGTCTCGGGAGGTGGCGGTGGCCGCCGCGAGGGGTGACGGGGCCGAAGTCGGTCCCCCCTCGGCTCAGTCACGGTGTCCCTCTCTCACTGACCCCCCTCCTTCCATCACGGCCGGGCCGCCTCAGATCCGGCGGATACCTAAGCGGGGCGGGGGACCGGGCGCGTCTCCTCCCGCTGCCACCGGCCAGATAAATGAGGGACTTCGGTTTCGGGGTGCTGCCGACCGCCCCTCTCCGAAGCAGCAGCCCGGGAGCCCCGTTCGGGGACGGCGGGGCGTACCGCCCCTACGCCGCAGGGTCGGTGGCGGCCGCCGCCCCGCTGTCCTCCGCCACGCCCTTTGGGCCGCTCTCGCCGCCGCCGTTGCCTGTCACCGGCTTCGCGGAGGCCGCCTCCCCCTTCACCATCCCCCTCGGCGGCGGCGGCGCGGGCAGCTCGGCCGCCGCTTCCTCTTCCTCCCCGTTCCTGGCGCATCAGCAGACCATGCAGGATGAGCTGCTGCTGGGGCTGACACAGCAGCCGGCGCGGCCGCTCTCGGGGGCGGCGGCCGCGGAGCAACTCCCCAACCACCACCCCGGCGGCGGCACGAACGCGGGTGTGACCCACCTCCTCCCCTCCCAGGACTTCAAACCGAGTCGGCACCACCCCTCCTCCTCCTCCGCCTCCTCCTGCTGCTGCTGCCGCACCTCCTCCCCGCAGGACTTCAGTAAGCGGCAGCAGCAGCAGCTGAACAGCCAGAAGAGGAAAGAGTTCAGCCCCCCCCACCGTCCCCACCCTCCGGACTCGAAGCCGTCGCCACCGACGCTCCCCGGCTCCGGCAGGTTCAGCCCGCCGCCGCCGGGCCCGCTGCTCCCGCCGGCGCAGCTCGCCCAGCGCCCGCCGCCGCCGCAGCCACAGCCGCAGCAGTTCAGCCTCCCGCACCCGCACCACCTCCCGCCGCAGGACTTCGCCCCGCGGCAGCGCCCGGCCGACCTGTCCCCGCTCCCGCAGCTCCCGCCCTCGCCCCCCGCAGCCCCGCGGCGCCGCCACGGAGGCGCGGGCAGCCCTCGCAAGACCCCGGCCGCGGGCGAGGGCAGCGCCGCCGAGCCCCCCAATGCGGGCTTGGCTGCCTCGACGCCGCCGGTGAACCCCGCGCCGGGCTCCATGGAGTCCCCCAACCACCCTCTGCTCAACAGTCCCAGTAACCTCCTGCCCGGAGGGGCGCTCGGCGCGGGCGCCTTCAGCAGCCTGCAGAGCCCGGACCTTCCGCACCCGGGCGGTGGCGGCGGGGGCGGGGGGCCCCCGGGAGGCGGAGGGGGAGGCGGCTCCGCGTCGCCGCCACCGCTGCCCGGCTTCGGCACCCCCTGGTCGGTGCAGACCGCGTCGCCGCCGCCCCAGCCCCAGCCCCAGGCGCCGCCGCCGCCCCAGCAGCAGCAGCCGCCGCCTCAGCAGCCGCCCCAGCCGCAGCCGCCGCCGCCCGGCTCGTCAGCCGCCACCCCGGGAGGCGGCGGCGGCGGGGGCCCGCTCAGCGCCATGCCGCCCCCCAGCCCCGACTCGGAGAACGGCTTCTACCCGGGGCTGCCGTCGTCCATGAACCCGGCCTTCTTCCCGAGCTTCTCGCCCGTGTCGCCGCACGGCTGCGCGGGGCTCAGCGTCCCGGCGAGCGGCGGCGGCGGCGGCGGCGGCGGCTTCGGAGGGCCCTTCTCGGCTGCCGCGGTGCCCCCGCCGCCGCCGCCCGCCATGAATTTACCTCAGCAGCAGCCCCCGCCGCCCGCGGCGCCGCAGCAGCCGCCCAGCCGGAGGTCGCCCGTCAGCCCGCAGCTCCAGCAGCAGCACCAGGCGGCGGCCGCCGCCTTCCTGCAGCAGAGGAACTCCTACAACCACCACCAGGTAGGGCGGCGGCGGCGGGGAGCGCCCCTGGCCCTCTTCCGCCTCGAGTCCCGGCCGCGGGGAGGCCGGGGGCCCCGGGTCGGCCCGAGGTGGCCCCGAGGGGAGAGGCGACCGGGGCAGCGCGCCCCAAGTTAGAGGAGGGCGGGGAGGGGGGGATTGGGGACTCGATCCCGGCTCCCGGCGGCGCGGGCCACGGCCACCGTGGGCTGCGGGGGCTCAGGAGGCGGGTTCCAGCTGGGAGCGGCCGCCGGCGGGTGCCCCCTCGAACGCCCCGGCGCGGCGGTGGGGGCTGGGGCCGCGGCGGCCATGGCGTCGGGGTCGGGCCGGCGCGTCGTCCCTGCCTGCGCTCGTAACCGGCGCTAGGAGACGCGAGACTGGGCGACCCCCGGCCCGGAGGGTGGCTGTCCGCGAACGGCCCCCCGGCCCGGAGGGTCGCTGTCTCCGGACTTCTCCCCGCCCCGAGGGTCGCTGCGCCCGACGCCGCCCGACCCAGGGAGACACGGCGGGGACAGGGACGGCGAGCGCGGGGCCGGCCGTGACGGGCAGCGGCCGCCGAGAAGCGGCGGTGGGAAGCCAACTCGGGAAGGAAGAAAATGATTGCCGGCGACGGTGCGTGTGGGGAGCCCGTGACTCGGCCCCGCGGTCCAATGAGGGAAGGGGCGGACAGGCAGCCTTTTTTTTCTTTCGAGTTTGTTTCGTTCTTAATTGGCCGGCGGGAGAGGTGGCTTCCGAAGCCGGCGCCGGCGGGGGCCCGGGGCGCGCGCCCCAACGCCCGTCCGAGCCGGGCCCCGCGCGCCCCGGCCCCGCGCGCCCCGGCCCCGCGCGCCCCGGCCCCGCGCGCCCCGGCCCCGCGCGCCCCGGCCCCGCGCGCCCCGGCCGCGGGTCGTCGTGCGCCAAGTGCGGCCGCTGTCCCGGCTCGACCGCCCTTCGACCTGGGCTGCATCCTTTGAGGGTTGTCAGATATCTTTTTAAAAGGGAAAAGTCCGCGATGGCCGAGTTAAATAAAACTGCGATGGTTTTTTTAAACTTGTGGGCTTTTTGTTTTAATATTTGGATAATATTTTGTGGTTTTTAAAAATGCAAACTGAGGTTGAAGCTGGGATTGGTATGTTACATTGAAGAGAAAACTTCAGTATATATTTTTGTGGCCTTAACTTTCTCTTGATTTGGGGGATATGTATCTTTTAAGTAGGTAATAATAATTAACGTGGGCAGATTTTTTATTGGCCGGGATCTTTTCTGATTCAAGGTCATTTTGTTTTCCTCTCAATTTAGCTTTTGAATGATTGCTGGATTGGTTAATTGGCGTTAAAGGAGTGTTTTGTTGTTGTTTAGTCAGCATTTACTGCGGTGATCGTTCTGTTTATGGCCATTTTCCACACGTAGGGTTACGTAGTTAAAGGTTGACAAACAAAATTTGACCTTAACCAATGTTTACCTATGCATATAATTCGTCCCCTTGAGCAATTAAAAGTTTTCAAGGGTTAACCTTTTTAAAAGGTGACTAGTCTATTATCTAAGTTAACAAATACAACAGTTAACATTTTGTTGAATTTCTGTTTCTGAGAAAGGAGGATGTAGCCCGCCTAAGGAGTAAAATTACGGAATTTTGAAATAATTTGCTTTTCCATGATTAACATAGTCTTGAGCAGCATCCTCAGTTTTTTTTGTATTTCAATATTTTTAGAGTTTAAACTGTCAACCTGCTTCAGAAAATCCATAATAATTATTTCTGCATTACAAAAGCCATGATATAGAACCTTAGAAGAACGTGTACCATGATCCATATTTTAAATATTTGCCTTTGGACAAAAAGTTAGATCTTGCAAGGGAGTGTAAGAGATCACTCAGCTTTCATAGGGAATTTTAGATAACTGGAAGAGAATTTGAACATTGATTCATTTCATGAGGAAAATAAGGCCCTCGAGAATGAAGTTACTTGTCCAAGGTCCTTTAGGTAATGCCTTTGAACTGTATGGAGGGGAAAAGGGTGGTATATATTCCTGATTATATTTGCATTTAAAAGTTAAAAAGAATAGATACTAGAGATCAGGTGTTTAAAAATTTGTCCTGTGAGGAGCAGGGTTAATTGTAAGAGTGTTGAATTTAGAGAAACTACACAGTACATACTTTATTATTATTATTATTATTATTAGAGCAGTTGTGGGTTTACCGATCAATCATGCACAAAATACATGATTCCCATACACCATCCCACCATCACCAATGTTGCATTGGTGTGGAACATTTGTTACAATTGATACCGCTTTTTTGTAATTGTGCTAAGTTTTTTAACAGTGCTTTGTTACAATTATTATTAAATTATTTTAAAATAAAAATTATTAAATAGTACCACTAACTACTATCCATAGTTTACATTAGTTGTATTTCTTTGCATCTACCACCCTATTCTATACTTTTGCTAACCACAAGTCATTAATATATAAAACCTTAATTACAAGCTCATTGAAAGTAAAATTTGCTGGCAATTTTTAATATTTACAATTAATGTCTTTTTTGGTGGATTTTCCATTTTTTGAAGATTTCACTTGTCATAGGTTATTTCTGAAAATGAATAAATTAAATGGAGACTTGTATTACGAGCTTTACTAGAAAAATCAAAGCATGGGGTTTATTGTCAGGATATCCCAGTGGATCCCCCTATGGGTAACATTAGAAAATTGCTTAACAGTTCATGGATAATAAAGTCAAATAAAAAGAAGACTCTTTTAAAAAGAAACTATACTAAAACTGGAATAACATACATTAAGAAGTGAATTAGCAATGCAACAAAATGAAGTTTTTCCTAAATTATCTTCTTGCCAAAGGGATTTTTAATTACCATCTCCACTTTTGTAATGGTACAACTTGTTTTGGAAACTTAACATCTAAATGTTTAACTCATGAGGTTTGGGATATTTTAATTAAAGACTGTGTTTAGTTCTGTGCCTTGCAGAATATGGTTGCTTTAAGATGAGAATGCAGGTTTTATCTTTAAGGATCTTCTTCAAGGTTAATTTAATCAATTTGAAAGCATATTTTTTTCTTTATATTTATCATGTATATCATTCTCTCTGAAAGGAAAGAAGTGACTGCATAGTTCTGTTTTAGCAACAATATCTCTTTGGCTCATTATAATTTATGTTAGACAAAGATGATGAAAACTCATCTAACAGTAAAATATACTTTCATATCATCTCAAGCTTTTACTGGTATCCTGTGTTACCTTTATATATATTTCATTTTTTTAAAAAAATCATATGAATCCTTAGCTCAGATCTAAAATTTGAATTTGATTTGTAAACACTTATAAATGCCTATAATTTAAATAGATGTGTGTTTTCCCAGCCTCTTCTGAAACAATCTCCTTGGAGCAACCATCAGAACAGTGGCTGGGGCACTGGAAGTATGTCCTGGGGAGCAATGCATGGTAGAGATCATCGTAGAACTGGAAACATGGGAATTCCAGGAACTATGAATCAGATATCTCCATTGAAGAAACCATTTTCTGGTAATGTCATAGCACCACCGAAATTTACTCGATCTACTCCATCACTGACTCCAAAATCTTGGATTGAAGATAATGTATTCAGAACAGACAACAATAGTAATACGCTCTTACCATTACAGGTAAGAATGGTATGTAAATGGCTTATTTCTAATATTAATCTTTCAAAATAGAAAGTTGGGTGGCAGTAGTATTAACATGGTAAAATTAACAGATTAAGGAAAAGAAAGCTCTAATTTAATTATCAAAGCATAAAATACCCATACAGAGTGAGTAAATTGAGAATGTAAAAAATTCTTTAAACACACAATAGAAAAAGGGCTTCGTAAATATAGAAAAACCTGCTATATTTTAAAAATACATATGAGGCTTTTAATTGGCAGCTCCTTAATAAAGCCTTAATTCATTAATCTTTAATAGGCCATTAAAATGCATTTCTCTTATAATGTAGCTAAGCTAAAATGTAACATAATTGTAATTATGCACAGATTTAACTCTGATAAGCTCTATGTTTATTAGAATATACTTAGTGCAGCTGTAATTATAGCAAAATAATATTAAGGGTTTTTGCATCAAATTCAAATTGTCTTCAGGGGTTCAATGACTTTTTCTAAAGTGGCCTGATAGTTAAAATGATTAGACTTTTTTTTTCAGGCCTTCTAATATTTTGTTGGTATTGCTTGTTGATAAAATTCCCTTATGGAGATTTTAAATAAGGTTTTTGATTTTTTTGTTCTAAAACCTTTAGAGGACAGAACAAAGATACACAATAGAATTTGATTGTTTTGGTTTGTTTTTTGTTTTTTTGTGTTTTTTTTTTGTGGGTGGGTTTGGGAAACAGAACTGCTCATTTCTGATGAAAACTTCTATGCTATTGAAGGTGAGATCTAGTTTGCAGTTGCCAGCTTGGGGCTCAGATTCACTCCAAGATAGTTGGTGCACTGCAGCCGGAACATCCAGAATAGACCAGGTAGGCTGCACAGTGTATATTTCTCAGGATTTTGGCTAGGAGTCTAGTTTTTATATTATGACTAGGATTTATTATTTACTTGTCAGTTGTGCCTGTTTTAAGCGTATGTCAGAGGACATTAAAGCAATTTATTTTTTAAGGGTCACTTGACTTACAAACTATTGAATGCTTTGTTTTCAAATTTAAAATTAGTAATCATTTAATATTTCTAAAACATAATCAATTTGTTTTTGGAAAAGGGACTTAATTATATACCATGGGGTTATAAGAGCACCTGGCTTTAAACATCAGTCGAACTGAACAGATTTTATCTCCTATCAGACTTATTTGCAGTTAGGTACAAAATCATATGTCTAACTTACAACTTTACATTTCATTAATGTTTTATAGGACTTTTTAGCAAACCTTTGTCATGAAATTCTAGTTTGTCCTATAAGATATATTTCTAATAAAGCCTTGTCTTAATTCAGTTTTTTTTTTTCCTTCATAAAGAATTGTATGGTATAGTATTTACTTAATTCTAAATATTGTTACTGCTCTTCTATTTTCTTCTTCCACACAGTTTCCTATGGAGTAACCCTGAGTCAGAAAGCTGGGAGTTAGTCTTAATCAAATTACCTTCAAACCCTTGGAAGTTACAAAATGCTATCTGACTTCCAACATAATTTGAATACATACATGGTACCAGGTGATGGAGATTATTACAGGACAAATAGAAAACTCAATCTTTATATCTAAGGATTCATTCTGACAGACAGAGCCTGAGTGAATGAGCACAGACATGACATTGTGGGAGTCCACTGAATAGAGCTGTGTTATCCTTAGCTAAGGCTCTGATTCTTCAAACAGTTTAGCAACATGAGATGATTTTACAAGTAAGGACTATATAAGCAAATGAATAATACACATATAAATAACACTCTAATCTAGAAGGTTAGCACTCACTTCATTAATGAGCCATTAACTCTTTTAGACAAGTCCTACCTATTTACGGAAGTATTTCTGACAGGACCTCCACTTAGAAATACTAGTTACCTCTTATAATTTGCAGTTTTTTGTCTTGTTTTAATGTAAGTTAGCTCTCTAACTGTTTATTCTCTCTTCTCCATTCTGGCCCAGTTAGATCTTTTAGTGATGTTTTTATGGTAGCACTTTTATGTTGTTCAAATTGAATACTCAAATGCCTAGGAGATGGTATTTTTAAAAGAGGAAAATGATAATTTTGAAGATGGCAAGGGACATGTTTTTAGAAAGGAAGTGAAGTAATTATTCTAATAGTGTACAGGAAGAAGCAATAGAGTACGGATGTGAGAGGGATACATGACTATGGAGAAGAAAGCAAATTTAGCCTGCATAAAAGGTCCATGGGGGTACGGTTATTGAGAAATTAGGTTATGAGGTTATTTCAGTTGGTGGAATGCTAGAGAACAGATAGAGGTGATAGGAAAGGGAAGTCATTTTCAAACTTTAGACTGGCCTCTGCAGAAGTATCCATGGGGCCACCACAGGACAGTGCCTCTACCCTCCCACTCTGACTTCATTTCAAAGCCACTTTGCTTTTATCTGGTATTTTAGGTAAATTCTTAATAGGTAAAAAGGATAATGTGATGAAAGTGAAGACAGTGGTAGAAAAAAAAAGGTAGTAGAAAATGAAGTGAACTAGGAAAAGAGGTCTGAGACCTGGATCCTCTACTTCTTCCTTTCACAATCTTTATGACATTGGATGAGACAGTTTATGGGCTTTTATATCCATGGGTCATAGTTTCCTTAGCTTTAGAAGAAAGGTTTTGAAGTAGGTCATCTAAGGCCTTTTCGGCCATCTCTTATACGTTGATGTGTTTTGGTCCTGTCTTACTTCCCTTGCTTCCCTCCTCCTCCTCTATTTTTAGAATACAGAGGTCTTGGTTTCTTGGGGGCAAGATGAGGCACCATGGTCCCTGGTACTATATCACCTCTCACCTGGTCTTAAAAGCAAAAAAAAAAATTGTTTTCTCTGTGTACCCTATGTTCATTATACATAATTGCTCATTATTTGCATCTTACCGTAAAAGGTGAAGTATTTGAAATTGAGGCTCTTAAAAAATTGCAGCAACTACCAACTGGAATTAACGTCTTAAATCATTGGGCATTTTCTCATTGGCAAAATTGAAATTATAGAAAATATTCAACATTTAAACATCAGGGTAAATATTTTCATTTATGATCCTTTTTCAACATATAAAACATTTTAATACTAAGGCTAATAAAGTTTAGTTAACAAATATGTTATTTAAGAACATTTAACTTTTTTGTTAAATTCTCAAACTGATTAGATCTAAAAAATATTACGTTGTAGAACTGAAGTGGTCTTAATTCTTTACTCAAATCTTTCAGGCCTCACTTATGCCAAGATCTGGACATGTAAGTCCAGAAAATGGTAAAAGGTAGTTTGATAATTGGTGTTACTTTGATTGTATGTAAAATTTCCTGGGTTGATATTTATTTTAAACACACTCTTGGCTTTTAAAGAAAAAACTGCAGATTAAGTTTTTTCAAAAAACGCAAACAAATTGTTATGCCTATTTTTGTCTTAAACATTTATTAGTTATCTCATTTTTTATGAATTTCTTTAGGGCTGAGAATTTATTTTTAAACAGTGGTTGCACAACTTTTTAAAAAAATTTTATTTAATTACTTACACTACTAATTACCCTTGCAAGAAATCATACTCAAAAGTGTGAATTCTAAATTAACCTTAAAATGGAATTTTCAATTATATGCAGTGTATTTATTCATTAATACTTGAATATTTAAATCAAATAATAAATATACTGTTAGCGGAGGTAATTATTAGTTCCATGTTTACATTTGTCACATCAGTTTCCTGTAGACAAAAGCAATGTCATACCTTTAAAACTGTAATATAGCACATGAAGCCTGTAAGTTACTTGTTGGCCAGTTCCCTCACAGGGGAATTATCAGCATATTAAATTATTGAATCTTGCTCTTACAGAAGTTCTGCCTACAGTGTTGGAGCAGGTCACATAAACTACCCTGAATTAGTTGAGGTATATCCCCCAGTCTTCAGTATCCAGGCTGTTTTGACAATATTTATGATAAATGATAATTTGGGGATCGCTCACAGAAAAATAACTTACTTGTAGGCTTTATTCATCTTATAGAAAAAGTAGTATATTGTAGCACACCAAGTGCAGTTTTTCATTTAATAAAGCATTTCTTAAATTGTGGTTCTTAGACAAGATGAACTTCAGGAACATTGACAGGCATAAAACCGTTACTGAAAATCAGAGAGAACAGGCTTTGGTTATAAATGTTTAGGTAATATATTGTTTCTTTTTATATGTCCTTGCCTGTGTTTAATTCTTTAATTGTGTTTATTACCTCAAGTATTTTTTTCTTGACTTTCCATTTTATTTAATTCTTGTGGGTACTAGAATAGGTCTGGCCATTTCTGGCTCATTACAAAATTTTAAAAACTTTTTCAGAATGATTGTTACAGCACTTTATTGAGATTCATAAATAATAAAGCAAGTTCAGGAAATATACATTCATTATGTATGTGGTAGTATTTTGATTACCCTTTATATGGGAGGCAAATACCAGACATTGGAGACACTGAGAATCTAACTGGATGAGTAAGTAGTATATATGTGACACAACTAGAGAATGATAAAAGTGGATATAAGATATTGTGCAACATGATGTAGTACAGCAGAGTAGCCCATTATCTGGTGTTAAATTCAACTTGGTACAGTAACAAGCATGTAATCAGGAAAGTATAACTGGTATTTACTTAAAATTGCCATTTTAAATATTTAAATATTAGCATAACTTTGTTCTAATTTAAGCTAAAAATTGGAGGACTAAACAAACACTAAAAACACAATAAAAGCCAATTCTCCTTAAGCAGAAGGATACATGTTCAGGTATCTGCTATATGCTCAACTATAGAGGACATAGGGTTTTTCTGTAATCCACTTCATTTTCAGGAAGAAAAGGTTCTTGACTACTTATTGTAAAATTCAGCAGGGTTTTGAAATATCAAAGCAAAAAAGCAATAGGCCACCAGAAATTTTCTTTGAATTAAGTTTGAGTTCCTTTTGTTGTACTGATGTTAATATTGTACATTGACTTCTTTATTTTTCACCTTTTAAAATCCTGTTCTTTTAGTTCAACCTCTTGAAGATTAGGACTCTTTTGAAGCTTCCATAAGTATTTGTAGCAAATATCTGGGATTATGAAAAACAAGAAAATAAATATTAGAAAATAAGAAAAGTCTAAGTAGTTGGAGTTTTTCAACCAATCTGTTCTGATAATAACAATATCTGATGGTTATTGCATGATTCTGTAATATCAGTCCTGAAAGCCCTTGAGTCTGTGCCAAGTAATTTTCATATTTTAAAATAGGTTAGAATTAAATTTCTGTGGAATCTCTTGGCTGTTTCAAATAGCCGTGTAGTAATTAATGTTAAGTTGCATTGTTAACAACTTTCCACGATTATTGATGCTAATCAATATTGATGTGCTCATGATTACTTTAAAATTGTCCTAAGACTTTTCCTTACTTTTTAAACCAATGGTTTAGAAAGTTTGCATGAACACGGATATTTCTTATATGTTATTTAAGAAGAATGCATAAATGTTAATGTTTTATATCCAGACTTGTTTTTTAGTTTTCCAGAAGTCGTATTTTAACCTTGCAGTTTACTTAGTAGCATCATCTTTGTCTTTTACATATGAAATTATAGGTTAAATTAAACACAGAAAGCAGTTTTGAGATGTCATGAGCTCTTTGCTCAAAAGACTGTTTTTGGTACTTCAAAAATCATGTGGATGAAGCTGATGGTTAATAAAGTTTAACTAAGCCAATAGTTTTTAAATAGCTTTACTGTTTTCTTTGCTAGAGTAAGGGCTTGGTTCTTGATGAAAAACTTGATATGGAAAGGAAAATAAGGGATCTTGTTAAGTGGCATCTCACTATTTCAGTTGGATATAGGCATTAAAGCTATTAATTCATGCAGCTTTTTCAAAAAATTCTCAGATTGATTAGATATAGTGGTACCTGATATTTATTAAATGTATCTTAAATATTTTTTCTCTCATTCTTTTAATATTATCTATGACTCACTGATGGTATATACAGAATTGATTTATTAATTGTATTGTGCTGTAGAGGAAGATCACATGCCTTGGGATGGAAGTAGAGATTAGCCCCCCCCATAAATAAAGGGAAATAAATGTTCGGATGGTGTTAATAGTCACCATTAATTTAGGTCATAGGTTAACTAAAGATGGAGCACAGTCCGTATCAGTTCAGAAATGATCAGCATAAGAAGATAACCCTGAACTGGAACATATTTTCTTTAGAAGAATTTAAGGTTAATATATCTAAAGTTTTTATAATATATTCTGTTTTAGAGCAGAAGAGATATAGCATAACCTCTGAGGTTTTATTTTTTTTGCTTAATTATATAAACATTAATTTCCATGATGCCATTTTATATTGTATCATTCTGGAACTTTGAAGATAAAACACTGTTCCACTGCGTGGTCAGAAATTCAGGTTGATAGCAAGGTTGCTTTGTATGTCAATCTGCAGATTGCTCCCTGCCGTTTGTGTGCTAGCAAGCCTTCCAGGGGATTCCAAAGCATGCTCAAGTTGACAGCAACTTAGTCTACAATACTGAACCTCACCCCCAGCTTTAAAAAGCTTACAGCTGGGGAGCAGATGTAGCTCAGTGGTTGAGTGCCTGCTTCCTATGTAGGAGGTCCTGGATTCAATCTCTGGTACCTCCTTAAAAAAAAAAAGGCTTACAACCTAACTTATATATCAACTAGAGTAGTTAAATGAGCATATTCTTTGGAAAGCTTCTTACATTTCTCTTCAACTTTCTAAAGATCTGGTTCTGAATCTTCTCTGGATTGTGGACCATGTTGAAAACCGATGAAAGCTATAAACCTTCAGAAAAAAATTACATAAACGTGTTTACAGAATGTTGCATATAAGGTCAGAGATGTCATAGTCCTTCAGATGCTCATGGACCCCAGATTAAGAATTTGTGGTCTAAAGTACCTAATTCTGGTTTCTGTGGGACTGCTTTTCCCCCATTTTCTTTTCTGATTCTTCCCTTCCCTTTTTCTGTGTTAATCGTTTTTTTTTTTTTGTTTTTTGTTTTTTTTTATTTTAAAATCTTTATTTTTTTTTTTTTAAATTTTATTATTGACTTTGTAATAATATTACATTAAAAATATATATGTGAGGTCCCATTCATCCCCACCCCCCCTCCCTCTCCCCCCCCAACAACACTCGTTCCCATCATCATGACATATCCATCGGATTTGGTAAGTACATCTTTGGGCACCTCTGCACCTCATAGACAATGGTCCACATCATGGTCCATGCTCGCCTCCATTCCATCCAGTGGACCCTGTGAGGATTTACAATGTCCGGTGTGTGTTAATCGTTTTTTGAAAGTTTAAAATATCATGCCCCCACCTCTCCCACTTCCCCATGCACAAATGTGTTTATACAAATACACATATAAACAGCATTGAAAAGGTGGGATTTGGCTCTGATGTATTTTGGAAAAGGCTCCCAGGTGTCCTGGGGGGGGCATGGCCCGGAGCTTGTTGTATTAATTCTCTATATATTTGCTCAGGTATGTTGTGCATGTGTTGAGCAGAATACAGTATCAATTTATTAGCATTAAAGAATCAAATTCCTTTCTTCTAGTAAGCAAGTTGAAGGATTTAAGACTCAACAAAGAAGACTTTTAACTACACAAAAGACACTGACTTAGCCCTACTTTGGAGTAGGAGATTTAGTGAGATGAGGATACTTTCACCCTTTCCTGCCCTAGCTACCTTTTTTGTGAGATAGGAGGGGTGGGGAGTCTTAGAAATGCAGAGACCAATATGTGAGCCTTGGAGAGTGGGATTTGAATATATACTCTCTATATGAGTCTTTGTTCTGATATTAGTTTTTCATGTTGTTTTGTTTTTACTTTATAAGGTGTCTATGCATTCATTATTGTGAAAATCAATTCAGACTGCTAATCAAGCAACACATGATGTTTGATAGATGTTTAAAGTATGGTGCAATTACGGAATTAAGTTCTTTATACCCAAATATTTATTTTTGTGCCAGTACAAGTTTAGAAGTTAAACTGAAGATGCTTTCTTTATGTATAACATTTTATGAATCTAAGTTGAGAATGGTAATAGAAATGATTTTATTGTCTTGCTTAAATATGAACCAGTGAAATTAGATTGCTTTTGATCTGAGATTTTAGAAATAAATTGATTATATTGTCCTCTAATACAAGAGAGATTGTAGCTCATGAGATCCTTAGTTGTTGGTATTGTCTTGGGATGCAAACTGATTAGTAATATTTTATTAATCAGATGTCCTATTTACTTTATGTAAGAAGATTTAGACTGTATTTTTGTAATAGCTTTTTGTGAAATTTGCATTGATTACATTAAGAGTCTTTTTCTTTTCTTACAGGATCGAAGTAGAATGTATGACAGTTTGAACATGCACTCTTTGGAAAATTCCCTTATTGATATTATGAGAGCAGAGCATGATCCTCTTAAGGGTAGGTGACATTTTTCAAAAAAAAATTTTATCTACCAGTTTGTCTGAAAATGTGCCCTCAGTAGCATCCATGGCACCTATAATTTCTATTATAAATTTGTTAATAAGAATCTCTTTTTTGTAAAATTCAATACCTTTTTCTTTGTAGATTAGTTTTATGTTCACTTATACAGAGGAAAAAAAATAAACCCAGCTCTTTTGACTGCTTATAATTTGAGAAAAATCCACAGATCATATATCTACAGTTTACCAAAGGATGAAGAATAAATTTATAAATATATCCTATAAACATTCTCTTAGAAGTCTTATCAAATACATACGTATTTAAAAATATTCCTTTGAATACTTGCATTCACAATTTGCGGTGGTTCAACCCAAAGTCCTCTTAGAATTATCCTAGAATCATTTTTTTCTACTGACATAGGGTTCTGAAAAGGGATATTTTATAGTAGCATCTCTGATGTGGAGATAGCACTTCATAAAAACTAGGCAAATTAGGGAAAATAATCAGCCTACTGATTTTATAATAAGTCCTCACTATTAGCAGTATCTGGAAATAATTCCATTAATACACTTACTTATGTTTGTACATGTTCTGTTTATAAATGAAAAAAAAAACTTCTAATTACCTTGTGTTTCTGTATACAATATATACTATGTCCTTTATATTAACAGTGAAAATCTCTAGCAAACTGCATGAGCTTGAGTGATGAAAGATTATGTTAATCATTGCTATATAGCAAGTGAACCTAAAATGTGCAGCTTGAAACAACCTTAAACATTTATCTTCTGTGTATCAGAATTAGGCAGCAGCCTAACTGGTTGGTACTGGCTCAGAATTGCTCATTGAATCACACTGTAGATTACTTTTAAAGTTTCTAAGTTTTTAATTCTGTAAAGCCAAGTAAGAATTTTTTATAAGATTTAGCCTATAAGCTCCAGAACTTTGGTGTTGCCTGCAAAGGAGTGACTTGGGACCAAGTTGATAAAACTGATCAGATTTCTAACCACTTTTGTTTTGTTTCTGTATTTTACTTGTAAAACAGTTTCTTGTCTTTCTAATTCACTTATCTTAAAGAGCTTGTGGTGCTCTAGGGAGCATTAGTGTGCAACGGTAATTCTCCTTACAAAGTAATGAAGTTATACCCTCTTTTTTTTGGCTCTAACCAAAATTGGCCTAGTGTTTTGAATATCTTTTTAATGGGGTCTTATACTTTTTCACTGTTATGCTGATAGTTTTGGTGGAACTTGTCATGGATCCACTGTTTAAAAACAAACACTAATCTTTTATGATTAAGAAGAATTTCTCTCTTTTTATATTTATGGCAGTTCTAGAAAGAGAAAATTCTTAGAAATCATAAGACAGGATAAAGTCAATATCATTAACTGTTACCGGTGAATAATGAAAAGAATTTCAGTGTTGTTTTTCCCAATCTTCTTTAAAAAGGCCTTTTGAAAATGAGAGAAAATATTCTCTCCTGTGCTACTGATTAACAGTTTTTCTTTTATTAGTCTTTAGTATAATAAAAGTAGAGGAAACTTAAGAGAATTTTGAAAAAGGAGATGAAAGGAGCATTAGGCTAAGAGAAAATAATTTTTAGAAAAATTCAAGCAAATTAAAAATTCTTTTATAGCAAAAATTATCTTTGGCTGTGCTTTGAGAGGTGGCAAGGTAAAGAATGTGTCCCACCACCAGCTTTAGGGAATTACCATGGTGGCAAATCTCTGCTTCTAATTGGAGCGGATTATGTTCCACGTTTGTTGTGGCAGGAGAAATAAAAGTGAAAAAAGAAGATAAAAATTTGAGAATCCTACTACAATAAAGAGACAAGACTGATATTTCTGCAAATTGTCATCACATTCTTGTTCAAAATTATCTTGATACATAAGTGCTGCCACTTAAAATTTTTTCCTCTTTTTCTTACTAGTGCAAACTCTGCTGCCTTCTGGGATACCATGCTGTATGTTTTCTTCCTTCCCCCACTCTTATCATTACACTTTTCCCTGGGGATGATTCCCAGCAGAATCTACTAAGGCAAGATTGTGGCAAATGGAAGAAACCAACCTGGGTTGGTTTCTTTCGAATTAGTGCCCCCTTATTTCCATTCCTTATCTTTAAGGCAGCTTGTTGGCTTCTATCGTCTCTTCGATCTCCTCTTATCAGATCTCTTCTCATCATTTTCTTTCAGAAGTCCCTGTAACATATTTAATACAAGAAAGTTACTTTTTCCTAAAAACGAGATGTCTTGTTTTATCCTTTTTTTTAGCAGCTGTTCTTTTGATCTTTGTTGTGAGATTAATGAAAAAGGAAAAGGGAGTTGGAAGATAAATATTTAAAATAAATTTCTTGTTTCCATTTATATTAATGATGAAAATTAGAGAACTGTGAATTTGGGTGATGAAAGATTATGTTAGTTATCCATTGCTGCATAACTACTTACCCTAAAACTTAGGAGTTTACAATAAGAATAAATATTTATTATCTCACACAGTTTCTGTGGATCCAAATTTGGGAGCAAGTCAACTGGTTGATTCTGGCTTAGGAACTTTCATAAGGTTATAGTCAAAATGGTGGGTAGGGCTTGCAGTCATCTTAAGTCTTGACTGGGGCTAGAAGATTCTCTTTCAAAATGGTTAGTGCTGGCTCTTGCCAGGACTCAGACCCTTACCACATGGACCTCTCTATAAGACTGCTGGAGTGTCCTTCCAGTATGGTTGTTGGCTTCCCCTAGAGCAAGTGATTAGCTCAAGGCTAATAACTCCAATGTCTTTTTATAACCTAGGCTCAGGAGTCTCACACCATCATTTGCGCAGCAAACTTCTAGTTACTTAGGTCAGCCATATTAAATTTGGGAGGGGTCCTCTACTCAGGGAATGTGAATATTAGCAGGCAGGGATCAGTGGAAAATACCATGGAGGCTGGCTACCACAGAGGTGAAAGGCAGAGCTATAATTTGCAGTCAGTTCTACTGTAAGTCTAAAACAGAAACTCGTCAAAGTTAGGAGTTAAGTGTTAGTAGGAAAAAAGCAATCAAACAGATCTCTGGAATCCAAAGGAAGTGAGCAGTATGTTTCAGGCCTGACTTATTTCCATTTCTCTAGTCCCCAGTAGTTCTTACAGGTTAATAGGGAACCTTCACTGTTCAATATTAGGTTTTTTTATGACCTAGCATAGCAGGTTGAGTTGGTTCAGTTTTGTTGAAGTTGAATAGGCATGGAGTGATGGCAACTGAAGATGAAACTCTGAGTGCACTCTGTTTTCCCATAAAGTGTCTGCTTTTGTACCAGCAACATCCTGGCTCTACGTTGTGTAACACACACATGGTCTCTGCCCTTGTGGAATATATAATCTCCTGGGAAAAGAGGGCCAGAACGTATACAAATAAACACATTATACATATAATAACAGTGTGAGAAATACTGTGAAGGGAGATTATGGGTGCTAAGGGAAATAATAATTGGGGTAAGATACCTAATTTAGATGTAGAGTAAAGGAAACTGAGCATTAGCAGCACAATGATGGAAAAAATGTTGGGGGAAGCATCAGCTAGACCACCCAAGAGGCCAACATGTACAACATCATGTAAGAGGAACGAATGCCAGTCCTGGCCTCGCTTGCTTTAGGGCTGCGGGTGTTGATTGGGTGGAACACTGCTTGGTCAGCACTAGAGAGTGTCTGCTGCGGTCTGGATCATGAACACTAACATACTATTTTATGTTTTCCTTACTGTGAGTGGCACTGGTCAGCCTGTTTTATTTATTCTGTAATGACTTCTCTCCACTCACATTCTATTTTCTGATTACTGCTTTGATTCTTGGAAAATATTTTGCTTTTCAAAGGAAGAACAAACATGGATTCTTTTAATGGTTAAAGCAAATCTAATGCTTTACCAAATGCAGTTTTGTAATTTTTCAGTTTTATATTTGTGTTACCAATTTTAAATAACCTGTGATCTTTTTATGTATGTGGAGGTCAGTACATTCTTCTTTAAACAAAAGAACAAAACAGTGATTATTGTTGAGCTCTCCTCCTTCCCTCCCCCCCAATAATTTGTAAAAAGGTCTTACTGTGTAAGCATTTTTGCCAAAAATGACTCCCTCTACCCCCCCCCCCAAGTATAAAGGCAAAAAGAAATTTAATTTCAGCTCATAAATTTGATTTGAATAATGCAGTTTTTTATCTAATAGCTCTTGGGAGGCTCTATATCTGTAGGTCATAATGCCTTTGCCTAATGCCTTTGCCAGTGTTCCCTCAAGTAAAGGGAATTCAGGAAAAAGGATTTGAGGTATGATTTTATGCCAACAAATGTTTAGAAATAAATGCCTTTAAACTTTACTACATATTTTTGTACATCTAATATCATTTTTTTACTGACCTCTAAACTCCTATTTTCTAAGACTCCTAAAATTAAAGAAGCTCAGTTTATTTCAAGGACTTTAACCCCTGACATAATAAGGAATTAGTACTGTACAGTGCTGGTGCTTGTGGTAGTACCAAACTCTTGCCTATTTTCTCCACATTTCCCTCTGGTTCTTTTTACCTAGCCTTAGTAGAAGATTGCAGTACAAAGTCATGCAAAATTATTTGCTTAAATTTCTAAAGCCTCTGGTGTGAAAACTCAGTTTGAAAACTCAAAAACATTTCAGCTGGACAGGGTTTTTCAAACTCTAGAGTGTATAACAATTACCTTGAGAGCACATTAAACACATAGATTTTAGGGCCCCACCGCCAGAGACTTAACGGAAACTCTGGTATAGTGGAGCAAGATCGAAGGCAATTTATGAAAACTCATTAACAGTTTAATGACATTTGTTAAAATGAAGCAAAGTGAAAATAAAACGAATACCAATGATATATATACCTGCCACAGCAGTTACAGCACCTCCTCTTGTTCACTCTGATGGAGAGAGGGATGGATAGCTCAGAATTGAGTTTGCTTTTCCTCTGCCACTTGCTTTTCCTAGAGTCAGAATTTTTACATTGCTCAAAAAATGTGTAGAAGAAAATCACATGAATTAGAATGTCTTTTTAAAAAAATTGAGTGTGGCTTTGACTTTTAAAATAAAAACATTTTCTCTTATTTTAACTTTACATATGCTTTCCCCTTTACTTCACTGAATTCTTTTTTTTTTCTTTTCCTATAGGCCACTGGCTATTTGATAAGAAGAAAAAAAAATCATTTTTGGATTAAATTACTTTTATAGAGAAGTCATATATTTCTTATTACATACATTCTGACTTTAAGATATAATTACTCACTCTTAGAATATTTGTGATATCTTAATACCTTACCCTTCAACTGCTTGGAATTCAGTTCATCTTTATTGAAAGTACATTTTATAAGAGCTTAATAACTTTGGTCATTAATGAGAATATCTGCAGTATGAGAATATCTATAAATTGAAAAAAAATATGAAAATGTGGTTTAAAAAGTTCTTGCTTTAGAAAACTTACTTGAAAGATGGTATCATAGGTAGAGATTTTAAAATTTATTTTTCAGTAGTTGTCTTAATTAGCAACTATATTATTAAATTTGAGAATGTAATTGAGTTATTATTTCTTCCAAGCATCTTTGAATTTTTAGCTAAATTAATTTGAATTTCGACAGACTCCAATTTCTTTTTTTTCTTTTTTTTTTTTTTTAAACTAAAACACGTCAGACAGGAGCTACAAAGAATTGTCTGAAAATCACATTTACTTATTTAGGGCATGTATGTACTGAACTGAAAACCTGTTATTCACCACAAAACATCGTTCTCATGACTTTAAAAGTACTTATAACTCTTATTTATTTATTTATTTTATTTTGAGAGGGAAAAGCTCTTATTTTTAAATAGAATATGAAATAAAAGTGAGTACTTGGGATATAATGCCTATGAATTGTATTTACTTATGGTATTTGTGGAGTATCTGAGAATCTTTTCTGCAGTTTTCCCTCCAGAGTACCTGGTTTTGTCTTTTTAAAATGTTTTTCTTATACAAAGAGTTGTGTGTGTTCATTCAAGAAAATTTAGAAAAACTGGGGAAAAAACAATTAAAACCATCAATAGTCCCATAAACTAAATAACCACAATTGATATCTGATATTTTGGTATATAATTCGTCTGTGTGTGTGTATGTATATAAATTCCCTTGTCAGCTTCTTACATTTTCCGTAAAGCTTCTCTGATACCCCTCGTCAAGAATAGAGTACTTTGTTAAAACTTCTTACAGAATCATATTCCTTTTAAAAAGAATACCTTTCTCCGCTAATTATTTTAGATTCAGTATTTTTGTTTTGTTTTGTTCTCACATATGTTTCACACAAAACAATATGGGAACTTTGACCACATTTGCTTTTTTGTGCTTTATTTTATATATATATATTTTAAAGATTTATTTTTTATTTCTCTCCCCTTTCCACCCCCCAGTTGTCTGCTCTGTGTCCATTCGCTGTGTGTTCTTCTGTGACCGCTTCTATCCTTATCAGTGGCACCAGGAATCTGTGTTTCTTCTTGTTGCATCATCTTGTTGTGTCAGCTCTCTGTGTGTGCGGCACCATTCTTGGGCAGGCTGCACTTTCTTTTGCACTGGGCAGCTCTCCTTACGGGGTGCGCTCCTTACATGTGGGGCTCTCCAACGCGGGGGACACCCCTGCGCAGCATGGCACCCCTTGCACGCATCAGCACTGTGCACAGGCCAGCTCCAGACGGGTCAAGGAGGTCTGGGATTTGCAGAGTTCCCATATGCCCCACTTTATACTTAACAACTTTCCTTATTATTAACACTTTCCATTAGTGTGGTATGCCTTTGTTACAATTGGTAAAACAATATTATTATAATTATAGTGTTAATTGTAGTGCATAGTTTATATTAGAGTTTACTGTTTGTGTTTTACAAGTCTATGGTTTTTAAAATGTTTATTCTGCTTACATATGTACAACCTAAAATTTCCTTTTATAACCACATTCAAATATACAATTCCAGTGGTGTTAATTAACGTTGACAATGTTGTGCTAGGCAGGATGGTCTGTGAAGACATCCCCTGAATATCTAAAAGAAGGGCTGCAAACTTTGGGTTATATCTGGGGTAAATGAACTTCAAGGAATGAGATGAAGAAATACAGATACTGAAATGGGAATATGCCTGACATGTTTGAGGAACAGGAAAGAGGCCAGTAATAGCTAGAATGATAGAGGATACTTATTCTCAGTATGATGGGAAACCATGGAGGGTTTTGAGCAGTAATTCAACATGATCCAACTCTGTTATTTAAAATGATCACACTGTCTCCTTAAAGGGAAATAAACTATAGGAAGACAAGATAAGGCAGGTAGAATAGTTAGGCTGTTCTGGCAGTCAACAGAGATATTATTGGATTGGGCTAGGGAAACAGTGGTTGGAATAATGAAAAGTTGTCAAATTTGCATATATTTAGTAATAGGGCTGCCAGGATTTGTTGACAGATTAGACATGCAGTGAGAGAACAAAGTTGACCCAAGGTTTTTAGATGAGTGCCCAGATAGAAGATGGGTACCATACACTAACCTGGAAAAATATTAGGTTGAGGTAGAGGGGTTTCAGTTGGAGATGTGAGAGTCATCTACTGATAGATGATATATAAAGTTATAGCAGTCAGTAAAATCACCTAGAGGTCAGTGTAGAAAGAGAAGCCAAGTCCAAGGATTGAACATTGGGCACTTCAGCATTAAAAGTTGAGAAGAGGAAGAGGACACAGCAAGGGAGACTAAGAAGTAGTATCTCATGATAGAGGCTGAGAACCAAGAGAGTATGCATTCATAAGTGAGTCGGGGCAATTCCTCAAATGGTGTTCTTATTACTAGAGATTTTTTAGTTTGGGGAAAAAATATGAATAGTCTTTAACATAAATTAAGGCTTTGTTGAGTGTTTCTCACTGGTAATTACCTGTAAAAGTGATAAATTGATTGTAGTTGTCATATTTCTTAGTGTTTTTAGTTGAATGAATATATATCTGAAGTGGCTAACAAGAATTAAGACCTTTTTATCTATACATATATATGTATATGTTATAAAATGACTACAATTTTTATAGAGTAATGCAACTGATTTTTAAAATCCTGTTGGTTCTCTATTCACTGATACTTATATATATATTATTCCAAATTCTATAAAATTCATATAAAAGGAAAAATACCACAGAGGTGTTATATACCCGATATGTAGATATAAATTAAAACATCATGAAATTGTTATACTTTATCATGTTTTCACGTAAAATAAATAAGCAATAGCCTGGTATCTAAAATTAAATTTGCCCAAATTATTACTTGAAGACTTTATTTTTATTTGTAAGGATTAGGTTTTTATGGGAGCAATAGAAAACTCCAAAAAGCTTATACAGGATAGAAGCTTTATCTTTCTTACATAATGCAAATACTCCTAGGGAGATTTGGTGATGGATCTAGGTTCCTTCTGTCTTGTTCTACTATCCTCAACACCCATCTTCCACCTTGTGGTCTAATATGGCTGCTTACAGTTTAGCCATCATGACTTGCATTCCAGCCAGCAGGAACAAAGAATGGGAAGGGGAAGGCCTCCCTTTTAAGGATACTTCCCAGAATTGCGCTTCTGTTATATCCCGTTGACCAGATCTTAGTCACATGGCACAGGGGAAAGCTGAGAAATGTCATTTTTTACTCTAGGTAGACCTGTGCCTTTCTAACCTGGGAGTCCTATTCCTGACAGGAACAGATAGAGATACGCTGCTATCAGTCTCTGTACCATAAACCTTTTAGACAATAGGGAAAAATTGGTTTCATATCACTATACTTTTTCTCTATCTTAAAGTAAAAGTTATCTAATATACTGTGTAATCATTTCGTCAATTTCTTTAATGGATGATTTTTTTCAGTTGCCCACCTTACATGCCTTTTTCTATAGGAAGTCATCAACATGTAATGATTAAGAATATGGAGCCATGCCTAGGCTCATATCTGCTGGAGCTACCTGCCAGTAGTGTGATGTTAGGCAAATAATTTAACCTTTTGTGACATGGTGTCTTCATCTTAAAATAATAATAGTACCTATCTCATGGGATTATTGCAAGGATTAAATAATTGGTTGTAAAGAGCTCAGAAAAGTACCTGGCACAAAGTAATCCCTTACATGTTAGTTATTACCCTCAGTTGGCAAGTTTTTAGTGAAAGTACTTTTAATACTATCTAAAGCAAAACATAACTAAGAGTTAACTTATAAAGATGTATTAATATTTTCACTGTGATGGAAAAGTAATTGCATACTTTTAAAAAATGAGTATATTTGCATCTTTCATTTTCTGATATTTTATTATATTGAGAGTTTTTACTCTTTGGGGAACTACAGTATTTTGGAATATATGGACAAATAGATCTTCATTTGCAAATAGGTGTTCTTGTTTTGGACTTTCCACGTATGGCATACCTGTAAGTCAATTCAGAGTTAAGATGCCAAAACACTATTAGCAGTGAAAATATCTTGTTACCCATGTCTTGGGATAAATAAAGTGAACAATAAACCTATTAGAGGATAATTATGTAGCAGTCAAAAGTTGAGTGTCTTTCAAGGAGGAAATAGGCTGAAGGCTGAAGGGTTTGCTCAATTTACTTTTCCAGGAAGTCTTACCTGAATCCCTAGACTTGGTTAAATACTCCGTGGTGGGTTTTTTGTTTTGTTTATATACCATACTTTAGATCGCTCATTTTGCACTTAGCAGAATTTTGTTCAAGTTTTGTATTTGTGTCTCTCTTCCCCAATCACATAAACAGAGACCGTATCTTATTTGTGTGTACCCTCAGCATTGTGTGTACACAATCTCAGCATGGAGGACTTTTAATCAACTGATTATACTAAACAGCAGTATAGGAGCCATTTTCATAGGAGTTTTTGGTTTTTAAATCTCAAGTCAAAAATAACAGTAATTTTTTCATGGTCCTAAATTGTTCTCTAAATTTAGTTCTGCCACAAGATGCTTAGAAATTGACTTATTTCTCCCAAAAGTTGTAATACTTCAGACAAAGTAATACTCCATTTTATTGAAATCTAGTTTGGGAGAGCTGGACTTACAGCTCCTGCTATTTTATGCCTTTCCTTTTTTCTCGCTTCATACTAAGGCATCACAACAGTACACTTATATTTTTTTAGTATATGGCAACTTTAAGAGGTCACTTAATTATGTCATGCTGTTTGAAACTCAGGAGTAAATAAGAGGTAGTAAAGTGTCTTTTTATTTTTTATTTATTTTTTATTTATTTCTCCTCACCTCCTCCCCCCCCCGCATTGTCTGCTCTCTGTGTCCATTTACTGTGGTGTATTCTTCTGTGTCCACCTGCATTGTTGTCAGGGGCACCAGGAATCTGTGTCTCTTTTTGTTGCATGATCTTGCTGTGTCAGCTCTCTGTGTGTGCTGTGCCACTCCTGGGCAGGCTGCACTATTTTTTGCGCGGGGCAGCTCTTGGACACCCCTGCATTGGCAAGGCACTCCTTGCGCACCTTAGGCGGACGCTCCATCAGTTGAGCCAAATCTGCTTCCCAGTAAAGTGTCTTTTTAAAGAACCATGCCACATATTTAACTATGTTGTATCTGAAAACAAAATACAGTAGTTTAGATGAAGTCTCTCTCCCCCCTCCCCTGTGTGTGTGTGTGCATGTGTACATATGTAGAGGTATATGTATATATATGTTTGTGTGTGTGTTTATTTTAAGGTCAAAGTTGGATTATGTTTGCCTTTACTCTCTTGTATTAGTAGATGATCAAATCCTTGAACTTCATAATTAAAGCAAAAGCCAACAGAAACTGTCTTGCCTGGGATATTTGGATGCAATGAAGAGCCCTTGAGTATAGAGTATTTGCAAAGCTTGTAAAGGTAGCTGCACTTGAATCTGTACTGCATAGGAAATCCATTCAAATTTTTATTGGTCACCCTTTGATGACAATGCATTGTATGCTGTCATAATATCTTCTGTGCTGAAAGTTGCTGAAATGCAACCCCAAAAACTTAATGTTTAGCAGTTTTCCAAGTAGATTTTAATGCACCTTTCTAATAGTCCATCAGAGATGTATGCAAAAGAAGAATCCTACATTTAATGAGTTAAAAGTCATGGTCATCCTCACTGTTGGTGTTTAGTCAAACAAATATTATGGTGTAAAAATGCTTAATAAGATACCTATTATCTTCTGCACAACAATATGTACTTCTGTCATCTAGTGTACCATTCAATACATGCAAAACTTCTGAGTAAAGAATGACTCAGGGGAAATACTATGCTTTTAAGCTTTAATATTTTCATTTTTCATATATTTGCTTTCAAATCATTTATAGACTTTGATCAAATTAACTTTCCAGTAATGTTTATAGTAATACATTTAAGATGTTTTCATTAAACTTTAATATATACAACTATATAAAACCCATAGAATTAAATGACAAGTTATGATAAAACCTTTTCTGCTAAATTTTTAATTTTTATATTTTAGTCGTTTTCAATTTAGGAACATGAATTCCTTTTCTTCCAGTTTTACATTTTATTTTTTGAAAAAAATAGACCTATAGGGAATATTACAAACAGCTTTTCAATAAATTTTAAAAATTCACATCACATTAAAGTTTGAAAGACTAGGATACCTATATTGCTTTTTTCATTTTAAAAAACAGACTTTTTTTGTTGGCACTGCTCCCAAATCACATTGTGATCTTATGATTTAGGAACTAAGGTTAACTATTTGTGTTTTGTTTTGAACTTGAGTCAGTGACATATTTAATTAATATACCTTGAGTTAAACTTTGATGCTTTTGTTCTTAAAAGAGATACTGTGTTCAATAATTCACTTTTAGGCTTTTTCAAAGAGATTCATAATTCTCAAACTTTCCTTTCCTGTCTTTTCATAAAGGTCGATTGAGCTATCCACATCCAGGGACTGACAATCTGTTGATGTTAAATGGTAAGTTTTATAAAGCATTTTATTTTTCCAATTGATTTATATCTATAAAGACAATCAGATACATGTTTCTCTGAACATCCCCTATATACACAATTTAGTCATTTTATAAGTATAAAATAAAACTACAACTATTCCTATATAGAAAGCAGAACTAGAAGTTTAGTATATCCTAGCTGGGCACAGTAGCCATTGAAGTAATTTGTTACAGTATGATTTAATCCAGTGGTCATAGACTTGAGAGAGGCAGTCTTGAGTCTGAATATTGACTTTCCAGTTTATGTTACATTCTTGGTCAAGTAACTTAATTTCAGTGAGCCTCTATTTTCTTGTTTGTGAAATGTGAATAACAATCTCAAAGTTTATTTTGAGAATTAAGTGAAATGTTTACAAACTGCATAGAAACTAATTAGTAATAACACTTGTGTTTATATATAACTAAGAAATATACTGGTGAATCTATAAATATGTTGGTCATACTAACTTAAATTATTCTAGAAAGTTTATATAATGAATAAGTTTATATAATGAATAAGTTCACCACAGTCAGACTAATCTTTTGTTGAAGTCTCCTCCTCCTCCTTTTCCTTTTCCTTCCTCTTCCTTCTCTTGAATAAGTACAACAGAGATTGTGGGAGTAGAGATGAAGAATTAAAATATTCTTCAAAAAAAGTATTTTTAAATCTGAGCATACATGGGGAGAGGGAAGTAGGAAGAGGAAAGAATAGAGTAGAGATAATATTTACTTGAAAAAATTGCAGTATCATTAGAATGGGTTGGTTCTTGTAGTTCAACTAAAGCTTTGTTGAAAGAAGATGGCAGTGAGATTGAGGAACAAAGGCTAAAGAGGCCAATGTACAGCCAGACTATATGAGCTAATATAAAGCCCATAGTGAGCTAATATAAAGCCCATAGTGACAGAAAGATGAAAATAAAGTCCAGGCTACCTCAGAGATTGTCAGGGTAGAAAGGATTTTTGGACTTAGAGAAAAGTTGAAGAAGTCAGGTGAGGTGACTGATATTTTAATCATTCTTTGACTATTTTGTACTAAGTTGCCCATGCATTCTAGCATAGTTTGTGCACTAGGTTATCTAATTAGTGAGGATCTTTAAGGAGGGTTAGAGGTGTAATTGTTAAGGTACTAACACTGGGGACAGACTGAGCACTTAGACAGAGACCTTGTCCAGGCCAGACCTTATGGCAATCCAATAGGCCACATTTATGACTTCAGCAAATTATAGTGTTTACATATATTTTGACCAGAAAGTCATCAAAAATTGCTTCCCTGGGCATCTTCTTTCAGCTTTTTTTTCTACCATGGAAGAAAAAAAGACTTTTCATGTAGCTGGACTCTGAACTCTAAATCTATGAGTAAATACGATATTGCAATTACGTTTTATAAAACTGAAAATAGTTTATAAACTTAGTTATTCTTTTAGCTTGACTTAGAAAATAATGTTAGGTTTAGGTACCAATAACTTATTTATATATTGATCCTAATTTCCTTAAATTTGTATTCTATGTGGTAAATAAAGATCATTTACGTTTCTATTTTAACTTTCAAATAAGCAATTTAATTGAAAGTTTTGAATTCAAGTATGTTTCACATATTCTTTTAAAATCCATTTGAAAGAAAGTACTCCATGAGAAAATTTGTTAGAGCATTTATAGATATTTTTAGATTACTGAATGGATAATAAGCTGGGATGATCCAGAAGTCTATGTAATAAAACATGTCAATTATTTATAAACAAAGCACGGTAGCCATACTTCTCCAACTTAGGTATTTGGTTACACTAGTCATTATTGGGCTAACTGATGATTTCATCATTTGCCAAAATTCCTTTTTGAACAATCTAAATGGTAGGTTGAAAAGATTTTCATCATATAGTAGACACAAAAATATTTTATTTCAGGCAAGAGTTGCATCTTGTAGACAAACCTGTGTTTTTATTATGTGCACACTCTTAGTAATTTGCCACTTGAGGCCATGTGCATACTCAGAACAGAAAGCCAACCTGGAAATTCTGAACACTTCCTGGTGAGAGACTAGGGGAGTAGAAAATAATGAAATTAGAACATCAGGCTGTGTTTAGGGTAATAACAGAGGCAATTTGATCCAAAGAGAAAAAATAGTCCTTTTAATCACTTAGCAGGCATGTTGCCTAAGAGGGGTAGCAAGAATCAGAAAATGAATATATTGGGGGAGGTGGGTAAGGAAGTATTTGAATATTAAATATTTAAATTATTTTAGTAGACATCAATATTATTGAAGAAAGAACTTAGGCAAAGAAGGGCACTAAAAAGGGGGAATTTTTCTTAAGCTACTTTTTAACTACACATAATTCAACAATATTCTTTGCATATTATCTCCCTGGGAAAGAGGAGGATTAAGTGATATTAGTACAAGGTCTAGCCTCTACTAAATATTTGTTCAGTTGTATCACCTTATTAAAGTATGTTATAGCACATAGACCTTTAAATTATTAAAGTTTTTAATAATTTTAATTTTTTAAATAATTAAATTATTTAAATTATTCACGGTTTTTTTGTTTGTTTCTTGATTTTTGTTTTTTTTTAGTACATCAAGATACCACTCATTTTTAGGAACTTGGTTAACTAAGTTGTTTTACTTAACCAACAAGTATAGCTAATATTATTGACTTCTGAAAATCAGTATTTAGTAATAAATTAAATATTAGTAATATTTGTGGTAGGTTAGCAGTATTTCATAGTGGTTGGTACCACAGACTCTAGAGTTGGATTAACTGAGTTCAAATCCTACTCTGCTATTTCTAGCTATTCACCTACCCTCACTTTGAATCAGTTCTTCATGTTTAAATCAGAACCCTCCTTGGAGGATTCTTGTGAGGACTGAGTGACTTCATTCACATAAAATATTTGACAATGCTTAGCAATAAATTTAAGCTACTAAGGTGGAGATGATGATGATGAACAGTGACAACAGTGAGTGACAATGCAAGGGTGAATAAATGAAGGAAATGAATTTTTTTACTTTGGAGGATATAAAATCAAAAGACACAAGTGATGTCTTCAACTATTTGAAGACTGTTTATAGTAAACAAAGAAGGCTTACTTTCTGTTCTTACAGAAAACCAAACTAGAACCATTTGGTGGGAGCTATTATAGGGACAAAATTTAGGTCTTGGAGGCAGTGTTTCCTAAAGTGGTGGGGTACATTTGCCCTTTATGATACCCAAATGACTTTTGATGGTGCACATATAAGCATTAAAATAAATGCATGACTGTAACAATTAAAGAACTTTTCTTAGAAAATATGTAACTGGCAGAAATTTGTGATGTTACAGTGATGCTAGCCTTGAGACCATTTAATAAATATATATATAATCATTGTTACACAGATATGGCAAACACTGTAAATATTTTTATTCTACTGTACCAACATTAGTTAGCTGTTACGTATGGTTTGGCTTTTAATTATTTCTTATACTAGGAATAAACAGTGGATAAAGGTCAAGAAGTTAGTCAAATTAGATAAAGGTGAATTTCCTCTGACAAATCATTAATTCTGAGCTCTTGTTTACTCACATATAAGGAAAGAGGTATAATACTAGACCTGTATTTTTCATAAAGTTGTATAGATATAAGAAAACATTTTAAGACAATTCTTAAAATGCCAGAGAAATGGAACTACAACAGGTTCCTACATCTGAACCAACCATATTCCTAAAAAAGTTGAATTGACTGATGGAGACTGAACTGTTCAATAAATCCAGTGTTAAAATCATTCAATCAGTCAATCAATCCATTGTTGTAAAAGATTCCTGATTTAACAGTCAGAAGCAGTTTAGGCAAGTTACATTGTACAGGAATGTATAGATTGTTCAGAAATCAAAGAATAAAGTGCTGTCTGCAGTTACAGTGACAGCTTTGACTGTTTATATTTCTAGGTGTATAAATCTTACATCCTTTACTGCCACTAGTTAAAAATATACATATTGTCACCTCTGTTTTCCATAGTAGTGAAGAGCAATAAAAGATGATATGTTAAAAGTATTTGTTTGGATTTTGATAGAATTGTACTCCCCCCACCCCTCTCCCAAGGAAGATAGCTTACGTTCTTATTTTTTGTGCATATTGTTTTTCAAAAAGGGAAGGAATATAGAGCAGAAGTATGGAGAGAAGCATTAGCAAGCTACTTTGAAATTTAAATTAGCCTTGATTACCCACATAGAGCCCTGTATGTAATCAGTTGCTGTACTTTTGGGGAGGAAAGAAGTTATGTGTATCTTTTGAGTAAGTTTACTCAGTAATGAAACTGTGTTTCTGAAGGCAGAAGGCCTAAATACACTATATTATCATGAAATTAGTCAACTTGGATATGCTATCAGGTCTTTTCTCTGCTAACAGAAGCGAATTAGATAACAGATTTATTTTGGATCTTGAAAATAATTATGATTTGGGGGACATATTTCTCTGCTTGGTTTTGGCTTTTTAGTTTAGGAAATAAGAATAACTTTAGTTTTACATCAAGAGAAGTTTAACCTTAATATATTTCCAGCTGATTTCGTATGCTTTATTCACCCCTTCCTTCAGCTGTAAGAATTCAAGTACAGTGATTCAGCTACTACAGCTGTACAATAATACAGTAAATACGTAAGAGCACAGAGTCCCTAAAGAGAATATTAGAATCATTCTATTTCTTTTTTGTAGCTGTGAATTAGAACCTAAATAAAATTCTTGAGAACCCAGAGCCAAATTGTAAAATCACTTATTAGCAGGGGCCTTCAGGCTTTTCTCAGAGCCTTCTTATCTTTAAAAAAACCAACAAACAAAAACTGCAGTTGTAGGTGTGTCTATGTGTGACTGTATGATATATATTAAACCGCTAATTTCTCTCTTTTTTTTTTAATAAATAAGGTGTACTTTTTAATAATGATTTTAAAAATATTTTACCTGAAATTTAATATTAAAAATACAATTTTTGAAAATGAAATTGATCACTCTTTGTTTTTCTAAATCATATTTTAAATGAGTTTGGGGGAGAGATATTTTGTTTAAAGAAGTATCTTTTTTAAACATACAGTGAGTAGTCACTTAATGATTTTCTTTTCTTACTGGGGTTTTCTGGTGAATTCTGAAACAGAATTATGGTACAGTATATCCCAGAAATTCATATAGAAGCAATGGTTTGAAAGTGAGTATACAAACAATTGTTTAATATGATGGTTGCAGATCGGTTATTTCCATAACAAGGAATAGAAAATGTTTCACATGATTTAAGTTCATTTGCAATTAGTTCTATTTTTGGTAAAGTAAAAACTTGGAATCTGAGCGTTGTCCAAATAAGTAAAATAGTTCTTTTCAGGATTCTGAAATTCCACAGGTGTGAGATAGTTGGAGAAATTTTCTAAATAATGATGTTCAAGTCTAGGAATGAGATGAAACTTAAGATGCTGTAAGCCTTTGTACATATTTTTACTATTTTAGAATTGAGAAACCTCAGCAAAGATTATAACATCTAATACTAAGAACATATATTAGTCAGGCTTCTCCACAGAAACAAAACCAAAGGATATATATGTATGTGTAAATATTATGAGATTTATTATAGAAATTGGCTCATGCAACTGTGAGCATTGGCAAATCTGAATTAAGGGTGGGCTGCGAGGTGGGAACTCCAACAAAGATTTCCGTGAATTCCCTGGGAGAGACTGGCCAACTGAAGTAGAAATAGACGTTCTTCTTTCTGACTGCTGAAATCTTCACTTCTCCCTTTTAGGCCTTCAACTGTCACTGGAGGAGACTTCTCTCATTGCTAAAGGCAATCTCCTTTGTTGATTGTGATCAACCATTTGATGCAATCAACTGACTCACGACTTATATAAAAAAACAAACAAACAAAAACCTGTCCTAGTAACAGTCAGGCCTGTGCTGGCTTGGCCATATAAGTGGACATCATAACCTAGCCAAGCTGACACATGAACTTCTCCATCACAACACATAACCTGGTTATGATGACATTAATTTTTCAATAGATCTAGAATTACGTGCCACATTATGACTTCATCAAAATTCACAATTTGATCATAAACTTGATGAGAATAACTTATTATTTTATAAATCTTTGACCTCTACATACATCAATGAAACTTCCTGAAGCAAACTAAATACTGGAGGAGTTTATTATGCTTAGGCAATTGTAGGGATAAGGAGAAAGCCCAACTCCTGAGACTTTTGTGCTTTGAAGTGTATCGGGGCCTCTTGACTTTTACAACTTCAGGGGATTCACATATTTTAGCTCTATTTTATAGCCCATTTCTTGATGGGTCTATAAAAATTCCCTTTCTCAGTTTAATTTTCCATAGCTGACTTCCCATCTCTTTGAGACCCTGTTTTTTTTTAAATGGGATTACAATATATTAATTTAATGGTTGATTTATTACATTTTCCCCCTTAGTAAAATTAGAATACATTATTTAAAAGAAGCTTTAGATTATATAAATGTTAATAAAAAACATAGGGGATTCCCATATACCCTACCCACTCCCCCTCCGCTGCTTTCCCACATTAACAGCATCCTTCATTAGTGTGGTACATTTGTTATAATTGACAAACACATATTGAAGCATTGCTACTAACCATGGACTATGGTTTACATTATAGTTTACACTTTGCCCTGCACAATTTTAGGTTTTGACAAAATGTATAATGGCCTGTATCCATCATTGCAATATCAGGCAGGACCATTCCAAAGTCCACAAAATGCCCCCATTTTACACCCATTCTTCCCTCTCCCTCTCCTTGGACCCTCTGGTGGCCACTGCCTTTGTATCAGTGATACAAGTTCTTCCATTGATAGAATAATAATGTCTACTTTAGTCCATTATTTTATTTCCTTATTAGTTTTGTTTGTTTTTTGGCTTTGATTTTGAAGAGGTTTTGGATTGTGAGGATCTCTGGTGCGAGGTGTCAGTGATAGGGACTGTGTGGGGTGGGGTGCACCTGAGGTATGCCTCTATGGCATCTGAATATGTTCAAGTGGTCAAGGGGCATTGTTTCGGTGGTTGAAGACCCAACAGTAACCTAAAGGATATTGAATTACCAATCTGGAAAGTCCTGCTACATTCTCTAACAGAGTAGCAATAATCCTCTGAGTACATGGGCAGTGCCTAATGAAGGAAGACAGACCATTATGTCAGGCCCTTGATATTGATAGTTGTACTTATGAGCCTTTCCTTGTAAAATTGAAACTTAGCCTAGTATTATGTATTTTCCTAAGAGTTAACCTCCTGAAGCCTCCTTGTTGCTCAAATGTGGCCTTTCTCTAAGCCAAGCTCAGCATATAAATGCACTAACTCCCCCCACCCCCCAGCTTGGGACATTACGTCCAGGGATGAACCTCCTTGGCACCAAGGGATTATTATCAAGCACTGACTAGAGATGCATCTGGAAGAAGACCTTGACCAAAAGGGAGAAATATTAAATACAAATGAGTTTTTATGGCTAAGAGACTTTAGTGTGAGTCAGGAGGCCATTCCAGAGTTTACACTTGTGCACGTGTTGGGAGGCTCTCATTGACTGCCACAGTAAACAGTGCCTCAAGCTGGGGGGCTCCTGAGGGCTCTAGAGCCATCTAGATACTATACACAGAGCAGATAATCTCAGGAATTAGGCATCCTGTCAGTGCTCTTACCTTGGAATATATGTTCCCCAATATAACAGTGTTAAACTCATTTATAATTCCCTATAAATGGCTCCTCTGCCCCTTTTATTGAGCCTATATAATTAGCACTGTACTCATTAAATATATGTCCCAGAGACATATATTAAATCTTTGGTCTGTTCATATGCCAGCTTAGCCCTGAGTCTCAGCAGAGTTGCAATACCCACTCTCCAGTTCATTGGACTCACCCAGGATAACTAGCAAAAGAAAAATGATGGCCAAAACCCATCCCCAAAACAGAATATCTGCAACTACAAGCAGGACAGTTCCATCTGTCTACCTCATGGGATCTAAATCCCCTCTCAATCAGAAACAGAGTGGGCATCACCATCTCAAAATCCTCTAGACTGAAGAATGAACAAACATAAGGGGTGGAATACAACTATGAGACCCTGTTTTTAAAAAGTCTTGCCAGTCTTAGAATACCCAAACATCAAAATTATAAATGCTACCTCTACCTCCATTTTCACCCTAAACTAATATAGGTCAAGCCTTAGTATAAAATGAAAAATGTATTTTCTAAGACTTCCATAAAAGAATGTATTTAAAGGTATGAAACATTTCCTTTCAATCTTTTATGTTTTAAACTTTTGGGTAGACTAAATTTCTCACAGCTTTTTTAATACATGTTTTTATTTGAGATTTATTCAATATTGATTTCTTTTCCAAGCCTAAAAAAATGCACTAACTGTATTAAAATCTTAGTTTTATAGGGTTTTTGTTGTTCTTGTTGCTTATTACCTTCATATGTTAATTCCAGACTAAAAATATTTTGTACCCAGATTGAGGGGGGAAGAGTTATTTGAAAACAACTTGTGGATTTTATCAATCTGGTAGTTTTTATGAAAAAGGAATTTCCATAGTTTTTCTCCTTAAGGAATTATGTAAATTGCTAGTAACATAGAATACTTTTCTACTCTATATTTTTGCAGTATTTATATATGTATTATCTTATAATGATATGAATAGTAATTTTGATCTGGATCCCTCTTATTCTAGAGGTAGGCAGTAGATATTGTTCTAAACTATATAAAAGGCTGGAAAATATTATTAACTATAATATCTCATTAATCAATTCTTGAGCTAAGCAAGTTTGAACATGGATTGATTTTTTTTTTTTTTACCATCCCATCTAAACTGTATAGGTTTCAGAGTTACCTGTTTAATGTTGTTATATCTTCTTAGTTTTCCAGTACTTCTTCCATGCAAATACTTAATATATATGAATGGGCGCTGAATAGCTATTTTTTTTCACTATTTATGCCATATAACTCTTCATAATAAATAGAAAAATAAGAATTTAATTTACATTGTTTCCGTTCTTTGGGAAAATCATTTGAGATGCTATTTAACTGTAAAGTGTTGCGGGATATTCCTGTTATGATGACAGGAAAAAAATTTCGGTTTGTAATTAACACATTTGAATAAGAAAAAATGATATATTTCCTCTTACTCTCACAAAGTTTTAAAATATGGTTCAGATAAAATGTAAAACAATAGTGCTTTGTAAATGGCAAAACATTATGCAGATATTATATGGTGACATTATTGTCATAGCTCTTAAAGTAGTGCTAATTTCCAGATGCCCACATAGCTTTTCATATCACAAATATTTGTATATGTGGGCTTATTTTTAGTTCTGACATTTTACATTTTGTCCTTTGTTTACATGCAGCAAGGAGTTATGGGCGAAGACGAGGTAATTCACTTCTGTTTGTTATGGTGTAACTGTTTCTATTTGGGTTTTACTGATCAATGTTGTAATTAATTTATTTCAGATTTTTGTACACAGTCTGAAAATTCACAGATTTGTGTTTTGATTTGAGCATTTACCTGTTGTCAGTGTTTTGAATCCTAAATCTTTTAACCTTTTAAAGCTACATTTTAATACTAATCATGATAATTTAATAAATTGTCCCTCTTACACTGCTCAGATTTTAACTCTTTTAAAAGTTATTTCTGTGTCTCTATAGTTTTTTTAAGAATTGTGTTTAGTAAACATTACTGAAGGTAACATGCAATGAGATGTGCTGTCTAAATCTGTAACTGTGATTATTTGTCTTATCTAGGGTAGATAATTTTACAACTCTAAATTATTTTATATTCGACCAATTAAAAATAACAAACACCAAATAGATTACTGTTAACACTGATTTTATAGAATCAATGCTAATATATCTGTCTTTTAAGAATTGAATCCTTCTCTCTCTCATATATGTGCCACGTGCCCTCTCAAACATACACACATTCTTTCAGTCTCCTCACAGCATTCTTCTCCTCAGGGCTATTGTTTAGTATCTTAAGGAGAAAGCTAGGACTGTGAGATGCAGAACTACTATTAGACTCCCTAAGAAAGCAGGAAATGTCAGTTTCCTGTGACTTAAAATTTGCCTCTCCCTTTTCCATGTGCAGAAATTGAGAGGGAGAAAAGAACTAAATGGGGTGAAAGGAAGGAAAAGTAATTTTATACTATTAGATTATGTATGTGTGCCAATGCTTCAGTTTCTTTTCATGTAGTCATGATTATGTGTACTTTGAAATCAAACGAGCAAAACCAATTGCCACCACTGACAACAGAAACTAGTATTTTATATTCTTGAGTGGTGTTTACAGTTTTGAATTTCAGATCGTCTGGACTTCATTTTTGGAATCTGTTTCATCAAATGCTTGACTGATTCTTTTGGTTCTTTAGTTTTCTAACTGAAAAATTAAAGGAGACAGAAAGTCAAGTTTCAGTAAACTAATGCTGAATAATTTTTTTAAACTGTTATTAGGAATGTGGGAAGGAAGGAGGAAAGTTTAGAATTTTAGTACCTATTTTCACATCTTATTTTGCTATGCTTATTTTGCTGTGCTTATTACCTTATTTTACTGTGCTATTTTAATATGGAGTCACAGTTTTTCTTAAAAAGAACATCACTTACCAATCTGTGATTTTCAGGTATTTCTGAAAGTAGAACAGTTTAAGACTCTTTCTATTTAAATTCTCTTCCTCTTTTAACTATAGTGACTTATTTTACAGCCTGATTTGGCATAATGCAATATATATATCACTGATCTAGGAAGCCCTTAGCAACAAGATCAGATCATGTTGTTGATCTTCTTTTATCTGTTCAGTAATTGTAGACTGTGATTATAATAAGAAAAAACAAAAATGTCCTTTCCTGTTTTTTATGAAGAAATCTGCTACCACTCCTATTCTCTGGGGCCATAACATTTTGTGTACCTCAGAGCTTCCTAGGAGTCAGCACTAGGAAAGAGGAGTCTCACCTAGTTTTCAGGTTTCTGCTAAAAGTCTCCTTTAAGACAGAACTGACGGCTGTCATACTTGTTTGGCTTTGTGTAGAGGTGGGGGAGATGATAACACCTGACTTCTGAAATGATATAGCCTTAGTACTTTTAGTCAGTTCTCTGTGGATGTTAAGAATCTGCTTTTGAAATTTTGATTGTGATGGTCAGATGAAAGGTATATCAATTAGAAATGAATATTAAGAGATTTTTGTTTGAATTTTAAAGTACTTTGACTTGATAAATAATAAAGCATTAAAAAAAAAAGAACAAACATACTGAAGGAATGACGCAGAAAAGGGTTAGAAATAGCCTGTGTTCCTATTTTCTACTCCTTTTTTCCTTATTCTCTATTAGATAATAGTCTCAGACTGATAACCTTTTAATCACGAAGGATCCCTTTGTATAGGCTTTGTGTTTTGAGAGATTTAGTGTATAAAAGAAACTGCATATATTCTTTTATTTAGTCATTTTTCTTTTTAAAAAATGCCCATATTTATCATTCCTTCTATCCATGTGGGATATGTGTTAAAACACTGAGTTGATATAATTCTTGCCAAAAATAAGACGTCTCTTTACCTTTACTGGTGCAGTGGTGGATAAGCAAAATTATTTTAAGAAGGCATTTGATCTTGTAGTCCAGTTTTGGAAGAACAGTTTTTCCTTCTATCTTGCCTCCTTTGACTCACCATTCAGCCCACGCATAGTTAACTGTTGTCATTTTAAAGGCTTCCCACTTTATTACAGAGTCAAACCAAATTAAAACAAAAATGACCTTTTATTTTAATTTCCTTAGTAATGTCAACAAGAAATGTATATCATGCTGGCTCTAGATTTTAATTTATGAAATTTATGTTAGAATAATAAAAATTTATACTCAAAGTATCATTAAGAAAAAGCAACTATTCTTTTTCTGTGTTTAGGTAGGAACCTACTGCTACTCCTATATAACTCTATGTGAGGAAAACGCATATGGAAATCTGACTTTAAACATCCCCTTTAATATCATCACTGGCAAATGCTTTTGCTGATGAAATCTAGGCTTAGGAGTTAGTACGTGCTCAGGCTGAAATGGTATCTTTCATCGTTGATAAATATCATTTCTGAGAACTGTTGGAGAATGGGTAGGATCTCTGAAGCAGGAAGAAAAAATAATACTGTCATAATTTAAGACAGGGGTCAGCAAACTATGGCCCACCAGCCAACTCTCCTGTCCTTGTAAACAAAGTTTTATAACACAGTGTAGCAGTTTGATATTATTGATGAATTCCAAAAAGAAATATTGGATTATATTTGTAATCTGGTCTGTACTTGGGCATGATTGAGTTATGATTAGGGCGTTGAGTCCCCACTCCTTGGTGGGCGGGGAGTCACAGATAAAAGGCATGGCAAAGGACAGTGTTGAGGGTTTCTGATTTTGGAGTTGGTGCTGAAGTCTTAAGCTGGAGCCCTGGAAATTAAGCTCACAGAGGAAAGAGAAGTCAGCCCCAGGAAGAAAGGAACCTTGAACGCAGAAAAAAGCAAGCCCCAGGAATACAGGAACTCAGGAAGCCTGAACCCTCACAGACGTCAGCAGCCATTCTTGGTCCAAATAGTCTTTGGTGAGGGAAGTAACTTATGCTTTATGGCCTGGTGTCTGTAAGCTCCTACCCCAAATAAATACCCATTATAAAGACCAACCAATTTCTGGTATTTTGCATTAGCACCCTTCTGCTGACTAATACACACAGCCATTCCTGTTTGTTTACTTTTTTGTCTGTGGCTGATGTGCTACAATGATGGCAGAGTTGAGTAGTTGAAACAGAGACTCAAAGCCTAATATATTTTCTCTCTGACGCCTTACACGAATAGTTTGCTGACCTTTCCTTGAAGAGACTGACTCTAACTGCTCTACAGCTATGTCCCTACCAATTTTTAAAGGAAACAGAATTTTAGTGAACTTAATTCTAAGGCAGATATATTACATCTAGAAATTAAATTAATTTACAAAGATAAAGAGTTTTGACTATAACTGATTTTTTTAAATTAAATATCTTATTCTTCATGAGAAAGGGACAGATATTGGGGCAAAATATTTGTAAGTGATAGGTATACCATATAGTACCTTTATCAGTTCTTTGGAGAGGCTTGCCTGAGCAGTGATTCTGTATGATTTAACAGGTTCATGAGAGAAACCAAACTTACTTCTAGTTTTTGATAGTATTTTTTTTTATCTTTGAATATAAATAAAAATTGTGCCATCAAGCTGAAGTATTATCTAATAGAGTAGCCACTATCATCCTTAGAAAATGGGAAGAGTATTCATAATAATCCTTAATTTATATAGTTTGTTTTCTGTGTTTTTATTTTCAGAACAACATTACATAAATAAAAGTGAAGGATAGTATGTTGACATAAGAGAACCATGCTTAGATAAGTCAAGCTATAAATTGACTATGCAAATGTTATCTTTTCCTTATCCCTCCCCAGTGTTGGTTGGTATGTTGGGAAATGCCTTTATTCTGGGTTTCCAGAATCAAGCCAAAATCTGAAAAGTAAATTACTAGTGTTAGTGTTTTAAGTTAGCTTAGCATAGTCACCAGAGTCAGAGTTGGTAATTGCCTACAACCTCTCTAACACAAGAAGGGAAGACCAGATATTGGAGGATAACAGTCAACCTCTGTCACACTAGTATAATCATAGTTTAGCCTTTAGCCCTCTTATTCAGTTTTAGAAGCTCATAAGATAGGTGACCTGGTTTTTATTAATGTATTGAATAGAACACCAGGTTTTATAGGAATATAGAAAAGTCCTATGTATTGTCTAACTCTTTATGTTAAAAGTTTTGAGATGAATTAATTTGAATCACGATTATTACAAATGAGGCTCATATTTATGGTGGTTGCACTGTTCCCATTACAAAACCTTTGCCAATTTTCTGTTTTATGAGAAGATATATTTTTAGTGTTGTTATAAGAATATAGATCCTGTTCTTTCTTCCTTTATCTTTTATCCTTTCTGTTAGAAGGCTTCTTATGACCTGTTAAATGGCTCTGGCAACATGGATGTCAGACTTTCATTGGCAGTGATTGCAGTCTTAGTTTGTTCCCTTTTTGTTATTTCATCTCTTATTTCCTGTACCTGTAATCTTTATCGTAACTACTATTTTGCCTTTAAAATTTTTACTGTGCAGAAATTGTTCAGAAGGGAAATTAATAGTTATTTCTTTTCTATCAATGAGTAGAATGTCATTGTATTGATATATAATTTGTTTTTCCAGTTTTTTTATTGATAGACATTGGTATTCTTTCCATTTGTGGCCTGTTATGAAGAAAGCTCTTATGAACATTCTTAGATACTTTTTGTTGTGGACATAAGCACTCATTTCTCTTGGATATATACCTAGGAGAATAGAATTACTGGTTTATAGAATAAGAGTATGTTGAACTTTCTTAGAAGCTGTCAAATAACTTCCCAATTTTATGCTGCAAAGAATATGAGACTGACTTTGGATTGTTGACCTTTTGATTGTAGCCATTCTAGGAGGTATATTGTTGTATCTCATTGTGATCCTAATTTGCATTTTCCTGATGGTTAAGTGATGTTGAAACACCTTTTCATATGCTTATAGGCCATTCCAGTGTATTCATTTGGAAAGTGGCAGTTCCAAGCCTTTTGCCCACTTTTTAAATGGTTTGTCTTCGTTTGTGAGTCCTATTTCCTAGTAGTCTGTTTTGTCTTTTCATTTTATTAATATATTTTCTTGAACAGCAAACATTTGTAATTCTGATGAAAGTTCAGTTTTCTTTCAGTATTAGTTCCTTTTGATCTTGAGAAAGTATTGCCTATTCCAAGGTCATGGAGAAATTCTAGAAGCTTTATTGTTTTAGCTTTCAGATTTATCTATGATCCTTTTTTAATTAATTCTGGTGTATGGTGTGAGGCAGACATCAAGGTTCTTTTTCTTTTTTAATCTATGTTAATGAGAGATATTAGAATGTAGTTTTCTTTTCTTACAGTGTTCCTGTAAGATTTTGGAATCATGGTTTTTGATAGTGGTTCTCCTTTTATAGTCATATGGAGAAGTCATATGACATGGAGTTATGGAGAAGGATAATTGGCAAGGTAAAAAGTAATATTTTAGTTGGTGATAGATATATCTCAGTTAACTTCTCTTAAATTAGTATTTAACACCATAGCTTTTATGGCTTCTAGAGAGAAAGTGGTCATTATTTCTCAGCTGTGAAGATGGCTCTTAGTGTGGCTAGTGTGTGAAATTTTGTTACCCTTTCCATTATCGTTTGTTCAACTGAACTTCATTAATAGATTAACTTTCTAGTGATTTTTGATTGTCATTACATCAACCATATTAACCCTAGTTATTCTAGTAAGTATAATATTATAGTTAGTAATATAGTTATTATAGTGACAATGTAAATACAACTATAATATTATAGTTAACATTTGTCATTTTTGGGTCACTCTCTTTCTGGTTTTGCATAAGTGATTTTTTTTGTTATGGTATTCACAATTTCCATTTGGACCTTAAATATATATGATCTATATTTTTTCTGAATATAGAGCTTATTAGAATTTATTTTATTTATGGGACATTTTAAAATTGAAATACTTTCCAAAGTCTTGGCATATATCTGAAATAATTGTAGAGTTTGAATTGGTCATTTTTTCCTCAAAAGCTAGTTATTATGCTTTTTAAAATTTTATTCCTTTCAAAATAATAAATTATTTACCTAAAATTTGTTGTCTTTATTTTCTAACCTTAAAAAGTTGAACCAGTTATTCACAACTGTGTCTTTTTAATGGATCTTGATGTGATTCATTTTATAAGTAAAATAAAATAGTTTCTTTTTTTTTTTTTCAGGAGGTACCGGGGAATGAACCCAGGAACCTCATATATAGGAAGCAGGTGCTCAACCACTGAGCTACATCTGCTCCCCAAAATAGTTTCATTTTGAAGATTTTGAAGAGCTTTCTTTCCATTGATCACAAACTATATTTGGTTTTCATTGGTCCCTATTTCTGATACCAAAGGTGCTTAGAAAGAAAGATTAATATTTACAAAGTTATTCAGTGAACACAAGTATCTTTTAGAACATATTCTTTAAATTGAGTTCAAATTTGTAGACTAAGTCCTGTTCCTTTACTAAATATGGTCTTACTCCCTGTTTTTGAGTCTAATGAACTTCAAATCTTTTTCCCACCATCTTGCTAGTTACCTTACTGTCACCAGCCTGTGGCTCCCCTCATCCCCCCACCAAACCTCAGTTCTGTGCAAGACACCACATTTTGGATTGCTTTTGTTTATGTCACTTGCATCATTATATGTCATGTTTTTCAAGAGTTTAACATTAGTGATATTTTGTGGTGAATATTTATTGTCTTATAGTAGGGCACATTGCTGGAGATCATGTGTACTGTCTCCTCATCCACTCAAATTCCTTCATCCAGTCCTGAAAGAAACACAACCTGTCTACATTTTTATAATGTCCACTTTCTCTAATACCCTCAGTAAGCATCACTGCCTTTCCCTTCTTTCCATAAATACTGTCTAGTTTCACTTTAGGGTTTAAGAAGTTACCCTTTTATTACAGACTGTTTTCTTCCCCCAAAATATTTGCTCTAAAATACTTTGAAACTTTCTTACGGATATGTACTATAGTTACATGTATAGCTCTTATCTTTTCTAAACAGATTTCTTGTGAACAGGGCACTTTATTTTATTAGTCATTTTTTTTTTTGATCCCAACAGAGTCTAGAGTCAAGGTAACTGCACAGTATTTTACAGAATGTGCCCTCTACAAGATGCACTCTTGAAAGGTGCTTGAATGAGGACTAAAGTCCTGGAGAGGGTTTCCTTTTTCTATTTTGCATTTACTCAGAAGCTTTGTCTTCTCTTTCATATAATTAGCACACATGTAATATATTAATTCAAGACCTTAAATGCAAGTATTACTTGTTGCCTTTGTCCTTAGTTACTGTAGTGTGCAAGTGGTTTTTATTGTGTCCTCTTATGTGTTTAATCTATCTCCTTTCTGCCACCCATTTGGTTTCTCCTCTTCCAAATCCAATCTAACTCTTCCCCATATATCATGTTCCTGCTTCTGTCCATAAAAAATTGAAGTGATATAGAGTTTCATTTGCAGTATAATTGTTGTTGTATAATTTTATTTCTAAATCATTCTTGTGACTGAATACAGATCATTAAAATCTTACTGTTTGAACTCTCCTTACTTTTTATTATGCTTTTGTCATCTTCATTTTTTTAAGCCTCTGAATTTGTCTTTGGTACAACCTGAGACTCAGATTATATTTGTTCTTATATTTTAGGTCGTTCTTCCCTCTTTCCAATAGATGATGGCTTACTGGATGATGGTCATAGTGATCAAGTCGGTGTTTTAAATTCACCCACATGTTACTCAGCTCATCAAAATGGAGAGCGAATAGAACGCTTCTCTCGAAAAGTTTTTGTTGGTGGACTTCCTCCAGATATTGATGAAGGTAAGGTGATGATTTGGGGCTTTAAAAAAAACCCTTAAATATAACATGAATCGTGGACAGGTATATGGAGTTTTTACCTTTATAAGTTTTAAGTGGTAGATTAGATATCTGTTTCTGTTGGTATATTTTGGTCCACTGTTGAAATATGGAGGTAACTGAACAAATGACTTTTTAAAAGTTTTTATTCTTTATATCTTATAATGCATGTTGTTACTGTGAGCATATTTTGTAAATTAGGTTTTCATACCCTAGTTCATATCCCATTTATTTTTTTCTACATGGAACATATTTAGATAAATAATACTTAAAGCTTTTTGTATGACTGTAACACACAAACACACATACAGAAAATGAAACAAATGGAACCCAGCCATGAAATTACATCTGCAATGCATGAAAATCAAAAGGTTAATTTCCTTAACAGTAAATGCATTCTTGGACATGGGTGAGGGAAAAACCATATAACCCAAAAGATAAATGGAATCAGAACATAAACATGAAAACCAAGTTATATAAAAGGGTACTAAACATATATGAAGATGATAATATGCAATATTAAAAAAGAATAATCCAAGAAGAAGATTAAAAATAATCAAACTATAATGTTTGTGAGGCTGTGGGAAATCCATCAACCTCATTCACAACTAGTAGGAGAGAAGATATTGTAAGTTTGTGAAAATTTTTTCGGCTATGAATTAAAAATCCACAGAATTTTCTTAAGTATTAATCAGTATAAGGTTTTGATGTAATAATGGGATTTGACCTGTATGTTTCAGTGAAATTACCTAGCATGTATATTTTATGTCCTAGTATATTTTCTGAGCACTGTAGATTTTCAGGTCTTGTTTTCAACTGACCTTTTTTTCCTTCAAAAGCGTAATTTTACTTGTGAAACAGTAATGGGTCTCTTTATTTGACTTGATATAATGTTGACATGTTTTTTTCAAGCTAATGATATTTATGGTTTTGTATACTATAAATCCGTTAGTATACATTTGGTATTATATAAAATTTTGAAATTCACATTGAACTGATAATTTTGGTCAATATTTTGCTTGAAACCAAACTTATTTTGAATAAAATAATTGTTATGTTTTCTATATTATTGTAATAAGTATATTAGATATACTCCCAGTATTTGCATTCTAGTGTATCTTAGGCTATTTGGTACTTTTAAAAATATTATATCTTCAGATAACTTAAAATAGGGAATTTCTTAGAGTGAATCATTAAAACTAGTTAAAACTAATTCCTAATGTATATTATTGTACTTTCTTAAGATGAAATAACTGCCAGCTTCAGAAGATTCGGTCCTTTGGTAGTAGACTGGCCTCATAAAGCAGAAAGCAAGTCATATTTTCCACCAAAAGGTAAGGAATTTTATTGTTAATATTTGCTAGCAATCAGTTGTGTGAAAATGAAAGAGACCATATAAATTGTTTACTTTGTTTTCTTTTAGATCTGAATATGAGCACATCTTTATATGAAAGCTAATGAAATGATTTATAGAGACTGGTAACATATTATATGAGGCAGAATGATCCTGAAAACCATTCCAGTTTTCCTCTAAACTTGTCAGGAACCAAAGATACTTGGTATACTTTCTGTAAAATCATTTAGCAGTGATTTCAAGGACTCAAATCAACAAATGCTTGAGCGTTTTCTCTGACTAAAGCATCATTCTATGTAATTTGGACACACAGACATATAAAAAAGTTTCTACTCAATGAAATTAAGATCTAAATGAAGTAATAATAAAAATATAAACCTATGAATAGTTTAAATATTGAAAGATATACACAAGTATTCAAGATTAACAGTAGAAAACAGCAGAGCAGTAAATACTCTTGAGGAATAAAATAGTTTAGCTAAGGCAAAAATGACTGGCCAATATTCTTTTTAAACCCCTAATTACATAAAGAAACAAAATGTGAGGAAGATACTTAATTGTGTTAGTCACTTATTGCTAAGATAATAGTGTGGTTAGTTCATCTAGTATTTTTAAGAGAAGTGGATTAATGCAGTGATATTTAAGAGAAGTGGATTAATGCAGTGATATTTTCAACACATTTTGAGAAGGAAATCTGCATCCTAGGCCTCTGTGAGAATCTGGCTAAGGCTGTAGAGCTCCCTCTGTATGCCCTAAATTTTGTGCAGTATTTTGGAGTTTACTTGAAAGTCCTGAACACTTTAGTTTAAGAGAGAAAATTAATTCCATCTGGATATGGATATTCATTTGTTAACTTGAGAGTTTTAAGCATTAAAATTCACAGTCTTACTCTCTTGTCCTTCTATATTTTAAGTGTTCAGTAAAAAAAAAAATCCCTGTTAATTTCTACTGTTCCACCCAAGCTCCATTATCTCTGGCCTGACTACTTAAGTGGTCTGACTAGTCTGTCCTCATCTCTTGCGCTCTCTAGTTTTTTTCTCACAGTACAGCCAGAGCAATCTCTGAAATACTCACCTGATGGTGTTATCTGCTACTTTCCTGCTTAAAAACCTTCAGTGGCTCTCTCACTGTTAGGATACAGACAAAAGGTATCCCTGTGGTTGGCAAAACCCTGTGTGGCCTAGCACCTACCCCTCTCTAGCTACTTCTCTTACTAATACCTTTTGCTCTCTTTCAGACCTTCCCATTGACCTTGCGCTATCCTGCCTTAGGGCTTTTGCTTACAGTAGCCTCTTAGCCTGGAAGCTCTTTCCATATCTCTTTATCTAAGTATCCCCTACTTAACTTTTGTACCTTAGCTTTAAATATCAGTTCCTCACTGGAAACCTTCCAGGACCCATCTAATCAGATCAAATACTTCCTATTGTTGCCTCTCCTAGCACTGTGTTTGACTCTTTCATAGTCTCTTGCCTTATTGTGAAACATTTGTTACAATTCATGAAAGAATGTTTTTATAATTGTACTATTAACTATAGTCCATTGTTTACAGTAAGATTCACTGAGTTGTACAGCCCCATGTATCTTTTTAAAAATATTATTCCACTAACGTATGTACAAAATCTCCTTTGAGCCACACTGACATATATAATTCATTGCTATTAATTACATTCAAGATGTTATGCAACCATCATCACCATCCATTACCAAAACTTTACAATGAACCCAAACAGAAACTCTCTACAATTTAAGCATTATCTCATTTCCACCTTCCATCTCCCACTCTAACCTGTTAACCAGTATTCTAGATTCTGACTCTATGAGTTTGATTATTCTAATTATTTCATATCAGTAAGATCATACAATATTTGTCCTTTTGTGTCTGGCTTATTTTACTGAACTTAATGTCTCCAAGGTTCATCCATGCTATCATATATTTTAATATCAAAACTTCATTTCTTTATATGGCTGAATAATATTCCATTGTATTTATGTAATATCCATTCATCGGTTTAGGGATCCTTTGGTTGCTTCCATCTTTTGGTATTTGAGTAATACCACCGCCACCATGAACACTGGTGTGCAAATATCTGTTTGAGTCCCTGCTTCTCAAATCTTTTAAATAAATACCTAGAAGCGGCTATATGATAATCCTATACCTAACTTCCATGGAATCACCCATGGATTCCATGGGTGCACCATTTTACATCCTTACCAACAATGAATGAGTGTTCCTCTTTCTCCACATCCTTGTTTAATTAATTTTGTGAAACAGACATTTCTCCTAATAATCAAAAAATTAATTCAGCAATAGTACAAATACTGAATTTAAAATATTTTTAAATCAATTCAGCAAAAAATAATTAGGCAACATCAAAAAAACGAACTTAAAATATTATTATAGTTGTCTTATATCCTCTCAAGTATTACAAAATAATTATTGCTCTCAGGATCCTTAGCCTATATAAAAAATCTTAAAGAAATCTAGTCTTTTTCTACTTTATTTTTTTCAAACATTTTAAAATTGTTTCTAAAAATTATTAAAAAGATATGACATATTTTCTAATCTTGCATAATCTTATGTTTAGAAGTTTCTATTTGTGTATTTTGGTTTCATGGATTATTTATCAATTCAAGTATTTTAATTTCTTTAAAATGATGGGAGTACTTTTGTGTCACAGCACACTTTCTTGGCTTTATAGCCATGTGTTTTTTGAGTTCTAAGTAAAACATGTCACACTTCTCATTGTATAATGGAACAGACACACATGGCTTGTTTCATGGCTTCTTCGTATTTAGTCTAGATTAAAGTGCTATGCATTTATTTGGACAGTAATTTTGTCAGGAAAGGATATTTTTAGATCATTTATAATAATCAGTGGCTGGGAATAATCACATAATTGTAAACAGTGTAAATTTTGATGCCTTTTCATAATTAAATCTGTTCTGCCTGAACTATATGCATGACTTTTAATTAAAGATTATCATTTGGGTGCTGCCAAGGAAAGGAGTATTTGCTAGCAGTACAGGAATCAAAGCAAGAACTTTGATCCAAAATCCAAATGTAGTCTATAGATGATTTGAAAAATTAACCTCAAGTTCTGACCCATCCTAAAGGAACTTGTTTCATTATAGCTTACCTAAGATAGTTTTCTTAGCATCATTTGGAAGTTTTCCTGGGTACTGTGGAATTTCCCTCTATTTATGGAAATTCCTGGGTTTTCCAAGTGTTTCTAGTCCAAAAATATGCTCTAGAACTTGTGTTATCTTGAGGACATTTATAGGAAACTTCAGCTCCTAACATTCTCAACTAGTTAATTCTACCAAATTTTTTAAGAAGGCAATATTACTACTGGAAAGAGCATGGGAGACCTTAGGGCTGCCTAGATTAGAAATTAAATTCAGCCAGCTACTTGCTATGTGACTCTTTACCTCCTTTTTTTTCTTTTGTAAAATGGAAATAATGTCTCATTGTGAGACCAAATGTAATCACATAAAGCACTTAATATAATACATGATGGTAAATGCTTTTTATAAAGTAGTTAGTTGCTTTACTATCTGTTTTTGTGTGTATTCCATAGGATACTGTGTTCTCCTGTAGAAGGTGTAATGGTTCTAGTTCATTTTGATATTTTTCTTTTTCTAAAACCTGTATTTTCTAACAATACTGAAATTTAGAGTGAAATAACTGACCTTGACATATTGCCTTATTTTTAATGGTTTTTACAGGCTATGCATTCCTCCTTTTTCAAGAAGAAAGCTCAGTTCAGGCACTAATTGACGCTTGTATTGAAGAAGATGGAAAGCTCTATCTGTGTGTTTCCAGCCCTACTATCAAGGACAAACCAGTAAGTAAATGTCATGTAACTTCACGTTACAAATACAAGTTTTCCAGAACTTTTAAAAATGATTATTAATGAATAAAGAAATATTCAAACAGCCATGTTAAGAGTTCAGTTTTTTAAACATTGAGATGATTTATAGTATCTGTATTTTTTTAAAAATAGCAATAATTTGTTTCCAAAATCCAAATTCCTAAAATTTTGAATAATACAAGTAACACTAACCTGGCAGAAAGCAGCATAAGCTATGAATATAGTAAGACTGAGTTCAGTAATGTCATTTTTTCCACAGGTTCAGATCCGTCCTTGGAATTTAAGTGATAGTGATTTTGTGATGGATGGTTCTCAACCTTTGGATCCCCGAAAAACAATATTTGTTGGAGGTGTTCCTAGGCCATTACGGGCTGGTAAGTAAAATTTTAACAAATGTAATTTATAAAACAAATCATTTAAATGTGAATGTTTTGGTTTACCAAAGGACTGCCAGTTCAAAGTATCAGAAATGTGTTGGCTTTTATAAAGGATATTAATTTGGAGTGATTGCTTACAATTCCAAGGCCGTGAAAAGTCCAACTCAAGGCAACATAAGAGGTTCTTTCTCACCCGAGTCAGCTCATGAGTTGAAGCAAGATGGTGGGCGATCTTTTTCTGCCTGGTCTCTCCTGGCTGTAAGGTTACCCAGAGCTCAGCTGAGGGCAACCAGGCATAGGGCTTATCTCTTATGGGACCTCTTATCTTGGATGCTTCACTTTCTTCCTGATTTCAGCAGCAAGCTTTTGGGTAAGTGACTCAAATCTCCCTGACACCTCAGCTACTTCAACTTCTCCTTTCTGTCACATGGCAGGATAGAAAATGGCAGAGCTTTTTTCCTCTGTGTCTATCTGTCTGAGTATCCATTTATATCAGACCCAGCAAGGGCGCAGAGACTCTACCTGTGTCATATCTTACTGACATATTCCCATCAAAAGCCCAAAAGCAATCTCATCAAGAAATCTAATCAGGGGCCCCTCTGATAAATTCAGTGCAATCAAAGGGTATCATATCCAGAGGAATAGAATAGTTTACAAACATAATTTTTCTCTTTTTGGGATTAATAAAATAATCTCTGACTGCCACGTGTGAATTACTCAGTTCTGTAAATGTTTGGCAGCACTCTTAGGTGGGAGAGTGGAAGATTCCTTATACTCCAAGAATTGCTAACTTCAGAATTCTAAAAACAAATTCTGACAGCTTTTCTTGACTTTCTTAAGTAACTGGAAGATGGATACTCATCTATCAATAATAAGAGCAGCCTCTAAAAGGAGAATCTACTTAAATAGTTCCGGCTTCTTAAGTGAAACTCTTTTAAGAATTTGGTGTGTTTATTTTATGTGAGTTGATTATAATATGTGAAGAAAAAATATGGAATTTTTTAAAAATTTTAAACGTGAGTTAAATTATAGTAGTTTAGATGAACAACTCATAAACGTTTGTTTCTCAAAAACCAGAGAACCACCGGAAGGAAGTTGAAAGGGAAGACTGTAGATTTGGTTTTGAACATGAGTTTGTGATGCCATTCAAAGCCACCAAGAGAAATCTCAATTAAATCATTGGTATCTGATATACCTTTCAAAGAGAATCACCTCTAGCTGCAATTTTGAGAACAAACTGTGGGGAAAGGTTAGAAGCATAAGACCATCACCATGATCCAGATGAGAAACAATAATAGCTCTGAATAGGATGTTTGTTTAAGTAGCGAAGAGATCAGATTCTAGATATATTTTGAAATTATACAGTTGCATGTACAGTGGGGTGGGAAGAGTGATGGTGGTCAAATATGATACCGAGAGTCTTCATTCTTCTTGATGCTCAATAACTGGGTCAGCAAAAACTTATTGAAGGAGCTGTGTTGGGGTGGAGAAAGATTAGAATTCCACTTTGAACACCATTGTGGTGTCTGTTAGAGGTCAATGTGGGCTATATAGTAGGCTGTTGCATGTATGAGTCTGTAGTGTAGGGGAGAGGTTCGGGCTGGAGATATGAATTTAGGAGCTGAAAACATAAAGCTGGTATTTAAAACTGTGGCAGAAGACAGGATGAAGTCACCAAAGCTGTGAATAGAGTAGAGGTCCAAGGACAGAAACTTACGACATGCTGACATTAAAAAGTCAGTTTGAGGAGGAATTAGCAAGGGAGATTAAGAAGGAATTATCAGTGAGGTAGCAGAAGAATTGCTGTACCAGTGTCCTTTTGTAGTGAGAGTGGACAGGATCTATGCAAGTGAAAGGGCTGGATTTAGAAAAGTGCATGAAAACAGAGTATATGGTGGTTCAGTGCTGGTAAGCGGGTAGGTACGTTAGTGGTAAATCTGTCTTATATTGGGGAGGGGGCGTGGGGGGAAAGCTTCCTTGATCCCAGTTCTTCCTTTAACAATTTTCTGTTGTTTGCCATCCTACGCTTTGTCCAATGTTTTTATACTATTTACTTTTACTCTTTAAAGTTCTTAAAAATTGTTGGTTTCTGTGTTCCTCTTTCAAATGTGATATGAACGTCTTTTCCTTTTGAAGTGGAACTTGCTATGATAATGGACCGGCTGTATGGTGGAGTTTGTTATGCAGGAATTGATACAGATCCTGAGCTGAAATACCCAAAAGGTGCTGGGCGAGTTGCTTTCTCCAATCAGCAGAGCTATATTGCTGCCATCAGTGCTCGGTTTGTTCAACTTCAGCATGGTGATATTGATAAACGTGTAAGTTGCATCTTGTGAAATCACATCCTCTAGTCCTGTGGTTCTCAGTCTTGAAATCACCTGGAACTTTTAAAAAATCTTGGTAACTGGAATATATTCAGGAAATAAATAAGTGGTTGGGTCATTATTTCTTTCCTTGGACAAACTCTACTTTCTCTCAAATAAAGCCCACAAAACACTTGTACTTATTATTGACCTGGGAAGAAAGCCCTTTACTTTAAAACTCAGTTTTCTCTCCTCTCCTAAGGGAAGGCTGAGATCTTGGTGTGTCTGGCACTCTTTCAACCAGAGAAAGGTGATAACCTTCCATTCATAGGGTTATTATTAAGCAATAGAAGGAAGGCTATCTCAATTAATAGCAGTTAACACTAGCTTATGAAATATTTACCATGTGCAAGCACTGTCCAAAATCCTTTTACATGCATAATTTAATCCTTACAACTCTTTGAGGCAAATTCTGTTATTTTTCTCATTTTACAGATGTGAAAACTGAGGTTAAGGTGTTGAGCAGCTCAGAGCTGCCTCTAGAGTCTGAGGTCTTCTACTGAGATAGGCATTCACAGTTAAACTTGTAATTTATACCTTGTAAATTCACTGAAGTCCAGACATGCCCTTAGTACAATCATCCACAGTTCTGTTTGGTCTACGCAAGGCATTTACAAGCAGGATGCAGTTGCCACCTGCAATAGTGAAGCACTGCCAGACACAGTCACTGTTAGGGTAATGTCAGCTCACATGTGAGATTGGAATGGGGGGAAAGGGTGTGTAAACCATTTCTCTTTCAGAACAACTTAATATTCCTTCTGTTTCCACTGAAAGTCACCCCCATCTCTGAAAATCCTAACACACAGTTGCTTTAGAGATGTTACTTAAAGAAAAGGTGAGGGTGAAATAAATGTTTTACAAATTGATTAGATTTTTATAGCTTTTGAAAGCATTTTCTACCTTTGGAAAATATATTAAACACTATTCAATATACAGTTCTCTGAAGAAAACATATATCAAAATGAAATAAAATTACCAAATTAAATATCCATAATGTAATCACATGTGCAGTTATGAACATGGAACATCATACAGAAATTTGTAAATCTCTAATATATGGCAAACTGTTTCCCAGGGAAATTTCCTGCTTTCTCAACTTTTAATGCTGGTCCTTTTCTTTAGAACACTGTATAAACATTTTAAATGACTACTACATTTACTTTCTGAAGCAAAACCTAATGAAACAGTTCTTTGCTCTTTTGGTAGGTGGAGGTGAAGCCATATGTGCTAGATGACCAGATGTGTGATGAATGCCAGGGCGCACGCTGTGGTGGAAAGTTTGCTCCTTTCTTTTGTGCCAACGTCACCTGCCTGCAGTATTACTGTGAGTTTTGTTGGGCAAATATCCACTCTCGTGCAGGACGTGAGTTCCATAAGCCATTGGTAAAGGAAGGTGCTGATCGCCCACGTCAGATCCACTTTCGCTGGAACTAAGAATAGCAAATCAGCCTCTGGTTAAAGAAAGAAAGGGTGCATGTGGCTTACTGTGTTTGAAGATACTGACGTGCAGAAGAAATAAGTGCATTCTTCTGCTTTTCACCCCAGCTATCAATACATGCATCTTTATCAGCAGCCAAAACACTGCAAGCCTCTTGTTTTTCACCAAAACCCTACATCTCAGGCTTACTAATTTTTGTGATATTTTCATGTTAAAATAAAAATGTTTTTTTGTATTTCTCCAAGTTAT